>NW_026294780.1:2507197-3760796 GCF_026119805.1 Tympanuchus pallidicinctus | reverse complement strand
TGCCCAATTTTGCTGTTTATCATGGTTTTTACTGCTATTTATCAAATTCGTGATTTCATGTACCTCTCATTATCGTAGAATATTGAGGAAAGTAAACTGAATGAATTATTTGGTTGTTCAACCTTGTTACAGACCCTGAGTCATTAAAGTAACTAAGTCACAGTAGCCTCATCACTGCATGACTTCGCAGATCTGGGAAATCCTTCACTAAAATAAAAATCACATACCTCCCTCACAGCCTACCAAGTGGGACAAGACACTAAATTGGCATTATGGACCAGATTTGAAATCAAATTAGGCTTCCACACAATCACTTTTATGCAATCTAGTTGGTCAGAGACCACCTTTGAGGTGGCAACTTTCTCATGTTTGCACTGTTCAGTGTTTTAGAAGATTCAGGAATCTCTGAGTACTTCAACTTTATTTACACTTGTCCCTGCGCACGCACTACTAAAGAGGAAAAAACATTAAACAAATGGGATATGTGACTTTTTGTGAAACAAATATATCACTCCAGTTTGATGGCAGTGGTTGCAGCTTTTAGTGAGCTGTCAAGGTGTTCAATGGAGATTTTTGATGAAATTTTACTCTTTCTGTACTTCATCCTTGAAAATTATTCACAAGTTCATGTACTGCCAAAATGCAATGACATGAGTAACTTGTGGTTGTGAAGTTAAGGATATGTTTCACTGGTAAGGGAGGGATTATGGAAGTCTGGTAAAGAGACATGATCAGATTTTTGAACTGAATATCTGATTGCAACTCTGTACATTCCATTTGAAAATTTACAGGTCATGTATTTATATCAGCTGAAAATGGTGTCACAAACATAAGTTGACAATTTTTTTTGCAATCTTAAAACCTATTCTCAAACTCCTTTATCAAATCGGAGAGCATGGCTGCACATTCTTCACTGCTCAGAGCCCTGTGTTCAGCCAATGTACCAAAATGCATACAAATTATTTGCCATCACTTGAGTCAGCACTGTGCAGCACTGCCCTCCCTGTGCCCTGGTTTCACTCTACACAGTATTAATAGTGCACTGACAGTTTGGGTGTTGCTGAGTGATGAGTGCATGCCTGGGGCCACTCCATGACGAAGAGCTGGCAGGGACAAAAGGCAGGCTGCATTGCAAGCTAGCCAGCACCCATGGCCCCTGAGCCACGGGTTGGACATGCCTGCTAATCAGAGCCCCTACCCTCAGAGCCTGGGTTGTTTAAGTGGTTTGAGACAAGTCCCTACAAATTCCACAAGACTCTACCAGAAAGGTGAACTTTTCCATGGATAAGGAATTGTCTGGATAGGACCAGTGCACTTTAACACTTTTAATCAACAATCTACACAGTGGGACTGAGTCAGAAAGTCTGCTGATGACATCAAACTGAGTGATGCAGTTGATAATTATAGAAGGAAGGGATGACATTGAACAGACCTTGACAGGCTTGGTAAGAGAGCCTATGGGAATCTAATGAGGTTCAACATGTCCAAGGGCAAGGTGTCATACTTGAGTAAGGGCAATCACAATTATGTATGCAGAGTGGGAGAAGAACTCATTGAGAGCAGCCCTGCAGAGAAGGACTTGCTTGCCCATTGCTGTCAATGCCTGCAGTAAGTTATATATTATGTTGTTGATTATAGGTCACAACTAAAACAAATTTATGATTGTCCTGGGTCCAGTATCCCCACCCTCTTTACAATTATTTGTCTTCCCTGCCCAACTGTTACTTGGAAGAACAGAGATATTCAAGACTAAATTATGAATATGTTGACCTTTTACTACTTTAGTTTCTAAAGTTGAAGAAAGACCAGAGTTGCCTTGAGTAAGTGATTGATCTAAAGGCCTCTGAAATCAATAAAATTTCTTACAAAATCAGCAGACTGAAGAATGCAATCTAAGTACCCATATCTCATAACTGCTGTCTCAAATGAAGCTGTAGCCTTGTACTGACCACATGATTTTGGGAGGAAATTCTGACAGACATAGGTAGATGTACAAAGTGGTTGTTGCTACTGAAAAATTACAGTTTGTATCTAAAAACATAGCTTTGACAATAATAACTATTACAAATTTTCAAATATAGTATTAAAGATAAACATATATTAGAAGTCTCTCACAGAGAAGAAAAACATAGGACAAATTTTACCTCAAGAAGCTGTAGGAATTAACGATAAACCCTAAAAGTTACATAGAGAAACCATGAGAACTCTGAACAAGTTGGTATTTTACATATTATATTGTAGTACTTTGCAAAGACAACACTTCAGGTCACAGAAGCCGAATGTCAGAGGACTTTCTATTTGATCAAAGTGCTCAATATCCACAGGACTGTGCAGTAGTAATTATGTAGCTCTGGTAAGTATATTAAGTCTAGTTATGCATGTAACTTGGAGCTACACACTGCACAGTCCTGCACATTGTTTGTAGATGCACTATTCTGAGTACACACAGTCTCCAGAAACATATACACACAATCAATATTAATATGGAGCTTAATAATAAAGTGAGTTTACATCAGACAGCTAAGTGACCCAATTTCAAATACTCTGAAAATCTAATACTTCAAAATATAGAACTGGTATCAAACCCCAGCAGCAATAAAACCCTTGTATTTTTCAAGCAGCAAAAACTATGAATGCTACGTGTTATGCTTCAAAATTAACTGCCTACTTATGAAAAGCTTTTTCACTGTAGTTAAGCATATCAACAAAGACATTCTGCATGCAGTTAACCATTTAAAGTTTTTAAAAATACTATGGATATTCAATTAATATGTAATCTACATCACAAACACAGAAAAGCTCTCCAGTTTGCAGTATTTTTTTATTCTATTAATCTGCTTAAGGTGCAATTAAGACCCACATATAAAAAAGTGACAAACATCTTTGCAATCATTAGCTAATAATAATTCCATAACAAATCCCGCTCAGTATAGCATGGGATGCAAAGACGAAATATTTTTTGTTGTTCCCGGGAGTGTTTCTGTTAATGCTGCTCCTAACTGCATTATTTTGGGAAAGGCCTCACATTTTTTTGCAAATATTCTATGAAGTTGCAAGTGAAGTTTAAATAGTGAGAAAGAGCTGTATCTAGAGAAAACACAGATCCTCTTCATTTGAATGAGATTCCTGTTATGTAACCACTTTCAAAAATGAAATACAAATTGTTGCTATCTGATTATCTATGCACACAGAAATTCTGCTTACTCTTTCACTCAAAAATCTAACTAGAATGTATGCCCTCACAAAAACAAACCTCCCTAGCTGGCATTCAAATGACAGATGTTCGCAGAAAATGAACCACTACAGACGGTTGCTTTTTTTTTTTTTTTTCTTCAGAATTTCAGTTTGTATTTATTTCAAATTTATTTTTTAAAAATTACTGCTTTCATGAAAACAACAACAAAAAAAATCCAAGAATCCACAACACTATTCATAAAAGCAATTGAAGATTATCAAGTAGACACATTCAATATTTTGTTTGGTAATAAAACGCTCAACAAAAAAAAGATCTGAAGTATATGTATGTTCTTGTTCATAATTTGAAGAGTTTTTATTTGAAAAATAATTTTCAAGTGTGTTTAAATTTATAAAATACATATAACTAAATGTCTTTAGGCCTTTTCATGTGAGAAATATTAACTGTTCTCACTAAATTTAGAGACCTGTGTTGCAAAAGCACTATTTTAGCTACTATCGATTGGTATTGTTTGCACAAATTTAAAACAGAATTGAAGTATTTATCATTAATTAGATTTATAGAATTGAAATATTCATGCTCAACTATGATTATATACAATGAAGTTTGTCTTCTACTTCCAAAATTTCTTACTGCAATTAATACATAACTAAAAGAAGTTTGGGGTTTAAAAACATTCAAGATTGCCTGAAAATGGAAAGTACTGGCTTTGTTATTGCTTTTGAAAGCTCAAACTTTGTGTCTGAAGTGAAATGTATTTAAACAGGAAATTCACATGGGTATTGTCCTTCTAATATTTCCAGCAATTCTACTGTGAACTTAGTCCTCCAAGTGTTCAACATTGCACTTAGCCACCCCCAAAATGCACAGTCACCTCCACTATTTTCTGTTCAGCAAAAATTGTAAATGACTAAGAGGTGAAAGTTAAAGTTCTTAAGCCTCAACCATCATAAAATGTAAACACTGTAACTATTTCCAAAATATGCTATAAAAAATAATAATAATAATCTTTTAAATTATGCATAATAGAAGACACTATGACAAACCATATTTTCAGCAGTAGGTCTCACAAAAAAATGCACTGGTTGATAACAAACACATCAAAAGCTCTTTTACTGTAGTCAACATAACTAAGATTATATTTTTCACGTGTAACTAAAACTGCTGAATGAAAAATTTAGATGGAAGAATTAGGCTTCTTGATACCACTAACAACACACATCAAAATGTGTGGAAAAACATGCTACCATCAAAAGTTCAAAAAGACCAATAGCCTGATCACACAAATCTCTAGTGTGAAATAACAATCTTATATTAAGGATAGACCCTGTCCTACCAGTGGTGTTCAAACATATTAACATCCAGAAATCCTACACCTTCATATGGAAAACTGTGTTTGAAAATGACACAGATGGTCTAATACGAAAAACTCTATTGCCATGAAAACTGTAGTCTACTATGTTAAAAGGAGACTTGTATCTTTACATAAACAGAAATAATGATAAAGAAAGAATGTAAGGTGTTTCTGCCACAATTGTTGCACCAGAAATAACATGAGTAACTCAGGCAAGATCTTAGAGTAGCAATGCCAACCACATATAATCTTTTAAACAATGTCAATGGCTCAAGATCAAATTTATATTCACTGACTAGAATTTATCTTAACAAAGCATTACTTGTAAACATTGATAACAAGTGTTTTTTCTTGTTCTCCAAAACAACTGCAATGAGGGTCTAAGATTAGCTAGTGTCAACCTAGCTGTCTAAAGCTTTGGAAGGAAACCTCTGTGGTAGGGGAGATGAAGCATTCCATATGGAGAACCAAGCAAGATCTCTCTGCAAACACTTTTATTATATTATATTATTGAATATACTCTTAATGATCCCACGGGGGGTTTAATCTGCTGAGTATTATCTATTCTGGAGGAAAGATAACAACTATTAGACTTAATACATGGACCTAAAAATATATTTCTTCCTAGCTCTCCTAGTTTGTGCAATATATCCAGTATGTACTTCACAAAAGTTAAGACACTCTTATTACTTTGGAGATACTGAACACTGATACAGTTCACAATGAGAAATGTTGTGAAAGCCCTGCTGGAATCTTTCATCCACTACTAATCACTGAATGAGGCATATGGTAAAAGAAATTGCTGGGGAGATAATGTTTTAAAAAAAAAAAAAATTGGTTGGTTGGTGGATTTTTTTTTTTTTTTTTTTCTGTCTTCATGACAGAAGAGTTCACCATCTATACAGTAGTCATTTCTCAGCTTCCTCAGTTCCTAACAGCCAACCCCTAAGAGTAAGTAGTCTGATGTATCCAGACACGGGACAACCCATCTCATGATCTGAGAGTAGTTACATGGACTGTTAAGAAACATCTACATTACTTAGTGCATAGCCTTTTCTTGAAAAGAAACAAAAAACAGACTTCGAGATGTGAAGGAAAAATAAAATTAAAAAAAAAAAAAAAAATCAGCCATCAAACAAATGAACAAAAAAATCTCTGCTACCTCTGGGCTTAGTTTGGGAGACTGATTCAGATGGTATCCAGCTCCAGAAATTCTGTAGGCATTGCTTTTTTTTGCCATTACAAAAACCAAGAGCATCAAGGATAACTGTACTCCCTGCAGTGCTACCTTAGTATCTTAACGAATTTAGCCATCTGAACCTACAACATCATTCCTCAAAGTACAGCCTTCGGAACAGAGCATTTCTGGGAATAGTACCAAGATCTGACAGCAATCCCTGTATGTATTGTTACTGCCTGTGGCTAAATTTTGTATTTTGGAATACCTTGAGGCATTGGGTAATGTGGGTATGGGGCGATTTTGTGATGATTTAAAAAGTCAGAGTGCATATAAATGCTAAATATTGTCTTAGGAAGAGAGGAATCCTTCCTTCCTAGGGATACATTATGAAACACTAGAAGTTGTAAGCGAACACAAAATTGCCACACATTTTTAAACAATGAAAAAACAAGGATAGGCTCTAATTATTTGAATAACTATGCTATGCCACTGTCTGGAGTAAACTCAATGAATTCCCTCCATTTCTTTCTTTTTCTTTTTTTTTTTTTTTTTTTCTCTTTTTTTGCTTCCCTGATTTCTGATTTTAGTCTTAGGTGGTCTAACAGGGTGTTTTGATTCTTGAATACAGTTATGGCATATTTTGCCTTGTGTACTCTAGCACTCAGCAATATGAATAGTGTGTAATTTGCAGATCTGTAAGCTTCCCCTAAGCCACTGAGGCCACTCTGTTTTCCAGAGCCTGCACAGCATTATTTTTCTCTTGCTATTCCCATGTTCTAGGTATCATGTTTCTCACCTCACAGTCTTGCAGCCACAAATCCCATTAATTTTGTAACAGTTGGTGACTGTGGAAAACAGCTACTGCTGGAGTCAGAATTGTGCCTCTTTTGTCTATCCTCCCAACTTCATCTTTCCTTATCTTTTGTTTTGTACACTCCAGTTTATAATAGATAAATTGAAAATGTAGTGCACTGCAAATTAGATGATGGCAATTTGAATTATTAATAATTATCCAATAATAAATCTTGCAACTCTTGAACCTACAGATTATTGTACTTTAATCAGTAGTAATAGCATCAAAAAAGCAAGCTACTACTTAAATTTTTCACATGGTTTAGAATAGGCAGTGCTAAGAAGTATGGCAAAAGAATACTCCTCATTTTCATTTTTCTGCTTGCTGCAACAGAGAAGATCCTCCCAGGGTAAAAAGCTCTTCAAAGACCCCTTGCCATTGCCACCACTTTTCCAGGCCTGATACATGTGAGAGTCTGCTCTCTTCCCCTGCCTCCCCTCCCCACCACAAAACTGCAAATTTGTGCATTTCTGAGGGAGGAATGGTGAGTATTTCTGTGTTTATTTTTGTGCTGGTTTTTTTTTCCCTACTTTTTTTCAGTCTAGATATCTGAAAAACATTTCCTTTGTTACAGAACATAAGCCAAGTAAAAATAAAATAGAAAATACAAAGAGTTAATTCATTTGCTCCTTTCTCCCTCTCCCCATCTCTCCCACCCTCAAATAAAAGAAAATTCCTCAGGATTTATGAGGGAGTCTGGAAAGCACATAACAGTCTAGACAAAGTCTATATTCTTTATGTTTTTTCTTTCTAACCTGTTTATTTTTTTTTTATCTTAAAAATGTTCATTCCTGAAAATAAAGACAAAATATTGCTCTTCAAAAACTGAGCTCTTCTTCTGCCAAACTTTTTATCAGTCTTTTCTAGCAAATTACTTCTGAGCTGTCTCCTTACATAAAATTCAGTGCTTATTTATTCATAGAAAGTATGTACTATAAATAATCAATCCTAATGCATGTCAAAGTAGAGAAAGAAATTGGTATAAGGTAATAAAGTAGGTTGTAGGAGATTTTTTTTCCCCCTCCATTTCATTTTTCATTCTCCTGTAAATGAAAGTTCCACTTATCTGAATACATACTAGAAAAGTTAACATGGATTTGGAATTTAAAACATTCCCACTTGACTTTAAATTCTGAAAAACATAATCCTCCTATTTAAGAAGAATAGTGATCTAATAGAGACAAATGTAGAAGATAATTTTATCTCACCACTTCCTGTCATTCACTTCTGTCCTTGTCTTAACTTTTCAGAGTAATGCTGTCATGAAGGTTAATGCAGTTACGTGAATTTGTGATGGACCATTTCACACACATTCAGTAGGGCAAACGTATATGGCTCACTGGTAAACAACTTGCTCTACCAAGTTCTCCTTTGTTGAGAAGGGGTACCTGGCAAATTAATTCATTAAATGATGAGATGTTAGCTGTAAAAGAAAAAAAATCCTGGAACATGACTGTTTTTTTTTAAGCACTAAATTAATACCTTCAGACACTCAAATATCAGGCACAGTGCCACTAAAGGCAATAGTATAAAACAATGTAATAACAGTGATAATAAGATCTTAGTCATACTTCTGATCTCTCAAATACACAGCTGACAGTAAGTGAAGAAAAATGTCTCTTGTACACATTATGTCACATTATATGCACAGAGGAAGCTTGTTTATTAAGGACATGAAAGGAAGGTTGGTACTCTGCACAGTCTGTGGGAAACCTGATTTATTCTGGCTGCTTTATGTCTCACCAAAGATCTACTATTTTAAAAGAGAACATTTTGGACTGGAAGAGGTTCACCAATTTATTTTGTTTGAAAACGTGAACAAAGAGAATATTGGTAATCATGGAATATGAGTTAGGTATAAAGTAATGGTACAACAGCTTATGTGCGGAATC
Source organism: Tympanuchus pallidicinctus (assembly GCF_026119805.1). Classification (NCBI taxonomy): domain Eukaryota; kingdom Metazoa; phylum Chordata; class Aves; order Galliformes; family Phasianidae; genus Tympanuchus; species Tympanuchus pallidicinctus. Next base: position 3,752,321 of record NW_026294780.1, on the reverse strand, counting down.
TTCATCAAACACTACCTTAATATCTTTGACTGATTTACATGAGTAAGATGAAGAAAAATTTTCCCTACTCATACCAGTGATAGAACCATCAAAACCCACATACATTTATAAGCTTGTTTGTATATAATCCAAAATAAATTTCTTTACATTTTGAATACACTTCACTGCAATTTCTCTTAGGAAATGCAAGTTAAGAGTCACATTTGTCATGCTGGAAAAACAAACAAGCAAACAAACAAAAACCTACAACAGCAAAATGTATCTGACATAAAACAGAAAAAAAAATTATTAGTTGATAAAAATGAGATAAATCAAGAAGTTCCTAAAAAGGAATGTACTTGAGGATGATAACACTGTATATCACTTTATTAAAATATTATGTGATATTGAATGTGTTTTGTTTGAACAAAAAAAATATTTTCAGAGTTTATTCAGAAAAAAATAATTTTTTTCAAGAGAAAATTCCTATATCCATGCAAAGTGAGGATGACACTGAGAATCACATTTTGTCCCTTATCAATATAGTAAACCTATTTCTGCTGTATTGCATGTCCTCAGATAAAAGACAAACTTTCATCTTCAAAAACATCAGTTCTTCTTGTAAGTCTGTCTCAATTCATTTCCTGCTACTGCAGGCTATTCAGAGTACAGTATTTGAACTTTCACTACTCTCACTACTCTACCTTCCCTGTTCTAGTATCTTTACTGCCCCTATATGTCTTCCTCTCATTCCTATCCTTAAATTTTCAGTCTTCCTTTCGTAGGTGTCCTGTTTTAAGACTTCTCCAAATGCAACTACATTCTTATCCTATTCCTTCTTCTCCCATTATATCCTTTTTCTATGACAATCACCCATGTTAACCTTCCTTTGAAACTCATAATCTGTCCCCAGCATACTGCATGTTTATTCTTTCTGACTACGAAAGGCATCTTGAGGCTGTGGAATTCTGGGAAGGACAAACAACAAACCAAACTAGGGATGGAGGCAGGGAGGGGAAGAAGAGGACGGTAGGTATCATACAAGAAACATTCCTCCCTCATCTTGAACAGACAGAAAGATCTCCTCATCTTAGACATCATTACTCCATTCACTGCTTAGCTTTTAGACTTTTGTTGGTTGAAGATGACTGCACCATTAACCCACTGCATTTCAGTAACGTCTGTACCAGATCAGGCAGACAAATCACTGCTGCATGCCTTTCGCAACTCAGTACGCGAAGAGCCTTACTGGCTCTTCTAATTCACTCTGTTCATTAAACATGTGACAGATAACCTCCATCATCAAATTCCTAAAGCACTATATTTGAAATGTCATCTGTATGTAAAGATGACATCAAACCAATACAAACACTAAGCATTTATCTTCAAAAACCAAAATACAAGTGCAGTTCAGATACAAAGCCTTGAGAAAGACATAGGAAATGTAAGATTAAAGAAAGTATTTCCTTAATTGTTGATGTGCTTAGATGGAAGCAACTAATTCACCTGTCCATTATAACCTCTTCAACTAAACAAAGTTTATTATCACAATAAGTATGAAATTAATATGCCAGCTCCCACAGGAACAGATCTCCTCCACCTCCAAGATTAACATCCAGTTTTGAAAATTCTTAATATTTAATCTGCCAAAGTCAGTGGATCAGCATCATCTCCTGCCCCCGTTCACCACCTGCATGTTGGAAACTACATACACCAAACAATTCTAGTTTGGCTAGCAGACCTAATGCTGGCTGTGTTAATACAAATTCACAGCCTCAGGTACCACAGCTCATCTGTCCAGCTGTCTATAATTTGCAGAAAGTTCTACTTCCCCTCACTCCACTGTGTATGGAGAACTTACTTTTGCCTTCATGCAGATGACACAAATAGCAGCAGGCAGAGATTTCAATAATTGCACTATTGATAAATATGTGTTTGGCTTGGAAGACTCCAACCAGCAAATCAGTGCTATGTGTCTGACTGAGAAGCAATACTCTGCCTTGATGAAAGCCGTCTTGAAGTAAGTACTGCACTGAACCACCTGCTATGAATTATGGGCGAAGGGAACATCCCATATAGGAATAACTCAGTAGCTGATGCCTGGCCAATGGCTGCACATCAACATTTCATTGTTGTTTGAATCTTTTTGCTTATATACCAGAAACATCCCATGAAATTTGGAGATTTCTATTGCGTTTTCTATTGTGTTATCAATTTCAGAGAATGTGGGTAATGGTAGATAGATCAATGATTCTCATGAGCTTCAACTCTTCTTCCTCTACTCTTCCAGAATCAAGAGGAATGACTTTTTTGTTATTTTTTTCCTCAAAGCTTCCTATAATATAATACTGATATCTCTAATCTAGGAATAGTACAACTGAAAATCCAGAGAGATAGAATAATATGATATTATGACAAAGATAGTTAAAGTAAAAAACTGCCATTTCTTCACAGACACAGTTAATGAGAACTCTCCACGGAAAGGTATACAAATGGGATCTCAGTACTCCATCAGTTTAGTTACCAACAAATACACAGCTGCTGAAAAACAAATCAAACAAAATTCAGGCAGAAATCACAGAAAATAACAAGCCTGTACATTCATTTGTGTTTGCAATCACCAACAGAACATGAGTTGAAGCAGTACATACTGCTGCATTATATAGTATACTTTTCTTGTGTCATCCACAAACAAGCCCTTCAAATAAGGTATGGAGCTGCATATTTTTTCAGAACATACTGATTTATTTTTTTTTCTTCAAAAAAGGCAATTTCATGAGCAAACTCAACATATCCTTGATAGAAAACTTTTAAGCTATATGACTTCCTATGACTTCCTGTACAACTTGCCTATCAACAGTCACATATGACATCATCAGCCAACACCATAAAATAGAAGACATTACTTTCAGAGTAGCCCTCATAGAATGCTTTTTTTTTTTCTTTTCATTCGAAACAAAACAAATAATATTTAGAGCTAATTATAGCACAGTATGCCTTGAAGAGGAAAAAATCCACAACCAACCAACCAAAAGTAACCACAAAATGAAAGAGTTATGAAAGGTTGTTCCAGTAGAGTTCAAAAGCTTAAAATAAATTTTATTATAAGAAATATAACTAATTTATTTGAGCTCTCTTCTCTTCATGGTGTCACTAAACAGTTTTTGAGTATAATGCTTGTTGCCATCAAAATGACTGTTTTACACTAAGTGTCTGACTTTAAAAAGTGTGTAAACAAACTTGATCACCAACTCAGAGACATTCTGGCAACAACATCACAAAGTTACCATCTAACAGTACTGATCATCACAGCTGGTCAGTCCTAACAGAATCACGAACTTGAAAAAAAATCTAGAGAGCACAGTACCAGAAGTTTGAAATTCAGCTCCTTCCAGGTCAGTACTAGACCTGTAACAGACCCAGTGCCTAGAACAAGACGTATCTTCAAGGCAATCAATTTATTAGATAACTTCAAGCAAAAGTGGGATAAATGCCTGTTTATGAATTTCCTCTTCCATCTCTGGCTACAGTACAGTTATTAAAATGACAGTGGCTTCCTTCACTTGGAAGAGAAAATAAATGCCTTATCTCTGAAATTATTTGTACTGAGAAGCAGCAGGTTACCTGTTTTTGCCTACCACATTTGGCAAAAGCAAATCTGAAAGAGATGGTTCAACAACAGTTTACTACCAACAAAACACAAAATCACAGTCATACCTATTTCATCTGTTATCTGTTATAGTGATTCATGGAAGTGGTTTAGCCTCAATTATTTGTATAATTAAAAATCAACATTATTTTTCATCATACATACAAATAAATTCAATTTAAAATAAATAATGTTGAGCTAATTCAGTCTGCATCTGAAATCAAATCAGCCACTTAAGATGAAACTATAATTGGCTGTTGGTTAATCTAGGAAAAGAAACAAAAATTTATTCACAAATCTTTCATTAGTACATTAAAAGAACCAAACTTCAATATGAGTCTGTCACAGTCTTTGCAAGCAATAGAAAAGAGTACTTTTGAAGGAAGCTATTTTAAAAACAGCACGATGACAGCTACATACTGCTCTTGTTTTCAGAGTGAACTGAATCAGCCCACTGTGCTACTGTCTCAAATATTTTTCCTAATAGAAGTGCCATTCACTTTTGAGGCTTACCTCTCTTGAAAGGCTCAACTTCCCCATCAAAGTTGCGAATCTCAGTGAGCCCATAAATAACAGAAGAAAGACAAGCATGGAAAGTCCTAACCCTCTACTGGAGCTAGTCAGTAGCACCCACTTATCAGAATAGATGGTATGAGACTAAGTGGTGTGTGGGTTCAGTACAGAAGACAGCAGAAAGAACGAATCGTACATTGTGACATCAGAGGCTACAATTTATTTTTAGATTATTACCATACAAATATGAACATTCTGAGCTAGGGATCACTCCAGCATGTGCTAATGCATTCGGTTTGCATTAGCCATGCTTGTGGCAAAGCCTCACTGCAGATCTCAGGAAAAGCCGTTTTCTATACAGGCTGCTTCTACTCAGATCCTCACATGAGTTTTGCATGCAAAACACGAAGTAACCATGTGTCATATGCGCCTTATTTTTAATGAAAATATTCAGAAAAAAAAAATCCCCACTAGTTTACAGGGCTTAAAGAGAGATGAGCTGGCATGTAATATCTCCAGAATAATTTCCTCCCCTTTGAATCCATCCACTACAAACTGCCTATAAATTGTATTTTTCAATTTTCTCTTCTCTAACCTTAAATCAATTTCAGGTTGTGAAAAGTTGATTAACATTGTGCCTCATCTCACTAGAAATAATTTTCCAGGAGTATTACCTATAATGCTTGTTTTTTTTCCACTAAATAGCAAGGCCTTACCTTGTGTGTCTGTGTTTTTAGTGTTGTGGTTGTTTTTTTTTTTGTTTGTTTGTTTGTTTTTTCCCCAATCCAATCTGGGGACTACTATAACAAATACAATGAGAACTAGAGAACTATTAAAAGGTGACAGAGCTGAGTACATAACCCTGTCAGATGTGGGGATCGAAATGGCTCAGAGCATAAATGCTTTACAAACATTGCTTGAGTGCACCTGAGTTGAACTGTGACAGAGGATGGCTGCAGTTGGACATGAGACTTATATTGATCTGTGCAGTTCATGTTTATGTTTTGTTTTTACTAGTTTTTTGGTTTGTTTTTTTTTGTTTTTCTGTTTTTAAGACTCACAGTTTTATAATGCAGTGCACACAACTAACCACTGACCAATTATACTCATGCTGAAGTGATCTTGGACCTTGATGACAAGACTTCAAGTGACAGAATGACTAAATTATATGCTGGTTATAGCATGATGCTTATTCCTGTCCTACCCAGGTGGAGCTGTTCTTTACACTATGTGATTCAACCATCAAATAGCAGCACGCGTGTTTGAAAGGCCAAGAGGAGGCTTTATTGAGAACCTGTCAAAAACAAATGAGCAAACCTCCATGTGGCTGTTAGTGAATGTTCCTTGAATCACTCTTTTGTTAAAAAATAAAAAGTCAAACAGATCCTTGTTTCTATATGATACATGTAACACAAAGCTTCAGTTAAACAGCTTTTCTTTCTGCTTCTTGCCTTCATCTCCACATGAAAAATCTTCAGCCGAAGGATGCCTATTAAGATCCAGATTTTTATCAAATGTAAAATTTGTTAGGTAAATAAACTGCCCAGGAACATAGATGCAACTAAGAAGACAGTCTTTCCAAGAAAAAAAAAAAATAAGATAGCACAATATCACCATAAGCCTATCAATTTAAACACTCTCCTGATTTAATCCAGTGTGCATGTTTTGTTCAGGGCTTGCTTTCATTTGCTTCCATTGTTAAGTCTTTTAAAAACTGAAACTTCATCACTAAGCACCACACTTAGATGAATAAGAGAAAAAAACAGATTTTTTTCCATTTACATGTTTGTATTATTTCTAGATGTCTGTGGCACAGCACTGTACTGCACTTTAAGACACAAGTTAAGTAATCACTCCCTCCAGAAATGGAGAAGGAAGCAAATTTATTTTCTTTCTATACATATGCTTTACAGTAGAGACCAAGCTTAAAGGCCACTAAATTCAAAGAGGGGAAAAAAAATTAAACTAGACATGAATCAGAATCCTCTCGAGGAACAATGCGTTTTGGATGCCAAACTGAATTTCAGTTATAAGACCTGGTGTAACTTAATGGTCTGTACTCGCAGACAGCATACTAACAATAACTGTGTCTATATGATACACAGGCAGAAGAACAGAGAAAAATAACAGCTCTACTGATGTGCAAAACAGCAACAATTTCAAGATGCTAAGAACAATTAGGTCAAAAATCAAGTCTCATTTTATAATATCCTTAGAAAATGATATGCCTCGCTGATTTTGAGTTACCAGAAACTGCATGGCATGTTTTCTTGTTCCTGTATTTAATGATTCATTGGAATATGATTCATAAGGCAGTGCGTACTACCCTCTACTCATTACTATTAGCAAAAGAAACATGAAATGCCCTGCCATAACACATACTCATTGCATAGCACCTATATAGATGTCTCAATATGTGCTATTAATTGGTGCAATATCAAAAGCATGGCTTGTAAGGAAAAACAAAAGACATATGAAATTAGCTCGGTGCTACAAAGCAAAGTTGCGTTTTCATGCAGGAATCAAAATTAATTGAACTAATTACTTCTTTTCCAGCTGTGATAGAAAATTAGTTTCTTTCTTCACTGTTAGATTTATAAATTTAATAATCGATGAACATAATTCGCCCCTTGGAATGTAGACTATAGCTCTTCCATTTATAGGAGATACGCAAAGGGGTTGTCACATTTATGTTTTAAAAGGAGAAAAGAGATTTCCATTTTGGTGTGCTTGTAAATCCATCCAGTTATGCTTTGTTCCCTAGGACACCTGCTTCTAACATACGCATAAATGCTGTCATTTTTCATTATCAACCACCAAAAAACAGAAATCAGCCTGGAATTCTAAAAAAGGTCTACATATTTTTGTGGTTTATTTTTAAACACCAGATATCTAAGCACACGTATGCACTGATGCCAGCAGTAAGACCAGCAGCAGTCCACCCACACAGCTTAGAGACGCAAAACACCCGAACACCACAGCTCAAACGGCTCCATCGGTCCCCGCTTCGCTCTCTGCGCCTCCAACGAGGCGCTCAGCTCCGCGCAACGGAGGTGTGCCCAGGCGCTCCCTTACGCTCCAGCCCACCTTCATCGGAGCGCGGCCCCGCACCGCCCGGCTCCACCTGGCGAACTTTCTTCCACTTCCCCCCCCCCTTTCCGCTCCGTCCCCCACGAGCCGGCGGACACCGCAGCGCGGGCGGCGGGACGGCCCCGGCGGCGGGCGCGGGCCCACACCGCCATCTCCTGGCCGCGCCCCGCCACCACCGCCGCGTCCCCCGCAAACTTCTCGCTCTCCGCGCTGAGCACCGCAACCAGCCGAGCTCCCCGCTCGCCGTGACGCGTGCCCCAGGGCACATCACGGCAGCACGGAGGGGGCCCCGCGCCCTGTCTTCCAGACTCTGCCCGGGGTGTGGAGGAGGGAGCGGACTGCTAGAGTTGACAGGAGGCCAAAAGCGGCGCTGCGGCGGGGCCGCCCCCCCTCCCCGGGGCGCTGGGGGTGGCGGCGGTCTTTCCTCGGGGAGGGGGCGCCTCCCGCCGACAGCCCCCGCCTCGCCCGCCCCCGCCCCGGCTTTGCGGAGAAGCCGATTTACTGCCGGGGTGGGGGGGGGGGGGGGGGAAGGGGGGGGCGTGCTCTTTTTTTTTTTTTTTTCCTTTTTTCTTCTCTTCCCCCTTCTCCCCCCAGCTCCCCCCCCCTCCCCTCCCCCCCCCGCGCCAAGCACACTGCCTCTCCCCAGTGCCAGTGCCTGCTCCATCACGTGCGGGAACTCATGCTCATCACAAAAGCGGGCATTCTGCCCGAGCCCGGAAAGAAGGAAATAAAGAAAAAGGCAAAAAGAAATGTATAAAAAGGAAATAAATGGGGGGAAAAAAAAGATAAAGATACAAAAATATATATTAGAAAAAAAAAGATTAAAGAAAAAGAAAAGGAGAAAAAACCCACCGCGGGTGAACCGCTTAATCCAAGACGAGTCAAGATCTCCTCTGAAGGGCCGCCTCCCTCGCTCTTCCCCCCCACATCCTCCTCCGTCCCCTTTTTCCTTTCTGTGGCCGTGGCGGCGGCGGGGGAAGTGGTTAACCAAAACCCGACGTGTTGGTTTTGCGTCCCCCTGCAAACCACGGCGCACACGGAGCACGAGGCACCGCTCCTGCTCCTCTCCGCTCTGGCAGAAAACTGTGCCTTCGCTCTTCCTCTCTCTCTCTCTCTCTCTCTGTACTGCAGATATTTTTTTCCCTTCTCTCCTCCACACTCTTCTGTTTATTTGGCTGTAAGGCAGAGAGCTACTTTGTAAACATCTCACACAGAGCCCCAGAGCCTTTCCAAATAGCTGATTGCAGCAAAATGCCTCCAAACAAATAATGGTGCAAGGGGACTACCGGGGACAAGATCGAAGCGGATAAAAAAGAAATAAAATTTGCATAAATGTGCATATGTGACATCGCGGTCGGCATAATGGTGGAGATGGCAGAAAGAAAGTACCGGTTTATCACGGTGGGGAAAAGTAAAAGCACAAACGACTGCAGCAAACTGCTCGCTCTCTGCCAGAGTACCAACTGCAACACCTCTCCCCCACCCCCGCTGGAAAAAAAAAAAAAAAAAAAAAAAAAAAAAAAAAAAAAAAAAAAAGCATCAGAAAAAAAAAAAAAAAAGAGAGAGAGACAGAAGATGAAAACGCAAACGATAAGCTCAGCACTCCTACCTTAATGCTGGAAGAGAGGCAGAAGCGGAGGGGCTTTTTCACACAGCCAGATTCCTTCAGGAAATCCTCTCAGGATGTCATGCAGCCGGTGTTATCACACAAGGATCCTGCTCTCCTTTTTGGAATCCAACGCGATTTGCTTCTCCAAAGGAATGCAGTGACCATGAATTGGGGGAGGGAGGGAGGAGGAGGAGGGGAAGAAAAATTAAAAATATCAACAGGAAATAAAACAGCACTGGATGCGCAGGAAACTCGTGCTCTCGGCTGTCAGCGACCTACATTCAGGCATAAAATTCATTGCAATCGGTGCAAGAGGGTGAGTTGGGTCTGCGAGCAGGGGCTGTGATTGCCTATGCAGAGCCCGAGCCGGGGAGGCTGATCTGCAAGGCAAGGCGAGCGGGGAGGGAGCGGGAGAGAGAGGTCCAGGCTGTACCAGGCGCACTCCTCCTGCTATTGGATCAAACTGAATGAAATTTACAAAGCCGGCAGCCAATAGCTCTCCGCAGTCTGCCCCATCACTACAGAAACCGTATCTCCATCCCCAGCCTCTTGCGAGGAGCATCGCATCCTCGCGCCGAGCAGCGGCGGCCGGGCCCGGGGGCGGAACAGGTGGGCACGGCGACGCCGAGCGAGAGTCGTGCGGCGGCGAGATGCCGGGGGGGTCACACCTTGCGGACCGCCGCTCCACTGCCTCACCATCGCATACGGCAAGAGCAGCAGTGGTTAACCCTTTAAGACAGCAGTTTCTCCGGTGCCAGCCTGAATTCACCAGTATGATTTTACACTAAGCTAACAGTATAATTACACATCAATCACTGAAGACTTTTGCTGCTGTTCTCTTTCCTCCCATACAAAAATGGCAACGAAAACATTGCCCAGTACCCCATCCTTTTAAACACTTTTTTTTTTTTTTTTTGTCCCCCATAAGGAGATTGGTTATTTAATGTTAATATTTGAGTTCGCTAACCATTGTTGATCTTGAAGGTCAAGAGTAAGGGCTGAAGAAGGACCCTGTGGTTATTGCTCAGTAGTGCAACACAGTCTCTGGTTCATTTCCTGTGTATAATTTCAGACTAGGGATGGTGTAGCAAATATGCCTTGTTTCACTTCTCAGCATGTCCTTTTGATCAGTTCAGTAACAGCAATTATCATTAGCCAGAGTGTGAGGCCCTGAGATCAGTCCAGGTGAGTGCTGACTGAGTTATCCAGCCAGGCAAAGAACAAAACAAAGGGGTCTTGAACATTTCTTCATTGTTTCATTGAACCGTAGAATCATTCAGTTTGGAAAGATCATCTAGTCTAACCATCATCCCAGGGCTGTGACTGTTCTAGACCACGTTATTTGAAACAAAAATCCTCTTCATGCTTTGATGAGGCTTCCTGTCACAATACATAAATAGACTTCGTAAGATTTGTCATTTTCAACTGCTGGAATAATAAATACCATCAGCAGCTCTTCAGTTGTAGTAGTTACTTTGTTTCTACCACCACTACAGATTCACAGGGCAGAGTAGACAGCACTTTGTTTCCTCAAATTTGAATTCTGTCTGTGCTAGTGGACTTAACCATCACTGCTATGCTTTCCTGTTTCAGCTGGCATGAAAATATATACTACCTGATTTAAAGATGCCATTTCATAGGTAGCAGCAGGCCTGTTATGTCTGTTCTTATATACTGCCTTGTTATACTACATGAAGTGTCAAATCAAGATCACTTCAGCATCGCTTACGAAGGGAGCTTTTAAACGTTTTGAATTTAAGTCATCTATTTGCCAACTTAAAACGTTTTAAGTAATGCAATAGCTACATTGAACAGTTATTTTCCAGTGAATTAATTATTTTTATATTAATTATATGTTTTGCCTTACTTATTTTAAATAAGCTAAGTACTAAGTAAGACTCTAGCAGCAGGTGTTCGTGCAAGCGAGTTTTACTGCTTTTGTTATTTTAATAACGCATCCAGAATCTGCAACCAATCATGTTGTGTGACTGAGTGAATATTTTGACACATTTAGAAAAGAAGTCATCTTGCACTGCCATCTGTCCCAAATTTTGCAGGACAGTCTTTATTTTGATGCTTTTTGCAAGATAAATTTGGAAAATATTAAAGTATGCACTAGTTAATCTGGCAAATAATCTCCCACCTGTGTTAGAATATCAGAAGGCAATTATTACAAGTTACTAAAGGATTATCTCTTAGATTTGAAACTGAGGTTTGCAGCTATGTCCTAAATATGCACAAACATAGCAATAAAACTCAACTCTCCCTAGATTCTATCCAAGGATATGATAAAAGATTTTAAGTAAAAGCCATTTGGTCAAAACATTGGAATGTACTTTTCTTCTCTTCTAACTTTCAAAAAGCTAAATGTACGATCGGAACTTCTGGTTTATTTGGGAGTGTATCTGCAGCAATCCACTGTATACTTATAACACCAAGCAGAATTCAGGAGCAATCATTCAGAGAGAATACCACTTGCTAAGTAATACCATCACTTTTTACAAGGAGGAATTGCATTCTTGTGTTAACCCAACTTGAATCTACTTGTAACTTGTGAAATCCAAAGAAATCACAATGCATGACAGTTTGACTGAAGAGAGGCGGCCAAACTGCTGGGTTCCATCCCAAGAAACCTCTTTTTGTGTCAGTGAGGCATGGTTTGGTCTCTCATGTCCAATCACTGTAAAATTTACAAATGCATTTTGAAATCAGGTATAGCGTGCTGTGTACTGATGCTTTGAAGCATAAGGATAAGAGACTTTTATAAAATAAGTCCCTCTCAAATGATGTTTGTTTGGCTAGCTACTCAATTCAAACTATTCATATTCAGAATACAAACTTGAAGCAGAAAAAGAGGAGCTTTCTACAACTGTGTAAACAGTTATTGATTTGTTGCCTCTCTACTGTGTTTGTTTGGTTATCTTACTAAATATTTAAAATACTGATTCCCATCCAGTCACTCTCATGCAAAGGTGAATCAGCAAGTGAATGGACCTGATATACTTTATGAGGTTGGAATGCACTCTTCCACTGCCTGCAAGTTTCAAAAAGCTTATCTTAAGTGGATTGAAATCCACAAAGAATTTTCTACTCAGGTCGCTAGATGACTTCATTTCATGGATAAGAAGGTGATAAAAGGCAGTAAGCAGAATTGTTCTTCATAAGACTTCAAGCGAATGAGAATTGCAGAAGAATACAAGGTCAAACAATAGAACAGAACAGAATTAAAAGGAACTAGAATGAGTCCAATAATTCCCCTAGGTAAACTGAGGGGAAATATATATATATTTTATATATATATATATATATTTCTACAGAGATCTTTCACTATGTTGGCCAAGTACTCAAGTACTTGACCAGGTATACTTTTCATAATGTCACATAATGCTATCTTGAACTATAACATGTGAATTTTTCTTTTTCTTTTTCTTTTTTTTTAACCAGTAAATAGATACTCTCGCTGTTGAAATCACGTTCCTGACACATAATTTTGCAATACTGGACTTCACTTTGACTTTGTCTATTAAATTTAAGAGCCACGCGTTATTAACTTCATTTTGCAACTTATATACTTTACAGATTATGATTACTCAACCTTCCAACCTTCTTACTGTTGAGATAATTATATTCTTTTTCCTTAGTCTCCTACAAGACATATTTTACAGACTGTGATTCATCCTTGCGAGGGTTTTCTCAACCTTCAGCATTTATCAGTATGCTCTTTAAAATGTAACCTCTAGACCAGAATATGGAATTCACATTATAGTCATATTAATACAGTGTGCTTCATTTTTATTTATTTAAGGATCAAATTTGGTCATGGTCTGTAATTGACATTACCTCAGTTATTGAGATCCCTACTAAGATCTTACATGCTTAGCCTTTGCTGTTTTGAACCAGAAGACAGAGCAGTAAAAAAAAAGCTACAAAGGTTGCTCTGAAAGTAATGCCTCCCCTTTATTTCCATAGAAACTGCAGTAGATATAAAGAGCACAATAACAGTGATTGAGCAAATTCTCATCTACAAAATCCTATTTTTCAACACTGTCACAGCCATTAGCTATATATTTTCAATAGCAGTGAACAAGAGCCTGCCTATTGAGCTCATAAAATACTTGTACCAGAGGAGCTGCTGCTGCTGCTGAAATGCGCTGCCTCCTTGTGCCCACATACACTGCTCGGTCTCCATAAACATTTAGCAACCATTGATGAATGTCTGCATCAATGGGTGCATTTTTTTTTCTTCTTTTTTCTGTGTGAAGATATTCAGTGACACACTTCTGCTACGTATACACTTCCGTGCCAGATGCTGTTTTATCGCACTGCCCCATGCTGTCATCAATTGCATAGGGGAAATAAGTTGTAGGCCAACATAACAAAATAGGAGGCATTACTTTTGAAGCAGCCCTCCTTATTTGTTGTGTGAAGTCCCTCCTTCAGTTATCTCAATTATCTGTGCTTCCCTAACTTTATTGCACATAAAATAAACTTCATGGGTTGTTACTGATGACGCTGAATTGGAAAATCATTCCAGTTCTTGCTTATGCTCTATTTGCATTCATGAACATTTAAAATAAGGTACTTTCTTTGATATGAAACTAAAACTGAGGAGTCTTTTCATCAATATCTGACACCATCACAATAACATCGTTACTATAGTGTAGAATAACAAAATCACAGAATCACAGAATCAGAGAATAACCAACGTTGGAAAAGACCTTCAAGGTCATCCAGTTCAACTACCCACCTATCACCAACAGGTGATACTAAACCTACTGTCTCTCAACAGAAAATCCAAATGTACCTTGAACACCTCCAGGGTCAATGACTCCACCACCTTCCTGAGCAGCCCATTCCAGTGCCTGACCACTCTTTCAGAAAAGCAGTATTTCCTAACATCCAGCCTGAATCTCCCCTGGTGCAGCTTGAAGTCATTCCCTCTAGTTCTATCACCAGTTACACAAGAGAAGAGGCTGATCCCCAGCTCACTACAACCTCTCTTCAGGTAATAAGAGAGAGAGAGAGAGAGAGCAATAAGGTCTCCCCTGAGCCTCCTCTTCTCCGGACTGAACAATCCCAGGTCCTTCAGCTGCTCCTCATAAGGCCTTTGCTCCAGACCCCTCACCAGCTTTGTTGCCCTTCTTTGAACCTGCTCCAGAGCCTCAATGTCTTTCTTGCAGCGATAGGCCCAAAACTGGACACAGGTCCAAGTACAGGGGAACAATCACCTTTTCTGTTCCTATTCCTGATGCAAGTCAAGATGCCATTGGTCTTCTTGGCCACCAGGGCACACTGCTGGCTCATGCTCAGCCAAGCATCAATCAATACCCCAGGTCCATTTCCCCTACACAGTCTTCCAGCCATGCCACCTGAAGCCTGTAGCATTGCCTGGGGTTGTTGTGGCCAAAGTGCAGGACCCATCATTTGGCCTTGTTGAAACTCATCCTATTAAGTGTCCTTAATCTTCAAAATATCCCTCAAACATTAATAAGTTAAACATGAAATTAATGTTTTTTTGTTTTTTGTTTTTGTGTTTTGTTTTTTTTTTCCTTCCGTTTCACATGGTAAGAAAAATGTAAAAAGCCTATATGGAGTATTTTTTTGAAATATATTCTGGACATGTGAAATTTGTTTCTATCTTTGAATTTTGCCATCAAGCCACATCATCTTATCAGCTGTGCAAGGACTGAGGTCATTGTAGCCAAAAGGGGTAATTATACCTTGGGGTCACATCCTTGCCAGCTGGTTTAGGGAAGGGATTGGCCCTGTCTGCTGTGCACTGGTATGGCCTCACCTTGAGCACTATGTGCAGATTTGGACACCACAATATAAAACAATTAGACCATAGGGGTACTAGAAAGCATCCAAAGGAGGGCTACAAAGATGATGAAGGGTCTAGAAGATAAGATGTCTGAGGAATGACTGAGGTCCCTTGATTTGTTCAGTGCAGAGCAGAGGAGGCTGAGAAGAAGCTTCTTAGGATCCTACAGCTGTTCATGATGGGAGCAGAGGAGTAGTGCTGATCCCTGCTCTTCGGTGACAGCTACAGGACCGAAGAGGACAGCATGGAGCTGCATCAGGGAAGGTGTGAAGTTGGATGTTAGGAAAAGGTTATTCACTAGAGTGTGGTTGGGCACTGGCGCATTCTCCTCAGAGAAATGGTGATGACACAAAGTGTACCAGAAGAGTGGCCTTCAAAAAGAGTTTGACAAGACTCTCAGAATTATGGTTTGAATTTTGAGTAGTTCTGTGTGGAACCAGGAGCTGGACTCAGTGATCCTTATGAGAGCCTTTCAACTCAAGATATTCTATGATTCTGTGATACCATAATAATCCGAGACAATCCCTGTGCACAGTCGTAGTCTACCTTCCTGTTGTCATTTAGAACTGCATCTTTGAAGGATGGACTTTTGCATAGCAGTATACAGATAAAATGTAAACAGGTTCCTTGTATTCTACAGATTAATGGCATTAAAAAAGCTCCTAGAATATGCAAACAGGTAGAACAGTGTTTTCTTCAATAAATAAGTCTAAATATTCTGTGTTGAATAATTAACATTTTTTTTAAAAAAACTTTCATGTTTTGGTTTTGATTCAGTTTAATACTTTTGGAGAAATTTCATATAATGTTTGCATGAACACGGAAATTTCAGTTTGACCTACATATCCATGGAAACCTCAATTTGATCTTGACAAACTTGCTATGATACTTTGATAATTTGCATTGATGTGATAGATTGAGCTAACCAGAGGCTAGTTATCCATCTCTGCTTCAATTCTTTTTTATATTAGATACAAACACTAAGTGCCTTGAAGTCAGACTTTACAGGCTCTGTCTAACCTTTCCAGTTTTAAAGCGCTACTGAGAAGTTATTAATATTAGAAAGAATTATTTATAGTATTACTTAAGGATTACAGAGAATATGCCTAATGCCATGCAAGAAAAAGAAAAAAACAGCCTAATGGTACACATATACATCTTTGACTCCACTTGAACTTCACAGGAAGAATAGAAATACCATTAAATGAATGCAAAGAGAAATGAAATGCAGCCCCTAAATACCTAATGCTAACGCCACAGCTCACATTCTTTCATAAGACAGCTCTCTTCAACAACTTAGATTTCACCTGCAGCCACAATGTTAAGGATCTCAGTGTTCAAAGCCAAACATAATAGCTCTGCAGGTAACTCCTTCGACAATTTGTGATCTGCAAGACACTTCTTGCAAACCGGTGAACTTCAAAAGAACAGTATACCTCTAACTTTCAAAAGGCAAGTAAGATTTTTGGAAAAAATCATTCGTGAAAGATATTAGAAAATCTTCCACTTTTGGACTACAAAAAAGACAATTAGGAGATCAGAAGTATTGAAATTATTTTTCTCTGCAACATAAAGATGGTCTCAGTAGTAGGTGGTGATATCCATTTCTAAATGCCTCTCTTACTGGATTACATCATTCATGCTTTTCCTGACCAAAAGAATTGTACTTCTTTTACTTCCCAAAGTATAGTTTTAGTGTGAATGTGAGGAGTACATTCTGCCTAATTTACTGTACTGCAATATTTTGAGAACACGTTTCTGATACCCCTTAGACTAGCAAGGACATTGATTCAATTTCTTTAATTCTTTTGCTGAATGTTTGAGCAAAAAGAGCAATTACATAGTGACTGGGCAATTTTGGAAGTGCTAATGTCTCTGACAGTGATTTGCACAGGAAGCCACTTAGAGAATATAGGCGTCAGATCCCGGTGTATGAGGGCACTGTTAAATTCTTCCTGTCAGCTGAGGTATCTATTCATCAGGATGATGTTAGCCCACCCAAGAGCTGGGAAATTCTTTTTCAAATAGATTCCCAGTAATGTCCTTTACTTTTTATTTAAAAGAGCTGAAGACATTTACAGACAAACATCAGTGGAACTAACTTTAGCATCATACTTCTGCCAGAGATCATCATTCTTTGAAATTAAATCAGTGGAAAAAGAGTTTGCATGTGTTAGCCACTTAATATAAGGCAACAGATTAGATTAAATAAACAGAGAATAAGAGCTTAAACTAACCTGCAGGAGAAAAAGAATATTTGTTCAGCAACACTGCCTGTCAGGATGGTCGTCACCAGCTGAACAAGAGCAAATAATTTGAGATGGTGAGGTAACATGGAATCCGCAACTGTTTATTATACAAAAGAAAAGCAGAATCCTAATGGAGCAGATGACAAGCTCAGGCAATGCAAGGTAGTTCATCAACCCATAGAAATTTGGTGGTATTTTTTTTTTGTGCGCACAGCTAATCCTCTACCTGTGTTTAGGCAGTTAGGTACAAGCTGTTTGGATCTAGGAAGACCAGGCACACAACCAGAGGCACATTGAGAACAGGAGAAGTACCTCATGGTACAGTCAACCACTTCTGAATAACAACTTTACAGGAGTATGACCTCTTCAGAAACACTACTTCAATCAATGAGCCATTAAAAAAAATAATTATCTTAATTTCATAAATGAAAAGACATGAGATCATATGCTGGTTTAAGAAGAGCTTGAACAAATAACTGACATAAATAAACAGATGAAGGCCGCTGAATGGGTTAAATTTGTTATGTCCAAACTGCTGCCAAGTCTTCAACTAAGAACAGGAAGTTTATTGGCAATTTTCTGAAAGAGGAGGAATTCAATGATAAAATGTGAGCCATTTGTCTTCCCGGCCATTAAAGGAAATTCACTTTAAGGATGTTTCTGGAGTGGCTGCTGCTGCTGTGCCCATTATAATTTATCAGTGTGTCTGCTAGTAGTATTATCATCAGTAGAGGCTCAGGTGGACTTCCATTAGTGCTATCAAAGTCCTTATTGCCAAAATATTGCACTGACCTAGACAGGATCTATTACAGCATTTAAAGTCTCATTTGCCAGGATATTTTTGGTTTTTTTGCTAATTATTTACAGTTAGTTTGTAATGATGCATTATCTAGGGAAAAGTAGCAACAACAAACATTTAATAAATAATACTGTGTCAGCCATCATCATCTTTATTTATTCATAGTTCACATCTTTCTCACCTTTCATCTTCTTCTGTGTCATTTAGAATGTAAACTCTCTGGAGAAGGTCCTGTCTTTCACAGGAGTCTTTGAACTTTGTCACAGTATACATATTTAAAATTAATACAGCTGTACACAAATGGAACTAGGCACACCTATTTAACCATATTTTATTTTATTTTTATGGCTCTGTTGCTTTGATTTACAGCTGTATTAAATCCATGTGAAGCAACGGAAAGTCAAGCTTGTGTAGTCCATTTGGCTTCTATGTCACATATATGTTTGACAGCCTAGAAAGGGGAGGAAGGGATGTAAAATTAACAATCTAAAAAGTACCTAAATTCAGTATTAGATGACAACACATATGGCGTGCTGTACACAACTATAAAAATGATGCATTATATTATCCTGTTAAAAATGATGACTTGTGTGAAAAAATGTCATCTGCAATAACAGGATTAATTTGTAGTTACCTATCCTTTGTGATCTCATATTATTGATACAATCACGATATTAATTGATTTTTTATTTGTATCAACAATTACAGATATTGAAGTTGCATCCCATAAGGCTTATTCCAATCACACAAAAAAAGATAGTATCTACCCTGAAATTCTTACTACATGCATTTACTATGAGATGTCACTGCTGGGTACAGCAAGCAGAAGGAAAGTTGCATAGGATTATGGTATAAGCACTTCTACAAGTTAGTAAGCAACTGTCACAACTATTGCCTACAAGATTATGCTTTTGCAAGTGTGACTTATGGCTTTCTTTTTTCCTTCCTCCCAACTTTCTTTGATCTTTTTAGCATTTATTGTTTCCTACTTAGTCCTTTAACGCAGCTGACAAGGTTAGCGAATCCACTACAATCCATTGTGATCAAGTGCAGTTATTGCCTTTTGATAGCTCACTGAACCTACAAGAAAGTTAGATAAAGTTGCTTGATTTCTATCACTTTTTGACTGATTCACTGAAGACTTTATAGCCCACCTCTGAAAGCACACTCATCAAGTCCGAAGACGGAAAAAAAATGCAGTTTACCTCTGCAGCTAAATCAGTTAAGCTATCAAGATAGGAAAGATAGGTTATATTCTCTTAAAAGTTAACTAAGTGTGAATATAATTTTCCTACACATTTTGTGTAGTATATGGTTCAATATTTTAAAAACACGTTGTCTCCTGTTTTTTGATTGCTATTTGTTAGGATGATGTACTGTATCTGGCTGGAATAGAGTTGACTTTTCCCACAGCAGTCCATACCGTCCCATGCTTTGCACTTGCAACTAGAACAGCACTGATATTGCAACAGTGTTTTGTCTACCACTGAGCAATTACCAGCACAGACAGCTTCAAGACCCTCTCCACTCCACTTCTCCAGATCTAGTAGGCTGGGGATGAGCAAGAGATGGGGAAAGGACAACTGATCCCAAATGTTCAAAGAGATATTCCATATCTGATGGTAACATGCTCAGCAATAAAACCTGATATAAGAATGGGAGAAGTGTAGACTCTTACTGTGAAAACACTGATCTTCCTGAGCAACTGCTATATGCACTAAAGCCTTGCTTAAGCATCTGAACATCACTTTTTGATGTAAGAAACAATGTAATAATAATTTTTCTCCTGTTTTGTTGTTGCGGTTTTGTTTTGTTTATGGTTCATTAAATTACTCCTATTTCAAATCTGAAAGTTTTTTGTTTTGTATTGTTTTGTTTTCCATCATATTTTTTCCCCCTGTACTATTGAAGAGGAAGAGTGAGAAAGCAGCACGTCAAAGGTAAGCTGCCTATTGGTTGTTTAAGCACTGCAGGTGATAAATTACATAAACAATGTATTGAATTTATATTCCTTGAAATGTAAAATAAAAGATAGCATTGACAGTGTCAATAGTTTTGTGTCTCTACACAGGTTGACCTTTGAAATTTGAGAGATGAGGGTGCACACAGTAATACCATACTAAAACTTAATCTTAGTAATGAATATTACTGATAATACATTTCAGAGGACTTCCAAAGAAGTTGTGGCTTAACTCAATGGACAACACTGCTATTCCCACTTAACATGCAGAGTGAAGTCAACATAGCTGAGTTTTAGATAGCCATAGGACTGATAGATATATAAATAAATAAATAAATATTGGTGAAGTCATGGTGAAGGTTACATGATTTGAGGTGTGACTTGATAAGGTCATACAAAATCCAAATGAACATTTGTTTACTTGTAAGTTTGGTTTGGAGGAAACATCTTCTCAAATGGCAGATTGTACACTTGAACAAAGTTATCAGCTGTTTAGGTCTGTGCACAAGATGTTTGCTGAGAGCTCTAGATTGCAAGTTCTGAATAAGAGTCTACTGCATACAACTGTCTGCCCTGCCCCTGTAGCCCACTGTCACAGAGGACAAATGTCAACAGAATGAGTAGCATGTCTGTTCCTCAGTTTTCTGTTTACCATTTTTGTGTTGAGACTGGCATTCACTATTACAAGTGTCAAATTTTATGATAAAATGTTACTTTTATACAATAGGCTGAGTGTGAATGAGGCAAAAAGCTCTCAATTATGAATTTCTTTTAGACTTATCCGAATTAACAATGCGATAACTACATTATTGTTGTAGACACATTTTAAATCTTTTCGAATCAAGTCTTTGCCTGTCACAAATACAACTGACTGCATATCTTTAATGCAGAAATATTTTGGTACAAGCAATTGTACCACATTCTGCCAGCTCCAGATTTTGTGATGGGGTGTTGGAGATGGAAGGGACTAGGAACAGCAGGCAGTGAGTGACTCTATCTGAAAGAGCAAATACATGGACAAGTCTTTATGTCTGTAGAGATGATGCAACTCTTAGGCTGTACTAGAGGCCAGCTAGTTCCAGCTAGGATCAAAAATCCAATTTATATGTTGAGTAATGCTAATGGAATGGACATGCCATGTATGTCTACTATTTGTTTTCTACCAAGTAATTTTGGCCATAGGTAACTTTTCTTTTTAAGACACAGACAAGAAAACCAAAGATGATAACAGATTTGCTGGTTTGCCACAAATGTTATTTATTTATATATTTATTTATTTCTTAAATGGCTTGTTCTTTTTAATCTCACTTGTCCCAGCTGAGAACTCAGATTTATGACGGCTGCTCTGAAAGGAATGCCTTCTATTTTATTATGTTGACTCACAGCGTCAGAAGTGGGTGCTTATAGTATGACTTCCCATCAGTATTGTTACATTTTTTTGCTTTGCAATGGATGGCAGCAGAGAGGCAGTCTGACAAAATGGCATCTGACATAGAAGTGTGGATCAAGAAGGTGGTAAAGAATTGAATTCCTTTATACATAAAAAATTGCACCCATTGACATTAATTGATGCCTGCTGAATGTTTATGGAGATCAAACAGTGGATATGAGCATGGTGAGGCAGGTAGCAGGTGGTGCATTTCAGCAGTGGCAACAGCATCAGTGGGTCACTTTCATTGGTGCAGATTTTTACTAGAGCAGCATGCAGGCTGTTGATTGTCACTGTTGAGAATGCACAGGTAATGATGGTGACTGTGTTGAAAAATATTGTTTTGTAGATGAGAATTTGCTCTGTCAAACAGAGTCATTGTGCTCTTTGTATCTGTTGTATTTTCAATTGAAGTAAATGTGAGGCATTGCTTTTGGAGCCACCTATATATAAACAAAGTTATAAAAATAAACTTATTTGAACTAGTTGTATATTTCCCTGTAGCTGACTAACTTAATAGCATACAGAATGCAATAAATGTGAGTCAGTTGACCTAAAAACATTTGAACTTCCAGACAATAGACATATTTTTTGACATGTTATACTTTTTTTTTCTGTATATGAAAAATAAAGAAAATGGAAAATATATCTTTCAGTATACAAAAAAGAATTTCCAATCTATTAGAATCTAATGGATATTTATTTTTAATCATTTTATATAATTCCATTTACTGTTCAAGTTTTGACATTTAATTTATTGTGATTTAGTCAATTTTTTTTTTTTTTTTTTGTATAAAGTAATCAAGGGCAATTAATTATCAAAGAATGAAGAATGCTGTTGTATCCAACTGCTTTAAATAAAATTATGTACAAATATATATTAAAATGACATTTTAGAAAAACCTTGGCAGTATTAAAGCCAATACCAAACTGTAGTTAGTGCAAGTCACATTTTACCTAGTTCCGAAAAGAAGCAAAAAAATTATTTTATCTCTATCTATCTCATATGGGCCATACATTCCTGGGCTGGCTTGAAAACCCTCTATTATTTTGTATGATAATTATTTCCTTTAAAAATAATCAAGATTTAGATCATATTTGCAAAGCATGGTGTACATTTAATGACACTACAGTTCCCCTCTCCTATGACCTAACAAACTAGTGAAGAGTAGTGGGAAGATTCTCATTGACTTTAGCACACTATACTTGTTCCATTGATTGGACTGGAATGTTTGATCATTTAACAATGTGTGCTTTGGACTGCATATCCAACATGCAGCAAGGAAGAAAGCTTTCTTCCTGCCAAGTAATGAATAATAATACTTCAAATATTGTCACTTCTTCTCTTGTTGTGTCTGTCAAAAAAAAAAAAAAAAAAAAAAAAAAAAACCTTTGCAAAAAAAAAAAAAAAAAGAATATGCAAATGATTTTCTGTAATACACTGTCATTCATTCTAGATAAAATAAATTATTCACCATCAGACATACTGTTGTGCCCTTTGAAATACACATCTATTATGAAAAAAAACACTTTATAAAAATAAAAAACAATAATTATTAATTAATATTCATGGTTCAATATTCATCATAGAGATTCTGTGACTCTAATGAAAACTAAGTATGTCCCAAATTTGAAGGTTGGATTAAGTGAACTCCAGGATGCTCGGCTAGACACTCTTACGTGATTCAATAATTATTACTCCTGTAATGCAAATTTCATTTTTACTTTTCAGTTGTACTCTTTGTCAAAATTTTCCAAAAGTTCCAATAAAGTATAATATCAGAACAGGTTTTATTGTTCGTTTGTTTTTTGTTTGTATGTTTGTTTTAAGCCACTGTCTATTATCTCTGGTAAGAGATCAGGAAGAGTGGTCGTGCTGGAACAGGTTGCCCAGGGAAGCATTGGAGTCACTGTCCTTGGAGCTGTTTAAGCAAAGGATACATATATTATTTAGGGACATGGTTTAGTAGGCAGTATTCATTGTAGATGGTTGATTGGACTAGACTATCTTAGAAATCTTTTCCAACCTTAATGATTCTATGATTCTATGATTCCACTGATTTGAAATGACCTTTTTAGGTGAATAGATATGGAGAATTGAAATCTCAGTAGTATCCTTGGTATTCTGTATGAAAGAACAGTGCATGTCACTGAAACACCAAGAAAAAAATATAACTTAGAAAGTTATTAACTTATTAAAAAATATCACTTAGAAGCTTTCAAAACTTTTTTGGCTACTGTACATGTTCTTCACTGATGAAATAATGTCATTTGCTCCAATACTTTCCTATTACATAGAGTGTACAGGACATTGTTATTGGTTAGTATGTGCAGATATTAAGTCAAACAAAAGACAGTTTCCATTCTCTGTTCATGGAATCACAGAACTGTTTGAGTCAGGGACCCTTAAAGGCCGCTTAGTCAAACTCCCCAGCAATGAACAGGGACCCTAGATCAGGTTACTCAGTGTCTCACCCAGCCTGATACTGAGTGCCTCCAGAGATGAGGCATCCACGACCTCTCTGGGCAGCCTTTTCCAGTGCTTTACTACCCTTGTCCCTGTTCTTTGGGAGCTGTATTAGAAAATAAAATATTTACTTTTCTGTTAGTCAAATAGATTAGAGAATGGTCACGGCATATTTCAGATTCTCAGATCAGAAATATCAACCTAAATTTGATACGTACATGGAAACAGCTTTGTGAAATCAAGTGGCTTACTTTAAGTTCATACTTCCATAATAAATACTAACTTTGTGAGCTATTGCATTTATTTGTTTATCAAACGTTCTTTCCTTCTCTACTTAGATCATAAACCAGCTCCTCAGGGCAAAAGCTTGCTTCTTAGCCATATCTGTTCAGCACAAGATGGCTTGGTATTGCCTACCCTTCCAACTAATAAATAGAACATTGTGAAAGGTGAAGGAAAACATTAGTTGGGACAAAATTGGATGTAATTGCATTACACTATCACAAGGAACTCTCAAATCAAAAATAAGGTCAACATGCTAGGTATTGTACAAGAACAAATTCTGTTATTGAATTGGACAAGTAAGATAAACAGATAAACACACATTCTGAATGTATCTTACATGTCAGTATGGACGTGTTCCTGTAATTACTGTTAAGTGCCTTAGGAAGACAGTATCTGATATTTTAGTAATCTGAAGGTGAAAACTTCAAAACTTTTACTTTGTATTTTTAAAATTTTTTTGTGTGACATAATCTTCAAGAATTAAAAGCAGTTATGCTTGTTAAAGATACATAAAAGTGTGTGTGGATATGAACTCAGAATCACACATGAGGTTGTTTTAATTTTGAATGTATCATAATGTAGCTATTCTGAATGGGTTCTTATGGTGGTGTGTCTCTGTCAATTTGGTTACTCAAGGTTCAAAGTTCAGTAATGACTGTGGAGAAACGACCAGACAAAAATCCAGTTAATCTTGATTGGTAGAAAAAAGAAATTGTTTAGAAGATATGCTAAGAATTCAGCCCTGGATTGGTAGAAAAGAGAAATTGTTTAGAAGGTAGGCTAAGAATTCAGCCCTGGGAAGAAGGTATGTGTTTGACTGATAAGTTAAGTTTGTATTTTTGTATTTTTGTATTTTTCAGGCACACACATGTGCACACACATACAAAAAGTTGTAGGAAGGAAAATACTTTTCTTTCAGTTTTATGTATCTTTTCTTCTGAATACCAACTTTGCAGATGACATCTATTGACTTTAATTCTGAAATTAGACTATGACAATGAATGCATCTTACAGCTAGGGAGTTTCAGTTTCTAAAATGTGCTATCCTAATTGTATAATAATACATTCTTTCTTAAGAACATTAATTCTTTTTTTTTCTTTTTTTTTCTTTTTCTTTTTTTTTTTTTAATGGATGCATTTGAGTTGGGTGCAAGAGCAACCTGATTTTGGAAACTTTGAGAAAGATTTAAAAATCTTTTTCTAATTTTACAAATCTTCAAAATGTACTATGAATTCCCATAAGTTTTGGAATATATCCAAATATTTTTCTCCTCAAACTGTACCCCGACACATTAACCATGTGCAATTTTTGGACCAATCTCTCTGCAAATTACTGACTGGGAAAATGTTATTAGTTGGACATACTCTATTCTAATTTAGCAGATTTCAAGTAATGTAATCAGTGCTAGCTATTAAAAAAACTTGGCAATTAATTTCTGAAACTTCTCTTCCCTGATGTTTCCATGAAGATATGCTAACAGAAATACATGCTAGAAACAGAAATGAGAAGACACCATGAGGAAAAATTACAACTGAAAGCATTGTTAAGGTCTCTAAAAGCCTCTAAAAATATCACATTTCTATAGTTTTTGCACTGTATTGTATTTGTTACAGCAAAAGCATCAGTCAGATGTGATCTTATTTCAGCAGGGCACTTGGCAAGCTCTGGACAAGGATCATGTATGTGGAAACTGTAGCAGCAGAAAGGAATTTCTTATAAAGTACTCCTTCATAGAATGTCTTCCTCCAATTAAAAGGAGGAAGATGAGTTTCTTTTGTTATATGTGTACACAATGACAAGATTAAGACATAGTGGGTCAAATGTTAGCCTGACCAGTTTATTACAAGTTGCTTAGGGAGATGGGGACAGGTGATAGAATGGAGATTGGAAATAAAAGCAAGGAGTCTGTATAGAAAGCAAGAGATAAAGTCACCACCGTTATTCCAGGACTGCTTGTAGGATTTTCGTTGATCTCAGGAGCTCACCACAGGGGATGGGAGAAAGCCAGGAAGCTTCACAGCAAGCAGGCCCCCCGGGGGTTCTTTCCTAAGAGGTTTTTTTTTTTTTCTCTCAGGGGTTTCTTCCATCAAAGGTTTCTTCTCTTTGGGAGTTCTTCTCCTCCAAAGTACTTAGTTTTGTGGGAACCTTTTATCCCCCACTTCTCAGGTGTTTTTTTTCTTCTCCTTTTCACTCTGCTAGTGTGACACACCTGGCCCAATGGGGAAGCCAGCAAAGACTGGTGCCTTTGTTGCCATGTACAAGCTCCTTCAAGCCATTCCCCAAAGAAGATTGCTTGACCTGCATCTGCTTATTTTTACAGTCATGAGTAGAAGTATTGTGACACAGTGACACCCACCACTTACCCCCCTAGATAATTCACATTTGTCAGTTAGATTCTATCACAAAAAAAAAAGGACTCAGAAAGTGAGCTTTCAATCAAGTTGAGCTGAGTTCAGAAAACACAGAATCACAGAATTGCAGGGATTGGAAGGGACTTCTAGAGATCATCGAGTCTAACCTCCCTGCAAAACAGGCCCCCTACTGCAGGATGTACAGGTAGGCATTCAGACAGGTCTTGAATATCACCAGAGTAGGACACTCCACAGCCTCCCTGGGCAGGCTGTTCCAGTGCTCTGTCACTTCACTGCGAAGAAGTTTCTTCACACATTGATGTGGAACTTCCTATGCTCCAGTTTATGGCTGTTTCCTGTTGGCTTGTCCCCACAGATCACTGCAAAGAGGCTGGCCATGTCTCTTTGACTCCCACTCTTAAGATACTTAAAAACATTAATAAGATCCCTGTGGACATTGTAGACAACTAGAATCCACTGCACAGAGTAGAAGCCAAAAAGACCCATTTGCTTAAATTCCAAATGCTGATTTGACATAAGATTAGATTTCATGTGAAAAATTTGTCTGAAATTTTAGAGAGCAAACTAGAAAAGACAGGAAAGTGAACTTTACTGTCTGTAGAACAAAAAATCCAGTCACACAAAACAACAGGGCAAGTCTTTTCTCTTATACTGTTTAAGTCAAACATTAAAGCCAATGAGAAAATTATACAGCTATTTCTATTGCATATATTGAAAAGCTTTCAGTGTTTGCAGATGTTTGACTTTTCCCTAAACTTTTCCCTATTTAGTTCTAATACTGTATTTAGAAATATAAATATCATACTTTTTTGTTTGTTTGTTTGCTTTGTTTGTTTGTTTGCTTTGTTTGTTTGTTTGCTTGTTTTGACACAAAATTCATTTCTCCTTTTAATACTTAAGGCATTCATTAAATAACCTCTTGCCACTGAAATCATAGAGCCATAGAATCACAGAATAGCTTGGGTTGGAACAGACCTTAAAGACCAACAAGTTTCAACACCCCTGCCTTGGGTAGGGACACCTTCCACTAGATCAGCCTGCCCAGGACCCCATCCAACCTAGCCTTGAACACCTACAGAGATGGGGCATCTGTCACTTCCTTGGGCATCCTCTTCCACCCTCTGAGTGAAGAATTTCCCCTCGTATCTAATCTAAATCTCAACTCTCTTAGTTTCAAACTTTTCTCCCTTGTCCTTTCACTAACTGCTCATGTAAAAAATCAATCTCCCTACTGTTTGTAAGCTCTCTCTAAGTACTGAAAGGCCACAATAAGATTTCTCTGGAGCCTTCTCCAAGCTGAATAAACTCAACTCCTTCAGCCTTTCTTCACAGGAGAGATGTTGCAGCCCTTTGATCATCTCTGTGTCCGTTCCTCTGGACCTTTTCCAACAGCTCTACATCTTTCTTCTCTGGGATACCAGACCTGGACACAAGTGGGACCTCATGAGAATCATAGAATCATACAATCATAGAACTGCTCACATTGGTGAAGACCTTCAAGATCATTAAGTCCAATCACAATCTGACCATACCTACTGTAACTCTAACAACCCACTGCTAAATCATGTCCCCGAGCACCACATCCAGACGGTTTTTAAACACTTCCAGGGGTGGTGGCTCAACCACCTCCCTGGGGAGCCTCTTTCAGAGCTTAACAACCCTTTCTGTAAAGAAGCGTTTCCTGATATCCAACCTAAACTTCCTCTGGCACAACTTAAGGCTATTTCCCCTCATCCTGTCATCTGTCACCAGTGAGAAGGGATGAATCCCGTACTCACAGCAATCACATTTCAGGTATTTGAAGAGAGCAATAAAGTCTCTCCTCAGCCTCCTGTTCCCCAGACTAAACAGCCTCAGTTCCTTCAGTCTCTCATTGTAAGGCATATTCTCCAAGCCCTTCATAAGCCTTGTTGCCCGTCTTTGGACCTGCTGCAGGTCCAAAGTTGATACACGTTAATATCTTTTCTGTATTGAGGTGCCCAAAACTGAACACAATAACATAGAGTAGAAGAGAACAATCACCCCCCTCTCCCTTCTGGCCACCCCTCTTTTGATGCAGCCCAGTGTATTGTAGGCCTTCCAGGCTGCAAGGACATGCTGTTGTCTCTTGCTAAGATTTTATTCATCAGAACTTCCAAGTCTTTTTCTGCAGGGCTGCTCTCAATGAATTCTTCTCAGTCTGCATACATATCTGGGATTGCAGCAACCCAAGTATAATACCTTGCTCTTGGATGTGTTGAATTTCATTAGATTCCCACAGGCCCTCTTACCAAGCCTGTCAAGATCTGTTCAATATCATCCTTTCCTTCTGTTATAACAACTGCGCCATTCAGCTTGGTGTAATCTGCAAAACTGCTGAGGGGTCAGTGTCTTACCCCACTGTAAGATATTATCCTTTTACATCATTGTCTCAAAGCTTGCTAGGGACACAGATGAACAAGTCCAAGCAAGTCCGGCAAAGGTTGAGAAATTTTGTCTTAGGGATACAGATGGACAAGGTCAGCGGCAATGAGAGAGAGATGAGCTGCAGCATAATGGCTGTGAAGCAGTCTTTTGTGTGGGCTTATCTCAAGGAAGATGGCCACGTCAGGAGGTGCTGCACATGACTCTTACCTGAGCACCCAAGAATGCCATGCTGGCAGAAGAAGAAGGATAAAAAGGGGACCTAATAACCATGAGGTTGAGGCTTTATGACAACAGATTTCTCATGAAGAAGAAGAGGTTTCTGACATGAAAAACCTCACGACCTGCCTCTCTTCCTCCTGGACTTGGTCTACGTTCTCTCCCTCCTGGACTTACTCTGCGCTCTACCACAATGCTGAAGAAGAACAAAGGTGTCTGCCATCAGATTCCTCACTACAGGAATTCCTGCATGCTGACAGACTCTCCTGGGCCTGCTACCTGAGTCCTGCTGCTTCCTCCCAGACTGGCTCAGCGACTTCTTCCTGCTACCTACTTGCTGCCCAAGGCCGGCCACGCTGCTGCTGCTCTCTCTCTGCTGCTTTTGCCTCGGACCTTCAAAACAGTGTGCAATGGGACCGCTGCTGGATCCTGGTGGTGACTATCCCCGCTTTACATGATTTTTGCTTCTTTCCTATCTTTTCTATCACCCTCCTTCCCTTCCCTGTCTTCCTGATTAGGATTTATAATAAACAGGTCAGACCAACATTTGAACCATTGTTTCTTAATCTCATGCCGGGTATACAGATATTAAAAGAACCTCATCTCCCTATCTCGTCATCCTATAAATTGGAGTGAGACATCCACTTGTTGAGGGATGTCATTGATAAAGATGGTAAAGAGCACTGGTCCCAAGATGGGTCCCTGGGGGACACCTCTTGTCGCTGACTTCTACCTGGACATGGAGTTGCTGACCTCAACACTAGGGCTGTGACCATCCAGTATATTCTTATCTACTGAGCAGTTTACTCTCCTAATTCATATTTCTCCAATTTAGAGATAAGAATGTGATCCGGGTAGACAATATCAATTGTTGTTTCTTTATCTACTGAAGCCATCACTCCATCATAGAAGGCCATCAGATTTGTCTGGTGTGACCTGCTCTTGGTGAAACCATGGTTGTCTTGGGTGACCTACTGGTCTCACATGTGCCTTAACATCTTTTCCAGGAGGACCTGCTCCATGATATTCCCTAACATGGAGTTGAGGCTCACCAGCATGCAGTTCCCTGTGTCTTCCTTCCAGCCTTTCTTGAAAATGAGAGTGCTGTTTCCCTTTTTTTCAACTCACTGTGGACTTTACATGATAGCCATGACTTTTCAAATACAATGGAGAGTGAGTTGGCAACCGTATCATCCATTTCCTTCAGGACTCTAGGATGCATGTTTTCCAGCCTCATAGACACATTCAGTTTTATGAGGCAATCTTTGGCTTGCTCTTCTCAGTGGGAAGGATTTTCTTCTTCAACTCTCACCTAGAGATTCAGGAATGTGAGACACGGGAAGCCTGACTGCTGATGAAGACTGAAGCAAAGAACTCACGGAGTAGCTCAGCCTTCTCCATGTATGTTGCAGCCAGTTCTCCTTTCCCATTTGTCAGAGGAGGTATGCTCATAGAAACTTCTGATTGATTCACTGTTAACGTATTTTTCAGACATATTAAAAAATCTCTACAGGTCCTTTCAGTGTCCATTTATTCATCTGTTACAAACAAATTTGTACGGCTCCTGTATGACCCTACTGATAACACCTGCCACTAAAGTGGCAATAAAATAAAGTGTTTGGTTGATTGTAATTAGAAAAATGCATAAAAGAATATGTCTTTAATAATTTCTGGCATAGAAATTTAGTATATAAGGCTAAATCTAACATGAGTTAAACCTTACAGCTCTTTTGCAGATGATAGAATCAATTCTTTCTTTTTCTTCTATGGGATTTGAACATTTACCCATACAATGCAGGAGACATATCACAGTGAAAATTCATAATTTGCTCTGGGACATTAAGAAGAAAAAAGCCATAGAAGTGGAAAACAATATTCTCTATCATCTCCTTTTTGATCAACACTAGCCCTTTGGTTTGAAATAGACTAGTGGAGCATATTCAGGTTACATAGATTGCTCTAAAAGCAATATCTCCTATTTATTTTCATGGAAACAAAGAACAAAATAACACTGTCTGATAGAGCAATTCTTCTCTGCAAAACAGAATTTTGTGACACAGTCACTACCATTAGCTATGGATTTTCAACAGCCTGCATGCTGCCCTTATAAGAATCTGCACCAGTGGAAGTGACCCCCTGTTGCCACTGCCACTGTTAAAACACAACACCTGCCACCTCACTGTGGTCACATCTACTGTTTGGTCTCCATAAATGTTTAGCAAGCATCACTCAGTAGGTGTCTTTTTTTCTTCACGAAGGAGTTCAAGGACACACCTCTGCTTCATATGTACCTCCATGCGAGACATCATTCTGTCAGATTGCCCCTCTTGCTGTTATCTGTTACACAGCAAAAAATATAACAGGTTATTGTCAGGAAGGTTCAACCTCTACCACTACACCACCAGTATCTGCCTCTGACTCTGTGGGCCCACACAATAAAATAGGAGGCATTACTTTGGGAGCAGCATTTGTAATTAACACGTTTTTAAGTGAGTTTAACTTAACAAGGCAGGAAGGAAAAAGTAGAAAAAGATTCTAGAATCTCCATGATTTATTCAGATTTACTTTACAGAAACAGAGCAGAGGTTAAGATGAATACTGGAACACAGCAGCAGAGTTACTGTTAAAGTCATTCGATGTTAGATTGTGGAGAAGAGGGAAGGAAGTAATGTGTTGCTAGTAGGACATATTCAGCAACTTTGTGACTTTTTTATTAACACAATGCAAAGGTCGTTTACAAAGAACATGAATTTAATGCTATGACTGTTTTCAGTGTTGACTAAAATGTGGAGGTTTGTGATGGACAAGCAAAGGACAAATGCCTCATATTCTCAAAGTAGCAGAGATGATAGGAATGAAAGTGGCCAATTCATTAATTTCTTTTGGAGGGGGAGTGCAAAGTTCCTGTTTTTCTCAATGATATTGTTGTTCAGATAATAGTTCCATGTAGAGATGTTCATCTGGTTAGCATAGTATGGAAACATATCAGAACAAGGCAGACACACTGTCATCCACAGTGATTTCAGCATTGAAGATCAGATTTGATAGAGTTTCTATTGCTCTGCAGTCTGCTTTTACATTTCAATATAGTTACAATTGTAAACAGCAGTAGTTTCAGAGGAGTGTCTCTAAACGTAAAAAGTTTTCCTCCTGCAATAACATTTGAGCAGTATCTCAGTAACCTGTTAAGTCTGGGTGACTTTATATCAGTCAGACAGGAAGAGAATTAATCTGAATCAGTGGTCAAGTTCAAATATCCAGCCTAGACAGCAGCTACTTGCTGTATTCCATGAATACTCACACCTGTCACAATCTGTCTGCATCCAGTTTATAAATGAAATTGGTGTGCAGACTGGCTCACTCCTTATTTAACACTAGCTTCAGCAGTAATTAAAAATTAGGAGAGATCTTTAGGAAAATCAATTAATTATGTATGCAAAATGCATCAGCTAAATTTGGGCGCACAATTAGATGACTAATCATAGTTTGAAAAGGTTAAGAATTGCAGTTGCACACTTATAAGGATGCTGGTGACCTAGCCTGTCCTGTCCTAGATGTCTGCATTTTCCTACCTAGATGCTTCATAGTTTGTTTGCTACTGAGATCTATTAGTCAAATATTTAACATAACCATAACACCAGACAATACACGATTAACTGTTTATGCTGTCAATACACACACAAGTGTCCATATCAAGAGCCCAGAAACATCAATATAAGAAAATGCTTATTAACTATTGGGAATATTCTTGTCCTCATTTTGGGGAATTTTTCTTGTCATTCCTGAAAACTGCCTTCACAGCAAATCATTGCTATAAAAAATAAAACTCCATTTGAACCGGCATGCAGGATAGTATTTATCAGCCCAGATTTCCATTCAAAGCTGTAGGGGTAATTATATGCTCTGTCTGTTCTGAAATTATCATCACACTTAAATATTGATGTCATTTGAAGGCAAATATCAACACATTTTGAAATAAATTTTTACTTCTAACACTGTATATCCTACTGCATTTCCCAATGTATATTACTCAATATACTGATCTCAAGTCATTTGACAACTTTAATAGGCTACTGACTATCTCACTAATTCACCCTAAATTAATTCCAGTTTGTTTTATTTTCAGAGATCATTTCATATTTTGGTGGAAATTCTTAGTACAGTTAAATTTGGTTCAGAATGAGATTTCAGCTTTACAGTATAATCTGTTCTTAATTATTTTATTTTTTAAACATATAATATCCAGAACATGCAGTCATGATGGAAGTGGTGTACTCACTGTTTTTGTTCACACATGAAGTGCATAACAGCTGTCATCAGCTGTTAAAGGGTTTTCATTCAGCAGCTTAAGAATGTAGAACAGGGGTTCCTAAGGTCACAGAGCATGTGAATGATGAGAGGAGGATTGGCACTCACTTCTTCCAATGAGTACCTAAGTTTCCACTGCTTCTATGGAAGCTATAGTTCTCTAGTATATTCAACTACAAAAAACAAACAAACAAACAAACAAACAAACAAAACAAAACAAGAAACATCAAACAAAAAAATGTAACATAGAAGCAAGCAGACTTGCTTCTTGCTTTTTTTACTTTCTAGTACTTCCTTTTTCACTAATTCTGGAAGCACGTTGTGTAATACTACATGAATGAAATACAACCCAATACACAACAGTCTGCATAGCTAGCATTATAATTCATATTTTATACCAAAATATGACAAAAAAAATGCTGAAAAGTTTGGGTGGGAAAATAGAAAAATTTAGATCCACTTTGTAGACATTTATATCTATAGAAGATATTTCCTGTGAGAAATATCGCATCGGTGTGGTAAGGATTGCTGTTTCATTGGCCTTTCCCTACCTTCTAAAGAAAAGGAAGAAATATTTAGGACACAGGACAAATTCTCTTTCTGTAATCTGCAATGAGTAACAGTTTACTCTGAAAGGAATCTTTAGTAATCATATTCTCTTGAATATAACAATTTGCAAATAAAACATTGATCAAGACAAGTCTGTTGGAGCCTTTCTCTTTCTTAGCTGAAATAATATTTCTATAATACTAGAATTAACAAGATCATAAAATTCCTTGGAGATGCCACTCCAACTAATGTCCTATCAGATATGTAACAAGATAAACTGTATCTTCTCCACTGAGAGAATTTCACAACACTCTTACATGCGTAGGGTAATAGAAAGTAGACATAAATTGAATGTGAATATGAACCTGATACTAAGTTATTGTAGACAAGGTATCTTCAATCTAGACTAAAAAAAAAAAAAAAAAAAAAAGGAAAAAAAGAACAACAAAAAAGTACCTTATAATATGCTTATTCATGCTTATTAAGACTGGATTACCACACCTCCCCTTGATTAATATTCCTGTCTCATACAAGTAAATATATGAAATAATAGTAAATTTAACTACAGTCATAGTTGGTTCAGAAACTGAGCACAGTACCTAGAATGACAGTGCTGACATAGTCACAGCTATTTCTGTACCATATGCAAGTCTCACTTTTATTGTGATTACTTGCAAATATGACTGAAGACCCAAATCTGTCTCATGTACATGATGTCTATGCTGCTCTCCAAATGATTCCATGAAAACCAGTTCTGTAAAGTAAGGCAGAAACAGATTATTCATGCTTTCTGTGAAGCCTTTCCATACACAGGAAATGTATTTTCATATGTTTTTCATAAACTGGAAAATATTTTAAGTGATTTGTGATTTTTATTCATAGAATCCTAGAATCCTAGAACTGTAGAATTCACTCTATTATAATCACTTTGCTTTTACTAGTAACCAAAGTAACAGTAGTCTGAGGTACATCTGCAAGAACTATGCCACAGTATTTCCTTTGTTTTTATGTGACCAGAAATTTCCATTCCACACACTCTCATTAATTCTACTTAAACAGTGGTTTAAGCCTGCAGAATGTGAGTTTCACCTGTGCATGACAAGTGAGCTTGTCCAGCACTCTTCTATGTTTTAATGGACTTACGTGCACTTCATATACATGACTACTGAAAAAGCAACTCAGCTTATACTTTTGATATGGTTATACAACAAAATAGTGTCAGATTGTAGAGATGTTATCATAATGTATATCTTAAAATGGCTCTTCACAACCCATGTTTTTTCTTAGTTGGTTCTAAGCGAGAATATTTCCAACAATTTTTCCTGGAATACATGAATAACTTATACTGTGTCTTAATGCTGTAAATTGAATTTTTGTACACGCATTATTATAGAATGACAGTACGAATACTATCTATCACTATGTTATTCTTTGTCCATTAAGTTGTTGTTAGAGCATGCAATAGAATAAAAAATAAAAACAATGTCCACTAACCTTTGTACTTCCCAACTGAAATATTTGTCATATAGCTAGCTTTTCAATGTATGTTGACATATATATTTTTTCCAGTACTTTAAATCTTACAAATTTTGGTGTCTAGAATGTATACAACATATAAAAAACCAACCAATCAACCAACCAACTGATAAGAATAAGCCAACAGGATACCCACCATGTTGTTACATTTATCATTTAAGTAACGACCATTTTTTCAATGGCAAGCATATCTGTACTGTATATCCACTCAGTTATTGACAGAATTTCTGTGCTTTGCCAGTTTCTCACAGTGACACTTTTTTGATACTGTGATCACAGCTGAGAGTGAAGGTTACTACACTACCAGGTTACATTCCCAGTCAGAAATTTCAGGTATAGCAAAGTAAAAGATGCATCAATTTGAGTTTGGGCATTTGAGGAACTGTTACTCCCTTCCTTCCTTCCTTCCTTCCTTCCTTCCTTCCTTCCTTCCTTCCTTCCTTCCTTCCTTCCTTCCTTCCTTCCTTCCTTCCTTCCTTCCTTCCTTCCTTCCTTCCTTCCTTCCTTCCTTCCTTCCTTCCTTCCTTCCTTCCTTCCTTCATTGTTTTGTTCTTTCATTCACTTAGGTGTCTATTTATTAATAGTAGTATTTGTTTTAGTCTAAATGACATTTAGTCTAAATGACTTTCTAGATGAAGCTGTTCTTCTCCTTTCAAAGCATATAAGATTTTGCAATACAAGCAGATTTAATTTTCTGACATTGTGTCTGTATGCTCAACAGTCGTCTTAGAGTGTTTAGCTCTGAAAGGATGATGCTACACATAATATTTAATTTTAATTACTATTTGCAGCATTGAGAAGGAAGATCTGCCTTTCTCTTTCATCTTACCCAAAATTCTGAAATGAATCTTTCAAATATAGCTGAAAACAAACAAACAAACAAACAAACATTTGAGGTTTTTTTTATGTCCAATGTCATCTCTCTTCCCTTATCAACATCAGTTTCAATGTAGAAACTTCAGTTACACAGATGGAGAAATTTTCCAGATATAAAAAGTGTCCTCTGATATGTATTTTTATTCTTTTGAGGTTTACAGTAATTTGTCTTTAGAACATGCCCTATTGTTAGCAAATCTAAGATCACCAGCTTTCTCATCTGAAAAGACAAAGTGAAACTTTATATAACTTGTTTTACTTTATTTCATAGCCCTGAGATGACAATAGACATCCGAAAAAGAATATTATTTTGACGAAAGAGCTGTTTAAATTCAGATATTTCCTAAAATGATTTTCTAGACCCTCGAGTTTGAATTTATTGTGATGATGGATGTGCTGAGATTTGCAAAAATACTTTGTTTTTCTTTTTAGCAGTGTTTCTAATTCATAATCTCTTAACAGAAAATTCAGAAACAATCTAATCTTGCCCAGAAAGGATTTTCTGAAGTGTTTCTGCAGTTGGCCTATACCATGATAAATCAAACTGTGAAACTCTGACAAGTCAATCTCATTCAAAGTCCTCCAACTGATTTAATATCTTACTATATTTGAAACTCATTATATGGAGTGTAAAATCTAATTTGCATTAAAATTGATTTTGCTTCATAAAGTATGCTAAACATTGATTATAAAAGTTTCATTACTGAATTTCTTTATAAAGAACATAAAAGTACACAAAACCTAGCTATTTAAGCAGACACATTGGATAGTAGCATACGTATGCAAAAAGAAGTCAGTACAGTTTTTACCATACGTTATTCCTTCATTGGTTTGAAGTATAGGCTATTCCTTAATAATGTGAACCGAATAGCATAAATATTATTCATAGCCCTTTTTTTTCCTTCCTACTCTTGCTTTAGGCTGAGAAATTGTAGTTTAAAAACATGCCCATACCAGTCAGCATTTTGTACCTGCCTTCTGTCCCCTGTCTCCTTTCAACACAGAAGTGTTTAACTAAACCTTCTTTTTGCAGACACAAAGTTTGAATTATTTATTTTCCACTGGGAAGTGAGAGGGTGAAATATTTTCCCCTGGGATCTGTAGTACAGTTACATGAAATATCTTTAAATTCCTACCACAATATCTCCTTTCATTTCCATTATATATTACAGCCCAACAAATAGCTCTAAATGGCAAGTCTCAGTTAATTCCACAGCAGGAGTTTCCATGCCAGCTTAACTGGGAGGAAACAAAGCCCAAAGAGTGGCTGTTAAAGCTATAAGGATCCATTGCTCTTCATTCAAGATGTATTTATGAGAAAGTCTTTTTATTGAGTTTTCTTTTTGCTTCCCCCTGTTACTC
The DNA here is from genome assembly GCF_026119805.1 of Tympanuchus pallidicinctus. Classification (NCBI taxonomy): domain Eukaryota; kingdom Metazoa; phylum Chordata; class Aves; order Galliformes; family Phasianidae; genus Tympanuchus; species Tympanuchus pallidicinctus. The sequence continues at coordinate 3,714,845 of NW_026294780.1, read as the reverse complement.
CCCAGAACAAAAATGCAAGAGTCACACAGAATATAGGGAAAGTTGACTAATTCATAGTTAGAAAAATAAATAAAATCACGTTCTTACTGTGAAATGGAAAAGACAAGCTGCAAACAGTTTTAGACTTCTGTTGAAAGCAGAAAACAACAACAACAACAATAAAAAAACATTGAAAAAACCAAGCCACCAAGGCAAGTCCCTGACCTGTCACCTGCTGTTATAATGTGGGAATGGATGCTTTTAGGATGTTGAAGTTGCAATGCCAGAAAAGAGTTATAGCAGAGCAATTCATTCAACTCTCATAGGAAAACTGACTCACATGAAAACTGATACTGCCAGGTTACAAGGATCTAATGCTTTAGCAAAATTTTCTCTCCTTGTAAAATCTTTTAGATTATTGTGTTCCATTGCATTCCCAATTCTTTTCTTTTTCTCTTGAATTTGATATTAAACACAGAAGAAAGAGGCCACAAAGAAAGCTGTGATATATCATACCAGAGTAGCAAATAGTGCTTAAAAACACTCAGAAACAGAAATCAAGGTCTATACTGAAGAAACTGAGGAAATACTTCAGGTTTTTCTTTAATAATAGATCTGAATTTCTGCACTAGAAAATGTAATAATGATTTATTGCTTTAGGAAGTCTTAAGTCATGTCTGGCCTAAATACAAGCTATCGATCTCGCCAGCCGTAATTTTTTATTTTTATTTTTTTGCCAGATTCAGCAGTGTGCAAAGTGGTGTTTCTAGTCACTGATCAGTGAAACAGGAAAGTTTCTTTGCTTGTACATAAATAATAGTGAAGTGAAATCATAATTTCCTAACAGAAACAAGTATAAGCATAATTACATGTCACTAAAGAGGAGCTCATCTGGAGAAAAAGCTATCATGTTTTAATACAGTGGAGGAACACATTTAAGGTCACATCATTTTTGTTCCAAAATCTTGAGTGCTCAGGATACTTAACATTAGTGATATTTATTCAGAAAGTGGGAAAAGACAGGCTACTAGGAATATATTTGAACTTTCTGCATATCACCATTTTATTAAAAGTCCCAAGATTTGCCTCAGAATATTAAAACATCTTCTTAAGAGAGAGCACATCAGCTAAGGAGAGAGAGAAAAAAAAAACAAAGTGAGCCCTTTTTCCTCCTCTCAAAAACCTGCTACTATGGCTTTGGTTAGGCTAGTACGGTCAAGTTTTTGTACGCCTATAAGGTTTCTCATCTGTCATAGTCTTCTGCTAAGCCTATAAAATCCAGTACTTCCACAGAAACCCTGCACTTCTTTTTCAGGATTTTTTATTTCTTAATATTTGGAGTCAGACAACAGGAATCAAATGAAATGTTCAGGTTGATGAACTTTGAAGTGTGCTCACAGTAGACAATTTCAGTGATGTGCACAGAGCGATTTACGCTTTTTCATTCTTACAGGATTAAAAAATATACTATTTTTCATATCTATTAGCTTAGGGACACCTCAGTGTTCCACCTGAGTATTATGCTATGAGAGCAGCAGATATGTTTTCAAGGCAGTGAGCTCGATTACTTAGTTTTAACATTGTTTATAATTTACGATCTCTACTTTTCCCTCTTGCTCCCTTCTCTCCCTCCAAAATACACCTTGCTTTTGTTCCCTCCCCAGTCAGTGTCCTGCTTGCTGAGCAAATTCTATGGACAGACATTTTGGTCCTTGATATTGCAACTTAAGCCCTTACATCCTCATAGTCAAAAAGTGAATCTTGAAGTACTCTGTATTCATGTACTTCCTTGTAGCTTATTAATGACATCATTTTTTCTTCTTAATATTCTGTTCATGTTCCTGTTCACAGAAAGTCTGAATGATGTAGAATGTTTCTTGAAATCTTTGCCTTGATGATTTTTGTTTCACTTATCCACATTAACATAGGATACAATCAAGAAATAAAAGCCTATTTTTTGAGAGACGGGTAGAAATAGTGAAGTACTTCCCTACTCACCCCTCCCCTTCACGCTTTTTTATGCTTTTAAGTGGAGCTAACAATGCTCAGTAGCAATGCCACATACGTTAAATAACATTTAATTGTTCATAACATTGTGCAGAGAAACAATTTTTTTTTCTTATTCTTTTCCAGTGAAAAGTGAGATAATCGAAGAGTTTTATTTTGGAATTGGGAATTTTAGTTTATTCATAATTTATTTAGTAATTCATAGTTTATTATGAAGCATTTCATAGAATCAGTAAGGTTGGAAAATATATCATTTCTTGAACACCACTAGGGACAGTGACTACACCATCTCCCTGGGCAGCTTGTTTCAGTGTCTGACCACTCTTTCACAGAATTTTTTTCTAATATCCAATCTGAACCTCCCTGGGTGCAACTTGAGACCATTCCCTCTCATCCTATCACTAGTTATCAAGAATTGCTTGAAGAGCTGGCCTCTCTGTGATATAGTATGCAAGCTCCTTTTATTCTAAGAGCTACGTTAAATATATACGAATATGAAATCATTAGAAAGACTAAACAATCCAATACATTTCCTTCAGCAAAAATCAGCAATTTTATCTTACTTAAGTTTCATATAAACTATGCTGAAAGAAGATCATAATGTATTTTCCCCTATTTATGTATGTATATATTTATTTATTTATTTCTTCAGATAGTCAGAGTCGCAATCTCAAACAGTATAACTGCACAATTTTATTGTTAATGTCACATAATATATTTTTGGTCAGCCATACATAAAAAAAAAAAATAAAAAAATTGTTCTGAATGAATCCCTTGAATGTGGCTACAGCTCTAGTTTTTAATGTTTTAGGACTCCAATAAAGATAACATGAAGAAAATGCTCTAGCTGTGTTCCCAAATATTTGTAGAAAATTTTGAATTGACATGTTTGGTAACATGCATAATCTAACCCAAATGTACTAATAAAATTTTAAATACTTTTTTTTCTAAATTGTATGTGAAATATTGCAAGAAAATATCTGAAACTGCTGCTTATACCAAAGTTTAAAAATCCATGAAAAACATTATTTTCATTTTTCACATGGATACACCAGAAGTTATTGGCCTACATTGTATAAAAATACATATTCTATACATATGAGTATTTATTTATTTAGTACATATGTGTACACATATATGTACACATGCATGCAATATATATGTATATATGTATATATGTATATATGCAAATATATATTATGCATCAGGCTCACAAATTGCCATTGAAGTCAGCCACAACTTCAGAACAATCAGTCTTCTCAAAACTGTGTTTATGTAGTACAGAGTAAGGACTCCATTTCACTAGAAGATATATGCATATAGGGATAATCTAATCCAGTTTTATAAATATCTGAGTTGTGGGGGCCATAGTGGTGAGGCCAGTCTCTTTTCAGTGGTACGTGGGGACAGGACAAGGGGAAACAGACACAAGCTGCAGCATAGGAAGTTCCACACGAATGTGCTCAAGAACTTCTTTACAGTGAGGGTGACAGAACACTGGAACAGGCTGCCCAGGGAGGTGGTGGAGTCTCCTTCTCTGGAGATGTTCAAGACCTGCCTGGATGCCTACCTGTGCAACCTGCTGTAGGGAACCTGCTTTGGCAGGGGGGTTGGACTCGATGATCTCTAGAAGTGCCTTCCAACCCCTACAATTCTGTGATTCTGTGATTCTTTGATAAGGAAATGGATCCCTGTCTAATAGCAGATTATAGTACAAATGTACAAATTGTTGTGGAAACTTGATGTAACTGCTAACTCTTAGGAAAAGTGTAGAGTAAAAGGCATCCATTATCAATGACCATTTTAACTTACCCTTTGCTCGCTACTGTATGGCTAAGTATAATTTGGTCTCTTAGATTGTTCTAGCAGGTTATTTTTTTTATAATTAATATTTTTTTTATAATTAAGTGCATGCTTCTTTCTCTTTCAAAGACTATACACACACTCTATTTTGACAAATACACAATTATCAGAAGCAAATAATTCCTTTATTCTTTCTGACTAAGAATATTCTGTATTCAAGCAATACCGCTGAATATCTTAACTCAGTTAACCAAGCAGATCAAAATGTGTAATTTTGCAATGGGAAGACTTTACATTACTCGCCATGTTAGTGGCTGGATGACTGTGAAGAGGAAAGGGACCTGGGGGTGTTGGTTGATGCTCAGCTGAACATGAGCCGACATTGTGCCCAGGTGGTCAAGAGGACCAACGGCATCCTGGCCTGCATTAGAAATAATGTGGCCAGCAGGAGTAGGAAGGTAATCGTCCCCCTGTATTCAGCACTGGTGAGGCCACACTTCGAGTACTGTGTTCAGTTTTGGGCTCTTCACTACAAGGAAGCCACTGAGTCCCTGGAACCTGTTCAGAGAAGGGCAGTGAGACCCTAGTGAGGGGTCTGGAGCACAAGTCTTATGAGGAGCAGCTGAGGGAGCTGGGATTATTAAGTCTGGAAAAGAGGAGGCTCAGGGGAGCCTTCAGTGCACTCCACAACTTCCTGAAAGGAGGTTGTGATATGGAGGGGTTTGTCCTCCCAGGCAACAAACAGGACCTGAGGAAATGGCCACAGTTTGTACCAGAGGAGGTTTAGGTTAGACATAAGGAACAACTTTTCTCTCAGAGAGTGGTCAAGCACTGGAATGCCTGCCCAGGAAGGTGGTGGTGTTACTGTCCCTGGTAGCATTCAAGAAGTGTCTGGATGAGAAGCTATGAGAAATAGTTTAGTGCTTGTGGTAGCAAAAGTAATGGGAGGATGGTTGGACTAGATGATCTTCCAGGTCCTTTCCAACATTTTGATTCTATGATTCTGTTGGCCAATGCAAAACTCTGGATGCTATCCACTAGTGTTTTTATTTTTTAATATCTCCTGTTGTTTCAATATATAAAAGGAGTTAAAATGACTTTTTCAAATTAGATACAAATCAGTTCACCATTTGAAACTGCTTTTCTTGGAAAGATAACTTTAAACATGCAACATAAATACAATTTCTTCATGCTTATAAAAATGTTTTACAGGATTTGGAGATGTGCTTGAGGTTCCTGCAATTTTAAGAAAACAATGACTTTCTTAAAGAGGGTAATTTTAGTACATTCTATATTCTGTATACCTTCTGAAAATCAAGTCAAAGAATATACCCTCTTTTCTAACACAAAACTAATATCGAGTAACTAGGGAATAGTTTCTTTTAGGATGTTAAACCAATAACACAATTAAGCCATAGCAGAGAACCAAGATAAGTGGTTATACTTATACACAACACTGTCATAAAAGTGAACAAATAACACTATGTCTTATTTATTTTCATACCTTTGTGTATATAGGAAGAAAATAGCTTTCTTTTTTTCTTTTTCTTTTTTTTTTTTTTAATTAGAATAATCTATGATTTGATTTGTTTCTTATGCACAAGAGCATGCACATCAGAATTACTATACAATAGTTAGGAGCCCAACTTCCATTCAGCAATTACAGTTCACCTTCTTGAAAAAAATGAGCTGGAAAAACAAAATGTGAGTGATGCAGTTTTAGAACATGAGTGAACAGAACTCTATCCTGATACCAAGAGCTTTCAAAAACTCTTCTTAGATTTTCCTGGTAAATATTTTAACTAAAAACTCCTCTTCGAGGAGGAAAAAAAAAATAGTTGTGTGTGAATAGCACTATTAGAAGCTGCAAACAATCCTAGACATTTTGACAAAATTTGAAAATATTCTGGGAATAGTTTAGTGGCTTGCATAGGAAAGCAAGCAAAAATATTGCTAAGTCCTTGTAACATCAAGAATATCATTCCATAAACAGAAGAGGGCTTTATTGTAAATAATAGGTAACTTTAAAGGCTCTGCTCTTCTATCCCTAGGAATTCTGAGAATGCTTATTTCCCTTCCTGCATAGGGACATTTTGTACTGAAGACATTAATTTAGTACAGTATGCCCTTTCAGTATGGACTGTTTAATTACTTGGTGAAAACAGAACTGGAAATCTATCTTTGTTCCCCATCATGAGTGAATAGAAATTGAAATATCTGTTAACATCAAGTTCTTACCTCTGATAGATGGCAAAACTTTCATTGAGAACATACAATACTGTGATTTATCAGGGCAGTCTCAGTAGGGAAAAGAAGTTTGGAGTACATCAAACATGTTTATATTAGCTAGATTTAATTTAACGATAGAAGAAAAGCTAAAGGAGGAAGTAATGACTGTAAAACTACACAGTGCAGTGCTTTCTCCACAGTCTTGATTCTATAATCTACTTTGGTATTCTTTCAGAAAATAACTCCCTGCTGTGAGGAATTTGCAAGAAATCTGCATTATAGTAATTATTCATTGTAATTTTCTGCAAAGATTGATCTTATAGAAAAATTACTTCTATTTCCCTTTTTTTTTTCTTTTTTTTTTTTTTCCTTCAGTTGCCAGTATATAATTATTGTTGCACACTAACATACAGGACTATTAATTATCCATATTTAATAAAACATTACAAAATTCAAACTGTGTTACTCCTTTAACATTACATCAAATATTCCCTTCAGGTTATTACCACCAGAACACAGTCAAGGAAGACTACAAAGAACTGCTACAGTTCTATACCCTCAGCCTTTGATTAGTGTTTCAAGTAAATCCGGAGTGTAGCATTATAAAATACTTACTTTCATAATAACTTAAGACATTTCTTCCTTTTTTTTTTTCTTTCTCCTTGAAGTATTAATATTTCTTCCACATTATTTACATTCCAGCAGAAACTCACTCACTGCCACACAACTTGTTCTGTTTTCCCCCAGGCTTCCATCAACACACTTAAATATGATCGTGTACTAATGTTAAACATATGCATTAACTTTAATTCAATTTTTATATGAAATTTCCAAACTTTATTCAATGACAAGACTCATTAATTACAAGTCACAGTAGGATTGGTCTTAGAAATTTATAAAGTGGATGTGCTTCTAGTATTACATCACTGTTTTTGCAGCCTTTTTCTTTAACGTTGAATGTATACTTAAGTATATGCACATGGATCCTCTTGGGATCATGCTTGTAAGTGCCCTTGAGATTTAACTAATCTAACTCCATACAACCATAATAAAAATTGTTAATTATTACAAGCCTCTTTATATTCTCCCCAATGTTTATTAGCTCAGGTTGAGCCCTGTCTAAATGCTGCTCTTGTGTTTGTTGACCTGAGGCAGATGTCTGAACCATCTTCCCATGTTTTCCACTTCCATAAGTAACATGAGGCTCTGGCAATTCTGCATCAACAGTGTTGGCAGCCCAGAAGATTTTCAAGGCCTCTGTCTGAGGAACAGAGTAAATTCTTATATATTCAGTAGTATCAGAAGAACTATAGTATTAATCTTGGCAATTCAATTTTAAATTTCATTTTTTTAATGTATATTTTTATAGCATTTACTTTGATTAAAAATACAGTATAAAACTTACGTCTATACTGATATATGTACATGGATACATTTGTAAATAAATATGTAAATGTCTATAAATATCTAAATAATAGAGATGAAGCATAAATATAATGTTATGCCTTATTAAGTTAATATGTTTTTTAAAAATAGCCATATCTATTTGGAAAAGATACAAGTAATGTATTTGGAATTTGTATTTGGAAGTATTTGGAAAATTTACAAGTAATCTATTCAGTTACTTTTTCCAAGATGAACTTTTAAATTCTAGGTGCCTTCTTTTTGAATATCCTCAAGTCTAAATAGAATAATAATTCTGTATTACCTTCATTTAGAAAAAACAGCTGTCTTAAAGAAAGTTACCATGCTACATAATCTGTCTCTGATAAATCATTTTATGGGGAAAATATTTGCATGTGTATCATTATATCTGCATTTATCTCTAGAAAAAGAAATAAATTAATTAAAATTATTCATGCTAACAAGATCAAAATAACCTACATATTCAAAATGTTGAGAGAATATCATCCATTTAATCTAGTTTGAGTACATGGCATTCTTTTCATTCTGCTTCAGATATAATGATTAAGGTGTTTGTTTATTTATTTTTCCTCCTGCATTTTTTAATTTTTCACATTATCCACAGTGCTTTTACTCTCACAGGTGACAACACTGTTCAGTTTTGCTTTGGTATCACACCTATATAATCTTTTTCGTTTCAAAATGCCATGTTCGCTCTTCTTTTTACTAAATGTTTGAAAGGTTAATTACTGTTTATTTTTATTCCTTTTGAAAGTCATTAGAAAGCTAGACATTTTATTTTGTCTTTTATATGAAATACTGTCCTGTGCTTTCAATGAACTTCACTATATATGGAATAGTAACTTCATTATACATGCAATGGCAATAATTAGGAGTAAAATAGCTAACAGAGAAAATAAATAGTAACATATTTTGTTATCTTGCCATTACAAAATTTGTATTTAATGTATACTGTAGGAGATGGATTAGTGACATTAATGGAAAAGTATTTTCAATCTGATCACAACCAATGTAGTCAATGGGTTTTAAAAATATTTTCTGTATGTCTTTTTTTTGAGCATGCAAAGCATGTGGGCCTCAAGAAAGCATTAACTAATCTTCACAGAGGAGGATACATATAACTTAGCTTCATTCTGAAGGACATCTTATTGAAAATTCTAAAGAATACCTTACTAAATGTCTTTAAAAAAATAATTACGCTCAGATGCAGTTTTGTCAGTTCTCTTCTTTGCAAAAATGAATGAATAAATAAATAATATCTTCCTTTGTTCCCTGAAGAGTTTTCTCTAACTGATGGCTGAAAACAAAATCAGAGAAGAAACATGAGAAGATGGAGAAGTTAAATCTTGTAATCTTCTTAATCAAGATCTACCTTTCCTTCAACAAAACTCTTACCCTCCATTTTACTCTGCTCTCATCTTGATGTCAGTTGCTTCATTTAATATTTCCTTTTATGGAATTTTATGTTCAAGCACAAATATATAGAAAATTTTATTGTGATAGTTATTCTTAATCAAAACAACCCAAACACCCTAAGTTGTGGAAAAAAAAAAAAATTAAAAAAAAAAAAAAAAAAAAAAAAGGAAAAAGAAAGAATGACCAAAATTCAAATCCCCACTCAAAAATTCAAGGTTAATTCAGAGGACATATGACCAGCATCAAATCCATGAGCTAAGTATTTTTAGCAGAACTTTTTAAAAGGCAGTGTCAACTTGAGGTAGAGAATTGTCATAGAAAATATCCATCAAATTGGTTAAAATTCAAATAGAGATGTGAAAGAATGTGGAGACTGACAGTGGAGTTGAGCTGTTTTAGAACATAATTTCATGACTGTGGAATATTTACAGGAGGCAACTTATTGCAATGTCCACCTCTTGAGAGAAGGCAAATCTCCAGGGTGCTGGATAATCTGTTCTGTGATTGATCCCTAAGCAACATGACATGTAACCTTAGTAGTCAGCAAATAGCAGGGGAGTCTGATATGCTGAGTCTAAGAAGAAAACAACATAGAGTGTGGAATGGGGTGGACCTGCTGTGGCCAAATTCCATGATCCTACAGGGATGGAGACTTGATGATACCACTAGAACTGGTAAAGTGTCTTGCTTTTCTGAGCCCAACCTGAGACAGTGTTTTCCCACTTTTCTGTCAAAAACATGTTTATGAGTAAACTTTGTAAGACAAAGTTATATTTTAGTCACTCTTTAGTGACTAAACACTAGACACTCTTTAGTCATTACTTTAGTTCCACTTGAAAGTAATAAAATAGTATAAAGTTCCTTCAGAGAGAAAGAAGTTTTAGAGGGCAGAAGATTACCATCATGGATGGGGCATGGATGGATATCATTGCAGACAAGACAAGATGAATCAATGAGTTGCATATCTCTCTCCAATCTCTTCTCCACGCCCAGACACACAGAGATGCCAGTTGGATAAAACTTGCACTCTTTGTTATGCTGAGTGGTTACTTGGGAAACTTAGAAATCTCTATCAAGTCATTCCATGATTCAATGTGATTGTACTTAGTCATATTATTCACATTCTTTGTTAACCCTGCATGCTTTGTAGACAGTGTATTTATCACTGGTGATCCAAAATAATCTGTAATATGTTCTTTTAATGAACTGTTCTGTTTACTAATATAATCGTAAGAGTTCTCCTTGGACATGGCTAAAACTCAAGAGTGAACTTGTGAGCTCATTAGAATGCAACTAGATTAATTTGTCATTGTGCTATTTGTGAATCTGTAAGCATGATAGTTCACGTATTTAACTCAACTGGACTAACAGCACCATCACTTAGAATCTAAGCTCAGCCACTTCTATTACCTCTGATATCTGAAGACAAGCTGGAACGCAAGAGGATTTATTTTCTGCTAAACTTCTCTGCTCTTTTTATGCAATAATAACCTAACATTTTCTAATGAAAACAGAATTCAGTGGCTCTTCTAATAGAATATGACTAAGTATATGTCATGGACTCATATTCTACCGTTACCATTTGTATAAGGTGAGTGAATTACCACAGCTGTTGGCTGTTCACTGTGCACACTGATCATTTGAAAGCTAAAAACAGCTAACTGTTGGAGGCCAATAAAAGGTTCCTCTCTGCAAAGTTATTTTTCAAAGTAGTAACTAACAACAGCAGGAATGTACATATATATTAGGTAAAAAATGTACACTCATCAAATCTATGACAAGTTTATTGCATGACCTTATTATTACACCAGTATTTTCCCAACAAAACTAAAAGGAGTGGAGTATACATACAAAGTAAAACCATCCGAATTAGCCCTGGCTGTCTTCTTTACTTGGAAAGAGCTGCTATATTCACTGAATTGAAATTATAAACAGATTACATTAATTTAAAATGGCTTTCCTAATGTTTATGCAGCATTTATGCCTGCACTTATTTTATTATGGATGGTTTGTTAAACAGCTATAACTGGCCAACCAACAGCAAAAGTAAATTCATTTTAAGGATTATTGCCCAATAAATAATTTGATGAGGCTAACCTAAGCCATATTTAATAACAATCCTAACTCTTAAAATAAAGCAAATTCATTTGTAGTGATTACTGTGTGCTTGTAACTGTCATGTGCTCTGTATGTTTTACTATATACTTTACAAAAGGTAATCAGATACCTACAGATAGGTAGCCATTAAAAATAAGCATTTGATTTGTCCTTGTGCTGTTTCCAAAATGATGCATTTTACTAGCTGTAGAAAATTAAAACTATGAATAATACTTTACACAGTACTTTAAGGATGCCTTAGTAAGAATATGCTACTTCCTTTTTTTGGAAAAGAAGAAACAGTAATAGCTGAAATATTCACCAGTAATCACCAGAAGAGGAGAGAGGTGCAGCTCCACCTACGAATTCTAAAGAAACAATAACCTTTACATTTACAGTAGCAATCTTTTACACTAGATATTTAAAAAAAAAAAAAAAAAAAAAGCGATCAAAAAGATCTAAGAGAAATTGCTGCATTCATGAATAGGTGTAAGCATCTAAAATTGTGCTAGATAACACTTGGAACACTTGAAACAAAGCTTTCATAAATTTGTGCTGTGCCAGCTGAATGCAAGGTCTTTTGGGGGGGACTTTTCTGTCACTCCCCTTACTCATCCAGTGAAGCTTTACGATGTCCAGTATAGTTTGTATGGACAATAACAAAGGTTCCTGTAATTGCAAGGTGAACACTAACAAGTATTACCTGTTTTGTGGGTAAAATCGGAATCCCTGTTAAATTATGATTAATGTAGATATATCTGCTTCATTGTTAAATCAAAATTGAATTAAAAAACAACGAAGTGTAAAAACAAAACAAAGAAACAAAATTGGTTCCACATATATTGTTAGACTTTCCTGAATATTTTCTGATTGCTGACTTAAACTGAGGATTCTAAAATCATATAACATTCAACATGATGATATGTAAGAACCATTTGTAAATTTAGTACTGTGGTGAAATTGTTATTTTCATTATTATTGTTATTATAGCTCTAAAATATGTATAAGATCAATTATGACATTTTTTGAGGTTTTTCTAAGTTTCAGTTCTCAGTTTGTTACTGCTACCATGATGTTATCCATGGGAAGAGAAGAATGAACTAAACTTATTTCACTAACATTATCTATTCACATAAATCATTACTGATTACTAGAATTTAGACATAAAAGAATAATTTTTACACAGGCCCTTTACTCCACAAATTTATACCAGTCACTAGCCCCACAGAGAACATATTCCCCAAGTCCTGCGGGTTTAAAAAAGTTCCTTCTGGAACTTTTTATTAAAGGAGAGAATAGACAAGCGCATGCCTCCCACTATATTTTATCAAGAGCTGACTGAATATTTTAGTCCTGTGCTTGTTAGCCTTAAAGTTATTTAGAATGAGCACTTAGAGTCATAGAATCACAAGATTGGGAAGGACCTACAAGATCATCTAGTCCGACCGTCCCCCCATTACCATTACTACCACAAGCTACTAAACCATATCTTGTAGTTCCTCATCCAGATGTCTCTTGAACACTGTCATAGAATCATAGAATCATAGACTGGGCTGGGCTGAAAAGGACCACAATGATCATTGAGTTTTGACCTCCCTGCTATGTGCAGGGTTGCCAATCACCAGACCAGGCTACCTAGAGCCACATCCAGCCTGGCCTTGAATGCTGCCAGAGATGGGGCATCCACAGCTTCCTTGGGCAACCTGTTCCAGTGCGTCATCACCCTCTGTGTGAAAAACTTCCTCCAAAAATCTAACCTAAACCTCCCCTGTCTCAGTTTAAAACATTCCCCCTTGTCCTATCACTGTCCACCTTCATAAACAGCCATTCTCCCTCCTGTTTATATGCTTCCTTCAAGTACTGAAAGACTACAGTGAGGTCTTCCTGGAGCCTTCTCTTCTCCAAGCTAAACAAATCCAGTTTCCTCAACCTTTCCTCATAGGAGAGGTGCTCCAGCCCTCTAATCATCTTTGCTGCCCTCCTCTGGACATGATCCAAGATCTCCACATCTTGTTAAAGATGTTAGAGCTTCCTGTACTGGGGGCCCCAGGCCTGGATGCAGTACTCCAGATGGGGGCTCACAAGAGCCGAGTAAAGGGAGACAATCACCTCCCTCTCCCTGCTGGCCACCCTTTTTTAACGTAGCCCAGAACACAGCTGGCCTTCTGGGCTGCAAGTGCACACTGCTGGCTCATGTCCAGCTTCTCATCCACCAGGACCCCAAGCCCTTCTCTGCAGGGCTGCTCTCAGGGAGATCTTCCCCCAATTTGTATAAATAACTAGGACTGCCCCAACTCAAGTGCAGTGTGCTTTCAACAAAAAATCATTTTTGATAGATTCGTATAACAAAGGAAAATTGTATTTTCTTATTTCTTTTTTGGCAGATAATGTATTGCAAAGGGAAGTTTAAAAGTATACAAAAATATCTACATGGGAAGAGCAAGTGTTCACTCAATCAGTGGTATAATATGTGCAAGTTGATCAGGTTAGATCTTGTAAGCAGTTTTCAAAGTGAAATAATATTGAAGCTAACATTTCATTTAGAATGCTTTGGTACCTGCCAATACAGACATTCGCCTATAGAATTATAACAAGCGTTGACATAAAATGTTGCTACATTTCTATGTTTATTTTCACAAATTAGAAATCATTTTGTTATTTACCAAACAGATTGCAAAACAGATTGTTCAGAGTTGGAAATCTTGAAGCTTTTTCTTAAATTAACAGAAATCACAACTGTAACAAAAAACATCATCTCTACAACTAATTCAGTGCAGAAATTTGATGCTTGTTTTATGTCATGTGAAAACATCTCACCATATGTAGGTTATGTTATTATATTTTCCTTTGAACTTTTTAATGAAAGAATATTCTCCTTCCTAAAATTTCCAGTGTCATAACCTCATTGTTATGATCTTCATTATTGGTACTCCATCTGTTAAATAATGTGAAATGTTTTCTAGAAGGAAAAAGACAAATGTGAAAAAATAGTATGTGTTTTCTGTTTCCAGTCTACAAATGGAGTCTATGTTTAGTTCTCCAAATAGTAGAAAAATATAGAAAAAATAATAGAAAATCCTGGGAGATGTGATTCTAGGAAATCCAAGCTCTCCAGCCAAACTGTAGTTTGAAATAGCTTAGATCTGACAGGCATGCCCTGTGAGGAGTGGCTGAGGACACTTCTTCTGTCTAGTCTGGGAAAAGAAGGCTAACCTCATTGATCTTTACAACTTCCAGAGGAATCAATGACAGGACATGTCAAAACAGCAAAAGCTGTCCAAGGGGAGGCTGAAGCCAGGCATTAAGAAAACGTTTTTACTATGAGGGCATTCAAACATTGGAAGAGATTTCCTAGAAAGATGATTCTGCTCTATGCCTATCAGTGTTCAAGAGGCATTTGGATAATGATCTTATTAATTTTTTTTTTTTTTTCGATTAGTCTCGAAATGTCCAGGCAGTTGGACTTGATGATCTTTGAGATCCATTCCAACCCAAGCTGTTCCATGATTCTATGATTCTATAATTCTATCCCATTCTATTCTAAAATTCAAGCTCTAGAGATAAAGCTGTACAGGTAAATCTCAGTTCCACACATCTTTATGCACTTTACCATTAAATGTGTGGTTTGCCTCATTACACATAAAGATTTCAAGGCTTAGGAAATACATTAATAATTTCAGGACTAGAGACATATTTTTAAAATAATTCAGGGATCTTGAAGGATGAAAAATATTTTATAAACAACTGCTAATGACAAAAGTTTTTTTCCTCTTCTGTGTATGTTTTTGCAGTAAAAATGTTCCTGAATCTATTAAACAGCATAAGTTTGTTACATTAAATAAAAATGGTTATGAATTTTCTGAAAAAATTTTTAAAGGAAATATGGATTGATCTATATTAAAACTTTTCTTGCAAAAATTTAATCAGGAGTACTTTCTGCCATTGAAGATTTAGTTGATAATTAGAAGAGAAAATGTCAAGGTGAGAAAAAAAGGCAGATAACAGTCTTCTGCAGAGTGGGATTTAGGAGGTTCATTTCAGTTTGTCTCAAACATATCTTAGTGTTCCAGTTTACCCTACCACACTCACATCAAGAAGCGCTGTATTGATATATGCATAAGTCACCCATTTACTTCTATGGAAACTAACAGATATGAACAGCACAATAGCACTATTTGATAGAGCAAATTCTCAGTGACACAACAATATTTTTCAACATACTCACCACTTTTAGCTATGCATTTTCTCCAGCATGCCACACTCATAAAAATCTGCACCAGCATAGGTGACCCACTGTTCCACAGGTGCTGTCACAGCATCATTGCTGTTTCCCATGTGGTCCATCTTGCATTTGCCCAAACAGATAGAAGTCAGGCTATATGGTGAATGTGATAGGATAGTCCTGCCAAGATTGTCAATGTGCTCCACAATCTTCAAACTGGTATAAGGCCCGGCAGTATTATTTTGAATAGAAATGCTTTCTTCTTCTCTGGCCTCACTTTGAATGTTAGAACCTTCAGCTTAGTCACTGTCACAAGGTGGCATTCAGAGTTGATGATTTGTCCTGATTCCAAAAAATCCTGCCCTTTCATATCCCCAGAAACAGTACACGTCATTTTATCCACTGAGGGCTGCATCTTGAACCTTTCCTTCAGTGACAAACTTACATGCCACCACTCCATGGACTTCCATTTTAACTCTGGCTTGTTGTGGTCACAGCATGTCTGAACACCAGTATGATGCAATGCAATCCAGAAAACTGTCACCTTCAGCCTTGTACTGGTTCAGTAGGTTCAATTGGTTGAATTGGTTCAAACTTACATGCAGTAATGTTTCTGTTCCTGCGTGAGCATTCATGGGACCTACCTGATACATACTTCGTGATATTTTAATGTTGCCACCATCATTTCCAATGCATTGAAGCCAATATTCAGCTGTGTACATAGTTCCTTAGCCATAATCTGTCATTTCACACAGATGAGCTGATTGAGATGTTCTTCATTTTGTGGTGTTACAGCTGTATGAGACCTTCCAGAATATGTCTTGCCTTTCACATTGCTGATGCTACAGCTGAAACTACCCCTCACTGCCTCAAATGCAGTTTCTAGTCTTCAGAAACATTCAACAGTGTCAATGAATGTCAACGGGTGCAATTATTTATAGAATAATCTGATCTGGAAGGGACCTTTAAAGATCATCTAATCCAATTCCCCTGAAATGAACAGAGACATCTACAGCTAGATTAGGTTTTTCAAAGCTTGGTCCAGGCCCTGGTCCATACAATGGAATTTAAACGGTACAAAGCACTCTTCTAGCTGCTACTAGATATTCAAGCAGGAAAGGAAATAAGCTTCACAGAGTACAGAGTGCAGTGGTGAAACTGTGACTATAGTTATTGCTCTGGTACAATAATTATCTATTGAATAATCTAACCATGGAAACGACCATAAACTCAAATTATAAGATATGGTGTTGCACTTCCTCCATGTCCTTCATTCTAAATCTGGGTTAATTAACTGAGAACGCCAAGACTGTTTCACTTCAGAGGGAATGGTTTGTCAGGTGGTATCCATACTATGATGAACAGCATAGAGAATAGAAAAAGAGACTTATGTAAATTATTCATAAAATTACTTTCTCACCTTGTGTGCCTCTGAGTGGAACTGCAAATCTACTTTAGTCTTAGATAATGGCATTACCCAGGGACTATTACAAGGACAGGAAACTACAAAGGTAAGATCTGTGTTCTTTTCATACCAATGAGCATGGTCAAATGGAAGGATCCCTGCCCATAGAAAGGTGGCTAGACTAGATGATCTTTGGAGGTTCTTTACAACTTAAACCATTCTATGTTTATATGAATACATTGATTTTTATTGATACTTAAGCCTGTGAACCTTGCAGATTATTTTTTATCTCTATGATATTTTATGTACTGAGATACAATAAGATGAGACAAATTTAACATGAGCCAGCAGTGTGCTCTGGCAGCTCGAAAGGCAAATGGGATCCTGGGCTCCATCAGGAGAGGGGTGGTCAGCAGGGACAGGGAGGTGATTGTCCCTCTCTACTCAGCCCTTGTGAGGCCCCATCTGGAGTACTGTGTCCAGGTGTGGAGCCCTCAGTACAAGAAAGACATAGAGATTTTGGAAAGGGTCCAGAAGAGGGCGACTAAGATGATCAGGGGGCTGGAGCACCTCCCCTATGAGGACAGGCTGAGGGAGTTGGGCTTGTTCTGCCTGGAGAAGAGAAGGCTGTGGGGTGACCTTATTGCAGCCTATCAATACCTGAAGGGAACCTACACCTAGGAGGGGAGTAAACTCTTCAAAAGGGCTGACAATAGAAGGACTAGGGGAAATGGATCCAAGTTGAGGGAGGGAAGATTTAGGTTGGATGTTAGGGGGAAGTTCTTTACAAGGAGAGTGGTTAGGCCCTGGAACGGACTGCCCAGGGAGGCTGTGGATGCCCCGTCCTTGGACGTGTTCAAGGCCAGGTTGGATGGGGTCCTGGGCAACCTGATCTAAATGTGTATGTTTGGTGGCCCTGCTAGGCAGGGGGGTTGGAACTACATGATCCTTGAGGTCCCTTCCAACCCAGGTGATTCTGTGATTCTGTGATTTCCATTGTTGCCTTAACATGAATGCACTGTAAGTGATATTTTAAGAATATTTGCTTTCATCTTATTAAATTTAATCTGATTAAGGAAGCTTTGAATTGGACCATTGAATATTGTGATTGTAGTCAAAAAAGCAGTTATCAATATGAAGTTCATTGTTTAACATACAGGTTATTCTTCTGTGTAAATCTTAACTACTTTCCTATTTAAAGTAAACTTCTATCATAGCTAATACTAGAGTACTACAGAAGTCTTTGAATTTTATGCTATTTCATGTAGAGGTCATTTTATATATATATGTATGTGTGTGTGTATATATATTTGTTGATTCTGATTCAGAAATTCTTATTAAAATTATGAAAGCCTAGGAAGAAAGAAGACAGAATAGATCAATTTTCTAATCTCAAATTAAATTCACAAGTCTGAGAAGAAGATAAAATAACACAAAACCTGATCACTTTGCTGCTAAGCAAACTTTACTATGAAAAACTGAATGAGAACAAAGAAAGAAGTCTACATTATCACACACACAATCCAGGGCAACTTCTCATTTTCAGGCCAAAATTAAGAAATATTTATCTTATTCCCCAATGTTAAATCCTATATTTGTCATATTATCTACAGTACTTTATGAAATATGTCAGTCAATTATTTTCACAAAATGCACTACATATCCTCTGTCTACGTTTCCTAATCAGGAAAAAAAGACAGAGGTTTCATTTTTGCTGCCTATAGTAATGGTGACTGACCAATAAGAACTTGCAAACAGTGCTCTGACAGTGTCTGGGAGATAGCTCACTGGGAGGAGCAGATAGTGATCCAGAGAATAGTGAAGAGGAGTGAGAAAAATATCAATAGATACAGTTTCAACAAAAATAAAAGTAAATTAAACTCAAGTATTTACTCTGCAATGTTAGTGGCATCAAAAGATGAAAATCTTATACAGGTTTTATTTAAAATTCTAGGAAAAAAAAAACAAAAATGTCCAACAGATATCTGAAATGCCTGGAGATCAATATGCAAAAGTAAAAGGAATTAGTAATCAAGGGTTGGAAAAAGATTTTCTAGCATAATACTAATCATTTTCACATCAAAATTCAGTATGAATAGATAAGATTGAGGCCCTAACCAACAACATTATATAATAAAAATAGCAAACTAAATTTCACTTCTCTGGATGAACTTATAGGTCTAGTGATTATATTAGGAATAGCACTTTGTTAATTCAAAAGCAAGATGTAGATTCTATAGCATGAAGCAAGCATGGACCATTTTTTTGTACGTACTGTTACAACTCTGGCTTGTAGTTGAAGCTGATTTAGCTCAACAGCATGGAGAAGGTTATCTCTTCTATCAGTTGTCTTTTTCAGGACTTGATTGATGGACAGCTGTCTTGGTTGTGGATCATTTTGTGAGATCTATAGTTCACTGCATGAAGTTTTACGACAAATGAAAATCAAACACAGTTTTAAAAGGTTTTAAAACAAATTTGAACATTTGACATTTGACACTGCACAGGTGGAGGGCATAGACTCACTGTGGGACTTTGTCAGAAGCCCCAGCATGTTATTTAATTTTGCAGCCTTTTTCTTAACTAAAAAGAACTCCCGTACTTTTCTAATCAGATTTTTCAGTCATAACTTGTAGCTGAAATAGTACTGTGAAAATCTGCATGGCCACTTCAATAAAACATTTATCTGTTCCTTAATTGCAGTGAAATTTATACCACTGATGAGGTAATATCTTAATATAAGAAGAAGTTAAAGTAATTTTTACTTTAATCCATTTTTTATGTTGTCAAAATGGTATCAATATGTTTTGTGTAAAATGTATTTGAGTCCTGATAGTGGTCATTGCTATAAAGCACATTAAATTCTTCTCAAAAGAAATTTTTTCTTATCAATAAATTTGAATAGCTTATCTATGCTTAATTACACTTATCTGCATGAGAATACAATAAATAGATAATAATAATGTAGTATCTGAAATTCATGTGGTAAAGCATTGTTACAAACCATTCATGAAGTATCTTAAAAGCTCTCCCTGTGATTATGTGGAATAGTATATATATTGTTTTTCCACTGAAATCAGTCAAAGTTCAAGCACTGACAATGCAACAGCATTCACAACCACTTACCCATCCTTCATGCAGTCTCAGACCTCATCAATCACTTTGACTTCAAGAAAAGTTCAGACCTATCCATGAGTTTCATTCAAGTGAACATCAGAATTGCATTTGAGTGCCTTAGATAAAAGGACCTTAATTTAAAATATGGTTGAACAACTGAAATGTATTTATCCTTCCTCTCTGAAATATTATTGAAATGTGTTATTGAAATGTGTTTTCTTCTTTTTCCCTCCTTAGTATGTATTCCTATTCTGAATTCCTCCTGTTGCTGCTGCTTCTGCAGTCTGAAAAAAGTGTATCTTATATTCTATTCTATACAACATGAAATCTGTTACTTGACCTGTTGACCTGTTTTCACTTTAATTAAACAGGATTTTTTTTTCCATTTTTGTAAAAGGCAGTTCTTGAAGGAAACCAGTGCCTCTAATCCGTAGAAGACTTTGAAGTAACTTTGTACTCAAAATACTAAGACTTAAATGACTCAGTAAACTTAAAAGAAGCAGACAAACAATCATTAAAAACTGAAAGGATGCATAGCCTTCCCAGTAAACACCTGGGAAAGGCGGAAATTTTAAGACCTCATGAGGTCCAAAACCAGAGAAATTCAGAAGTTGACTTTGATCACATTTTCCTCAAAAAATTTTGCAGATTAGTCCCAAACATCAGTCTTCAAGTTTCATCCTACCCCTATAATCAGTCACCGTCCATTCCTTCTTTGGATTAAAATTTCTCACTGCTTGTCTTCATCTGTTCCAAACTTCAGTGAAGATTAGTAGCTGACAGTAATAATGAAGGTATGAAATCTCTTGGAAGGTTTTGAGTTTCATTGTTAACAGGACTTCTAGCACAGGATAAGGCATTGTCCAAGGCTGACTGTAGTAAACTGAAAATCTTCCAACAACTACATTAAGCTTTGGAAAAAATCTAGGTTTTATATGTATTCACAATGTACAGAGTCGAATCTCACTTGCAACAATAAAATATCATTAGCCAGATCTTGTAGTTAAAAACAGGGGACAGAAAATCCTAAGCAGGATTCATGAGCATTTTAAACCAAACGTGTAATAACGATCTTAGAAAAGCAGCTGTTCTGTAAGAATTCTGAGCTGCAACTGTAACAAATCCTTCCTGTAGCTCTGAATCAGACAAAATCACCATGTGACAGGTCATTACTTCAGCCACTGATAAGAGGTTGCATGATTAGGGCCATTAGGGCACACACCTATCTAACATGAAATTTCACCCCTAGTATCAGAAATAATAAAAATACAGCTGCATCACTGACTGAAGCAAAAAATGGATTGAAAGAAATTTTTCAAATGCACAGGTGGGAGCTGTTATCCAGCTGCCATGAGTGTCTTATAAATACATTCCCTATGATTTCTTTTGTACTCTGAAATTATGGCTTTGTGGGAGAGTATATGTCAACGAACTGTGTAGCAAATAATGGTATTTTATATTATCCTCTTTGTCAGAGGTCATTTATAAAATAAATTCTTTAAGAAATTCTTAAAATGGCAAATTACACTGGTTACTTGCATCTAGAATCAGAAAAGAAGTACCCAAACAATGCAGCTGTCCGAGATAAAGACTAATTTTTTTTCTAGTTCAAGCAATGTGCCAATCTGTTCCACTGATGATTTCTTACAAGAACAAATAGTGTTTTTCATAGTTTTAGTGGCTTTGTTATGTAAATTATTATTTTTTTCTTTTTAAAATCACAACAGTATGTTTAGAATGTTGCTGCAATATGCAACTTCTGCAGATTTTATTAAAGAGTCAGACTAATATCTTTCTAAAGACAGAATAGTCAATTACACCATAATTTCTAATTAGTTTAGGGAATTCAGTATGCCTAAAATTATAATGATATATTGCTGTAGTCATTATGCAAAGATTTTCACTTAGATATACATACAGTGACCTCATTTTTATCAAAATTCTTTTATTTAGTTCCACAGCACACTAGCAC
Organism: Tympanuchus pallidicinctus; assembly: GCF_026119805.1. NCBI lineage: Eukaryota > Metazoa > Chordata > Aves > Galliformes > Phasianidae > Tympanuchus > Tympanuchus pallidicinctus. The sequence goes on along the minus strand of NW_026294780.1, from coordinate 3,693,173 downwards.
CAAATACAACACACACTCTTATATAAAAACTGAAAATTTGCACAAAATATATAGTTTTCTTTTTTTACTCATAGGTCTTTTGACTCACCTAAATCAGCATGGTCATTACTATCAAAATTTCTTTTGAACTTTTTTCTACTTAATATGCATTTTTGAACACGTCTTTCAATGATTCTAACAAAAGAATGCACAATGTTCTGAGATATCACAGCATGCATTTTCTTATCTCCAAATATATAATTTATCTGCGCTCACTGTCGTCATCTGATCTCTCTACAACACAAGCCAGAAGACTTTCTTGAATTAAATCTGCCTTCAGTGACAATATGTTAGAAAAATATTTATTCAAGATATTAAATTTATCATTGACAGAAAATGCACCACAAAATCTGATAACATATAATTGGAAATGTATATTTGCCACAGTTAATAGTTTTCATTGTTTCAAATCTTCACACTATTTCACGTTTGAATTTTCCTGGTTCAGTACTAGTAAGGAAGGGCAACACATTGATCTTATCACAGAAACAGAGAATGGCTTGGGTTGGAAGGGACCTCAAGGTTCATCTGGTTCCAGCTCCACTGCCACAGGCAGGGTTGCCAATCGCTAGTTCAAGTACTTGATCAGGTTGCTCATGGCCCCATCCAACCCGACCTTGAACACTCACAGGGATGGAGCATCCACAGCCTCTACGGGCAACTTGTTTCAGCACCTCACCACCCTCCCTGTTCCCCTTGATGTCTAATCTAAATCTTACTTCCATTCGTTTAAAGCCATTTCCCCTTGTCCTACTGCTATCTAACCATGAAAAAGAGGATTTCCCTCCTATTTATAATTTCCCTTTAAATACTGAAAGGCTGTAATGAGGTCTTACCACAGCCTTCTCTTCTCCAGATGGAACAAACTCAGTTCCTTCAGCCTGTCTTCATAGAAGAACTACTCCAGCCCTCTTACCATCTCTGTGGTCCTTCTCTGGATCCACTCCAAAAGCTCCACATCTTTACTGTTAACTGCCTGAGACTTGGACACAGTACTCCATATGGGTCCTCACAAGGGTATAGTTGAGAGAGATAATCACCTCAATGTCCCTGCTGGCCTCCCTTCTGTTGGTCTTTCAGGCTGCAAGCATGCACTCCTTCACTCCTTCCTCACTTTCTTGTAAATGGGAATGATGTTTTCCTTTTTCCAGCCACAGAGGACTTCAACCGGCAGCCACAACTTTCGTATACGATGGAGAGTGACTCAACAATCATGTTAGCCAGTTCAGTTAGTACCCTGGAATGCATGGAATCTGGCCCCACAGACTTGTATAAAGTCTCAAAAGGCAGTCTCAGACTTGCTTTGCTCTTACAGAGGGGGTGAATTTGCTCTCTCAGTTCCCATTTAGAGGATCAGGGATATGGGAAATACAAGAATACTCTCTCCTTGACCGATCTCTTCTGACAAATGAACCTGTAGAATCCCTTCTTGTTGTTTTTAACATCCCTTGCCAAGTTACACTTCCACGTGTGGCTTTCCTAATCCCATATCTGCCCGTCTGGACAGCACCACTGCTGTCTTCTCAGGTGACATGTCTTTGTTTCCACTTCTTCACAAAAATAGATCTTCCAACATACAGTTGATGGGGGCTGAATTTTGAACTGTCCTCATATGTATGTTATAGGAAAGCACAAAATTTGCTTCTAGGAACCTGTAAAGTAGATGATAGTGCAGAAGAACACCTGAAAGTTATGCAAGAAAAAAATACTGTATTAATGACTTTAGATATCATTATATTACATGATATCAGCAACCTGCTCAAATTTCAGTTTTGAAGGGGAGTAGAGAATGTCTCTTTTTTCCTTTCTCCCTTTTTTTTTTACATAAGCTTAGTCATATATGTTCAGATTTGAATAAAAAGGTGCATACTAATATTAATTTCTGGAGTATAAGCAGACAAATCATCTCTCTGTGTGCCATCCTTCAAATCTTGGTACCTGATCTAATATGTAATACCTGAAGGCAGCAATTTATTAACATTTGGAAAGTGAGATTTAATATTGCATAGATTAGGGAAACCTTTGGGAAAAAATTATTAGGCCATTTCAGTTTAGCGCAACATGAATTCCTAAATGTGGGTCTCAATGTTTTAGCAAGTAAAAATGTGTACTGAATTCAGATATTTCCCAGGCAGTCATCTCCCAGCTTGCGATCTACTTTTAGCTCTGCTACAATGATCTGTTCAGCTGGAAAGGTGAAAAATGCATTCATATTACTTGCAAATCACAATCTCACAATATTTAATTGTTCTTTCTAGATATTGTTTTTTTAGTATGTAATAGACAAAATAAATTTAATTTCATCAATTTTGACTGGAAAGCTTCCTGTTTTCCCCGGTTTTTTTAATTACTTTTTTTTTTTTTTTGAAAGGTATCAGTTTTCTCCGGATCATCAACTTACTCCAATAGGTACGATCATGGTAAGTATTGAAAAAGTGATGCCATGACAGCTTGAGAGCACACCCTTCAGAAATACACTAACATTTATGCCACGTTAAAAAGTCATCAATACCTTGGATTTGTAAGGATTATACATAATTTATTATTAACAGTTATTGCCTAGTTATTATTTATTAGTAACAATTGGCATTAAAATTAAGAAGTGCTGTGAATATCATAACTTTTAATAATAGAATGAGAGTGTGATCTGGATTGAAAGGGACCTTTAAGATCATCTAGTTCCAACCTCTCTGTTATAGGCAGGGACATCTCCCTCTAGACCACGTTGCTCAAAGCCCCATCCAGTCTGGCCACCAGGGAGAGGGCACCCACAGCCTCCTCACTGGGCAACCTGTTCCAGTGTCTCACCACCCTCACAGTAAATAATTTCTTCCTGACATCTAGTTTAAATCTATCCTCTTCCAGTTTAAAGCCATTTCCCTTCATCCTGTTCCTACATGCCCTTATAAAAAGTCCCACCCCAGATTATCTGTAGGCCCTGTTCAGGTACTGGAAGGCTGCTACAAGGTCTCCCCAGAGTCTCCTGTTCTCCAGGCTGAAGAGCCTCAACTGTACCTGCTTGTTCCCGTAGGCAAGTGCTCCAGCCCTCTGATCATCTTCACAGCTCTCCTCTGGAGCTGTTGGAGCAAGCTGTGGATTTTCCCACCCTGGATTCAAGGTACTGATGACCTTTAGAGCCACATAAAATTTGTTTCTTAAGGGTGTGCTCTGAGGCAGTCATGACATCACTTAAAAAAAAAAAGTAATCCTTGTAATTTGAAGATGATCCTTTTTTTTTTTGCAAGTTCATCATGAATCACGTGTGTGTGGTAAGTCATAGAAAAGTAAAATGACACATTCATAAGCAAATGATTTCAAAGCCCAGTAAAATAAGAAATCAGTGAGTGATAATCAAGTAGAAAGGAGAAAAAGCACAGTAATTGCAAGAAGGCTCAAAAACTATTTAAATGTAGTTTTTTAAATTCATATTTGAGAGTCATTTCCCAGGCCAATAAATATAAACATAGAGAGGCCAACAAAACAAACAAAAAATATCCTAACAAAAACAAAAAAAGAACTTGAAACAAATGCAGATGATACCAGCACTAGAGACATGATGGAAGACAATAACAATGCAAAATGTAGTACAGATTTAGCTCTGAGGAGACAAACACAAATAAAACACTGCTTTTTTTTTTTTTTTTTTTTTTTGTGCTTATTTATAGAGAAATAGCTGTGTTCAATTCTCCAGAGAATTTGGCAATTTTTCTAAAAAGCCATCACTTTTCAGACGTACAAAACGAATAGAAGGTAGGTAACATAAGGAGCTAAGGAGAAATAATGTGCAACTACAGAATGGATGCTGGGGAAAATACTGGAAGCTAAAATTGAAGGACACATGATCCCTGGAGGTAGCTAAAAGCAAAGATTAGAAGCAGTGGACAATGAATTTCCTTGAAGGTTAGCCCTTCAGAAACTAATCATTCATTACTGAATATGTTTAATTAAACAAAAATTTCTCTAGCATATAAGAATTCCATTCTGTAGCTGAATGGACATACACTACAGGCAGATAAATCTTTTGATTGTCTGAACTTCAAGTATGACCAAAACCACCATTATGTTGCTAAAAATAAACAGGACAATCTGAGCAGATCAGTTTAATTATCTTCCTTTGGCATCATCTGGTTATTGCATTAATAAATATTTTGTTGTTATAATGTTTTAATACTGTGTAATAATATGTTTTAAGACTCAGAATCTGCTGAAAAAGAAAGAATATGCAAAATGTTCAATTTAATAACCAGGCACAATTTCCTGACTCAAAAACATGCAGTCTTAGAGAATAAGCATTCATCACATTATTTATAATGACTTATCATCTCTTCATAAGAAAATAACAATCTAAATTTCTAGAAAGAATTTGACATCCCTATTGCTGGAAGAAGCAAATCTAGAAATTGAAAGACTACCAAATATTTCAGAATATAAGTGTTCCATCTTTTTCTGTCAAATCAATCAAAAAAGAATTTTAAATGCCTGAATCTGCATGACTGAAAAAAAATGACATCTGTTTTCAGTCATAGAAAATTATTTTCTCCCATATTCTCTGTCTATATGTGGGTATGTATATAGGGAATTATGTCTTTATTGAAACAAATAAAAACAACAATCTGTCATGGAGGAAGACATGGATAAGGAGTACTTAAATCAGTTGCAAGACATTCATCAAAATCATTCATCACACAAATCTATGGGACTGGAATGGGGACAGTCAATATGCTGAGGGATTTGAACAATGTCACTCCAAAGCTACTGCATATTATCTTTGAAGCAACAGAGCAATGAAGAAAGGTGGTTGTTGACTGCTTTTGTACAACACATTTGATTGTCTGATTTGGAGTTCTGATATTCTTGGCTAAGGATTTGCAGTCTTTAACTATTGGAAAGGAAAATGTGAGAATGTGAGGTGACTCCTGAAGCCCTCATTTCTCCCGTGAAAAGAGATTTCCATTTCCATTTCTATTTCCTCTTCCATTTCCATTTCCATTTCTTGTTATTTGCAGTTCACATTAGATTGGGGGTAAATATTTTCTAATCATCTCTATTGTGCAGAAAGAGCTACTAAATAAGTAATGAAGAAGTATGCCAAGCGTTGGCCAATTGCTGTAAAATGGCTTTAAGAAAAAAGCAGAACACCAAAGTCTTTTCATGTCTCTAAGGAGAAGTTGATTGGGTATGGCAAGATTTCTTGTAGAAATAAAGGAATGAATAGTAACCAGCATTGCTAGGCCCATCATATAATATATCAACTGCTCTGAAACACCTAGCTGGAGTATTGGTTTTATTCTGCCTTCTAAACTTACATCAAAGTATTTTGCACAATAATGTCTTGATCATTTGACTGTTATATTTATGTAAAAATTCCTCAGACACCTGGGAAGTTTCTGATGACAGTCACTTGTGGAAGAGCTTTTCTTGTGTTTCTTTTGCCACTCTCAAGGTGGTGAATACTGCAATATATGTATAAAACAATAAGAGCAAAAAAAAAAAAAAGACAACTTTTTTTAAGGATCATCTCAGTTACACCTAGAATATCAGAAATAAACATGAAGATCTTCAAATCCCTGCTGTTAGAGCAGTCTACACATTTTTGTTCCAGCACACTTCTCTAAAGAAAAAAGCTTACTACATGTACTGCATAACATTTACATAGAAAGAATTATGTGTGCTTACAAAGACAGTGTTTGTTTTCATCTATGTACCCAAGTTTTACAGTGAAAAATGAGTAGGCACCGAATCACAACTAGAATACATGATACAGAGGTCGAGTGGCCACCCTTTTACAGGTAGTTATGTTCTTCTGTCACAGAGATTAACTGCTTAAACACCAGAACCATCAGGTAGAAATATGACTTCCTTTCAGAAATTACATTAAAAATGCATTTTTAGAAGAAGCATTTCTGCCATGGGTCCTGTAATTTCAGTTTGTTCTTTATCACTGTGACATATTAAATTATTATTGCTACAGAAATTGTGAAGATGCAAAATTTTTGGTCAGTATGTCCCCTAGAAACGTTGAAAGACAATTGTAACACTGACATTATTTCCAGTTCTGAACCCAAGTAGACAAAAATGTTACACACACTTTCACCTGGGAAAGAAAATTAAGGCAGTGAGGGATATTGATTGATATTTTCTTGGGAAATGCTTGTGCACAACATAGATAGGCAGTAATGAGAGGAAGGAGGAGAGGGTCAGAGGGTGATTTCAAGAAAATTGGAAATATGATTATATTCCAACATATAATGGAATACTATATATGGAAATAATAAACGTAAGATTCTTACCAAAATACTCTTTGTTCTTAGTATGACTAGATACAGAATATGAAACTGAGTGGGAAAACAGAGCAAAACAAACAGCAATAACAATATACCTTATTTTGATCAACATTTTTTTTTCTCACTCTTTACTGATTCCTTCCAACTTCATAAATAGTGAATTATTCGTGAGTCTCGAGTTTTAACATTACTATTAACTATCCTTACTTTAAGATTGCAGATTGCTTTGAGAACTACAGTCATTCCCAGTGTCTGATGACCTCCTTTCATTATTTTTTTTTCCTCCTTCATCTCCACTATTGTCCTCTGTTTTGCCTGGTAAGCTTCTTCTTAAAAGTAAATATTGTTCTGTTCTGTTTATTATTATTATTATTAAACTTTCTGTATTTTTTAATGTATCTGTGTGGTCAGGATAAAAGATATAAATAGGAGATCAGGAGGGGGGATATCCTATTCAGGATTCAGTAGCAGAAATAATTAAAACTGTAGTTCTGCTCTTGGATTTGTGCTGGAAATAAATACTTTTTGAAAATGTTTCTTACATGAAATGATGACTGCAGTAAGGAAGGATTCATTAGATCACTGGAAGTTTTATTTAGTGTTATTTGAGATGCAGAGACACTGAAGAGTGTACTAAAAATCAGCTATACTCTCAAGACACATTCATTGGATTGGGCCTCCTACATTTTACTAGAATTAAATAATCCTATGCTTCTATGGTGCCCCCTACTCTTGAAAACTAACTGATGGCTAGTGTAATAAGATTAGGTTAATAAAATTTGGATCAATTATATTTTCTTGCTTTTCTTCATCAGTACACATCAATCTATTGTGTCACTGTTTTATACTAATATTCTAGTCTTATTGAGGCAAGGACTATTTTTTTCTGTTACACTTGTGTAGTGCTTAACATGAGTAATTTATTATTCAAGACAAGATTTTCTGACACCACAGTAGTATAATTTACTGTAATTTCATAATTCTTTATGAAACAATTCAAAATTATTGGCAAACAGACTGCTCTTCAGAGCCTAAGGATGCTAAACAAATTCATGCAAGGCAAGGCTCAGTCACACAATTTGAGCGATTCACTCAAACAAAGCAAGATTGGGATGTAATTGCTGCCAGAGCACTCAGCAAATGTGTAAAATGCCAATTCCTGCTGGTTCTCAAAAAAAAAAAAAACAAAAAAACAAACAAACAAAAAAAACCGAGCAGTTCCTTGTCTCCTGTTTTGATTGCAATGGTTAGAAAAAGAAATTAATTATTCTGTAAAAGCCTAAAGTATAAGAGTAAAATGATATTAGGAAAATATCCTGGGTGACAGGACTGTTGGAAAAGATGGAGCTGGTTATTCACTTTGAAATATCTGAAGGTACATGAGGAAACTATACACCAAAATTAGAAACATTTTTGAGCATATGAAATCAACAAGTACTGAATATTTCTAGTATATACACCACATGTAATCTTGTAATAGATGATCCCAGAAACAGAAAAGTCTAAACTTTCCTGAAAGTGCCAGAATTAAAGGTTTTAACATGGACTACTTTACATGAACCATGTTTTGTGTTTCTCCTCTTCCAAACAATCATTTATGAAGGTATTTTTGAGAGTTTTAACTATGGCCACATTTTCTGCAAATAGATGCTGCAAACCAGCAAATCATGGCCCCCCTCAGCACTCCCATGATTCCCAGGCTCATCAGGGGGTCCTGCCTCAAGCTTGCCAGCAAACAAGTACTTGTCATCTCTTTCCCGGGGAAAGTAAGTGAGTCCCCATTCTGTGGCTCCTCACCCCAGCCTCTTGCCCACTCATGCCATCCAGCAGCTGGAACCCTATTCCAGGAAGCCGCGGTGGGATTTAACAGGGAGACAGGATGGGCTGTGACGACAAATCTCAGAGTTAAGTCAGATCACTATGTGGACTGATCATGCACATACCTCTGTCTGCCTGTTTCCCTTTCCAGTCCTACTACCGGAATATTCTATTCTACATTTTATGTTATCCTACTGGCATTCAAAGGTTTCAAAACCCTGTATTCACTTCCTCTTTCTTATGACTTACAAGATCCAGGATGACTCTCTCCCGAGCTTTGCCTGGAGCTTCCTAGTGGCCATCCATGAGGGAATGGGATGTTCAAATTTGGCATTGTCTTTCCTGTCCCATGTCTGTCAGATTAGCATCTTTGTGTCCATTTGATTCTCACTTCATCTTTTACTTTCCTTTGCACTGATAGAACAAAATATTTGTGACATTTCTAGTCTATGATATAATTTTATGAATTACTTGAAAATACGATCAATAGGCAAATCTAGAAATCAATAAATAGTGAGATTTATTGCTCAATATATATGACTAACAGAGCTTAGGAGAAGTACAGCATTTTCTATCTATTCCAAGACATCTTGAATAACTTGGAGTATGCAAAAAAAAGTCCAAGGTTAGCAGAACTCTCATTGGGAATCATTGTAGATTATACAAATAAACAAAAACTGTGAGTGAATATGTGAGCAAAGACTTGGAGCAAATTAAGTGCAATACAATGAAGGAGAATATGTTCTTTATTTATTATCTCTGTCTCCTTCTCTTTTGCCCCATCCTCCCCCTAAAAGGCTATTCTATTAGCAAAATTATGTTAAAGGCCTGAAAATTAGTTTGAGCATTTTCAAAATCTGGCTCAAATACTTTTGAATCTCATCAAAGATGTTAGCTGAATTTAATTTGAGCATAACTATTTTTCTGTATATAATAATTGCACCTTAAGAAATGAAATACACTTTACAGATGAGTCTAGGACTTTCTTTAGAATAAGGATACCATACTAGCCCTCTGCATGATATTATTCTCAATGGAAATATGATTTAAATGAAGCTTTTCGCTGCAACCATATAAAACATGATAATGAATATGTATTATAAAGTGTTGTAACTTACATAAGTACTTTGGTGATCTCCAGTCTTGCAATTCAAAAATTAATGTTCTCATGAAATAAAAGAATTTATTTGTTACATGCTTAAATGAAAAATATTACATAAAAAAGACAGTCTATAGGAATCCCTTATGACACTTTGGAATGGAAATATATTTCCCTTTATTTCCATCTGTTATACATATGGTAAAATTCTTATATTCATAGAAGCAATTGTGGTAACAGTGAATTTTGCTGACAGATGGGTATCAGAGTAGTTTAAAATTATGAGAAGACATGAAAACTTCCACTTTATAAATGGAGTGATCTGTAAATGAGATAATGTGTTTTTCTGACAAAATTATTAAACTTTATCATAATCACCTTCTTTCCCTGTATTTGATAAACACGTTTGCTCAGGGAGGAAAAGATATATAGGAATTGGATACAGTTATGGACAATTGTCTGTTCTCAATAACTGTTAACTGAAAGATCATATTAGACTGATATGGTAGACATCATTCTTTTTGCTTTCTGGGTTGCTGTCCTGTGAATTTAATTAAATTTGCTGGAAATACTTTGTGTTTCAGGATGCTCAGTATTGTACATTATCTGTTTTTCTCAGCTTTCTCTTTTTTTTTTCTTTTTTTTTTTCATTTTTCCACAGGTACTTCTGTGGAAGTACAACTGCTGTGCAATTTCTAATTTGCAGGTCATAGTTCCAAAGGCTGTTTAGTCTGATGTCTTGTTGTCTGCTACAGCTGCTTGAATGTGTAAGCTACAAAGTTTCTCACTATCACTAGATAATTGTCTGGACTCTCTTGCCTTCCACATACCTCTCTCTTTATTATCACTCTTATACTGATTTGCATTTTTCTGACTAGCTCTCATTTTGTTATCTTGTGTGTATACTCGTCTAATTTCTGCAGGTACTCACTGTCTGTTTAACCAGTTACCTCTATTTTTGAGACTTGTCTAAAATAAATCTGAAACAACACCAAAGTGATTTTTTAATTAAAACATAACGTGAAAATATGGAAGCCTTTATGTTTGAAGTATAGTATACAGTTTATGCTTTTTTAGTGAAGCTTTATATTGTGTTTATAACGATTATCATGAAGAAGATAACATCGTTGCTAAGTCTTAGGGATTGCCAACTGTTGTAGATTTGGTGGCTCAGGGAGAGACTCAGGAGAGATGGGAAACTGTCATGGAAGAGAAGTAGGACTACGTTTTTTCTCCCTGTTTTTCTATTCTTGTTCCTCAGTGATTCACCTGGATCCCTCCCTTCTCCTGTTTTTGGTCCTTCAACTAATACCCCATAAAAGGATTTGCATTATCTCAAAATACAGTTCCCTCCTAATGAATCCTAAATCCCTTTACTTAACTTCCTTCGGTTTGACTTGTGCCCTGGGCAGCTTATTTGATTGACTCCTCTTGGTGAGTTACTTGCAGAGAACTAATGTGTTTTTTTGACTGACTTAAGAGCAATCAACTTACTGTCCCTCAATTTTTACTGATCAAGTTTTTACTGCTTAGGTTGTTCAGTCACCAAATGTGTTCAATTTGTTTAGTATTTTTTCAGCTCACCTAGCCTAATGTGAAGTATTAGGTGGGATCTTGATACTTACAAAAAAAGCTTAAAAATTCCACCCCCATTCCTCTCCCCCAGGATAAATATCAGTATAAAAAGTAAAAGATAGCACCATAGGGTTTGAATTTATTTTTTTCTGAACAGAGACTGTGCAGCTCCAGAGAAAGCTGACATGGCACAAACTAAGCACATCTAAGGAGTAACAGAGGTTTCAATAAAATGTTGGTCCCGGTGGAATAAATGAGAACTGCCTATCTTCAATACATCTTCTAGAATCATAAATCATAAATTATTTGTACCAACAAGGTGAATACAATAATTAAATAATTATGAAACAGATGTGCAAATATCACACATAAAGGTGTTTTTATAGACTGACCTAACACGAGAATGTGTGAAGTAGCCAAGGTTGTTGAGGGCAAAGATAACACACTGATATGATAGATATGAATTAGCCAGTATTTATTTACTTTTTACCTGAACTGTAAAAGCATTTCTAGATCTTTGCAGCAAGTGGCATGGGTGCCTTTTAGAGTAGCAGCTGGTTAACAGATAGGAAATATATGTTTAGAAGCAAGTGATTTGTTACCAACTGTAAAAGAATTACTAGAAGTACAATCTGGATGTTTGAACTGGAATCTTTTCAGTTAAACATATTCCTACATTTTCCAGAAAGAACTGTAATAATGAAAGAACACAGGAAATGACTCAAATTTGGTTAGGACAGCCATATCTAACAATGATTGGCAGATAAAAGTCAGTGTCAGGAGTTCATGTCTATTTATTTACATACAGCATCAGACTAAATCATCAGTTATACATAGAGAAACATACATCAAAAATTGAATTAAACTTTATTAAAGCAGTGAGAAAGAGTAAAAAAAACTATTTTTAAAATTTTTCCTTTGAATAAAAGATTGTGGAAAACATTTTTTATTATATTTATTAATCTATTATTGTGCTCAATATTGTGTCAAATTTGTCAAACAGTAAAATTGCCTTAAGAATCTTTCCTTGCCCCCTCCAAAATATTTAATTACCAATGCACCAAATGCACACATAGATGGGTATTTTAGGATATGCACTACTATATATTACTATGTAAATACACAGAAGTTACATAATTATTACTACTCCCAGATTTGAATGATTTCCTAGTTGAAATATTGAAAGATATTTTATTAAATTTAAAATAATTCCACCTTAACTAACAAAAGCAAGCATAAAAATGCACAAGTGCAGTTGAAAGTTTAAAGTATAAACATAAATGTATCTTGGTTATAAATTAGATATAAATCCATTTAGAGGTTTGGCATCAATAGTATGTTTGCCACCTTGATCATCATTCAGAGATTAAAGCCCTGGCAGAAAAAAAGGAGTTCAGAATGCAGTCAAACATATGATTAGATCATCATTTTGTTTCTATATAGTTCATGACTGGTGGCAGCCATCTAGATTGCTAAAATATTACCCTTGGCAAACAGGAGAGAGGATGTCTTCTAAATTTCAAGTCCAACCTCATTCAAAGTGATGTTTTAAACTAAAAATGACATTTTTTTCTTCTCAGAAACCTGCAATGCTGACCTCACAAGCAGCAGAAAAAAAAAAATGCTCTCTCTGGCTCATTAGAACCATTATAGAAAGACTGAAGACTATTAAATAAAATTTACTGAAATATTCATGTCACCTTGAATTTCTTGCACTGGTCAATCAGTCTATCCAATCATGGGTTTTTCAGAGGAAATGAGATAGAATACCATTGTCTTGAATGAGAAAATGCACTGTCTTAAACTTATCACAGTAAGGAAGAACATTATACATGGGAAAATCATGGAGCAGATTCTCTGGGAGAAAAACACTCAAGAACAAAAATTTCTAATCAGGCAAAGATCTCTGTGAAGACCATTTTATTAATTATTTCAGTAATGGGCGCACATCCTGCTCTCTACTGACAAGGGAGAAATTGCAACTAGTCAATGAAATCCACTCTTATATACCCTGAGTCTGATGCAGGTAAAGCCTCACCTGGCACTCATTGGTTGAGCATCTCAGGCTTACAATCTTCTGATGCTGTGCTACAGTACACTTTCATAGCTATGTTATACTTCCATGGCTATGTTATACTTCCATGGCGAAGCGACATTTCCATACAATATCTGTTACCAACCCAATGTCTTTGGATATGTTGAGCGCTTGCAGCCTGGAAGTGGCCAGCAGGGAAAGGGAGGTGATTGTCCCCCTTCACTCGGCTTTTCTGAGGCCCTATCTGGAGTACTGCGTCCAGGCCTGGGGACCCCATCACAAGTACATTGAGCTCTTGGATCAGGTCCAGAGGAGGGCCACAAAGATGATCAGAGGGCTGGAGCGCCTCTCTTATGAGGAAAGATTGAGGGAACTGGCTTGTTTAGCTTGGAGAAAAGAAGGCACTGGGAGATCTCATTGTGGCCTTCCAGTACTTGAAGAGAGTTTATTATAAATATATAAACACTATAAACAGGAGGGATAATGATTGTTCACATGGGTTGATAGAGATAGGACAAGGGTGAATGGTTTTAAAGTAAGAGAGGAGATTTAAGTTAGACATTAGGAGGAAGACTTTAGGGATCTGTCACTCCCTTTTCCTTGAAGACAGTTTCCTTGTTTCCTTACCAGGTCCAGAACTTTTTGTCCACAATAACCCCACGCAGCAGTAAAGGCTTGGGGATGAGTGACTGGATGACTGTGAAGAGGAAAGGGACCTGGGGGTGTTGGTTGATGCTCAGCTCAACATGAGCCGACATTGTGCCCAGGTGGTCAAGAGGACCAACGGCATCCTGGCCTGCATTAGAAATAGTGTGGCCAGCAGGAACAGGGAGGTAATCATCCACTCAGCACTGGTGAGGCCACACTTCGAGTACTGTGTTCAGTTTTGGGCTCTTCACTACAAGGAAGCCACTGAGTCCCTGGAACATGCCCAGAGAAGAGCAACAAAACTAGTGAGGGGTCTGGAGCACAAGTCTTATGAGGGAGCTGGGATTGTTTAGTCTGGAAAAGAGGAGGCTAAGGGGAGACCTCATTGCACTCTACAACTTCCTGAAGGGAGGTTGTGATGAAGAGAGGTTTGCCCTCTTCTCCCAGGCAACAAACAGGACCTGAGGAAATGGCCACAGTTTGTACCAGAGGAGGTTTAGGTTAGACATAAGGAAAAAGTTTTTCTTTCAGAGAGTGGTCAGGCACTGGAATGGCTGCCCACTGCCATGGCTGCCAATGGCTGAGGTGGTGGAGTTACCATCCCTGGCAGTGTTCAAGAGGCATTTGGACGAGAAGCTATGAGATATGGTTTAGTGCTTGTGGTAGCAAAGGTAATGGGAGGATGGTTGGACTAGATGATCTTGTAAGTCCTTTCCAATCTTGTGATTCTTTGATTCTATAATTCTATGATTTTTTATTATTATTATTATTATTTTTCCACATGATCAAGTGGCTTGTAGTAGGCTTCAGTCACAAAGATGTTGCCTCAGTCTTTGTGCTCTAACTGTCACTCATAAACTTTTGACATGCCTGTGGCCTTTCTTCAGGGACAGGTCTACATATACTATTGCTTCCTTAATGCAGAGGGCTGTGGTTCCTCCCCTCCTTCCTTGACTGTCCCATCTGTACAACTTATAGCTGTAAATAACCATGTTGCAGTCATGGGAATCATCCCATCAGGTTTCAGTAATGGCAAATACACCATGATTTTCTAGTAGCCTGGTGGCTTCCAACTCTCCCTACTTGTTTCCCAAGCTCTGTGCACTGGTATAGAGGCATTTCAGCTGGGCAGCTGACATTATCATGTTACTGGAGGAAAGCTCCTTAATTCCTATGAATTTCACTTGATTTTCTTTACTGATTTATCCAAAAGTCTCAGTGGTCCATGGCTCATTGTCATACAAGTTCAAGTTTGTAGCAGTGCTGTCATCACATCTCAGAGCAGCAGATTGAGACCCTCAAGCATCCTGTCCCTCTCCTAGCAACCGAGACATCCCAAGGCTCTGAAGTATCTTTTGATGGCCCTTGAACTACTTTTAGCCTTCATCAGCCCAGAAGTAAAAAAGCATTAGAAGATTGGTAGTGCTATGCTAGGCAGTTTCTTGGTGATATTCTTCATCTGCAGCCCCAGGAAAGTAGCAGCCTTCCCTAAGATAAGAGTTGGGCATACTGGGCATCCAGTTCCCCACACGGAACAGTTGCCTACAACTAACAGTTTTCTCTTCTTTTTTGAGGCTGTAACAATTCTCTCTCTCTTTCTCTTTCTCTCTCTCTAAAATATATACATATGCATATTTACATTATGATGTTTAGGAAGTAACTAAAATAGAACATCTATTCTGCATTTTACTTCAATGAATATATCACCTGTAATCCTTCAAAACCTTCAAAGCACTCAAAGATTAAACTGAAAAATCTTTGAAAGAGAGCACCTTTGAAAGAACCAAAAGAATATTTGAGATAAGATTTTTCATAATTAAATGTTAACTGAGTATTAGTAATGAAAAAGCACATTATCTTCAAATATCTCACATGCTCAGATTGTCAGTAGAATAAAATGTTCTGGGATAGTAATGTTCTTTAGAATAGAAACAGTGAGAATAACAGCAGTCTCCATTTCCTTCTATTGCAAAGAAGTTATCCATTTTGCTCATAAGTGAGTAGACTACTGCTTTATGGCTTATCAGCCCCCTTTTTTCACTCTAAAATGAAAACCAAATTTTTAATCTATCATATCTAGGAAAGGTGTAAGTATATATAAATACTATAAAATGTATGTTAGTTTACAGCATGTAGTAGCCTGTAGTTAAAAAAAAAAAAAAAAAAACCTCTAAAGGAAGATAGATTTTATGTTAAATACTGAAAATAATTTGAATAATGAGTGGTAAATGCTGCTTACATTTCAGGGCTGTATCCATACATTATTAACGGACACTTTAGAAATGCATAAAATAGGGATGGAGGAAGAATGGAAAGAAAGGGAAAAGAGAAAAAGAGAACAAAGGGAAAAGGAAAAAGAGAAAAAGAAAAAAAGGAAAATAAATAAAAATAATAAAAAGGAAAATTAAAAAAGGAAAAGAAACAGGTGAAGTAGATGAATGTTACCCAAATATAACAGAAATTCATAACTTCTTAAATTTTATAAAGATTCTGAATAAAATAGTAAAATAAAACTTTGATGGTCCAAGTGGGAGGTAAATAAAAGCAAAGATTGGGAAATCTTATTCTTGGTCCAGTACTTGGAGAGAATTGGTGAGAACTGTGAACAAAGCTAAACTCCTCTTCAGTTCTCTTCCTCTGTTTCTGGTAACTAAAGCAGAATCTTCTGTGAGAGGTTGCCTTCTTAAGTCACTATTTGTGAATTTGATAATTAAATATCTAATTATCTGCCATCTTTGTTTAACTGTTCATTTGAGGAATCCACATACAGTAGACAACAAATATAAATTTTTAATCAGTATTGGGACAAACATATTATTTTGTAGAGTTAGGTCCAATCAGCTTTCTGCAAGTCACCGGGACATTTCTGCAACTGTTGGAGAATTACTTCAGTTATCTGTAATTCACCAATTCAGCCAAGGTGGAAAGTTTCACTATGCCTTTTGGTGCACAGATAAATAATCAAATAACAATCTGTGTGTTCTTTGACAGCTTAAGAACAACACATCCTGATGAAAAGAACATTAATGAGAATTAGGCTAGTTTTCTTTCAGTTCAAAATGACTTAATTTTGATGGTACTGCTCTCATCATAAAGAAAAAAGAAGCTTATGGTGTACGAAACGAGGAAGAATTGATTAGAATGCCTCTAACAGGATTAGGATGTTAAATCAAATAAAGTAAATGCACAGTATGAGCAATTGAATCCTGTGCAGTCAAATTATATTTGCTATATCATTTTACAATCTTTATTCGACATGAAAGAAGGAATACTCTGTTTCATAAGCAAGTTGAACCACTAAATGAGAGCTAGCAATCAATTAGAGATCTAAAAGAATCATAAACAATTTAACAAAGTTTTGGATATTCTAATTCCTTTTGCTTCTCTTTTATAATCACTTTCTAACAAAATTTCTCTCTCTCTCTCTCTCTCTTTTTTTTTTTCTCCCCAAGTGTCTGAGCATTGTGTACATTCTCCAGGGAAATCAGGAAATCAGAACCCAAATTAAATTTTCAATTATAAATACAAACATCTGTGTCAGAAATACTTAAATTATATGATAATAAAAGACTAAGGATTTATTGTTTGTGGGTTTTTTTGTCTAAAAAGCAATGTAGATATTGTTTACAAGCCTTCCCTTGTCATATGCGGAATATAACTTTGCATATCAATTGATTGTTTCATGCCGAAAATAAAATGAGAAGTAAAAATGATATTAACAAGACAAACTGCAAATATTCTAGGCATGATAAAATAGTAACTGCCTAGTTTCATTCCTCCCAAGGAACTTCATTTAGCAAATCTACCTACTGTTAACAAACATCTGCATCATAAAAAAAAAAAAAAAAAAAGTTTAATTTATAAACAAGTCAAAGAGATTCGTAGAATTTGTAAAAAACAAAGCAAAACAAAACAAAACGACAGATAAAATACTTAACAGAAAAGGAAATCAAGATTTTACATTTGGGAAAGCAAAACCTTTGGGGATAGTCAGAAGAAATGCCACATGTCCACAATTCCCTTTTTTATCTCCCACCAACTGTCCAGATTTTATCTGCAATTTAAGTATGTTTTTGTTTTTTGTTTTTTTCCAGATAAATGTAGCACAGAAATAAATAGTAGTTAGAGATGTACAAAAAAGAGCTGCCTAGAACTCTTGTTATAGTATACCTTTCTCCTTTAAGGATAGTTCTAAGTACTAAAGTAGTCTCATACAGGATAAATAACTCCTTTAGCATATCTTTTTTTTTGCTATTTGAGATCAAGCAAAAGACATCATAGTCAATCCACTGGAATTTAGTAGATATCAACAAAATGAACTTTCCCACCAATATTCCATTCAATTTTGTTGCCGTGTGACAGATGGCAGCAGAGGAGCACTCTGACGCAATGGCATCTCACATGGAAGTGCGAATGAAGCAAAAGTATGGAATTGAATTCCTCCATGTGGAAAAAAAAATTGTTGATGCTTTCTGAACATTTATGGAGAACAAGCAGTTCATGTGAGTATAGCAAGGTTGTGCATAGTGCACTTCAGCAATAGTGACAATGACAGTACTTTTCCTTTCCTCTACTGGTACAGATTTTTATGAGTGTACTGGTGAAAATTTATAGCTAGTCATGGTGATTATGCTGAAAAATAGTATTTTGTATCTGAGAATTTGTTCTATCAAGCAGTGTTGTGCTCTTTGTATCTGTTGAAGTTTCAATGAAAATAAATGGGAGGCATTACTTTTGGAGTGCCTTACTTAAATGGAGAGGCTTGAATGTTGTTAACAAACATTAAAGCTCTAACTCTCTTCCTATGAGCTACAAAAATCTGTGTAGTCATAGATGGTAGACTATTTGTGTATTCCTGCCTAAAAGTGCTTGCTTGTTCCCATGTTGAGTTTGTAACAGAGTCTTGTGAGTCTGAAAGCTTATGCTCCAGATAGTCCTGTTGCTGTGATTATAGACTTTAAGTCTACATAATTAGCATGCTCTTGAATACAGTCTTGTGCTATGTTTATGAGAGAGAATTCTACAGCTATAATTGCCTTGTATTATCCTTCAGCAATATCTATACACCAAGTTCAGAGTCTTGGCTATGACTGAATAATGAAAGCTAATATTAATATAATTAGCCCCCTGATCTTGCATTAAATAGCATAACTTGAAAGCAGCTCATGACCTGTTCCTTTCCTGACATGTATTCCAATAACTAACAAATCAAATGTAACGTCATTACAGAAAAAAATAGTCATCATCCATCTTCTCGTGTTAACTTCATATAAGTGGTAGGTGAAGATAAGTGGAAGAGGAGAATGACATCTCTGAAGGGTTATTATCCTCCCATTTGCTAAAGAAACACTCTGTTTTCAAGTCCACATCATTATTTCCTGCATTACCTACATCAGTTGGAAGGGAACTACTCTTTCACTGTGCTTCTTTTCACCCATTATTTGTTGTTAGATAATATGAAAGTGTTAATAAGGACAATAATGACAAAAAATATATAGAAAAAAAAAGAATCACAGAATCACAGAATTGTAGGGGTTGGAAGGGACCTCCAGAGATCATCAAGTCCAACACCCCTGCCAAAGCAGGTTCCCTACACCAGGTCACGCAAATAGGTGTCCAGGCAGGTCTTGAACATCTCCAGAGAAGGAGACTCCACCACCTCCCTGGGCAGCCTGTTCCAGTGCTCCGTCACCCTCACTGTAAAGAAGTTCTTGTGCACATTTGCGCAGAACTTCCCATGCTGCAGTTTCTGGCCATTTCCCCTTGTCCTGTCTCCACAAACTGCTGAAAAGAGTCTGGGGGCGCCACCCTGCCCCCCACACCTTAGATATTTATAGACCTGGATCAGGTCCCCTCTCAGTCTTTTCTTCTGAAGGCTGAACAGACCCAGTTAACTCAGCCTTTCCTCATAGGAGAGATGCTCCTGGCCCTGCACCATCTTCGTGGCCCTCCGCTGGACTCTTTCCAAGAGATCCCTGTCTTTTTTGTACTGGGGAGCCCAGAACTGGACGCAGTACTCCAGAGGAGGCCTTACCAGGGCAAAGTAGGGGGGAGGATCACCTTCCTCGACCTGCTGGTCATGCTCCTTTTTAATGCACCACAGGATGCCATTGGCCTTTTTGGCCACAAAGGCACACTGCTGGCTCATAGCCAACCTGTCATCCACCAGGACACCCAGGTCCCTCTCTACAGAGCTCCTCTTCAGCAGGTCATCCCCCAACCCGTACAGGTGCATGCAATTATTCCTCCCCAGATGCAAGGCTCCACACTTGCTTTTGTTAAACCTCATCTGGTTTCTTACTGCCCAGCTCTCCATCCTGTCCAGATCTCACTGAATGGCAGCACAGACTTTAGGTGTGTCAGCCAATCCTCCCAACTTCGTATCATCAGCAAACTTGCTGAGGGTGGCCACTATCCCCTCATGAAGGTCATTGGTGAAGATGTTGAACAAGACCGGACCCAGCACTGGAGATGGCATCCACCACAAGCTGTTCCATCACCTTTCCAGGGACAGAGGTGAGGCTGACTGGCTTATAATTACCTGGATCTTCCTTCTTGCCTTTTTTGAAGACTGGAGTGATATTGGCTATCCTCCAGTCTTCAGGCACCTCCCCCATTTTCCAAGACCTCTCAAAGGTGATAAAGAGCAGTTCAGCAATCACTTCTGCCAGCTCCCTCAGCATCCCATTGGATTTATAAATATTGGTGTTGCCTAGGCGCTCTCGGACTGCCTCTTCCCTGGCTAAAGGGAAGTCTTTCATTCCCCAGATCCTCTCACTAACCTCCAGGGTCTGGGATTTCTGAGGGAGAACTTTTTCACTGAAGACAGAAGCAAAGAAGCAAAGTATCTCTGCCTGCTCGGCATCCCCCATTACCCCTCACTTAGTAGGAGAGCCACATTCTTCCTAGTCTTTCTTTTACTGTTAATGTATTTAAAAAGCATTTTTTATTATCCATCACCTTTGCCAGATTCAATTCCAGGTGGGCTTTAGCCTTCCTTGTTGCATCCCTGCAGGCCCTGACAACATTTCTATATTCTTTCTAAGTAGTCAGACCCTTTTTCCAAATTTCATGGACCTTCTTCTTTCCTTTGAGTTTGTTAATGAGCTCCTTGCTCATCCACACAGGTCTCCTGCCACCTTTCCTGATTTCTTGCTCACAGGGACGCACTGATCCTGAGCCTGGAAGAAGAGCTGTTTAAATGTCAACCAGCTCTCACAGGCCCCCTTACCTTCTAACACCCTAGCCCACGCGATAGCTCCAAGTATGTCCTGGAAGAGATCACAGTTGGCTCTCCTAAAGTCCAGGGTAGCAATCCTACTTTTTGCTTTGCGTCTTCCACTCAAGATCTTGAACTCCACCATCTCGTGGTCACTACAACCCAAGCTGCCTCAGACCTTTATTTCCTTGACAAGCCCTTCCTTATTAGTGAGAATAAGGTCCAGCAAACCCCTCCCCTTGTCAGTTCCTCCGTCACCTGCATCAGAAAGTTGTCTTCAACACATTGCAGGAACCATCTGGACTGCGCGTGCCTGGCCATGTTGCTTATTCAGCGAATATCTGGATAACTGAAGTCCCCCATAAATACCAGCACCTAGGATCATGACGCTACATCCAGTTGCTTATGGAAGGCCTCATCAACCTCCTCCTCCTGATCAGGGGGCCTGTAGTACACACCCATAACAGTGTCAGCCATACCAGGCTGCCCCTTGATTCTCACCCACAAGCTCTCCACTACTACACCACTCTCCCCCAGGTGGAGTTCAATACATTCTAGCTGCTCTCTCACATAAAGAGCAACTCCACCACCCCGCCTCACCAGCCGATCTTTCCTAAAAAGCACATAGCCCTCCATGACAAAATTCCAGTCATGCGAGCTGTCCCACCACGTCTCCGTGATTGCAGCGAGATCGTGGCTGTGTGACTGCATGCAGATCTCCAGCTCTTCTTATTTCCCATACTGCATGCATTAGTGTACAGATATTTTAGGGAAGCAGCATCCCCCTGCCCTTCTCCATCCCTTTGAACTCCACCTTCATCACCCATCAAGCTTTGTTTTGAACCGCAAACTACCTGCACAACCCTAGTGGCCCTCATTTTGTCCCCTTCCTCCTTCTTACCTAGTTTAAACACCTTTCAATGAGTCCCCCCCAGGTCCTGGGCTAGGATCTTTTTGCCCCTTGCAGACAGGTGAGTTCCATCTGCAGCTGTAATGCCAGGTACTGAGTAAATTATCCCATGGTCAAAAAATGATTTTGTTATCATCATCCTGCTTCATTTGTCACTCATATTTTATCTTTGTAATATGAAAAAGTAAGTAAAGCAGTCCAAGGATCTTTCTGATCTGTCAAGACTAGCTGGCATGTTACAGCTTGTAGCCATATACCTCAGGTTTCTTTTCCCTCTGAGTAGAATATAAATGTTCAAATTTCTTCTGAGAAAGGCCTATGCTGTTTTCTTGGTATTCACTTGTGCGCATACTGTGAAGAACTGGGAAATATTTCTTTCTGGGTAAATACCTGCAGGTCTTTCTTGTGACCTACAGCAAGCCCATAGCACAGTATGCATGCTGTATATCAAAGAATAAGAAATGCTAGAAGGAAGCCTGGGGACTGACTCAAGACTGAGATCTGGTATAATCTGGTCCTTACTGCCTACAGGAACTCAGTTTTCTCAGGGACTAAACTATCAATTCCAGAAGGGATCCTGATAGTCATTTAGCTTAGAAGAAGTATAGACGATAAAACAGAAGGACAAGAAAAATATTCTTGACAATGCAGGAAAACACATAAATAGAAGTAGTATATATACCTCCTGATAAATCTGTTGGGTATTACCAACAACAGCTAATCCGATCTGGATGAAGTCATAAGTAGGGTAAGAGCACTTTCTTTTTTTATATTCTAATGTTTCTCTTTGAGAAGTAGTAGGTAAATTGATTCTTGAACTGAAGCACATAAATGGCTGACAGAATCCCAAGGCCTTTCTGGTTTAGATTTTATTTGATATTTATTGGTGATAAAAGTACTACAAGCTTGAATTTACAAAAGCTTCAGACAGACATCTTTTTGATTGAAAACTGACATTTAGGTAACTAATGCTTGTCTCACTGTTATTCAAAATGCTTTACTCATGCTTCTTTCCCTTCCCTTCCCTTCCCTTCCCTTCCCTTCCCTTCCCTTCCCTTCCCTTCCCTTCCCTTCCCTTCCCTTCCCTTCCCTTCCCTTCCCTTCCCTTCCCTTCCCTTCCCTTCCCTTCCCTTCCCTTCCCTTCCCTTCCCTTCCCTTCCCTTCCCTTCCCTTCCCTTCCCTTCCCTTCCCTTCCCTTCCCTTCCCTTCCCTTCCCTTCCCTTCCCTTCCCTTCCCTTCCCTTCCCTTCCCTTCCCTTCCCTTCCCTTCCCTTCCCTTCCCTTCCCTTCCCTTCCTTCCCTTCCCTTCCCTTCCCTTATTGTTCTCAATGGTTTATGGGCTGGTTTGGCTCGGTTCCATGACCAGCAGGGTGGAGGGATCCACGGATCCACGCCTCCAGAAAAGGGAAACAGGGGACCCTAAAATAATTGAAAACAGCGGCAACGATCTGAGGTGGAATAAACTAATTTACTAAATATAGTATCAGCAAAATATAATGAGAGAAAGAGAGTGTGTCTGAAAGGTGGATAGGCCTCACCACAATGCTGAGGTGAGAAGTGCAGTCCAGTTGAGCAGATGGAGAAAAACAGACAGCGAAGCGCAGACGGAGAAGCGCAGGCGAAGAAGAGCAGGCGAAGAAAAACATCAGGTGACCTTGCACAGAGTTATATCTCCTCACTGACTGCAAAGCCTCCTGGGGAAATGTAGTTCTCAATAGTTTGTCTCCATTGGACAAACATTCGGAACTTGAGCATCAGAAGTCAAACTCCCAGTGCATTACATGATGTTATGGTGTGGAATACTGATAACCAAAAATCATAAAACCATGACAATTGTTAAAGAAATACAGAAAGTGATAATTACTGTTCAATTCTGGTTACATCTGTTTTGTAGATTTTATTTATTTCTTAATTTCTACCTCCACCAATATTCTAATTTTGCTACAATTTAGAGATTGTCTTCCTTCTGAGTCTGAATTTGCTGTGAAACAGGAACAAGTCTTTTTGTGGTACATATATTCTTCTCCAGAAACTGAACTATGATCACAAAGTACCTCTGAAGTGAGTTTGCAACCAGACTCTCTCTGAGAAACAGACGGGCACTAAGATAGGTGATGACATCTGAATACTTCACAATGCTGAGACCAAAAACGTCCTTCTCTCATCTCAGTAAGCATTATCACTAAACCTTTGAACAGACAATCAGTGTGGTCTGAAGAGCTGTATGTAAAGAATGTAAGTCTCCCTTTCATTCCTTTCCTGCTCTTACACTGACGATATTACTAGAGACTTCCCTCTCTAGCAGAAGCTGCTGAACAGTGAGGAATTATTAGTCCATTCTAGTGTTGCATTACTCTAACCTATGATATCCTGTGTCACAGATGAGCCCTTCACCTGGTCTCCTTCCAGCAATCCCCTTTTGCTCCCCACTGGCAGTTCGCATTCAGCAGCTCCCTTCCTTTTGGGAATTTGCTGGAGAATATACCAATTTTTCAACCTTCTTTCCACTCTGCTGAGGCAAGGCAATGAGTCTGTATCTATTATCCTATTTATGTCCCTGCTGACCTTTTAAAAAACTAAACATACTGAGCTATATTACAGAGTAGCAGAAACAAGAGTAAAAAAAAAAAAAACAACAACACCCTCTATGTCATAGACTTTTGTTATCGATCTGCATCATAACAACATATATTGCACTGGGAGTTAATGAGTTAATGCTCCTGTTCCATGGATTGTTGATATTTCTGGGTACCTGGTTTCAGAAGAGAACTACATATTCCAAAATTCTTTCAATGTTCTGTTTCTGTTTTCCATTTGGAGGGAAATATAAAACTGCTTATGAGTCACTAGACGTCCCTCTTCTTTTACTCTCGGTGGTGCGTGCTGCCTAGTCATCTTGCCTTCAGTGAGGCCCTCAGTTTTGGACACAATCTCCCTCATTTATTTGATTTATTAGCTTCAATTCCAATTATACCTTATTATATTGTGTCATCTCGTATTCCACCATCATATTTAGTGAATTAAATGTCTCCCTTAGCTCACTGTTGCTGTTCCACTTTTTGACCCATCTCCCTTTTTTTTTTTTTTTTCCCTTTCCCTTCTCCTGGGGCCTGGGTTCCCACACAGTTATGGAACCGGGCTGAATCAGCACATAAACCTTTCAGCACTCTAAAAACTTAGTAAGGTAAGAGAAAAAAGCAAAGAAAAATATAAAGTGAGCACATTCTTACAAATTACTTAAAATATACTAAGCAATGAATCAATTTTTAAAAAATAATCTTGTTTTCAGTCATTACATGGAGTGTGACAGTTGAAATTGAAGGATAAACCTTGTACTATATATTTTTTTTTCTTAAACATTGAATTTTGACAGGAAAAACAGTTTAGGGAAATAGTGGAATAGGTAGGCAATTTATTACAGCTATCATTTTTGCAGTCAGCTAAGAATACCTTAAACATGCAGGATGTGAATATCACATAAATGTGATCATGAAGTAAAATTATTAATACGATTATTTAACTATGGCAGGACTCAAAACCTGCTCTCTGTTAAAGGCTGATGATCCCTTTTTAGCAGGTTGTACTTGACACTGGGAATGGGAGAATAAAATAAGAATTAAACAAAAAAATAGGTTTTTATCCATGAAAAATATGCAAGAACCTAGGACAAGTGTTAATACTGAAAACTGATGACGAATTTCCAGAAAGTGTTAGCTAAATTAACCTGTATTTTATATTTTGGATCAGCTTTTTTTTTTTTTACTATATGAAAATGTTCACTTAGTCATTAGTTTCATACTTAAGGGGACTAATTGGCCATTGTCCTACAGATTTGCAACATCAGCTATGTAATGTGAATTAGCAATTTATCAACTCAAATCCACAGTGACTATTTGTAAATGGTGATACAAAGGCAAAGAGCTCAGACTTCTCAGATCTTACAGTACTTTTTCTAGTTATGAAACAGACAAATAAAAAAAAAAATATTTGAAAACTGTATTGTTATCAAAAGCACTGGAGGGAATCTTACTATAAGTTTAAAAGAGGCAACAATAAGTTTGGTCTGTTGGTATACTTTGAAAATCATACACTACTTTTTTATCTTTTTTTTTTAAGATCAATTTTTGGGGGGCAAATAGCCTCAGTAGCAAACTGAGACTCAAACCCAAATTAGATTGCATTTGTGGAAAAGTCATGTAAGTTGTTATCTTGGAAAAGATTGGGAAAGTCACAGTCACCAGCCTGGATGCGGTCACCAACACGAATGATATCAGGGTGCTTGATTTGTCCACATGGGTGATCTTTTTCCAGCCGAAAAGTATCCTCTCCAGTTAAATCTCCTGCACACTGGAAAGTATCTGGTCAAAACAAGAAATTGTATTCACTACCATTTTCCACAGCAGGACTGTATACTGGAAAGTGGTCATCAATGACTTGCATAACTTTTTAACCCTGTTCCACTCCATTGAGCTGTTCTCGTTCTCTGCCCCAGTCTCTTCCTAAATAAACCACCAACAGCCTTATTTCCCCCACCAGTATTCTTCATAATTTTCCCAGGCATAACAGTGAGACTTAAAGGCCTATATTTACCAGGGTGTTTTTTCTTGCTCTTCTTGAAAATTGATCCTTATTTGTGAGGTGATCATTCTAATCACATGGATTAATATTATCTCTGGTTCTCCACTTGGTGATAATGTATTTTTAAATGCTTTTTTTTGTTGTTGTCCTCCACAGCACTGGCAGCTTCAACTCTGTGCTTTGGTTGCACGTGTTTTCATCCTGCAATAGTGAACATCTCTGTGGTTCTCCCATACTGCCTAACACCACTTCCAGTATTCACATACTTTTGTTCCAGCTAAGCTCTAGAAGAAAATCCCTGCCCAGCCAAGCTGGCCTTCTTCCCTGACTGTGACTTCAGAAATGTGGGAATTGCCTCCTCTTGTGCTCTTAAGATTATTACATAAAAAACTACCATCACAGACGGACCAAAAAACACCTTCAAAAACTGATTCCCAGGAGACCTTGCTAGCTACTTCCCTGAACAGCTTGAAGTTTGCTTTCCTCATGTCCTTAATTAGGGTTAGGATTGCATTTTTTTCCTCATATTAACAAAAATTTTATGGTCACAATGGTCACTATGGTTAAAATGACCACCAATCACCACTTCATCCAAAAGTCTATTTCTATTTGCAAGAAACATATCTAGGAGAGCACCTAATTTCATTCTCAATTACATTAACTAAAAGTAATACTATAAATTTAAATATTCAAATTTATTATTATTAAATTATTATCTGTGTATTCTTGATACTTTAAATGACAAACATCTACTTAATTCAGTAAACTTATTCTTTTGAAACATGTATGTCTCTTAACAGCTTATTAACAATGTTCATTCCTGACCTTGAAATGCACCATACTTTGTCAATTATCGTATAAAATCTGTTCTGTTCATGCACACATAAACACAATAGCTGACTTCCCCACATGCTTGGTATGTCTGTTTATGTTCATCCCCCTCCCCAAATATAGTATTTATATATATATACATACATTCTAGTTATTAAATATCAATAAAAATTCTAGTTGTATTTTCCATAAATTTTAAAACATTATTTTATTTATGTGTTTATAAACATGAATAACTAGTTCAATTGATTAAAAATACTGCATTATAATAATGATTATTCTTAAATATGGGTACATTTATATAACAGAAAGCAAAAAATATATGTATATGAGATCGCTATTATTAAAATAATTATTTATTCATGATTTTCACACAAAAATACGGGTTTATATTTAGAAGGGCTGTGGAATGTACATGACTCCCTACAGCCATATGAACCACATTACACAGAGACAGTCTCATACTGAGAAACCATCTGACCTACTTAAAACTCATTTACCTTGATGCAAAGAGGACAAAGGTGTCTAAAGTATTTCTCACTAGAAAACTGATGATAACACTGAGCAGTTTCTAGTACTGTACCCTCTCTTTTTAGCTTGTGTACTTTCGCCATTTGTTCATTAAAGCAAAGCAGTATTAATGGGTACATTTTATTTCATCTGACAATATAAATGCAAACTTAAAATATAAGTTCTGTTAAGATGAAAGACTAGGGGTAGTATTGCCAAGTGATTAAGAATGTGACAGTGTAGTAATGCCAACGATTTTTTGCAGCTGGGGACAATAAGAATGTGATTGCACTTTAAATGCTGAAAATATGGTAAATTAACACACAAAAGAAGCAGGCCTTTAGTCAAGACATGAAGTAGCAGAATATGGGAATTTTAAAGTGAAGTATTAATGTTCAATGTCTAAAACTAAGTGAATTATATAATTTCTATAGATAAATATTAAGGATATTTCTTTCTTTCCATGTTGCTACACTATGATAACTTAAAAAAAAAATTTAAAAGTTCTCTATTAATCTAATTTTCCTTCCTCATTACATTCACGTATCTATTAAAATGGAAATCTTTTATACTAACAAAACTAAATTTCCTAATTCTATGCATATATATTTTTTAAAGCTCATAATTTTTAATAATGAAAGACTTTGACACTTTCCCTTATGATATTAATTCTTCATTTTAGCATTTCATCATAACTCTGGTACGTATAGTACATGTGAATCAGTTTTTCCTCTTAGAAATGGATATTGCATCTTCTGAAGACAGATTTAATTGACTTTTTACCTCGAGTATTGTGTTCAATTTTGGGCCCTTTACTACAGGAAAGACACTGAGGCCCTGGAGAGTGTCCAGAGAATGGTAACGAAACTGGTGAGGGGTCTGGAGCACAAGTCTTAAGAGGAGCAGCGGAGGGAGCTTTGATTGTTCAGTCTGGAGAAGAGGAGGCTCAGGGGAGACCTCATTGTGCTCCACAACTTCCTGAAGGGAGGTTGAGGTGAAAAGGGATTTGGCCTCTACTCAAGGGAACAAACAGGACTCGGGGAAATGGCTGCAAGTTGTATCAGAGGAGATTCAGGTTAGACATGAGGAAAAACTTTTTCTCTCAGAGAGTGGTCAGGCACTGAAATGGCCTGCCTAGGCAGGTGGTGGAGTCGCTGTCCCTGGCAGTGTTCAAGAGGCATCTGGATGAAGAGCTGCAAGATATGGTTTAGTAACTTGTGGTAGCAGTGGTAATGAGAAGAGGTTGGACTGGATGATCTTATAGGTCGTTTCCAAACTTGTGATTCTTTGATTCTAATTTGAACATTAACAGAAGTCCTTTAGCTTCAGATATACAAAATACAAATGAAGATATATAAAGGTAACTTTAAAAGCATAAGGCTAATACATGATGGTGAATTTTTGAAAATAACAATGACTGTAATTTTTGTTTTGTACACAAATGATGTAAAAAAAAGTATCTGGTTGTAGTTTACAAGCAGAAAAATTTACATCCAGTCAATCTGGCTCCCTTAACGGCTAATCTTGCAGCTGCTGTGAACTGACAGCAGCTGCATAAGCAGTGTTTAAATTAATAGGAAGGACATGGAAGGAGACATAGAAGACGAATCCATTTACTGGAAATCATGAAATGTATCTACTCAACTGGTAATGAAACAAGCCATTCTTACAGGTATCTACGGTCCTTAAAACATGTAGTTTTATCAGTAATTGCCATTTTTATTTGCTCACTTACTTTTAGCATGCTTTTCATGATTCCCTTTCGACAGAATGCATGAATGTCAGCATTCATTTTATTTTATTTTTTTTTACCTCTGTAACCCATAAAATAAATATGAATAATAAAAATATTTCAATCAGTATTTCTGAGGTTCTTCTCATTTGTCTATATGTAAATAAATATCCATTAAATTAGAGAAAGAAGCTAACTATAGTTTTCTGGTAATAACACTCACCCTGAATATGAAAGATGCAGTTTCAAAGTTACTATCCGAAATCAGTTATTTCTTGTAGATTCTTCCAGTAGCAGCTCTATTAAAAGTTAAAAATCATAAGGAAAATCTTTTGGTATTTGTCGTATTGCTACTACATGTTGATTAATTTTTTGCAATAATATAGGGTCACCTGAATAGACATAGACACATCTGACATGTATGTTAGCCCAGCTCATCTCATTACTTAATTTAGCCCTGAACATTATATCTGTGCTTCATTCATCTGACATGAGATTTTCTTAATGTTTGTTCAAAAACAGGATAAAGATCTGTTTGCTGGGAAATTTCTGTGGCCACTGTAAAGATTTCTGAAATTAGAAGGTGATTTTGTAGTTCTCCTCACATTCTCCATCCATTCTCACTCCTCTAGCTTGTCAAGAGAAACACAGCAAGGCACACATTTATTTCTTGTAAATATAATTCTCTTTTCTCCTACACTTGATAATATTCTGCACTGTAAACAATTTTATTTAAGCTGAGACACTGAACAACTTTTATATTCTTCCCTTAAATTTGTTTTAAATTAAATTTGTCTTGAGCTCCATAGCCATTTTAATCTTGGCAGTGTTTTTGATTGTTTGTTTAATTAGAAAGACCAGATAAACTACTGAAGCATTACTGTATGAACTTGTGCTGAAAATTAGAAGAAGACACTCTGGATTGTTTTACAAAATTTGATTTGTTGATATTCAAGACTCATGAGCAAAACCTGTAAGGTTTAAAATACTTGCTATTCTTCTATAGTTTCTAATGAAATAGCACTTTCAATTTTATGTAAGAGGATTTTGGTGTGTTGTGCATCAATATTAAAGCCTCAGAACATGAGCACAAAAATATCAATCCTAGAAGAAGAAGGTTCAATTGCCTTACGTCTACTTTTCTTATTCCTCTCAGAATTGATTTCTTCAAATATTTATAAGGTGATAGAATAATTATTTTAAGTGCAGAAGTAAATCCTTCTCTTGGTTAGACAAGAATTGTTCCTATTATAGTTTATAAAAACTTTATTAGGATGAAAGAGGCAATATTATCATTCACAAGTATGCATTGCTTCAGTCCCAAATATGTGCTCAGATTCACTCCTGGTAGTCTAGATTTCTAAAAGTGTTAATATCTCAGAGTATCATTAGTCTTTCAATGGAATTCTTTACCAGATTCAGTGCATAAAAACATTCAAGAAAAATGCATAGTTCCCACCTTTGCTTCCTGTTACTAATAATGACTTTCTGCAGCTTCCTGCCATGTTGAGCTTACTGCACAGTTATCTCAGTTTATTATTTACTTTATGTTTCTAAATAAACCTTGGTTTTTGTTTGTTTGTTTTACATACACATATGTACACACATACATAAATACATACATACAGAAATATATTTATAAATATACATAGATTACAAAATTCTATGCCTTTTCTAACTAAGTCATAATTGACTTTTCAGCATACCAGATTTAACAAACTCCTACCACTTGGGATTAGATAACAACACAGGTAGTATGCATGTATCAGTCTAAACTGAATTCTGTACTTTCTGACAAATGATCAGTCAATGCAGGATCCTTTGTAGGTATGGCAAACAGACACTTGTGGGTTTACTGAGTAGTTTTCTGTCTGCTAAGACAAAACTTGTGAGCAGTTTCAAACAGAAGCAATCACTATAAGTCTGAAACAGTCCCTTTTACAGTGATAATACCATATCTATTTTACTTTTCATTCCCTTCTCCCTTATAATGAAAGTAGTATTCAATACCAGAAATTCTTTTATTCATCATTAGGTTCAAAGGCTACTCAATGCTCATGCAGTATCTGTTAAAATGCAGCAGAGATTAAGAACAGAAGAGTGAACTTCTTTTCCCATCTTTTCTCTCAGTTCCCCAAAATGTACCTTTCCCCTGCTCCTTTAAAACATAACATTTCTTTAAAAAAAAAAAAAAAAGGAAAACTGTCTTAGACTGATATTTACAAATTTACAATCCCAGTTTGTAAGAGTTTAATTCAAATTATTTGTGTTTGGAAGGGCTTGGAGGCAGTTTTTGCTTGTTTGTTTGTTTTATTCTATTTTTCTTTCCTTCTTGCCCTCTTCTGATTTTGCTCTATGTATGTAAGCCAAAGGGCATTATCTCATTAATGACTTTCTTTCTTTGTGACCATAATTAAGGGTCACTAAATCCATTCTGGAGTCCCTGAGGGACAATGGTTTTTGAGACAATCTGAGTGAATATGTTAAAATCTGGTTAGATAGAGGACTTGACATTGACACAGAAAGGTAATTTGATCCTCAACCATAGCAATGTTGATATTTTAATTTTCTTATTGAAATACAGGGAATATTAGAGCCTGAAATCAATAACTGGAAGTGTTCAATCCCTGGAGATATATAACCCCACATATGTACCTCTAAAAATGATTTACAATTCAAGATATTCAGAATTTTATATATCTAAACAATTATATCAACTATGGTAGGATTAGATATTTATCATATATATGTATATTCATATACCCACACACATATATAACGTATACATTATACTATTTTAAAATTCAGATATAATCTTACTCTTGCTGATTTGAAATACAAAAATAGAAGTACATAAAATTAAACATTAACCATGATTTTTTAAAATAATGCTTACAGTTAAAAAAAAAAAACAACAACAATGAAAACAGACAAGTAGTAGACAGTGGATATCATTAGCAAGATTTCCTGACAATTCCTGACACCATTTTATACTTAGTTTGCTCAAAAAATGAGCAGGCTTGTTAGCTTGTCATATTTAAAATAAGGCACTGCTCTATCTCCTCAGTTTTTTGAAGATGTTGAAGTTGTCAGAGTATTCAGAGAAAACAGACACGTGTTGATTTGTTGTAATTTCCGAATTATCAGAAGAAGGTAAATAAAACAAAAACATCAAAAAACACTAAAATATATTCTTCATCAGTTAGTTAGTAATCAATAAGATGGCTTTCTTCTATTGGAAAATCTTGTCCTAAAGAGAAAGCATTTTTAATCAAGGAAATATATGTCTCAGATTTGACAGATGATATGCTTTATATTTTATGTTAGCATTCTCTTAATGTAAAAGTATTAGATAGATAATGTATTCATTTTTTGAGGCCTGCTATTGGAAAGATTTACTCACATGATTTGAGAATTCTACCTAGTCTCATTCACTTTGCTGAACGTACATAGAATGCATACAATTAAGCACAAGATCAACTTTCAGGATAGTGCTTTGCATTATTTAAATCAACTTTAAACACCAACATCTTCTGAACTGTTTTTATACCTAAGTCTTGGATCTTCTGCAAGTTTTGCTTTTCTCAAGATTTGCTTTACTATTGTCAACTCAATATTTCTATTGCTTTTTCTCATGGAGCTTTGTTACTGATAACTCACAAGTAAGTAGGCTGATTTTACATTTTTATATATTTCTTCTATTTTTTTTTATTTTTTTTTTTTCTTCTTGGAGACTTTCTTATTTTTAGTGATAAAGAGAATACGAAGTCTAACTCAGCAACTACACAAATACATCCCACGGAGATAGTCTTTGATCTCAATGTCGTGAACATTTGATGTAAGGCAGTAAAAATGTAATTTATTCTGTCCTTATAAAGAAAGCCTTCAAATTACATATGTCAATGTTCTAAATGCTCAACATAATATAATAACAAATATGGTTATTATGTGTTGTAATTAATTGAAGACAAGTATAGAGAAAGAAAGAAAAAATACAGAAGACCCAATTATTTCATTTGGGAAAACAAGATTAAGCTTTCTGACATTTTCAGAACATTGTTCTGTGTCAACAAATCTGAACCATTTATGTAGATTTGTATTGTTATATTTGTATAGATTATGTATTTACCATTTATGTAGATTTTGCAAAAATGACAAGAAGTCTCAGAACAATATGAACATTGTAAATGCCTATATTTAAAGAGGTTTTTTTATGCTTGATAAGTTACTCACTGTGCCTTGAAATGCACTTTCCAGATGCTTATTGTGACAAAACAAGGAAGAAATACTAACCACATTTGCTTCTTCAGTCAGTTTGTCACATGAAATATTTAACATTTTTTCACTTTAGTCAATCACATTAGTCACTTGAAAAACAGTACATTGATGATTCTGTTAAATCAGAAAACTGTACTTGAACAAGTAAAATAGACCATTCTACATGTTTTCCGTTGTTCATTAATTTCCAACAACACACATTAAATATAATAAATCATATTTATTAGAACACAAGGCTATAATTCAAGAAGAGATTTTGACATTTGATATAGTTAAGTGTTAGAAATAAATCTGCAGTGTCATATTTTAATTACAAAAGAAAGTAAAAGGATCTTAAGATATGGCTTAAGCCATTGAGTAGCAATCATGAAGCTCTTTCTGAAACAAGCAATATTTCCATATAATTTTACACTTATAGTCCTTATGCACAGAGCATACATGAAAAAAAGAAAAAAGAAAAAAGAAAAATATTTACTATAAAGACTTAATTTCCTAAAAGTGTAGAAATCTCCTTGTAATTCAAAAAAAAAAAAATCTGGTCTTAGATATTGTCATCGTTTTATGATTTCTGTTATTGGTATTCCATATTATAATATCATGTAGTGCACGGAGAGTTAAAGAGTTAATGCTCCCGTTCTGGGTACCTGTCACAGAAGAGAAGAACTATATCTCCCAGAGGATTTTGCTGTTCTGTTAGTGTTTTCTGCTCAGAGGGAAAGATAAAAACCGTGGATCATGAGACACCCCTTTTGATCTGGATCATCTCTGCTGCAGGTGCCGTATCGCATGGGTCTGTGGGTCTCCTCGCCCCACTAGTCATGTAACTGGTCTGAACCATCCTGTAAACTGTTGACAGAATGTTTGTATGATTCCTTAGAAATCCCTGGTAGTTACGCTTGTCCCAGCTTTTTGACTTGAGATTTGATTTTGAATCTGTTAATTTTTCTGGTGGTATTGCATGGCATCTTTGATTGCCAATGGCACATTGCCCCTATTAACTTGTCTTAAATAAAATAAATAATAGGGCTGGGCTTACTACTATCAAATTTATTAAAACATTAGCAATAAAATTATAGGCAGGATTAAGTTAAAAAAAAAAAAAAAAAAAAAGGAAAATCCTTCTTGTTTTTTCCCTTTTAAAAATTTACAGTCAAAACTTATATCTTTTTCTGCCAGATCAACATTAAAAATATGCAGTAAGTCATCACAGGATCCCACAAAGTCTCCAGACATCGCTATGCTGTGTTTCAGAAAGTTATTTGTTCTTATTATTTTTAAATATTATTCTATTTCTTAACCTGAAATTTTTATTTATTTCATAGTAGTTGATATCAAGAATATGTATTTACTTTGTACATATCTGAAAACACCTATACTTCCCATTCAAGCTTTTCCTCTTTATGCTAACTAATTCTGTTGCCATCAAAAGTTTCTCATCTGCTCAGTTGTTCTGTTGTTGCCACCTAGCCTTTTGCTCATTCAGCTGTATTTGGAAAGAATAGAAGTGTGCAATTTTTTGTATATTTTAACTGAATTTCTTCTTAATGTTTATTTCCAAATTTCTTCTTGCATCTGTTACTATTTGCATCTCTTACTATTTAAGCTGTAATTCTGTAATGTTTTCAGAGCAGTTACAGACCTTCCTAGTTTGCCTTTACCTGGAAATTTAGTACAACAGAAGGCATGAGGGATTAAAATAGCAAAATGAGATCCAAAACAGCAGAACCCCGAGTAGCATCACCCAGTGCATCCTTCTAATTTCACAGTGAATGATTAACAATTCTGTTTTCCTCACTTGTTCACAAAGCTTAAAACACAACAGAGCTAAAATTCAAAA
Source organism: Tympanuchus pallidicinctus (assembly GCF_026119805.1). Taxonomy (NCBI): domain Eukaryota; kingdom Metazoa; phylum Chordata; class Aves; order Galliformes; family Phasianidae; genus Tympanuchus; species Tympanuchus pallidicinctus. Next base: position 3,657,781 of record NW_026294780.1, on the reverse strand, counting down.
TACATAACGACTCAGAATATGTTTGTTCTCTGATTAAAATCTTTGTTACCTTATCATTAAAGGAAATTAAATTTATTTGACAGGACTTTCTTGAGAAATGATGTTGATATTACTGAACTGTTTGTTATTGCTATATGCTAAAGGAGTGGTTGATTTTTTTTTAACTGTACAAAAAAAAAGTCTTGTTTGACCAATCTAGTGTACTAGGTATGGAAAGTCTCCCCAAATCATGTTCTTCTATAGTTATTTTATTATATGACATTTATCAATACTAATGACAAAGGCAAAGTAATGCATGGGTAAAAACTGTGCTCAGCTTACAGACCATTAAGCACTATCTAATAGCAATCAATATAGTACTTTTTTTGTTTTATTATTTTCCTAAACTGCTGTATTTCTTAGGAAAGCTCCAGATTTCCATCTTCTATATCACATTCTATTCTGTGAAGATGAAGAGTTTGGAATTTGCTTGTCTAACGTTTTGGAATGTATCACTAGTCATATTTCATATTTTCATGTGGAGGATGGGTATTCATTTCTAATTATAGATTTTTTAAATGTGGCAGCCAGATTCCCTCTGTAGGAAAAAAAGAGAGGCAGGCACCTCTAAGGGAGATTGAACACTTTAAGCATTCTGCCTCGACTGCCCATCTCCACTCACCAGAGAAGTAATTTTCATATGACACTTGATGGAGAAATGAATGCCAAGATGTAATCTGAAGGGCAGTGCTTATCTCAGCTGTTGCAAGATCTAGCTGTGAGTTGGATCCAGATACAGCATTTACGCACTCATAGCGTTCATGTGTAATTTTTAGAGAACTTTTAAGGCTGATCAGACTCAATACATTAATATCCTTTATGAAATAAAATGAAAATAATATTTTTGAGAATTCATTAAGAAAATGATTTTTCAAGTACTCAAAAAACTGAAACAAAAAATTCTTACTACTATTTATTTTAATTACACAGATTTTTTTTCTGTATTATGTTGGACAATTATTCTTAGATATTAAATGCAAACTTTGTGTCCATTCATTAATTTGCATTTTACTAGATCTGCCCCTATTTAAGAGAATTTTGACCTTGAAATAGTGTTAGTTAACTTCAAGGACTTAAATACGTACTTTTGTGGATTTTTTTTAAATATGGCACCAATAAAATATGTATCTATAGTCATTACAAGGCTTCAGTTATTTCATATATTTAGAATGAGGGATTAAAATACCCTTCCTCTTCCACATGGCACCATTTGTTTGCTTTCAGTAATGATCTGAAGCAGTTCTGTGGGAAACATACAGAACACACTTAATCATGACTTATATTATCTCCAGCACACTGTCATATTGTATTCCATAGAAGAAAGAAGAACAGAAAAATACTATTCAGAACAAGGAACAAGAAATGAGATTTCCTTTTAAGAGCGAGATTTCCTTATAAGAGTGTACATTATTTATAGCCTAATCTGATAGGGTCATCAGAGTTGGGATAATAGAGTCATAGAATGGTTTGGGTTGGAACAGAACTTTAAGACCACCTAGTTCCAACACCCCAGCTACAGGCAGGGACACCTCCTAGTAGACCAGGTTGCTGAGATTACAGGGAATACTGCTAAAATGAATACTGAAGGACTGTATTTTCAAATCACAGAATCACAGAATTGTAGGGGTTGAAAGCATTGAGATCATTGACTTCAGCGCCCCTTATGGTGAGAAACTGAAACTCAAGATCTGTTCAGGTTTTAAGAAACAGATAAACAACAAATAAAATTGGTTATGTAAGTGAAGAGCACATTACAGATTTTATTACAAAATGCTTTAGTCCTCCACTGACTTTTAAACATTTGGCTTCACAGCTTTTTTGTTGTTGTTGCTGTATTTGCTAGTTTTCATTAAAGATTTTTTCTCTTTCATATTTGAGAAGCAAGGAGAAAGAAAGAAAGAGTCTGTTTGTGATAAAGGCTGTGTGAGATGGATAGAGAGTTATAATTCGATAGAAATATAAAAAGTATTTCAGGCTTGCAACAGGATGATTCTAGAACCAAGAAGTGTTTTTACCTGAATGCTCTCTCTTACATACTTTACACGGTTTGAAGGACAGAGAACTTCTTTTCTAGTCATACTATTTTACTGTTTCCATGGAAAATTTTAACTATCAGTTCTCATTCATTCTGATAGTTTAAAAAAATGTCAGTAGCTTTGTATAAAAAAGGAATGACACAGTCTTCCTGATTTGCCTGGAGCCCCCAGCCCAGAGAGAGAAGCAGCTGTTGTAGTGGATCCAGAATAAGGCCACTAAGATGATCAGGGGGCTGGAGCACCTCTCCTGTGAAGAAAAGCCGATGGAATTGGGCCTGAAAAAGAGAGGGCTTCAGGAAGAACTCACTGTAGCCTGTCAGTGCTCAGAGGGAGCTTATAAACAAGACAGAGAATGTCTTTTTACATGATCTGTTAGTGATAAGAGAACAAAGAAGGGTTTAAAACTAAAAAAAAAGTGAGATTTTGGTTAGATCTTATCAAGGACATCTTTACTCAGAGTGCAGAACAGGTTGCCCAGAGAAGCTGTGAATGGCCCCATCTCTGGAGGCTTTCAGGGTTGGATGGGGCCCTGGGTAGCCTGATCTGGTGACTGGCACCTTACTTATGGTAAGGGGCTTGGAGTTAGATGATCACTATTGTTGCAAGCATTCACACAATTCCAGCCCAGTCAACAACACCCATATCAGCGCCCTTATCGTCTGCACCCTCACCTGGCACAGGGACACAGGAGACGCACGCCACAGGGTGTTGCTCAAATACCAATTTATTGCAGCGCAACAACTACCTATATACCATGACGCGTGACCGCCCCGTGAACCCGTGACCCGTTAGCACCCAGAACCACCCCCTGTAACTACCACCCACTTTAGCCCAAGTACCACCCACACCGAGTACTGCCCACAACTATGATCTCTTCCATTTTTTCATTGCAGGGGTTAAAAGGGACCTCTAGAAATCATCAAGTCCAGACCATCTGCAAAGCATGCCCCCAGCAGCGGGCTGCACAGGTAGGCATCCAGGCAGTCTTGAATATCTCCAGAGAAAGAGAATCCACAACCTCCCTGGGCAGCCTGTTCTACTGCTCCATCACTCTCACTGTGAAGAAGTTCCTTCTCATATTGGTGTGGATCTTCCTATGCTCCAGTTTATGGCCCCCCCACAGACTGCTGAAAAGAGGATGGCCATGTCCCTTTGTCTCCCACATTTAAGATATTTTAAACATTAATAAGATCACCTCTGAGTCTTCTTTTCTCAGGGCTGAACAGACCTAGGTTACCCAGCCTTTTCTCATAGGAGAGATGCTCCAGGCCATTTATCGTCTTTGTGGCCTTCTCTGGACTCTCTCCAGGAGGAGATCCTTGTCTTTCTTGCACTGGGGAACCCAGAACTGGATACAGTACTGCAGGTGAGGCCTGACCAGGGCAGAGTAGAGGGGGAGGATCAGCTCTGTGACCTGCTGGCCATGCACCTTTTAATACACCCCAGGATCCCACTGGCCTTCTTGGACACCAGGGCACACTGCTGACTTATGGACAACCTGTCATCCACAAGGACCCTCAGGTCCTTCTCCACAGAGCTCCTCTATAGCAGTTTATACCTCAGCCTGTACTGATACTTGCGGTTATTCCTTCCCAGGTGCAAGACTCTACACTTGCTTTTGTTAAACTTCATCTGTTTTCTTCTTGCCCACTTCTGCATCTTGTCCAGATCTAGCTGAATAACAGCACAGCCTTCTGGTGTGTCAGCCACTCCTCCCAGCTTTGCATCATACTTACTGAGGGTGGACCCTATCCCCTCATCAAGTGCATTAATGAAGACACTGAACAAAATCAGACCCAGTACAGACCCTTGGGGAACACCACTAGTTACATGTCTCCAACTGCACTCTGCACCATTGATCACCAACCTCTGAGTTCTATCTCTGAGCTTTCTTTCACCAGAAAAGAAGAAAATAATAAAATTGCACAGAGAAGTAGCATTTTTTGTTTTTTGTTTTTGCTTACTTGTTTGCATTAATAATTTCCCACACAGATTTTCCTTGTGATAAAAAATCTAGTTTGCCTGTATCTTCTTCAGTGCGTATCTGGCTACATATCTGAGTCACTGTCTCTATTCTTTTTCCTCAGCCTACATTTATTTTTATTGTTGCTTCAGCTTTTCTGCCACTATTTAGCATTTAGAACTATGTGATCCTATGTGATATGACAAGCACTACCAACATCCTCTGTCACTGTAGAAGAAAGTAAGCAAGAAAGTAAGGAGAAACATAATAATAATTATGCAATTACTATTACTATAGCAATAGTAGTAATATGGGGAGAAAAATAGCTCTACAGTATAAAAACTGCAACTACTTCCTCCTTTTGCTTCCCGTGAGGCTCTGCAATATCTTTTGTTTCATCACTGTAAAATACCAGCCAACATCTGAATATGTAACACTTAGTTTTACATGTTTTAAAACATTTTCCTAAGTGATTTCTATCACTGATATCCATTTCAGATCAACTAAATGCTTGCAGCTTCAGGGCCAAAGTCACAGCATGCATTAGACCTGAACACTGTACTTTGCAGTTGAATTAGAGAAGAGTTGAAAAGGTGAAATTCTATCTCTCTAAATTAGGTTTAAAGTGTGTTTACAGTACAGCAGTGCTTTCATTAATTCATTGTTCTTACCTCCACAAATTCCCTGTTGTTAGCTTAGCATGTGAACTATGCACAAAGCCTTCACTCCATTATATTGCAGACACCAAATTAAGTTTGCATGACCTGAAGAGATGTGTGTCAACTGTTTGTACCAAGTGGTGAAGTTCAAACAACCTATGTACAATCTAATTATTCAGGATGTACAGCACAACTCATCTAAATAACAGCATCTGTTCAGAGATGGATTATACTGACCAGAAAGTTTAGATTACCTCTTTGAACCGAAATCTTTTAAATAAAATGCCAAGAATATCTAGGGCCTTGCTTACAATATCAGTAATCTTTTGATTATTTTTGTCATTTTTTGAACAGTTCTTCTTTGCATTCCAATTATATTTTATCTAGCTACATATTCTGTTGGATCTGGTTTTCAATATCTAAATCTTCCTAAGCAAACATTGGACACTGAAAAAAAATGTGGAAATATAAATACATACATATGTATGTATGGAATAGCTTGCATAAAGAGCAAGAAGGATATTATACCCAACATCTTAGTGCTGAATTGATCATCAGCAATAAAGTTGTCCTAATTTTCACCAAAGATCTTACAAGGATGTAGCTATTTCTAAAAATCAGTTGGACCAATAAAATGTAACATTTGTGATTCAAGTATAAACAAAACTGCTTTTCTCTCATCAGTAAAGCAAAGTAGAAGGTGTAACACATCTATTTACATGGTTCAATAGCAGGAGCAAACAATTTTGTACTACAGCTTTTCTTCATTGCCAGTGTTCTCCAGAAGCTCTTTAAAAATTTTTGCTTGTGAAATGAACACAACTCCACTCTAGTTTTCCCACTGCTGAGTTTTTTGGCATAATAACATAAGAACTCTTACCACTGGATGCTGATTTTACTGATAGAAGAGAGATTAAACCAAGTTTTCTGATTACAAATGAGTACAAAGTTGTCTTTTTGTGAAGATAAATTTAAAATTTGTCCAGATGTATCTTTTAAACTAGGTCTAAAAGATAAATTTTATACAACTTGTTGTGCAGAAAATCAATTGTATGTATTTTGTTCTGCTGATATGAGGGTTCTTTTTTGTTGTTGTTGTTGTTTGTTTGTTTTTTCTTTTTCTACTTGTAATTCACATTATTTTAAGTAAATTAGATGTCTGCTTTATTTAAAAGACCTACAGTCTGAAGAATATGAATTAAATGAGGCTTAGACAAATTGCAATAATGAGAGTAATATAAGCTGTTTAAAAATGGTTGCTAAACTCTCAGGAAACGTATTTAATTGCTACTGTTTTCTAATTGGAATTGGCAAATTTGTGTGCTCAGACCTACAATATTAATTCATATGAATAATCTTTAGACAGTATACTTGGAACCCTGCCTGAATTTCCTCTGAGTGAAGAACAGGTTCATTTAAAATCACTCAGGAATTCTTCAGCTGAAAGAATTGTTTGTTCATGTATTAATGTCCATACATCTCTAATTTCCATGGACATCTTAAAAGCTACAAGAGTGAGTCAATGTAATAGTCCTTTCTTGAGAACACATGTTGAATAGCGCTCTTAAAACCACTGTTAATACACACACGCACATAAAATAAAAATAAAAAAAGGTAAATAAAGTTAGAGCATATAATAAGACTCTCAAAACACTAGGCTAAAGCTTACTGCACTAGGTACAACAAAATTAAGCTTTTTCCAGTTTTAATTAGCAGAGTTTGTCCCATATTTAATATATTATCTCAGTTGACTTCTGTTTTACTTCTTTTCTCAGTAACAGCCCCCCATAAACCATGCATGAAAAGCTTGTCACTGCTATCCAATCTGTGAATTTCAATATTTTGCCATGTTAACTGATCATGAAACCACACACTGTTGCCTTTTTGACAATAGCTAGATGGAGTAAAAACATTTCCTGAGAAATGCATTACATATTCCTGAATGAAATCCAAATATTTTCCAATTACAAAGAAAATCTGCTTTACTCTTATACTTAGATGTTCTCAAAAGATAGGATTCATTAGTGTATAGATCACCTTATGATATCAGAAGAATCTTAAGTTCTAAGGGCATAAAATTACTAACTAAACATCCAAGAGACTGAAATTTTGGTTTGTCAGTTCCCTTAAGATAAACAAAACCAATTCAGAGCGTCAATTTTGTTGTTTCTGTTATGGAATATTTTGAATATTCCGAACAGTAGTAATAGTGATCCTCTGAGACGAATTTGCCCAAGAGCCTCAGACTTTTGCTTTGGTTTCATTTTTCTTTTTATTTTTTCATGACATCTAAAAGCAAACTGAAAACCAGTATCTTTAATTAAAGCCTTTTAATTTGAGATGTACGGAGATGTCTGTTTTCTTCTATGGTACTAAACAAAGTTGGTGGGAGACAGTATAATGTTCTGCAGCTCTGCTTCTGGAGGCAAGTCTGAATAGTTATACATAAAGGAGCCAGTTAGCTGTAAAATTTCAGATTTTTTTTTTTTCATTTTCAGTTGGGAATCACAGTAAGTGAGGGCCTAAATGCCAGGAGAGAGTAGTAATAAGTTCCATTTAGGCAGCTAACAAAATCTGCATCTAAATTATGTATTTGTTGAAACAATCTCAAATTAAATGCAATGGCCATAGAACTTCAGGGATAAGAATGCAATTTAAATAATTATCTATAATGTGTATCTCTGTCTATCATGAACCTACCTGGAAATTTGCATACACTCATGTATGATGATGAGTGTTGTGCCATGATCATTCTTCTAGGTGTGAGATTAGTCCACCCAGGTACTAAGGAAAACAAACCAATTTGGCTCATCTGGAATTTTTTTATTTATTCCAGAGCTCCAATACAAAAAGGCAGCAAACAGTGTGGAAGCGGGGAAAGGCTAAGGAATCCCTTTACCCTGCTAGTCATGGAACTGGGCCGAACCATGGAACTTGGCCCCTCACTGCAAGAAAGATATTGAGGCCCTGGAACGTGTTCAAAGGAGGGCAACAAAGCTGGTGAGGGGTCTGGAACACAGGCCATATGAGGAGAGGCTGAAGGAGCTGGGAATGTTCAGCCTGGAGAAGAGGAGGCTCAGGGGAAACCTCATTGCTCTCTATAGCTTCCTGAAGGGAGGTTGTAGTGAGCTGGGGGTCGGCCTCTTCTCTCGTGTCATTAGTGATAGGACCAGGGGGAATGGTTTCAAGCTACGGCAGGGGAGATTCAGGCTGGACATTAGGAAGTATTACTTTTCAGAAAGGGTGGTCAGGCACTGGAATGGACTGCCCAGGGAGGTGATGGAGTCACCGACCCTGGGGGTGTTCAAGGAAAGGCTGGATGTTGTGTTGAGGGACATGGTTTAGTAGGAGCTACTGGGAATAGGTGAACGGTTGGACTGGGTGATCTTTTAGGTCTTTTCCAACCTTGGTGATTCTATGATTCTATGATTCTAACCAGCCTGTAAACCATTGACAGTGGAACATGAGCCCTCATTGTGCCCTGGCATCAAAGGTGTCAATTAACCTCATGGACTGTGTGAACAATGGCACAGATGATAGATCAACGGAATGGCTTTCCCCTTTTATGTCACACTTGTAAGGCCACATCTAATTGCTGCATTCATTTTTTTTTCACTAACCTGAGAAAGAGATGGACAAATTGGAGGCAGTTCATGGTAAGACCTCCAAGGTTGACGCATTGGAGCATGGTGAAAAAAGATTAGGGAACATGGTCTGACTCATTTTAGAAGACAGAACATCTTCAGGGCACACAATAGCCTCCACAGCACCCACAGAGTTCTCTGAGGAGATAGAGACAGGCTGTTCTCAGAAGTTCAGAGAGGGAAGAAAAGAAAGAAAAAGTGTAATCTGAAAGAAGAGGTTTCTCTTGAGGACACTGAGGCAGTGAAGCAAGTTGCAATGAAGGGCTGTTCTATCTCTGTTCTTGGGGGGTTTCACAGAATCACAGAATCACAGGGGGTTGGAAGGGACCTCAAAAGATCATTAAGTCCAACCCCTCTAATAAAGAAGGTACCCTATAATAGGTTGCACAGGTAGGTGTCCAGACAGGTCTTGAATATGTCCATAGAAGGAGACTCCACAACATCTCTGGGCAGTTTGTTGCACTGCTCCATCACTCTAATCATAAAGAAGTTATTCTATGCTTTGAATTTCCTATATTCAATTCTAGGCTATTTCTCCTTGTCCTACTACTATACATCACCAAAAATTATCTGGCCTCATTTATTTACCTCTCTTTAGATATTTATAAAATTGACACAGCTGTGAGGAGCTTGGTATGACCCCACAAGTGAATTTTTTGTGGGCTGGGTTGTGGTCTAGAGACCTTCTGAGGTTCCTTAGAGCATCAGTTGTCCTTCATGACAATAAGAAACAAAAGCATGTACTGGAATTATTCTGTGATCTTCTGTTGTGAGATAAAGAAAAATGACACTAGGAACCGCAAAGTCACTGAAGCTTTAAGACAGAATGAATAAGACTGAAAATAGGGTAAATGACATGCATAAATGGTTATTTTCATAGCACTAGAGAGAAATGAATGCAGATAATTGCATTTAGAATTTTGCAATATATATGAAGTACTCAGTACACACCCAAAGGAATGCTGAATATTTTCTAGTGTAAAATATGTTCAGTGATTGCAGAAAATTATCATCCTTTCAATTTCAGTTCAGATTTATATATTGTACTCCCACATGGAGACAGGCCCAGTGTTGAAGACACTGTAAGAGTATATATGATTTCTAAAACAATATTATTCCTTTTGATCTGGCACAGATACAGAACTTTAATTGGTTTTCTTCTGTCCTTTTCATAAATCTAATTATTTTAACTGAAATTTGAACTACAGAACTGACTGGAAACAAAGGGGCTACAAGAGATTTGGCTCTTTAAAAAAGCGCAGTAGTTTGTTTAAGATTCTGTGTCATTTTAACATGGAGGGGGAGAATATTTTGGCATGATTCTGAGATTGATTGATACTGGAAAGACTTTGGGTTTTCTTGTGAACAGTTGGATTTGTGCTACAGACAGATGGATTGTTACTGCAAAGAGTTGGTGTGTTGCTAGGGAGTGTTGGAATGGTATGCTGTACAGGTGTCAAATTTGTGAACCAGAGTTCATAATAGATAATACAGTATCTACATGTCTATATTATGTATACAAGTCAATTACTAGCAATATTCTGTACTGTAATCATACATTGTCACTACACACAGAATGCAAAGGCTTCATTACAAAAGGGACCTTCTGACAAAAAGGACAGACAGAATTCAGAAAATAAGATTGTGTATGCAGATCAGGAACTGCACAGATTTCAGAATGTGCTGAAATTTCACTCAACTTTTATTATGATGTCTTACATATAATCTAAAACAGTATAGCTATAGTGCTGCATATGAATTCACTTCAGTAGGATAGGAATAAGCTTCACAAGAAGGGCACAAAGACTAATTATTGCACTCTATGTAGCACTAACCGAGTAAAATTTTGTCCTTGAATGGCAATTTCTCCAGACATTTCTTGACACTACATAGCCCAAGACTATGTTTGTATCAGCATATGCAGCTTTCAGAGAGAACTCTAGCACCTGTTTTCTTATCCCCACTTGTTACCTTCAAGCTTGCTTGTAACTCAGATAATAAGCACACTGTGGTCATCAAAATTAAAGTTCATTATCAATGACATATTCCATAGATCACAGCAAAATAGAATTATAGAATGGCCTGGGCTGAAAATGACCTCAAAAATAGTCTGATTTCCACCTCCCCGCCATGGGCAGGATCACCAACCACTAGAGCAGGCTGCCTAGAGCCACATCCAGCGTGACCTTGAATGCATCCAGGGATGGGACATCCACAACCTTTCTGGGCAACCTGATCCAGTGCATCACCACTCTCTTACTGAAAACATCCTCCTACTATCTAGCCTAAATCTCCTCTGTCTTAGTTTGAAACCATTCCCCCTTGTCCTAGGGGGACCCATCTGGTATGACCAGACCAAGTACATGCTTTTGTTTCATATTGTTATGAAGGGCAACTGATGCTGTAAGTAATCTCAGAAGGTCTTTATACCACATCCCAGCCCAGAAAAAGTTCACTTGTGGGGTCATAGCAAGTATGTAGTGACCAAGTCATGAGTATGGAATAGAACTTGTTCATTCTAAAAAGAATTTGTAGATATATGTGGTGTTATATATGTACACCATGAAATCATAGCAGTAAGAAATCAAAAAGTTATTTGAAAATTTTCACCAAAGACGAGAGGATTGTTGTTATAAAACTTTTGATCATTTACTGTCTTTACCAGTTCTAGGAAATTGCTTCCAGGACAGACTCTGTGTGTGGAAGCTAAAATATCCTGTTATTCTTTCATAAAATCTGAATAGAAGTCATGAGTTCTCTAGCCATTTAATGAATGTCACTTGGTATTAGGATCATATTCAGTGACCATATCCATATGCAGCATGAAAGCAAAAGGTCAAGAAATATTTCACACGGTGTGCTCCAAGTCTCTTCTGTATGTACCAGCAACACGATCAATCTTTTTCTCAAAGTGTAGTTCAGTGGTGTAGAGAAGAAGTAATGGAAAAGTTTTCATAAACTTATTTTTTGTTTATTTGTTTTAAAAAGTAAAATACTGATGCCCAAGTTATGTCATCTTTTGCGGCTTAATGCAGGAAATTATGTCTGTTCAAGAAAGAGATATGAAAAATTTGGATTTGTGGAAAAAAAAAAGAAAGTAATCTTAAAAGAAGAAATACAAAAATTTATTCTTTCTTTGGGTACTCTTTACAAAGATAGTACAAAGCCACTATGTAGAGGAAAATCAGAACAGATGGAAGAATGTTCTCAGGAATGATACACCTAATTTCTAGTGTGTTCCATATACCTTAAGTTCTTTCACCTTGTTTTAACAAGCAGAGAACAGAACAGAAAATAAAAAACAAAAAGCCTTCACAAAGCTGAGTTTGAAAGCTGTCACTAAAATGAGTCAGTCATTTCTATTCATCTAACAAAAAGGGAATTTGTTATTTTGAGCATTTCCCAATCTGTGTTACACAGAGTACAGTTCTTGAGGTTACAGTTATTGTCAACTATTGCATAGACACAAATTTCAGTTTCACAATTTCGTTTTTTACTAGGAGGTTTTTCAATAATTATGCCTATCTAGTTCAGCTTTCCCAGACTCAGAAAATTCAAAGCTTTAGCTATGTACAAGAAAGAAAAATGCTTGTCTATATAAATACTCTAGAGTACCACAATCACATCTAATTTCACTACTTGCCTTCTGTGTGTTTATTGGAAGCTGGCACTTAACTAACATGCAGTATGAGCTACTCACAGATCTCAATCTTTTTGTGTTGAAATAAAAGCATCTGCTGAAAGTAGGTCATACAGGAATTCACATGTGCCTAGAAATTTTTTATTTTTGAACAAAAGTATTAAAGTGGAATTTCAGCCATGTCAGGACTGGTTCTGGCATTACTAAAATATTGTTTTGCTGACTACTCCTTTCTTATTTATGCCTGAGCAGTTATGGTGATACTTTATAGAAATACCATAAGAAAGAGCCCATCTTGCAGAGTGTTGATGACTAAGGGACTGGAACATCTGCCATGTGAGGAGAGGAATTGAGAACTGGGACTGTTCAGCATGGAGAAGAAAAAGCTCAGGAGGATTTTGTCCATGGTTGTAACTACCTCACCATGGGAGTAAAGGCAGAGATATATTCTTCCCAGAGGTGCCCGATTACAAGACCAGAGATAATGGGCACAAACTAAAATGCAGGAAATTATGTCTGAACATATGTTTGAGAAAATATTTTATTTATATTGTCAAAACTAGAACAGGCTGTCCAGATAGGTTGTGACACCTCCATCTTCACATAAACCCAAAACCTGAAACTGTGCATGGCTCTGAGCATCCTGCTCTAGCTGACTCTGCTCTGAACATAGGGTTGGCCTTGAAGATCTCATGAGTTGCCTTACCACCTCAGCCAGACTGTGATCCTCTGTGTGATTCTGCATTCATAGCATGACACAAAGAAGGGAAAGTCATCTATAAGCTAAAAATAGACATTTCAATCCTATTCTCCAAGACAGGCTGAAACAAATACCTTACTACCATCCAGTAACTGAAAATCACTGTTTGTTAGCTGAATTCAAGCATCATATTTGCCAATGAAAAGATTGAAAATAAGCCTGGAGCTTCTGCAAAATCTTTCAGAATTGCAGAAGCACCTTTAGAGGATAAGATTACATTAATTCTTGATTTTTAATAAAAAATAAATATTAAATTATTGTTAAGCAATTTTAAAAGTTTAACTGACAGATCATAATGTATTAAACACATCAGTGTTCTGCATGCTCTCTTAATTGCAAATGCTGGTTAAAAATATCACAGTATTTTATTTCAGTGAGTTCAAAAAATTAATGCTCAGAATAGCACATAACTTTTGAAGAATTTTCATCCTGGGAAAAAAAAAAAAAAAAAAAAAAAAAAAAAAGACCAACACTTTCAACATCGTTTCTGCATTTTCTGAGAGCAATTTTTTGATTCCATGCCAAAAGCTTGGAGAGCATAGTAAAGAAAAGGGCATGGGAAGTGAAAAGCAACCCACATTCAAGAATAGAACAGATCTTTTTTTAGAAAAGAACATCAAAATGAGGTCTTATGTGACTGAACCATTTCCTTATTTCTGGAGAGTAGCATTATGCTAATTTGACAAAAAAATTGTGCTAGCTACTGTAGCACTGTATATTACTACAACGTGGAGGATTAGACCAACAGTTGGTCTCATCTAGGATCATTCAGAATACTACATGATTTTGAGAACAACAGCATTATTAGCAGCATGATAACATAGTGATCTCCTGCTACAATATCTTTCCAAGAATTGAGATATTGTGACCCTTCCAAGTGTATTTCTGTTGTATTTAAAATGTTCTGCCCAATTTACTGTATTTAAAGACTATTTTTGTCAGGAGAAAAGTTGTCTGTTTCATGTACAGTATTAACATTGTGTAAAAATAGCTATTTAGAACTTCAGCAGTGTTTCTAATGGCATAACTATGTAGATCTGGCTGCAAATGGCAGTGCATTTTTTTCATTTATCCTGACATTATTTTAAAGGCTGCATTTGAGATGAATCACTTGAATTTGCATTTAAGAAATTCGATTTTCACTGTAGCTTTTTACAGGAATAAATGACAATGTCACCAGTGTTAGTTGCTTCCTGGAAATAGCGTTATTTGGCGTTTCATTAGTTTAACAGTTTTGATTTTTACTACCATCAAATTAGCTATCTCATTTAACTACTATTCCTGTTGCAAGTTCACAGGAACTTGGTCAGGGATACATGATGAACTTGAAGAATGTCACTTGGAAAGAGACATACTATTAGATTTAAAATTCACACAGAGTATCGATACATTATGGAAAAATGCATGTCATTCAAAAGAGCAACATGGAGTGCTTAGAAGTACCAAATAGCTGCTGAAGTAGATGCTTGATATAAACCCCTCTTCATTGATATCACTTCTTTTTGTATAGTGCTCCCAAATGTAGATTTTCAACTGAGAGATACCAAGCAATCATTGAATTAGATCAGGAAAAAGAAGGCTTATTAGTGTTCAGTAGGAAGCTTTGTTGTTTTGTGTGTCTTAATTTTCTTTTTAATAATAATCTATACTGCCTCTAGAAAGAAAATAAGCTAATATAAGTTATTCAATTCTGTGGGTTGTGATTTGCAAAGTTTGTCACAAAACAGCAATTTCACCAACATTTCAGAAAAAAAGATAACTAACAAGAAACAGTTTATAAAATATGAATTTCCTTTTTACATATTTTTTAATAAACCAGTTCAGTTATTATTGAAAAAAAATCTCTTCAGTAACTGAAATTTGTTTTTGTAAACTTAATAAGGGCAAATTTCTTAATAAAGGAAAGAATATGTGAGTCACTATTGAAATGTTGACATAAACATGTTGTACATATAGACATATTTTGTCAAGCAAATTCTGTGTCTCCCAATGAATCTGCTAAAATACTGCTCATATACACTTAATCTTGCTTATTCATTAAAGTACAGAGAGAAATGTGAACAATTAAAAGAAGTTCATAGAACATTATTTTGAAATAAAAAATCACAGAATCACAGAATTGTAGGGGTTGGAAGGGACCTCTAGAAATCATTGAGACCAACCCTCCTGCCAAAGCAGGTTCCCTATACCAGGTTGCATAGGTAGGCATCCAGGCGAGACTTGGATATCTCCAGAGAAGGAGACTCCACCACCTCCCTGGGCAGCCTGTTCCAGTGCTCCGTCACCCCCACCATAAAGAAGTTCTTGAGCACATTCGTGTGGAACTTCCTATGCTGCAGCTTGTGTCCGTTTCCCCTTGTCCTGTCTCCATGCACCACTGAAAAGAGACTGGCCTCACCACTATGGCCCCCACACCTCAGGTATTTATAAACCTGGATCCCTTCTCAGCCGTCTTTTCTCAAGGCTAAACAGACCCAGTTCACTTAGCTTTTCTTCACAGGGGAGATGTTCCAGGCCCTTCACCATTTTTGTGGCCCTACGCTGGACTCCATACATTTATGTTCTTATTTACCTTTCCGAAGATACTTTCACACTCCACGTTCATATCTCTACTTATATTTGACTCAGTTGATCAGTATCTTGTTCATGTTCATTTTCTTGGTGTGATTCTCTGATTGTGATCATTCAACCAATTTATTATCCATTAAAAATATTCCCCCCCTTCATGTATTTCCAATTTAAAGATAAAATTGTGATGTCAGAACATGTCAAAGGCTTTGCAGAAGTCCAATTACATTATTTGATCTTCCTTTGTCTAATGAAACCACCATATCATCACTCCGTCATAGGAAGATGCCAGTTTGATCAGGAAGAATTTGATCTTGGTGAAGCTATGCTGGTTGTCTCAGAGCACCTCATCTCACATGTGCCTTAACATAGATTCCAGGATGATCCATTCCATAATCTTTCCAGGCAGAGACATGAGGCTCACTGGACTGTAGTCAGTCTGCATTGTGTATATCTACACCTTTTAGACTAATAGGAGAAGGCTATAAGTCACTGATATAATGCAGTATGAAAATACAGGTGCTTGAAAAAGACATGGTAGTAACTCAAATATTATCCACATAGTTATGCTGTGGGCTTTCTTTTTCTAAAAATTAGGAGTGCAACATTGTTAACAGAGTTAACTAGATCAATCTATGCCTGTGACAGAGGGGCAGTAGGCCCCTTCTCCCCTCCCCCCCAGCCCCACAAAATGGGAAGGAAAAGGGAAAAGGGATAGGGAGATGGGAGCTGGGCTCAAGGAAGGAAAAAAAAATATCAGTGACAACGATCTATGGAGGAAAACTTATTTACTAACTATGATATCAGAATACAGGATAACACAATACAGTACAATCTAATTGAAATTGAGACTAATAAATCAAATAAAATAGGTGAGAGAGAGAGAGTTCCTGAGACCAAGTCAAACCTGAAAAGCTTGGTACAGCTGGGAAAGCATCCTCCAGCACGCCACCCAGAAGGGCCAGATTCCATGACTTCCATGATGTATAGGGATAGGTAATCGGAATTGAAGCATTAACACTTTAACTCCCAGTGCACTACATGATATTATGATGTGGAATACTGAAAACCAAAAAACACAAAACCATGATATTCCACTCCTTATTCTACATCACTACATCATGCTATATATATATATATATATATACATGTACAAACAAACAGTGATTAAAATGCATTACACACACGTCTATATACATATATCACACACATGTCTATATACATATATATTCATAGAGTTACTGACTGCACTTCCCCAACATCAAATTTCCTTGTGGTATACATTGACCATCCCCGTTTTTCTGCATGTCTCTTAGTTTTTTCTTTTGCCTTCCCCAGTGATAGCCGTTCTGAGGAGGACCCCTTGCCTGGGTCTTCCTCTACTTCCTTCTCCACTTCTTCTTTTTCCGTTCTAGACATGAGGACACTCATTTCCATTTCTTGCCTTCCACAGGGGCAACTGACATTGTTACTTGCTTCTCCAGTAAATGATCATATTTGACTTGGAGATTTTCCCCTTTGGCTTGGACCTCATCTCGGAAACTCTCCAGAATAGTATTATTTAGGGCATGGTAAGCACAAGCCAAACCCCAAATAAGTTGTACCTCCTTAGATCTATATAAGCCACACCGCCCCTGGCTCAAATACTGGCTTAGTGTCTCGGGATCCCAGAGGTGTTCAAGAGTGAAATCCCATCTATATTGCACGTCCCCATGCAGGTGTCTCCATCAGTGTCCTTATTTGGTTATATATAACACAGTTCCACAACAAGAAATCATGACATTGATAATTGGCCAACAAGTCACGAGGAACATGATGGCTTTCAATCCCTTACAGAGTGCCCACACGATAAAGAGTGGGTTCATCACTGGTAGCTGCTAAAAAGGGGTTAATGAATGGAAGCTGACGAGAGGAAGGGAAAAAAAAACAACAAAATCACTGCCCAGACTAAGCGGTGCTCAAAGTTTACAGATATCCCAGAACACTGTCAGTATGCCTGGGCTTTCAAGGTCAAGTTTCTCAGCACAAAAACCTGAGCTACTGATAAAGTTCCCTAACAAAGCTCTCCAAGAGCTCCCTCTCCCTTACTATACACAGATTACAATATGTTGACAAAATGTTGCTTTACAAAGTGACTGTAATTAAGTGACTGTATCTTTGACAGAAAACATGGCAGATAATTATGTTGGAATTCATTATTAAGAATGCCTGCGACTCAGCCATTGAGTCTGTCATAGGAAATATGGCCAGCAACTAATTTGGAATGCATTATTAAATCATACTTTCTTACCAGTTTCAATATTATGCCAAGTTTATTGACAGTCTACATAAGTGAGTTGGAAATGGCAAGCTGGAAAGTGGTTTTGTATCATGCTTACTATTTAATATCTTATTACCTATATGCAGGATCTTGTTCCCAGAATTAAAAGTAGAATGGATAAGCCACATTGTTCATGCTTTAGAATAATAGATTTGGACTAGAACAAGTATCGTGTCAGCTTTAGTTTATTATCTGTTTTCCTTCTGTAGTGTGCTGGTTTCAGCTAAGATATTGCTAACATTTTTGCTAATGACTGGTATGGTGTTGTGTTCTGGATTTAGGATGAGAACAATTTTGATAATACTCCAATGTTTCAGTTGTTGCTGAGCAGTGTTTATAGTAAGTCAAAGACTTTTCAGCTTCCCATACTGTCTCACCAGCAAGGAGGTGAGGTACACAAAAACTGAGAAGGGACAAGGCAGCTGTTCTAAAATGAATGAAAGTCACTATATGCTTTCATGGTGAACAACAAAACTGAGGGAATCTAACCAGTGACTGGCGTTGAGAACAACAGGGAATGGTGAACAACTGCTTTGTACATCACTCTTTCAGTATATTTTACTACTACTTCTATTACATCTATTATTATTATTACTCCTTTCTTTTCTGCCCTATTAAAATATCTTTTTCTCTTTTTTCCTTTTTTATTTTCTTATTCTCTCCTCTGTCCCACTAGTTGTGTGGTACTTTGTGGCTCACTAGGTTAAACTACAACATATGACAACAAAAAAGAAATAAATGTAGGAGAGTACATCAGTAATGCAGTCACACAGAACAAAGAAGCAGACAGCAAGATTCTTCATTTACATTTTTTTTTTGGCTGTCTGTAGGACTGAGTGTATGGAGTCACTAAACTTCTGAGTAGTGTGTTTACATGTAGAACTTAAGACATTCTTGGTTATGTGACAAAGATTTTCTTGTGATGGTAAGATACATCCACTCTTTATTCACCATCTTTCTGCAGGTGAGACTATTTGTCATTCAGAAAAATGAAAACCCCTTGTACCAAAACCAGTCTTTTGTCTTGACAACATTTTAAAAGTTTTCAAGGACAGCAGTCTCCTTATGGTTTGAGGTATTGAACTAGTTCTAGTGTGATATGAAGATTTATGTGATTGTTAGTCTTACTGTCCAGTCACAGTTAAATAGATGGTATCTGCCTGCAGGTAGTTCAATAACTAATTTAACTTCCAACTTAATGTCTCTAATGATACATCAATAATATTGCATTTAACTTCAGGAGGTGCAAAGCTTTTCCACTGCTTTGGTAAGCATGTAGTGTTTTTAAAGATCCTTCTATTTTACTACAGATATGTAGTAACAAAGTGTGGACACATTATGAAAAAAGAGAGAAGATTCTCAATGGTCAGATGCAGACTTAATGATTGGAGTGGAGGTGTTGTTTCTAAACTCTTCTTTTTTTTTTTTCTTAATGTCATCATTATGAGCAGAACCTAAATGCTTGAGTAAACAAATTACACTTGATTAGTTGAAACACAATTTTCACTAGGAAAGGAGATATAGAAAAAATGGAAAATCACACCATAAATAGTGAATATACATATTTATTTTAACTAAAGCTCATTAAATAAGTTTCTGCTTATTTCTCTTTAACTGAAGAGGTACCACTTGCTTCGCAAACAATCAACATATGTCTTATTTTTTCACTTTTGTGTTATCTCACCTGTTATGGAGGACACTGCATTTAGAACACAGTATAAAATATTTTCTTATTTAATATATATTTTATTGAACAGGTTCCTAGAAGCAATTTGGAGAGACAAGTTGAGAATTTCAAAATGCCACATGTGATTTAACAAGTTGGTATTTGTTTGGGTTGCTGACAATTAGCCACTGAACATTGTGTGTATCCATATTTGGCACAGGGGACAGGAACCAATGAATACCAGGTTTCAAAATGATAAGTATGGTTTTTAGTATTTTATGCTTTGTAAATGCCATAGAATATTTTTATTATGGTGGAGTGTTTTTAATTTAGCCAGTGTGATTTGTGTATTTTTATAATTACTAGAGATAGTATAAAATATCTAAATCAATCTAGATAGAATCAATGTCTGCAGAGAGTGATTTCTCCCCAACAGTAAGAGTCTACAACACTTCATTTCAATGAACTATTTTTACAAATTTTCATATGTTTTATGTGTCCCACTTTTATATGTGGAAGATCTATAGTAGGTTCTGAAAAGAGGTTTATTTTCATTTAGTTTTACTGTGTATACACGAGTGATCAACAGCAAGTTCAGATCATGGATTAACACCTTTTTTTTAAAGCTATTATAAAAATATGTGCTTTTTTTCTTTTTTTTTTTTCATGACATTCAAATGCTGAAATAGAATCAGATGTGATGTGATGACAAAGTTTAGAGAAACATACTGCAGATGTAACCTTTGCTATTTTGCCTCTCCAGGGAATCGCAGCCATCCTAGTTCATGTAAATAATATTTCATATTCTGTCACACAGGTGTATATATTCTGAATATATACACCAAGAAACAATGAAAAAATAACATTACTGGAAGACAAATATAACTTCATCTTTTTTTCTTACCTCTGTGTTCTTCAGCTTAAGTAGTAGCAATATTTATAAATAAGGTGAGAAAGGCATTTGGTAAAAAAGAACACCTTTCATTACATAGTTAAGCTATTTTAAACAATTTACCACCATTTGGATAGAATGATATTTTACATCACACTTCAGTTCTTGAGGTGATTCTCAGTGCATCAATACTTAAGGCCACCATGCAATGAGCAGATATCAAGGCCACCTGCAGAAATATCAGTTCCTGTAGTTGTACCTGGGAGCATTTTGCATGTTATTTAGCCTGCTTCTCTGGCATACTCCTTTGCAAAGGACTTTACATGTAATAACTGAATGTATTACAGAAAGGGTTATGATTTTCATGTGTGTGTATATATATATATATGTATGTATACGTAAATCAAGCCACTGGGCTTTTTAATTCATTATACTGTGTGTGCCAAATTACACTGTAATTCTAGATTTCTAGATTTACTCCAGTGAGTCAACATAGGCAATCCAGATTTACAATGGGATGACTGATTGGAGTTTGCCTAGTAACTCCTTTCTTGAAAAGATCCCCGTTTGAGGCAAGGTTCAATACTTACTTAGATTGAAATGGAGAAAATATGATAAATGCTATAAATGCTACCTATTTCTCTTCCTGCATTTGCACGAATAAGACAACAGTTTCCTCAGAAAATTAATTTTTAACAAACAAAATTCTTACTCTATGTTAGTTCTCTCATTTTCTATTGTTTAAAAGAATTACTTATTGCTGCTGGAGATAAAGGAGGGTAAAAAAAAATACTAATTTCTGTCTCATAGTTGCAAACAATAGAATACTGGATTTCTGGTAGTACTATAATATACACATAGAGTAAATACAACAGAACAGTTCTATCTTTAGGAACTTAGAAAACATTTCAAGAAATTGAAGTTTTTATTAGAATGAGTAATAAACTACAAATTCATATTGATTGGTGTTATTTAATATTCATGGAAAAACATAACCTTTAAGTTAAGACCACTATTGATCTGTACCAAAGAAAATATGAATGCAATTAATTTACATTGCTCTACTTTGGTATGAAAATAAGATATTTTAACTGAGTAGGCATTCATGCCAAACCAGACTTTATGATAATAGCGACTTAATAATACATAAGATTTATAGATGTCTGTTTCTTAATAAATCTAGACCTCTAATCACAGCAAGTGCTACTGAAAATAAAGAAAACATTTTTCACCGTGAAAAAAACAACAACTGTGTCACCTGTATGAACTTCCAGTGTGTTTTGATAAGCCTGCATCATCTCTGCTTTGAGTTGAACTGTAGCAAATATATTTTTCTTACTGAGGAAAAGAGGATGATTTATCTAGCTGCCTTGAACACTTACATTCCCTTCTCTGTTCACTTATTTTTCTTAATAAGTGTTTAGACAATGCCTTTTACCAAATCACTGGCTTAAATCTGGGTACATTCATTCCATTTTCTATTCTCCAAACCAAATCAATCCAGCAATGATGAAAAGGCATACAGAGATATTAGTATATAAATTTCACATGCAAACAAGAGGCTGAATTGTATGACAAATCCAAATAGGAAAACAGAAAGCTATGTTTCTAAACCTCTAAAGATAGGCACACAAAATCATATCAACACAAAATAAGTTTCTAACAGTTAGAGGTGATAAGATAAAATAATCTAATCTGATTGACTGTTAAGTTGTGCATTATCTGAGAAAGAGATTCTGAAGATCATATTCACAAAAACCCACTATTTATCTGAAGGTGTATAGAAAAACTTTTCTTGGCTACTTGTTCCACTGGTTAATTGAAGTCCAAAAAGCACCAAAAGTGGTGGTTAGAACATTTTTAGGACTATCACTGAAGTTCGAACTGATCCATAATTCCCAGGATCATCCTTTGTTACTTATTCTTTGGAACTGCAGTTAGTTATGCCAGTACCAGTTATCTCTTCAAGCAAATATACATGAGAGAACACTGCACATGTTTATATATATACGTATCTATAAATATGTTCATGAACACATACAATACTGAAATTTCATAAACTTACAGAACTGTAGAATGGAAAATGCCTTCAATATCAGCAAGTCAAACAATCAACCTGATTTCTTATTTTACTTCATATATTCCATCATACTATTCCTCTTAAAGCAACATCCATATTTCTCTTAAATATTTTCAGAGACAGGGAATCCACACACTTCCCTGAACTCCTTTTTCCATGCCTAAATACAATACCCTCTCCATAAATAAATTCTTCCTAGTAACCAAAATAAGCCTCCTGTGGGGTGACTTCTGACTTCATCCTGTGCTTTACTAGCAGATCTTACAGGGTTCTGTTTCTGTTGATCATTTCTTTCGACCATGAGTTTGCAACTTTTTACAAACAGAAATACTTTCACACAGACAGAAAGTATTGTTAAACAACTTCATCACATAGCACCATGAGCAAATACAAAATAAAGAAATTCACATGAGACGTGGCAAACTAATTTAGTACGCTGATACAAAACATGAACAAATAGGAGAAATGGAAGAATGATTAAAGAGAATGAAAGTAGATAAGCAGAAGTGAAAAACAGAGATTCTAAAAATGTTTTTAGAAATGTTATTGACTTTTCGCAAGAATTTGGGGATGTGCAGCAGGAAATATTAATAAAAGTATAATTACACGTTAACTTAGGTAGAATTTTGGCAAATTCTTTTTAATCATAGCTGTATACTTCTGTCTATACAAAGTAGTGAAATATAATCATCATATTTTGACATAAACAATTATTGATTTGCTGTTTAACACACACGATGTTCCTGACAATTTTGGCTCCCAGAAATCCCAAGTTAATATCTATTTTATACCTTCTGTATGGGAATGTATGAAAAAACTGTTCAGAGCAACAGCTGTGGAGCAACAAAAAGGAGCTGTTCAGAGCAGCAGCTGTGGAGCAAGATAAGCGGCATGAGAACCAAGAATCATAGAATCATAGGATCACAAGGTTGGAAACGACCTATAAGATCAGCTAGTCCAACTATTTTCTCATTACCACTGCTACCACAAGCTATTAAACCATATCTTGCAGCTTCTCATCCAGATGCCTCTTGAACACTGCCAGGGACGGCGACTCCACCACCTCCCTGGGCAGCCATTCCAGTGCCTGACCACTCTCTGAGAGAAAAAGTTTTTCCTCATGTCTAACCTAAACCTCCTCTGATACAACTTGCGGCCATTTCCCTGGGTCCTGTTTGTTGCCTGGTAGAAGAGGCCAAACCCCTTCTTCACCCCAACCTCCCTTCAGGAAGTTGTAGAGTGCAAAAAAAAAAAAAAAAAGAACATCTCATGGCTCTGATTGGCTAAGCACCTGTGTCAGTTGGCGAGTGTTTGGCAGAATGCTCTGTTAATATGTATAAATAGGGTAGTGCTTAACAATAAGACAGACTAATAGCTTTTAACCACATTGGTGTGCTGTTATGTCTCTTGAGCGCCCTGAGAGTCCAGAGACTTCCCCACATTCTGTATTTGTTGATATTATAACGTGTTTGTGCTAACTAAAGTTAAATTGGTCTAAGCTAAACAATAGTTTTCCAATATAAGATACACAAAACACATACAAAACATATTTTACAGAATATTATTAAAAAACAACCGGAGATTAAATGATCAATCTACATAGGTGTTTTATTTACAGAAAATTTATGGATCAAGATCTTAATCAATTTGAACAGAGAAATTGCTAAATTTAGACTAATACTTAACGTTACTATGTCTTTATTGTGCCAAATGCAACTCACTCCTGAACTGACCTTGTTGAGTGAATGACTTGTAACAAATTATACCTTTTATACCTGTAAGTAAATATGCTTCCAGAAACAACATTTTCATTAACTCATGTAGTATAGAATAGTCTCTCTATTACATAAAGAATAGAGCAATCTGTCTTATGAAATTATTATTAATCAAAGATTTTTAACATTAAATGTTCAAAAGTTACTATTAATTTTTGAGTTTTAATTATGTTGATCATTTAAGCAAAGTGATGGCTTCTGTAGCATAAACACTCTTCCTCCTCTTTCCCATTATACAACCACAAAATACCATTTGTAACCGACCTGCCTATTCTTTGAAAGAAAAATCCTACCATGTTCCAGCTGAAACAAAGATGACATGATCATCTGAATCCACAGTCCTCTCCCATATTTTCTTTGTCATTGGCACTAAGTTTTTGCTTGAGGTTTTTGTTTTGTTTTGTTTGTTTGTTTATTTGTTTTTTTACAAGTATAACAACATTCAGATCTTTTGAATTGAAATTTATGGCCCAAATCCCCTTTCTGATTAATTAAAGATTTCCAGTTTCTTTGCTAACGCATAAGCTGGAAAATTGTTTTTATAAAAATGACAAAGTCATTAGAACCAATATTTTGTAACACATATTCATTTTTTTATAAATTCATACTCTTACCCTTTTATAACTTAAGGCTCTGCTTTTTACCTTTTATCAGTATTTCTGAGAAGAGTCAAGAGATTTTGCGTGCTATCAGTTCCCTCAACAAGTAACCAAATTCTTCTACAAACTCTGCCATGGAAGCAATATTTATGCATCTACTCTGTTTCACCAGTAGTATTAATTCACCTGCCAAAATTCTGACCTTTGCTTCTGTGTGCAGGAGCACTCCTTTCCTGGCTGTTACATGTCTGTTTCTTCCAAATCAGGAAAGGTGCATTGTTTTCTTTAAAACACAGCTATTGGTGTCTTTGCAATTGTTCCATTTGAAATCCTATTGCATAGGTTAATTATCCCCAATATCACAGAGTTGTACTTCAAACATGTTACCTGTTTGTTTTTGTGCGTGTGTGTAATGTAAGATATCATTTGATGTGGAGAGTACTATTTTTAAAATAATTGTTCTTCATTTTTCACTAAAAGAAGTTTGCCTTAAAAACTTGGTTCAGGTTAGTTGTCACTATATCTATAGAGTGTAATGGTCTCTAAGTTAATTGATACTTCCTATAAAAAGAATACAAAAGAACAGTTGCTTGTCTCTCAATATGCCAACCCACTTTTCAGGTTTTCCCTGAAGTCAAAGAGACAATATAGTGTAAAACAAACAAACAAACAGAGAAAAAAAAAAAAGCATCAGGAAGTAGATCCGAATAACTCTTTGATATTGACAGTAGTTGATGAGTTCATATTTTGAATACTATGCTGTACTCTGGTCACTTCCTGAAAAAGCCCATACCATCACTAAAATTTACCAACGATAACAAGAGACTGTCCACGTGAATGAATAATTCTAAGTAGATTGACTAAACATTCTAGAATTATACTAATTGGAAAGCTAAAAATACAAATTCTTCATGATAGGCAGAAAATTAAATACTTATTCTCAGAACAGTACAACCAGGAAGTCATCTTAAAAGGTAGAAAGTTTCAAGACAAGATGAAGGAAAATCAATTTCTTTCTTTCTTTTGAGGGAAAGAGAATGACTGCTTGTGCAGCATATCAATGTGACATACAGAAGACAATGATTAAGATCTTAGAAATATTAAAGGAAGAAATCTTGGTAATCCTGTAGTCAGAGTTGTGAAGAGACTCCTGATATAATGCATCATGAATTTGGCCTGAATTTCTACTTATTTCAAAGAACTCAGGCAATTCAGATTGTTGGATTGCGATCAACTCCTTTCCATACAAAGGAATCCCCAAATTATCTTGAAGATTATTTTGAACACTTATGTGTTTTGATTTGTTTCCTTAAAGAAATTATTAAAATAGGCAACTCCGAAAACAAATAAACAAAGCCAACAAACAAAATACATATTTCCTCTTGAAGCAGGGTTGTCTGTATTTTCTAATGGAATCTGTTTTCTAAGTTAAGAAGTAGGTAACTTTTTCCAGTAAGCATTACTAAACCTTTATATATCATTCTGGTAGTAATATATAAGGTGATTTTAATAAGCAGTACTGTCAGCTAACACTATACATGGTGCAATCCACAGACTTCGAATTGCAGAAAATATGATGATAACCACTGAAGAGCAAAATTTGCATTGTGTTCACACTGAGATATTAAAATACGAATGGAGAAGGAGACATATTTTATGTTACAAGTATTCAAATGATCAGATAACTACCCAGTAAGCCAGAAGGTGCATTATTTGCTGTAAAAAGCAACTGATCATAGTTGTAATTTTCGGAGTTTTTGTTTCATTTACTTTTATAAGCATGAAAACAAAAACACAATGGGCTGTTTTCTTTTAATCAAATATATTAGTTGGAAGAAATTGCACAAAACAAAGCACGATGTTTCTAACAATGATGAAGTTTGCACTAAGCTGTTACAGACTTCCATGCTATCAGAAATTTCATGAACAGCAGCAAATTGAGAAAGTGACCTGTATTCACTCAGAAATTAGGTAGCTATTCACTTGAGAATATGTTGCTGATTTCAAACTGTCTCAAGCAAATGCACATGAAAGTGCTAAAGAACTCAGCTATCTTGAGATCAAATGACATGTTTGCTCATATCTCATTGAAGAGTCTAAATAAATCTTTAAAACTCATTATTTTGAAAGGATCATGTAATCATTTGCTTGTAGAGGAAATGTTTACCCACCCCACTTGCCCTCCCAGAAGGTCTGCAAATAGTTGTAGATGATTGTTGAAGTAGAACTTAATTGCTTTTAGATGTCTGTGAGAACAAGTTGTATAAAGCGTTATCTTTTCAAAAAAAAACTTCATATGCCTGTGGCATCCCCAGCATCATCATGAACTTTAGATAGGTTTTATGGACTGAGTGAAGAGAAAGATATTGTCAGTATTTATGTACATGACTTTCAGAAATGACTTACTCTTTAGATGAATCTGAAATGTTTTCTGTTTAGTAGTAAAAAAAAAAATATCTGAAAGCTCAGTTGTAGAATGTACTATCTCCTCTGAACTTTGTTGAACTGAAAAGATAAAAGTTGCATCTGAGGATTTGAGGAAAATTGAAACAAATGTGTTTGGTAGTCAATATATTCATCTGGAAAGGAAGACCAAGAAAAAAAACAAAAGGTGTCTTTAAATCCTTTACCTTTAGCCTATATATATCCTATGAAGTATAGTAGCTGTGCCACTTTTTTTTTTTCAAGCAGAATATATTCTCAATCATGAATTTAACAGAAGAGCAGGAAAGGGCTACTTTATGTACTGGAGTGGAAGCTGTTCTGAGAGAAGATTATATTACAGAAATTGTCAAATCAGCACAGTTAAATGACGCTGCATAAACCATCTTGCTTGAGTATCATCTTTTAAAACAGGAAGATTTTACGAAATTTGAATTCATGATGTTTAAATATTTTCAAATGTCAATTCCCTAGAGACAGTATTAAGCTCTTCCACCTGCAAAGAAAGTGACAGGAAGGACTGTGCAGAAGGTCAAATATTTTAAAAGGAAAATTGGTATGCATCTGATGTTTGCTTTTCCTATTAACCTTCACTTATAAGAAAAAGTAATAAAATTAAAAAAAAAAATCCTTTTTCAAAACAGTGAACAGTTCTGTTCAACTTGTCTGTTTATAAAATTTAATTTAATCAAAAACTTGCAAGAGACAAAGAAGCAAAGTCTATCCCTGATTAGTTTAATGTGAGCAACCTGAAATTGATGTTGACATTTTTCCAACTTTGAACAATCACCACACTGCATCTCTTAATTGACTAACTAAGCTTTTCTCTGTCTCTCACTCAGCAGTAAGCTTATGCTTGCAGCTGCAGGAAACTCCTACTGGTAAATACTCACATGGACAAAACCAATAGAGCAAACAAAAGACTCCCCATTCTAGATAATCCAGTTGGCCTTCAAATAGCTGTGAGACTTTACAGAAATTCCTGATAAATTTCTCCATTGTGTGAGAACTTGTAGTTTAATGGTATTTGCTTAAGATGTAAGTTTGGAATTTGTATAATGCATCATGATACAGCAGCAGTATTTTATATTAGCTTAAGCCAGTTTTATTAATAATGATAAGCATAACAACAATAAGAGACGTGCAAAACCAAGTTGAGTTGTTACCACCTTTATTGGAGGTTTGCAATCATGTTAGATACAATTTTTCAAAAAGTTTGGATTTTGAATTTTGATTAGTTTCACATGCTCTGTTGAAATCTGCAGAAGTTCAGCAGAATATAATATTTTACATAGTGTGCTTTTTTTTAAGGGTAACTTCTACAGGCACTGTGAGATTACATTGGGAATTACAGTAGAAATTTTGTTCTGAGATTTTTTTTTAATTAATCTTCTAAATAAATTAATCTCCTTTTGCTTTCAAACAAAAATCATGGTCCCTAGCTGCAAATATGGACAACGTGGTAGTAAAAAACTCATGGAGAATGTGAAGAAATTATTAGATTTAGGACTGCCCTGGGCAGTCTGATCTAGTATTGGATGTGGAGGTTGGTGACCTTGCATCTTGCATGTGGCAGGGGTGTTGGAGATTCATGATCCTTGAGGTACATTTCAACCCTGGCCATTCGGTGATTCTGTGATATCGGTTTCACTTACATAAGGTGCATTTTAGAAATCAGCTGGAAAGACATGGGAATTTCTCTAAGTGAGATGGAGTAGGCTGGAACCATAGTAAAACAATCTAATTTAGTCTGTAATTAGATTTTGAACTGACTAGAATACTTGTGCCATAGCAAAGTGATTCGGAATACTGAGACAATGAAGACAGGGCATTAAAAGCAGCTGTATCAAAAGCTTAGCTCTGTGTGTAGGCAATTCACTATTTGCTTAACCAACAGCCAGACACAGAAATGGGAAATTTCAGGAAACTATAGTGTTCCTGATTTGGAGTAGTGCAGTAATAAATCATTACAATTGTCTTGAATATATCACATCAGTTTTTTGAAGACCTGAATAAAGGTAGAGTATATTTAATAAATAAATAAATAAATCTGTTTTCAATTCATGAGAAGTCACGAGTGTCACAACAGGCTACTGAGAAATATGAGTTCATGCTAAAGGAAAATAATAATCACCCTTACAGCTTTTAATCTAATAAGTACGAAAGAGGGATATTAAGTTAGTGACATTAATTCTGTTGTGTAGCTAGCAAAGCAGGATTGAAAATTAGCACTAGATAGCAAAGAATTTGCTGATTTCTTCATCATAGCTCTTTGGATCGTTTTCTCACACTTGGTTTTCAACAAATGCAACCTATTCTGTAGTCTTGCAGAAAAAAAAGTCTTAGGAAGATCTCACTCTCCAAGTGCTATGGAAATGAAACTTCTAGAGTGTTGTTAATGCTTTTGACATTGTGACATCTGTTTCACACCCTTTGGTTAACTAAGCCATGAAACTATTGACCTACATGTGACCTATATATGCTTGTCTTGGACCCTATTAGCAAAGCTGAATTCAATGACTCTGCCAAGAAATCTTCTTATTTTACCATAGTCAATCACTTCTGCTAGTGTACTCTGTATAGGTAATACATATACACATAAAATAATTATATTTGTATACCATTAATTATTATTTTAAAAACAAAGAAACAACAATAATGACAAAAATCACCACACGCAAGTAATCTGCTTTCTATTGCTGTAGTCTGGAGTTTTTACACAAGCCAGTTTCTCACAATTAGGATAGAAGAATAATGAAATTTAGATGCATACAAATTATTTTAAATCTTGCAGCTTGGAGGTCAAGTTTTTTTTTTTAGATGATTCTTAGATGTAAAGATTGATTTCTGCATATAGTAAATAAAATCCTTTTTTTTTTTTTTCCTAGGTGTTCTTCCATTCATGACAACATATTTCATGTTTTTAATAAAAATAACCATCACTATTTTATTTGGATGATGTGGAGTTGGAGATAAAAGAAAAATCTTACAGAGGTCAGAAGTGGGACAGGAGGCAGATATGAGATGCAAAGTGAATTGCCGGGGAGGAGCAATTGTTAAGGCAGTTTCTGATTAAACATATTATAATAATGTCAAATGAAAATGATTTGTCTATGAACTTTGTGAAACTATATATACCTAGAATGAGACTCCGTTCTTAAAACAAAAACTCATCTGAAAAAAAAAAAAAAATCAATGAAAATAATGACTTGTTTCTCCTCCACTTCAGGGTTTATATGTAGTTCAGATAAGCAGAACAGGGCTCATGAATGAAATTTATTTACCTTCTTGTCTTTTTTTACATTCTTAATTTCAAAATAAGCCCAATTCTTCCCCAGCCAAAATGCATTTAAAATAATTCTCCAAGTGTAATACTTGAGAAATTGAGGAAATGAACAAACCCCTTGCATTCTGTTGGGCTTATTTCCAGTAGTGGAAACAAAAATGTTCACACGTTACTTCTTACAAGTAGTCATTTCTGATACCTTTTCTATGTGAGAGATTGTAGTTATTTTAGACTTTACATTTGTTAGCAGACCTCTGATTGCCCATTTTCAAAATCAAAACTGGTCAGCTTTCAATCCTCACAAGTACCTTATCTGGTAAGTATGTTACAACAGCATCTCAGGCGCTATGCTATCAATATTCTCATGAATCAATATGGAAAATTTCCCCATGGATGTCATGTGAAAAAGGGAGAGACCTTTGGCAGAAAAGAAACTTCCACATGTTTCAGCTGGTCCTCAGATACTAGAAGGGCTGGGGGTGTCAGAGCTTAGATTCTGAATGATGCCTAATTTGGCACTTAAATCCAATTGCATTCAATATATGAATGATCACAATTATAGAACCACAAATTGCACACTGCTCAATTTGTCTATTCACATTTGAACAGACCATAGCAACCACCCTTAAGAAATTTACCAGCATCCAATGAGAACTCACCTGACTAGATTAGTGAGCAGTGCCATTTATTAAAGCAGCATATTAGATTATTGTGGATTGCTAGTGACAAATGTACTCTCTGCAAAGTATGTGAGGTTAACCAAAAACCTGAACAATACAACTGACTAAAATCATATTAAATCGTGGAATAGCTCTGTAGAAATTTTTGAAGTTTCCCGGGGAAGCACTCAGTATAACTGAACACTCAGATCTTACTCAGTAGGTGTCCCTGTGCGGGGAAAGAAAAGCCCAACTCATCAACAGGTCCTAACTCGTCTGCAGTGGTATCTTCCCCACTTGTCTGCAATGTCATCCTTCTGCCCCCCTCCTCCCCCACCTCCCCCCCTTTTCTTTTAAGCTGTTTTTATAATATTCTCTCTTGGGGGGGAGGGAAAGTTCATGTTGAATATCAAGAGAAGCTTCTTCACTGAGAGGTAGCTCACATAATGGAACAGGTTCTCCAAAGAAATGATCATAGCACTGATCTTGCCAGAATTCAATAAATATCTAGACAATGCTCTCAGATATACGTTCTGATTTTTGCGTGGTTTTGTGTGCAGACAGTAGTTGGATACGATGATCTTGTGGGTCCCTCTCAGTTTGGGATGTTCTATGATTCTATGATTCAATTTCACAATACAAGCACTCCAAATTTGATGAACTTGCAAATCTAGCCTGAAAATATTGTAAACAGAACAGTTCTTAGTGATAAATTTAGTATTTTCAACCTTTTCATAAACTCAAAGAGGCATCTCTGGTTGTTCTGTGGTATGATCTATCAAACATGTCAGCACTTTCCTAACCTGCCTGAATATTACAGAGGGTTCCTTTAATTTTAAATTTATTTTGAATTACTTTGAATTAGAATGAATAATATATTTTTATATGTATATATTATTCATTCTAATTCAAAGTATTTTTGAAAATTTGCTTGAAAGTAGAATCACAATGAAAATAGTAGATAGACAAGTCACTGTGGTATATCACACTAACAATGTACCTCATTTCTGCAATTAATGATCATCTGCTAGAACAAGCCATTTTGAGTACATTATTTGCCAAATACGTAACTCTTAACACTGCTATTTAAGACTATGGTAGGCAAAAGCAAATTCATAAATATACATTGCTAATTCTCTTAGGAATGTGACAGAATATGTTGCAAATTGCATGACTACAAGAAAATGTTGTTTTAAATGTGTGTCAGAATAATTTGTCAAACAAAACATAATTTTGAAAATGACAGGTTGTAGATCACAGTTCTATCTTCATTTCAAATTTTAAAAGTAAATAAGCCATTCTCTGGTCTACATAGTCACAAATGACATTTTGAAAAAGTAGTCAAAGAATCAATGTCATTCATCAGTACAAGTTAGAGGATGACCTGCTGGAGAGGAGCTCTGTGGAGAAGGACCTGGGGGTCCTGGTGGATGATATGTTGGTCATGAGCCAGCAATGTGCCCTTGTAGCAAAAAAGGCCAATGGTATCCTGTAGTGTATTAAGAAGATCGTGGCCAGCAGGTCAAGGGAGATGATCCCCTTCTCTACTCTACCATGGTGAGGTCACATTTAGAATACTGTGTGCAACTCTGGGCTCCCAAGTTCAAAAAAGACTGGGGTCTCCTAGAAGGAGTCCAGCAGAGGGCCATAAAGATGATAAAGGACCTGGAGTATCTCCAGTATGAAGATACTGTACATTAAGAGGGATTTGATTAATGCTTATAAATATTTAAAAGGAAGAGAGAGGCAAGCAATGTTCTTCTTGGCGATGCGTAGTGATAGACCAAGAAGTAATGGCCTAAAACTTGGACATAGAAGTTCCATAAAAATATGTGGAAGAACTTCACAGTAAGGGTGATGGA
The DNA here is from genome assembly GCF_026119805.1 of Tympanuchus pallidicinctus. Taxonomy (NCBI): domain Eukaryota; kingdom Metazoa; phylum Chordata; class Aves; order Galliformes; family Phasianidae; genus Tympanuchus; species Tympanuchus pallidicinctus. The sequence goes on along the minus strand of NW_026294780.1, from coordinate 3,624,891 downwards.
GCACTGGAACAGGTTATCCAGAAAGGCTATGGATTCTTCTATGGAAATATTCAAGACCCATCTGAACAACCTGAGAGACCTATTATTGTAGGGAACATTTTTTAGCAGAAGGGTTGGAATCAATGATCTCTTGAGGTTCCTTCCAAACTCTGCAAATCTATGATTCTGTGAGTAACCAGAGAATGATATGCGATGATTTTTACTTGAAACACTAAATCCCAGTTAGTAAAGTGTTATCTTTTCTCATACCTCAGTGATTCTTTCATATGTAATATTAATTTTTCTTAGTTACTGTACATTCAAATGTAAATGTTTTAAACCTCAGAGTCTCCTGTAAATTAACATTTTGTTTCTGCTCCATTCTCTTTTCCATTTAGCTAAGCATAAGATTTCATCAGATCGTATGAAAACTGTGCTTCTTATGAAATATTACCACTGATGCTCATATTTTTGGGCAATCAGCCCAAAAACAGTTCAAAGACAAAAGGTACTAACTGCTAACATTATAATAGAATCAATAGTTTCTTGTATGTTTAATACGTCTTCAGAATCAGATAAATGGCAATGCAAGTGCATGAAAAGTGCTAAGAATGTCCTGAATTGCAGAGAAGCAGGCATCTCATTTGGTAATTATTTGTTGATAAATTGGCACAGCTCTGTTCTAAACAAAATACGTTGAAAAAACATAGATGGAAATTTGTTACCCCTCCAGTGTGAATTAAAGAGAAGCAGGCTTCTACAGAATATTATTCAGTTGGCAGGTCTCAAATACCTCACCTTGTGACATTCAGAATATTCTGCTATCATTTAGCTCACATAAATTAAGGTCACTCTAAAAGGATAAAATAATAATAAAAGTAATTTTTTGTATATTCAGAAAGAGAAACAAAAAATTTAGAGCTTCTACATAATTGTCATTAAAATCAAAGCAACAATCATGACTAAAAAAAATCCTACACTAGCTATAATGTTGTAACTTCTTCCCTTTTTATCAAACAGTACAATCCAAATGAAGGGCTTTGAGTTCAAGTCTTAATTTTTTCAACTTGTTCAGCAATTAAAAAGGAATGGCAAAATAGATACTGTGGCATGTGTCACAATTAAATGTATTTTACAATAGAATTTCTGCTCCTAATTCTTTCTTAAAATGATGCTGATCAAAGCAATAGTTGGAAGTGAAAAGTGTCTTTAAATAAAAGTGCCTAACCTTTAGCACAGACAACTTGCAACTTCTAAAATAAACTAAATCTTTGTGCAACTAGCCAATTACTTAAGCCACAGTGGTTTTTTGGATATGAAATCTAGCAGTGGTACTGTGGTGCATAATAACACAATCTTAAGGTTCTAATATATACATGGGAATCTCTTCAATAACAGATATTTTATGCCTGTGGAGATTAGTGTGTTGGCAACCGTATTCTGTTCTAGAAGTTTTGAAATTTGAGCCACCAACAGGCAGATTTAATGGCTCTGGAATAATTTCATGATCAGTCTAGACAACAAAAGGAAATATGGGTGGTCTGGATGAGGAGCTGCAATTTATGGTTTAGTAGCTTGTGGTAGAAATGGTAATGAGAAGACGATTGGACTAGATGATCTTATAGGTCGTTTCCAACCTTGTGATTCTATGATTCTGTGATTTTATATGTAGTGGCAAATTTACACATCCTCTCATTGTTGGAAAGAAATTTTTATATATGCACACTATATTTATTTGTAGGAAAACAATTCTCCTAAATCCTGTTTCAAGATTCTCTCCATCTCAATTTGAGAATATTATTCTAATATCATCACTCTTCCAATAAGAACCATGATAACTTATCCTGGAACTATTCAGTAAATACATAGGCAATGGCCTTGAAATCTGAAGTTTGGAGTTAAAATATTTTGAGACTAGAAATAAAACTAACAAATATGTATACAATATAAATCATAGTTACAAACAACATTCCATTGAAGGTCATAGCAGATCAAGAAAACTACTTACTATACTTCTCTACATATCACAGATGTTACAATACATTAAATCACTTAGAACTAGTAAGAGGACTAAGAGGACTGATTCACCTCCTAGCTCCTATATCACACGTTTAACTTGATAAAATTCATATATAATATACAACAATGTGAAAAAATTGGAGAATTCAGAAGAGCTTGAAAAAGAACAGGATTTATTGTAGTAAAACTATAAGTGAAATGGAAGTCTTGGGAAAATGTCTAGAAGTTGCTACTTTCGAATATACAGAAATCACTTTTTGCTGTAGGTCAAAAGAAACTCTGCCTGATAGGATTTATATTAGGAGTAATACTTTATGCATTTTATCTCTTTCAGGTCTTGTGTGAAGTGTTCTGAAGTTGATAGTCATTGCTGTGATCTCTGACCTGCATCTACTCAAGGTCTTGTTCTCAGGTGCTCTTGTACACTTACTTTTGAGGAAATAGGAAGAAATAGAGATCTAACATTTTCAATCTAACAGAAGAAAATCATAAATCTTCAACTTCTATTTTCTGCAGTAATTTTGTTCATCTTATTCTAATGGATCTGCATTCAGTTCTGCTATTTACTGCCTAGCACAAAAATTATTTCCCATTAAGAAATTAGAAATTGTTTTCCAAAGAACGTATTTGTTTACATAAAAATGTTTCAGACACTCCAAAGTTTTACTTGTTGTCAGTAAATTTTATGTAATAGTAGAATAGAATTAGAAATAGAAATAGTAGAATTTCTTTTTTTTTTTTTTTTAAATATAAGTAGCTCAAGTGACCTTGAGTTGAAAATGAATGCCTTGTATTTTTTTTTTTCTTATATATTGAACGCTGAAAGGTTCAGTGTGATCTAAAAAAGTACCACCTACCCATATCTAACCGTATCTGTATAATCACATACAGAATTTCAACTAACCCTTCTGTTTCATCTCCTTTCTTTAAAAATATCCAGGATTCTTTAGCAAAATCTCTCAGCTTTACTTTTTGGCTACTGTACAATCTTCAGATCTTAAAAGGACTGTTAGCAAATCTCACATCAGTGAGATATTTTAACAATATCTGAATTATTCTTTACTTTCTTTTGTACTCTGAAACAATAAAAGAAGATTCCCGTGCCATCCAGGGTTCATTCACTAAGGACTACCAAGCATTTTATCTCAGCTCAAGCTCACCTTTTTTTTTTTTTTTTTTTTGCATAATGATAGTGAAGAAGACTTTGTTTTTTTCATCAGCAAAGTTACAGCTGTCATATTGTATGTGAACTGTTCCTATGTGCTACTGCTTGCCTTTCACAGCACCCAGCAACATCATAAACTCCATGGTGTAGTAGAAGCAGTGAACTAAACTATCATGAGGTAATCACTCTACTACTCTACTGTAGCTTTTATTTGCCAGTGGATTCTTTAATTCCTTCCAATTACTGAACAGTCAGTTCTTAAGTGTATATATATATATATATACAATTTTTAGCTCAAAAGAACTGTTACTTAGAATAAATGTTTTTTTTGTTTGTTTTTTTGTTTTACCCAGTCACTGTCTTCCACACTCCTTTGACAAAAATTACTAATTCTTTCTTGCAATTCTTTCACAATGATCCAGCCACATACAGGATATATCACACCTTAACTGAGAGGCAATAGTACCAGTTCTTTGTGCCATTGTGAACACGTATCACCCATTTTGCGCAGATTCATGTTGATATATGTTCTGCATGAATATATATCCTCAACAGCATTCTGAAATGTAACTGCCAGTGGACATGAATGTGGGCAGTATTGCTATAAGTTACATCCAATTTATGCATGTGCACAGCAACACTAAATGGATAACATTCAGAGAATAAAGTAAAGAATAACCTAATTTGAAACTGCCATAAATATTCATAACAACATATAACAATGCATAAAAATAAACTTTAATCAACACCACATACCTCTTTAGTGGAAAATGACCCTGCACGGAAAAAGTAAACCTTCCCCTGAACTGAAAACAAAACTTCTTTTCATCTCGTTAATTTCCAAACCCACTAAGGAACAAGTAAATCCCATGCAACTAATGGTGTGAAACAATTTAAGCACTAATCAGATATCAATAAGAGAAAAATCTTACAACCTGCAGTGGTGGTGTCTAATTTATGTTCATTTCTGATCGAATTCTACTGTGACATTCCAGTATTGCCACTGAAATATTATCTTTTTTGTGCATCATTAAAGCATCATTTACATTGTTTTGAGAGATTTGAGCTAATTCGAGCAAAGGGGAGAGGGAAGGAAGACACAAAGAAAAGTAAAAAGCAAACAAACCAACAAAAACAAACAAACAAGCAAACAAACAAACAAACAGAAATCCAGAAATGCAGAAAAGGTATAAGAAGAAATAGGAAGTAAATTAATTGTCTGGAAAATATATTTGCATTTGGTTAATGTCAATTTCAGTTGTTGATGACAGATTTTCAACTATTGATTAACCAGAAAAATGTATTTTGTGGAAATTCATCTGTTCATTTGACAAACCTCTGAGCAAGTCCTCCTGACAGGCACATGTCTAGTGTTTGTGAGATTCCCATTTGTTCAGTGGGACACTTGCACTCTTATTTCTGACAGAAATGGAATTAACACACCACGTACATGTACAGAAGTACACACTTCTGTCCTAGAGAAAGCTGTAGTAAAACAGCCCTCAAGGTTTATATAATATGTTGAAAGCCTTTGTGAATTCCAAATAAAATAAAATAGAGCAAAAAAAAATAAAATAAAATAAAATCCATTAGAAATATTTCTGTTAGATGAAAAAGAACATAGAATATTTAAGCACTAATATTTTTCATATTAAATCAGAAAATGTAAAAATGGGATTGAAATATCAGAATTTTACTAGAGGTTTTCTCTCAGTAGGAGCTTCCTGTTTTACAAAGAAAATAACATCTGTAATCAATCGTGCAGTAATTTATTCTTATCTTTTACCTGACTAGATATATTTTCCACCAGAAAACACAAAAAAGAGAACATGTATGTGAAAAATAACACTTGAAAAATGATGATAATTCCATTTATCATGTGCAAAGATCAAGACTATTCTGAAGAGACAAAATTGTAATGACAGTTATATCTAAGGAAATAATTTTTATTCTTCACTGGTATTTCTTTACAATCATATGCTTAATGGAAACTCAATAATTAGCAAATCACAGATATTAACAGAAGCGGAAAGAACACAGAAGAAGTTTATGTAGAATTTTAGTCTATCAGTATCTGTTCTGATCTCTCAAATGTAGAGAGGTAGACCTACTTTTTTTTTTCTCTACTGAAAACGTACGTTTATTATTATTATTATTATTATTATTATTATTATTATTATTATTATTATTAATTTTCGTTCCAGAAGATACTGCTTTTGGTAGTAGTAATTATTCATTTTAATTTCAAGGAGTTTTCTCAAATATTTATATAAAGATTCAAAAATTGGAAACTTCTTAAGCATCATTGTGTATTTGTTGTGTTTCATACTATTTGTACTTCCTTCATAAAGTGAACAGCACTTTATTTCCCAAACTAATCTGTTTCATAAAATGTCCTCAAAAGGAATTTCACTAGAACCTGGGAATAACAACTTTTTTAACAAACATCTTTTTAAAAACTCATTTCCCAAAATACTCATCTTCATATTTTTTTCTCAGCCTGACCTTAGAAACCACTTGTAAAGCTGAATGGAGTTTAACCAAAATTCCCATTAGTGACTGTCAGATGCAAAAATTGCAAGGAAACTGATAAAAAAGACTATACGTACTTTTTCTCATTTCTTTCATTTCTTTTTTCTCATTTCACTTCTTTCTTCATATTTCCTGTGGAAATAAGTTCCACTACCCATCTTTTTCTTCCATCATCAAATCATAACATTAGCGATCATGCAAATCAAACATATATTTCTTCAACTGTTGTTGCTTTGTTGTTGCTTTGTTGTTGCTGCTGGAGGATTAGGGCTCTTTATTATTATTCTGGAACCACTACTGAAAATTTCATTCAGTCTGTCTGTATAGTACTAGTTTCATATCTGTTCTTCTTCAAATGTTCACAGAAAGAAGATACCTACTGAGTTGTGCTTCTCCACAATCAGCAAACAACAGTCTTCATATAACGTTTCTGAATATTCTTTGTATAATAGCATTTATATTTACATTAATGGAAAACAAAACAAAACACCAACAAAAGGGCTGGAGGCTATAGAAGCGAGGCTCTGGATGTCCTGACATAAGAGGACCAAGTGTATCCAGAGCATGGCCAGTCACTCTATTTTTGAAATGACGTAGGTTTTGGTAACCATGCAAAGAAAATGAACAAAATATAATTCTTCAGCTACCATTGAGAACGTCAGATAACCAAAACCAGCTCTCTCCTGCAAAGTATTTGAAATGTTGCATCAGGGCTTTGTGACAAATGCTTAGGCGAGCCAGTTCAACAAGGTATTAGCAGAGACCACATGAAAAAAGAATACTGATCCTTCTTTACAGAGGAACATTCCAAATGATGACATTTTTGTTTGTTTTCTTAATGCAGAAGAGAACAACCTATGGATGTCTCATCATGGACATAACCAGATTTCTAGGAAAGCAAATAAAGTTTGAATTGCATGGATGGATGGAAGAAAAGAGAACGGCATCTACTTGCCTATCATCAATACATCAATCTTATTTAGAAGACAGTGCCTCCAAAACAGAATCTACTAATGCAACCATTGTTTCAGAGGTCTCCATTTCACTAGCTAATTCAGAACGTCTCTGAGCAACCTGCTCCAGGTGGTCCTGCTTGAGCATGGGAGTTGGACCAGATGACTTCCTAAGGGTTCTTTCAGCCTCAACCTCAATGATTCTGTGATATATCAGATGTAAAGTAATATCAGATCTCATATGTACCATTACATAATAAATATATGGCATGGTATTTGCTGATATACAATACCACTCTTCCTGCATCTTTGTGTGAATATTAAAAAAAAAAATAAAAAAATTATAATGGCCTAGTTGGACCTTCAGTATGGTTCATTTAAACCATTCCCACAAGAGGACAGATTTACATTTTGTTATAGGATGTTATAGCATATTAGAACAACAAGAGGAAAATGTCAGAATATTCTAGGTAACAGGGAACAAGCTAGTGGAAAATGGAACAATTCACAGCTTGAGGTACTTCAGTGCTGTCTTTTTCACCTATTGGATTATTTTTTAAATGTTTGAAAAATATGAAGACTATGAAAAAAGATCATGACTAAAACTGAAGTTCTTTTTTAAGTCATTCTAAAAAAATATTTTCTTTGAGTGACTTTGTGTAACTGACTGTACCTGAAGAAGCACTGAGCAGGATATAACTGGTACAAGTGGAACAGTACAATGTGTGGTCAATTCTAATATTTGGGAATAGAAACTCCCACGCACACAATACTTTCAGTTGGTCAGCACATCACTGTGACCTGTTTATAATGTGCTCCTTTTATAACCACCATGAAGTCAGATTCGGCAGTTGGCTGAGATCATATATAACTCTGAAGTAGGTTCTACTTTATATGTCTATAAAGTAGTCCTTTCTGAAAAAGGAAGAACATTGGAAATGCAGCCTGTGTACAACTGTCTCAGTCCATTTGCTATAATGTGTTACGGTCAGTTTCTTTAGTTAGACTCAATTGCAGGAAAGTAAACTGAATATTATGGACAGCACTAATTTTCTAGAAAATATAAATCTATTTTATCTATGCTTTGAATTGCAGAATGATGTGGAGTCACTCATGTACACATGAATATAGCTGCAATGCAAAAGAGCTGAGAAGCATTTTACGTTAGCATGCACTATGCATTTAAAGCAAGAACACTTAGGGAACTACAGGTCAGTCAGTCTCACCTCTGGGAATGACAAAGGAAGAGGAACAGATGTCATCTACCTGGGCTTGTGCAAAGCATTTGAGACTGTCTCGCAAGACATCCTGGTCGCCAAATTGGAGAAAAATGGATCTGATGGATGAACAACTTGCTGGATAAGGAATTGGCTGTACTTTCACACTCAGAGTTTTGTGGTCAATAACTCAGTGTCCAAATCAAAAACAGTGATGAGTGGCGTTCCTCAGAGTTTGCTGTTGGGATGGGTGATATTAAACATCTTTGTAGGCAATATGGACAGTGGGATTGAGTGCACCTTCAACAAGTTTGCAGACAACACCAAACTGAGTGGTGCAGTTAACTTGCTAGAAGGAAGAATGCCATCCAGAGGGATCTGGTCGGGCTTGAGAGGTGGTCTCATGCAAACCTCATGAAGTTCAACAAGGCCAAGTGCAAGGTCCTGCATTTGGAGCAGGAAAACCCCAAGCACAAATACAGGCTGAATACAGAATGGCTTGGGAGCAAACCCGAGGAGTAGGTTTTGGAGGTGGTGATTAATGAACAACTCAACATGAGCTGGCAATGTGTGCCTGCTGCCCAGAAGTCCAACTGTATCCTGGTTTGCATCAAGAGAAGTGTGAACAGCAAGCAGGTCAAGGGAGGTGATTTTGCCCCTCTCCTCTGCTCTTGTGACATCCCACCTGGAGTACTGCATCCAGTTCTGGAGCTCCCAACACAAGAATAACACTTAGATCTTGGAACAGGTCCAGAGTTGGGCCACAGGATAACCACAAGGCTGGAGCATCTTCTCTTTGAGGACAGGTTGAGTGGGCTGGGACTCTTCAGCTTTGAGAGGAGATGGCTCCAGGGAGATCTTGTAGTAGCCTTCCTCTACTTTTTACAAGGGCAGGTAGTGGCAGGATGAGAGGAAATGGCTTTATACTGAAAGAGGGGTGGATTTAGGCTAGATATTAGGAAGAAATTGTTTACGGTGAGGGTGGTGAGACATTGGAACGGGTGGTCCAGCATGGCCGTGGATGCGCCCTCCCTAGAAGCATTCAAGGCCAGACTGGATGGGACTTTGAGCAACCTGGTCTAGAGGGAGGTGTCCCTGAATATGGCAGGGAGACTGGAACTAGATGATCTTAGATGTCCCTTCCAACCCAAACCATTCTATGATTCTAACTAGTTCCCTTATGTCCACAGTGTAAACATTTTCCATGTTGCACTTATTAAGAATGAAGAAGTGAAGTCATGAATTCTGCTAAAAGGTGAAAATATTCTGATGGAGTTTGAAATACTGTGGCTTGCCAATAAATACTTTCCCCTCCTTTGTATATTGAAGCAAGAGTGTTTACAATAGGAGGTAGTAACTGACAAAGCTCCATGAAAGTTCTATTGGCTGGACCTGGACCTGATTGCAATGCTGTGTCCCTTACAATCCAAGAAATATTTATTATCTGTCCATTCTTCCACTGTTAGTTGTTTCAGCACTCTCAATACCCTTGGTAGTTTTCCTTCTATTTCTTAATCATGTCCAGTGAAGAAAAGAACCGCACATAAAAGGTATACAGTAAGCAGGTATAAAACAGAAACATGTTTATTTAAGTGAAAAAATGTTATTATCACAAGTAATGTGATTTTTTTTTTCATAGGGTATAGCATAACTATTCTTATCCAAGTATGAAAACAGTCCTGGATAGAAAATTTTCGCAATAGTTTGAGCCTCTGTACAGAAAAGTTCTTTGCTGGCTGCTCGAGAATTTCTTTGATTACTCTGCTTATAGTACTTCCCCAGCTGACCTCCCATGACTTACTCTGTTTTAAATTAATGCAATTGCAAGACTTCCTGTTAATTTTCACCTGGGAAAGGTCTGCACACCAGTGATAATATGACTAGTGTTACAAAGTCTGATATGGATTTTGATCATAAATTTTAGCAATGTCACTCCAAAAATATAATTAGAAATACTTGAAACAAGTTCTGTAATTCCAAATTACAGAAATACTAAAGTAACTAGGAAACAATCAACAAAAAACCATTCAAAATCAAGAATTCACTTTAACATAAGCAGAAATGTGGTTTGACTTGTTGTAGGTAGAGGTCCTTTTGTCTTTTTTGACAGGGAATCTTAGATCCTCTGCACCCCACCCCCATGGAAAGTGACAGAAAAGTAAGAAGAGGGGAGTTACTTGACTTAGATAAAAAGAAACTCTTTTCTTAAAAATGGTAAAGGGATGTGATATAATGCAATATAAAAGGAATCAAGAGTAATAAATCAAATAAATGGGAAAAAAAGAAAATATATTCTAACTATGCTTCAAACTAGGGGTGGAGCAGAACAAAATGAACGACCTCAGGTCACTACATCACTTCCTTCCTGGAAATCATATGAGAAAGACAGAAATACTCTGAGACCTGGAGTCTCTTAGCACCCATCTCAGTTCTGTCTGTTCATTGCATGATGTAATGGTATGGAATAATCTATGGAAAACCATGACACTGCTAAGCCATCAGTGCCTGAAGATTTGACTAATGCAAATTAATCATTCAAATATAAATTAAGAGTATTATTTTTTAGCATTTGAACTTGGAACTAACTATGGTATAATTAAAAACATTCAGATATAACACTAAGTAAACAGAATTATAACCATCACTGATCTGCCAAGAAGTAGAATTTAATTGTGCCTGGTTGTATTCATGAAAACAAAGTCAATGTATCAAAAATGCTTAGAATTTAACACTTGCTATTGAACAAATTGTTATTGCATTATATGCTTTTAGGATATGGACATCTTGTAATAGATAATTTAAATGTCTTTTAAATAGAAATCTGAAATAATAAAACTGCTTGCAGACAGACATTCTCACACACAGACACCTTGCATTCTCTTGTTCTATCATTTATTAATCGAGATCTTTTTCAAAAGCATACCTCAGGCAACTATTTGTTTCTTGACCTCTGTTTCTGCTCCATAAATATATTTTAAGTACCATTTGTCTCATAATATATTTATGTAGGAATTATATTTTTCATTGACAAAATTAACATATTTCTGCTTTCATACCAATAAGTCAGCCTCACAAGAAATGAAAATTAAGTATTCTCCTCATCTCTTCACTTGTGTACTCAATCTGATGGGCACTTGCCGTTAAAATTACTGCTTTCCAGGGCAGGCTAGGAAGGGAATAAGGATCACCACCCTTATACACAATAGTTAAGCTGTCAGAGCAATTCATTTTGGTTTAGTTTTAGTGTCTTACTCCCCAAACATGAAAAATTCTGTTTTGAATTGATGTACCTTCAGATTTTAAATTTGATAAATAAATGAAAAAAGAGAAAACGGTTATTGAGAAGAAGGATTTCTCAAATCTACGGAAAGAAGGAACCTTCTGAATACTAACCACATCAAGTTTTATGTGAAATAAACATAAATTCCCTTCAGGTATTTCTCTATCTTCGTTTCTCTATAGCCTATTTAAAAATAGCTTACAGGCTGAAGAAGAAAATGATTTTAAGTTGAATTGCTATACAGACTTCTAAAGCAGTGATACATAATTTATAGTTCTGACAAACAACAATGGAAAAAACATCTATTATAAAGATTCTTTATCTCTTAATCAAATCTTGTTCATCCTGTCAAGTCTTTAAAATCATATTTTATTCTTATTAATTCAAAGAGAATAAATCTGCTGGAGAAAAACTCAGGAATAAAAAATACACCAAACCAGTATTCAGATTTTTCTACTTTAAAAATAAAAAATAATAAAAAAAAGTTATGACATTATTTAATCTTCCAAACAAATGATGAGAATGCACTCTATATTCAGACTATATATGTGTATGTATATATATAATTTCAGTTTTTGTTGAAATGTTCTTACTTGAATTTTCATTTATACAAAATAGGATATTGGCTTTCTTGAGAAATACACTGAAGCTATTTCATAACAGCAGAAAGATCACATATGGGAAGATAAAAAAGCTTTACAGTTTGTCAGCTACAACTTTCTTAATCCAGATCCTCTGACAATAATCTTGTGCTTAGCGTATTCATCTAATACTTGAAACTGAAGATCCTTCTCTGCCAGAGGGATTTAAACCTTTCTCTTTCAAACTAGAAATAGCTGTACATAAATGTAATGTCTATTAACACAGAAATTTATATAATAAATTATCCTTCCAAAAATATGAACTTCGAGTGACTGTGAATTTGTACAAATATTATTCCACGTATTTATCAAAATACTATGTAACATTGATGTGAAAGAAGATTTCCTCAAAAATAATACGCTTTTCAGTGTATTTTTCCATACTTGTTTTGTTTTGTATTTATTTTATTTGTATTTTACAAAAGTTGTTTCAAAACTATCTGCATAAACTGTATAGTAGAGTTTTCTGAGTTTGAAGTAGTACAGTCCATATATACATACAATATAAAGTAAGGGAAGAAAGAATACCAAATTTCTTTAATCTTGTTGAAATATGCTTAGGAAAATAAGTATTCTTTTCTCCAACATTTTTGGAAACTCAGATATAAGGTATTAGGTAATCTAAGAGATTTTTTTCCCAAAAGTTTTTAGTAAAAGGGGTTATATCTGTCTGGTAGTCAGTCATAAGTGAGGTTCCCCAGGGCTCCATTTTAGGGCCAATTCTCTTTAATGTTTTCAAAATTAATTGGGTGTAGGATTAAAAGGTGTTTTGAGCAAGTCATGAACAAATATCCATCGTGAAGATGCCAGTCTAACATAAATATATCCAGAAATACACATGAAAATATAGCCATTAAAATTAGACACAACCCAAATCATATATATATATATTTAATTAGTAGAAGAATAATTTTGTATTGCCACTACTGTCTGAAGAAAGGAAGAAACAAACCCCAAATCCTAACTTTTCTATCAAAATGGGTCTCCTTGAAACATTTTCACATTCTCAAGCTACCAAGTGTATTATTTCTCTAAATTTGTTTATTAAGGCTCCTTAGTTTCCCCAAGCAATATTTCACTGTTTTATACTTCCACTATCAGAATTATTCATTAGCTTCCTTATATTCAAAAGAAAGTCTTTAGTTCCATGGCATATCTTTAAATGCTGAGTTATTAAATATAAATGTGTTTTCAAATACCAGGCAGAACATAAAGCAACCGATTCTTGAAGAATGTATTTTTATTTATATTTTTTCTTTGTTCTCATTAATCATGTTTATATACCAGTTATATGTATGTGCCTGCTGCATATATATATGTCTATATATATATGTAGCATGTATTAGTATTACAAAGTATAAGAGAGAAGATAGAAAATGCCATAATTATGCAGTCTCAAAATGAGGAATTTTTAATTCATTAAGATAAACATAGAAAGGAAGTTACTGACTTTCTTTGAACCAAAGAATCATACAATGGCTTGGATTTGAAGAAATCTTAGAAGATCAATTAGTTTCAAGTCTCGTGCCATGGGTAGGGACAACTTCCATTATACCAGGTTGCCCAGAGCCCCATCCAATCTCTCCTTGAATGCTGTGAATGTTGTCACAGCTGGGAATGTCCCCCCCCTAGAAGCATTCAAGGCCAGACTGGAAGGGACTTTGAGAAACCTGGTCTAGAGGGAGGTGTCCTTGCCTATAGCAGGTGGGTTGGAATTAGCTGATCAAAAGGTCCCTTCCAATCCAAACCGTTCTAGGATTCTATATCAGATATCTAGCCCACTGACTACTCCTAAACCATTGTTTAACCATGCTGGCTGGCTCTTTTGGATCATGTTTGATAGTATCATATTCACTGGCACTGAACAGAGACAATAGGAAACTAGCAAACATACTATTCTATAAACATACTATAGGCTGGCAAATTCCAGGACAAGCAGAAAGAAGGAGGTGAACTAAGATTATCTTCTAATGACTTCACTAGTATGTATAGAAATTCAATAACCTGTCAAACATTCACTTAATATAAAATGTAGGAATAACAGAGCTTCGGATAATCATATTTATCAAATTCCCACTCATATTTTATTAGCTGATTCAAGACTCAGGATGTTTACAGAAAAGTCTTTTGGCTGTGCCAGACAACTTGCCGTTTAGAAATGTAACATCCTTTTAAAGCGCTTGATTCCATGACCTTTCAAATCTTTAATACATGACTGAGGAGATTCATTGAAGACCTCAGTCCTGAGGTATATGACTTTTTTTTTTTTTTTTTTTTTTTTTTTACTGAAAAGAAAATTTGTAGAAGCCATTTAATTTCTGGATCTTCATGTAAAATTTTTTAATAATCTGCACTTGATCTTTTTATAATTAAAGTTCTAGGCAATATGCACAAATAAAACAACCCCTAAGTATTTCCAGAGGCGGTAGTACATACACAAAGAATAATTGGCAACAGTCCCATGCAAAAGTCAACCATGGTATAGTGAATTACATGTATTCATGTGGATTGACCTATATATCTCATAGATGGCTTTTTTGTGTCTTAGGAATAATGCTATTGTATATCTAAAGACTATACTATTCCTTATATAAAAAGGAAAAGAAACAAACAAATCCAAGCACATGCCTTCTGTGCATGCATGTCTACTCATTGTTTTCTGTCTGATCATAAATACAAGTATCAGTGATGTTATCTTACTATATTAATAACAAATTATGCACTCTCTGAGTTTTCAGAGACAAGAAAATTAATTTTTACCATATAAAACTGTAAGATACAACTTTAAAAACTGGTCTCCACATCCCAGTTTATATTTTTCATTTTTAATTACATATTGTGACACCCCTACAGAGCTGCAGCACTACAGCTTATAAAACCTTGCCTGCTGGGGGCTACTTTGCAATATAATTCTGTGCATGAGTTTGAGAGAAAAATATATTTGTGACTGTTCTTAATTAAGGAGCAAGAGAACTCAGACACCTAGGCAAGAAACAAGAAAAAATATCTGTCATGGTTTTGCGATTTTTGGTTCTCAGTATTCCACATCATAACATCATGCAGTGCACTGGGAGTTAAACTGTTAATGCTCCAGTTCCAGGTACCTGTCTGGAAGAGAAGAAGAACTGCATTCCCCAGGGGGCTTTGCGGTCAGAGAGGAGATATAACTCTTGGCAAGGTCACCTGATGTGCTTTTTTCTTTGTCCGCTCTTCTTTGTCTCCCTGCTGCTCAACTGGATTGTGCATCTCACCTCAGATTTATGGTGAGGCCTCTCCACTTTTCGGACATTCTCTCACTCTTTATATTTGATTTATTAGCTTCAATTCTAATTATATTGTATTATGGTGCGTTATCTTGCATTCTGATACTATATTTAATAAATTAGTTTATTTCTCCTCAGATTGTTGCTGCTGTTTTTAACTATTTTGGGGTTTCCCTTTTCCTGTTTCCCTTTTCCAGAGGCGCAGATTTTGCAAAATCCCTCTGCCCTGCTAGTCACAAAACTTATCTAGCAAGTGATATATAAAATCTGTTTTCTTATCATCAGTGAACCTCATTTACAGCATAAAAATCTATTCCTCTATTTAATTCCTAGAAGTGCTTAAATATAAATTAGAGATTTCTAAACTGTTGTTCCTAAATCCACGGTTGATTAACCATGGATTCAAGGTAACATATCATATAGTTTTTGTAGTCGTATTTTAGTTAATGATATATAGTTGAAGAGTGAGAAATTTTGAATATTGATTGATTCTGTCAATTTAAATCTGGCAAAAAGTTCTGCTGATCAAGAAATAACATCTATTTCACTGTACACATTTATTTCCAGTGCTTTTTGTTTTGGATTTTTATTCCTTTTTTTTGTTGTTGTTTGTTTTGTTTCTCTTGTTGTTATTTTTAAATCAGTTATCTGATTTGGTATAAAGTTAAAAAGTCATGAAAAAACCATATTTACATTTTCATAAAGCATGACAGTGCAATGAATCAGAAGAATACATTTATATTAGACAAACTTTTTGTATTATGCTCTTATAACATTTTTTATACAGTACTGGAAGGTCTAGAAAAAAATTCTTACAAAATTGAACAATGACATTCCTACTTGCGAAGCTATGTTCATATTTGTTCTCACAATCACACTGTTTTCGTATTATTTTTATAATCGTATTTATACAACTTTAAAAAGTGGCTAATAATAAGGTAATAAAATCCTTTGCTTTGCTTTGTATGAACTAGCAATATTAGGATGGATCAGCATATGAAGAACAGATCTTCGGGCTAAAATACCCATTTAAAAAAGCCTCAATTTCTTTACAAATAGAGACAAATTTTATTAATGTAAAAAGTCATCTACGGAGAAATAATAATTTTACATTCATATGTGAAAATATAAAAAAGAAAAAAAGGAATTTTGTTCATTTATTATTTAATAGATCACTTTTACACAGTTTGCTATTGCTACATGAATGAGGAAAATCTAAATTTCTGCTTTTAAAATTAAATGCTTAAACTTTATCTAAAGAAATAGTTTGCCTAAGTCTTAATCTTATCTTAAAGAAATCCTCTTCAGGAATCTGCAACCTCTAATTACCAATTCAAAGAATATTGCTGTTGACACTTGCTGTCACAAATATTTCACACACGCTATGGATACATTTTTTTTGTTCTCTAGTTAAACTGTTGTATTATAAAAGGTCGATTGAAGGTAAAGATTTTTTACATGATCAAGCAATAGTTTCTAAGCAGTTACATGAGGTATATTTGTTTGAATTTTCTTAGATATTAAGATATCTAAGTAAATACATACTCAAGCGATTTAGATAAAGTAGTCACAACTTCTTTCTCAAATAGAATTAAAAATAAATGACAGTTCTACATAGTTATACAAGCGCTCAATTGAGCATGGGGCAATCATGGAGCATGGTTCATTCTCCAGTATAATTTCTGACTGTTTTTAAAAATAGTCCCATGGTTGCAGTCTAGCTGCTATTTATGTGGAGAAACAAAAATGAATTTCTGATATTGCTTTTGGAAAACAAATGTAACTTTATTGTTGATATTCAGTTTATCTCCCATTGAGATATAAAATATTTGCATGTATTTTTGTATATTGAATGTATGTGCAAGTATAATTGTATAATATGTGTATCAAAGTGATGAATTATAACTGTTAAACAAAAATATAATACACTTGTTACAGCCACTGAGTAGACAAATTACCATTATGTTCTGTAGTAATACTTCACAAACCCATTTGTCACGGAGGAGAGGAGTCATATGCAGTCTGATTCATCCTGCTTTATCTATGAAAAGAAACCTTTTTTTGAGAGTATATAAAAGAACATCAACTAACTAACATTCCATAAACAGAGATAAATCTGGGATTACTTTTCTTTTTAGTTGGCATTAAGTATACTGATGGTTTCACACAAATCACAACAATTGTGAATTTACAGTTAATTCAATAGAGCTCTCAAATTTTAGAAAGAAATCAGTGATAGATCTTTTGCTGCCGTAAGATAAAACCAGTAGATAAAACCAATTTAAATACAGCTACACTGCCTTATAAATGTCATATAGTATATATGTAATATATATTCAAGCAATCAAGAGCTTTACTGGAACAACATAAGTCAAAAGTGATTACTGTTAGAAGTGTAATGGAAACTTTTGTTGGTTTGGTTGTTTTATGTAACACAGTAACATTTGACAAGTTCTTCCAGAAAGTTTACAGGAGTATTCTGACTGGAGATTCAGAACATTTTTCCACCAGTGCTCTCTTAAACACCTGGTTCACTCTCAAGCAGCCTGAGGGAAAATTCAAGGAAGAACAAAATGTTATTTGATATTTAACTTGAAAAGTAAAGAATGCCATAGGTTTTCAAGAATACCGATGAGTAATGTTTCAAAAAAAAAAAAACAAAACAGCCCAACCTCTTTTACAAAACAGGATAAAATCTTAAAAACTCCTGTCAATTTGAGGAACAAGTAACAAAAAGGAAGCCATTTGTTCAACCCACATGCAAGTATTTAATGTACAAGTTTATGTAATATTTTGGATAATTAGATAATTCCTTGAAAAGATTTGGTAGAAATGTGTTCTGGGAGAGACCTGAGTTTGTGCTGGACACCCAGTCAAGAGCATAAATGGATGAAACAAAGGCTGTACCACTACTAAACGTGCCCTCATAGCAGACATCTGAATTACCAGCACGAAGACACTCGTGACATTTACCGAGTCAGCAGTTTTTAGGTGTTTTTTTTAAATATTCATATATTCACATCAAATGTGTGCAATTTCACCACTATTTCTTTTCCAATCTGTAACGATATCATGATTTTCTTTTTAATTTCACCTTCCACTTCTTCTAAACGCTAAAGTATCCTAAACCTGCCACTTGTTACAAGCTGAAAACTGTCTTACATTAAAACAACCAAATCTAACAAACAAAAAAATAATTTTAAAGAATGTACATTTCCCTCTGTCTTATGTATTTCCCTTGTTCCCTGTCACGGAGTCAACTAGATCAATCTATGTCTGTGACATGGGCAACAGGCCTCTGCCCTCCCCCCCCTCCCCAGTCCCTCAAAAAATGGGAAGGAAGGAAGGGAGGAGAAGAGCAGCGGCAATAATCTATGGAGGAAAACTTATTTTACTATAATATCGGAATACAAGATAACACAATATAATACAATTTAATTGCAATTGAGATGAATAAATCAGACAAGATGAGAGAGAGAGAGTTCCCGGGACCGAGTCAAACCTGAAAAGCTTGGAATGGCCAGGAAAGCACCTCCAGCACCCACTGCAAGGCAGCAAGAGAGCGCCCCCCCCCACCTGGAAGGGCCAGATCCCGTGACTGCTGTAATGTATAGGGATAGGTACCTGGAATTGGGGCAGTGACACTTTAATGCCCTGTACACTACATGATATTTTGATGTGGAATACTGAAACCCAAAAACAAAAAAAAACATAGAACCATGACATTCCCTCACAGCGTGGTCCTGGAATCAACTCCAGCGTTCCCGGAGCAAATGTCTGTATTTCCCACCTCCTGCAGCTTTGGTTTGTACAACAGTTTCCAAACTATTCAGCCTGCAGTGTTTTCTCTGTAGTATTTATTCTTCCTTAAATATGAAAAATAGTTAACTGTTGCAAACAATAATAATATAGCACACATACCAGTATATTATAACTATTCCTTTTATCTATGGGGTTCTCTGAAGCTTATTGAAAGATTTGGGAAGAACTTACGCCTCACATCATGGTTGTACAAAAGTTTAGCTTGCGTAGGCCACGCTGAGCAAAGAAGAAATATCTGGGGCCATGTATCAAATAAATAAAATAGTTAATGTATATAAGTAATTTATAATGTATATAGACACAAGTAAACTTTAAAAATATTTTTATTAAAACATATATTTTAAAAAAGCAATAAAGACATAAAATAGTGGGATATTTGGCATTATTTTTGTGAAACTAATGCATCAGATTGGTTCATTGAAATTGCTACAATTTTTAGTGAATTCTCAAGATGTTCATCAGAGATTTTTGATGAAATTTTACTCTTCCACTGCTTCATCCTTGAAAACAGCTGTTCACAAATGTACTCCTAAAAAGCAATGACCTGAACAAGATACGATTGTGAAGTGAGGGGTATTTCTGCTCTGATAAGGCAAGTCTTATCAATGTCCAGTAAAGATACATGATGAAATTTTGAGTTGAATATCTGATTACAATTCCCTGCATTCCATTTGAAAATTCATAGGTCATTATATATGTCTACTGAAAATGGAAAAAAAGATAGATATAGATAGATATAGATATAGATATAGATATAGATATAGATATAGATATAGATAGATAGATAGATAGATAGATAGATAGATAGATAGATAGATAGATAGATAATAAAATAAAAGTTTTGGTATGTTTGGCAATATTGAAACCAGTTCTTAAATTCCTTTATCAAAACAGAAAACACAACTAAATGTTTTTCCTGTTTACAGCACTGTGCTAAGACAGTGTATGTAATTATTTGGCACAACTTAAGTTAGTATTGCACTGTGCCCTCCCTGTGCCCTGGTTTCAGCCTAGACATTGCACACCACTGTTTAGTTATTGTGAGCAATGGGTGTGTGGCCGGAGGCAGGCCATGCAACTCATCTGGGAAGACCTTCCATCAAGATGGTGTGGGGTAGCGATGGACACAGGATATGCAGGGCCAGATCACATGTGGCCCACAGATTGCAGTTTTAACATACCTGGCTTAGGTTTTGAAATAGGAACAGAATAATAATGTAGGATTAGAAAACAGTGCTACCGCTAATAGTGTTCACTTGTCAAATAAAAAATATTTCCACAAACCATGAAGAAATAGAAAATGTTTTAAATGCTGTGTAGTATGAAAGTCACAAGAAGGAGACCAATTAAGAAAAAGAAGTAAAACTCCTTAAATTCGATTGTAAAGATTTTGATAAGTTGTGCTTCAGGCATACTTTAAAGAATCTGAAAACAAAACATACGAAAAATGCTGATGGATTTCAAAAAGACTGTATTCTTATATACATATTCTTGGACTCAGTATCTTTACTTTTCATGGATTTCATGAGATCTTTCTTCTAGACACCATCCCAGACAGATTCTCTTTTTAAATTGGTTGCATTTTTTAAAATTTCTTTCTCCACTCTGTTTTGCTCTCCCCTAGCTTCAGTCATCTCAGCACTACCCACCTGACTCCTTATCAGGTTCTCTTTGGAGACAGTGTGTTTTCCCTACTCGTCAGGGAGTGCCATTATGCTTTACTTCTGCTATTTATCCATTTCAGTCTGTGCTCTCAGATGCATTCAGCCAGAGAGATCCTCCACACATCATCAAGAGGAAGGGCAAGGAAAATTTCCATGCTTTGCTGCTGGGTCCTCTGCAGCCATATCATTTGACAAAACAGTACCTCCATAGTAAATAATTAGCAGTGAGTTAGTCTATTAGTATCATCAAAGTCAAAAAGGCAAGGCAAGGCAAGGAAAGTGGCTGGATTAAAAGTGACATATAATTTGCAGTCTCTTTCTGTCTGACCAGGGATTAGATTTTCTAATTTATTTCTGGAGTGGCCAGGCTAGAAGAAAAGAGATTGTGTCTGTCCATAGAATCACAGTCTCTATTTGCTAAGTAAAGTTAGAATCCAACTCTACCATCTCAAGTGAATATTTTAATTATCAGTCAATTTCCCACATTGATGTAATTCCATAATTCTGTCTCCCCTACCTGTCTTGGATCTGGGAAAGCTTCCTGCTTGAGATAGTATCAAACTGATATAGTTCTGCATCTGTTCTGATACATTTGTGCCTATATTTTATAATAACAAAATGAATAACAAAATATTTATCAAAAATATATATTTTTTATTTTTTCTGCTAATCAATAAAAAATTGTATTATCTAAATGGTATACAAGCTCCATCAGATTCTAAATAGTAAATGTGTTCCCATCCTAATCCTACTCATTCTAAATACAGGTTTGTTTATTCTTGGTAGAAACACATAATCTCTGTATATTTGCCAGTTATGAAGCAGAGGAGCATTTTTTGCATTCATTTTTATGTAGCTTTTATGTATTGGATTATACACGGGGAAAATGGCAAGCTTTATTATAAAATCTGTGAATCAAAATATTAAATAACTCAATGTGACAGTTAAAGTTCGTCTGCTAACAAGAATTGTTTATCTGCCTAACTTTTCATGATTAAAATCTTGAGTTTCGTTTACCTTCCTACTTTTTTTCTACTGATAGATAGTCTGCATAATTGACAAATTCAATCAACTTCTGAACTGAGCAGGGCAATTATTTTTTTCCTTACCTAACAAATATCTCTGACCAAATAAAACGTATCTTCTAATATTCCTGTTATCTTTTTTATTACCTTAATGCTACTTAGAGGTCTGCATCTCTTTAGGTCTGGCTCTCTGAGCCACAGTAGATATATGTTTAATTAGTTTACATTTACTGAAGCTGAAATGTTTCAGACATTCACTGAAATGGAGAGGTAGTTCATACATTAAGGCTTTATTAAGAAATGACACACATTTAAAATGTTGAGTAGATGCTTAGGTCTTTAGTAAGAAACAGTTCCCTTTCACTCCATTCTATTCTACTCTATTCTTTTCTGTTCTGTTCAAAACAATCTATAAAATAGATCCTTCATATTCTTTCAGCAATGTTTCTTCTTCATATCTAAACTTAATAAAGTCAATAATAATCCTCTTTTAAATAAAAACACCACCTCAAATGTCTATGTTGTTAGTCCCTGAGAAACAAAGCTTTCCGAAGAGTGATAGGCCAGCTATGGTTGGCTGATGTCTCCTACAGATAGTTGAAAAAATCTTACAGTGCATGTTTTCACACATCTATCTAGTGAAGTAATTTACAGTATTCAATATTATGATCTTTAGAACCAAATATATCGTGCTTTTCACTTCTGAAAGATCTAGTTTGGTATTTGGAGGGAAAAGAGGCACCTCAGGATCTCAGTTGAAACAGACACCTTAGCTCTCAGGTTGCAGTGTCTTACATAGAGTTTTAGTGGCTCACTTACATTCACTTGAAATTTTTGTCCTTCAGACTTCCCCTGAAGTTGTAGTTATGAGTCATTTCAGGCTGAAATTGGAGTGTGAAGGAAAATGTTTGCAAGTGGAGATTACATCCTCAAGTATGCCAGGAGGAAAAGTGATGCCTTTTTCTGCAGACTATTAGAGATGAGAACGTTCAATCTTTCCCAGGCTGAGTGGAAACTTGCAGCCCCTTGTACTCTTGAAAGGGATGCTTAGTGAGATAGACAATGCACATTTAAACCTCATCAGCTCTTCCTGATCAAAGTGTGCCTTGAACTTCTATTTCAACTGATTAGGAAGAGTCAAATATTATTCCAATCAGTTCCTACAGGTACTAAGCTGAGAGCACAGTTAGAAGAGGCAATAGCTTTTGCAGAAGCACCACAAGACACAGTTGTCATCATTGGCATTGTAGCAACTCCTCTGACATGGCAGAGCCTAGAGCCTACCAACTTCTGTAGGTCAGGGCTGTGTGGTCCCCACTGATTCTTGATGAGGCAGAGGGGCTCTTCATCTGCAGGATATGTACACTGGGGGAACCCTGGATTTGCAAAAGAAAAAAGATGCAATTGGAGGTGAAAAGGATGTGTGTTGACAAAAATGAACATGACCTGAGCTTCACTGAGATCTTGAAGGTAAAAGGACTTGAGTTCCACACCACTGATAAGTAGAAACAGGTAGGATCTGTGTCTGTTTTCTTGAGAAAGGACAGGAAAGGCTGGAAGATCATGAGTTCTGTAAAAAAACAAAACAAAACAAAACAAAACAAAACAAAACAAAACAAAACAAAACAAACACATTACTTTAAATAAAGGGCTGAAAAATAAAAAATGAAAAGATACTGATCTTCTAATGTGTAGATAATATAGAGATTTCTTTTTGCCCCAGCCTAAGAAAAATCCTCATTATATAAATGTCGAAAATGGCCATTTATAAAAATCTTCCCATTCGGTTCACATAATCAATTTTAAACTACTTATTAAATATATTTTTTTAAAAAAACTGAATATTTCATTTAGAGGAAACAATTGGATTATCCACAAAGAAATCCTATATTTCATTCACTGCTTGGTCAAATATGTCTAGAAAAAGTACATGATAAACTTTGAATGTCACAGAATCACAGAATCACAAAGTTGGAAACGACCTGCAAGATCATCTAGTCCAACCACCCTCCCATTCCTATTAGTACCACAAGCACTAAACCATCTCTCGTAGCTCCTCATCCAGGCGCCTCTTGAACACTGCCAGGGACGGCGACTCCACCATCTCCCTGGGCAGCCATTCCAGTGCCTGACCACCCTTTGGGAGAAAAAGTTTCTCCTAATATCCAACCTAAACCTCCTCTGGTATAACTTCTGGCCGTTTCCTTGGGTCCTACTATTTGCCTGGGAGAAGAGGCCAGACCCTTTTGCACCACAACCTCCCTTCAGGAAGTTGTAGAGTGCAATGAGGTCTCCCCTGAGCCTCCTCTTCTCCAGACTAAACAATCCCAGCTCCCTCAGCCACTCCTCTTAAGACTTGTGCTCCAGACCCCTCACCAGTTTCGTTGCCCTTCTCTGGACACGTTCCAGGGCCTCAATGTCTTTCTTGTAGTGAGGGGCCCAAAACTGAACACAGTACTCGAGGTGCAGCCTCACCAGTGCTGAGTAGAGGGGGATGATCACCTCTCTGCTCCTGCTGGCCACACTATTTCTAATGCAGGCATGTGTTCTGAACCTGTTATATATAGTAGCAATATAATATTTTAGTTATTTGTAACAGAAAGGCATAAACTTAAAAATATTTTGAAAATGAATACATCAGCAAAGGAAAAAGAAATTGTTCATTTTGGAGGTTATTTTATTTCCGTTTTTTATTCTTAAAATGATTTATTTTACTCTTTAGAATACAAAGAATTAGAGCTTTTAGTCAAATACTCAGGAGTGTGATATTCAAGCTCTGTGGGAGACAGAACAGAAAGTAGTCTCTTTAGAGGATTAATAGATGACAGAGAAAGCAACAGCATGTAAAAACACAGGCCAGCTGAGAGGCTTGGAAAGATTTAGGACAAACATATGTATTCTGTGAAATAAGTGATAGCACTTAAATACCAATGTACCTGAAAGCAATTTGCATTTCTGCAAGTTCTTCATCGTGGAGGCTATAATCAAAGTCCTAATTTCTCCAGGCTTAATTTTACAATCTCTGAAGTAAAAGAGGTCACTTTAAAGAAGACATTATCACTTGAACAGTTTTTTTTTTCATCCTCACTACTGTTAACTAGTGACTCTCTCTGAGGTTCTATGGTCTATTTAATCAGAGTAGAATTTACTTTGAATTCATAAGAAGACCATTTACTTCCCATTTGATTCTGCCTTGAGCACTCAAATGGAACCTAAATGTCCATAGACTTTATACTTGCCTTTTGAAAAGGATGAATTCACTATCAATAAAAAATAAAGAATGCCCATTAGGCAATCTCCTAGTATTCAAAAATATCCTTCCTGTAATCATTACACAGGGGTGAGCTGTTTTTGTAGCCATAGCAGAAAAGCTTTCCTATAACTGATCCATTATAGGTTACTCTGAAATGGTTTATCTCAGGGCTTATATCTTAAGGAGATATAATAGCCTTAGAAAGCATCATGTCCTAAAATATACAGAAACAACTCAGAAAAAGGAATTCTCTAGCCCTACATTTTGTTCTTTTTGTAATTTTATGGATTTCCACAAATGTAAGAAGTACTTATCAAGTAATAAGTAATCAAAAAATTTTAGATACGATTATTTGAAATGTAAGAAATTCAAAGTCATAACTCTTTACTCTTGGATATGTAATCAAAAGGCAGAGGGTATGAGGTTTCTTATTATTAATACAGGAATCCTTTGACATTTATTCCAGATAACAAAAAGCTTTTGTTGCTGTCTACTCTTCATACTGTTGGAAGCATTGTAATCAAAAGCATCCAGCCCAGAACTGAAATGTAAATAGAGTATAGCAGGCCCTATTTATTTCACTGTTATCTAATAGGAAAAGAATGGTTGGTGCAAATATTGTAGAGATTTTATACATATAGAACATATTTACCCCAAAAGAAATCCGGCTGGAACTTTAGCTTCCCTGTCTTTGAGAAAAGATTACACACATAGCTTGTATATCTTCAGTAGCTCCATCATCTCTTGCAGAGGATCTCTTCCAGGATCATTATTTAATGTTGCTTCTAAAATGTACTAACATCTGGGATGAGATAATTCTCTTTCAACTTTTTACAATTAAGGTTGGATCTTGCGTGGAAACAGGTACCTAAATGTAGTAGTATCCCATCAGATCTCCCTGTGCCAGCCTGTGAAGATGATTTAGAAGCCTCAGGATATCTTCCAAAAGACTAGACATAATCCTAGAGTCTATTTATTGTCAAAGATTAGATATAGGCGTTCTTCCCTATGAGGAAAAACATAGCAACAGGGAAGAAGGATGAAATATTAAGCTCATTTTTTTCCCCTTACTGATTATTGAAAAATAATATAGCATGAGCTTAGATGTGGATATTCACATTATAAATTTCTGAGTTTGGTAGATAAAATTGGAAACCACGTATGCTATGTCAAGACTGTGTCCACCAAATAAAGAGTTTTTATCTCCCTCTACTGGGCACTGGTGTGGCTACACCTGCAGATTGTGTCCAGTTCGGTGTCCTCCTTTTGAAGTAAAACAAGAAATGTAGATCCTCAGAGGAAAGATTACCAGGGTGTTCACAATCCAGCTGGCACCATCTTGGGTGAGACGCCAAGAAAGCTGGGCTTGCTTAGTTTAGCAAGGAGGAGGCTAAATTGCAGTCTAACACAAACTGGTTATCTGAGGGCAATTGCTAAAGCATGGATTCACTGTTTAGTGCAAAAGGCACTAAAGAAGGATCAACAGGTGCAGATTGCAGCTTCAGAGGGTCAAGTGTCTGGAAAGAAAATTAACTGTGAGCTGTGCAGAACTGGAGGTGCTATGAAACTTCTTTCCTTGGAAGCTTTCAAAATTAGATTAGGCAATGCCATGCTAAGTGATCCAAATTACTGTTGGCAACAGTCCTGCTTCAAGCAAAACATTGGATTATGACCTCCAGAGATCTCTGTTAGCCAATATTTCCACAATTCTGAGATGTTTAAAATAGTACATCTTATTATAAATTGGATAAATGCATAAATTGAAATCAAATTTAATAATTTATATTTTGTATTCAATCTTACTAGTAAAATATTATTTTCATAGGAGTTGAATGAGAATTTGTTTCTAACTGTTGTGAGGCTGAGAGGTAGTGCTATTTGTTACAGAAGAAATGCAGGGTAGTGCTTGAACTTGTTTTATAGAAAAGACAACCTTAGAGTAAAGCTGGAAACATTAGCAATGGCAATATTTACCTTCTCATTCATAGTTCAGTGAATGTCAAAGGTAGCTGTTTGTTAGAGATGAAAAATGAAACAGTTTGGTTTGTTTGACATGGGTAAATATGGATTCAGCATCTATTCACAGTTGATATATTATATATTTGGAATCTTACAGATGATCTACTCTTTCTAACAATGTAAGTGTTGAAAGATTGAATTTTCCAACTAAATAAAACACAGAGATGTAAATCTATTTTCTGTACTACAATACAGTTTAAAAATACTTGTACTTCAAATCTCAGCTTAAAAGCAATCCCATAACTTCATGCATATTAGCAGCATTATCCATTTAGTACCTCTAAATTGCATATTTAAATTCCAACGAAAATTACCAAAAGAACCATCTTCAGAAAAATATCTAAATATAGATTACTTCATTATCTGTAAATCAGTCTCAAAAAAAGGTACAGCATGTGAAATAGGAACCAATTGACTGGTTAAGTGCTTTGCCACTTGCAATCAGAAGAAATAACAATTACAGCAATAACTGCTAATCCTAAGAAGTCAAAGCACAGTTAGGCAGCCACTAAATTCTGTTATGAAGTGTGATTATTATTACTAGGCTTCTTTCACAAAATGATTGGATGGAAATGTTAAGAAAGCTTTTTAGAAGCTAGGGCATAGCTTTATATTGTGCTACTCAAGAAAAAACAACTGTAAATTCTGAAAACATTAACTGGTTTTCAGAAATCTCTTTAATAATAATCTCAAATGCTGAGATGTTCTTTTTTTTTTTTTTTTTTTTTTTTTTTCCTGAGTGGATTAGACTAAAAATGGAGACATGCTTTAAGCAGTGAAGATGTGTAATAATGCTTTGTAATTAGCAAGTTAGCATGGTTTGCAGATAAATATGTAATTTACTAATGTATGTATGCATTTTAAAGTACGCTACACATTCTGTTACTACCTGCAAAGAAAAATATTAGGACTATGATATAGAATCACAGAATCATTAAGGCTGGAAAAGACCTCTGAGATCATCTTGTCCAACTGGTTCATCTACTTTTTCCTTAAATGCTTCCTTGGGCAACATAAATATATACATGAACTTATAACTTAGGAAATGTATACACGTACTGAAAGCATAATTTTACTAAGTAAATTGGAATCACCTTCACAAATCTTTATTTCTTTTACCCATATAAGACATTAAATATGCCTAAAGATAACTGTGTGAATTTTACAGCTATAAATCCAGACCAAGCACTAAAGCATACTTCTTTTCCTGACTAAGGAGTTTTGATTCCTGAGATTTCTTACATACTGCCAGAAGTCTATTTTCTAATGAGTTACCTATGGAACAAGTCATCTACCCACACACTTCTTCCACACAGGCTGTGGAAACATTTACATAAACAATATAATATAGTGGCCATTCGCTTAGTCTTCCATTTTGACTCTAACAGTAATTTCTTTGAAAAACCCTACATGCTAGCCAAAAGAAATCCAGCCCCTCTATTTTCTTGTAAACTCTTGTAAACAGTTTCTAGGGAGTGATTTCCTAGTTTCATCCAACAAATTCAGCTGAATAATTTCCTCAATAGAAAAAGAATCTGTACTGCTTCACTACTGATCTCTTTTCTGAAATGCATGTGATGCTGAACTACATTTGCCATAAGAATTTGAGCTCTCTAGGGCTGGAAATGAGTTTCAAGTGTTTCCTTGAAACATTAATATACTTACAGAAGTATTGGTCCCAGTTTATGATGACTACCTCCCACAATTAATCCTACTCATCTGCCTGAACTGGTGACTGTCATTTGCTGCTTTATTTGATGCAAATTCTATATTAATTAGCTTCATGATTCATTCATTCAGAAACTTCTATAAGCAATTCTCAGCCCGTCAACTGCTTGAGAATGGCCCAGCTCTAGTGACAGTGGCACACTCTCCTGGTTGGTGGCTGTACCTGGAGCTGAACAAGCATCAAGGTTTTATTCTTGACTAGTCAAGAGCAACTGAATGGTAGAGTATTGCTTTGTTGTTGTTGTTTTGATTTGTTTCTGTTTTAAATCTTTTACAGCTGGGGACGGGAAGTTTGCTGTGAATTTATTATCTGGCTCTATGAGATGGAAGTTTTATCCCCAGCCTGAATTTGTTCTGCTGTCTTCTGTGTGTGGATCCATGATCAGTAGGAATGGCTGTCTTCAGCTTTCTTACTGTATGTTTGGTGCCCAAGTAGAAGAAAATGTCCTCTGTGCGTAGGCCTAAGTTATCAGATCTGTTCTTCAGTGTTTAATGCATTATCTATTCTTACATGCTACATCTTACTAGCTATAGAATAGGGCAGAAAATTTAGGCAAAGTTACATAGAGAACATATGCATGCAATTATGTGTAAATTAGAGGTAAAGGAAACATATGCAAGCTATCTTCTTAATTTCTACCTATCTTATATTTCTGCTAAAAACTCTTTTATTTAGAGTTTCAGAATATTAATTAATTTAAACATTTTTTGAAAGTCAGCACTTAATTTATTATTCATCTCCTTCCCCAGATTTCAAATATATCAACAATGCAGTGGATCATCCTGAAATCCTACACTAAGGACATTACTCTTAGTACATTATGACAAAGAATCATATGTGATGTTATAGGAAATGTGTTACCTAATATTGTTATCATGCATGTTTAATATCAGAAATAAATTTTAAGTTCCTAAAATTCCCATTTTCCTTTCACTGATTTTTAAAAATTGATTTCCTGTTCTATTTGTATTTTAACTGCCATGACAACCAGTTTGCATTTTACTTATATAATAAGTGATAACATTTCTCTTTCTAATAACTTGTTTTATAATAATAGAATGTGGAAAAAAGGTTCTTGACAACATTAAGAATTCATCATACTATCTATTAAATAAAAATTAG
This sequence comes from Tympanuchus pallidicinctus, assembly GCF_026119805.1. NCBI lineage: Eukaryota > Metazoa > Chordata > Aves > Galliformes > Phasianidae > Tympanuchus > Tympanuchus pallidicinctus. The sequence goes on along the minus strand of NW_026294780.1, from coordinate 3,595,208 downwards.
TTACTACATTACTTAATATTCAAGCTCAAATTTACATTAAATATAAGAAAAAAATCTTTTACAGTGAGGTTGATGAGGCACTGGAACATGTTACCTAATGATGTGGTTGATGCCCCATCCCTGCAGACTTTCAAGCCAAGGCTGGATAAGGCCCTGGGCAACTTGATCTAGCTGTGGTGTTCCTTTTCAATGCAGGGGAGTTGGACCAGATGGCCTTCAAAGGTCTTTTCCAACTCTAAGCATTCTATAATTCTATGATATTTTCTGGGATCACAGGTATGAAAGTTTAGGAAGACTGATTCCAAAAATAAAGCAAGATTGGTTTATTGCACAATTTATTTGAAATCTTTATTAAAAACAGAACTGCAATCAAAAGCTATTCTGTGCTTTGGGCTTGAAAATGACTCTTATTTTAAAAACAATCTGTTGCCTGAGCATAGCACATGTTTAATGTTTATTAATAAAAGAGACTGTTTTATTCCTTTTAGTAATGTATTTGCTGTTTTCTTGAAAGATTGAAATCAATAAACCAATACCTAGATGCTCAGATTATATAATTAGCTGAAGGTATATCCACACTACTAAAGACAAGAACATTTTATTTTCAGCTATATCCTGACTATTCTTCTATGAAGTCAGTTATAGCAATGGCTGCCTGGAAATTTTCTTAACATTAGACCTAATTCTATGACTTCCAAATCCATCTTGTACCACTGCTTTTACCATTCTCCACGTAGTCCTTATTTCTTTGTTGTCATTATGCATTTTCATTTTATTTATTTATTTTCTTAAAGCAGGTTTCCAATCAGCTTCTCCAGTTGAATTGAAAACAATTGTGCTTGACAAAAGTAGTCAACATGAATGAGATCTTTAGCTTTGGGAAGGCAATTATGCTAAAATATGTTTGACTAATAGCAAAATAATTTGTTCTTCACTGTATGTTTTGACTAAGTGTGTCAAATGAGTATCATTTAGTTAGAACTCTTCCTCACTAATGAAGACAAGGGTGAAGGTCTTTGCAAAACAAATACAGTAGAATAAACAGAATACTCACACCATGGTAAGTAAGATTTTACACTAAACACACAGCTCTGGGGAAGCTATTGAAGAACAGGGACACGACTTTCCTTTGATTTGCTCCTCAGCAACCCATTTAGACTTACAAGTGCCTGGTGGAGAAAAAACCTTTGCCAAACTAGTCTTAGGTATGTCTCATGACTAGATTTCACCACAGTTAAAAATAATTAAAAAGTATTAAGAATTGGGAAAAAAAAAAAGAAGTATTTTTTCAAGATCTCAGGAAATGTGAGTGACAACTTTCAGAAGCATTTATATATTAGTCTGTAGTGTGAAAGGCAGTTAGCTTTGTCTTCAGCTCAATTGGTCTTAATTTTAATATAAGTGGTGCTTATGACAGTAGCAATGCAAGGGGTTTCCACCTCCTAATATTCCTTCGCTCTTCATTCTCTTACTGTAAAGGAGTGCCACTTCTCAGTCATGCTAGCACCAATATTTAAAGGATGAAATAAGTTATCTGTGGAATAAACAATTGATAGGAACAGGGGTGGGAATAGGAAAAGCTCTGGTTGAAGTGTATCAGGTCTTGCCTGTCTCTCAGGGTGAAATTAAAAGCAGTTGCCTTGGCACAACTGGGAGGTGTTGCAAAACAGTGTGGGAGTGAGAAGACAAGCATCAAGGAACCATGACAAAATGTTGCCACTGAATACTTCCGAAAACGAACTTGTGGTTACATTTCTTCATCTGTAGGCCCTTCAAAACTCTGTAGTTTCCCAAAAAGCTTTAAGCTGTTTAAACTATATCTTCTTGACATTTTACATTCAGTCAAAAGTGGTTAAAACTATGCAGGCTACATAGCCTGCATAGTTCACACAAAGAAATTTAAGGTCCTTAAGCTAAGTGAAGACTTTGGGAGTTTATGATCCCTGTTTTCTCCAGCAATGAAAATTTTAAGACTTCCTAAAGAACACTGGATAGGTGTCAGAAGATTTTGAGCTTCACTGTGTATTTGAGTTTTCTTAAGAAGCTGAGTCTGTTTTAGTTATTTGATGTTACAAAGATGATACAATTCTTTCTTAACATCACTGTAAAACTTTTCAGCTCATCATGGGAATAAAAAATATTTATTTCCATATTCTATGTATCAAGTAAAACTTCAGTAGTGGCCAAGAATTTGAATGTATATGTCACATATCCTAATGCTGACCAAGAATGAGTAAGATTTCTATATCCCTTGAAAAGACAGAGACCATACAGAATATATACATGCTTTTTCAGTTGATGATTTGTAGTACTTACCTATATAAAAAACTAGAATACAAATGTGAAATTAACAAAAAATATTAATTTTAATTAATTATTTTTAAAAAGGCACTAGTTCCAAAATCTCCAGGATTTTTATAAACTAATTTTTCTTACCCTAATTTAGTGTATCTTTTAATAAGAGAATATTTTGTTAATGGATTCTGGATGGGAAGCCTCTTAAAATAAATGGTTAGCTTCTTTCACTGTCAAAACAAAACAATAACTGCCCATGTGAACCTTCTCATTAAGATTTTATTCACCTAGTTTAAGTTCTTAACATCTGTAAAAAATTTGCTCTGTGACTTACAATGTAGGCCACTCTTTTGGTATTCCTTTTAAGAAAAGGCACTAGATCATACTTGCAGATTGAAGTTTCTGGAACTTTAAGAGCATGCAAATGTAGACTATGAAAGGTATCATGGAAAGAATGGTAACTTCATTGTGCAGTGTTAAGATGAAAACTAGGAATGGAGTCACTTTTCTCAAGGCTGAACAGACCCAGGTCACTCAGTCTTTCCTCACAGAAGAGATGCTCCAGGCCCTTTATCATCTTTGTGGCCTTCTGCTGGACTCTCTCTAGGAGATCCCTGTCTTTCTTGTACCGAGGAACCCATAACTAGATACAGTAACGCAGCTGAGGCCTGACCACAGCAGAGTAGAGGGAGAGGATCAGCTCCCTTGACCTGCTGGCCACGCTCCTTTTAATGCAGTCCAGGATCACACTGACCTTCTTGGCCACCAGGGCACAGTGCTGGTTCATGGCCAACCTGTTGTCCACCAGGAACACCATGTCCCTCTCTGAAGAACTTTTTTCCAGCAGGTCATCCCTCAACCTGAACTGGTGCATGTGGTTATTCCTCCCTATGTGCAAGATTGTTTTTCTTAAATCTCATCTGATTCCTCTCCGCCCAACTCTGCATCCTGTCCAGATCTAGCTGAGTAACAGCACAGCCCTCTGGTGTGTCAGCTATTCCTCCCGGCTTCACATCATCAGAAAACTTACTGAGGGTGAACACTATTCCCTCATCAAGGTCATTGATGAAGATGTTGAACAAGACCAAAGCCAGCACCGATCCCCAAGGAACATCACTAAATAATAGGCCTCCAACTGGACAGCCAGCCAGTTCTCAACCCATCTCACCATCCAGTCATCTATTTCACACTTCCTCAGCTTTGTGCTGTGGGAGACAGTACTAAATGCCTTGCTGAGGTTGGAAATGACCTGCAAGATCATCAACCATCCTCCCATTACCATAGCTACCACAAGCCTCTAAACCCTACCTCATAGCTCCTCATCCAGATGCCTCTTGAACACTGCCAGGGACGGTAACACCACCACCTCCCTGGGCAGCCATTCCAGTGCCTGACCACTCTGAGAGAAAAAGTTTTTCCTTATGTCTAATCTAAACCTCCTCTGGTACAACTTGCAGCCATTTTCTCAGGTCCTGTTTGGTGCCTGATAGAAGAGGACAAACCCCTCCTCATCACAACCTCCCTTCAGGAAGTTGTAGAGTGCAATGAGGTCTTCTCTGAGCCTCCTTTTCTCCAGACTGAACAATCCCAGCTCCCTCAGCCACTCCTCATAAGACTTGTGCTTCAGATCCTTCACCAGTTTCACTGTCCTTCTCTGGGCATGTTCCAGGAACTCAGTGTCTTTCTTGTAGTGAGGGGCCCAAAACTGAACACAGTACTCAAGGTGTGGCCTCACCAGTGCCACCTGAGCACACTGTTGGCTCATGTTCAGCTGAGCATCAACCAACACCCCCAGGTCCCTTTCCTCTTCACAGTCATCCAGTCACTCATCCCCAAGCCTATAATGCTGCATGGGGTTGTTGTGACCAAAGTGCTGGACCCAACACTTGGCCTTGTTGAATCTCATCCCATTCACCTTAGCCCAGTGATACAGCTTATCTAGATTCCTCTGAAGGGCCTCCCCACCCTCAGGCAGACCAACACCACCTCCCAACTTGGTGTCATTTGCAAACTTACTGATGGTACACTCAATCCCTTCATCTAGGTCATCAATAAAGATATTAAACAAGACGGGCCCCAATACCGACCCCTGGTGGACACCACTTGAAATGGGTCGCCAGCTGGACTTAGCTCCATTAACTACTACCTGCTGGGCACAGTCCTCTAGCCAATTCCTTACCCAAAGAAGAGTATACATGTCCAGGCCATGGGCAGCCAGTTTCCCCAGCAGAATACTGTGAGAGACTGTGTCAAAGGCTTTGCTGAAGTCTAGGTAGACTGCATCAAGGTAGGCTACATCCATTGCTCTCCCCCCATCCACCCAGCCAGTGACAACATCATAGAAAGCTACCATGTTGATCAATCATGAAGTCCACCTGGTGAATCCATGCTGACTACTCCTGACAACCTTCTCTTCCAATTGCCTGAGATGGCATCTAGAACAAGCTGTTCCATTACATTTCCAGGGATGGATATGAGGCTGACTGGCCTGTAGTTTCCTGCTTGCCCTTTTTGAAGACCAGAGTGACACTGGCTATCCTCCAGTCTTCAGGCACTTCTCCCATTCTCTAAGACCACTCAAAGATAAAAGAGAGTGGTTCAGCAATCACCTCTGCTGCTCCCTCATCACACATGGATGCATCCCATTGCGGTCCATGGATTTATGTATGTTGATGTTGCCTAGACACTCTCAGATAACTATGTATGCACAATTGTGTCACTTTCTTCAAAAATAAATAACTCAGTTTAGATGGTGGGCAATTTCATAGCAACATTATTATACTGGCCACTTGAGGCTATATTTCTCTTTAGTATGAAAATTAAAAACAAACTTAGTTTTGGAATAGACTCAATGCTGTGACTTAATCTGGCAGGCAGGTAATACAGAGATATTGGCCATAACCCTCTGGCTGAAAGATCATGGAGTCCAACCACAACCTGACCGTACTACCCTAATTCTAACAACCCACCACTAAATCATGTCCCTGAGTACCACATCCAGACATTTTTGATTAAACATATTCAGAGACAGCCAGGGACACATCCCCAATTAGCCAGGTCTGCGGAAGGATGATGGAGAGTGGCTTGGCAGCTACATCTGCCTACTCCCTCAGCACCACAGGGTGCAATCCATCCAGCCCCGTGGACTTATGAGTGTGCAGCTTTCAAAGCAGGTCCAAAACCATCTCATCGTGGGTTACACCTATTCTGTTCCCGATCCCTACCTCCCAGCACAAGGGGCTGCGTGCCCAGGGAACAACTGGCCTTACTAGGAAAGACTGAGACAAAGAAGACACTGAGTACCTCAGCCTGATCCTGATCCTTGCTCACTGGAAGTTCATCTGTGAGGGCCTTTGGGTCCCCCAACACATCCTTATCTCCAAATTGGAGAGATGTGAATTTGATGGGTGGACCACTTGATGGATAAGAAATTGGCTAAAAGCCTGCAGACAGAGGGTGGCCATCAGTGGTTCTATGTCCAGGTGGATGCCAATAACGAGCAGCATCCTCCAGGGGTCTGTCTTGGGACTGGTGCTCTTCAACATCTTTATCAATGACTCTGATGACAGAATTGAGGGCACCCACAGCAAGTTTGCTGATGACACCAAGCTGAATGGTGTGGTTGACACAGTGGAAGGAAGGGATGCCATTCAGAGGGACCATAACAGACTAGAAAGGTGGGCCCGGGTGAACCTAATGAGGTTCAACACATCAAAGTGCAAGGTTTTGCACTTAGGCCGAAGAAATTCCAGGCATCCATACAGACTGGAAGGAGCGGTCCTTGAGAGCAGCCCTGCAGAGAAGGACCTGGGAGTCCTGATGAACAAAAAGCTTAACATAAGCCAGCAGTGTTCTCTTGCAGCTCGGAAAGCACAGAATCACAGAATCACAGAATCACCTGGGTTGGAAGGGACCTCAAGGATCATGTAGTTCCAACCCCCCTGCCTAGCAGGGCCACCAAACATCCACATTCAGATCAGGTTGCCCAGGACCCCGTCCAACCTGGCCTTGAACACGTCCAAGGACGGGGCATCCACAACCTCCCTGGGCAGCCCGTTCCAGGGCCTAACTACTCTCCTTGTGAAGAAACTACTCTCCTTGTGAAGAAAAATGCAAATGGTATCCTGGGCTTCACCAGAAGACGGGTGGCCAGCAGGGACAGAGAGGTGATTGTCCCTCTCTACTCTGCCTTCATGAGGCCCCATCTGGAGTACTGTGTCCAAGTCTGGAGCCCCCAGTACAAGAAAGACAGAGAGCTGTTGGAGAGGGTCCAGAGGAGGGCCACAAAGGAGCCGGTGCATCTCCCCTCCAAAGACAGGCTGAGGGAGCTGGGCTTGTTCATTCTGGAGAAGAGAAGGCTGTGGGGTAACCTCATTGCAGCCTTCCAATACCTAAAGGGAGCCTACAAACAGGAGGGGAATCAACTCTTTGAGAGGGTAGATAACTGCAGGACAAGGATAAATGGTTTTAAGTTGAGGGAGGGAAGGTTTAGGTTGGGTGTCAGGGGAAGTTCTTTACAATGAGAGCAGTGACATGCTGGAACAGGCTGCCCAGAGAGGTTGTGGATGCCCCATTCATGGAGGTGTTCAAAGCCAGGCTGGATGGGGCCCTGGGCAGCCTGGTCTAGTATTAAATGTGGAGGTTGGTGGTCCTGCCTGTGACGAGGGGGGAGGGAGGGGTGGAGTTTGATGATGCTTGAGGTCTCTTCCAACCTGGGCCATTCTGTGATTCTCTGATTAAGAGTGACTTGACAACTACACCATATTCAGGACTCTAGGATGAATGTTATCAGGCCCCAAAGACTTGTTCACATTCCATCTCATCAGGTGGTCTTAAACTTGCACTTTTCTTATAAAGCGAGGGATTTTGATAGCCCAACTGCCTCCTAGATGTTCAGGTTTCAACTGATCTCTTTGCAATAGAATCGTTCTGCAGACTGTAGGTTCAAAGGGCTTCTACTTGGAGCTCAAATGTTGCTTTATTGGGATAAAAGCAAATGTAAATGATGACTGGCCAGACCTTCCTTGGGTATTTCAGGAGCACTGGAGTAACTGTTGGAAACAACCACATACCATTATGTGCAGCTAGGAAGTCTCTAAGTGCCTCTGGAGCTAACTTTATTGCCCGTCTTTTGGACGGGTAAAGCAACCCAACCAGGGCTACTTCAAGTGGACATCTCTCAGAAAAAGTTCAGCAGCTGCGAAGTTGCCTATGAATATATTCAGTATTCTTTACTGCTTTCTAAATGCTGAATAGAGAGAGCTCTACCATAACTATAATATATTGATATAGTTCATTAATGATTACAAATGGAACTTGTGAAACAAAATGCTGGTTAGCAGTATGCAGATATCATCAGAACAAATTGTCAAGCCTAAACTGAGAAGGCCCAGATTACAAATATATTGAAATGGTGCCTGCATTTTCATTTTCATGAATGTGAGTGCATGATGAAATTTTCAGATCTTGAAAACATAATTTTGTCCCTCTAAGTGCATTGAGTGTTGTTAAATGTTTAAAACAGTAAATGACTACTTAAAATAAGGATAGAAATGTGATACAATCCTGTTAATACTGGCAAAGTGAATACTAGAATTGAGTGCTGGGGAAGATAGATTCTACATTCAATAAAGTTAACACAATTCTATTTCAAGTATAAACAGTAAAATTCTCAAAGCAAATACTATATGCGCTCCATGATGCATAGCATTACCATTCCTCTTTGAAGGATTAAATTCTTGAAAGCTTACTCTGAATTTCACAGCTTTCATCATTTTTAAATTAGAAACACACAAGTACAGTCTTTTTGGATTCAGGGACAACATGATACTCAGCATGTTAATACACTAATAGAGCATTCACTACCAGTAAAGCTTCAGAACTACAAAGTAATACCACACAGAACTTCATATAATTGTAAGATTCCGCCACTTTTAACAATGCACATAACATGGCTTAGTAATGTTGTTTATAAACTTGCTATGCACTTGAGTGGGTGTCAAGAAGTTAAATTATGGCTATACACTGTCTTTTACTATGTCAGTTATTAAAAAAAACAAAAAACAAAAAACAAAAAAAAAAAACAAAAAAAACACACAGGAAACACTGTAAGTCTGAAAAATCATGTTTAATTAAAAAAAAAAAAAAGAAACAGTTTTCATAACAGTCATAGAAATGAAATAACATTAATATGCAAATTTGAAATGGAAACTAATGTCTCTAGGGCATGGAGAAAAAACCAATGTATTCGAAAATTTCTCAAAAAAATGATTACTATTCTTGATCTGAAGAAGCATTCAATGTTTTTGACACTTGTAACTAATGGAAAAGTTTGAGCTTCAAAACCTTGTCCATATCTGTTCCTCCTTCCAGAGATCGCAGCTGACTTCTATGAGGGTGATAAGAGTTAGGACTCCCTCCTAGTGTTTGAAAATATGAGGGCTGCTCTGAAAGTCATGCCTCTTATTTAATAACGTAGGACCAAGACATCATATGTGGATGTTGGTGGTATGGCAGTAGAGACTGAACCTTCCCACCAGTATCCCATCAATGTTACTGCTGTGTGACAGCTGACAGCAGAGGGGCAGCATGACAAAATAGCATCTGACACAGAAGTGTAGATGAAGCACACAGAAAAAACTGTACCCCTTGACACTCATTGACATTTGTGAATATTTGTGGATACCAAACAGCAGATATTAGCACACTGAAATGTAACTATGGTGTTTCAGCAATGATATCACCATAACAGCTGTGAACCAGGGGGTCATCTCCACTGGTGTAGATTTTTACAAGTGCAGTGTGCAGACTCTTGTTCATTGCGGAAGAAAATACATAGCTAATGGTGGTGACTATGTTGAAAAATAATGGTTTTTGGTTTTGCTTTGTTTTTTTTTTACATGAGAGTCTGCTCTATCAAACAATGTTGTTGTGTTTTTGTATCTGTTGCAATTTCCAAGGAAATAAATAGGAGGCATTAATTTTGGAGCAAATTATGTATAAGTAAAAGCTGACTGGCTGAAAATAATGTGCATACTAGCTCAGTCTTTAAATCTGAGCTTTTGTGAAGAAGTAATTTCTCAAAGAACAAACAAATAATCTTCAATGAAGTGTAATGATTATATCTTTCACTCCAGAGAAAGACTTTAGTAACTCAGAAACATCCCCCAAAAAGTAATAATCATCCTTCACAGAAAGGATATCCTGTAGATCTAAAACATACAGTTGTCATTTCTCTGAGGTGCCAGTTGTGGAGCTGACAAACAAAGAGAGATTTTCTCTCCATGTAGACATATCTTTGAACTCGCTCCTTCTTTCGTCTTTATTTTTTTCCACTCAGAGATTTTAAGTTCAGATCTACACTTATCTGCAGGAGAACATGTCGATTCCTCAGGGAGAGATGGGAGATCATTGTAGCAGCACCAATGGAGCTTAAGAAAATCTGGTTGAATGTCCTTTTTACTGTTCAAGGCGTACTTTGTCTTCCTTTGGATTTTGTGGCAAACAATCCTTCCACTTGAGTGACAGAATAGCTCAGTTTTAAGGACAAAATCACCCTTTCTAAGGGTGATAGAATTGTCTTTTAAAAAAAAGGGCAACTTGACATTAAAATTCAAATTCTTTTGACCACCAACATAGGTTGCAGGTATCACACACAGTGTTTCACAGATTCTTTGAATTATATCTAACAATATAGTAGAAGCACACGTGAAGTAACTCCCTGGGATTCTTCAGTGGAAAAGGAACTAAAATACTAACCTTCCACATGGATTCCCTAGCTGGTGAAAAGACTTCTCTGCAAGGAGTTGAATTGGAGCCTAGTACTTTCTTTGCCTATTATTAAATGAGTTTTAATATTCCCAAGATTTTGAGGAAATGAAACAGGACCAAAATCTTTTTAGGAAGGATTCTGTGAAGGTTATGGGGACTGCATATTTTGAATAACTAGACAACTCATACCCTTCATTTTCTCTCTTCACAGCCACAGTTGTGCCACTACTTTCTCCAATATAGTTTGAAACACATGAGATGCAAGTGATTATACAAAGTGATGAGTTGTTCTGCATGTTATTTGAATTACTTCAGTTCCAAATAGCCTATGTGGGTTGCTGCTATGCTTTTTGATTCATCATGGAGAAATGAATTCAGAGCTTATCAAAATTCAAAATTCTGTGAGAATGATTTAGTGGTTCAGATTTCAAAAGCTATCTTTTGTAGTACTTCCTTTAAGGGATGTAAAACATTAAGAAAAATGTTTTGAAAAATTTTGATTTGAATGAAAGTTGGACTTGTTTTATTTTAATTTATATAACTGATAATATTCTCACCGTTTCTTGAGTAATCTGTGATAACATTGCTGATTATGTTTTCATTATTTCTTGACCAATCTATGGTTGATTACACAATATATAAAAAATTGTAGATAATTACTGGTACATCAAAGTATTATTAATATTTGAAGTAGTCTTTCTACATTTTAAAAAATAAATAAATAAATATACTTGCTATTTATTTTGAAATAACTCGTCATTTTTTTCTTCATAATTGTTTTATATTTGTATTGAAAATGTTTGACAGAACTGAGAAGAAAACAATCAGGAAAAGTACTGTCTTCAGATTTATTTATTTATTTTTTTTTTTTACCTTCCTATCACTTTCTCTGTTAATGAAAATAGCTTAAATGGATTTTTCTCTCCCACGCAAAAGCTAACAGTATTCGTGGTGGTGACAGTTTTGTTCCTCCCAGTAACTAACTACTCTGCAGAAGGAGGAGGCCTATACTGCTGTAAAACTGTGATCTATGGAAGATAAAAGGTTTCTGTGAATGTGTGAATCTTTTGTAATATATATAAAATGAACTCTGAGGATTTTTTTACTTTTTTGTCAAGTGAGAAGTAAGCTAGTGGCTCATGTAGAAGTGTGGTTACCAGAGCAACCTATAAAACATCTCCTTATACTATCAGATAAGCATATAACCAATATATTGTTGGTAATTATTTTCACTTTATGACCCAGAGATTATTTATATGGAAATCTTGTAATGTGTTCTGGAATCTTCAGAAATCTTCAAAACAGGTACAAACAGCCATACCACAGGACTTGTCTTTGATCTTGGAACCTTCTCTTAGAGGGAATTTGAGATTTTAGGCCTTCAGGTTACAAAAATGTAGGAAAATGGAGGGAGAAAACATACACTTCTTTGAAATAAAATTAATATCCATTTACTAATTAAGAAGTTAGGTTTCTCAGTGTTCATCAGACATTTGAATACACTGGAACTTTGTTTCAAGTACATCCTCAACTTCAGCTAGAATACTTCAAGTTTTCACATTTGTTAAACTCCTGTGTTTATTTGAGCAAAAAAAGAACAGACAAGGACCTTAGCACCAAGGGTACTTACTTGAACACTGTTCACTGAATCTTTCCTATTAAACTAGGAATGTTAACTGATTTGAAGAACAGGCATATATAACTATATTGTGTTGCAGAAAGTCTCATCTTCCTGGTACTATGAGCATTTATAAACTTTAAGACCTCTAAAAACCCAGGTTTACAGTCCTATTTATTTGTCCAAATATTATGTAGCTACTGATTAGATGGCTAAACATATATATGTGTTAAGATCTGATCTCCTATAATTTATAATTTAAATAAGAAAAAGAAGATAATGCAATAGTCATACAAGACAGGGACTCTGTCACTTCCGACAGAGTCAACACTACAGGTCTCATTGTTATATTGCATTAATTTTTCTATTTCTTTTTTTTCTCATTTCTGACTTGTGTGTTTTCCTTTTGAAAACAGTTCATGTGCTTGTCCTGAATCTGCTTGTGAATTCAATGTGGAAAAATCTTCCCTTTGTTTTTTGAGTTGTTTTTGGCCTCAGTTAGAGACATGTTAAATGGCCATCTGGCAACATCATTCCCCTTCAAACTTTTGTGAAAGGAAACTCATTTAGCAGGTGCATGCTAAACTATTGGCAAGTTATTGACAAATGAAAAAAGAGGTCAGCCTAGACTGACATGAGCACCCTCCTGAGAAAAAGCATTACATGCCTTATTAAACAGAAAATTGATAGTCAGAATGCAGAGTCTCAGAAGACAGACATCTATTTCTACGTGTTTTTTTTTAATACAAAGATTAGTATGTCAGAAATAGAAATGAAAGACAAAGACGTGAGTACTGAGTTTTCCATTTATTCTTTTGTACTCTACTACATAAAGCAATTGTCTGAAAAAAAAAAAAAAGAGTGAACAGTAATCTAAATGAGGCATCTTCAATTACACTGCAATTCTAAGTTAATCACTTCCAGGCGCGTAAATTTCCTATAACAAAAGATGTGTCCAGATATGTATAAAAGATTAGCACAAACAAGATAATTTTCCTCATAGTGACTGTAATGATGCTGTGTTCTGGATTTAGGAGAAAAAATAATTTTGTTAAAACTCTGATGCTTTAGTTGTTGTTGAAGAGTGCTTACTCTAACTCAAGGACTTCTCACATTGCCCTGCCAGAAATGAGCTGAGGGTGCAATAGGGAGCGGCTACAACCAAGACAGTTGATCTAAATTGGACAACTGGATACCCACATCTTATGGCATCATACTGAACAATAAAACTCAAAGTTGTCTGGGAGACCTGCCACTTCTCAGAGACTGATTGGACATTGATCAGCTGATGGTAAGCAATTGACACGTTATAAGAGATCATTCTTTTATGCCATTGCCTCAAAGCTTGCTGGGGACACAGATGAACAAGTCCAAGCAAGTCCTTCACTAGGGTTGAGAAATTCTTTGGATGGACAAGTTCTTGGCAAGGGTTGCAAAATCCTTTGTCTGAGGGACACAGATGGACAAGGCGAGGGGCAACTAGAGAGAGAAAAGAGATAAGACACACCTTAATGGTCCTGAAGCAGTCTTTTGTGTGGGCTTATCTTGAGGAAGATGGCCATCTCAGGGGGTGCTGCACATGATTCTTACCCAAGTGCCAGGAATGCCATGCTGGCAGAAGGATAAAAAAGGGACCTACAACCATGAGATTAGGTTTTCTGGCAACAGATTCCTCATGAAGAAGAAGGGGGTTTTTTGGACATAAGAAGCCTCACGTCCTGCCCCTCTCCCTCCTGGACCTACTCTGTCAGTGCACCTTCTTGCTGCCTAAGGCCAGCCATACTGCTGCTGCTCTCCCTGGAAGGTTTTCTGACAGATTCCTCACAACATGACGCCTGTATGCTGAAGAAGAACAAAGGTGTCTGCCATCATATCCCCCCACCATGGAATGCCTGCATGCTGATGGACTCGCCTGGGCCTGCTACCTGAGTTCTGCTGCTTCCTCCCAGACTTACCTTGCAGCTTCTTCCTGCTAACTACTTGCTGCCCAAGGCTGGCCACGCTGCTGCTGCTCTGCCCCCTCGCTTTTGCCTCTGACCTTCAAAATGGCAACAAGTCCGCTGCTGGATCCTGATGGTGACTATCTCTTCCACTTTACACAATTCTTGCTTCTTTCCTATCTTTTCTATCACCCTCCTTCCCTTCCCCATCACCCTAATGCATAATAGTGTCCATCTTTCCCTTCCCCATCTCCCTGATTAGGATTTGTAATAAACTGGTCAGACCAACATTTGAACTGTTGTTTCTTAATCTCATGCCAGGTATACATGTATCAGAGAACCTCCTCTCTCTCCTATAAATTGGAGCAAGACACATGTGCAGCACTTTATTGTGTATTCTATTATTGTTGTTGTTGTTGTTGCTGTTGTTTTCTCTTCCTTTTCTGTCCTATTAAACTTTTATCTCAACCCATTTGTTTTTCCTTTTTCTAATTCTCTCCCCAGATCTTTGTGGGAGAAGAGAGAAAATGGCTATGTGGCTACTATTTGCTTGTCAGGTCAAACTATAATACAGATCATCTGAGATTAGAATAAAGATTTTTAGAATAGTTGATAGATAAAACAAAAATTAGTTTAAAATGAATTTTTTTAGACAACTAAAAAAAGAAAGAAAATGTTTACTGATGCAGATAGTAGGCTCTCATAATGGAAAGCATAGTTTTAGATTAAATGGTTACATCGTTAGCATACTGTTTTTAGTGGCTGAATCAAACTGAACCGAGAAGGGCTTCAGACTTTGACTTTAGGATCATGTTGTATAAATTGTTGAAAATCTTGTTTCTCTAAAAGAGTAGACAAAAATATAAAGGTCAGCACATCAGGAAATTTACTGTCAATGTGACAGAAAACAGAGTTGTTTGTAGTGAGTTGTAGGTAAATAAGAATCAGAAAACCTTAGAGAAATCAAAACTTGTTAGTCAAACTTCTTATCTTTATCAGAAAACAGTAAAAACAAACAGAAAAACTCTGACACATTCTGTTTTTAGTTCTAGACACAATATTCTATTTCTGTGCACCACAGCTGTACTCAGAATATGTCTACGTGGTAAGGATTCACAGTAAATACCTACAGCTGTGTTAACATAAGGCCCTGTGAACTGTTTTTAAATTCTTAGGCATTAAGTCTGTGATTCAGACACTCATCTATTTGTTTCACCTAATGGATAAAAAAAGATCTTCTTGTGATATCCATATACTAGCACTCAAGAAATAAAATATTACCATACTCTCCTATAGGATGCTACAGACACGAGTAATACGAAAAATCCTGCTAATACTGCCCTCAAATCCATGTCTAGAAGAAGTATTTTGAAATTTCCCAGCTGTATCATAACATTTGGAGCCATGATTTGTTCCTAGACACTGAGATTCTCTGAACTGCGTACAAGTATTTCCAGGTATGCTGAAGAGATCAAAATGTTTTGTAAAATATTTAGACTACTGTTGCATTGCCTACTACAGACTACATATGGACTAAGACCGTACACTGGTATCAAGGGAGTATGTGTAAGTCTTAGATCTGAAGGTTCAAAAAATATAAGCATTTAAAACTATTTGAATTTTTTGTTGTTGTTCAGATAAACATCATAGTCACAGGAATGATTTCTCCTACATGATTAGCAGATACAATATTTAAAAAAGAAAAGAATGGGCTGATGAAGAAAGCATTTTGACCTTTCAGATGTTGATTTGAAACAAAACTTGAAACAGCAGAAGATGATGATATAGACTAGATAAATGGGCTGTGTGACATGTGACATTCAACAGGGCTAAATTCTAGCTGTTGCAATTGGTCCCTGACATAGTTTTGTGGTTTTTTGGTTTTCAGTATTCCACATCATAATATTATGTTGTGCACTGGGAGTTAAAGTGTTAATGTTCCAATTCCGGGTACCTGTCTCTGTACACCGAGGAAGCTATGGGATCTGGCCCTTCTGGGTTGGGCAGTCTCTTACTGGCTTGTAATGGGTGCTGCAGGGGGCTTTTCTATCCATACCAAGCTTTTCAGGTTTGACTCGGTCTCAGGAACTCAATCTCTCTCTCCTGTTTTATTTGATTTATTAGTCTCAATTTCAATTAGATTGTATCGTATTGTGTTATCTTGTATTCTGATATCATAGTCAGTAAAATAAGTTTTCCTCCATAGATTGTTGCCACTGTTTTATTTTTCCCCTTCCTTGAGCCCAGCTCCCATCTCCCTATCCCTTTTCCCTTTTCCTTCCCATTTTGTGGGGCTCGGGGGGGTGGGGGGGGCATGGGCCTACTGCTCCCTGTCACGGGCATAGATTGATCTAGTTAACTATGTGACAGTTCCTAACAACCCCATATGATGTTATAGGCTTGGGGAAGAAAGTTGTCCAGTAAAAAAGGACGTGCTGGTACTGGTAGACAGCTGGTTGGACATGAGCAAGGAGTATACCAAGAAGGCCAAGAGAGGCATTCTGGTCTATATCAGAAACAGTGTGACCAGCAGAAAGTGATGGAGCACTGTTGAGATCACACCTCAAATACTATGTTCAGGTTTGGACACCCCACTACAAGAATGGTATTTAGTCAAGTGCGTGCAGAGAAGAGCAAGAAAGCTGGTGAAACCTGTATCTCTATCCAATCACAGATGGAATTGTGAACTTGAACAAATCAGCAGTATGTCTTGCTTGTCTGTTGTGTCTGCATTTTTTCTACTACACAGATATTTTAGACATCTCTTTGAAGAAAGAGTTAAAATGATGCAAGTCACTGGACTTAGAAATAGCCTTCAAATGATCTCAGATTCTATTTTTCGTGCAATTCTCCTTATTGTGAGAGAAGTTACTGAAAAAGCTTTTGTACTAAACAGCTGCTTTGTTTCTGATACACAGTAAGGTGTTATCAGTGGTATTTTAAAAGCCCCAGATGATAGTTCTTTTTATGCTTGTTACAGTGAAATCTTGTTGGTGGAGTAGCCCTTGGTTTTGGTTCCTGGAGCAAAATACCCTCACATTAATCCACAAACAGACTTTCATCCAGTTTCTCCAATATAATCTTTTTATTGTCTAGTATACTGTCAAATCATCCACTGGGGATATGGGAGATCTAAGTTCTTGTTCTGCCTGAGGAAATTCAGATTTCTCCTATTTCCTGATGGGCAAGCTAACCAGTAGGCTATCGGGTTTCAGCAATGTTCACTGTTAGAAGGAAAAAGTATTACTCCATCTGAAATTTCACACAGAAGAATACAAGATTCCTTCAGAGATAGAAAAACATAAAGACTACTTCTTTTCTGTTGTATTTTTTACTAAGTACTTATGTGGAAAGGGAATAGACATTAGTCGGCTGATCTATACAGTTGCTTATTTATTTCACATATAAAAGTGCTGAAGAAAATTTGTAAGAAAGTAAGGGAGTAGGGCAAGTACTCAGAATGCTTGCATCTCTAGGAAAAATCTTTACTAGTAGATGACTATATTATATGTTCTTATCCTTGCTAGATATTATTTTAATCTCTTCATCCAGATACGTAACAGATTTTTAGAAAGACAGTATTTTCTTTTGTCTATTATGAAATTGAATAAGACATGGTTATTTTTCCCTTCTGTCTACATCAACATTTGTTAGTATAGGATGGTTTTACTGATCTCTAATCTCTGTTTCTAAGCATTCAGAAGTCTCTAAAGATAAAGGTGTCATAAAACAATTACTCATTTCTTTTCAGTATTAATGACTTTTCTGTCACCTACAATAATGAGAAGATAATAGTATGTCTGCTACATCTACATATCTCGATTTAATAAAGGAGGAAATGCAGTGTACCACAATAATTCTGTGACTTTGAGTTTGATGGGTTGGATTAATTGCAGTAATCATTACAAATGTGTTTTCTCATTTGATTACTTTCATCATGACTGGATTTTCCTTTAGTGCTATGGAAGAAGATTGAGAAAAAAGTGTTTCAAAACAGTTTTAAAGAATAAACCATTTATGTTATAGGCAAATGTTTTTGGTAAGGGCTAAAGTAGTTACCATTAATTTGCTTAATTCCATAGTCAGAATGCTGATTTGAATGACTTTCAGAATATTACAGAATCTGGTGATTCAGGCAAGTCCTTGCCACTCAGCATTTGTCTCCTGGGAAAGAAATCAAGAATCTTCTGAAAAAAAATGAACAAAATATTGCTGACAAGAAACAAACAACAGGAACAACAACAAATACATATTTTTATTTTAATACAAAAAATAATCTTAGCAAAACAAATGAGAAAAAAAAGTTGAAATTTGGGGAAAATTCTACTAAAAGACAATTTAGATTTGTGATATTTTCTGGGGCAGGTGAGATGGCAGCTTGCTCTGGAAGATGTGAGTGCAGCTGCCTCCACATTGTGAAGACTGGAAATTTCAGGTCCATCAAATACATCTGCATACTTCCAGGTACAGCATTATTCGAAGCATTTCTTTCAGATCTGTCTTTAGGACTCTTGATAGGTTTTTTAATTAGAGAAAGTATACAGATTCAATTTTTATATATATATTATTTCTTTAGGACCAAGGTGAGGGAAGGAAGTAGGGTGGGAAGGGCGAGGAGACTGTGTACTAAAAACCAAAGAATTACTTTATGTTCTAGATGATTTACTTTTTTTTTTTTTCCCCAGCATATTTTATGTTTCCATTTTCATTCTTATCAAAAATGAAGATTTTTCAAAATGTCAGAAATGTCCATGTGGGGAAACTTTCAACAGTTCGTTGTGGAAACACAGCTGTATCTTTGCAGAATTAATTGACAGTGATACAAAATCAGTGATCCAATGGAATCTCCTTCCGACATTCATTCATTCATTCTCTCAGTAAAATCATGGAGAAAATGGCAGATGCTACATTTGCTGATAATATTTGAAAATCACGAGACCTGAAATGCAGTTTTAAAGTGCTTTGTGCAGTGAAATACATACTAGAATCAGAAAAGTCTTACTTATTAAATAGAACTTAGGTAGAAGAGGAAAAATGAAAAATAACAAAGTGAGTTTACCTTAAATAAATAAAATAGCTAGTTACAATATATAACTTAATTATTATTACACTCTAGGCACAACAGAGAAAGATGAATATACATTTCTGACAGAAAATATCAGTAAGAAACCATTAAGAAATATTCTGGTTGCTTATTGTTTGTCCTGGTTTGATCAGCAGCATACAAAAAAGTAATGTTACTAGTTGTGCTTGCTAAAAGACACATCATTATTGTCCTACAAATTAGTGAAGTTTTCCTTAATATCTGTTTCCATGTGTCATTTATTTTATCCTTTCAAATCTGCTAACAGAATCTTATACCAACTACGTTTCAATAACAGCACAGCTTTTACTGTAAAATACCGTATAGATAAATAATAATAAAAAAATCACCTCGTGTATTCAAAGGTTTTTGATTTTTTTTTTTCTGTTTTTAAGGTCAAAGCAGTTTATTTAGTTTATTTTTATCCCTATCAATATGTAAGGTAACTCAGTGTTACCATTTTTTCTAGTCTTTCTAGTCATGTGTTCTCACTTACATATGCAGCAATTATGCTTTCTTTTTCCCTGCTGGACAGCTTTGTCTAATCACAGTTTTCCTGACTTGGTAAGTCAAGAAGACTGTGGCAGCAGAAGACTTGGCAAAAAAACACAAAAGACTAGAAAAATGTGTGGGACTGATAAAAAAGAACTGAAGGTTGGAATAAGATCTTGAGTAGGAAAAGAAAGAGTGAAAACTAGAACTGCCCTACTTGTGAAAACATCTTAGTGCTGTTCAGAGTCTCATTAACAGAAAGAATGGTGCAAGGAAGAGTAAAACTAGAAACAAACAGTAAAAGGCAGGTGACATACAAAAGAAAATAGGACTTTATTTACTGGTCATGAAAATGAGAAAGCAATTTTCTATCACTTCAATTTAAATTAAATCTACTATATCTGTATATAAAGCTTATTTTAATATTATTAAGCAACATTAAAAAGAATAAAACAATTTTTAAATGCACTTTCAGACAAAATTTTAATAGTGGGAAACTAAGATTCAACAGTGAATCTATGTTTTTACTCTAAAGGTTAACAAAATCTCCTCATTTTCTTGTCAGCTTTGCTAATATAAATCATTACCTATGCCCCAGTGTTGCCCAGTAAAAACTAAGATTAAGTAAAACAAACAAACAAATAAAATAATAAAGCTGTAGACACAGAATTGTCTCAAGAAAATTTGCTGAGTACCTGAGAAAGGCATAATATACAGGTGAGTCAGATGTTTTAGGGTCATTCAAAGAATTAAGCAGAGCTGTAAGACTATAAGGAAATACTCTTCGCATCTGGAAACAGTGACACACAAAGTATCTTCAGCTCTAGAGAATGATTATTGTCACGCAACATCATAAATGCAACCTACTGTTTTTACACAGCCAGTTGACTGTTAAAGCTGACAGAAGATTTAGAGCATGGAAACAGAGAAGAGGATTTATGATTATGGAGGTATGTTCAGCATCACTATAGAAGGACTGTGTCCTGCGAGAGGAAATATTGAGGACAGCACGAACTTAACATAGCTTGTATTATTTTCTTTCCATGTCTAGTAAAGGAAATGAAATAAAAGTGGAGTTTTTTTCTAAGCCCCGGTACATATGTTGTAAATCCACAGAATAAATTTGAGAAAACTGTTGCTGATTCATTTTGTAAGAAGATATGTATGTATATATATGTATTTTACATTATTTTGGAAAACCCCAGAGTTAATAATCAGAGGAGTCTGATTAACACCAATCATTACACTTGTTACACCTACTTTCCACAACAATCATTCCAGAAAATGCTGCAGTCATTTGTCCACCTTTTCAGGCTGTATCAAGAGGGCTGTAATCTGTGTCTACAGAATACCTGCTTATAAGACAGAAATGGGAGAGAAGGAAGATATCCAACACTACAGATGTTTGGATGTGTGCTAAGCTCTTGTATAGAATTGCTTAGAAAGATAAGAGGAATGTGGATTAAGTGTGAATTCTGTAATCCAAAACAGAAAAGCATTGAGCCTTTGCTAAAGACAATTTTGAGTATAGCCTTTGATAAATTGAAAAGATTTACAATGGTGTAGGATATGTCAATAGGGAGGGGGGGCAAGAAAAAGAAACTTTATGAAACAAAAAGTAGGTGTTCTATACCAACTACCATGTAAATAAATATTATACTGTACAGTCTCAATTAAATTAACTGATCATGGTTTATGTTGGTTGACCCTGAGGATATAACTGGTGACAGATTTACTCCTTAGAAAAATTTGCCAGAGACCACAGAAACACTGAGCACGATTGAGAAGATCACTGAAAATACACTTTCCTATCTGTCTGAAAAGAACTCAATCATAGTGAAAATTATGTAGGAAAAAAGCATGGGGGAATTCTGTAATGACTATGTGCCAAGGCATCTGCATATCTCCTGAAAATTGCTCTAAAATATTTAAGAACACAGAAGCTCACTGAAGGAACATAACTGTAAGGTCCCAGCAGAGTTTCCAATGTTGTGCAACATGGGAACTATGATAGAAGTGGTGCTTTTGAGGGACTGTTTTAAGTTCCAAAACAGAAGAACTAATTTTTAAAGTGAATAACCTCTATACTGTACACAATTTTGAAATGGTAACCGCTGAAGTAAAATCATATGATGATGATAAATGAATGCACAACTTCTCCACTATGAAGAAACTTTGTATTAGCTCCAACTGAAACAGGTATTAATTTTAACTCACGGAGAATGAAACACCTTGTTCCAGATTTATTAGTCAAAATAGTCTGAGCTTACCCAGAAATTAAAGGTAATAAACGTCAACTTTACCACTAGGCAATAATAGCTTTAGTAACTGTTGTCTAGTGAGATGCAATGAAATAACTGATGGGGATCAAGAAGAATTCATTATTCTAGCTGTGTTTGAAATACTTCTTGTCCATGTTCAGATATTTTACTGGCTAAATTAAGAATCACATGAGCTAAATTCAATAAATAGACTGAAAGATAAAGAAATTACATAGTTTACTTTGCAGCTTACCAGAATAGTTTGCGTCTTTCTAACATTTTCATTTGCATTTCTTCTTACATTTTTGTTACTTTTCTAATAAGTGAAACAGATTATCAATCTGTCACCTACAGTACAAAACATTTTTATTACAAGTATATTCTTGGTACATCTGAATAAAATAGGAGAAATGCAGTACTTATTTTCAGATTTTAGAAGAAGCACTGATTGACTAAAATCAATGTATATTTAAACTATGGGTTTGGGGGTGGGGTGGGTGTGACACTATTTTTGTCCACTCTGAGAAAGATTTGAAAACTAAAACTGAGAAAAATAAGGTAGAAAGTTTTAAACTGAAATAGTTGAAAACTGCAATCAGAAGACAGTCCATACAGAAAGATCTTGGAGGTACTAAAAAAAATCTGCCATGGCCTGGACAATTTGATCCAGGTGTGCCTACTTGAGTAGAGTGCTGATCCAGATGACCACCACAGTTCCCTTCTAACCTCAGCCATTCTGTAAGTCTCTGATTTTGTGTAAACTTGCTTTGCCAGAATCTCTGTTAGTGCTGAGAATGGGTTAGCACTGCTATTTTCCCTGATAACACAGAGAAAACTCAACTTTTACAGTGGGAACATAAGATGAAATTTTGACAGGAATCATAGTAATTAACTAAAGAAAGATAATAACTCAAATACTCTTTAGGAGCTTTACTTACGTTGAAAATGAACATTGAATGTGGGAGCTGAGAGACTGAAGGAGTAATATTTTTTGTACAGGACAAAATCAGGGGAGAAAAACAAAGAATTTAGGTTCTGGAATAACATATTACAAAGCAATCAAAAAAGGATTGTGAAAAGAAACACATTCATATTGAACTCATTAACTTCATTACTTTTGTAAGAATACTACACACTGTTGGTTTCATGAACAGCTTGCAAAAAAGAAACAAGCAAGATGATGGGGCCCTGTGCAACATGGTCTATTACCAGACCTGAAGGTATGTGGCGCAGCCTGTTGCAGGAAGATTGGAACTTGATGATCCTTGGGGTCCCTTCCAACACAAGATATTCCATGATTCTATGCTTATTTGAGGAAAGAGTAAGATACAAAGGAAAATCATGGAAACAAAAATATAATTGGTATATAGTATCCCACGTTGGTAACCTTTAAAGGAATATTACTGAAATAATAGAGAGAGAAAAGAAACTGTCATTGTGAATGGAGATCTGGGGATAGAAAAATATATGAAAACAGTTCATTAAGGTTAATAAAATGATGATTAGCAGGAATTCTTCGGAGGACAGTATTTTCTGAAAAGAAATGTAAGCAAAACATTTTTCAGAATTTCTGTTCCATGCTTCAGCATCAAATACACTGTATTAAATACTGTTTTTCTAGAAGTCTTGAAAAGATACTTCAGGAACGAAGATTTTTATTCCAGCAGATTTTCAAAATAATCTGTCATGATTATTTCATATGACAAAAATTTTGTGTATATATGTAACCATAAAACTATATTGTAGCTGGACTTTTTGAGAGACAGAAAGTCAAGAAAACTGAAAATGAAAAAATATAAATAAATAAATATAAAACAAAGATAAATTTTAACTTAATTATGTTCTCCATGGTGCCAATAATGGCTGCAGAAAGATTTTTGATACTCTTAATGCTTTAGTGATGTCTCTTTGAAACTGGGTTTCCTAATCTCTCTTGCCCCTGTGTAAATTGGAATATTCTAACTAATGGTTTCTCCTAGAGTTTTCCTCATAGATTTGGAATTTGCCTTAGCGGTATTCTGATAAGTCTGTGCAGGCTTGTGCGGAAACACAGTGTTAGTCTTCTAAGATCTTATTCTGGAGAGGTGAGTATTGAGATAGTTGGTAAAATATGGCAAAATATAGCAAAAAAGATGCATTTCAAATCATTCTTCAGAAACTGAATACCTATAATTTGCCAATCATTGCAAATCGGGAATGTCAATAGCCATCAGCCATAGCCATGCAAAACCATCTCACAGAGTAAGCAAATGAAACTGTGATGAGCTGGTGTTTAGATTCACTGTAGAAAAAAACCCGCATGTTATGACTGCAATTGGAAGATAGTAAGACAAATTAAGGCTTAATATGTAATTAAAAGTTTGTTTGTTTGTTTGTTTGTTTGTTTTTCCCAGTTGCTTTTTATACAAATACACAAAGTCAAGATAAAATATGGCTCGCTGTTTGCTTCCAAAAAAGCTGGTTACACTGAACATGAGTTACCTATTTTTTTAGAACTGAGTAAGATCATGACCAGTATACAGACATTTATGATAGAAAATGTACATGGTCTGATAATGCAGTAAGTATGCATTATTTTTAGAGAAAAGCTCAAAGTAAATTGATGAAGAGCACTACCGGCAGTCTTTAGAATCATATCATAGAATGGCCTGGGTTGAAAAGGACCACAATGATCATCTAGTTTCAACCCCCCTGCTATGTACAGGGTCACCAGCCACCAGACCAGGCTGCCCAGAGCCACATCCAGCCTGGCCTTCAATGTCTCCAGGGATGGGGCATCCACAGCCTCCTTGGGCAAGCTGTTCCAGTACATCACCACCCTCTGTGTGAAAAACTTCCTCCTAACATCTAACCTAAACCTCCCATCTCAGTTTAAAACCATTCCCCCTTGTCCTGTCACTATCCACCCTCGTAAACAGCCATTCCCCCTCCTGTTTTTATGCTCCCTTCAAGTACTGGAAGGCAGTGAAGTCTCCTTTCAGCCTTCTCTTTTCCAAGCTAAAGAATCCCAGTTCCCTCAACCTTTCCTCATAGGAGAGGTGTTCCAGCCCTCTGATCATCTTAGTGGCCCTCCTCTGGACCTGCCAAGAGCTCCACATCCTTCCCGTACTGGGGGCCCCAGGCCTGGACGCAGCACACCAGACTGGGCCTCACAAGGGCTGAGCAGAGGGGGACAAACACCTCCCTCTCTCTTTGGCCACCCCTTTTTTAATGCAGTCCAGAACACAGTTGGCCTTCCGGGCTGCAAGCACACACTGCTGGCTCATGTACAGCTTCTCATCCATCAGGACTCCCAAGCTCTCCACAGGGCTGCTCTCAAGGAGATCTTCCCTAAACCGTCAGGTTTATATTTAAGCATTTCTACTTCTTAGGCTCCAGCTAGCTCTTCTGAACAAATCATCTGTTAGCCACATATTTAATAATTAGGTTGCATTATAATTTCTAGAACTAGAACTTTTCGAGATACTCATAGCATATAAAATTAGCATAGCCTTGTTCCATTAAACCTTATTAAAAGTCATGAATGACATTAGTAAATATGAAGTTAGCATTTTTAAGCAGCAACGCACCATAGTAAGTCAAAATTTCTGGTTAATTCTATTTGTGATACCTATGTTTTGAATGTATAAATTAGGAAAACAAAACGTATGTAACATACCATTATAATACCAAAAATAACTGTGAATCAGTTTTGGCTCATAGACTACTTTCCATTTTCTTAATGTTTTCATTCAAATAAATATATAAATCGATAATGATGCATAGAATTTTTTAGGAAGTGTTGCTGTTGTTGTTTATTGAACCCATTATTATGAAGAAGATAAGGAAAAAATTTATAATCTGCGAAAAATGTGGAAGTATGTAAAATATAAACACTAAGGAGTGTATTAAAGATTCATCCTTAATTATTATATGAAGAAATATCCTTATTCTCATGCCAAAAAATGCACAGAAAATACAAACAACAACAAACCCATAGCTATAAGAACAGTGAAGTGAAATATTTTCAGCCAGAGGTATCAAGTACTTTATTTTTTATAAATAGTCTTCCATCTATTTTGTAACATGAGTTCAAATTCAATTAATTTGTGTTCGAAACAACCTGTAACAACATGCTTCTAGGAAGGAGCTGTAGGACTTTCCAGAAACTGGTGAGTCTCAGGAATGAAAATAAGAACTGAGCTGCACTTTAATTTATCTTTATTTCTCCTTTAATTACAACCACTACATATTTTAAAGTGAAGATGTAGCCTGGTGTACAATACCATTTTATTCATCTCAGGTGTATTTTATATATTATTTCATAATACAAAACACTTCAGCACATGGTAATGGCTTTTCTTTAGGAATGCATTTCATCCCTTATCCCTACTGAGTGTTTTGAAATTGAAGAGTTAGCTAATACTGTATTTCCTCAGTTGCTTTATTCAGTGATAATAAAATCAAGTGGCTCTAACATTATAGACTCCTCCATTATAAGCAGACTTCTTGCTGCAAAAAGAGGTACTTGGAGACTTTGAATGAAAAGGAGATTACAGAGGACACTTCTATCAAAAAAAATTTAGTAGCTTTAAGAATGATGCTGAGAAGCATGCTGAAATGAAAGAGAAATATGAACTTATTCACATAGCAGCTAGTGTTCTGAATTTAAAGAAGGGTAACATCTGTAGTATCAAGATCCATGCAGTAACTTACATCTGTATTGTTAAATTCTGTTATCTTCCAAAAAAAGTGCTCACATGTAGGTTCCATGTTGAGGGTTATTCCTTGTCTCTGTTAACATCTATGACATGTTGAGAAGGCACCTATGGGAATGACTTCTGATCCACTGGTCCACTCAAAATCCATGCCTGTGATCATTCTATCAGTATAGGATGTTTGAATTTCCCTAATATTATTAAGTCAACTGCTATAAAATGATGAATAACTGTATGACTGAAGAAAAAACTCTTTGATCTTATGTGCAGCTGTGGGATACTTTATTTTAGTAGGGTATACAATAATTTCCTTTTTGCAAAGGTGAATTCTTTGTACACCTTCCAACAAAAAAAGGTTGACTTTAAAGGTAACTTAAATGGATGGTTCAGTAGATATTCCAGTTAGGTAATAAGATGTCCACCTTCTCTCCTTACTTGCACCTAGCTGGAACATTCCTGCAACAGCAACCTATATTCCATATGTACATATACATTTAAATTACCAAAGTAGGAAAGTAATACTTCAGGTGCTTTTCCTTTGTTTTGCTTCATCTTTCAGTTTTCATATAAAGAAGACCTAATTTCAGTCTTGCAATAGGAAGATGGGAAAATAGAAATACTCAGTATTACTTACTTTAACCAAGCAGAAAATTTGAAAGTTATCTGGTGTAATTAATTATTGTTTAAAATAAATGCTTAAATTTTGCTTTACTGTACTTTTCTTTCAATTGGGAACATACCCACCTTATTCTACTTTCATATATCTTGCAGCTTCATTGCAACACATAAAGAAAAAGAATAATAATAAAATGAAGCACTGAAAAATGTTATATAGCAAGTAAGATTAAAAAAAATCAAGATTTTATTTACATTTATATTTATTTATATCAAATTTTATTCATTTTGCTTATAAGCATAAATAATAAAATATATCAGTGTGTTATCCTTGGAATTTTCTTCAGTTCCTCCATACGGCAATTTAGTCTTTTTATTTCTATTTTTAGAAAGAGGCAACAAATAGCATTTGCAGATTTAGATACTTATTTTAATCTGATATTTTGGCTGACTTTTTATCTGTACTTGTACTTTTTTCACTGTTAGTTTTCTTATGTCCTTTGAGATTTGTTTCTGATGTTTTATCCCGATTGTGTAAGCTGGAAACTCTTAAAGTATAAAAAAATAGATGTTGCAGAATTTGATACAAGCTGTTATAGTCTTTGTGTATGCAAACCTAAGAACTGACTTACTTAAAAGTGTCTGATTTCCTTAATTATGTTGTTGGTTTCTTACTATCCATTAATCTCTGCTTCCTTGAGAAGTATTGGACAGCTCTTATATCAGCTTTAATATCAGTAGGAAAAGTTAATTGCAGAATTGACCATAGACACCATTGCATAGGTTTATCCATGAATGCAAAATGCACCACAAACAAGCAAGCCAAGCAGTTAAATCCTCTCTGGTATAGAGGATGATGTCTCAAATATCAATATGAGGAGGCCTGGCAGGTGTATTACACCACAAACCTTCCAACGTAAGTGCCATCTTCTTACAGTGGTGGAAGTCACTACTGAATGGTTGGAAACATATCCTATACCACATGTCACTGCCCAGAACACTATTCTGGGCCTTGAAATGAAACTATGGTGACATGACACCCCAGAAAGAACTGAGTTAGATAACAACTTCATAAACACCTGGGCCAAAGAGCCCATCAATTATTTAATAAGTGAATAAAAGGATAACAGAGCTGATTTATTTTCAGATAGGAACAAAAACCAACAGGCATTAGTGACACGTTGAGAAAAAGAAAATTGTGACTGGACATACAGGTGGCCATGGGAGATGTCACCAAGAACTTTGTTAACAACTGGAACAAGTTGTATTGGGAGGTTGGGGAACCTCCATCTTCAGACATATTTAAAACTTGAATGATTATGGCACTGAGGAACAAAATTTAACTTTGAATTTAGCCCTGTTTAAAATAGAAGCTTGGGCTAACTGAATTCATGATGTACCCTTTAATCTAAATTGTTATATTTTCTTGAGGCATCCCAAAGAGCTAGAAACAGACCAATGCAACCCCAGGGAACTCTCTCATATCTAGGCCAAGTTTTACCTGAATTTATCAGTTAAAGCTAATCCATGTCATGTGTGTGCTGTGGACATTCATTTGGATACTTGTAGTTCAAATCATTCACTGTGAGTCTAGGCTGGCCTGTGTGCTATTACATATCCCCAACCTCTCTCACAGTAACAAGTGGCACATAGGCTGGATCACATACCGAATCTACCACCAAGGAAGCCTGGAAAAAGTACTATCATTCTTTTCTTGGTTCCTAGAATGTATGCCTTTTTCATGGATACAGCCATATAAGGAGCAGATATAGCATTATCTGCAGTCTAAGAATAACTCTTTTGCTACTGCATAGTAATTAATAAAAGTCAGTTGGTGGGCCAGCTGGAAAATTTTACTTGCTCCCTAATGGAAGTTCTGGCAGAATAATGCTAGTAAGACAGGTGTCCACTGTTTGCTTCATCTTCACTTCATCTGTGTTGGAGATATATACAAAATACTCAGATAAGTCTTGCCAGCCTCGTCTGGACATTCTGAGGAAATCAGAATGGCATTTCTGAAAATGAAAATCCAAACTCAAACACATTTTTCCTTGGAAATCTGTTCACTGAAGTAATTATTTATGCACCATCATCACATCTGAAAAACTGAAGATTACCAGTTTTCCTTAGGCCATCTTCAACACCTACTCCAGCAAAGATCCTGTGATGTCAGAAATTCAAGCACCAAAAATATGTTCTGAAAATGTCTGGAAGTCAACAGCAGATTGTGATACCAAGGAAAAGATTTGGGCTCTAAGGGAGGTGAAACAGAATTTGATTTTCTTCATGGAAAGGGATTGCCTTGTATAGTTTTCTCTTATAACCACAGAGTGGTAATTTGTCCTTCTTTCTATTTTATTTCTGCTTCTTTTTCCGACATGGAGACATTTCGAGTAACTCCCCAATAACCTACATTTGAGATAAATGTTGTTAAAATCTTTGTCATGAACAGTTAGCACTTTTGCCCACAGTCCCTCTTCGCCTACATGTTTCTTCAATGCTCTTTTTTCTCCACCATAGAAAATACTTAGGATCCTGAAATTAAAATATAACACAGTGCAGCTGTGAACTATGCACTGGAAGAAGTTCCTCTTGAATCCACTGCAGTGAGCAACTTGTGCCAGAGGCATGCTGTTAAATTACCATACAACTTCTTAGTGAGTATAGTGGGGAGTGACATAGTAGATCAACTGAAATAGGAAAAAAAAAAAATTAAAATGCACACAGCAAGAGGAGGCAAAATGAAATGGGAGAGTTTTTCTTAAATGTTTGCTACTCATGCACTGCCAGAAGCTTAAATGCTTGACTGCTAAAGGATTTCACTGCTTTATGGATTCTATCAAAGGATTTATAAGTATTACAATACATGTTGCAGTTCATGTTGAAAGTGCATATACCCTGCTCCTCAAGTACAATATCTAGTTTGGTGGGGGTTTTTCTGCATTTCTTGGAAAATCATCCTTTAGGCTTTCTTAGTTCTAAACACTGCCATAAGTAGACTGATTTATCCAAAAGAAAATATTGAAAGAAACTTCATACTTTCCCTCACTTTTTAATATCTTACTCTTTTCTGCTCTTTTCTTCTCTTTCGACATAATTCACTTCAAAAAATCCTCTGAAAAGTTTTCCAATAAATAAATAATTTTAGTAGAAGATTGAGTAACAATTCTGTCACTAGTCATGTTTTTATAATTAACTACTCAGGCCCTTCCAGTAGTTAAGAATTTATTTAGAAAACAGCCTGCTCATCAATAGTTTAGTTAAATGAAAACTTGAAAGTACATATGCAGCAGAAAATGTGACATGAAGTCCATTAAATCTCAAAAAAAAAAAGAAATATCTTGAATTCAAGTCTTTCTATCTCTTTGGAAAGATTATGGAAACATGACTGAGCAAAACAGACTTGAAAAGTAAAACTTTTTCCTCTGTTTATCTTTCTTTGCCTCAAAACACATAAATGTTGTCAGAAAGAAAACCAGAAAATAGCTGGTACATACAAAGTGCAATCATAACTAATCAGGCATAAGGTATTTAGCAGTTTCATTCCTTAAATGAGATTGTTTGCACAGTAGTTGCTTGTACACTGAATGTTCTCTTCAGTAATGCTAGTGTCTGTACACTTAACACTCAGTATTTAACTTTGTTGTTAACATAAGCAATTTGCATGAGAATGTATGATCTATATACCAGGCTGATCAAAATTCCCTGAAAATTTTAAATTGCATATTAAACTGAAAATGCTGTTTCTTTTTGTGCAGGCAATTTTCTAGTCTTCCTTTAGGACCAGGATAGAAATTACAATTTCAAACAAGCTATATTGTCTATGCAGCAAATGAGTAAAGTCAATACATAAGCCAAATCCATCACTATACATGCTGTAGTTAACCTGGTTCCCACTATGTAATCTATGAGTGTGAAGTGCAGCACCAGACTGAAAAATCTGAGAGTACAAGTGTTGTCAGACACTTGAGGCATCAATATGAGGAAAAAGGTGATTTTTAACTCTTAGTCAGAAGTTCTTTATCCTGACTGTTAAGATGTAGTTCTGTATAGAATATTGACCACTGGATTAAAATTTGCTTTTGAGAAGGCAACAACCCCATTCTGTACAAGGGAACTGAATGACCATATGGTGAGGTGTGACAATGTAGGGAATACAGTCTGATAATAAAGACAAAATGACGCTTCACAGATCTATATTTTATTCCCTGTCTCTCATGTAAGCTTCATTTACTTCATTTAAAAGAGTCAACCTGTGTTTTTTATCCAAGATCCTGCTTTATCAGAAATGTTTGGTCTTCTATGGAGGACACTGCTAGAGGGAATGTTAACATTAGGAGTACTTAATATAGCTGTATACAGTTAGAGTACTTTTGGCAGAATTACTTTCATGTATTTTTTCTCTATATCCAACATTCTTACCATTTTAAAGTTTAATAATTATTCTCTTTTTGAGATTATTTGCAGACTATATATTTTAGATAATAATGATTAATTATCTAAAAGCAAAATATTAACTTTCTTTTTCTCTCCGTCTCTCAAAATGAAAATAGAGTTAATATATTCAATGACTTGTGTGTTATCATAGCTTCCTAAATATTCTGCAGTCCCTTGAGCAAAGCAGTCTGTAACAGTGTTTTACTTCTACACTGATATACATCCATTAAAACTGTTTTAGAAATGTCTTTAACCATATAATAACAAGGAAATTGACTTGACATATTTACACTTAGTAGGGAAAATTGATATCTGTATTTCTTAGTTGTACAACATATAATAATGTTCTCGAAAGTTTTCAGATGACATGCAAGAACCATGTATTACATAATTGCCGTTTAAAAAAATGGCATGGTTTGCAAAATACTACAACAGCAATATTCCCAATCAAATATTAAATAGTGACGTTAGCACTGTTTACTTGAAATAAATCCTTAATTACAAAATTGCTATGGAAAGCAAGAAATGTTAATTTTGTTCATAATAATTATGTTTCAAATTTTATTTTAGAGTAAGATAATTCTGATAGCAGGATGTTAGAAAATGTTATATGTTCCCAACTGTACTTCTCACTTTAATGTTAATATCCATATTATTGTGGAATACATGTGCACTATAGCCATTCATATAATGAGACATTTCATATCAGTGAACAATCTAGGATCCAGCAGGGATTTGTTTTTCTTTTATTTACTTCATTAGCAGCACTATGAATATTGCATATAGACCCAACTGGAAAAGCAGGACATTTTTGTACGCATACCTTCTTCCTAATGAAGCCACAGGACAATATTAAATTACCTATAGAAGATAGTACTTTTTTTGTTGTTGACAGTACTAAATCTCCTCTGTGTTAAGCTATAGTAAGTGAATACATTACTGCCTTCCATTTGACAACACATCAATATTCTACAAATATTTAATGAAAGATTTAATTTGTATAAATTCTTTTAGATAATAAAAAGCTTGTTATACAGAATTCTATAATACTTATTCCAGTTATGTCTTGAAAAAAACACTTTAAGAGTAACTGTAATTTCTACTAATGTGAAAGAGGAAAAGGCATTTAACATATTTTTCAGTGACATGGACAGTAGGATTAAGCATATCCTCAGCAAGTTTGTTGATGACATCAAGCTGAGTGGTTCAATTACACCTTGGAGTGAAGGGTTACCATCCACGGGGATGCTGACAAGCTTGAGATATGGGCTCATGTAAACTCATTCAATTCAACAAGGCCAAGTACAGTGTCTTGTATTTGGGTTGGGATAATCCCAAACATGGAAGTAGATTGGATGATGAGGGTATAGAGAGCAGCCCTGTGGAGATATACGTGGAGCTTCTGGAGGAAAAGAAACTGAACATGAGCCAGTCATGTGAGCTTGCAGCGAAAGGCAACTGCATCCTGGGCTATATCTAAAGAATGGCCAGTGGGTCATGCAAAGTGATTCTCTCTGTCTACTCCACACTTTAAGATCCCACCTGAAACATTGTGTTCAGCTCTAGAGTGTAAGAAAGCATAAGAAAGACATGAACACTTTTGAGTGGGGTGAAGGAGAGACATGAGTATGATCAGAGGGCTGGAGCACCTCAGAAAACCAGATTACAAGAGTTGGGGTTGTACAGAAGAGAAAAGATTCTGGACACCTTACAGTGACCTTCCAATGCTTATAAGGAGCCTATAGGAAAGATGAGGAAGGAGTCTTTATCTAGGAATGTAGTAATAAGGGTAATGTTTTTAAACTAAAAAAAGGATAGAATTAGATAATTTATTAAGAATAAATTATTTACTTGGAAGTTGGCAAGGCACTGGAACATGTAGCCCAGAACACATTGGTGCCCCATCCCTGGAAGTGTTCAAGACCAGGTTGGATGGGAGCTTTGAGCAATCTGAGCTACAGGAATGATGTATTTATTGTTAACCTAGACAATAGGTACAGTACAAATTTAAGTAAAATACTAAATTGGGTAAGAGGAGAGCTGCTATGTTTCTATGGTGGAAACAAGCAGGAGTTTAATGGCTGAGGAATAAGGTGCTGAGATGAACATCTGGGGAGATTTGAACTACCCAAAGATACTGACTTCAAGAACTGTGAAAGACACAAAACAAGTAGCGGAATAGATAACATCTCACTCTACCTTAATTCCAACATTTTTTCACTCCACATTTTTTTCTTTTTTCCTAACTTTTGGAAGTTTGATTCAGTAAGCTTAAAAGATGTGTTAGAGATTCATTCAATCTGATACACAGACCTACCTTTCATTATGAAATTAAAGCTAAGGAAAGTGCTTTGTATCAAAATTAGCATTTTCTGCATGAAGAAAGCTGTAATTTGGAGATCTTTTTATTCTCTATATCTACATTTTCAACAAATAATAGCCTAAAGATACAATAGAGAAATAAAAAGCTGAACTTAGATTAACAAAAAAATATTTATATATATATATATATATATATATGTATAGTTACTGAAAACCATTTGGTAGGTGGAAAAAAGGAGCATATGTTCACTCATATACTACTTCCTAACTCGTATAAATTAAGTCAGTAGTACTATGTATCTTGAAGCAATCTATGAATGTCATAGTCTTACAAATGAATATATTGGCAAGTGCTTTTCTATAATTTGTAGGAAGACACTACATTTTGCCAACAATAAATCATGTTGGATGATTTTGATCAAATTTAAAAACAGAAAAAATTTTCTAAAAAATGGCTTGAATCAAAACCAAATATAATCCACCAAAGATATCTGGTGGATAAACAGGTCAATTTTTCTCATTAAGATGTAGAAAAGATCAGCCTGCTGCATACAGCCTGCCTTTCTCACCTACTGCAGTGAAGGCAGAACAGTCTTATCAGTTAAGGTCATTGTGCATGGCACCTCTGCAGTTTCTGTCTCACCCTTCATTAATCCACAGGTGTAACCAGTAGGAATCCAAGAGCTCCACTTCAGTGCCAAGCGGCATCAAAACAGATTGTAAGGAGACTCATTTCCTCCAACTCTTATGATTGCATACAGTCAGTAAAAATCCTGCAGAATAAAACAAAAACATGGACTACAGAATTCACTGAGGAGAGGAAGGAGCTGCATTTTTTTCTTTGTTTGTTTCTTAGTCCAACTGTTGATAATATGCATCATGTTTAGAGACAATCTAGGAGTACACTGGGAAGATTTTAAAAATATAAACATTTCAGTGTATTTTTGCTGCTTAAAAAACCTCTTTTACATATCATAAGCTGTTCTCTGCTCAGGATTCAGTATATTTATTTAGCTACTGAAATAAATACATATCTTTCATAAAGAAGGATACTGTAAAATGTGGACCATTTAGAAAACAATTTTCATAGTACATTCTCATCTGCAGAGCCTCTGTCCCTGATCTTGGAGGTTAAATTAGACTTTTAGTGTAAAATGCTCCACGAAGGTCCATATTCTTCCTTTGATACATCGTATAAAATGATAACTTATTGTAATATTGTAATTTCACATTAGTAAAGACATAATATTATTGTAGAATTTTCTATTTTTATAGTTTGCCTGTAAGAAACACAAACAAGATAATAAGAATCTGTCTATCTGGGCAAGGAATTTCCTGGCACCAGGGAAAATAATAATCACTAAAAACATGCTGATAAATTCCCAAATCATTCCCTCCTTGTAGCAGTGCAGTGTGCTCTGTGCGTTTCTCCCATCCATTATGTTTACTTCAGTGGCTTGACGCTCCCCAGTGATAGCGCACGAATAAATGAGCAACCAGTAAACTGTCAATTTATCATAGTTCTACTAATGCAAACTCCATGTGGTGTTCCTCTCCTCTTTTTTCGTTAATGCTTCTTATCAGTGTTTCAGAGTGGTTGTCAAAGCTGTTCAAAAAATCTGTTACCCTCCAGTGTTATTCAGCTTACCATACACCATGAAACTTCAGTGGAGGTTGTATAAGCAAAGCACAATTTAACATACTGTCAGTGTAATTCTTTCAGGTTAAACATAGTTTTATACTGCATAAGATTTACTGCATGTAAGTTTTAACATTTTTTAGTGATAAATAATGCAAGCATTAACTAATAAAATCCAGACAATAAACGTGACAAAAGAAATTTCAGAACATGTATCTTTGAATGGAAATTGGGGAAAATAAATCTACTACTAACACTAGGCCAAAACTATTTATTGAAGTTTGATCTGTTTGATGTTTTCTATTTGCTCTGAATGTCTTCTGTGTACATGTGAAAAAGAAAGAATATTAATAAATAGCTACTAGAATAAAGCCATTAGAAAAGACAAAAATATTTTAAAATGGTTAAATTCAATGCAATTAAAAGTTTTATCTTGTCTCTGAAAAGATTTTTCCTGCTTGAGTTGTGATAAAGTATGTGAAAAGCAAAACTTTTATGTTTTAACTTTCATCCAGTGAGAAGTCAGAATAAAAATATGAAGATTCAAAACGGAGACGTAGAGAAAATTTCTCTTAAAAAATCCCATCTACATCATCGTAATTGTTTTAATGATATTATCAGAAATAAAGATCAAAGGACTGCTTCTAAGATCCATAGCATGCAGGTTTACTTATGTTCTTGAAATTACTTCTCAGTGGAAGAGATAGCATAGGCCTGTTGGTTTTCTGATCACATATCAAACTATCTAAATAGTATTGGCAAAGGATATAGATTATCTTATCAATGTAAAATTGAACTGGACTGCATAAAGCAATAGAGATTTTCTTTCATGTATGCTTTTGTACACTGTGTTCAATAAATTTTCCCTGAGTTAATGGGAGTTTCTGGGCTTACTGCAATATAAGAAAAAATATAAAAATATAAAACAAATAAAAAATAAAAAGTCAAAATATAAATACAGAATTAACAATAATGTCAAAATTAAAAATATAAAAACAAATCAGCAGTTATAATGGTTGCTAAGTCCACAGATATTTATTGCTAATTAAACAACTTTCCCTAAAAATTAATATTGTCCTTATATCTCCATCTTAGCACGACAGCTGATAAACATAACTTCTCTTGTGTTTTTTTTAAAATTCTTCTTTGTCCATTAATTCAGTTTGTCATAGAGTCAATTATTTTATCTTCTTCAAAAGTTTATGGTTCACTAATTACAAAATTTCCATCAGTACTCTTCAATTTAAAGCCTGGTATGTAATCCAATTTTAAGAAAAGAAATATTCAGTGTAACCTTATCTGGATAGCCCTAATGTGAATTTGATTTCATCAGCCTAAGTATCTTTTAAAACATCAACATTCATAATTTTAAAAGAGTTTGGACAAAGTTGACTCATGAGCCAGATATATTTGTTTTCTCAGACTTTCTGAATCTGGCTCTGATACGTGTAAGAGTTTGCATAGAGTCCCACAACTTTAACAAAAATAGTGAAAAAAGAAAGCAAAGTGACAAGAACGATGTGCTTTCAGCAGTTCATTGAACACCTAATGTGCTACCAAAAAAAAAGAAAAAAGAAAAAAAAAAAAAAGTAATAATGCTAGTGAGTCTTTTAAGTATTGCAGATCTTTTTCTGTTGAGCACTGCAGGTACACTTCATATGCACATTACCTGGATGCCACTTTCTTCAAACCATCATGATTTACGGAAATGAAAGATGAGGTGTACCGTTATGGGAGTCTGTGCCTATGAATCAGCACAGCTCCATTGATCTTGTGTTTAAACTTGACTGCATTTGAGGCTCTGATTGAGGAAAATTGTTTGCCATTCTCTTCTCTTCTCTGTGTGGTCTTTGGTATATTGTAGTCACAAATTGATCTGTACCCCAAAGACATTACCAAAATCTTGCTTCTTCCACCTTTAAATTTTAGATAATAACTTGATGAGTGGGTCAGTATGTTTTTCCCCAAAAAAACATACAGTTAATGCTTCTTTGATTCTTCATGAGGAAAACAAATTTATCTTTCCTATCTTCTTTTTCTCTTCCTTGCGATATTGTTCCCCCTATACACCTGTAAATTAGCTTTACTAATATTTTTTCACTAGACATACACATTCAGGTTCTAAAAGTACATACAAACATTAAATACTGACAGCATTTCTTTACAGCAATGCCTTAACAGAAACAAAAAAAATCAACAACCAAACAAGCAAACAAACAAAAAAACACAATACCACCACCAAAGAAAAATTTTAGCTCCATTTTATGACATCTTCCAATAAAACACTAAAGTATCTTTAAAAGACTATTCCAAAGTAGAAAGCCTACGCTGCTAGCACCTTATAATGAGATGAAGTGAGATGACAGTACAAATATAAACAACACAGGTTTAGAGCACTGCCTGGGTGACAAGAAAAGCATTTCAAAGTATTTTATGCTATACTTTTCCTCTCTGTCTGTCACATTTTGGATAGGGTTTCACCCAACAAGGATTGAGTGGCATGAGTAATGAGAGTAAGTGACATGACAGATCAAACATTCGGGGCCCTGCCACTATTTAACTCCTCCTAAGAACACAGTAATCCCATCTTTTCATAATACAGTAACACTGATGAGGTCCTTCATTATAAAAGAATTAAAAATGGAGATGAAGCTGTTAGTTCATCTGAACTCTTGAACAGTTTGATTCTTCCCTTTAGATCGACTTCCTAAATCATACCTTCTCATCTGACTCAGAAGGCAAACCAACACCACCTTGTACTCTGTTAGATTTAAAAGTTGACTGCAACTGTAACCTGCTCAGGCCTTATTTTCATTAGCTTAGATAGAACGGCAGGATTAGGCTAGCTTGAGGAGCATGGTGTGATTTAGTTCTCTTTGATGCTTCTGCCATAGTAAATGGCAGAAGAAGGGAACAGAGTATTAATAATCATTTACAACAAATATGCTAAAGGCAGTTCTCCAAGAGAATGTACTCTGTAATATAGAGCTCCAAGGGTAGCAAGTCCCCGCTTGTTTTTAACCAAAATACAAATGCAAACAAGCTCATTCAAGACATATCTAACAAATGTAGGGTTAAATAAAAACACCAGTACCTATTTAAAAGCAGGGAAGCAGTTTGTAAGAGCAGTTATTTCATGTTAATCATTTTGTATTTACTGCAGCTCGAGAAAGACGCATTTGTTATGCAGACAGTGTTCATTGTCGTAGCTTGATCATTAATGCACTGCTGCCAGCAACAAAATGAATTAGCTCTCTGAATACTAAATTGGGAAACCAACATTGAACCAGAGAGTGGCACAATGACATTTACAGGATTAAAATATATTACCCAGCTATGAGAGGGTGCATTTGTGGCCTCTGCAAACTACCATCTATTTTTAATACTAGAATTAGTAGAACACTTCTCTGAAATGGTTAAAAATTGTAGGACAAACAATCTGATCATTTATGTTCCCATGGGATTTTACAGTCTTTCTGGAAAACAAATCTCTCATGGATTATTTCCCATATTTGATGACAGCTATTTTTTTTTCCCCCATCAACAATTTATCATTTATTCTTTTACATGCATGCTTTGAATTACTACAATTCCTAGCATACTGTATATCCATAGCAGCACTGTGAAAGTACATGAATACAAAACAACGAGGAATCAAAGCCTTACTGTGTCTATGAAGAGACGTCACAGGCATGTGCAAAAGCAAAGAAAAAAAGCAAATGCCACCTGTCACTCTGAATGTTTTTATACTGCTTTTGATGTCTCTATGTCACAGAAATAACAGCACTAATCTCAGAATGTTAGGCTTTTATTTTTAGCTATAACCTGCTCTACACAGGCCAGCAAACTAGAAAGGGCTGATTATATGCTTAAAAGAAAAAGAAGGAAAAAAAAAAAAAAAAAAAAGAAGAAGAAAAATGAGGAAAATACCTCAATCAGTCAAGTCATTCTAAATCCACTGATTTATTTTGAGCCCATTTTGATGGGAGTTCAGGGTTTGCCCTGAAACAAGATATGTTTGGGTCAGAGCTGAAGGCAGCAGCTTCCTCTGTATATCCTAAAACCTCTGGGTTTGGTCCCCTGAGTCCTTGAGATTCTTCAAGCATGATGAACTGCCAGACATTAAAAAGGGAGCAAGGGCACTCAGAGACAATAGAAACCAACAGAAAATCAGTAGTATATTTTAGAATTAATATCATACATAATTCATCATAAATAGAAATTTAAGGAACAAAATCATGAGGTTAGATGTATAGAAGAAATCCAAATTCTAGCTGAATTATTTGCATTTTCCTAGAAAGGAAAATGAATAAATAGCCCAGTGTTCTCAACGCATACTGAATTCATATTACTTTCTCTATTTGTTCTTTACACCCAAGTAGAAAAAAAAATGCTTTGACATTTATGCTATTAAAATAAACACATTAGAAAATACATCATAGCCCAAACACCTTATGGAGAAATGTTAACAGTCTACCTCAGAGTTGCTGCTGATGGATGATTACTTTTGCTGAATATTATGTTATATAGCTAACATTTTATAACATAAATGTTAGCTGACTGCTGACTCTCCTGTACAGTATCTTTTCATGTACTCTTTTTGAAAAATGCAAACCTTCAGATTTAGAAAGGAATATGTACAAGATTAATGATTAAGAATGAAAATAAACTGTGGGAAAGGGAGCTTATTATGCAGGATTTTTTTTTACCTCAAGACAGTCTAAAAATATTAGTAGTTTTCATTTACTAATGAAGCAATAAACTGCAATTAATTAGATGTTTTTCCTTCAGATTTATTAAATCAATATATACCATAAACTCTGGAGTTGCTTGAATGATCCAATACATTTTCCCATGAGGTACAAAATGTGCGCTAAAATTTTTTCAAAGGTGAAATGTCTTGTTGCAGTGCTATACCTCTATAACAATGTACAGATTACAAAAGAAAAAAAATTTGTAATTGTCTTTTTACAGAAAATTATTTGTGAAATCATATCCCAGTCTTGAGAAATCAATTTTTTGAAATATTTAAAACGTAACATGTTCATGATTTGCAAC
Organism: Tympanuchus pallidicinctus; assembly: GCF_026119805.1. Lineage (NCBI taxonomy): Eukaryota > Metazoa > Chordata > Aves > Galliformes > Phasianidae > Tympanuchus > Tympanuchus pallidicinctus. Next base: position 3,554,981 of record NW_026294780.1, on the reverse strand, counting down.
ACACTGCTAATGATTGAAAAGTAGGATTCTTATTCCATTGAATATTTAGTTTTTCAGTCAAGAGTGATGATTTTTCTTTCTTAAGTGTTTTGAAATTTAATTAAGCATGTTACCATTTGTCATTTAATTGCTTTAGTTTTATTTGATTAGGTGTCTTGAAACCCACAGGAACAGAAGTCATGATGGTTATCATGCCTTTTTAAAAAAAATTGTGTTTCATATTCAATTATCCTATATTGACATATAGAACCCCCTCCTTGGGGTTGGAACTAAATGATCTTAAAGGTCCCTTCCAACCCAACCCATTCTATGATTCCATGATCTAACTCAAGATGATCTGTTCCATAACCTTTTCTAACATCAAGATCATCTTCCATCAGAAGAGAGGTGGCCAGCTGGGACAGGGAGGTGATTTTCCCCATCTACTCTGCTCTTCATGAGGCCCCATCTGGAGTACTGCATCCAGGTCTGGAGCCCCCAGTATAAGAAAGACAGAGAGCTGTTGGAGAGGGTCCAGAGGAGAGCCACAAAGATGATCAGAGGCTTGGAGCTCCTCCCCTACGAACATAGGCTGAGGGAGCTGGGCTTGATCAGCCTGGAGAAAAGAGAAGGTTGCGGGGTGACCTGATTGCAGCCTTGCAATACCTAAAGGGAGCCTACAAACAGGAGGGAAATCAACTCTTTGAAAGGGTAGATAACAGCAAGACAAGGATAAATGATTTTAAGTTGAGGGAGAAGTTGAAGATTTAAGTTGGATGTCAGGGGGAAGTTCTTTATTATGAGAGTGTTGAGGTGCTGGAACAGGCTGCCCAGAGAGGTTGTGGATGCCCTATTCCTGGAGGTGTTCAAAGCCAGGCTGGATGGGGCCCTGGGCAGCCTGGTCTAGTATTAAATGTGGAGGTTGGTGGTCCTGCCTGTGGCAGGGGGAGGTGGAGCTTGATGATCCTTGAGGTCCCTTCCAACCCTTGCCATTCTGTGATTCTGTGATTCTGTGATCAGACTGACAGACTGACAGACTTGCAGTTCCCCAGATCCTTCTTGCAATTTTTCTTGTAGATGCAAGTCAGATTAGCAAGTCTCTGGTTGATCAGGATTGATGCTTGAAAGTGGCTTGGTGATCACATCCACCAGCACCCTTGAGTAGATACCATCTGGCCCCATGGACTTGCAACAGTCCACATGAAGTAGGAGGTCTTTAACTGTTTTCTCCTCAATCATGGGGGGCTTATTCTGCTCCATGCCCCAAAACTCCAGGTCAGGGCGTAGAGTACCCCAAGGCTAATTGGTCTGACTTTTGAATACTGATGTAAAGAAGGCATTGAGAATGTCAGCCTTTTCCTTATCCTCAGCGATCACTTTCCGCACCACATCCAGTAAAGGATGGAGTTTCAACTTAACCTCCCTCTAGTTGCTAATGTTTTTTTTTAAAAAAATCTTTCATTTTCTTTTACTACAGTGGCCAGTTTGAGGTCAAGCTAGGCTTTTGTCTTTCTGATTTTCTCCCTATGTATCCTAATAACTTCTTCATACTTTCATCCAGTTGCCTGTCTTTTCTTCCACGTGGGGTAGATTCTCTTTTTCTCCTGGAGCCTCAGGAAAAGTTCCATATTCGGGCATGCTGGTCTTCTTCTCCACCAGCTCATCTTACAGCACAGGGCCAGATCCCGTGGATCCCGTGACTTCTGTAATGTACAGGGATAGGTACCTGGAATTGGGGCATTAACAGTTTAATGCCCTGTACACTACATGATGTTTTGATGTGGGATACTGAAACCCAAAAAACAAAAAACATAGAACAATGACACTCCTATTTTTTTTTTTTTTTTTGTGAAAACAAAAATTAGTTTACAATTAATAGTTACTGGGTTTTGTCAATGTTTTCTTCTCTTCATATTAAATTATTGATTCTTGCTTTTTGTTTAGTCTAGGACTTTTAGCCTTGGGAAGAGGACGAATAGGGAGTTGATCATTCCCCTTGAAGTCTGCCCTTTTAACGCCCTATCTGAAGTATTGTGTCCAGGTGTGGGACCCCCATCACAAAGAAGGATGTGGAGATGTTGGAGAGTGTCCACAGGAGGACCAGGAAGGCTGGAGCACCTAACTTGTGAAAAGAGGCTGAGGGAAATCACCGTATCTGGTTTGCTTATTTTGCTTCATGAAAGGATTTAAACTCCCAAGTAGAGAAAACAAACAACCAAACAACAACAGAAAAAACATCAATCTCCCACACAACAACCAAAACTGCAAATAAATAGTACTGGAATAAACTAACTAGCATACTCTAACTGGCACAGACATAGCAGAGGAGGACTATTTCCTTAAGTGGTTACTTCAGGAGTTGTTTTTAAACTCTATGCTTACTCTATGCTAGTAACAGCTGGTAACATGCTTATTCTATGCTAATAATCAGAAATATATATATACATATATAATTTTATTACATATGTGGAATCTGAGAATGAGATCTGCATCTCAGCAAACACCTCTCTTCTACATCCCATTTTTAATAGTCTGTCTTAACCAGCTGCTGTATAAAACCTAGGAGTATTTGCATACAAGCTTTTCATAATTTACCCTCTCTGCTGCTTTCACTCACTCACTGTGTTTATTTACTTCCCACCTCTGTAATACATGAGATGCTTGACTAGGAATAAAGACTTAGAGAGTAAATAGAGGGTGAGATTAGAATTAATGGAAATAAGGAGAAAAAAAATTCCACTTAAACAGTTAAAAAAGTTTAAATTTATCTTTCTTCTATCTTGTATCACAGATTTTGTATCTGTTATTCTAACCATACGTATATCTCCACAGATTCCTCCTCTCACATCACACTTTCAAGGTGCAGCAATGTACTGATGAGCAATTCATGGTAGAACTCCAAGCAGTCGAGTGTAGAGGAATTTCTTTCAATAATGTATATTTCTATGGAAGAGAAAAAAACTATTGTTTTGCTCTATAAAAGACAGAAATGAGCTAGTCATGAATTACTCAAAAATAAATGTATAAACACATACCTGTTTGTTTTTCCGTGTGATCACTTTCCTGTAATGAGGAAACAGAATGGAAAAATTATTTCAGAAGAAAAATTGAAGGGAAAAATTTCCTTGAGAAGACAAAAACAAACATAAAGTAAATTCTGTGTATTACAGTACTTTGCACCAACTGTCTTACACGTTATACTGTGATCTAAAACTTAAAGGTTAAGTTTGCAGTGTATCAATTATGGTATGATATTGATACAACAAATGGTTAATGTCACAGACTTGACGTGCACACAGTATTTATTTCCATGGATATACTTCAAACTGTCTTTAGGCTAGTACTTTGGGGAAAACACACATTAACAGTTGATGAGTTTTAGGTACACTCCTGGAGCACTACCCTTGGATTAGCTTCATCTGCACGTGACTGCTTGGTTATTACCTGGAAGCATGCTGTGATGCAAACTGAAGTGCCATTAAGGAGAGTAACTCAGAGATTCCCTGGATGAAAACACCAGTATACAAAACTGTGTAGAATTGCCTTTTGTTTGATACCTTACCTGTGTGTGACAGCTGCTTTCATCATCCTTCTACCTTTGTTCTCTTGCCTAGTCAGATGCCTGTTTTCAAGCATTTGGAACAAAATATTTTAAAATGTGTCTAGTTTTGCTTACTTTTAGTGTCCACCCTACAGTGACATGATTTACTTAGTTGAATAGCCTACATGAAATCACTGCACATAAAATCAGATGTAGCTAATTACAATACAAATATTTAAAGTTATAAATGAAATCCACCAAAAAACACATAAATCTGATGTTCACATTCTCATTTGCAGGGTGGACTAACATTTCGAAGCAGCTAAATAAGTCTGAATTTCATGCTAGGCATGCGTTTCACTTTTGCTAACAATTTTCACTGTTAAAGAATGCCAATTTCAGTTTGCACTGTTTGTATCTAACAGTCTTCTGTTTCTGATCATCATGGAGAAGAAAACACTGTTGGTTAACAAAACTGTCAGATATAGTAGTCTTCAACATCTACAGAATTATTTGTATATTTTATTCTTCTAAGCCTACTTTCTTTTTATAACTTTAATAGTATGCTTATTTCTTTGGCTAATTTACTGTCTCAATATTATCAGTACCTAACTTCTCTGTCATCAGTACTATTAAAAAATAAAGATGTCTTTACATCAACTGAAAGCTAGTGAGCTTTTATTCTGAAAGTTGGAGAGCTCTTATTCTTCAGACAGTCAAATTGTGAGGAGAAAGGAAATTATAATTTCAAACAGAAAATATCTGGTACAGTAAATTATACTTTAGGGATCAATTATTAGATGTGCTGCAATCAATCACATTTTGGAGAAGGGAGAGAAAACATATGCACTGCCAATACAAAAATCCTGTCATTTTTACTTGTATTTCTTGTGACCAAATACCACTTCATCATAAAAGTACCCTAGTTTCTTTGAGCAAAGTGAATGTCTTCACATATTTCTATTCTTTAAGTGATATTATGAGCAAGGTTACATGAAAAATATATAAAACGAATGCCTCCTATTTTATAATCACAGAATCACAGAATTGTAGGTGTTGGAAAGGATCTGAAGAGATCATGGGAGTCCAACCCCCCTACTAAAACAGGTACCCTACAATAACAGGTCGCATAGATAAGTCGTTCAGATGAGTCTTGAACATCTGCCTAGAAGGAGATTTCATAACCTTTCTGGGCAACCTATTCCAGTGCTCCATTACCCTTACCGAGAGTAAGTTCTTCTGTGTGTTTATATGGAACTTCCTACGTTCAAGGCCATTACTCTTTGTTCCTATCATATAGGATAGTATATATCACCAAGAAGAACCTGGCCTCATCTTTTTACCTCCCTTTAGATATTTATAAACATCAATCCGATCCCCTCTCAGTCTTCTTTTCCCCAGCCTGAACAGTCCCGTTACTCAGTTTTTCCTTATATCAGAGACACTCCAGGCTCTTAATCATCTTTATGTCTTCTGCTGGAGTCCCTGCGCTCTCACCAAGGCAGAGTAGAAGGGGAGAATCGACTCCCTTGAACTGCTGTCTGCACACTTTTTAATGTACCCAAGATACCACTGGCCTTCTTGAACACAAGGCCAAACTACTGGCTCATGGCCAACCTTCTGGCCACAGCCATGTCCTTCTCCACAGAGATCCTCTCTAGCAGATCATCCCCTAACCTGTACTGATGCATGCGGTTGTTCCTCCCCATTGCAAAACTTTATACTTGCTCTTGTTAAACCTCATGAGGTTCCTTCCTTCCTGCCTAGATCTCCAGTCTTTCCATTTTGTTGAATGGTAGCTCAGCCTTTTGGTATGTCAGCCACTCCTTCCGGCTTTGTATCATCAGCATGTTGGTTTATGATGTCAAATCGGATGTTGGTTACAAAGCAGTAGAGATTGAAGCTTCCTAACAATACTCCATTACATTTTGTTGCTATGTGTCAGATGGTAGTAGGGAGGTAGTCTGACATGGAAGTGCACATGAAATAAATGCGTGGAACTGAATTCCTCTATGAGGAAAAAATGACACACTGAAATTCATCAACATTCGCTGAGCATAGTGAAGTGATGGGTGGTGCACTTCAGCAACATTATCATAGCAGCTGTGAACTATGGGTTGCCTCTGATCATACATATTTTTACAAATGTGGGATGCAGGATTTGTTCATCACTGGTGAAAATGCATAGCTTATTGTGGTGACTATTTTGAAAATTAGTGTTTTGTAGTTGAGAATTTGCACTATCAAATAAAGTTATTGTGTTCTTTACATCTGCTGTAATTTCCATGGAAATAAATAGGAGGCAATACTTTTGGAATACGTATTTAACTTTTTATATGAATAAAGGTGTGTGAGATGTGTATCATCATATTTTCTTTTTCTTAGTATTTCAATGCAATATTTTGCACTGCAGAATGATACGAAGATAAACTTTCAAAAAATTTTCAATCTGGGGCAATGATGACCTTAGATATTTTTGTGAAGCTGTCAGATGCCATTTTGTCAGACTGTTGTCTGTCAGATGACAACAAAATGTAATAGAATATTGGCAGAAAGGTTTGACCTCTACTGCCATTCCTCTACCTCTGATGTCATAATTCAACAAAATACAATCACAGAATTGTAGGGGTTGGAAGGGACCTCCAGGGATCATCATGTCCAACCCCCCTGCCAAAGCAGGTTCCCTACACCAGGTCACACAGGTAGGCATCCAGGCAGGTCTTGGACATCTCCAGAGAAGGAGACTCCACCACCTCCTAGGCAGCCTGTTCCAGTGCTCCGTCACCCTCACTGTAAAGAAGTTCTTGCGCATGTTTGTGTGGAACTTCCTATGCTGCAGTTTCCAGCCGTTTCCCCTTGTCCTGTCTCCACTCACCACTGAAAACAGTCTGGCCTCGCCATTCTGCCCCCCACACCTTAGATATTTATAGACCTGGATCAGGTCCCCTCTCAGTCTTCTTTTCTCAAGGCTGAACAGACCCAGTTCACTCAGCCTTTCTTCATATGAGAGATGCTCCAGGCCCTTCACCATCTTCGTGGCCCTCCGCTGGACTCTTTCCAAGAGATCCCTGTCTTTTTTGTACTGGGGAGCCCAGAACTGGAGGCAGTACTCCAGATGAGGCCTTACCAGTGCAGAGTAGAGGGGGAGAATCACCTCCCTCGACCCACTGGCCACGCTCTTTTTAATGCACCCCAGGATGCCATTGGCCCTCTTGGCCACAAGGGCACACTGCTGGCTCATGGCCAACCTGTCATCCATGAGGACATCCAGGTCCCTCTCCACAGAGCTCCCCTCCAGCAGGTCATCCCCCAACCTGTACTGGTGCATGGAATTATTCCTCCCCAGATGCAAGACTCTACACTTGCTTTTGTTAAACCTCATCCGTTTTTTTTTTGCCCAGCTCTCCAGCCTGTCTTGCTGAATGGCAACACAGCCTTCAGGCATGTCAGCCAATCCTCCCAACTTCGTATCATCAGCAAACTTGCTGAGGGTGGCCATTATCCCCTCATCAAGGTCATTGATGAAGATGTTGAACAAGACTGGACCCAGCACAGACCCCTGGGGGACACCACTGGTTACAGGTCTCCAGCCAGACTCTGCACTGCCAACGATGACCCTCTGCACTCTGCCAGTCAGCCAGTTCTCAACCCACCTCACTGTCCACTCATCTATCCCACACTTCCTCAGCTTTGTTATAAGGATGTCGTGGGGGACAGTATCAAATGCCTTGCTGAAATCAAGGTAGACTACATCCACTGCTCTCCCCCTATCCACCCAACCAGAGACAACATCATAGAAGGCTACCAGCTTGGTCAAGCACGACCTCCCCCTGGTGAACCCGTGCTGACTACTCCTGATAACCTCCTCTTCTTCCAGTTGTCTGGAGATGACATCCAGTACAAGCTGTTCCATCATCTTTCCAGGGACAGAGGTGAGGCTGACAGGCCTATAATTGCCTGGGTCTTCCTTCTTGCCTTTTTTGAAGACCGGGGTGACGTTGGCTATCTTCCAGTCTTCAGGCACCTCCCCCGTCCTCCAAGACTTCTCAAAGATGACAGAAAGCTGTTCAGCAATCACCTCTGCTAGCTCCCTAAATAGGAGACATTACTTTAGTAGCAGTCCTCATACTAAATTTCACTTAGTAACTTCGGCTCCATCCAAGTTCAGAGAACCTGAGAAGCATGGGTAGATGGTGACTCAGCTCTTCAGTGCACATTGACTATCAACTTCTGAGTCACAAGGGAAGGCAGAGCATTTTCAGCGACACTGGCTGACAGTTTGTGAGAAACTGAACTCAACCCTTGATGTAGCCTGAAGTAGGTGTTTACTCCCCAGGCATGAAGACAGATACCACTGTTTTAAATGTATTTTAATAACGTCTTACATTCAGCTGCTCCTCAGATCACAAAGATTTCCCATCTTGCCTTCTAGAGTCCTGTGAATGTCTCAGCCATCTCTGAAATGTCTCAGGTAACATAATGTTTGGACAACTGATCAGTGCTCCTGCAACTAGGAATAGCAAACTTTGCCATTAATTAATTTCATGGAATAAGGAATACAGACTATCTGAGATGGGGGAATTGAAATCAAGTGCCCACCCCGTCAGTTATAGCATCTAATCACTGAATTTTATTTTTATTCATGAAGTTAATTTATAGATATATTACTGCTTCTATGAGTAAAATGGTCACTTTATACTCTTTGGAATATTTGAATTACCCTCCACAGCTGAATAATTTTCTGGCTCTTGACATTCATTCTGTTGCAATATCACTCTTTGTTCTAGCATATTTAGGTGGAAAAAAATAAAGGGCAAACAAGACAAGTCTGTACTTTATACATTCCTTTTTAATCAGTTCATTGAACTGCAGTAACTTCATTGAGCCTTGAGCTTAAATGCAGTTAAATGTTATCATTTCTATAGTCTTTTTGGGAACAATACTTGAATGTACATCAACATGAAAATTACATGACAGTGAGCTTGGAAATAATAGATTTTGTATATTTTACCTTTTTAAAGAATAAAATGGCTGATTCTACAGACAGTTACAAAAAGAAATCAGAGAGGGATACTATTATAATCATAGGTGTAGCAGAAGAAATTGACGTGAGCTAGAAATAGGAATACATAAGTGTTAGAGGTGTAGCAGAAGAAATTGACATGAGCTAGAAATAGGAATAAATAAGTGTTAGGGTTATAGCAATCATTGAATCACAGAATGGTTTGAGTTAGAGGGGACTTTAAAGAACCTGTTCCATTTAGTTCCCGTTTCCCTACTGTGGGCAGTGTCACCTTCCACTACACCAAATCGCTCAAAGCATCATCCAATGTGGTCTTGAATATACTGTGGAAATTTAATCTATGGCTAGAAACACATACGTCTGAAAGATCTAAAAGAACAACCAATAAAATTCTTGTGGGAGAGGCAGTGGTGGATTTTCATAGATAAAGTAAAAATATATTAATGGATTTCTAAATCATTTTTAGACAAAATTATTAGTTTATATTTTTATGAAATTGGTAATAGTAATGGCAACTCTTGAAGAGGCTGAAATCGTAGCACAAACAAATTACTTTAGTCCTTGGACCCTATGAAGATCAGTCAGTTATATGTTGTTGCTCTCATTAATCAGCTATCAGAACAATCTTCTCTGACTTTCAACTTTGTGAGTAAAATTCACTCAACATATTCAAAAGATTTTTCATTTCCTCAAGATGTGACACTTTAAATATTTCAAATTCAATTTAAATGCATTTTTGTATATACATTCATAAAACAAAGGGCTCGTTTCACATGATAATTTCCTGCCTTTAAATTTGAATTTATATTTAAAATTTGCTTCTCTTCTCCTGGATGAACAACCCCTGACTCTCTCATGAGAGGTGCTACAGTCCACTGATCATTCCATGATGCTGCTCTGGACATGCTTTAACATGTCAGTGTCTTTCTTTAGGCTAGGGGTCCTAAAGCTTAATTTTTGTTTTTGTTGCCATGTGTGTTTTTTTTTTTAATTATTATTTTATGAATGAGTACTATTATCAAGTACATATGTCTGAAAAAATGAATGTCACTGTGTGTGTAGGATGCATATAGTCTAGAGAGATTACTTTTACCTTTTACCGTACAAGAATGGGCACAAACAGATAGCAAATGCAACAAGAAAGTTAAGAAGAATATGAATACTAAAATTTAGATTGCACTTTTAGCCTGCCTCTCAAAAATACTTGCTATATGCTGCTGGAGACTGAGGGGAGTGATTGAAGACTGGAGAAGAATATTTGCTTCATCAACCACCAAAAAGACCCAAAGATAAACCCATGGAAATGAAGACATCACTCAGTCCCTGGGAAGTTCTAACTCCTCGACTTCATTCATGGAGACATGATTTAGTCATCATGGATGTATTGAAAGTGAACAATTCTGAACAACTTCTAGCCCAGATTTGTTTGGGTTATGTTGAACTTGAAAACTCCTGAGTTTCCTTGATAATTTAGTTTTCCTAAGATTTCTATGTTCATCCATACAGTGATTGTGGAACATGTTCTGTATTATTTTAGCTCTTTACATAAAAGTCAGTTTTCCATGTGTCAGAAGATCCTATTAGAGATGCTAACATTATCATTCATTAATTCCACATTTATGGAAAGAATCTTAGCAGCATAAAAGTGGCAAAGATCCAACCTGCACTTTGAAAAGAAAGCTACACAAGGCTGTTATATGAGGTTTTGAAATATTTTGCTTTTCAAAGACTTCCAAAGGCAATTGACTTTCAATAAATTGAACTAAAAATAAACAAAAATAATACATGTTATATTAGGGAAAGCTCTTGTAGAAGATTATAGTTTTGTAGTTTTTGCTTTAGATTGCTTTATTCAAAATAAAATGTCTGTTCAAGCTCTTTAATAGACATCGTTCTTACCATTCATCATTTTTAGGTTTTCTTTTCTTTTCTATTTATTCTCTTTCTACCCTATCCTCTTCTACTATTTCATTTGTCGTTGTTCTCCTACTCCCTCCCCTCTTTCCTTTATTTCACTACATACAGTCATTGTAACTAAATTAATTTTAACTTTACACTGTAATTTTGTACAACTCTTAATAGTGAGTATAAATAGTAAACTACTTGAACTGAAAGGTTGTTTGTTACTTTATGAGTATATATATAAAGTTTTGATGAAGTCTTGGAATGTAGTTGAGAATGGTAGCTTCGTTTGAAAATTCAGAGCGATTGCATCCTTGGTTTTGCGTGTTGAAAATAGTGACTTTAGGGCACAGATATGTCCAAGTAACACTCATATTCTGAAGCCTTAATATTACAATAACCCTTGAAAATAACAAAAATTTGTTGTACATTTAAAGTTATTTGCTATTGTACAGAAATGTATTTTACTTCTAGATCATACGTTTAAAATTAATTAAAATAAATTGTAAGAAAATCAGACATTCATTTTCTCCTCTTAAGTAGAAAAATGCTAGACTTCTTGTTTAGATTACTATGAAATAGTGTGTATATCTATATAATCATAAAATGCTACAATGTTATGATGTGCTACTCACTGAGCTTATAAATCAAAACATAAAAAAGTGGAAGAACTATTCTAACAAAAAAAAAGAAAATAAAATAGAGTAACTTAAATTCATTAGGACTCATATCCCTTTTGTTTTTCAGAACTGGTACCATAATGAATTATAGGTTGCCTGAGGACCTTGCAATTATGGAATAATGCATCAAATAACAAAACATTTGGAAACTTTGCAGAAAATTGTCTGCATGAAAATTGTTTGCATGAAAATTTTTTGCATAAATATTAAGACAAAACAATTCTCATTGGGATTTAAAAGCTTCAAACTTTTTAATTTGGTTAAATGTTCCAGTTAACTATCTGATGTTATGAATCTTTATCAAGAATTTTGAAACAGTTTTGCTCTAGTTATATGTTGAAGAGGTATAGCAGAACTGAGCTGCTCTTTAGAAAAAGGTGAAACAAAAGTGAATAGGACAGACTATATTTACGTCCAGTCATGTATATTTAGCTCAGCACCATATTCTGCTGCTGGCTTTCACTTTGGTTCTTAACAAAATTTAACCAGTATTTCATTTGAATTAAAAACACACCTTTCTTTCACTGTCTTAAATGAAACCTTAAAAGAACCGCAAGGGGAATATTTAAGTATAGAGGCAATGCCAAAACTTATATATCACCTATTCAATTCTGCACTCTGTCTCTAAAACTGCACTTAAATTTCAGATTCAGAAAACAGCATAATAAGTCCATATGAACTTGTTCCATGTTTGACCTAATCTTAGCCATAGTTAATAAATACTTGTTTGATATATACTTATGAACTAAAACCTTGCTTGTATCAGGTGGAACAAGATGAAATTCTGTGTGTGGTCGTAGTGTCACAGCTCATTCCACCCACCAGTGACATACACCCTTTGCAGAAGAGTGGGACAAGATCAGTCTTCACAAACATAGTCTTCTTCTCCCGACTCAAGACAAGCCCACAAGGAAATTAAATCTATCACATATCTACAGAAGAAGCAAATGAAAGCAAATAAACTCACTCCAGCTATAGCAAATGGATGTATATGAAGAAATATGGATGTGACTATTTGCAGATTAAATATGTGTATACATTTATAGAAAAAGAACTCGTGAGCGTTAACTATGTAATTCTGACATTGTTTTATTTGTTGTTTTTTTTTTTCCCCCTTGTTATCCAGTACTGTAATCTAGTATGTATCAAGAAGGAAGTATAAGAAATTTTCTTCTAATTATGTTTAGACAAAACAGGTTGAGAAGAGAGGACACATGATTATATTCTCTAACATAAGGAATGTAAGTGCCACTTAAACTCAAATTACCATAAATTTTTTGCTGTTCATTGATATATTTGAGGATTGTTTTTAATAATTATTTTTATTTCATTTTATTTTATGCACGTTCAAAAATTATGAGGAGACCATTCCTTTTGTTTGTTTACCTATTTGTTTGTTTCCCACAACTATCATCATTTTTTGTGGCATCCTTCATATTCCTGATGAGATTAAAGATGCAGTCCCTCTTCTGAATCGTTTGTACATTGAAGGGTTGCACAGAGAACATATCCAAAATCATCTAGGATATTCTAGTATGCTCATACATCATGATATTAACAAAACTATAGAAAAGTAACCCAGTATTTAAAAAGACAAAAAACTAACTTCCAGGAAAACATTCAATTCAGATATTACCAAGTGGAAGGTGAGCAGGGGAGGATAAGAAATTCATGGCAATAAAAAGACAAGCATAATAATAATAAGAAGAAGAAGAAGAAGAAAAAGAAGAAGAAGAAACAAACACATTCTTCATTTTAGATTATACCGATTTTTCAATTTTTGTGAACTAAAAACAGACACAGATTTTTTTAATGAATTAAATGATATGAATGAATGGATCATGGTCACTACATCACAAGTGAAGCACTAGTTAAAATCCAAATTCATTTAATGTATTTAATTCCTGGAAGACATCAACTCTTTCCTTGCTGATTTCTTTCATGTATTTATTTCTTTACATGTTGTTTAGTCACTTTTACAAACATGAAACCAAGTTACAAGTCTGCTCTGTACCCATTTTGCTTTAAATTTGCTAAATTATAATTAGAGGATAAAAAGTTATATTCTCATGCCTGTTTTTCTACTTCAAGCTCCACAGATTGTATTGTTTTCATCACTGAATATAAAGCAAAAATACTTAATAACTTCTGATACTTCATTATGTTCACAGAATTGACTGAAAGATGTTACATTCATTACGTAGAGATTGATCTATATTGGCCATCACTCCTTGTACTCCTCATCCATAATCTGCTTAACAAATCAATGTAACATTAACTGATTTCTAGCTATTGATCTAAACCTCTTTCTATATAACAAAAGCTTGATTCTGACAAATGACAGTATGAAAAGAGAGTGTGTGTAAATTGCTGTCATTTTATAACTAGTATCTATATTATTCCCCTACTTAATGAACAGAGTAGATCATTTTTCAAAGTGTTTAAAAGACTAGCTTCTGAATGTCCACAGATATTAACCAAACTGATTTGAATTAATGTATATAACCTTACAGTTTCTACTGTTAACTATGAACAGTAGAAACGTAGTGGAGTGATTTCTGTAGTTCACGGACATTCAGATTCAAAACTGATTTTTTTTCCATTGCTGAGATGCTTCTTTCAAAAAGAGATAGGAAGAGTAAAGAAATCAAAAATCTCAGCTCTGCAATTTCTAGTATCCTGTCAAAAAGGAAGATAATTTCCAGCAATATAAGCTTTGAGAATTTTTACACATGAGTGCACAATGATTACAGTCAGGATAAAAAGGTATTGATAGTGGTTAATTTTGACAGATTTCTATTTCCAAGTCACATTACTTTTAATTTTTTTGTATCCTAAAAATGAGGAGATATTCTTTCCTTCCTCTCTCAAAGTTTCTTGCTTATGGCAAGCAATTACTGTAAATTGGCAGATGAAGCACCATTCAAAACATTTCAGATTTGATTAGCTGTCCCCTGAATAAAAGGAGAAGAGAAAGGAGAGTCTAGTCTGGAACTGATAGACTTTTGGACTACCCAGTGCATGCCTTGAAAATGACATTCTGTCAAATAGTCTCCCCTGGAGACGAGTACAATAAAAACTTCAACTACTGTCACTGAACATTCAAAATCCGCTCCAAAGCCAGAGCATACTTATATCACTGTTATCTTCACCCTTAATTTACAGGTCTCTCTATTTCAGATTTCAATATTTACTAATCTAAATGTTACTTCTCTAAACAATCTTATAGATGTTGTAGATTAATATAAGTGTGTACTTCTTAAGCAATGCACCTGTGGACTTATCCTTGACTACACGATAATTTACCAACAGAAATTCAAGGAATATGGCTCTGGAGTAGATCTTTACAGCACTATGTACAACATCTAAGGAGTTTCATTGCTCATGAAACAGCATCCTAGGAATCTTTTTCTGATCTGACTAGGTGTTATAGCCTGATGAAAATCAAGTAAATTTAAGTGGAAAAAAATCTTTAAAGATAACACGAGAGATGTTAAGATGTTAAAGAGATGTATTTAGAAGGGTATTTTATGTGCATTCAGTTGTTATGTGATGTCAGTTCCCAAGGACCCTGAGAAATATGGGAATGAAACACATATGCATGACTGAATATGTATTGAAGTTATCTTAAACGACATTTGAAAAACCATTTGGGGGAACTCATGTTTTAAAGAAACATAAGTGTGTATCTGAGGAAATAATCTAATTCACAGGTAAATAGGTTATCCTAGAAAATATGCAAGGTTACTTGGTAATTTGAAAGGGGGTGAGTGACACAGTAAATGGGATATTTTATAAAAAACATACATTGCTGAATAGCTCACAGAATCGCTGGGTTACTACATTAAAGATAATGAATAGCTCAGAGAGAATCACATGCAAATTCTTTAATGATTTTGATATCCTGCACTGCAATGCTACGTAGACATAGTTTTACTAAGTATGTTTATTAACTATGTTGTTGAAAATTATGTTGACCGTAATTAGCTGGTATGGTTAGTCTCCTTTGAGATCTGATTTAAGAATCTGTGTACAGCATGGGGCCTAATACCTTGCTGATTATTAGGCTTCCCAGGCAACACCTAACTCTTGCACAAACTCATGTCAGAAGGTGATGCTGGACAGTAAAGTATTGCTGGAAATATTTTCATTTTTAAAGTTCTAGTTTTTTAATCAATGCTTTTTCTACAGTTCAGTGATTCCCATGGGGAAAAAAAAAAAAATTAAAACAAAAATAAAACAAAAAATATATATATTTGTTAGTAGATAGAGTAAACGTAGTTAAAATATCAGAAAAAAAAATAAAGAACCTTTTTTTTTTTAAGAAACTATCTTTATATTTCTGCACTGTCCTTGCCAAAGTGTTGTCTTAATCTACTTTTCGAGTCACAATTGTTTTAGGTCTTAACAGGACTTTCCTCGTTTCTTCCACTTAAACTTGATTTTCCCTTAATAGTTGAAGGACACTTAGACAGCATCACACTAATTTCAGTGGACATTAAGTTTTATCTAATTCAGCAAGCCAGCCTTTGTTAATTAGGCCTCACAGGAGGAGTGATTGTGAAGAACGTCTCTAACTGTCACAGATCAATACCAGCAACAGAGTTGGTTCTAACAGTCAATTACCTGTGTTTCTGAGAAGGAAAAAGGGTTCCATTCTTGTTAACTCCCTATTCTTTCTTAAAATCTGAAGCCTATCATCCTACCAGTTCCACCAAGGTGCATACAAATGGCATTTTTCCCTTCTGGTAGTGCCGTAGATTCATCAGTAGAAAAGCTCTCTGCAGCCTGGCTGTGTTCTGAGCACTTTATGCTTTTAAAGAGATGAGCCTGACTGATGAGGAAGTCAAAACTCCCGCAAAAGCAGCGAAGATTCAATTTTTTGAGCCTGGAGACATAGACTCTGTTTGATTAGGTCCCGGAAGAATAAGAATATGGAAACTAGTTTAGCGCAATACAGCCCTGCAATTCTGCAAGGAGGAAAGGGAAGTAGGGAGAAAAATAAATCACAATCATTAGCATTTGCTGGTCATTTGTTTCAGTGAAGATATATAAATAAATATGCATTTGTTTTTAAATTAGAACTCTGAGCAGCTCCAGTGATTGAAAATATTCCCTTCTGACTTCTAGAAAGTGTTTTTCAATAAGCTCCTGTTCTTCTCTCTGTGGAGATTATGAAGCTGCCAGTCTTGTCATTGAGGATCTTGGCTTAAAGAAAAACAGCATTCTAAAGACGTCACTGAATTGTTATAGTACATAAGCAAAAAGCTAATCCCTCAAAAAAAACCTAGACAGGTAAATGTTATTTTGTCCATGGGAGAATCCTGAAAATATTATTATGTTCTCATTACATAACACACATTTTCCAAGCAAGATGTGAAATTATAAAGAAGCTAATTCTTCACTCCTACACTGAAAGATCAGTGAATAAATTGGAAACAACAATGGAAAAGCAGGTTATTTTTTTCGTATAGCAGCCACTTCTGGTGCTTCTTTTAAAGAACTCTTTTAAAGAGCTGTAGAGCAAACAAAGGCTATGACAGAGCCTTTGTAAGAGGAAATAGACACTGCAGGAAAAGATATCAAAGAGGAATTAACTCACTCCTCCCAGGAACAGTTCGGAGAAAGGAGAGAGCTGAGGAATGCAGCCTTCTCCAGGAGAAAAGGGTAGGGGGAACTCAAATTACACACGCACTCCTGGAAGCATCATTGAGACAGAAAGAGTGGCTCTAGCCCCTCAGCCCCCCATTCTCCCTGCTCCAGGCACTCACGTGCTCACATAGCTCATGTATTGGTTCAGGCTGGGACCTTGGAATTCCACTACAAGAGCATATGAAAATATATTGTTTGCTGAGGTATAGGTCAGAAATGTTATGTTCTGTTGCAGTACTGAGTTATTCAGAGAAAGTCTAAACATTCAGTGGAAGATAAAGAACATCTAAGTTTGGATGCTCACATATGAGTATGTTTAAATGCCTACCAAATCCAAAGGATATCTAAGAAATATTCTTTATTATGTTTAGAGCATGATTCCATCCAGAAACTCAGATCAGTTGCCCATGTATAATAAACAAGTGTCCAAACATACAAATCTGTATTATCTATGTTATTCTTCAGATTTTCCACTTGCTTCCTCAAAATAGCATGTCTCTCACCTGTTTTGTGTCATATCTGGCACTCCTGTCCTACATACTGCAAAGTATAGCTCTAGAAACATTTGTGAGCAGTAGCACTGAGTGAAAAATATTTGCTTCAGCCTATGGTGACTTACTCTCTCATTTCCATTGCCTTTATTTATTAAAGGATGGGATTGCTTGCCACTTACAAAACTCTTGGGTGTCTAAGATATCCACACAAGATCTGAAATATCTGGCTGACAGGCATAATACAAGACCTACAGAGGTCCTGCATCATTTGGAGAAGCACCTGTTGATGAGGAGGGACACCTGAAACATCTGAAAAGACAATGTTTTCCCAGGTTTTCGTTGATGGTTATAGGAGCATAGGTACTTCATTAAAATATAAAAGCTGAATCTACATACATTAGTGTTGACTTGAATTCCTCTCAAAGTGAGAAAGTATACAGTTATGAACATCCCAGTAGTATGTATGGTCTCCATTTACTGGAATATGCAGCACTATCATGAATTCATGTTGATTTTCCCAAGCGACCAGACTTAGAGATTTGTCTTATATAATTGATAAAGCTCTGTTATAGCTCTGATATCTACATGCAATTAGAAAGATAACAAAAAGCAAATATAAAAGGGATAGAAGTTGAAGATATTGCAGGTGTGGATGCTGACAAGAATATTAGAACTTGAAAAGTAGAGACTGTTTGAGAAAGGTTCAAAAGTTAAAACTATTGAACAACATGAAAATTGCTTATGGATATAGAATAGCGTAGAAATGAAAGAAGTGACAGATAATAATTATAAGAAAGTTATAATTTCAAATGGAAAGGCTCATACCTTTCATTACTGTAAACTGGCACAGCTGTTACACTCAATTTTTCATAGGAAGCTGAAAAAAACAGTCCACAAAAATTTAATTAGTTATGTGACTTATAAATTCTGGGGACTAAAATTCTATTTGCTAATGTATAAAACCTCCTATCTAAAAGTTAATGGATCCAGTTTTAATGTCACTTGTACACAAAGTCAGATGCAGAAATCCACGTTACTAACATATGAAAGTTACGATGAACTACCATTCCTCTTTTCAATTCTGAATCCTTAAACATCCAAATTCCACTTCTTTCAAACTTCTTAATCTGAATACAACCCTAGTTTCATAATTTTTTATATCTTATACATTAAATGCAAGCTACATTTAAATTTCAACATGCAGCTCATCTGTCTTTTTTCCGTTCTTATATATTATCTTTCACTTGCCTATTGTCTACCTGCTCACTTCTCTTTCACATGTCTTTATCATTTATTCCCAGTTTGGTGTCACTGTGCCTTTCCCATTGGAATGATTGTCTAAAACTTCTTTGAAAAACCTCTGGAAGTCTTCATCCTTAATAATGAACAAACTATTCTGTCTAAACTTCGATAATATATATATGACTACTTTTCTACCTTTAAGACACAGTAGCCTGTGTATGTCAGGGAACAGCTTGTGACACTACTGTTCTAGATTTCAGATATAATAAACAAGCAAACAAACAATAACAACAAAAAACTTGAAGATTATTGTTTAAGATATTAGTACTTCTAGTAGTTCAGTCAAAGCATTTGTTTTGAGAAGAATAAAATACTGGTAAGAGTATCTATAGCCTTAGACTTTCATTCAAAATAATTTTATTTTCCAAATAAAAAGCTATATTCACATTTCATTTATGTATGACTCAGAAGAAGAATGCTTCTGCATCATCTATCTTAGCTGAATATCACAGAATAGCCACATATAGTGGGTAAAAGAAGTGTTTATTTTATATGCATACCCATTCTTCCAAAGCTTTAAAATATGTGTATTCTCACAACACCTTCCAAATAAATTAAAAACTATGTACACAGAACTCCAAGCAAACAACTGTTTTCTTACACTCAGTATTAAATTTTTGAAATCCAAGTTGACCTTACACTGCAGTGTACTATTATGATTGCAAACTATTACATTATTTACAGTACTTACCAAAACAGAATACAAGATCTTGAGACATGACTGAGAGATTTAAAATACACTCTGCTCTCTCTCAGTCATGGCTGGTGTAAAGAGGTGTCTTAAAACTGAAACTGTAAAATGTTTCACATCTAAAATTAGATAGAAGTTTCAGTAATTCCTTTTTTGAAACAAATCAAATTGTAGAGTATTGTTGTTAGTCTAACTGGTTCTGTTAAGAGCTCTATTTGCAAGCTTCAGGGGTTTGTAACTCCAATACAAAATCTTAATATATTAAAGAGGGGAGGGGAAATATTTTACTGTAGGTTTTTATGTCTCAGAAGTTCACAGTGAGGTAAAACAAACAAACAAAAAAGTATTCAGGGGTTTTATAATTTGAAGTAATGTAACTTTTCTTCATCCCAATTTTAAGAGCATTAAGACTAGAATATAAAGTTGAGAAATTGCAAAATACTATTTATAGAGATTGAGCAAATTTGATTCTATGGCATTCAATCTGTCTATGAGACAATAAGCACATTATGGCTGAAAAGATAACCCTGGATAACTTTAAAAAATATAGGGTTTAGGAACATTGTTTGCATCTCCCCACTGGTAATACAAGGTTAACTGTAAGACATGTACATAAAATCCCCAAGTAAAATTCTTAAATATAGATTACATACACATACACATTACATTCACAACCTGAATAAAGGAATTGTGAGATTATTTGATGTTAAGATTTTGCAGTATCAGTATTGCAGAATAGCAACTATTTTATTCATGTCTCAAAGATG
Organism: Tympanuchus pallidicinctus; assembly: GCF_026119805.1. Classification (NCBI taxonomy): domain Eukaryota; kingdom Metazoa; phylum Chordata; class Aves; order Galliformes; family Phasianidae; genus Tympanuchus; species Tympanuchus pallidicinctus. The sequence continues at coordinate 3,534,950 of NW_026294780.1, read as the reverse complement.
ACTTCAGCATCATGTCAGAAGTCAGAACAAGGTAGTTTCTAAAATCCCAAATAAAATGTGCTATGCCAGTGCCTATATATATCAATACTTCCCTGTGCAAGTTTTCTCTATCAGGGAATTCATTTTATAAATCTGTAAATAGTACAAAGTCTCTGTAGTATGACTCAGACCCTGTGTACTGCTCTTGGCCTTTAGGCTACACTTAGTTGCCCCAGATTCTGAAAACTGTTTATTATAAAAAAATGTATAAGGCAGTAAATGGCTTTTATGGATGACTTCACAAGAGCAAAGCAGATAATCACAAAACAGGCTTATACCCAAGTACCTCTAAAACCCATGAACATTGCAATAAGACATCAAAAAGAAAATTCATTGAACATAAAAATCTGCCACAATTTGCTCCTTGTCTTTGAAAGCAGTTTTTGAGGGTTTGGAAAGAAAATCTCATTCAAAAAAATGTCCTGCACGGAAACCATTTTGTATGATAAATCAGAGAGTCAGTAAGGCTTCTGGCAAGTGTGAAAACAAGACAGAGACTCAGTTCTGATCAAAATATTTATTGTTTGGTAGAAAATGAGCTTTTCTCAGAGGGCAAGTATAGGGGATGGAATAATCTTCAAGGGTGAAAAGTCAAAGATGTTTATTTATTTATTTATTTATTTACTCTCATGGGAGTTGGGGATGGAATGTATTTGTACGTTATAATCACTAAACATTTACCCTGAGATTACCACTACACTCTCTAATAAAGATGCCAGTACCAAATAACATGAGACTGTGTCAGTTGTGTACAGTCTGGTTCGGCCCGGTTCTGTGATTAGGATTTCCTGGGAAAGGGAAAAAAGGGAAAAAAGGGGAAAAGGATAGAGAGACGGGCCTAGAAACAAAATGGCATCAACAATCTAAGGAGAAACAAACTAATTTACTAAATAAGATATTGAAATGCAAGATAACATTCTATAACACAATATAATACAATGTAATTTGAATTGAAGCTAATAAATCAAATATAATGAGCGAAAGCCGAAGGCCTTACTTTAAAGCTGAGGTGAGATGATCTGGGGAGCTCACAGCTGTCAAGATCAAAAGGGAAAAAGGACATCAGGTGACCTACAAAGGCCTTTTATCTTCTCCCTCTGAGAGGAAATGAAAACAGAGCAGTGAACAGTCCTCTGGGGAATGTAGTAGTTCTTCTCTTCTGGGTCAGGTACCCAGACCTGGAGCATTAACTCTTAAATTCCCAGTGCACTACATGATGTGGAATACCAATAACCAAAAATCACAAAACCGTGACAGACTGCATACCAGATACTGCTCAGTATCTGGTATTACCCTGACATTTGCAGCAATTATTTTATGTTTTCCAGGAACTTCAAAAAACCAGCCACTAAGAGACCTAAAAAAAGCCCAAAGAATTGTGTTAACAAGATTAATAAGAATTGTCTCTTTTCTTCACACAGAATCATTGAATCACCAAGGCTGGAAAAGACCTCTGAGATTACTTATACTCCAACCATCTGCCTACCACCAATATTTCCCCACTAAACCATGTCCCTTAGTACAGCGTCTGAATGTTTCTTGAACATGTCCAAGGATGTTGACTTTACTACCTCCCTGGGCAATCCCTTCAAGTACTTGACCACTCTCATGAAGAAGAAACTTTTCTTAATATCCAACCTGAACCTCCTATGGCTCAACTTTAGGCAATTACCTCTTGTCCTATTGCTAGTTATGTGGCAGAAAAGGCCAACCTCTACCTTGCAACAATCTCTTTTCAGATAGTTATATAGAGCTATAAGATCTACCCTGAGCTTCCTCTTCAGATTAAACAGTTCCAATTCTCTCAGTCACTTCCATAAGATTTGTGTTCCAGACCCCTCACATCTTCATTCTTTGAACAAGCTTCAGTACCTCAATATCTTTCCTAAAGATGAATACATTGCTCAAAGAGCAGTTTCACCAGAGCTGAATACAGGAGGACAGCTCTTTGCTCCTGCTTGCTATCCTATTTCTGATATAAGACAGGATGTCACTGGCCTTTTTGGCTACATGGGCACACTGTTGGCTCATGTGCAGCTGAAAATATTAGGTTTTTAAAAAGAGCCGAAGGAAACTCCAACCAAATGAGCCAGGAATCACTGAGACAATAGGGGAGGCAACAGGGAAACTCAAGGGAAGTACTTCAAAGGTATGAAGAACAAGGCCATCTGCCCAGAAAGTGTCTTCATGCCAATACATGCATCTTGGGAAGCAAACAGGAGAAGCGGAAAACATCTGCTACTAGAAAATCATGACAAAATTTGATGTCACTGAAACGTGGTAGAATGATTCCCACATCTGGAGTGAAGCCTTTGCTGGTTACAAGTTGTTCAGAAGGAACAGGTGAAGTAAGAAAGGAGAAGTCATTGCACCCTGCATAAAAGAAGGAATAAAGTTTGAGGAGCTGGCCCTGAAGAAAGTCCATTAGCAAGTCAAAAGTTTATGGGTGAGAGTCAGAGAGTAAGGCAACAAAGGGAACCTTGTTGTTAATGCCTAGTACAGGTTGCCTGATCAAGTGGAGCCTGTTGATGAAACTGATGTATCAGTTGGGGAATCTCTGATGTAACCTATCTGGACTACAGAAATTTGCAGATGACATCAAGCTGTGCTGTGTAGTTGACATGCCTCAGGGATAGGATGCCATTCAGATGGGCCTAGACAGGCTCAAGTAGTGGGCCCACATTAACCTAATGAGTTCAATCAATCCAAGTGCCACGTCTTGCACCTGTCATGGCAACCCCCACTACCAATACAAACTGGGGGATGCAAGGATGGAATACAGCTGCGCTGTAAAGGATTTGATAGAACTTGTGGATGGCAAGCTGAACAGGAATTAGCATAGTTCTCCCATAGCTCAGAAAGCCAACCGTATACTGGACTGTATCAAAAGAAACATGGTCAGCAGGTCAAGGGAAGTGATCCTGCCTCTCTACTCCATGCTGGTGAGATTTCACCTGGAGGATCGTGTGCAGATGTGGAGACCTCAGTACAGGAGAGACATGGATCTGTTAGAGTGCATCCAGAGGAAGGTCAGAAAAATTTTTCAAAGGATAGAGCACCTCTCCTGTGAGAACAGGCTTAGAGAGATTAGACTTTCATCCCGGAGAAGAGATGGCTCCGGAGAGACCTGACAAAGTCCTTTTAGTATCTCAAGGGGGGCTATAAGAAAGAAGGAGTTAGACTCTTTAGCAGGGTTTGTTGTGCTAGGACAAGACAAAGTGATTTCAAACTAAAAGGAGGAAGATTTAGATTAGGTATAAGGAAAAAGTTTTTTTATGACAAGGTAAATGCAGCTTTGGATATTCTATCCCTGAAGACAGTCAAGGTCAGGCTGGATCAGGCTCTGAGCAACCTAATCTAGATATAGATGTCCCTTTTCATTGCAGGGGTTTGGACTAGGTGACCTTTAAATATACCTTTTAATGCAAAAGATTCTATGACTCCACAAAAAAATTTAAGATACATTTCCAGGAATCCAGTTTTTATTAATATTTTGACAGTAAGTCAGTAAAAGGAAGCACTGGAAAGTTTAGTTACAATTCTATGTTTGTATCAACTTATACACCACCACTTTTTTCTGTCATTTAGAAGAAGTGAAAAACAGCAAGTGTCATTCTCATTCTTCAGAAAAAAAAAAAAAAAGCTTAAGGAAAAAAAAACACTTTTCACCATGTATAATGCAACTCTGATGGGATGATATTGTGTCTCAGAATCAGATAAAGAGAAGAAAATTACAATTCTTGGTGAGAATAGCTGACAAATTGTATGAAAGAACTTGTTGAATAAGACAGCTGTAATATTTATATAAGGAAAATGTAAGGAAAAGTTTACTTTTTGTACAGAAGTCAGCTAGAGACATTTCTCCTCTGATAAAGAATGTAATCTTCAGAGCTGTTTCTAAAGAATGATGGTATCTGTATATTTTGGGCAGAAGGTTAGAAGACAGATTACATGAAAAGCATCTTATTTCTGTATTTCTTTACTACAAGATTAATTTCTTCTCAAAGAACATAGAACTTTTTCCTCCATCTGCTATTGTTTACATTCAATACATACTAATAAATGTCCAGTATGAAAACAGAAGCATTGCAAATAGTATTCAGTCTTTCTATAAGATCCCATAGAAAGAACATATAGGTAAATATTTTCCATTAGACTATCCTCCAGTAAAATTTGTTTCAATACTATTCAATATTCTGAATTATCTAATAGGCTTCTGGTGAATAAATATTGTTTTCTGAGTGTTGATCAGCTTAGAAATTAAAAAAGATAACTATATTTTTATTCTCAATGACACTATTTTTGATTCTTTGTTTTATTTTAGTCTATTTTTGGTAGCTGATAATCTTCCTTGGAAAATCTGACACTCAAATAGACAAATCTTTCTCCTTTCCTTCTATAATGTGTAAGAAACGTTACAGAGCAACAAATGCCTCCTGTGGAGTACTAAGATTATCTTAAACTTTTCTTAGAACTCAGCAGTTTCAAATGCACTCAGCGTTTTCTAAATAAGATTGACAGAGAGGAGAAAGGTCTGTAAAGATTATTGGTCTGATGACCTTGTTTACGGTTTGCTTTCATCCCAAAAAGTCTGTGATACATGGTGTTAGTAATACAATATAATATTTTGCCCTTATGTAGCAGTTTTCATCTGAGGTATCAAGTTTACCAACATACAATTCATCTATAACATTGTTCCTGTAAATCTGGCTTATGATGCTTGCTATTTGAGGTAAGCTGAGACACATATCTTCTCTGCATAAACAAAGAATAGAGAACAAAGCATGAAAGATTCAGAGGTATGGGATGAACTCCTGATTGTACATTGACTAAATCTGAACTATTCTTTGGAGATATTTGTCCATTCAGTTTATTATCCATGTATATGTCTCCTGGAGGATATTCTGCAACATCCCTGGAAAATCTAATTTACTGATTAACTATACTTTAGTACACTTAAGAATCAAAACTAGATATCCATTGGAGTGATTGAATTTAGTAACAACTTCTGTCTTTTTTGACCATGGAAAATAATTATTTCCTCCAATTTTTACAGCTCTTTCCTGTATTTAAAATTTCCTAGGTCTTATTTTGATCTTTTGTTTTCTAAATTTCCAACAATCATTCCTTCTGTTTTCCTGCAGACATTTTCAAATGAAAGCCAGTGGTCTTTCTCAGTATGTTCTTCTTAATTTCACCAAAATCCTGTTTTATGTTGGTTTGGTGTTTTTTTTTTGTTTTGTTTTGTTTTTTTTGTTTTTGTTTTTTTGGTTTTTTGGGTTTTTGTTTTTGTTTTTTTGTAGAAGGAAGGTAATCTTTATTTGTTATTGTTCAAATTATTATTAACTGTCCTTTATTTTCTAAAATACACTTTTTTTTTCTGTGTTGTTTTTTTCTTTTATTGAATTCTTACTGACAACTGAAACTACTTTATTTAAGTAGATCTATGAGGCACCTTGTAGTGAATTAATCAGATTCTCTGCGGGCACTCTCTAAATTTTTTGTACATATAGTTCAGACCACCTATTTTTTTAACTATCTGATCAAAGTCAGAAGTATTCTCAAGACAAATTCAAACTCATTCAGCATTTCTGCCTTTTTGTGTAATAACCACCAACATCTTTGCCTCTTTATAGTTTAACAAGATGCCTATTTTGCTGATTTTCTTCTTCTAATACAGTAACAGAATCTAATATTTTTCAGAATATTTTCAGAATATTTTTCTGATTCTCTTGTTATACCCTTGTTTTGAGGTTCCTCATTTTTGTCTCTTTTTTATTCCGCCCCAGTAGATTCAACTATTCACTCCTAGCCTTACTTCATTATTTAGCAATTCTATTCGTTTAGTCTTTAATAACACTGTCCACCATTTACTTTCTGGGAATTTTCTGAGTTTAATGTCAGCCAGAGCCTATCTCTTACTCCAGTTGATTTCATTACAGTTCCAGTTATTCCTCTTCCCTGCAATTCTTTATCATATGATTCTATAGCTCAAATGCAAGTTACTTTCAAATTTTCAAAATTTCTCCACAGTGACTTTCACATTCTATGAAAATCTTATTTTAATCTCCATTACACTTTTCAATGTATTCATTAATGCATTGTGAACCACAAATACACAGTGTTGTTATGTCTACATACCATCCCAAAAACGTATAAGATATTTTTGCTAGCTGAATAGATCTTCAGTCCCCAGTGAGCATGAATGAGTTGTGTAAGTAAAGGATGATGTTTCTCTTTCTCCAGTTTATGTGATACTTAATCTTGTGCTGCATTATAAAGGTGTAAATGTATGAGCATTACTAACTGCCACCTGATGCAGAATTCAACTGCTGAAACATAAACAATCTGATATTATTTCTGGTGTCCTAACCTGCTGACCTTCAACTACTACCTAAAAATGATAGCGTAGGTCTGACATCATGTCTACTGGCCCCATAGAGCTATCTCATTTATAGCCAGTACCAGATTTAGATGAGTTGGAAAATTAATTTATCCCCAAAACAAAACAAGGTAAGTCTCTCCATTAATCTTCATCATGACAACTAAGTTTGAGTGTTGATTATGTATTAAAGATTCTAGTTCTTCCTTGAACTGTCTCATCCTTTCATAATGAAAAATAAACAAAAAACACTGGCAGCAAATTTGCTGACTATCCCTTCTCCTCCTTGCCTGCATAATCAGTATCTTTACTCCTCTTGGCTACTAGATCTTTGTCTAGATTTGATTTTAGCTGTTTTTATTCTGGTATTTTTTACCAGAATTTATTTATTTTTTTATTTATTACATGAACTCTGGTAGTAAATTAAAATCAATATATTTCCCTGTGCATAGTTTTCTCTTGCAATCCAAATCTGATGTGTGTCTGTACTACAGATTTCCTTGGGTTGAAAGGGATATTAAAAGTCACATAGTTAATTCATGCCCACTTGATATGAGTAGGGCTGCTTACCAAAAGATTGGGTTCCCAGGGCCTCGTGCATACTGGCCTCAGGCAATCCTTAGGATGGGACATCTACAGTTTCTCTGGGCAACTTGTTCCAGTGTATCACAATTCTCTGAGTAAGGAATTTTATCATAAAATTTAAACTAAATCCCCCTTCTTTCAATATAAAACTATTCCCTATTTTCCTATGAAGACAATCTGAGAAAATGGGCCCTATTCCTTTTGGAGAAAAAAAGACTCTGGCTCATTGTGGCCTTCCCATGCTTAAGGCAGCTTATTATCAGCAGAGAGTCAGACTTTTCATAATGATAGGATAAGAGAGAATAGTTTTAAGCTAACAGAGGGGACATATAGATTAGATGTTATAAGGAAATTTTTTACTGAGAAGGTGATGAGGCAGTGAAACAGATTGTCCAGAGAAACTGTGGATGGCCCATCCCTACAGGCATTCAAGGTCAAGTTGGATGGGGCCCTGGGCATCCTGATCAAGAACCTGATTTAGTAGTCAGCAACTCTGCTGATGGCAGGGGATTGGAACTACATCATCATTAAAGTCCTTTCTAATCCAAGCTGTTCTATGATTCTATGACTGCCAGATCATGTAAAATATTAGTCCCCATCTTGTTTATATATATTCCTTTTGATACTGGAAGTCTGCAATGAGGTTTCCCTTGAGCCTTCTGTTCTCCAGGCAGAACAAGGCAAGGTCCTACAACCTTCTTCACAGGAGAAATGTTCCAGCTCTCTGGTTCTATTCCAACAGCTTCATATCTTTTTTGTGCCAGAGGACCAATATCTGCATGCAATACTCCAGGTGTGGCCACACAAGGGCAGAGTAGAGAGTGAGACAATCACCTCCCTTTGTCAGTTGGCCATTCCTCTTCTGATACAGTCCAGGATACAACTGGTCTTCCAGGCAGCAAACATACTACTGGCTCATGTCCAGCTTTTCATCCACAAGAACCCCCAAAACCAACTTCACACATATGCTCTCAAGGAGTCCCAGTCTGTACACGTACCTGGAATTGCACTGATCCAAGAACAACACCTTGTTTTAGCACTCAGTCGAGTTAGAGAGCTCTCTCAGTTTCTTGTAGCATCAGAATAGTTCTCCTTTATTATGTTCAACATACATCTTATATGCCATTCCACAAACAGTTCCTGTTTCTCTAACAGTTCCTCTAATCAGTTAATTGGCCCTAACTTCTCCCCTAAAACAGTGATAAAGGATGAAAGGTTTCTTAATTGTGACAAGATTAACAGTGCAAACAGAAGAACCTCCTGTTAATCCTTAGACTCTCCTCTTTGTCTTATTTTCCAGTCCCCAAGGCTTCACAGTTGTAGGATCTATCAAGGAGTTTGATAAGCTCTTTGAAGACTCGTTTGTAGTTACTTCTTCCACCAAATTTAACCTCATTAAATTTGTGTGGGCCCAATTTTCAAGCTTATTCAGGTCCCTCTAGATGGCCTCCCTTCCTTCTATTGCACCAACTGCACCAGTCAGCTTGGTGTTGTCTGCAAACTTTGTAAGGGAGAAATCAATCCCACTGTCTAGGTCATAGATAGCAATATTAATGAGAATCTATCCCACTATGGATGCCTGGAGGATGCCACTTTTTACTAGCTGTGTCTCTGACTGTGTCTAGCTAGCCAATTCTTTATCTAGTCAATAAGCCATTTTTCAAATCTATATCTCTCCAGATTTTAAATTGAAAAAAATGCAAGAACCAGATCACAATTTATTTAGAGGTAATTCTAAATAATAACCCTGAGAAGCCAATTTAAAATTTGAAAGCAGAGAATAAAATACATAAAATAAGTGAAAGGTATTTAAAACCGTAGACTTCAAGGTTCCAGAAATGGTAAAAATTAAGAAGCACAGTTAACACAACAAGACAGTGAACTTAAACAAGCCTGACAACTTAACTGTGAAGAAAGTAATCAAAAGGAAAAACATAAGAAGCAAGTGACATTAAATAAATAAGAAAATAAATAGAAGACAATATTGAAGTATGGAGGTAAGCTATCCCAACACAAAGGAAAGGCAAGATTAGGCAGCTAGAAACAAATATAGCCAAATGAGAAATTCATTAATAATCTGAAAAGGAAAAAGCACTCATAGAAATGAGGAAAACATTACAAAACCTCCTGCGAAATAACAGAAAAACCACATACAGTGCAAATCCATAAAACCTAAAAATTGAAGACTAGCAGGGAACACTATCATCAATAGCATGTTCTGTAAGCACCTTAAAAGTTAAGAAGAAATTTAGGGAAATACCAAGGTACTACTTAACGAAGTGAGCCACTGAATGAGATAGAAGTTTAAACATACAAAGTCTTTTCTACTTCAGTTCCAAAAAAAAAAAAATCATGAACCAGTGCCCCAAAAATTTCAAACAGAAGCAAGCACTAAAGGGAAGTGAACAGAGCAAATAGCAGAAAGAGTTGTCTAATCTTGGCAATGCATCAATGAAATTTTTGTTGCTGTCTCAGCTGGAAGAAATCCACTTAACATAATCTCATAACTTCTGAGACATCCTGTCCATTTAAGTTATGTTTTTCCTTCTTCCCTAAAAGTCTATGGAACATACATGCTCAGAAATAGCCAGGAATTTGGAAAACTGAGATAGAAGAGGTCCCAGAAACTTGAGTAAAGCTGTACTAGCCTAATGAAGTGGATTTATAGCTGTGATCATCAGGCTATGAAACACCATAAGTAACAGTCTTTCTCCTGAAGCACTGATTCATAAGCGAGAAAAGTAATCTATTCTTGTGATTATTAAACTTTGGGGTATATCACAGAGCATGCTTTGATGGGTAAAATTAAATGTCCAGAGAATTGCTGGACTAAGAGTACTGGCCTGGATCTAATATTTGGGTAGTGAGCATGCTTCATGACTACAAATATTCTACAAGAAAACAAATAGATTTTAGAATACACAAATTTGGACGATTGTTGAAATCTCTGCCTAGAGACAGAATGTAAGGAGAAGACAGCAGTAGTTGATGAGTGTCAAGTCATGAACTAATTGAAATTCAAAGACCTGACAGTCTGCACCAAAAAAGTGCTGACAAAGCTGGCCAATGTCTTTGTAAGATGTTATTTCTGAAAAACTGGAAGATTGGAAGGCATCACACACAACTAAAACAAATCAAATGTTCTGGCTTCAAACAAAGCCTGAAAGGTCAGTCTGGGCAACTTCCGGATAGCTAGTCTTAATTTGTTCATTGGGAAAATCATGGAGTGATGTCCTGGTTTCAGCTGAGAAAAAGTTAGTAGAACACTGATGTTTTCATTGTTGAGAGGTGGGTGAACACCTGGGGCAAGAACAGTTGCCATTACATTGCAGCACCAGGGGGCAGGGTGAAGCCAGGAGACCTAGAGCAATGACCTAGGGAAGATACTGGAGCATTTGTTTAGTGTCTGCAGACACTATTTAACTGAGGTGACCAGCTGATAATCTCAAAGGTAAGGATACCTTTCAGATGACCCATAGAGACTGGAGGAATGGAGCAGTTCTGAGGAAAAGACTCTGGAATGGAGGGGAATATCTGTCATGTGCCCTGGAAGATCCTGTACTGTATAGGCATAGCCAACAGAGGAAAGGAACGAATTCTATCCAGAAGTCACAGAAAAATATAACTGGAAAATAGATAGAAAGGCTGTAATTTTTATTTCTGAACTGACTTCAAAACATACACTAATGCAACTGCACAATATTTGATACAGAAATGTATTAAATAATTTAATTTGTGCTAAAATCATTACAACTATTACAAATGTCAAATAAATTATGAATGAATAAAGATGTACAGATGAAAAAACAATCTGCAAACTCAGGACTCTGATTATCATACTCTTAACTGAGAACAACAGTTTTGAGCACCTGTCACACAGTAGATCATTTGGAATAAGTACTGAAAATTCCATGCCCAAATTCTTTAGGACTGAGAATTTAGATACTGAAAAATTAGGAATAATTTTTGCTGCTGTGAGTAGTAAAACACAAAATTCATAAAGTTACTGAGAGTTACAGAAATATAATTTATCAGCAAGCTGCAACAATGAAAGAATCCTTAGGATGTCATCTAGCGTATTCTCCCAATGAAAAACAGGTTAAATTTAGAGCATTCCTGACAAATATTTCTCTAACTGATTCTTTAACTGATTATGCTGACGCAATATTAAGTTGCTCACTTTTAGCTTAACCTTGGGAATCTTGGCTTCAGTTTAAGACTGCCACTTAAAATCTCAAATTCGACAAGTTGATTTTGAGCTATCAGTGTAGTAAAACCTTTTTTAAAATTTCATGCTTTTGGGAAGCATCAGAAAAGACAAAGTGGCAGGCAACACTTCTGTATTCATAACATGTAAAAGTAGAGCTATGATCTTATTTAGAAAATAATGTATAATTTCTGTTACCTACACTAACTAAACTCAAACCATATCGGAGGAATGCAAAAAATGATCATGGTAGTGGAAAAAACATGTTTATGAAAAAGGTTAAAGGATTTGACTTGTTTATATGACAAGTCATTTAAATTGATTAAGCTAAACATTTGGGGCTTTAGAAAATTGAGAAAAAAAAAGAAAAATAGAAAGACAACACTGTTACAAGGCAAAGAGATGCATTAATTACAAATATATTTCCAAGCAGAAAAATGCCTGCAATCATCAAGTAAATTTTCAGATAAGGTTATAAACAAGTTTGTGGGGACAATAAATTTAATTAATCTTTTCAAAACTCTAGAACTGTTTTGATCCGAGAATTTAAAACTTGGAATATGCATCTCTTGATATCAAACTCGAATGCATTCCCAAGTAAATTTGAAATGTAACATTTTTGCCTTAAAGATTGTATAAGCTTTATCATAACCATTTTATGTCACTTTCTTGTTTAAAGGATCTCAAAAACTGCAACAGAAAGCAAAAAAGGGAGACTTCACATTCATTTCTGATGTGCCAGTGCTCATGCATTAGTGCTTCAAAGTTTCTCCATTTCCTTTCAGTACATTCTGCACATAATTAACCAAATTTCAATGTGGAGTCATAATAAAAAAATAAAAAAATAAAAAAAAAACACCTTTTTTTCATTGTTATTTAAAAAAATAATAATTACTTTATTAGTATTATTATTTGTATTGTCTTGCCAAAAAAAAAAAAAAAAAAAAATCATACTAGAAGGATATTGGAATATATCCAGTAGTACCACATTTTCCAAAGCATTAATGGATATAAATTACTAAAATTCTGTCCTTATACTGGCAGAATCTTAAAAAGAGAAAAAGATAAATAACACAACTGTCAAGGTGCCTATAAGAATTATCCATCAAGGTTAACTTCACAAGTCAGTATATATATATAACTGTTATATAAGAATATACACTTAATGTAAGAGACACTCATTTCAAAGTATTAGATAACTCTCACAATGGGTAGCTTGAGGATAGATTACCAGGCATTGTGGAAAATTAATTCTAATCATTAATCTTTCCAACAAGCACTCAACATTTGTGTTTTCTATTCGCAGTAAGCAAGAAAAGGTTATATGACTGAAGAAAATAAATTCAGAATAGTATAGGAATTAGAACTGGAATTATTAGAATTAGAAATGGAATTAAAATTAAACATTACAATTAGAATAGTTAAATTAAAAGGGATATACAAAAATCATTGAGTTTAACTGCTAAGACACTTCAGGGTTAAACAATGGTCAAAGCATATTACTGAGGGCATTATCCAAATGCCTCTTGAACACTGACAGACATAGGACATCAACATGCCTCTAGGAAGCCTGTTCCAGTGTCTAACTTTTTTTCTTTGCTGCCTTCCTCTGGCTGCAGTCAGGTATATTACTATCTTTTTTGTATTTTGGAGTTCAGAACTGCACACAATACTACAGGTGTGGCTAAATACAATGGGATAATCACCTCTTTTCATTGGTTGGCTGATTTGTGTTTAATTCACCCCAGAATACTGCTGTCTTGGCTGGCAGGGCACACTGTTGACTTGTGTTGAGTCTACTGTCAACCAGAACCTTCAGATCCTTCCATGCAAGGCTGCTCTCCAGCCACTCATCTCCCAGTCTCTGCTTTTGTCCAGCGTTACTTCGTCTCAGGCATAGACTCTGACTTTGTCCTTGAAAATTTGAAAGGGATCTCTGGAGGTCACTTGCTTCGTCCCTCCCTGCTCAAGCAGGACACATAGACTAGGTTGTCCAGGACCAGGTCCAGATGGCTTTTGAAGATCTCCAAGATGGGAGACTTTGCAGCCCCTCTCTGCCACCTATTCTAGTACTCAGTCACCTTCACAGTAAATAAATGTTTCTTGATGCTTATTCATAAGCTTTTGTGCCTCAGTCTTTGTTCATCACCTCCCATCATGGCACTGGACATCACTGAAGATAGCCTGACTCCATCCTCCTTGCACTTTCCCTTCAAATACTCAGTTTGGTGTTTGTTAAGACTCCTAGGTTCTATTTTGCAGAACTGTTTTCCAGCTAGATAGTCCAGCTAGATAGAATGTATTTGTGCCTGGTGTTGTTCCTTCACAGGTGACATCATGCTAGCCAGGGTCAAATCACACTGAGCTTTGACTTTTCTTGTTTTGTTCCTACCTACAAATATAAATTGTAGCTCTGTAGTTTCCTTGTGACCTTCCAGAGGTCATATATTATCTTATTCTGACCAAGTTCCAGTTGTCTGTCCCACTTGCTTGATTTGCAGTGAAATGTGATTGCTTGTTCCTGTGCTTTCAAAAGTTAGTTCTTAAAATGTAACTGCCTCTCATGGGCTTCTAAAACTTCCAAAGCAAATTGCCAGGGGACACAGCTAACTAGCTCCTTGAGTAGGTTAAAATTTTCTCTCTTGAAATCCAAAGTGGAAACTTTGCTGACTTTTTTTTCCATACTCCAAAATCTTTTGAGGTTAACTATTTCACGATTACTGTGTCCAAGACAGACACCTACCATTACATCACCAGTAAGGCTTTCTCTATTCTCAGACAACAGATCTAGGAGGACATTTTTCCGAGTTGGCTCACTAATTGCTTATGACAAGACATTTTCTAAGCATGCTTTAAGAATTTCCCAGTCAGTGTTGAGTGATATTTCCAGTTTTCTGGGAAGTCAAAATTTTCCATAAGGATGAGGGCAACTGATTCAGAGTTTTTTTATAACTGTCTATGGGATAGCCTCAGGGTGCTGGCATCCTGTGTGGGCAATCAATAGTAGACACCCATAGTATCTGCTTTGCTGCTCTCTTTATCCTTCTCCAGATGATCTCTATATCATCATCCCTAACATTAAGAGCTGAAAATTCTAATCTCTCTCTTATGTACAATCAATATCTACACATTGCCTGCCTTGTCAGTCTCTTCTGAATAGCTGATAACCCTCTGTCCCAGCACTCCAGCCATGGAATTTATCAAGTCTCACTAACAACTGTGATATAGCCCTGGGTAAGGACTGAAGCTTGCAGTTCATCTTGTTTATTAATCGTACTGTGCATGTTGGCATACAAGCTCCTCTTATGTGCTCTTGAATAAGCAGTGCTCCCTGGAGTGGCATACATGCTCAAATTAGCCTCACCACCCTCAAACAGTGCTGTATCACCCCTAATAATATATTCTGCCCCTGTTGATCCTAGTTTGAAGCTCTGTCAATCAATGTTTTCAAGTGTTATGTATTATATGTATAAATTCTGTATGTCAGAATTTATCTAAGGCAATTAAGTTTAATAGTACCTCTTTTAAATCTCATTTTAACAGGTATAAAAACCATCAAAATCAAGTCAGATCTCAAAAGCGTGACCTGGGCTTACAGAAATATGACAGTGCTTCTCTCATGAAATCTTACAGGTCTTTCAGGATATAGTATGTGCCAGATGTTAAAATTTATCCTAGATTCTCTGGAGTGAATAAAGCAATTATACTTTATCCTTCATCTCTCCTGTTCCAGAATCTAATTATCAGTTTACAAAAATATTTGTGGTGTAAATGTTACAGGTACTACTTTTGGAAAAAGTTTTGATTGCAAAAAAAAGTTGTGGGTATTTTTGTTGTTGTTGTTGTTTTGTGGATTTTTTTTTTCAGAAATGTAAGATTTCTTTGATACAAATATAGGCATAGATGGTAGAAGGAGTAGAAAACAAAACTACTATTTTACTTATGTTTCTGACTTATTAGCCCCAGAGTTTGCTAGGGTTTTAGTGTTCTTCTATTACAAATCTCCCCAAAGCTTTTGTTTCACAATTATGTCTATACCTAACTTCTTTGAATAAATTCTGCCCACTAGCAAAATTATGATGATGAAATCAGGTATTAAATTCTTGCATATTCTGGTTTGAATTAGATTTCTTCAAAATGTGGTCATTCTCTCAAAAGTGTAGTATAGTCTGCAGGCCAGAAGACAGAATACAGAGCATCTTCAGAAACAATGCGGCTTCTGATTACGGTTTAAAAAGTGACGTATTTGCATCATGTCTTCTGAGAGGTTAAGAGCTTATGAGTTACCAAATGGAACTTGAGAAAACAGAAAACTTAAGAAAACATTATTGTCTTCATTAGAAATTAGTATCTAAGAGCTATATTTTGATTCTTCAAGATGTGCATTTCTTTTACAGTGTAGATATGCCTTTACAATCACAATTTTATGTGTCAAATGTGTCATGAATAACTAGCACTAAAAAATCAATAATACTACATATACATGAAAAATTATTTTCAGTAATTAGAAATGAAATAATAAGTGACAGATATGAAGGAGAAAAAACAAATAAACAAAAAAAAAAAAAAACCAAATAATTTTCCTACTGGTTTCAAAACAGCATAATTGATTTTGAACACACAAACCAGAGCTTTTTTTAGAACTTTCATTCTACAGAACACCTATCTGGAAGGTAGCATGCAGAGCACAGTCAGTATTGAAGAATGTTTTTACTTTTTTTATTTCTCTGTCCTTCTGTATATGTTTTCTAACAAACTGTCAGATGCAAATCCATTTTCAAACTATTCATATAGATACAATGATTTTTTCATTTAAGAAACAGTCAATTTAAACGATTTCAGGCAAATACACAGTTGATGTGCCATTCACTTTGCTCAGTTCATTTGAGAATAGGTTCCATTTATATGCAGTCTCATAAACTATTGCTAAATAATTAGCTTACAAATTATCGAATTAAGTCTATTCCCATTTCTCACTACTTCTATTTCTACTTGTCTGAAGGATTCTACTTAAGAATTTCACCAAATCTTGTTCACACACAGCTACTCTAAGTTCCAAATCTCTTTCTTTCTTCATCTTTGCCTTTGGACTCCCCTCTGCCCTGTCCAGAGTTTCACGTTGGTCTTATTAGTATTTGCTTGACAATAATTTCCTATTAACTACAGTTCATACAGGACATTGCACTATTAGTAAGTTGTATATCTTCTCATCACTTTTAATTTCCCTTTCACTTTTTCCTACATGACTGCAGATATAATTTTTTGGTACCACTTGACTATCATATACTAAAATCTACTAAGTATTGGTTAGTTAATCACAGTGTGTCTCAGGTAATATGTCGATTTATCCTATCTTATCACTGTAACCTTCACATGGGCTCATTACCACCAATTAGTCCCTAGGGCTTTTTCTACTGCCTACTAGATACTGTTCTAGCACTCTGAATTATGAATCCTATATACAGTCATCCAAACAAGGATGATCTTGTTCCAGGCTAAACAAGATCAGATGGCATCTCCACCTGAAGCAAATGCTCGAGTCCCTAACCACCTTGGTGACCCTTTGCTATGGAAACTAATACAGAAAACTAGGCATGTTTATTTGACATACTGTCAGATAACTGTTTAGGAGAGAAGAATAATCATTCCCCTCAATATACTTGATGCATTTCTTTAAGGCAGTCCAGGATGATGTTAGCCTTCATGTTTGTGAAGACACACTGTAGACTCACATTCATTTTGTCATCCACTGAACATTCATACACTTTTTAGCATTGCTGCTCCCGTGTCCCCAGCCCAAACATTGCATTCCAGGTGCCGAACTTACCTGTGCTGAAGTTCAAAGTTTTCCCCAAAGGTTGGATCATTTCTTCAGCATGATTAATTACCTTTGAATGGGAAGCCTGTCTTTATCACTTTTGTTTCTCAATGCAGTGCCATCTGAAAACTTGATGAGAATCTGTGTATTTTGAGTCTCATTAGGTCCTTCATAAGTATATTGTATAGGATAAGCTTCAAGACTCCTGAGGAAATCATAAATGACCTTCAGACTGAGTATGAATTGTGAACTTCACTTGGAATATGTAAGTAAGTTGTTCATCTGCCCAGCAGTTCACCAATCCAGACTGAAAAATCCCAAACTGGACACAAAAGGACTATTGCAGATCATGGTATACGACTTAAAAACATCAGTGCAGGAGATATTTATTGCTCTTTGCTTATACATAATCACCTTAGTTAAATTTTGAGGTTTGTATATCAAAGTGAACCTCAGCCTTCATATTTGTCACACTGTAACTTGTGTGTAAAAGTTTGCCTTTACAAAAAGCCCCCAAACCCCAAAACCTGCCAGTTTGAAAGAAAGTCATTCTCATTCTCAACAGCTGTTACTAATGTTTCTTTTTCTTTTCAAGACTGACTGCATAATCCACCTACTCATCTATCTGAAATTTCAATCAGACTTCAGAAAAAAACGTACAGAGTCAAAAGTAACCTTAATGTAGTAAGAGTTCTTCATAATGTAAATTGTCTAAACCTAGAGGTTAAAAACTGAATTTTAAGCAGTGGGCCAAATTAATCTTTAATGTAATTTCACTGATGTCAGTATGCATAACATCATCTATTAATTTGACCTAATTTATTAGGAAGACTTTGGGCAGATTCTAAATGTTATTGGGTTTGCATTTTGTATAAAATACATTATGTATGACCATGAAGCTGAGAGATTATCTTGTGGCTGAAGTTATTTGGTAAAAAACTGCACATTTAAAATTATTTAACTCATCATGACCTCATAACAGCAGAGTATTTAAGCCTGCTTAAATATTTTATTCCAGTGATGGCAGTGATTGTTTGGAATTTGTATAGTCACTTGTTTTGAATCACATGCTGACAGAACAGTTAAGGCTGGAAGCAACCTCTTGGAGGTCACGTGGTCCACATCCTTCTCCAAGTGGGGACAATAAAGTAAGTTTGCCAAAGACCATGTCCAGGCAGTTTTTGAAAATCTCGAAGAAGGGGGATTCCGCAACCACTCTGAGCAAGACTCCACACCTTCTCTAGGCAAAATCTACCTTCACATTAACAAGAAAAGAAATAACGTTAATCTAAAAAGATGAAATTCTTCAAAATGTATTCACTTCTCGCAAACATATATACTCTCCATGGATGTTGGCATGGTTTTAGTGACAAAAAACTGTGAGCTAAATAGATACCAAATATCTTCTGTCATTTCTCCATTGCTGAAGTGATGTGCGCCACCTTTTGGATAGAAAAGGGGTGAATCTTCTAGATTTCCTGGAACCCAGAAAAATTATCAGCTGTGATGGCTACATCATGATGCTGACTAAGCTGAAGTTTCAAACATCCAGAGTCAGGCCAGAGAAGAAGACAATCCTTCTTTTGCAACACAATAATGTCAAGCTGGAAAACAGTGGAGCACGTTGCCCGTCTTGACTGGACTCTCCTACCACACCCACTGTATATTCTGAATTTGGTGCTTTCTGGGTTCCATCTATTTGGGATGAAAGGCAGACTATGTGGGAAATATTTTCCTAGCAACAATGCTGTCACAACATCTGTGAAACAGTGGGCCACCTCTGCTGGCGTACATTTTTACAAGTGTGGCTTTCATACTCTTATTCATCATTGGAAAAAACGTATAGTGACTATGTTGAAAATGAGCATTTCATATCTGAAAATTTGTTCTATCAAATAGTGTTATCGCGCTCTTTTTATATATTTTAGTTTCTATGGAAATAAATAGGGGCATTACTTACCAAGTAATGGTACCATTAGTCTAAACAATGCAACGTTACTCTAAAAAATAAATAGGTATTCTTCATGAATCAGTTTTAAGAAGTGTCTTGTCCCCAGTGTACATCTTTTAAAAAAGCTTTATGTCAATGTAAATGCTGGCAGAGTCTGTATTTGCTGTTTTTTTGTTTTGTTTTGTTTTGTTTCTATTTTCTTCAGCACAATGAGTTTTTCTGCTAATTTAAAAAATGAAGAAGTCATGCCCCATTACATGTTCCATCTCTTATGTTAACAAAATTAAAATTTGAGTCCATGAAATTGTACCCAGTTGATACTGTCATTCATGCCACAGGAAAGAAAATGAGAAAATACGTACTTCTTGACTTGTTTTCTTCCTATAAGGAAATACGTTGAAAATATGTGTTTGTTTAAGATCATATATTATCATTAGAATAGATAATTTTAACTAAAATATGCCAGTTATTTTAGTAATTATAGTCTAGGTTGGTACAAGTACAAGATCTGATATTGGCCAGATTCAACAAGATTAATCAGTCTGCTAAGCTCAAAATATAGACTTGATTTTAAAAATATATTATATATTTTATATATTTTATAAATTATTATATAATTATATATAATAATATATATAATTATATATATATAATTATAATTATATATATTATATATATATATTGTGAAAAGCCTATTCATGAGAACACATGCAGAAAATTTAACTTGTGGTAATGCATCTATTAAAGAGGCAGTGAGAAATGACAGTTGCTTGAGACTTGAATTCTAAAAGCATGATTGCATGCTTCCTGCTATGGTGACCAAAGACTTGTGAAGTGAGCCGAAAGCGTGCTGCAGTCCTTGAACTGAATTAACTTAATCAATGTGGGAACACCATTTGCTGTAGGCAAAGATTGCCTGTGTTCAGAAGAGACATGATGCTATATTCAGTGCTTCAGTATTTTGACATAATTAGACAGAAAAATAGATGATGATAGGGACAGGAGATTTTTATCATAAAACAAGATATGCTTACTAAATCAAGAAAGTCTCAAAGTAAAATTCTTTTCTCCCCCTTGGCCATCAAGGTAATATGAAGCAAAACCTTTACAAAGGTCATGGTATATTCTCTGTGACTGGGAATTTTGGTAAGGTCTACTTTAAAATAGGAAACAACATTTTGGCATGTGTTCTGGGTGCAAGTGTGAGCATTACAACCATTTTCCTATTATTCATGTTGCTCTTTAAGATGTTTTCAAGATTATAAAATAACACATTTATGACATGAAAGATGGTTAAAAATGGGACTGAGAATTACACTGAATCTGACATTTGTGTAAATATAGAAAAGTGTATCAGAATTCCACAGCAATGCCAGCAGCAGAAAAAATAGCTATAAACTCAAATAGAAACATCACTGTTAATTTTTAAATACTTTCAAATATTTTCTATTCAATAGAGATATGTAGATTTTCAGCGCTTTAGTAGTCTGTGAGGTGACAAATCAGAAATGACATAATGTTGTCACTGAGAAGCAAGAAATTAGTGGAATATCAGAAAAAAAAAAAGCAGTCTGATATCAAAGGCCTCAGGCAGGATGGAACTGAAATTGAATGCCCTTTTGTGACTCCACCCTAAAAATGCAAAGAGATTTTGCTTTAAACTGACGTATTGGTCTCCCAGAAGGAGCAGTGGGTTTTGAAAACATGTCTAGGAAGTAGTCTGGACTTGGACTTGGACAATTTAAATGTAAAAAAAATTCAAGAACCTGAATCATTTCCCTGGCCTGAAGATAATGATGTGATGAGTTTACGTATCTGTTGCAAGATTCAGTGTTGGTTTTCCATATACATATGCTATTCTTTTGCTGCTACTGATTTTAACATAAGACTGAAATAATCCATCAGAGAAAAAATCTGAGTTAGTATATGAATGTATGTTTTTTTCTTGGAAGAGTTAGTTATTTAGAGTCATCAAACAATAACTCTTATCAGGAAATATAAAATATCATATTATAAAAAGATCAAGTAATATGCTCCGAGCAGCAACAAAATTAGACAACCTTTTAGGCCATTAAGAAAATTTCCATTTCAAGACAGTTGAAAGAATAATAAGTATTCCATGAAGAAAATCAGAATGTATTTTCAGCTTTACATTTGACTAGTGTGGGGATACTTCCCTCTCCACAGTAACAGAGATAAAAGCATTACATATTGAACCTGCTAGTTTCTTAAAATTGTTTTCATTCTTCTGTTTATCTAGTCCAACATGCATTGTGAATTTCAGAGTGAATATAAAAATGTAGGAATTAAGACATGAAAGGCTTTGGTGACCTAATATTATATCTCTGAAAATCTGATGAAAATACTTATTATCCTATTTATTATTGTTGTTGTTATAAATTTATCAGAGGTAAGAATAATTCATATGCAAGATTCGAAAGTAACTGCAATCTTTCAACTTCAATACTCTGTTTATCATCAGGGAAGTTAAAAACTGCCACTGAAACATCTTAGAATTATGATTTGCAGTGTGAACCTTATGATATGGGAGGTGATGTGTTGTGATCCTCATCTACATTAAACTAAGTATATACTGCTGGTACGCTGACTGGTGTCTACTGTGAACACAGAACTGCCTTGTCTTGTAAATGCTAGCTACTCTGCTTTAAGTTCAGTCTCTGACCTGACTCTGGATGTTTGAGCATTAAGCTTAGTCAGCATCATGCTGTAGCAGTCAGAGATGACGTTTTTTCTGAGTTCCAGGAAATCCAGAAGGTTCACCCCTTTTCTGTCCCAAAAGATGGTGTACATCACTTTACTCGCTTAGGGCTGCATCTTGAATTTTTTTCTTCAGTGGAGAATTCACATGTCACCACTCTAAGAATTGCTGTTTTGACCCAAGCTTGCAGGGCTGATCTCATGTTTGGTCTCTGGTAAGAATACAAGCCAGGAAAACATCTTCAGCTTCATGTTGGTTCAATAGGTCCTGACAAAATGGAATGTGGTGTTCTTTCTCTTCCTGTGGGATCAATCATGGGATCCACCTGGCACAAACTCTGCAATATTCTAACATTGCCACTGTCTTTTCCAATACTCTGAAGTTGAATTTTAGCTCTCCATGTAGTTCCGTGCTCGTAATCGTTTGATTTGCACAGATGAACTGATCAAGACGTTCTTCACTTCATGGTATAACAGCTGTGCATGGCCATCCAGAACTTGGTTTATCTTTCATGTCGATGTTGCCACTGCTGAAACACACTACCCACCATTTCACTGTGCTCACATCCATTGTTCTGGATTGGTCTACATAAACATTCAGAAAATGCCAACAAATATTAGTGGATTCCATTTTTTTTCCGCATGGAAGAATTCAGTGACACATCTTTGCTTCATCTGTACTTCTCTATCAGATGCCATTTTGTCAGACTGCCACCTCTGCTGCCATATTGGCAACAAATTGTAACTGAAAATTGGTGGGAAGTTTCTACATCTAGTTACATATCAACATTCACCTCTGACATCATGGGTCAGCATAACAAAATGGGGGCACTACTTTTAGAGTAGTCCTTGAACATCTTGAGTCTACAACAAAATAAACTAAAAAAAATCACCATGAAACCCAAAGTCCAAAAAAATCTTCAGTATGGAAACCGCTGGCTGCATTTAACCTGACAATGGATGACTTTTAGAATAACTGTGATGTAATTTTTCTTCTTTTACTTAAAAATGTGTGAATAAAGGACTCTGCAAATCAACTCATTTCAAACTCTTAGTTCTCAATACATACTATTAATACACAACACCATATGCATGCAATTAAGTATTACCTCTGAAGCTAAAACTGGAAGCAGTAGTGAGTATTTTTGTGCATAATATTCCAGAAAGACACATTTGCCATTGTTTTGAAAGTAGCTTCACACCAAAATTGACAGAACACGCATTATAAAACAATAAAACTGGGTGATATTTATCAGAATTTATATTTCCAGTATTCTGTATATTTAATTCATTACGTGTTGTACAACATTTTTGAAAACAATTTATACATAATATTGGTTGTTACAGAGTTTACTGCATCAGAACACTCCAAAGGACTCTTCAAAAAATCTAATAGTAGTAAAAGAGATTTTATATATTCAATTTTCTTAAATCTTATGTCATAAATCAAAAGTTGAGGATGGCATAGTCAGAAAGTGAAAATAAGACAATTGCAGTTAAATGCTAATGAGAAAAATTTTTAAATGATAAGCTAACCTCTCCAGAGTCCCAGAGCTCCATGACAACTCTCTGATATTACTAAAGTACATTTTGAGAGTTAACCATATGAACAAAAATGGTTAGGAAAGGAAGATTTGTGCCAAAGAATTTAAAAACATTTTTGTATGCCTATGTAACGACAAAAAATGATGCAAATCTGAAAGACAGTTTTGTGTCCATTATCTGGAAAAGATCAGAATTGGAAATGGATCTTCAATGAAATGTTAAACTCATGTATCCAGACCCAGGTCTGACCAGAAGATGAACTATTACAATTTCTAAAGTTGGTTCTAACTTCTTCTCAGGTAAAAACATGTTGACACATATATACATAAAAAATGTTTTATGAAAGTTTCTAAATTAAAAAGACACTTCAGTTTTCTACTGGGGATTTCAGACCACAGTAATGTTCCTTGGACATACCTCTAATCACAGGTTAAAATGTCTAAAATGAATACTTATGCATCATTTTAAGCTTTTACAGAAATCTTTAACTCTATTTATATAAAGCTCCTAGTTCCTTGCAATTCTATTAACGAAAAAAATTATTAGAATGTTAGATCTTGATATATTCTCACTCTTAATGCACTGTAGCATGCTTTATTTCACATATCATGATCACACTGACCTTTTGCATTAGTCTGTAACACTGTCTAATGGTGTTAACAGTCTTAGTGTCCCATTTGCTGGACTCTGACCTCAGAATCACTCTGGATATCTGATATTATACAATTTCAGAAGTAGGCCAGACTGGAAATATCCACTCATTCTTAAATGAAATTCAAAATGTAAACAAATTTTAATATTATATACCAAAAAAAGCTCTTAAAAGTCAAGGTAGTTAAAATACTTTAAAATTGTGAGGAAATGCATGTGGAGGAATACAATTGAATAAGTTTCTACTGCCTACTTCTAGGTGAAGCTTTGAGATTTAATATAGCCTCTTGTCAAATAAATAACTAAGGCTTATCTAACACAATGAGTTTGTGATTATTTAACAATAAAATAACTAAACAGAGCTAAATTCAGAAACTGAATATTTTTACATGCTCTATAAATAAATAAATATATATATGTTAAAAAATGAGGTAATAACATAAAAGGAGATCACAGTTGTTCTTTCCCCCTCCTTCACTTTTATTAGTGAAGCACTTAAGCATGTCCCTAGCTTTAGTATGTGAACAGTCCCATCAGAGTTAATAATACTATTCACATGTTTAAAATTAAGCATTTACACAAGTGCTTTGAGACTTAAAGGCTTTAAGAGAAATGTTTTATCAAAACTGAACCTATCTTGGTCTTAAGTGGCACAGAAATAATTTTCCAAGACATCTGTCAGAAGTCAACCTAAGCTGTCATCTTAAAAAAATGCTAATGGCAGGCAAAGTAGTCAGACAGAGGTCATACTGGAAGTCTACTACTATAACCACAGAATATATTTTTTTCTCATTCTCTACAAATTGTCTGACTACAGAAAATTTATTTCTCAAGAAAAAGTGCTGAAGAGGAGAGAATATACAGTTTACCTGGTAAAATGGTAGAGAATAATTGTTGCTTTGTGTAGGACGAGATACGAAATGCTGTGGTTCAAAAACCAGCCATGTAGCATGATGGATTCCTGCCTTGTCAGTGCCTCATTGACACTCTTATAGATTCCTCAGAATCAACATTTATATTAAGAGCTCATTTCTAAAGTAGTATATTTTATCATTATGGTATTGTTTATTGGAGCAAATGAAGTAGATATCTGTTAGGAGATTGCAGATCATACATGTGTTTCTTATCTGAGTGAACGTTAATCTCAATTAAGTGTGGGGGTCTAATGATACTAAAGCCTAATAAGCAAAGATGATGAGAACTGTGAAATTCGTAATAGAACAGAATTTTTTTTCTGCTGTAACACAGAAAAGATGGTTTTAATTTTGATGGAATCTCAATGCCTGCATATTGTACCCATCCTCTATGAAATTCCCTTAGATAAAGCAATATTTTTTGCAACATAATTATCATCTGAGCAGTATAATATACATTTACATGAATAAATAAACATATTATTATTAAACCAAATATTAAGAAATCCTTTATGTTAATATTAATAAATATTAAGAAGTCTTAATGAAGTCTTTTCACTGTTCCAATATACTGAATGTTCAAGATGGTTTCCTCAAAGAATGCCAGACCTATAATCTATATGTACTTATTCCACAGCACCACTCTAGGTATAAAACCCTTTGGGAAAACAAACAAACAAACAAAAACAACAAAGAAAACATTAACTTTGAGGATTTGAACAGCCAATGAGTTAGTTAACTATAATAACATGGAAATGTTGGCCATCACATATTTAATGGATGATAAATGACATCGTTCTTATGCATGCTGTTGCAGTTCATAGCTTGATCCAACAATACATTAGAAAATCATATAATTTAACACCTCAAGCATTCTGAATATAAAAGCTTAAAAAAATTAATCTGGATTGATTGAAAGTAATAAAAAACAAAATTATACATGTGGAAATAAACAATTTGGAGCAAATCTGACTTCTGTTAATCCAATCACAATATTGCCTAACTGGATTAAAAGAGGTGATATGAATTACAAAGTCCAAAGTCCTAAGTTTTTTTTTTTTTTTCATGGGAGTTTGCCATATTGCAAATCATAATGCATAATCATTATTTTCTCATGCCTATCCTAAACAATTTTAGGTTAAAAAATCATTCTCCTTTTATTACGTGGAGACATCTTACACAAAAAGGTTCCAACATCCCTCTCATGAATCTATTTATATATAGAATGGACTCCTGTTTCAATTTTATCATAGAATCTCTAAATCAGGGGTTCCAATAAAATGTCTGCGTTGGATAAATGATTGGCAGCTATTTATTTTTTGTGTGTGTGTATATTTTATTGATGTTGTTGTTTGTTTTTAAACTGGAGATACATATACATACCCTCTTCACAGTAACTCTGAATTAGTGAAATTTCAAACTACAAGAAAAACTAGTAAAGATATTTAAATGGAGTAGATTCACTAATACTCCACTAAGTCAGAAAACTCCACTGAGATAACAGTGTTTTGAAACAGCTCAGACACCATATGTTGATATTTGAGATTCATAAATCTGGAGTTGTAAGCTTTGAAAACTGTAGTGAATAGTTATTGTATTATATATAGTTTATTCAAGGACAAGATAACTTGAGAAAATGATGTTGCTTTTATCATGTTATCAAGAATATATTATGTGTTATTTAATTAGCAATTTACCACTGCAGCCAAGCAATTTCGTATGAGTACTTGGTGTTTCTTTCCAATTCAGTAGGAAAAAGAGAGGAAAACGTGATGTTTCTTTTTTCCTTTCTACTACTTTTTGAACTTCAGAGACCAGTAACCAAAAACAACTACTGAAACATGAGCTTTCCTAAACAGTTTGAATAAAAATCATTTAAATTATTCTAAATCCCAAACTGCCTAAAATTTAACGCTCATAAACAATTAAGTATGCAAAATAAAAAAGAAGATATCATTCACGTATCTAATTCATCTGCTTTACTTACTGGCATTTCTCTACACTTATCTTCTCTCTCCTGTTTCTTTATGTTTTTGATACAGGCATACAAAGAGAAAAATATATCCAAGTTACCAACTAGCGTCAAGGCAACTAAAAGAAACAGAACATAATTAGGTACTAATTCAGTGGTACCGTGTTGCTTCAGAATAATATGAAACTTCAATTACTCTAATAGCACTAGTTTAAAAGACATGTCAATTAACCTTCAAACAACAGTAAAATTGACAATAAATAAAATAAGCAATAAATATTTTGGCAATACATTATTATTCTACCATTTACCTCTGCAATCTCTTTTGTTTCATCTTCACCTATAATCATGTCTTTAAAAATTGAGATTACAATAAATGTAAAGTTAAAAAAAAAGTGAAATAAATATATTGTCTGTAGGAAAATATAATACTGTAAAGGAAAAGAAAATATTACATTAAATTGATAATCATTCAGACATTGTATTTAATACATGTGAGGAGAAGATCAAGAGAGGAAAAAAAAAATCTAGTTAGATATATTTTCTTCTATATGCGTTTGAAATTTTGTGATGAGGTTCTCTAAAGCTAAAATAGTGTCAATTTACCAGGTCCCAAAAATGCATCTGTTCCTATCCTTCAATGAGATGTAATAGTTATTCAAAAGATAGGGGAGGAAAGTTATCTTTAAAGTATTTCTCCTTCATTTTAGTTTGAATTTCAACCTGTCCTTTACTTTGGAAATTAAAAGAAATGAAAGCACATTCTCTTCATTTTCATCAAAATATAAGTTCTTTGATCTAGTTCTACATTTTATTGTTTTATTGTTTTATTTTTTTATTTTTAATTCTACTTCAGAGGTGTTAAAATTGATGTTCTATGCACTGTTGTAATGAGGAAGAAATTCAAGCTACCATGAAATACTGAGGTTTCATATATTCCTTTTGAGTAATACATACTGCCTGAAAATGAAAATGCATAAGTCATAAGTCATAGAATATCCTGAGTTGAAAGGGACCCACAAGGATCATTGGGTCCAACTCCTGACTCCACATAGGACCACTCCAAATTCAAACTCTGTATCTGAGAGTATTGCCCAAGCACTTCATCTACCACATTTCCCATTTTCAAATATGGCCATGGATGTATAGATGCATATCCACATTTAAGGTAGCAGATTTTGTTTTCTGAGCACAAGCATAAAAGCTGGAGTTATTTCAACAGATTAGTTTTTCTTGCAGTACAGTTTATCAGACAATTATAAGTGATATTTATACTGATGGAAGTAGCCACAATGTGTTTCTGAAGAAAATGTATAAAATACCTTTTCTCTTTCTCTAATCATATTGATAATCCAGTTGTGAACAGGGAAAAAAAGATGTGATTAAAATACTTTGATTTTAGGAAGGGATAATTCAAAGAATATTTTTCATAAGCTTTTTAACAATATAAGGTCTGATTAAAACTATCATAAATCAGGTGTTAAGCTTCTTGAATATGCCATACTCACCACTTTGCTAAGTGGACAAGTAATTAAAATGGACTTTCCAAAGAGACAAATCTATTCAATTATATTATAAATGACACTAACGATGGAGAGCTGTACATAATTGAATGATTTGAATGAATTGAATGACTGACTGAAAATGAACACACTACAGAAATTGGTTGATAAATCAGAAGTATTTGAAAAAAAAAAAAAAAAAGTTAAATTTCAAGATTTTGGAAAAGTCTTGTTAGTTTCTAGTTGTTAACAAGAAAAATCTCTGAGAGAAGATGTGAAAGAAATGGGCTCATAAAGTTTCAATATTAGATTAAAGAGTGGAGACATAATAGTTTTCCAATATCTAAATAGCCTACACAGATAGAACAGTGAAACTGTTTCTTGTATGTTTATGATGAGTGGACTTGAGAATTTTATTTTATTTTATTTTATTTTATTTTATTTTATTTTATTTTATTTTATTTTATTTTATTTTATTTTTGTTAGAAAATGTCAGAACACATATATTTGAAAAATATAATGCTTTCTAGACTTCCGCAGATGTTAATGAAAAAATCCACAAAGCTTAAAGGTTTATAAAATTATAATTTTGAATTATACTATTGCCTGTCAAAATTGGCCAGTTTTTAACAGTTTGTACAGGCTGGTTTCATTTTCCTTTAATATTACTCAGCTTTAATTGATGGTGTTTTCAACACTAATCATGATGTTTTAGCAGATCAGCTAGAAGAGTTCTCTCTTTATATAAAGACTGTAATATTTCCTCATCGCTGAAAATATAATCATGTATTTTTAATTTTTTTATTTGATGGTTTATATATTAAATAATTATTATATATCTTTTTTTTTTCTTTTTTTCTTTCCTTTTTTTTTTTTTTTTTTGCTTGTTATTTTATTTCCTTCTCTTTGAAGGCCTACAGGCTCTCTATTACAAAAAAAAAAAAAAAAAAAAGATAATGGAGACTACTATGAATTTTTAGAAGCTATAGTTTGTTAACATTCAGTGGTCAGACTAGCATTTATTCCGAGAAGAGAGTTTGTTTTCCCTGTACTTTCATTACATTCCCTTTATACCTTTTCTTTCTTCTTGGTATACACACATTGTTTTCCCCTCTTCAGGAATAGCAGCAGAAAAGACAGCATGCTGGAAAAGGCTTCTCATTCCAGTTCTGTTCTCCTCAGTATAACAGACATGGAGCTACTGGAAAGAGTTCATCAAAGATGATTAAAGGATTGCAGCATCTCACACATAAAGAAAAGCTGAGAGGACTGGGAACATTCAGGCTGGTGAAGGGAAGAGAGATCTCATCAGTGTCTATAAGTATCTGAAGGGAGGATACAATGAGCTAACCTCTTTTCAGCAGTGCCCAGTGAAAGGACAAGGGGCAATGGGCACAAACTAGAACACAGGAGGTTCCCTCTGAATATCAGGAAACAATTCTTTACTATGCAGGTGACCAAACGCTATTAGAAGTTGTCCAGAGAGGCTGTGGAGTTTCCTTCCTTAGAGATATTCAAAAGCCATCTGGGTATGGTCCCAGGTGAGTGCCTCTATGTTGCCATACTTTAACAGACGTATTAGACCAGATGACCACCAGTGTTCTTCCAGCATCAGCCATTCTGTGATTCTGTGAAAAAGAGTAAGGCCCAGATGTAAAGAAGAGACTGGACCCACAAGAAAAGCAGGGAGTCAGGATCAGTGTGGCTTAGACAGATAGATTCAGAGCAATAGATAGCGAGGCAGGGCAAAGGCTGGCCTCACTAATGAAACCCCTCATTTGAGAGCAAGGGCTGGGGGACGTAGGGTCAGTCCTGGCCAAGACTGAACTCACAAAAGCATGGGTCTCCTTCCTGTCCCTCTACTGGGAGCATTGACAATCTTGTCCTGTAAGAGGAAGTGGGAAATAAGAGGCACACATACTGCAAATATGACCCTAATGGATTTCATCAGGATTCAAGTGCAACTGTTTTTGTTTTTGTTTTTTTCTTGTTTTTGTCATCTGATTAAAGAGAAACATATATCTTCTTCAAAACCTGTCCTTTCAAGTACTGCAATACATTTTCTTAGGTTGTAATTGTTTGTAGACATCATGTAAAAATGAAGGATACAGATATAGAAAAATAGTACAAACTTACAAACAAAAAGACCTTGAAAGTCTTAATTTCTTGTTAAAAAAAAAAATCTCTGTAATATGTACTTTTATAACAATTCATATGTCTAACATTATGCCTCACTCCAATTTATAGGAGGGAGAGGAGGTTGGTTGATGTATGTATACTGGCATGAGATTAAGAAACAACAGTTCAAATGTTGGTCTGACCAGTTTATTACAAATCCTAATCAGGGAGATGGGGAAGGGAAAGATGGACACTATTATGCATTAGGGTGATGGGGAAGGGAAGGAAGGTGATAGAAAAGACAGGAAAGAAGCAAGAATTGCTTAAATCAGGGATAGTCAACACCAGGATCCAGCAGCAGTCCCATTGCACACCGTTCCGAAGGTCCGAGGCAAATGCGCAGAGGGAGAGCAGCAGCAGCAGCATGGCCAGCCTTGGGCAGCAAGCAGAGAGCAGGAAGAAGTCACAGAGCAAGACCGGGAGGAAGTAGCAGGACTCAGGTAGCAGGCCCAGGAGAGTCCGTCAGCATGCAGGCATTCTATAGTGAGGGATCTGATGGCAGACACCTTTGTTCTTCTTCAGCATGCGGGTCTTAGGTCATAAGGAATTTTGTCAGAAACCTTTCGAGGGAGAGCAGCAGCAGCATGGCTGGCCTTAGGCAGCAAGAAAGTGCAGCGATAGAGTAAGTCCAGGAGGGAGAGGAGCAGGATGTGAGGCTTCTCATGTCTGAAAAACCCTCTTCTTCATGAGGAATCTGTTGTCAGAAAACCTAACTTCATGGTTGTTTGTCCCTCTTTTATCCTCCTTTTTTCCTGCCTATGGGATATCCCTGTGTGCTTGGGTAAGAGTCATGTGCAGCACCTCTTCAGATGGCTATCTTCCACAAGATAAGCCCACACAAAACACTGCTTCTGAGTCATTAATCTGTGGCTTATCTCTCTCCCATTACGCCTGGCCTTGTCCATCTGTGTTCCTCAGACAAAGGATTTTGCAACTCTTGCCAAGAACTTGTTCATCAGTGTTCTCCAGACAAAGGATTTCTTAACCCTTGGCCAGGACCTGCAAGCTTTGAGGCAATGGTATAAAAGAATAATCTCTTACACCTTTATTTTTTCAAAGCTTAAAGAAAAATTTAAAGAAAATGTTTCCTGTATTCTTACTACCTATTTCTGAGACAACAGAACAAGATCAGATGAAAATACTCAGAAAGAGAGTTCATTTCCAAGGACAAAACATTTATTGGACAAGGAAACAATACAGATTCAATACTTGTTTCCACAAACTGTAGTAGAAGACATATTTATTTTCACTAAATTTTTCCAAGAGGCTGTTCCCACATACACAATATGCCTTTTGACATGCCTTTAAGCAAGTGCAGGGTTTTGCACCTGGGAAGGAATAACTGCAAGTATCAGTACAGCTTGGGACATGACCTGCTGGAGAGGAGCTCTGCACACAAGGACCTGGGGCTCCTGGTGGACAACTGCTTGGCAATGAGGCAGCAGTGTGCCCTGGTGGCCAAGAAGGCTAATGGGATCCTGGGGTGCATTAAAAAGAGCGTGGCCAGCAAATCAAGGGAGCTGATCCTCTCCCTGTACTGTGCCCTGGTCAGGCCTCACCTACAGTATTATATCCAGTTCTGGGCTCCCCAGTACAAGAAAAACAGGGATCTCCTTCCTGGAGAGAGTCCAGCAGAAGACCATATGATAAAGACAATAAAGGGCCTGGAGCATTTCTCCTGAGGAAAGGCTGAGGGACCTGGGTCTGTTCAGCCTTGAGAACAAAGACTCAGAGGGGATCTTATTAATACTTATTAATTATTTATTATTGTTATTATTTATTAACAATTTATTTATTATTTATTAATATTTATAAATATCTGTGTGGGAGTTAAAGCAACATGGCCGACCTCTTTTCAGCAGTTTCTGGGGACAGGAAAAGGGGAAACAGCCATAAACTGGAGCATAGGAAGTTCTGCACCAATATGTGAAGGAACTTCTTTACAGTGAGGGTGACGGAGCACTGGAACAGGTTGCCCAGGGACGTTGTGTATTCTCCTTCTCTGCAGATACTGAAGACCCATCTGGATGCTTACCTGTGCAGCCTTGAGTTGATCTCAATGATCTCTGGAGATCCTTTCCAATCCCTACAATTCCGTGATTCTGTGATTCATTTCAGATATTGTATCACACTGTTTATTTTCCTTTTCAGGGTATCTTTTTAAAATTAAATGCATATATATGTTATATATTTATACATCTTCTGCGGAGAGGGACCTGGGCGTCCTGGTGGACGACAGGTTGGCTATGAGCCAGCAGTGTGCCCTTGTGGCCAAGAGGGCCAATGGCATCCTGGGGTGCATTAAAAAGAGCATGGCCAGCAGGTCGAGGGAGGTGATCCTCCCCCTCTACTCTGCCCTGGTAAGGCCTCATCTGGAGTACTGCGTCCAGTTCTGGGCTCCCCAGTACAAAAAAGACAGGGATCTCTTGGAAAGAGTCCAGCAGAGGGCCACAAAGATGGTGCAGGGCCTGGAGCATCTCTCATATGAAGAAAGGCTGAGTGAACTGGGTCTGTTCAGCCTTGAGAAAAGGAGACTGAGAGGGGACCTGATCCAGGTCTATAAATATCTAAGGTGTGGGGGGCAGAATGGCGAGGCCAGACTGTTTTCAGTGGTGAGTGGAGACAGGACAAGGGGAAACGGCTGGAAACTGCAGCATAGGAAGTTCTGCACAAATGTGCGCAAGAACTTCTTTACAGTGAGGGTGACGGAGCACTGGAACAGGCTGCCCAGGGAGGTGGTGGAGTCTCCTTCTCTGGAGATGTTCAAGACCTGCCTGGATGCCTACCTGTGTGACCTGCTGTAGGGAACCTGCTTTGGCGGGGGGTTGGACTCGATGATCTCTGGAGGCCCCTTCCAACCCCTACAATTCTGTGATTCTGTGATTCTGTGATATATCAAGCAACTTATTGACTTCAAAATGGCAAGTGGTTCAGAACTGAAGAAAAGTGGTGACAAGCACTGATAACATGAAGCAAACAAGAAAAACTAAAATATTTTACTGTATTACTAAGTCTCCAAGAAATGTGAGTTAACTCTCAAAATCAATAAAAAATTGACAGATTTCAGTATTTCAAGAGTTTCTGTGCAGCTATTACATGAATTTCTGCATTAACCTACATACAATTGTCTGGACTAAATGTACTGACTTAAAAATAACCTTTACTCACCTCACACTTATTTGGTGCATGGATCTTAGAAACTCCATGGGCATTCAGCCATGCGCCTTTCCTTAAACAGTACTAACATTACTGTAAGTTGATACTAAATGAGTGAACTTCAACAAACAGAGTTATTCAGTACAACTATCAGCTGTGTTGAAGTCTCTAACATTTGATCTCAGTATTTCAAAATAAGCATATCTTTTTCCAGCCATCATTTATCCTCTGACAGATACAAGGTACCAGAGAAAATTTTAATGAAGGGCTTTTCCCATACTGACATGGGTTAAAGTTGGAGCCATATGGATCTAAACTCAGATGTTGCGACTAAGGATGGAGGTAACTGATCATAGACATTCAAAAATATCAGCTTCACCCAGCTGTTCTGCCTCCTGTTTCCTGCATTACTGTTTGAATTATAATCATTTTTTCCTTCTGCCAGCAATGTTGTATTTTTAAATTTTAATCACATTTTAGCAGTTTTTTACACACATACATTCTGAATCATTATCGTAATTTAGGTTTTTCTTTCTTTTTTTTTTTTTTTAAGGTATATTTAATAACTCTAGTTTCCAATGTTGATATTTCTACTATTTCAAAACTTTTGTTTAGAGATGTTTCTAGGTGCCTACAATTATGTTTATTAAAAAAAATAATAATGTTTAATGTATCCTATTCTCTTTTTAAAATATGTTTTTAGAAATGTACAAAGAAAAATTTGTGCTCCTCAAGATGTACACTTTCTCTCAAGATAAGGTTATGAATAAATCACTTAAAATACATAACCATTGAACTGGTCAGAATTTGGGAAAACTCTTGGTTTTAATAGTTTTTAATTAAATAAATTTTAATTTATATATTATATATATATCATAGAATCATAGAATCATAGAATCACCAAGGTTGGAAAAGACCTAAAAGATCATCCAGTCCAACCTACTCCCAATAGCTCCCAATATATATATAGCTCTTTATATATATATATAAAGGTTTTTTAGCTTTAAACAAAACATGATAGATTGCAGCTTCTGATACTGCCATTTGGACAACCATATTACTATTTTTGGCACCATATCCCATACAGTTTTAGTCCTAGACTATCACACTTTAAAGAAGTGCTCAGGTATGGACAGAATTTAGACTTGGCTCTGTGGGTCAGGAAAATTATCCACAGAGTTTTATGTTGTCTCCCTGCTGAAGAAAGTTGAAGAGGGCTCCGTCATGCCAGTGGACCTTAGTCCCCTTAATTGACTGGTATAGAGATCACTCATACATTTTTGCAATGTCAGAGATAGAGAGATTTACCTGGAGATGGTTGTTTTGAACCATTTTCATTTCCTGGGGACAAGCATCTACTGGGTGTCCAAAACAAGAATTATTTCAAAACCAATCTCATCATTATCAAAAAAGTAAATAAAATATTCTTATCATTGAGATTACTGAAAAGTTTCAGGTCTTATTGCTTTCAAAATCCAAATAACATAGACATTTGTGAACATTTTAATTAGGCCCTGCAAATATCCTGGAAAGAGATATGAAATCAGTATTGCAATCCGGGTGCATCATTAATCCTTACTAAAATCAACAATGACAGCCTTATAGGATATTTGTAGAAATTTAATAATAATTTAGAGGTGGTCCACCATATAAAAGGATCTGTCTTAACTCTCTTTAAAGTCTGTAAAAAATCTTATGTAAACCTTAGGATGGTAGGACAATTCCCATTAGAATGATATCAAGTGGCTATGAAGTCCAACCTTCTTCTCAGAGTAAAGGAAGCTTAAGGTCAAATTAGGTTACTTAGGTAACTTAAATAATTTTTTTTTGAACTTTTTTCTCATCTCTGTTCCTCTCCTTTTCTAGAAACATTTCAAAGTCTGTTGAAGCAAGAAATTAATTTTCCATTTGCTGATTTTATTCTATTGACTTTTTAAAAAATGCGCTTCAGAATAGAATAGAATAGAGTTGAATAGAATACAATAGAGTGTAATTGAATAGAGTACAATAGAGTAGAACAGAATAACATAATACTTTGTGTTGGGAGGGACATATAAAGGTCGTCAAGTCCAATTTTCAGAGGTTCATTCAAAATTCAAAATATATCATAAAAAGCTTTATCCAAGTGTCTCTCGAGTACTGACATGCATAGGACATCAATTATGTCTCTAGGAAGCCTGTTTCAGTGCCCATATTTGTTGCTTTGTCGCCATCCCCTAGATGAACACAAGATCTTGATATCCTTTTTGCACTGTTTAGACCAGAGCTGTGAATAGTCCTCCAGGTGAGGCTGCATCAATGTTAAATATTGGGGGTTAATTACCCTTTTTGACCAGCTGGCTGTGATGTTTTCCATAGAATCATAGAATCACAAGGTTGGAAAACAACCTATAAGATGATCTAGTCAAGCCATCTCCTCATCACCATTGCTACCACAAGCTACTAAACCATATCTCACAGCTCGTCATCCAGACACTTCTTGAACACTGCCAGGGATGGCGACTCCACCACCTCCCTGGGCAGCCATTCCAGTGCCTGACCACTCTCTGAGAGAAATAGTTCTTCCTTATGTCTAATCTAAACCTCCTCTGATACAACTTGTGGCCATTTCCCCATGTCCTGCTCATTGCCTGGGAGAAGAGGCCAAACCTTCTTCATCACAACCTCCCTTCAGGAAGTTGTAGAGTGCAATGAGGTCTCCCCTGAGCCTCCTCTTCTCCAGATTAAACAATCCCAGCTCCCTCAGCCGCTCCTCATAAGATATGTGCTCCAAACCCTCACCAGTTTAGTTGCCCTTCTCTGGACACGTTCATCCCTCAAGGCAATTGCTTCCACAGTACAGATTTTAGCTATTCTCTGTCATACAATTTTTTTTTTCCATATTATAATTCAGTGCATTGGAATTTGAGCTTCTGATCTATCTTGAAGGTTCCTCTGAATCAGAATATTATATTGCACATATATACATGTTTAATCATTACATTGTGTAATTCACAAGATTCTAGATTTTCTTTTATAAGAAAACCCACTGCTCAGGATCATAATGCTTGGGAATTACTTCAATTGGTTTTATTGTTGCCATCAGGTAACAGCCAGGAAAATCATGTTATGTCCATTTTCTCAGAATTGTAGGGGTTGGAAGGGATCTCCAGAGATCCCTGAGAACAAGCCAGCCTGGAAAATCTTGTTATGTCCCTTTTCTCCATAGTAGGTCTAGACAACAGTAAGAACTGTTGGGAGGATTTGTGCATAGGACAAACCTATGATGAGGGAAGACTGGTGAAATGAAGAGAAACATTAGTGAATTCTTTCTAAGAAAAGAAAAAGCTACAATCAGGACTTCGTCAGGACCAGCCTTGTTGCGTACATTTTATGTTAGTTACACTACGTGTTGTTCTTCTATTCTGAGAGCCATGTATTATTTTGTCAGCATCACTACACACCTGTGTGTAATGAAAGCATGGCTACGCTATGAGCATATTGTTTCCAATAAACGGTAGAAAGGTATAATTTCTTTGGGATATGTTCAGTCTCTCATTTGTAAAACACAGTAGGATTCATATTTAACCTAGAAAGGCTGAGGGACCTGCCTCTGTTCAGCCTTGACAAAAAAAGACTCAGAGAGGATCTTATTAATATTTATAAATATCTTAAGTGTGGGAGTTAAAGTCTCCAAGGAATATGAGCTGTGGATTCTCCTCTGGAGATATTGAAGACCTAGACGCCTACCTGTGCAGCCTGCTGTAGGGAGCCTGCTTTACAGTGGGGTTGATCTCAATGATCTCTGGAGATCCCTTCCAACCCCTACAATTCTGTGGTTATGTGATTGTGTGACAAACACAGAGTAGCTGTGAAATCAGCTGTAGAGTATGTTAAATTCACTGTAAAATTTGCAATTGTGCAATTTATTCTCCCACTTTTCCATAGTCAAAGAAAAAAAGATCTGATGAATACCCCAAAATGTGAACTCTGAAAGCAATTGCTTAAACTGAAAGGTATGCTTCATCATGTAGAAAATGCAAATAATTTAGGTATGACTTGAACTTTCAAGACAAATTGCAGAGATTTTCTCCAAGGAGGATAAGGCTAAAAGAAAAACACTGAAATAAAATTAATGAGATTAAGTTCCTGAAACAACAGTATTGCTTAAAATACTGTTGAAATAATAGTTCAGCTATAATCTACACAAGAAAATTGTCACATGCTTCTACAGTTTGGAGCAGATTGTGTCTAATTGAGTGGACTGGAAAGTATATCACTTTGCTTTATAAACTCAGCAGTAATTTGAGGATAGCTGTGTAAATACAGGTTCTTCTTTTTGTCTACTGAACCTAAAACATAGTTAAAAACAATCATACTTCAAGTAGTGCCTATGTATTTCTATCCCATTTACATTCATTAATTGGAGAGACTGAGTGAAAATAACACAGTAGACCTCACATG
Organism: Tympanuchus pallidicinctus; assembly: GCF_026119805.1. Taxonomy (NCBI): domain Eukaryota; kingdom Metazoa; phylum Chordata; class Aves; order Galliformes; family Phasianidae; genus Tympanuchus; species Tympanuchus pallidicinctus. The sequence goes on along the minus strand of NW_026294780.1, from coordinate 3,496,889 downwards.
CCCTATAGTTCAAAAGGTTTTTGGAGAAAGTGATAAGGAATTATTCCATCACAGATCAAAACAATATTCATCAGGAAACTATTTTTCTACTCTCTCTCCCCACAAGCAGTGAAATATAAAACTTTCAACATACTGTATCCCTAGGATTACCAGTTCCCTCAAAATTTCAGTTTTATAATAACAAGTATCATCAATCTTAAAGCTAGCAAATGAATTTATGTGTTATATAAGAAACACTACTTACAGATTCAGTTTTTTATTATCATTTTTTAATACACTAAATTATATCACTAATACTGTACTATTGAGACTAATAATATCTTGTCGGAAGTAAAGATGTCAATGTCTTGTCAGTACTTCTAGGTATTTTGAATGACTATCTCCATAGCTGAAATGCTGCAAATGTGAAGAAATACAGAGGAAAAACACATATGCTTCTTTAATACAAATCAATACTGTTGACAGCTAATTTGGCATTTTTATTAGGTAGTTTCCCCATTAAAGGTGACATAGTCCAGACAATTGCCAGTTCATGTGGGAAAGAAAGAGATAGAAAAGGTTTCCAATGGGATTATCTAGCAAGTTAATTATATACATTTTGTGAGCTAAAAGCCAAATTCGATGATATAACACTATCCAGTGTGAGCAGCAATTACCAACTAGCTCCAAAAGTGTCAATTGTGAAATCAAATTTGCAGCCCCATCTTCCTTCTGTTCTTTATTTTTCCTTTTTTTTCCTTTTTTCTCCCCCTGATAACAAAGCTCAAATTATGATTAAGCCAAGCATTACTGTTAGTGACATTTGTTCATCACCAAAATTGGATCCAGAGCAGAAAACACCAAAGGGATCCTTTAAAAACAATGGTATTGCAGCAGAAGGAGATTGCTACATAATTGACTCATCTCTGAGATTATTGTGAGCTTGTACAGAATGTAGTCCTGTGGTCTAGGCCCTGATAGGCCTAGGTCTTGGATGTTAGTGCTGAGCCTAATTATGCCCTGAGATGATCAAAATGTGTTATAGAATTGTTTTCTACCTTTAATTTCTGTCATGACCTTTTGCCTTACCAATTCTACCAATGCACAGAAAAGACTCCAGGTATGTTTTGAAAATCTCCAGTGGAAGAGACTCAACAACCTCTCTGAGCAGCCTGTTCCAGTGCTCTGACACCCCCACAGTAAAGCACTTTCTCCTCATGTTTGAATTGAACTTTCTGTGTTCCAGTTTGTGCCAATTGCCTCTTGTTCTGTTGCTGGGTAGTGCTGGAAAGACCCTGACCCCATCCTCTCGGCTCCTACTCATTAGATATACTTAAGCATTGAGAAGATCCCCCCCCCCATTCTCTTCCAGGCTGAAATGCCCCAGGTATCTCAGCCTTTCCATTTAAAGGAAATTCTCCAAGCCCTTATCTTCATGGCCCTTCACTGAACTCTTTGGAAGTTCCCTGTCTTTCCTGTACCCAGAACTGGACACAGTACTCCAGATGTGGACTCACTAGAACAGAATAGAGGGAGATGATCATCTCCTTTGACCTGCTGGCCATGGTCTTTTCAATGCATTCCATGACACCACTGGTCTTCTGGGCTACAAGAGCACACTGCTGACTCAGAAAACAGGGGAACCTGTTTTCTGCCAGAATTCACAGGTCCTTCTCCATGGAGTTCCTCTCCAGCAGGTCATCCCCTAACCTGCACTGATGTGCGTGGTTATTACTCCCCAGGCGCAGGATCTTGCACTTGCTCTTGTTGAACCTCATAATGTTTTTCTCCAATCAACTCTTCAGTCTGGCCAGGTCTTGCTGAATGGCAGCACAGCTTTCTGATGTATCAGCCACTCCTCCCAGCTTCATATCAACAAAACGGCTGAGGGTGGATTCTATCTCTTCATCCTGGACATTAACATCTTAACATTAAGATGTTCAACAAGACAGGACACAGTACCAACAGCTGAGGAACACCACTAGCTACAGGCCTCCAAATAGGCACTCTGCTACTGATGACAACCCTCAGAGCTCTGCCAGTCAGCCAGTTCTCAATCCATCTCACTGTTGACTTGTCTATCTCACTCTTCCTAAGCTTAGGATGTTATGAGAGACAGTATCAAAAAACTTACTCAAGTCAAGGTACCCAACTTCCACTGCTATCTCCTCATTGATCCAGCCAGTTACAACATCATAGATGGCTAATGTGAAGCAAGTGTGTGGAAGTGTAGTGACAGAACATTAGCTATAAGGAACAACATGAAAAAGCATTTTAGAGGTGGTTAGTGCCAACAGTAACTAGAGTTAATATTTAATATTAATAGTTGTTTCAATAATTGGTGCATGTATAGTCATGAAAGAGACACAAAGAGAAATAGCACCGTGAATATCAAATTCTTGCAAATTTTTCCAAATGTCACTTACAGAAAGGTTGATGATTAACAATACAACTGTTGCGCAGGATTAAGTCATTGTGCAGTCAAAATGTGTACAGCACACTTTCAGCATAACATTCCACTGGCTTTCACAGAACCATAATTTGAATGGATGCAGCTTCTAGACACAGACAGCATTCTGTTTAAAAGAGTATGTTCTGTTCTTGTATGGTGTGCTATGGATGTATACGACCCCATAGTGTTTGTGACTCCCTTAAAATATTCAGAAATAGAGAGATAACCTCTGTAAAGAATAACATTAGTAATGCAAGACTTATTTTCAGAAAGTGCTTAAAATTATGTCTACAAGCACATCCAAAACAAATAAAACCCCTGCTCTAAAACAGAGCTGTGAGGATTGTACTGTCTGGTTTAAAAGACATTGATCTTTTCCCTGTTGCATTTCTGATGCCCGAGATGAGATTTGCCTGAAAAATCCTTATAGTCAAGCACTGTCATTAGCTAGAGAACAACATATTTCGTCCCTAGAAGACCCTGCCTGCAGCATTATTATATTACGCAGTGCATAACACACTGATGGCAAGGAACGGTCATGATAAAGGTGTTTGATTTGTGAATATGGCAGCTAAATTGGTAAAAGACTGACTCTGCTAAGAAAAGGAGAATGGGCAATTTCCAAAATGTTTTGTTCCTGATGCGTGTTAAGGTTTATGGCTGTGTAGGTTGAGTGGACTGCAGACCCCATACAGACTTTTGCCAGAAGGCTCTGATGAATGAAAACTAGAAAGCAAGCTTGAGGGGGGAAGAATGAAATGTTTTCAAAAGTATTCCAGATGACTGAGGATCTACATGACAAGTCCTTTAGAAAGTCAGAGTAGTCAGATGAAAATTCCCTACAAATCTCTTACTGTTGGAAACACAGATTTGTGTGCATACATATATATTCACTCTACATCTTGATTTTGTTGCCCATTGTCCTTTGCATTGAGAAATGCATTTTTCTTGGTGTTATGCATATTAATAGAGATTGAGATATGGCCGTGTTACTGTTTAGAATTGAAAACTGACAGCAGTGCTCTTGTGGGACAATACAAATTCCAAAGTCAAGAGAAAAAGGACATAAAATAAGAGACAAAAAAAGGAGAAATACTTGTGAAGAAAAGAAAAAGAAAAAGAACAATTGGAGAACACTTTCTTATGAAAGGCGCTAGGACCCAGTAGAAATGGAAATTAGAGGTGAAACCCATGGCACTGAAGAACCTTAAAAATTGGATCTCTGAGTCTATCTTAATTTCACTAATAATTTGTGTTGAGAATTAAACAAAATTAAATAAAGATAATGACTTTTTTCTTCTTAAAATAAAATGAATACCATTTTGTGTGGCTTATGAATATCATCCAATGTGGCTTGTTGCTTTTTTTTTTTTTTTTTAATTGTTGATAAAGATAGTCTTCAGGACAAATTATACTTCTGCATATAAGCTTGGAGCAGTCAAAATAGGAAAGATGAATCCCACCGTACATCTTTAAATTAAGATAAAGAATAAGGTCAGTTACTAAAGCAGTGAATGACAAAAAAGCTGCTGACCATGCAAATATGAATAATTGGCAAGGCTGAATGCATAAGCCTGAAATAAGATAGATAGTAGAAGAAAAAAAAAATCACTGAATTTTGAAGTATGAAAAAATTATTCTAACTGTATTTTGGATTGAATTAGTTACTACTGTGATAAGGATTATAACCCTTTCTCACTTTGCTTTTGCTGTTGTTTCTCTGGTTTGGTTTGGTTTTGCTTAGTTTACATTTGAGATGTGATTTGTTATGTGTTAACCCAATTCCTGTGTCCATTTGCAAAATGAGACGAAATTTGGCTTTTTCCACTGTGTGTAAATTGCTCCCAGATTTTCTTACATAAGCAGAGCTATTCTTACACCATTTTGTTGAGGACTTCTCTGCAACCTTAAAACAGGAGGAAGGATTATGTGTGGAAAAAAGCAAGAAATTTTAAGGCAAAAGAAAATAAAGACAGCGTTTAAATTAAAGGCTAAGCATAACAAAAATGTATTCACAGTCAAAATGCCGTAAGAAAGAGATGTTAATGATGTATTTTGAAGAAATTATTCTAATAAGTCAAAAAGGATAGAACTGAAAGATATTGAAAGGAATCTATTTACATAGAAATTTTACACTTTATTTTTATTTGATGCACAGTTAATACAAAACTTTCATGAAGTACTAATTTTCAAAAGTTAAATAGCAGTTGAATAATTCTTACTGACTCAGAAGAATCTGTATGTGATACAGTGACGTACATAAGGGTTCTCACTGGGAAGCAAAAAGGTATTTGGGGGAAAACTGGATTAGCCCTCAAATAAGACTAACTTTGTTGACAAAGCACAGGCAAATAAATTTAGCAGGCACTAATTTGTGCATGCTTGTTTATTTTAATGCTTGAAAGGAACGCATAATCCAAGAGTGGTTATGCCCTACTAAATCCCTTATTAACTCTCCTAGGTAACAGCAACCTCAGTGTTTCACATGAGCGATACCTTTCAGACTCACACAGAGAAATAAGCCCTCCTGCCTCCCATCATCTATCACAATCCATGTCTATCAGATGATAAATTGCTCACACCAGAAAGGCCTCCATTGTTGATTAAATATGTGATACGCATATTTCAGCAGTTTGCAGTATTTAAAGGCTGAACTTCTGTATGATTTCTGCTTTCTTTCTTCAATTTCTTTAGAAATAATGAACTTATTCTTTAAGTGATATTTTTTAGCTTCACTTTGAATCCTCAAATGCTGTGCCAATTTCTCTAGCCAGTTACATTATAGTACTAAATTGAGGTTGCTGTCATGATGGTGCAGAAGACAGAAATCTGGTGAAGAATAGGAAGCTATCTTTCAAAAGTCAAAAGTTCCCATGATTTATGACAGTCCAAAATATATGCTTATGGAAACTAACTGCTTTTAAAGGTGCCTTTAACTAACTGCTTTTTTAGATGTCTTTTCATAATAAGATGAGGCTGAAAAGCATAAAAGTGAAACTGAGTTAAAAATGAATTATTTATGTAAATGCCACATTTTACTTTCAAATTTCTAAGTACAATTATCCATCATGTTCCAGAAAAAAATAGTGATAACTAAAAAAAAGCAGATAATGGATAAGTACTATACAAGGCCAATTATAGTGAATACTAAAAATTATTTTACAAACTCATTCTTAGTATCTTCAGTTCTTTTGATTTATGTGTCATATGGCTTTTTAATCTCTAGTTTTTATCTAGTTTCTGAGACCTCACTAAGCAGCTTATATCTAAGGAAAAGCTGAAAATCAAATTGGCTTTCCTTTTGAACAATGCAGACTGTATCTTCCCTAAAGACATTTCTTATGGTAGTTCTTTGCAAAAGATATTGCTTGTGCTATGGATATCTGTAGTGTTCAACCAAAATAGTTATGATGTTGCCCAAAAAAGTTTTCCATTAAAAGTAAACACGATCACTTTTGCTTTTTTCCTCCAAAGATGATATCAACAACACATCAAAATTGTGGTATTTCTGTGAAATGAAGAGAAAAATGGATGAAAAAAAGATTTTTGGTAGAAAGGTTGAGTAGCAGCTCTCAAAACCTGCTAGTACAACATCACCAGAACCATATCAGGGTATCATCATGTACCAAGATGCCTTTCACTCACCCCCCTTTCCACCCAGTGGAGAGGGAGAAAGAATATGAAAAAAAGTAGAACTCATAGGTTGAGATAAAAACTATTTACTAAGATAAAAATATCAGTAATGATAATCATATTTAATATTATCTATCTATATATATATATATATACCAAAAAAATGATGTAGAAATCAGCTGCTCACCATGTACTGACTGAGGTCTAGCTAGCCCCTGAACAGTTGCTGCCCCTCCCCTGAAGCCAACTCCTCTCAGTTTTGCAGTTTTTTACATTATGTCGTACAATATGGAATATCTCTTTGGCCAGTTTAGGTCAGCTGTCCTGGTTCAGTCCCCTCCCAGCTCCTTATCCTCCCAGCCCACTTGCTGTCAGGACAATATGAGAAACCATAAAAATGAAAATGAAAAACTGAAAAATCCTCGGCTCTGTACAGCACTGCTCAGCAACAAGTAAAACACTGATGTGTTATCAACATTAGTTTTCTCCTAAAGCCAAAGTACAACAACACTCTACACACTATGAATAAAATCTCTGTTCCAACTGAAACCAGGACATAGCATTAGTAAGACAGATTAGTAAAATCCTTACATGTCTGTACTTTATGACTATTTGTTACATATCCTCAGGCTACAGCTTTTTAAATGATTGCAGAAAAGAGGAGAATCTTCACATCATAGATCTCTTTGTCTTTTATCAGTACTTTCCAATAGCAGGTACTAGTTTCTTGAGACTTCATTCTTACAACACTGTCTGCGTGCTGCATTAGCAATTATTACTGAAGAAGTCAGTATAACTTGACGAGTGTATTCATGAAACCAGCACACAGATGTGTGGCACTGCTTGGGCAGGGACCCTGGACTAGATGGACGTCAGTCATTCTCTCATTCTGTGATTCTGATATCTACTACAAGAGGATTAACTGGGAGCAGAGGTTTCCAATGAAGTCAAAATTGAAGAGCTATCAATTTCTGTGAAACTGTCTATTTGGTTTGGATTTAAGATCAACAGCAACGGCTATTATATGAGAATTCTATGTAGAAATGCAAATAAGTAATCACATTAAAAAACAACAACAACAACAAAAACCCAACAACAACAAAAAAAACCCACCAATAATTAGAATACTGAGTAGAACATTTCATGGAATCATTGAATCATTTGAATTGGAAGGGATCCAGAACCCCTGCAATGAACAGGGGACACCTAGATCTAGATCAGGATGCACAGAGCCCCATCCAGCCTGACTTTGAATGTCTCCCAGGAGGAGGCTTCCACAATCTCTCTGGGCAACCTGTTCCAGAGCATTACGATACTTGCTGAAATTCTTTTTTCCCTCTAACCAATTTAAATATTCCTTCTTTTAATTTTTTTAATTTATTTTGAAACCATTTCCTGTTATCCTATCATCACAACAGATCCTGCTAAAAAGTCTCCTTCTTTCCTCCAGCCTTCTTTTAAATGCTGAAGGGCTGCTATCAGGTCTCCTCAGAGCCTTCTCCATGCCAAACTGTCCTAGCTCTCTCAGCCTGTCCTGGTAGGAGAGATGTTACATCCCTTGGATCATTTTTGTGGCCCTCCTCTAGACGTGCTCCAGCAGGTGAATTATTCTTTCTTACTTTTTTTTTCTATTTAGTTTTGATTTTTGCATTTTATGTCTTTGTTTCATGCTTCCTAATACATACAATATTCAAGCAACATGAAAGAAAGGAAGAAAGGAAAAAATAAAACCCACACAGGTAATTTTTGCCTGTTCCCAGCGTTTAAAGCTGTGGCAAATGAAAAAGCTGGACTAGTTCAAGACAGAAAGAAAAATGCTTCCTTTGTTCTCTTATAGAAAAACAGAGTAGGGATTTTTTTCTGTTTCTTTGTTTGCTTTTCAATGAACAAGCTGTGAATTGTTGTTTTTTTTTTTTCCAAATAAATAGCAGAAGTCCTGTAAAGTAGTGCTGTGGGGCAATGGATCACTTACGTTGATCACTGTCTGTGTAGCTGAACTATTATCTTGGTTGCTAATGGTTGATAAAATCAATTCTACAAACATCATGGAAGACAGAAAAATATATAATTCACTTTTGACCCCACCCTTCTTACCCAACCTCTGAAAAGAAAGCTGAGTTTTAGAGGTGACCTGGCTTCTTTGTTCTCCTTTGTGATACAGTAGGAAAGGAGGGACATAGGGAAAAACATCAAAAAATCTAGAAAAGGCAGTTGTTTGAAATTATAATGGTTTTTTGTTACTGTTGTTTTGTTTTGTTTTTTAAGGTTGACGTTAATATATACATGCATTTTTATTCTACATTATCATACTGTTTGCTACATGCATTGTGTTCTGACAATATCAGGAAGTGTCAGCATTGCTCCTATTTATGAAAAATTCCTACACTCTTTCACTTCCTGTCTTTCCTGAAGTTAGGTAACTGTTTATAGCACTGAGATGTACAGATAATCTTTAAAATTATTTGTATGTCATCAACTCTGTCTTTTCTTACATCTTTAGAAGTCAGGTCAGTTCCAAACATACTAATTCACAACCTGAGTCTGTGAAAAGACACTTACTTGTTTCATATAATCTGAAATCTGAACTCTTTTTCCAGTCAAATAGGAGTGTTTATTTTAGGTCTCAATGCCTTTTTCTGTGATTACCTAAAACACATTTATACAAACTACCATTTTAAGATAATATGCCAACTGCCATTCAGTGCTGGCAGGAAAGGCGCCCATGCAGTTTCTCTTCTTAAAATTATAATATAAGAAGGACAGATGCTATAAGAAAGTCCTCACAGTTAGCACTTATCACTATTTTAGACTGAAGTGCAGGGGGAGGGAAAGGTTATACATGTTGGAGCTTACAACTCCTAATTTTGAAGTTATCAATGATAAACAGTTTACAAGTTAGTTAAGAGTACAGGTTCAACATAAAGGCATAGTTTCTTACATTTGTAAGCAATCCATCCATAGGATAGAGACATTTTCTTAATATTTTCAAAGAGAATTAGAATTTCCAGAAAATCTTCTATCTATCTGAATAATCACGTACCAAAGAAAAGAACAAATGTGAGCCTCTGGCCTCTGTAGTTTCAAATTTTGTCCCAAGTACATCCCAGAAGTTTTGTCTTCAATTTTAGCTTTATCTTTTGTTGCAATCACTTCTTTGTTTTTATTTAAATACATAGATCATTTTGATCACATGAAACTTTTTACAGAATCCTGTGGGACTTATTTGTGAATGGTTATATCCTACCCTGTCATTAAAACACATCAAAACAAACAGATACTTCCAACACTAAACAACCAAAAAAACCCATAACAGTAAATAAAAGAATTTGTAGGAAAACAGTTTAAGTTCAAGCTTTTTCTGCTTTTACCATAATAAATTGATGATTCTTTGAAATAAAGGAGTCTGAATGCATTGCTTCATATGCACAATATTATAAAATGAGTCTTAGTATTTTTTTCACTGCTGATGAGTAGAATCTTCTGGTTTGTACTTTTTCCCCAGTACTGACTTATGAAGATATCTAAACTAGGTCAGGACAAGAAGCATATAGCTTGGCAGTATCTAAATCTCTGGTGAACTATTCCAGGGAGTACTAATTACAATGCAGTAGAGAAAGAAGGAGCTGTTCATCACTGCTGAAACATAAGTCAGCATTTGTAAATAGTTTATTCTGACAGCTGTCTATCTGAATTCCAAAGCTTTCTCTTTTCATGTGCTAACGCCTGTCTGATGAGAAATCTCTTAAATTTTCCTCACATTAACTGTTAAATACATGTAGTCCTGTTTTTTTTTTTCCACATAACTAGTTTGAAAGGTACTCCATACTTATATCGTAGTTGTATCCATACCTAATTCATCAGCATTAATAGAAACACAAAATCAGGTATTCCTACAGACACCTAGAAATACTTTACAGCTACAGCATCATTTACTGTATAATAATTGGACTTGTCCCATTTTCTATTTCTTTTCTTTCTACATTCTCATTTTTATGTCTCTCACATATCTTGCTGATTCACATTAAAAGACAGAATTCTATATTTTATACACTATTTTGCTTCCATGAACAAAAATAATCCTTTAATTTTTCACATCTATCTGAAAAAGTGGTGTCAAAATTGACTAAGGCTAGTTAAAAAGACTACTAGTCACTGAAGATTTTACAGTTAATGTTGACAACATGAAAAGTGTATTTCCAGAAAAGCTGCAAAGGAAAAGAAAACATGTTAATTTTTAGGCAATATCATTCAATGACTAAGTGGTGTTTGATATTCATTAAATGAGGAAGTATCTTATAATCTTTAACTGATTAATGATTACAGAAACACTGAAGTATTACGTTAAATCTGAGATGATTTAAGCAATTTTTAATAACAGGTAAGCCAAATTACTAGAAGGTAAATTGAATGATCTTGGGGAAAATAAATTACTTTAATGGTCATTATATAAGGTCATTATATATATTTCATTAATCTATTCTTTTCAGGGTTGGTTTTTGTGTTTTCTTTTTGTTTGTTTGTTTGTTTTGTTTTGGTTTTGGTTTGTTTTTTTTTAATATACATATTACCTTTCTTTCAAAATCTAATTTCAAATAATGGTTCATCCTGTCATCTGTATAGAATTATGAAAAGGAGACAGGAATTTAAAGTTTATTCTACTGTTACTTTTGTTAGCTACTAGATAGAAATGAACAGATTCTGTCATCTTACTGAAAGTCATCGGTCAATAGAGATTCAAAGACAAACTTTGTGCATTTCTCCTATATATGTCCCAAGTTACCCGACAAACATATGGAGTTCTTTATGAGAAGGAATGTCTGCAGAGTTTTGATTGCCATGGTTATTATGTTCTCGGTACAACATTCTCCTGGGAAACGGAAAAAGAGGTCCTTGGCTGTTTCTGCCAAACTTCAGTATAGGTTTATAGGGATGCAACATAGCGTAATGCATAATACTGAAGAAAAAAATAAATACAAGGGGAAAGGGGAGTTAGGGCACATGACAACAGAATGAAAAGAAGTTTGAAGGTATACATCCCTTAAGAGGGAGAAAAGCACTAAGAATAAAATTGAGATTTCAGAAGTTTCTAATTCTGCTTTTGATCTAATTTCAACAAATTCTTTGTTTGTAATCCCAACAGGAATAAAAGTTAACATACACTGAGTACTTAAAAAACAGCATGGTGAGTGGCATGGAGAAAACAGTCAGTGGGGAACAAACATTCTCTTATCAAATACCCAGGAATACTGTGTTAATCCATTTGATTTCAAATTCAAGAAAATGTATAATCTCTTCAATATAAAATGAATGTTTACATTGCATTTTCAGCACAGGATGTTGAAGGAGCAAAACTCATGGCAAAAAATACATTATATTGTACATTTTATTACATAAAAAAGTACTTCTGGCAGAATTCAAATTAAGAATTGGAGATGATTTGAATTATCAGTCAGAAATCTGATCACCAACATCCTTGTCCATAATATTACAAGACACTTGAAGAATTGGAAAAAAAAATGGGAAGGGGAAGGGGAAGAAGAAGGGGAAGAGGAGATGAAGGAGTAGGGGAGGGGAAGGGGGAGGGGAGGGGGAGGGGAAGGGAAGGGAAGGGAAGGGAAGGGAAGGGAAGGGAAGGGAAGGGAAGGGAAGGGAAGGGAAGGGAAGGGAAGGGAAGGGAAGGAAGGGAAGGGAAGGGAAGGGAAGGGAAGGGAAGGGAAGGGAAGGGAAGGGAAGGGAAGGGAAGGGAAGGGAAGGGAAGGGAAGGGAAGGGAAGGGAAGGGAAGGGAAGGGAAGGGAAGGGAAGGGAAGGGAAGGGAAGGGAAGGGAAGGGAAGGGAAGGGAAGGGAAGGAAGGGAAGGGAAGGGAAGGGAAGGGAAGGGAAGGGAAGGGAAGGGGAAGGGAAGGGCGGGGAAGGGCGGGGAAGGGGAGGGAAGGGAAGGGAAGGGGAAGGGAAGGGAAGGGAAGGGAAGGGAAGGGAAGGGAAGGGAAGGGAAGGGAAGGGAGGGGAGGGGAGGGGAGGGGAGGAAAAAAAACAACAAATAATATGACTTTATTTCAAGATCACCTATTCTGGAACAAACTAATTGTCCACTGCCTGAAAGAATGAGCTTTCTGATTATGTGTTAAGGATATATACAATTCAGAAAGTAGTTCTGCTCTAGATGTGTAATAGTAATGTAATTAAAATGATTAGTGTGCTTGTAATACACATCATGTATTTACTTTGTTTTAGTTTTACACATCATGTATTTACTTTGTTTTAGTTTTATGATCAAACTATTTATTTGATGCAATTTCAAGTCAACAGTTTCAGTTGGGCAAAATTTTCTGATTTTTTTTTTTTTTTTTAATTTATAACATTTCATCAAAACAATATCAATTATGAAAACCTTCTGTGGGCATGACCCTGAAATCAAGTGGCAAGAACTGATTTTCAACCATGTTTGTTAAAACTAGTCTTGTGTAAAGCAAATTGTCTAGGTTTGTACTACAAAGCACTTTGCCTTGCATTTCCCTTAGGCCCTTTGTGCTCTATCTGAGAAAATTATTTTTCGGTGAAAATGTGTGGTACGAGGCTCTGTGTGTTGTTTGAGATTTCAAAACTGCTGAGAGAGAGAAGGAGGATGATTCAAAGGAGAAAAAAGCCAAGATTGGTAAAAATTTTTATGTACAACCTTGTGAGATCTGTGTAAGGTCCATGAGAGCAGTATCTGTCTCTGCATCTCTTCCTTTCTCCTCAGCCTCTTTCTGCCTGAAAAACTCAGAAAACTCTGCAGCAGATCATCTGGGTAAGCTGGGATCACACAGTTGGGAAGGTGTTGGAAAAGGAAGTCCTTAGGGATATCACATCAAAGTCTGCTTTGGTGCATTTCACCACAGTCTCCCGCTGTTGGTGCTTGCCCTAGCTATGCTGTATGCATGCTTGGACCTTGCCAATTCATCTGACTCATCCTTGACACCTTGTTGCTATGAGGTTGTCCAACAATGACTACAGAGTTTTCGAATCTCTTTTTGCATGAGTATTACAAAAACACTCACTTGTTGCTGGGGCCGCATCTGCCTTGCTGTCACACTCAGATCCCCATTCATTTTGCATTGCAGGACAGCCAGACCTTGCTGCTTCCTGTCTGTAGATCTTTAGAGTGAAGTCACAGGGGACTGCACCTCGTGAAAACTACTTAGAGCAAGCTAAAACAGAAATGCAAAGCAAATTAGCAACAGAGCTTTCTGAGTAATGAGTGTACATGTGCTCAAACTTACTGCTTGGAATCCTTTCCCTACAGCAAACCCACTCAGTTTGTGACTGCACTGATCCACAGAGCAGAACCATTCAAAAGCAGATTCTCAGAAAGCAGTGAACCATATGCGCCAGGATTTCTCTTTAACATGTTATATGTAATCTTCTCCTCCACAATTGAAACAACCAAAGTAAATTATCTCTCAGAATGTTTCAAACAAAGGGCATGTAAAAAATCAGTACAGGGAACTTGAGTTGCTGTTCATTCTGGTAATTAAACAGTTTCAAGATCCATTAAATGTTTTTCAACGTCATGAATTTCTGGTTTCCCCTCCTGTTTTTCCTCTCTCAGTGGATCTGTAGACAATTTCAGAAGTTTTGTATTGAAATTATATTACATTCATAAGTTTGCTTCCCTTAATCATTTTTCATGAAAATATCCTTTACAATGCCAAGATTTTATACCACTGAATACCAAGCCAAATATTCACTGAAGATAGCAGTAATGTACTCTGTAAACATATTTTTACAGATTTTGCTGTTTTCCTGAGAGTGTAACCTTTCATGTAAAAATAAATTCTCACACCCTTTGGCTGTGGAAATAGCTTTCATTTCCTAGATCAATGGACTTCTGTCTTATTCACACTGCAGTCAAGATAGACACAACAGTATAACACCTGCAGAGGTGTGAGAGTCTTTCATCTGAATAGAATCATAACTACAAAATCAGTCTTTGACTCTTTAAATGCACATAGATCAATTTTCTGTTTGTTAGAACTACAGACAGTGACCAAAATCACCGTTTAGCTTCCAGTTATTTCTGTTCTAGCAGCAGTAAACCTCGTACAGCTTACCTCCCAACATACTTGCAGGGAACCACAGGTGATTATACTGTCCACAATCTCACCACCTCAATAAGCAACCCAGGGAAGAGTTTTCTGCACAGCTTGTGCTGTAACTTCAGTAAGATCAATTTGGAAGGGAGAATGTGAGCTCCCTCCACCTCTGTGTTATGCAGGTCTGTTGGGGGAATTACAGCCTTGCTAGGTACACAAAGCATTTTAACAAATCGGTTCCAGGTGGCCAGACCCGTATTTTTACACACAGCATCTGACACATACACAGGATATTATGCAATCTCACTCACGTACAACAAAACAATAAAATGCATTTTGTTGTTTTACATAGGTGAGTGAAAGCCGGATCTAACTGAGCTGCCTGCAAATGATTTTTGCCCTTCGTTCTTTACAGTTCTTAACCCTAGACATAATTATAAGCGTTTTTACAATGTTAGGGACTCAGTGACACCTTATGGAAAATATTAACAGACTCTCAAGGTTGGGAAACAACCAGGCCCATTATGAATTATAAAGACAAAGAAACCTCAAATATACCCTAGTGGAAACACTGATCAAAACAGTTTTGCCTGTGTTTCACCACTTAGGATAAAAATCATTTATATTGATTTTCCTGTAAAAGAAGAAAGACTATATTGACAGACATGTGAGTATCTAATATTATTGGAAGATTTTTTTAAAGTATTTTACACTTTTAAGATTTTCAAAGTAAAAATACTTGCTACAAAACTAAGCATAAAGCATAATATTAAAACTGTAAGGTCAGTTTCCAAAAACACTGTGAAATAAAATAAACTTAAGGTTGTCTTTTGGATTCCAAGTGATGAAGACACACATCTGAAGTGCAATGCAACACCTCCAAACTCAGTTTATGTTCCTGCTGTATGAGTGCTTTGATCCTATTTATTTCCATTTTCCAGGACTTTTACCACCTTGCAGGTTTTAAATCCTTCAGACACTATAAATTCATCTAACTTTCCCCAACAAGTGACCCAGGCAAATGCAGGACAGTGATGCCACTGTTTGAAGAACATGTTGCTGTGCAGACTGAGTCAGTTATGCTGAAGATTGAGAGAGACATCTAAGAGGTTAGATGCGGTTAAATATTCTCCATGCAAGGTGTAGAAAATCTGAGCACAGTTTTGTTCAGCTTGAGAAGCACACAACCCCAAAGGATCATTGGACTGTGGACTGTCCTTAGCAAAGATGACAAGAGCGACTTTTTGGTCAGGGAAAGCTTTGTTTAAAGTTTTGTTCAACTATGAAATGTACTATGTGATAATCAACTTTTTCACACTTTACATAGCAAAAACAATACAAGCAAGGTAACAAAACCATGAAGCAGGACAACAGTATTCACTGCACAGGGAGATCTGCTCTGTGAGGTGCCTGTGGGCTGCAGGAAGATGGGCTGCTCCTCCACAGGCCTCTCTTGGGCTCCAGGGAACTTCTGCTCCAGCCTGGAGCACCTCCTGCCCCCCTGCCACATTGACCTCAGTGCCTGCAGGGCTGTTTCTCATACTTTTCTTTCACCCACACCTCTCTCACACACTGTCACACAGTATTTTTCTTGCCTTGTCTTAATGATGCTTCCCCAACTGAGCCCTGCAGTGGGGCCATTGGAACAGGCTGAAACCAGGTGTGTGTGACACAGGGCAGTCCCAGCCATGCCTGACAGAGGGACCCTGCAGGCCTCACCACCCTGCTGCCAACACCAGAGTACCAGCACCCCATGCAGATACGGAGAATCTTGACGCCTTCTGGAAAATTCCCAAAAAGAAGTGAATAAATTTTACACCACTTCCTTGCACTTTAATGTTCCCAATATTGAGATTGCTGAGATTGTTTGTTTCGGTTCTTTTTTCTGTTACAATTTGTGAAAAGCAAAAGCAGGTATGCACTTATCTTAGATGAAAATATCTATAAAATGATGGCTATTAAATGTTATGCATTCTATTCTGTATTCTACAGATGTTTCCAATTATTTCTGAGACTAAATGGTAAGGTGTTTATTATTGAAAGATAGGATGCTTTCTTTTTCCTAATTTGAGGTCAAAATTCTTTGTAACACTGACAGACATAAATAGGTGTAGGACATAACCTGCAATTGCAGTAAGCATAAATCTCTTAGTCATTGAGTTCAGAAATATATAAGTGAATTTTAAATAACAAATTAATGAAAGTAAAAGGCATTAAAAATGGCTAGATAGAAGGATGCTGCCTCTGGCTTTATCTACAGATATCATAAACCTGACAACACATAATTATTTTTTTTTCCTATGAAGAAGAATAATTAATAAATTAGGACTAAACATAGAGTGAAGGGTAAATTCTGATTTACTTGTTCTTGTAATGCCCAGAACTTTAAAAGTGAGCCATTTTTTAAGACTTAATTCCAGTAAACAGTGTTTTGCCATCCAAGTAATTAGTAAAATAAATTTCAGTAGAGAATGAGTTAAAACAAACAAAAAACCAAACCTGTTCTCAGGAATGAGGAAAAGGAAAAGCAAAATGTAAGGAGCAGACAAGCAGGGACAAGCAGAAACTGATGGAGAAAGAGTTTAAAAATGACAAATGTGAAAAAATTCACTGTAATGTCTCTTCCTATCCCAGGTGGTACATTTCAGACAGTGGTTTTTGAGGTGAAGACACACAGGAGTTGACCTTGAAAATCTAAATAAAACTTGTATCAGTTTCGCCTTCGACCTAAGTCAAATAAAAACAGTTCCTAATTGCAGACAAGGTGAGGAATTTCTCTTGGCTACAGTATTAGCAGCAAGTCTATTATTTGGGAAGAGAGTGTATAATTTGTTCTGTTTTTCGTGTGTCTGGAAGAGTGCACAGAGGAACCATAGTCTATAACTACAGCCACTCTAGTAATAACATGGCTAATTAATAGCAATCCACGTACACTACATAAAATCTAACTTTTCTTTGAGGAGCCAGATGCTCTGTTCAGTAATCACGTGGAGCAAAAAGGATTTTGCACTTTTAAATCTCAGTGTCTAAGTTCTAGATGATCAGCATTGTGTGACTTCAACATCTGTGCACTCCAAGTGGTTCCAAGTGCTTTTTTAAAAATGTTGTGAGCTTTCTTGGAGGTGGTGGGGTTTTTTTTGTTTTGTTTTTTAAATTGGAATTGTTGAAGCAGTTTAGCAGAAAGCTTATGCTGCTATTTTTAGTTCCACTTTAGATTAAAATTAACCTCCTTGTTCATTCAAGCAAATCTACATCACTGGATTGATTATAAATGGATTGGTGACAGTAGTTGCCTTTTTACTGGTGATGCTGAAGAGATAACTAGAAAAGCACAAAGGGCAAGATTTACAAAGTGGACTTGGATATATAGTGGTCTTGCTAGCTGCCACTGACCATTACAAAATAAACTTATCTGCTACTTACAGTCTTAAATTCCTGTTTGTGAATAACTCTGAAGAGACTTTACATGTAGTTTACACCTAAATTAGAAAACGATTTATAAAATAGCTGTTCTTATCATTTCACTTACCTACATACTCTGATTCAGGAGACACACTCAGAGCTTATAGAAAAATAATACCAAGAAACTACTTCTCAACAATTTATTAGGGACCATATATAAGATATTCAAGATCAGATGAATTTCCTTTTATTTAATTTTTAAATTGTAGTATGAATTTGTTCTTCATTTTCTCACTCTGTCCTTCTTTCTAGCTAAAGCAGCACAGGCAGCAGGTTATTTCTTCCTATTCTGTTCTGCTTTACAAGTGCTAAAAACTTGTTTCAACCAGAATATAACAGTGACTCCATGGACAAATGAACAGGAAAATCACCAATGCTCTTACTCCTCATTAACATCCTCATCACTGCAGACAAGTTTAACAAGAGAGATTTTTCCTCACATTAATATATACCTCAAAGACACATACAGAAGAACCTCATGCATAAAAGCATGCTTTGCACAGCTGAAATGAGGATTAAAATTAATAGACTATGAGAAACTAAATTTTATTTAGAAGAAATATCCGCTATGACTATCTAGTGTCCAAAGAAGAAATAATATTATGCAGCCAGAAAGACTTCTCTCTCAGCAAGATATCTAGTTACTGGAGTAATCAAACGTTGTTCGTGGTATCTCTTAGTAATTAGCTTAGATTGACTTCCTAGTGAGTCTTTTGTACAGCTGTCTGCTTCCTCTATTAATCATAAAGTGTGTAGTACTTTTATATGTGTCCTTATATCATCAAGGCTCTGAGAGTGCTACCAGAACTTAATGTCCCTGCCCAACATCACCTGGTCACCTCCCCCTGCAAATGGGACCAGGAGCTTTTTCAGACCAGTCCTTGTCTTTTGGTCCCTGCTCCATCTGTATGGCTGGCATGGCAGTCTCCAGACCTGCCCCTGCCCCTGGCCTGCCTCCTGGAAAGACCCTGGCTCTACTCTGCAGGTGCCTCATCTCCTGGATGGACCCTTGGACATTCACCTTCTTTTGCCTCAGGCTAGAGCCTTGTCCTTGCTCTGGCTCTGCTTCACTGCCTTGACTGGGGCTGTCAAGGATGCCATCACTTGCCCCGTGCAGGTCATGGGTGGATGTCCCTTGAAGAGGGGCACAGCCTGCACTGAGGACACCATCACCCAACTTATATAACCCGTGAGTTTAATTCAGGCTTTTGAATTTCACTAAGTACATGTGCATGATATTGTGGCACTGAGTAATCTCAGACTAAACTCTTGCTGGAACTATAGCTCCAACTGGCTCTTAAGCAATATGTCCACCAAAGTTCTGTAGAAAGGGTAAAAGAAACATAAGTGAATTCAGGACTGGGGAAAACAGCAAATGGAAGTAGGTGTTTGATCTCCAAATGAGATTCATGGTAGCTTAAGGGAAAATTCACCTATATGGAATGTGTCAACAAACCCTCACTTGGAGGAAAAATGAGACAGCAAACTTCTTAGTCTTGAGTTGATAGAGAAAATCTTGGTCTCTTAAGGTCTGCATATTTCTCAAACGTATCTTTAATAGGCAGAAACTTACTGGCTACATTCAGAGTATGTGGAGAAGTGTCTGTTACAGTTCCTCACTTCTAGGTATCAAAGTGTGAAAACAAAAGTTGTAAAGATATCGCTGATATAACCCTGAATTACCTTTTCCTTTTTCAATGAAAGGAATATTTTGGCACTAAAATTGTGCAGTAAGTAATGTTGAGCTCCATTTTGAATGCACAGCCAGCCAGCCATGTTCTGGGTTTCATGGGTTATGACCCCTGTGCTAATATCAAGAATCACATTAAGGTTCCACTTATTTGGATAGCTGACCCTGAAGATTAACAGACAACTCTGAAAAGATCTTGCAACTCTCGTATACGACATTACAAGAGTTCTTTTAGCATAATAAACCGACTTGACCATTTCAGTCCGCTTAGTATGTATTTCATGAAAAGTGCAGCCTCTTCAAGAAAGACAGTAGAACTAAGTGTTGAACAAGCAGCTGTTTTCTCTATAAAATATTTAGTTGACCCTGAGTAACTGACTCAACAATCTCACAACCTCTGCAGCAATCTCACTCAGGTCACTGGAAGTGTCAAAAAACTGCAAGTTGGAAAAATGTTACCTGTGGCATAAACTTCATACATACTCATGTATATGTCCCAACATCAAGTTTCCTACTACAATGCCTATAAACAGTGCGCTTACTTCTGCTTTATGCCATGTTTGTGCTGGCAGACATTTGCAGTGTCAGTGCTGTTTTCAAAGTCAATAAGCTGCTCAGAGATCATCAACTCAACATGGAGCGTTGACAGCCCTCCAAAGCAATTTTACTGGAGTGGTCTAAATCAATAGCAGACATTGAATACATTTCAAGATAGAATCATCCTAAAGGACTGACAAAAATATGAAAGTGTTACCAGAAAGTTGTTAAATATGTAAATACTTTATATACTGTCTTAGGAGGAAACAAAGTCATATATTTGTAAACACAAGTTGAAATTCCTCCCCAACAGATAGTAGATGTACAACAGACCCATTCTCTTCCAGCAGTTCAATATGGTCTTGGCTAAAGCAGGTCCTTTTTCAATCACCTTCTGAAAAATCTTGATTATAGTATGTACTTTGTGGCAGCAAGACACCTAGGAAATGGGCATGGCAAAGCCAAAATGCCTTTAAGGACCTGGAACAACATTATCTCTCCTAGGTTTATTCTTTTCTTTAGATATGCAATTCAGTGGATTTCTGAATTTTATCTGATGGCAAAGGAGATGTCCATATCCATTGAATTTTTTAATATTTTATACTTTTGATAAAATATGCTCCAAAATGTGTTTTCTGAAATACATTTGCTGGCTTTCACTTATCATAAATTACACTCCATTTGATAAATGGGATATTCTCTTAATCAAAATATTTTAGAAGTCTATATCATTCTACTTGGTTTTACAGTTAAGGCATGTCTACAGATATTTCATTCCAAACTACTCTCCAACTATTCAAATATGAATATTTTTAATGCATGCTCTGTTGTTAAAACGTATTGATGACCATTGCGACACTATTTTGATGAAGAGAATAGAGCAGTCATCTTTCTCATGTGTTTGTTTGAAACTCTCCTGTCAGTTTATAGGCAATGAGGAAAGCAATGAACCTTATTTTCTGACAGATCTGCAGCCTTAGGGGCTTTGGTTGTTTGAGAGAAAGGTTTTTTCTTCATAAAAGAAAACATAATTCTTTTCTGCTCTCATCTGGGTTCTGGTTTCAACATACACATGAAGAATCTGGATGGAGCAGAAACTTACAAGTTGCTAATTGTTTTCATTTAAAACTTTCATTTCAATAGAGCACTACTTAAAAGGAATTCAGGAATTACTGGCCATTCAGTAGATACTTCATATCAGGTATCACTGTAATAAGCAGAAAAATCACAAAGAATCACAAAAACTTAGGGGTTTGAATGGACCTCTGGAGATCATCTAGCCCAAAGTGTTGCTAAAGCATATTCCCTACCATAGATAGCACAGGAAAGTGTTCACACAAGCTATGAATATCTCCAGAAAAGGTAACTGCACAACTTCTTTGGGCAGCCTGTTCCAGTGTTCTGTCAACCTCAAAGTAAAGAAGTTTTTCCTCATATTCAGGTGGAACTCCTCATTTCCAACTTGTCCCCATTGCCTCTTGTTCTGTCACTGGGCATTGCTGCAAAGAACCTGGTCCCATCCACTTGACTTCCACCCACTAGATATTTATAAAGATTGATTTAGGAAAGTTTTAGGAAATATTATACACCAGTAAAGTCATGGGATACATAAGTTTTCTGAAAATATATGGACCAGAAAGAAGCGCTTTCTTTTCTCTAAGTCTTAAAATATTTTTAACTAACCAGATGTCCTCCATGAATCCTGGCTATTTAAAACTCCTCTGGGAATCTAGTTTTCTTCACCTGTGAAATAGTAAAATTACAAAATACAAAACTCTTCAGCTGCTATCCGATAACAACCTGATTTTTTTTTGTTAATTCTAGGCTTTGTATCCCATACTCAGTGTGTGATATGATGAAGAGAATTGTCTTTTTAAAAGTTATTTGTAATAATGAAAATTACAAATTGAGAAACACTTTGCCTCAAGAATGAATGAAAATCTACTGTTTTAAAGAGATAGACAATATCAACAGACAGTGGATGAAGGACAAATTTGACACAAGGGAGCTTACAAACAGAAGGGAGACACAGTTTAGGTGTTGATTCTGTGTTAAACAGTACTCTCAGCTACTAAATTCCAACAGATGAAGCATCTAACTGTAGGTCAATTTTGATCTTTAACTCGAACAAATTTAAATAGGTCAAGGTCTAAGTTCCAAAGTAGATCATTGCTATTTATCTGGAGCTAGCAGAAAATGGTGTCAATAAATCTTGTATTTCAGTTCACTTAGCATGTTGCCTTCCTTTGTATCAAAAGGAAATGACATCTTGGTGCTACTTGGCTTTAAAAGTACTTGGATATAAGGGTTGTTTCTGGACGCATTTAGTTTTCCTTGTTTTGTTTTGTCGCACCAGAAAAGTTTTGTTTTGTATTTGAGTGTCTCCATATGAATTTAGTCAGGCAGAAAGAACAAATCAGTGACTTTGAAACAGCAGCAGTATCCTGAAAATGACAGGACCTGGGGACATATAACTCTCTAAAGATACACTGTCATCTTTAAAACTGTACAAAATTCTTCAATAACTGTTCACTGCAGTTATATACTTGATAATTCTAAAGAGTGATTGTTTTGAACTGAAGAATAGACTTGTTAAATAGAATGATAATGTCAGAAAATCATAAATTCCAAGCCAGAACACCTAAAATTGGATAGAAAATTGTTTGGTATGTTTCCTGGTGCTACACATTCATGTAGGATATTAAAGAAATTCATAGAGGAAGCTAATTCATAAAGTAGATTAGAAATTTAAAACGAAAGTCACAAAAAACTGTAGCGATATTGTGAAAATGGCGTAAATTATTTTGATACCGGACCGCCACCAAATCTTCCAAACTCAGGCACCTATTGTGGGTGTTTCCACAACATTATACAGCACTGTAAGATTTTATCTTTTCAATACATTTGGAACATTACTAGAAAATCACTCATTATCTTCATGCTTTCACTTGCTCATTGATTATACTCTTTAAAACAAAATAGCAAAAAAGACAATTTTCTGTGTCAGGATAGCTAACTCTTCATATCCAATTCTTCTTCCCTTCCCTTCCCTTCCCTTCCCTTCCCTTCCCTTCCCTTCCCTTCCCTTCCCTTCCCTTCCCTTCCCTTCCCTTCCCTTCCCTTCCCTTCCCTTCCCTTCCCTTCCCTTCCCTTCCCTTCCCTTCCCTTCCCTTCCCTTCCCTTCCCTTCCCTTCCCTTCCCTTCCCTTCCCTTCCCTTCCCTTCCCTTCCCTTCCCTTCCCTTCCCTTCCCTTCCCTTTTTTTTTTTTTTTTTTTAAGTGGAGAAAGGTATAACCATCTTTGGTAATTTTAGCACTCAGCTGAGAGACTTAAATAAGTACGTACCTGGAGGATATACATTAAAGAGCAATCTCATGCATTTTTTACCCTGGAGGAGGTGTTAGGTTTGCGGGTCACTGATTCAGTGAGTCTGAGATGAAACCATGTGACCTGAACACCGACTGTTACTATAGATTGAGACTGAGGTTGAAGGGGAGCTAGTTAACCTTTGTAACATTATTATACACACACTACTGTAAGAAAATTCTGCTTCCTGAAGTTGTCCCCATTCAATGCCTCTCCCATACCAGGGCATTCTCTTCCTGAAAAGCTAGTTTGTTCTCTAAGAATAGCTCAAAAATATATGTCTTTTTTTTTTTTAATTTCCTGCCTGAAGGCTGGCTAAAAAAGCCAGTGAGAGGGAACAACTTCCCATTACTTCCAAGAATATTAGTTGACTGTTTATGGATGAAGTAAACAGTGGAGCCTTCATGTTCTGGGCATGCTTTCCACAGATCTCTGCTGTTTATAGGGACAAGAGCAGGGTTTTATTCACATGCATTTCCAAGACTTCTTTGGATTCTACTGAAGAATGCATTAAAAGCATTTCTTTTTGCCCCTTTTAAGTTAAGCTTCTTTCCACTTAGGACATTGACCTTTCTTCCTTTGTCCATTTATTTCCTCAGGTTTCTGAAAACTTGCTAGTGAAAATACGACTGTAAGATCTCCTCTCATTTACTTATGGTCTCACGTGATATGTGAGAAAGGCTGTGGATGGTCTTGGGAGATATTCCTTTCTTAATAACTCTGCCTTAGGGGCAGAAAGGCAATAAATAAAATTCTGATCTATCTATAGCTATTTTAGGTTCCTAGAGCCTCTAAATCAAGGCGCATAATGGTCTGGGCCATACTTTTTAAAGTCAAATGGAAATTGCCAATTACTCATTATGATCTCCTGTTCAGGGAAATGGCAGAAAAATGAGTAAAGCAAAATCTGTGACATTGGCATCACCATACTAGGGATACTAATCTACCTCGTTCATAGTAAAGAAATCATGGTTGAGGTAGCATTTTGTAAGTCCTCATCTCAGAACTCTTTGAAGAACCACTGGAGCTAAGAATCACAAGCACAATCATCAGCTAATTATTGGTTGACAGAGTATATACTGAAAAATGTCAAACTCTGCTGGTTATGAAGCACTCAAGGAATAATCTTGGATAACTAAAAAATAAAAGATTAAAAATGGAATACTGAAATAGATTGTTTTTGAACTACAATTTTTATTTATGTGGAAGTGAAATGACTTTGATGAATACAAGCATCCCTAGGAAATCTAATTAGGAAATCTAGTCTCATCCTCTCCACTCACCCAATTTAAAATAGATTTTTTTTACCAATTTTTCTTATTGTCTTTCTTTTAATAGTACTCTGCAAACAATTTTATATGAAATAAATCAGTTTCAACGCAAGATATGCAAACAATTCAGTATTCCTTGCAGTCCAGACAGTAATTGCTGTAAGAAAGAAGAAAGTTTCAGAAACAGAGACAGAAAAATTTAGAATTTGTACTGGGTCTCCAATACCCTATCACAGAATCACAGAATCGCAGAATCACAGAATTGTAGGAGCAGGAAGGGACCTCTTGAGATCATCTAGTCCAACCCTCCTGCCAAAACAGGCTCCCTAGACCAGGTTATACACAGTTAGGGATAGGATTACCATATCTTAGTAGGGCAATAACTTGGTTGGAAAAGGAAAATCAGCTTCTTAGTTCTGGAGTAACATGGGATCTACCTCATTAAAACTTAGAAATGTAGGCCTAAACTTTTGTTGTTGCTAGAAGACCTGAAGAAGATATATCATGAAATACTACTTTTAAAATTAGCTGATGACTGAAAAACAAAATCTGGAGTGAATCTGAATTGCCTTTTTTTTCTCTTTTGTTTTTATTTAGACTTCCTGAACTTTTTTTTACCAAAAATCTAAATAATATTGACATAATCATAGTTTTTGTTTCATAGGGAGAAAAAAAGATCCATTACTTTCCTTTAAAAGATTGACATATTTTAGATTCGTTGTTTTTTGTTTTTTTTTTTGTTTTTTTTTTTTAACATCAGTTTTAATGAATGTTGATATATCTTTGGCTTGTTTTATGATAGGAAAGACTAAAGCAGTAGACCTCACATTTGAACTAGAAAGCAATGAAAACATTAGTTACTTTTTCAGTTTCTTCAAGCAGTGAGTTTGTCTTTTTATTTTAAGCTCCAAAAATATAGTGACTCAGTGCTTTTCTCATGCAGTTTGGTAGTTAAATTCTGAAGGTCAGAGTAACCCACGCCTAGCTCAGTCAGTCTAGAAAACACTAGATGAAACATTACACGTGACTCAGTGTGCTTTCTACCAGGAGTCAGTGCCAAGAGCAGAATAGTAGGTGTAGGTACTTACTGCGTTCAGGCTTCAGTAAGCTTCACTGTGATAATTAATTCATGAGACAAGAAAGTTATACATGATTAAGGTCATTTCATCACCAAACAAGTGAGAAGTCTCTTAGTCTCCTGTTGTTTGCGTGTAGGTTGTTATTTGTAAGCCCAGGTTCAGAGGGGTCCTAGAAACCAAAGCCTGTTTTGATGATTTGTGCAATTTGTCTTCAAATGAAGCAACAAATATGATGGAAAGCTCCCTAGGGATTTTCTTCTGCCTGCAGGCATAACTCCTATCTTACCTGAATCTCATTTCAATTAACTCCTCATCAACTATGTGTTGAACTCAGTCAGGGTCCATACCAGTCTGCAGTCTTCATAACTTATGGCTAATAAACAAATTTGAGTAAAATCTAAACAGCATATCAGAGCCCTGGCCTTTCTTTCATATTTGATTGCTAACCATGGATATCCTGATTCAGTATTACTTTGTCTTTTTTAAGTTATTTATGCTCCAGTTGAGTGTCTGCAGAAAGGTAGCTTTTCTATTTTGAACTTTTTTTTTTTTTTTTTTTTTTTTTTTTTTCCTTTGCCATGGCAATGAATGGATATCAAGGCAATTGTTTTATATTTTGATGGGCTATATTGTTTTACTTTCTGCCTTTCTTTAGGCTTGGTAGGTAACATCTGAAACAGTTTATCCCCAAGACATGTAAATCATTTATTACTGTAAAAACACTTGACACAAGTAACTAATTTAAAAGCAGTCATAAAGAAATGTGCATCCAGAACGAAGTACCTCTTAGAGTGTATTTGAAAGCTGCCTAGAGTAGGCCTGGGAAAAAGAACTTTTTAAAATATTACCTCTAACCATGAACTGATATTAAAATACATTTCATTTACTATCACTTGAAAACCAGCCTCTCCTTTACTGTCATAGGTTTGTTTTGTATGTCAGGAGCTGTGATAGAAGATGTTGCCTACGTAGAAGCTTGCTGCCAAAATATACACCATCTTATTCAAGAACACGATGATGAGACATTTTTAAGGCTCTTGATGAGACAAAAAAAACAAACAAACTGATATTACATTTAGTAGGCTTTTCAGTGCACCTTGGTGAACCAGTCTTATTCCAACTGTTTAATGGAATGGGAATCTAAAAAAGAATTCATAGTAAAAGAAAGTGTAAAATTTCAGAAAAGAATTCAGAAGTCCTTGCATGTACCAGGGCTGATGATATCTCTATCAATGACATAGACAGTGGGATTGAGTGTATCCTCAGCAAGTTTGCTGATGACACCAAGCTGAGTTGTGCAGTTGACACAATAGAAGACATGGATGTCATCTAGAGGGACATGGGCAGGCTTGAATGTGAGCACAAGAGTGCCTAATAAGGTTTAAAAAGGTAAAATGCAAGGTTTTGAACTTAAGTCAAGTCAGTTCCAGATATGAGTATAGACTGGGAGAAGAGCTTATTGGGAATAACCTTGCAGACAAGAACCTGGGGATAAAAAGCTGGGCATGAACCAGAAGTGTGAACCAAAAAGCCGGAAGTATCCTGAGCTTCATTGAAAGAGGGGTGGCCAACAGAGAGAGGGAGGTGATTGTCCCCCTCTTTTCTACTCTTGTGAGACTCCATCTGGAGAAGTATGTGTAGCTGTTGGAGTAGATCCAAAAGTGAACCACAAAGATGATCAAGGGGGTGGAGCACCTCTCATCTGAGGATAGGTTGAGGGAGTTGAGCTTGTTTAACATGGAGAAGGTTTTGAGGAGTTCTCATTGTGGCCTCCCAGTTCTTGAGGGGAACTTACAAACAGAAGGGAGATCAACTTTTTCACAGTCTGATAGTGACAAGACAAGGGGAATGGTTTTAAATTAAAAGAGGGGAGATATAGGTTAGATGTTTTTACTCAGAGTATGGTGAGGCACTGTCATATGTTGCCCAGAGAAGTTGTGGATGCCCCATTCCTGAAGGTGTTCAAGGCCTGGTTGAATGGGATCCTGGGCAGCCTGATCTAGTGGCTGGCAACCCTGCCCATGCCAGACAATTTGGAACTAGATGATCTTTAAGGCCCCTTCCAAATCTAAGCCATTATGTTGTTCTGTGGTGATTCTCTAATCTCTCCATCCGGCAGCATGTGTTAGTATGTAGCCTAAACTTTTTCTTTCAAAAAAAAAAAAAACTTTCTCTTTACTCATTATAGAAGTTATTATCAAGCTAGTAATGTAATAATGCTAAAAAAATTCAAGTTGTTTGCTATGTCTGGAAAAGAGAACTTTCTTAAGTACTACAAAAGTATTCAAAAGAGTATGGTCTGAGTTCTTCATTGGCTTTTGTTTAATATAGCAGTGAGAATGTAATAAAAGCTTAAGGCAAGCACTGAAAGTTATGGATTGTCTTTGAGAATTCATACAGATGAGGTGATATCCCAGATGCTTGGAGAAGGTGACTTGAGGAGAATCTTCAGTGGTACACTATTAAATGATCATTTTCAAAGCAGTCCATAGCTATTTAATGCATTTCTATGAATGGAAGTGCATACATGGAAGAAAAGAAATAGTATGGCTTCAAGCTGTATCTTTTTGTTTGTTTGTTCAAATTATAGTGTTATCATAAACATACATGAAATTAACTAAAAACAGGCATAGCATTAATAAAAGTGGCAGAACCTAACTACTGCAGTAGTAGACACACAGTAAGAAGAAATTATATTTTAGTCTTCCACGATGAAAGGTCCAGCACAGGACTCAGGCCTTTCGGAAAACAACATTAGAATGCAAAATTATCTCTTTGGCTTGCCATGATAATCAGTTGTAAAGTTCCAACACTAATGGTAAAACAAAATGGATAATACTACTAGGTAGCCAAGCAAGTGAGAGTGGGATTACACCAAGTGGTAGATAACAAGCACAAGTGGAAAAGGAAAGGCTTCTCCTGAATATAGTACACTGATTTTACAACAACGTTTAGGAAAAAATTTAGACCAGTTAGAAAGAATCAAAATGAGACCATCAAAATCACTTAAAAAATTATAAAATTCAGAGGTGAGGATGGGCTAAAGAAATTTTGTCTCTGATTAAATTAGAGAAGACAGCAGTTGAATCTTCCACTATACAAGGTTACTATTAATGAGAGTGATCAATTTTTTTTTATGTCCCCTGAGTGCAGTACATTAAGTATTCAGCTTAATTTCCAGCAAAGGATATCTTGGATAGATCAGAAAACACACTTCTGACTATAAGGATCATTAAAAGTCAGAACAGTCTGTTTAACAGGCTGCAGAAGCAGTATAACTTCAAGTCTTAAATCACACCAGCTCCTTTCAGAGAAAACCTGGCTGTATTTGAATTGTCCCAAAATAAGCTGATAAAGGATCTTCGTTTATTTGTTTGTTCGTTTGTTTTCCTAACATTCAATTCTTCATGTTTGGAAGGTTTGTACTTAGAAGATAAAAGTCACTTTTGTCGTTAAGGTTGTTTTTCCCATGGTGATTTTTCAGTATCATATCCAGTTTATCCAGCAATGTGGGAGCTATTTGGTTTATATAAAATTCCTCCTATATTACTCATCTATTGATATTGCAGCATTAATAAAACCAGTGCATTAAACAAGGCTTCTGCTACTGGTAATCAATAAAACATAGAAAGTTTCTAAATAAAAATAGTAAAATAAAAAAAAATAATAATAATAAAAAGAAGTTTCAGAAACTGTGAGGAAAATTACTAGGGAAAACAATAACTGATAAGAGCTTCATGTTTAGCTAAAAAAGGATGAAATTATTAACTACAATTTTATAACATAAGAAGCATCAAAACAAATCTTAATATAAATAGGATGTAGGAGTTAGTGAAAGGACTTCAGAAGAATAATTAAAATTCCTGTAAAAACTAAAAAACAAAAGAAGTCAGCTTTTGAAACAGTACCTGAGGAGGAGTTATGATATAGACAGAACACCATGTACCTGGAAGGGTAGAAATAGAAGCTATAGGCCATATCCAAGAAAGAAACAAATAAGCTTTAGAACAGCATGCAATTGTTAATTAAATCATGAGTCATACTGAAGCTAGCAGAGACACAGGAAGAAGACACAGAGTAAGAAGAAATTATATTTTAGTCTTCCACGATGAAAGGACCATAGCAGTTCAGAATCATCAGAGAGGGGAAAAAAAAAAAAAAAAGTTTTTTAAAAAGCAAGAGAACAGCTGATGATTTTAAATGATCCATCAAGACAGAGCTGGAGAGTAGAACTTCATGGTCACAGAAAAAGACCATGCAATATCCACCTGCAAATCTTGGAAATAGTTTATCAGTGTCTTACTTAGAGTGAAGTGAATGGGAAGTGAGCAATAAAATTTCACTATATCGGCTTAGTAACATAATAAGAAAAGTCTGCTAATCTTGTTAGTACAGGAGAGATGTTATTATTTTGTCCCAGAAATATTGCTGGTGCCTCTTTTTAATTTCCTACCAGTCAAAAAAGGAAAATGATTTGATTAGCTACTTTACTAATACTTACAAAGTATTTTTCATTTAGTATTGTGCAATAAATTTTCAGGCTACAGCCAGGAAGTATAGTCAGTGTAATGAAAGTAAAGTACAATGGTGATATTACTTATTGAAACCTAGGGAAGTCAGTATTTTAAGAATTGCAACCTAAAAATATGATAAGAAAATCCTTTTCAAATGTGAGAGAATCAGTGGAATACAGATCTTGCAGTATATCTCCCAGCTTGTTGCAAGGGAGTTGGATTGGTGACCTGTAGGGTCCCTTACAACTCAAATGACCATATCATTCTATGATTCTATGAATATCAAAAGTCCAAGGAAGAATGTGAATGTGTCCCAAGGGTACATAAATTATAATATTTTCCACAAAGTATTCAGACATGAGAAAATAATTTAAAATACTCAAACTAAAAAAACTGAAGTCAGTAGCAATTATCACCTCTCTTCTTACAAAATGACTATTAAAACCTCATATGGAATATTTTATTCAACTTTAATTTTCTAACAGTAAAAATGACAGAGATATCTTGCAATTCCAGTATTGCAAATGAGTTTAATATTCTAAGATGTTATTTTGTACGAGCTTACTGCACTAAGTACCCAGGAGAGCAATAGAGTACAATTCTGTGAGACTGAGAATTGACATACAGGTTATGTAGGTAAACAAAAAATATATGTATTTTTTATTTATATAAGGAATGGAAAATTATGTATTTGGAAAGAAAATAAACTTGAGAAAAATTCTTATGTTATGTGGAAAGCAATTGAGAACACAAACATTTAGAGAAGAATGTGAAATATTGAGAAGACATGCATACAAAAACACGCACATATTTTCAGTTAAAGAAAACTCCAACATAGGAATGTAATTGGTGGGTAATACTACTGCTAAGATAATTTATAAGATTGCTTTAAATGTTCTACCCTTTCACATTGGCAGTTATAATTACAAGGAGATAGACAATCCTGAAATAAAAATAATTTCTGAATTAATAATTTCTTTAAAATCACTAACAGGAATTTGAAATAACAATTTTAAAAAATTTTTCTTTCTTTTTTCACTTTTTTTTTTTTTTGTGCTCATTTTTTTTCATTTCACAATAAAAACATAAAAAAAAAAAAAGAACAAATGGAAAGTGAACTGATTTACATAACTACATTTTGTTGAAATACAGTCTCTGTGGTATTTCCTGCATAGACAGGTAACTATTTTTAAGTTCCTATATTATCACACACCCCACTTTCCTTTGATCATTGTTACATTTAAAAAAACTGTAGTTAAGTTTTATCATCCATCATTCTGTTATGGTTTTGGAAAAGAAACTACAGAAAGAGCTTAAAATTTCAGTTCAGGAGAAGAAAAAGAGGATAAACTTCATAAAGAAACAAGATCCTCGGAGGCAGCTTCTGCAATCCTCAGAAGAGAAGGAAACTAAGAAAAATTATATTTTGATTGCTTTTGGGTGCCCAATCTAAGAAAAATGCAGTATATTTCTATATAAGAAAGGTGCCCAGCATACTCTAGGACATGGAATGCCTTCAGCTGAGCAGCAAAAAGTTCTACTTTCCTCTGAGTTAAAAAGCAAAAATCTGAAAAAAAAACCCTTACACTTTTCCAATCACCTTTACAGAAAGTCCACAACGGATCTGCAGTGGAGCACAGTATTTCATCTACACAAACTGAGCTCACCCTGAGTTTATCCTGATGTCCAAAGAGCATCATTAAATTACACCACAAATATCTTGCATCTTTTATTTTATTTAACTTCAAATACAGATGATTCTGTTTAGTATACATAGAAGTCTTGTATCCTTTATACATTCTGCCTTGTATCAGGAGTAGTTGCCACATTTGTTCCCATTACAAGCTATTAACTGGAAATTTATAATAGTTGATCAGTCCCAGTGTTGCTTTTTCCTATAGGTGTTCCCTATGAATCTGAACTTTAATCTTTTCATATTCTCAATCTTTCAATTTTATCATTAATACTACTGAAATTCAATATGTAAATGAACAATTTTAGCCACAGGAGAAAAGATGAAGCCAGCCAATTGTGGACTTAAAGCTTCGGGGAAAGAACAAGAAAGACTGCACTTCATGCACAGGGCCTCACATGTTCAAAGTGCTGTGTGAGCATTCATTAGAGGAAAATGTCTCCTTTCATCCTCCCATGCTAATTACTGTTAGAAGTAGCAAAACATTAGCAGTATTAGTGCATATACACTGCACAATATAGTACCCTGTCATGTATTAATTAGCAAGAGAGTGAGAGAGAAAACGTTTACTGGAAATTTTCCTACAGAGCAAAAGCAACAGGAGAAGAGAAAGTATGTTATTGAAGGCAGCAAAATGTAAAGCCCAGATTAAATAAGTAAATCTGAAGAAAACTGCTCATTGTTTTCTGATTTTGGTTTACTTACTGTTTTTACTTTTTTAATTGCTATTTTTTGTCATCATAGTGAAAGAGGAAGTATTTTTTTAATCACAAGTTTCCATTAAACCTTGTTCAACTTGCCTATATTCAAAGAAAAGAGCAACTGTGCTGTCTGAACTCCAAACAAATTGTATTAGTAAATTCTCCTCCACTATAAACCTGTTTCTTTCCCAAAGTGAGCTTGTAAATCGCATAAATTGACCAATATGCCTTTCTCAAATGCTGTGCAAAGTGAAGACTCAGAACTTTAAAGCATTTATTAGGTTTTCTCTTTTCCTTGAGACAGTCCCTAACTGGAATATTAACATAATTTTCCACTGGTTTGTTTTATTTCAGAACTCTGTGACAACTTGAATGAGTTTTTCCACTAATTTTCTTTATCAGTGAGAAATGCAAAACTTTTATCATATTTTTAAGAATAGTATCAGTTCATTTATATGGACAAAATCTTGTTTTCTGTGGGTTTTATTTTTGTTTGCTTGTTTACTTGTTTTTCTTTTAAATTAACTAGCTTTGCATTCCTCTGGTAAGTTATGAAGGAGGAAGACTGAACTGTATTCTGGTGCAAAGGAGAGAAAAAAGGACTGTTTTTGTTGTGATTGTGGCTTCTTTTCCTGTAGGCATATAAATCTGAAGTTAAATAGTTTTTATTTCCAAACTCTACCAGAAAAGCTGTATATAAATACACAATCTTCCCCTCCTCCTAAAAAAAAAGCCCCCCCCCCCAAGAAATAATGAGTGACCAAAGAAAATTTTCTAAATAATACAAAACCTTTTGTTTCAAAACAAACGTATTCATTAAAGAAAAATACCAATTTTTGTACCTCAGTCTTATGTCTTTCAAATCCACATGTAGAAGCAGCAGCTAAATTCCTGAATAAAATGGATACTTTGTCCAATAAGATATGGCCTTTCTCTACCTTCTTTTCTGAAGTTTGAAATGATAGGGGATACTATTAAATACATAACTCACATCTGGCTTCTGAAATTTTTACATACATGAGGAAAGATGGAATATTGTAGCAAAAGTCAGAATTGATTAAGAGAACAATGCAGCCATGTGGAAAATCTTATTATTACATATGATTAAAAAAAATTAAACAAAGATTTAATAAAATAGAGTAATGATGTAATGTTTGTATACCCACAGATCAAAGGTATGCCTAAAATTACCAACTAATTCAGTGAACTAATATACTACATATATTATTTATGTGCATTTGTGCTTACTGATTTGTCAGAAGGCTTCCTTTCTGACAAATAAACTTTTATCTCCTCCCCTCCCCTTCACTTTATTTCTTTCCAGATTAATTCCATTTCAAAAGGATTAACTGTTGCCAACTGATAAAGCACAACTTTTCTGTAAATACTTTATAAATCTTTCTCTTATTAATGTCTATACAAACTATTCAAATATGTGGTATGTTTTGGACAACTGAGGAGGTAACATGCACAGTTTGTGAGTAAAGCCCTGACAGACATATATCAATTACATACAATTGATAAATACAGTAGGTATCACTAATAAATAGCATTAATCAATATCTCTATGCATTTGAAATAACTGAATTTAGCACTCTATATTCTGTAATGAGTCACCAGACTATGGAGATAGCTTTAGTAGTTTTCTAGGTGGGATTTTTTATCCTACTAATTATCAGTCTTTCCCAAGGGAGCCCCAGATTCAGGTCTATTGTAGAAAAGTATTGGATTATATAGCAGAACGATATCATGAATTTAAAATTTAATTTTCGTCTCTCTATCACACAGTAGCATGCACCTTTTTTTCTTCACTGACTAGAAAAAAAAATCCCAGTAGAGATAGTTTTAGACTTGCAGCTGACAAATATTGTATTTAATTATATCAGAATGCAGAAGAAAAATCTGAATACCAAGGAAAAGACCTCCCCTCCAAAAAACCACCTCTCTATAATAATATTTTTTCTATATGAGTACTTGAAATTGTATCATTTTGAACAACTAATTATGCCAGGTTCAACCACAACACTATTTTAAGAAGATTCAAGAGACACATTTAAGACCTCATGTTACCCTTTATCTTACTGCCTGAAGCATTAAAAATTGGATATTTTTATCATTTAAGATGGTTTTATTTTCATTGATTCCACATGGGTTTTGGGGGGGCTGCAGCTCTTTTTCTCTACAGATTTATCACCAAAATGCTACAGTTAAAAACAATCAAACAAACAAACAAAACCAAAAAAGCACATGGGTAAGCAAAAGAGTTGTCTAAAATCAAAATTTCCCATAAGAAGTTGTCTGACAATATACTGTTTTGAAAATAATATCATGAAATTACACTCATTTTTTTTTTTATCACAAAGCTATTGAGATCTGATGTACATCATCCTGAGGATCCCAGCATCTGTAGGAAGGGCAGTGAAAAAACATAAACAGTCATGGTAATCACTGGTGTATTTTCTTTTACTAGAGATATTAGCCAGCAGTAACTTTGCTCCAGTTCTGTGCTGCGCATGGTGCCAAAGATTTTTTGGTGGCTCACACAGTGTTAACTCTGGCAGTACAGTTCAGTTTCCATTTAAAATTGTTTTTTCTGATCAGAAAAGACAAACTGAAAGAATGAAGGCACTGCTCATCTCTCAGTAGCCTTCCATCAAAAAGTAGAAGAGGAATGCAAGAGGGAAGGGGACTTTTCATCTAACAGACAGTGAATACCACTGAAACTGGAACCCAGATTCTGTTCATCACAGGTTTTACAATCACCTTTTAAGCTGAGGGTCTGGAAGGTCCAATGTCCAAAGGTTTAACTAAGAAGCTGTGGCAGCGAAAAACAGCCTGCGCAAGATGGGGTAAGGGGCACTCAAAAGAACAAGGAGGTCAAGATGATGACGAGAAAACATTTCATATCTTCAAATCATATTTCTGCATCTTGTCACAATGTGCACAGAGAACTAAGACGTAGCTCAAAATCCACTCTAGCCATCCATTTCAAGTAGAAATAGCAGCTTATTTACGTTTTTAGAAAATATGTAAATAAAGATATTTGAATGTCATCTACCCCATTCCCTGTCCCAAAGGCAGGATGGACTCAACAGGTGGATTCGATATTAGCAATATGGGTTTGCAAACAGGCCAGCATTGCCACATCTACTCTAACATGAAAAACTGACACATAAAAAGGTTTTATCACAACAGTGAAAATATCCTTCCTGTGTTTTCCTTCAGAAGGCACTTCCTCAGTGTGTTGTTGAAACTTGTCTTCATTGCAGCTCACTGCCAGTTTAACCTTTACTAGTTGTAAGAGATTATTCTTTTACATCATTGTCACAAAGCTGGCAGGGGACAGAGATGAACAAGTCCAAGCAAGTCCCAGGCAAGGGTTGAGAAATTCTTTGTCTGGAGAACACTGATGGACAAGGACAGGGGGAACAAGAGAGAAAGATAACCTGCAGATTAATGGCCAGGAAGCAATCTTTTGTGTGGGTTTATCTCGAGGAAGATGGCCACCTCAGGAGGTGCTGCGCATGACTCTTACCCAAGCGCCCAGGAATGCCATGCTGGCAGAAGAAGAAGGATAAAAAGAGGACCTAAAATCATGAGGTTGAGGTTTTCTGGCAACAGATTCCTCATGAAGAGGAAGAGGTTTCTGGCATGAGAAGCCTCATGACCCGTCTCTCTCCCTCCTGGATTTGCTCTATGCTCTACCAGCATGCTGAGGATGAACAACTACAGAATTCCTGCACGCTGACGGACTCTCCTGGGCCTGCTACCTGAGTCCTGCTGCTTCCTCCCTGATTGGCTCTGCGACTTCTTCCTGCTACCTGCTTGCTGCCCAAGGCTGGCCACGCTGCTGCTCTCCCCCCTGCTGCTTTTGCCTCGGACATTCAAAACATCATGCAGCAGGACCGCTGCTGGATCCTGGTGACTATCCCCACTTTACACAATTCTTGCTTCTTTCCTATCTTTTCTATCATCCTCCTTCCCTACCCTGTCTCCCTGATTAGGATTTATAATAAACTGGTTGGACCAACATTTGAACTGTTGTTTTTTAATCTCACACCAGGTATGTTATATTAAAAGAACCTTCTCTTATAAATTGGAGTGAGACACTAGTAATTTAAGTCTGGGTAAGACACAATCAAAACAAAAACTTGTGAACATCCAGTGGTTGGGCTGCTTTCAGGTATGGCTGTGGTTTGCGTCAAATAACCTTCTCTTGACCTCTGTTCAGAAGATAACATAAGCCAGAGACATTTCCTAACAGGCAAACAGCAGACCCTGTGGTAAGATACATTTAGTTGAATAAATGTGACCTGTATTTTACCAGGACCACAGGAAAGGGTGCGGTCAAGTCTTTTGATATTAGCACAGTTATAGTCTTTGGGAAAATGAGACACAAATCCAATTTTACTTCAATTTTGTCATCCTTCATGGTCTGAGATCAAGCAATTCTTTCATCTCATATCACCAATACTTACCACTGCAGAAACAGGTACACACTTGTTCATCTGCAAACAGATGTTTCCAGCACTGCAGAATTCAGAAATCATGAATTTTGAGTATTCAGACTACATATGCAGTAAGCCTATAGCTGGCCCTGGAATTTTTAAAATTCTACACCAATAACTTCTCTTATAATAGCTTAATGCTAATGCTATGCAGTAAGCATTCACAGATTTACATTGTCTTCATGTTTTTTTGGTTTTTTTTTTTTGATTGTTTTTTTAATGCTGTTGCATCCATATCCTAAATCCTTTAATGCACTGTGAAATATGTACTATTAGTGACATTTCCACATTCACAGGATTTCACAACCAACGCAAGGCACCTTGGCTTCATGAACTGCATATTAAAAAGGCACGTTATAGACATGGTAAAGTGAATAAAACCATACTCCCAAGGTTGCCTGTAACAAGGAGATACAAGTATAGCAAGGCACTTATTTCTTTTTCATGAGAATATTATGAATTACAATAAAGAGACTGTGATTACATTCAGCTGTGCAATAACAAAATTTTGAAACTGTTACTATCCATTTATATTTTGTTCCAAGCCACTCTATCTCATGGTTGAAAAAGTCCTCTAAATCTGCCAAGTGCTCTCCATAGGCTTCATGATTTTGACTTCTTCCAACTCAGTAATTGTGAACAATCTTGCCATCTATATATGTAACATTCCTATGACATGTACAGCAATGGAGAATTAATATTAGGAGGGTGATATATTTTTAGTCAAGTTTTACTGCAATTTTGCTGCTGAAAACCTCAGTAGAATGGCAGCACTGTAAAACGATACAGCTCTTTGTGGAAGATCATCTGCTATTCTGTGGAACAGCACTTAGAGGATTGCTGTGTTAAGTGGCCACTAAGAGCATAATTAACAATTTGACTTAGTACTACTGTTGTAATCTGAGAGCCAAATTAGATTTGTATTCCAAAATATTACTTCCAAAACCATATATCAAAGTGAAATATTCCTTGGCCATCTTCTAATGAGCTGCCAATGGCTAGTTGCTTCTAGAAAGTGGAAATCAACATCCAGGAATGCTTAACGGAGAATAAAAACAAAACAAACAAAAAAACTCCATGAGAAATGAAGAAACAAAAACAAAAACAAACAAGGATCACCATAGTCTGAAATTTGTGACGATTCTCTACGTACCTAAGCTTACCTTTACTTCTTACTGTATCAGAGTTACTTGTGAATATTCTAAAGCACTGCCAAATAACTAGCTTGAATCTAATTCACTACTTTTCAGTGACTTCAAGACATTTGTCCTCACACAAAATCCTGTGAGATCAGATCATCATGTTGGTTTCTCTTGGTCCAAAGCTGACAACTCTACATCATTTTATACCAACTGACATCTTCTGCATTAGATTTTGCAACCTGTAACTGCAAAATTTGGGTGTGTATTAGCCCTGATGTTGAATAGGCAAATATATGCTCCATATAATAAACTGTTGTCTGTCTATATATTTTGTCTTACTTAGTAACTAGGCAGATTAGAAACTCAGGCATCTGCTCTATCAGATCAGCTTTAGAATTTGCTGCAGCCCCTAGAGGATTTGGCATCTTCTAAAATAATCAAGGATTTGTGAGACATAAATACCATGTTATGGCTTTAACAAACTTTTTTTTTTCCCCACCAATGATTCTAGCCAGTCTGAGAATTAAAGAAAGCTGTTGTATAAAAAATAGGTAATGTAATACACTTCCTGAAGGGAGTTATAGTAGAGATAGAAATGAGGGGATAAGTTTTCCATACATTGTTATAAATTTGTAAATTATACCTTTGCTTAAATATTATGATTGTTTATTTGTTTTGAATATTGTTTAGGTCTCGAATACTAAAAATTGTCATTCTCAATAACTTTGTTAATTGCACAGAATTTCATGTTGCTTGGAATATCTAAAGAAAGAAAGAGCTTAAATTAAAGTAATAAAATAAATTGCATGGTTTATGGAAGTTACAGTAGTTTATATCAGCTGAGAATCTAACACAAAAATGAGGGTGAAGTAGTTCCTTCTGTAATTTGTGGAAAACACAAACGGGATATTTTGGAAGCAATATTTTAAGAGACAACTTATGCATGCCTGACATGAATGGCATAAGTGCTGATTTTCCTTCCACACAAGTAAATTGTCTTATATTTTACTGATATTTTATATGCTTATCTGTTTTTTCTTTTCCTTTATTTATGTAAGGTGATTTCTCCTTTATATGGCTTGTTTGTTCACCTTGATATTTTTAGGGTCTGAACATTTATTCTGGGAATATGCTTTGTTTGTCAGGATGAGTCATGCTCATCTCCTTTAATATAAGTACATAAACAGAACAGAAATGTCCTTTATGTCTTCAGAGCAGGAAGACATTCTCTTGGTCGCATGCAATTTCTTTCATTTACTAGAGCTCTTATCTGAGGTGAGCAAAAAACAGGACCACTTTTCGACACTTGTACAGGTGGGTTTTCTATTGTTTCGTTTTGTTAATTCCTATGGAGACTGTCTTCATACACTCACATATCTTTTATGATTCGCAGACTAATGCAAAAGCTGTTGGGTTCCTTACTGCTTAGTAAAATATGCACTTATATATTCTTACATAATTTTCTTGATTCTCAAATTGAGATGTTAATGTTCTGTGCATGACCATACATTGTTTTGTAGACAAAATTATATGTCTTCCCTGTGAAGTATACTTTTCAAGATATTTTGAATATTGTAGAATTTTTTGTATTTTTTTTGAATTTTTTTATTGTTATGCATCTGTTTTGTATGCAGGTAACATTTAATGTAGTTGTGTCTGTACTTCCCTCAAACTGAAATACATGTATGATTGCTGTCTTAATGTAAATCCTTCTTGCACAAAGGACAGTTATACTTGCACTTACTTAAAACAGGTACATACATGCTATGCATATATGCAATGAACAGGAAAAAGGTATTTCCTAAGTATATTGCCCTATGCCAACATCATGAAATTTGACAAGGCCAAAGGGTAACCCCAAGCACAGATATAGGTTGGACGGAGAATGGTTTGAGAGCAGTCCTGAGGAAAAGGATTTGGGGGTGTTGTTTGATGAATGACTTAACATGAGCTGGTAATGTGCACTTGCAGCTCAGAAGGCCAGCTGTATCGTGGGTTGCATCAGGAGAAGCATGACCAACAGGTCAAGGGAGATGATTCCACCCTTATACTCAGCTCTCATGAGACTCCACCTGGAGTACTGCACCCAGTTCTGGGACTCCCTATACAAGAAGGACATGAAATTGTTGGAGCAAATCCAGACAAGAACCACAAAGATGATCAGAGGGCTGGAGCACCTTCCCTATGAGGACAGGCAGAGAGAGCTTGGGGTCTTCAGTCTGTGCAAGAGAAGGCACCTGGGGGACCTTCGAGCAGCCTTCCGGAACCTGAAGGGGGCCTAAAGAAAGGCTGGGGAGGGACATTCTCTAAGGGTTGGATGTGACAGGATTAGGGGAAATTGCATTAAACTGCAAAAGGGTAAACTTAGACTAAATATTAGGAAAAAATGCTTTACTGTGAGGATGGTGAGACGCTGAAACAGGTTGCACAGAGAGTTTGTAAACACTTCCTCCTTGGAAGCATTCAAGACCAGGCTGGAATGGGGCTTTGAGCAACCTGGGTTAGTGGGAGGTGTCCCTGCCTATAGCACTGAGTTGAAACTAGGTGATGTTAAAAGTCACTTCCAACTGAAACCCTTCTATGATTCTATGATACTCAAAGTACTTCTTGTTTATGTGTAACTGTCTTGATCATTATTTTTGTTTTTTCTTTTATAGATCACTCCAAAATAAAAATAAATGCCTCCTATTTATTTCAGTGGAAATTACAACAGATACAAAGAGCACAATAACACTATTTGATAGAGAAAGTTCTCAGCTAAAAAACAGTTACTTTCAACACAGTCACCATTATTAGCTATGCATTTTCCTAGCAGTGAACGAATGACTGTCATACTCATAAAAATCTGCATGGCTAACCAGAACATGGAATGTCTTTCACACCATTGTCACTGCTGTTGAAGCACATCACCCATCACATCACTCTGCTCAGATCCACTGTTTGGTCTTCATTAATGTTCAGTTAGATGCCGTTTCTTTCTTCGTGGAGCTATTCAGAGACACATTTTTCTTCGTCTGTACTTCCATGTCAGACACCATTTTGTCCCTCTGCTGCCATCTGTCACACAACAACAAAATATTAGGGAATATTGGTGAGAAAGTTCAACACCTACTGCCATATCACCAACATCTGCCTCTGATGTTGTGGGCCAGTGTAATAAAATAAGGTATATTATTTTCAGAGATTTTTTATTTCAGTCCTGGTCACAGTATGCTAGTACTTAACTCAATTTCCTCCTCTTAAATTGCATTAAAATTTCTTGAGTGAAATAAATTAAGTTGATTCCTTAAAAACACCTCTGAAACAAAGTGGAAAAAGCCATGTTCAAGTTTATCCATCCTTTCTTGTGAAATACTCCAAAAATTTTCTGAAAAGGATGTGCAAAGATGGGGGGATAAGAATGGGAAAGAAAAACACGTCAGAGAAAATACATATAGTTCTATTTACATTTTACTTTTTTTTTTTTTTTTTTTAACTTTGTAGCCATTACACCAAAACTTAATTATTATTTACAATAATTGAAATAATAAAACTTAATAATTAGTTATAATTAATTATTTATATTTTGTGTAAATCACAGTCTTCTAGTTTTTAGTCCTAGCAGTTCATCTGCCCTGTTGTTTGTGAAGTACACTCACAAGGGCATCATCTTCAGCTAGTGTAAGTCACCACAGCCCCATAGTGAAGTTACAAAATTTGAAAACAATTATATTTTTCAATGTTCACTGTCCTGAGCATATACTAAAATCATAGGCATACTCTGAAATATAGCTTGCAGCCTTCTTACCATCTCCTGCTTTTTCCATTGGTTCTGACTAAACGAGATATTAAGCTCACGTAAATAAGATAGGAAGGATCAGAGAGATAAGAAGGAATGCAAATGTGCAATGCATATGCATCAGTTCAATGCACAAGAGTGATCAGATGAATACTTTATGTTTAATTTATAAGTGCATCTTGACGGCATTGCTTAAGTTCAAAGTTCATACATCCTGCATGGCATGTTCAACTTGGATCAAGACTTCAGAAATTTTGTCTCATTCCTAGCAAAAGAATGTACACCTCATGAACATTTTGCAGCGTAAAATCATCCCAGATGATAAAGAATAAAAAGAAGAACCTTCTACATTCTTCTGGAGTGTGTTCACTCATTTCCTTCAATTCTTTTCCTCTTTGCTTTAAAAAAAAAAAGTTTTTGCCCACTTTGTTATGAAATTACTGTTAATCTCTTGTTATAAATGTTGTCTCTGTCATGTACATCAAATAGTCAAGACAGAGCAACTCAGTTATGATTACAGCATCAGTAGATCTATTGCAGTTTACAAACCTGCATTGCTTTCTTGAATCATCATTCTCTGTACAGTAGGCATAAGAAGGGAAATGAGTTAATTTCTCGAAGAAGTGACAATGAGGCAGTTTATATTGAAGAGGAACACCTACAAAGGCTTACCCAAAATACAGTTCCCTTTGAAACGGTACATTCTAATCTTAGAGAAACCTGTTTCCTCATTCACAAGTTTTCCAATAAAAAACATTAAGTGGTGCCTGAAAACAAATAGGAACAAAATCTTAAGCAGGTATAATATTCTGAAGTTAACCATTTGCACTAATTTTCAGGTCAAAAAAGAATTAACTGTATGTTGAGAAAGACTCTCAGCTTCTCAGGCAATAGTTAGCTGATTCACAACCATTGTTTTTGTAAATACAGAAAATAAATAAAGTTAATAGTAGAAAATATCATGGACATCTCTCCTGAATCTGTGGGTCTGCACATTTACATTCCACCTGACTTTAGCTCCAGACAAATAGTGAAGGCAAGGAGGACCATGGAAACTAAAACTAAAGGCAAGTGTTGTGTTTACAAAAGCACGTATCAGTCTCACTGATGAGACATTCTAGCCACAATAACTGACAACTAAAAAGAATATATTGCCCCAGATCTTTTCCAAATCAAATACATTCTTATAATTTGTTTTAGATTTACTTTTTTTTTTTTTTTCCTTCTCCAAGCTTGGACATATTGAAAAAGTGATTCAATTTTTCTTTCTAGTGAAATTATGTTCTATAGTTTTCATGCTTTAGTTAAGATTTTGTTGAAAATTCTGCAAGGACATTTTTACCTAAAGAAAACTAAAGAAAAATAAATATGGCAGTTTATCTTTTTTATATTATTGAAATAGTTTCGTATTAGGTTTTCTTTTCCTTGAGGTAAACATTAAACAAAATTTGGCTGTATAATACCTTTTCTAAGGGGACATTGAAGAATTAAAGTCTTAGTGGCCATAATTCTATAACTTCAAGCTCGTGTAGTTACAATTAAGTATGTTTAATCATAGATCTAGTAGATCTCTTTTAGCTCTTTCCTAAAACATCTAGATAATTATCCAAATAAAATCAACAGGAACACCTCCATAAAAAAAAATGTTGGAATAAGGATGCTAACTCTTATGAATCATTTAAGTAATATGGACTTCTTACGACAGCTCCAGCAGCCTCTCTATCTTGTGAAAAAAGCCTAAATCTTTTCTGGCTCTTAACTTCCTTTTTAATGCAGGGTACAGAGAATGTTGGATATAAAGAAAATGCTCTTCACCAGAGTGTGATTGGGCACTGAAAAAGGCTCCCCAGGGAAATGCCCTAAGCTGCTGGAGTTAAAGAAGCATCTGGATAACGCTCTCAGACATATGGTATGACTCTTCAGTGATCCTGTGTAAAGCTGGGAGTTGGGCTCAATTATCCTTATGGGTCCCTTCCAATTCAGGGTATTCTATGATTCTATGAATGAAAATGACCCAAGCACTGAGATCCTAAAGATCAAAAAGCAAAGGCTTGGGTCCTCATACCAGTACAAAGTAAGTAATGTGATTGTCAACATGCAGCTTTACATCTTGGTTCTTTGTTTCAGATATGGGAACTGCCCTTAGTAAAGATCCTGTAATGGTTCTGAGTTCATGAAAATTAACAGTAAACTCAAATTCAGGAGCCTGGAAAACAGTTGAGTTGAGAGTGTCTCCTAGAGATGATTACTTTTTCTGTTTCTACTGGTGAGGGCAGAACATTATTTTTTGTTTAATCAAAATGAGGATAAAAATCCTGCAGCAGAATCTTTTGAAGTTTTTAGTCCCTTGTAGCAGTTTTCCTGTGGAAAAACTGTGCTACACACTCTGTACGATATGCAGATTAAAATACATGAGGCAAGTATTTATACAAGGACCCAAGATATGCATGATGGAATAAAGGACAGAGGTCACAGTAGCACAAAGAAGTTAGTAAACGTGATCCTCTTAAAATCCCTCCAAACTGGGATATAAAGAGGGAAGCTTCTTTTATAACAAAAGGTCAATCCAT
Source organism: Tympanuchus pallidicinctus (assembly GCF_026119805.1). NCBI lineage: Eukaryota > Metazoa > Chordata > Aves > Galliformes > Phasianidae > Tympanuchus > Tympanuchus pallidicinctus. The sequence continues at coordinate 3,452,442 of NW_026294780.1, read as the reverse complement.
TAAAGCAGTCTACAGCTTTCCTCCTAGGTGAACTTCTCTGCTGCCTACATTTCTTCCATACTCTCCCATTAGTATCTTTAGCACTCAAAATCAGGTAAAAGAAAATGTTTATTCTGAATGCTGGATGATTGGATTTCCATTCTTTTTCTTACCAAAAAAAAAAAAAAAAAAAAAAAAAATCACCAACAAGCATTAAATATCAAAGAAATATGTTATGAACACACAGCTCTATACAATGTGCACATATATACATATATAGTATTTCTTATATTAAATAATGAACTAGTTAAAAATAACTTTATTAATATAAATACAATGTGATAAATTACATAAAGCTTAGAAAGAGTAGTCATCACTCCACAAACATTTAAATATTGTTGCATATCAGAATGTCCCTGACATCAATTCTGATATGACCATGTAATAATTTTCTAATTCTATAGACATAAATAGTAATAGAAAGAGAAATGGAATAGAAAAAGAATAGAAAAATAATAGACTTAAGATTTTTTAAAACAAATAAAGATAATTCTGCCTTGAATCCTTGTCCCCCACCACTACTTCAGTCATGTTTTTCTATTTTTATTAGTATCCAATTAAAACAACTTCCAAAGGGTTAATGTTTTCATGGAGCTTTTATGTCAGTGTTTGCATGAGATCACTATGGGGGTGACCTTTTTGTTTACCTTATAATTTCGTTCTTCAAACTGAAAAAACAAGGGCTTATTTTTCTTGAGAAAAAGGAAGTTGATGGCTATATCATTTTTTCAGCATTCTCGCAAGCAGGAACATTTCTGTAATTTCTCTTTACAGAGACAAGAATAAAAACATAAACTATAAAAAGTCTTTGTTTATTATATTCCAAAAAAATATATTTAGTATCTTATAGCTTTGTTTTCTAAGAGATTCAATGCTGAACATAATTTGGAAAACTGAATCTTTTTTTCTAACGAAAATTTCACGATACAGCCACATGTCTGTAATGCTCATAAGGAATGTACAGGTAGACAGATACACTGTTCTTTAAGAAAAAAAATAAAAAAAATAAAAAATAAAATAAAATAAAATAAAATATTAAAAAACTGAATTGCTTTTGAGATTAATTGACATAACTGGTATTAAACGCTTGAAAGAATATGTCTGGCTGTTTTTTTTGTTACCAACTTCACTTGGTAGACCTGGAAATGACTTAAGATTATGCTCATATCAACATTTTAATGGGATGAAAGACAGGATTTTTTTTCCAGCAAGGCTACACAAGCTCTTCACTTAAACCCACTTGCACAGATTAAAAGGCAAAATAAAATTGCTGTGATCTTCAGATCTGATCTCCTGCACGACATCAAATTAAATATTTCTCTGAATAAGTTATTTCATGGATTAAACTTGTATTTCAGGGAGGAAAGAAAATCTTTCTCATTCTGATTTTGGTATTTCAGTAAATAGTTGATTCAAGACACTGACTGACAAGTTATACTAGCAGCAACATAGAGTTCACACGTGTCCATTTTATAATCCTCATTTTTCTAGCTTCAAGATTAAGACTACAGTCTTACGAAAATTCTTGTAAACTGAAGACCTTCTCAGGGCTTCCTTTCTCATAGCAGTGTCTGTGAAGCCTGCAATTACTCCCTGCTCCTACTTGACATTTCTCTGGGCACATGGACAAACTGGCTTCAGTCTTTCTGTTTGCAGTGCCTCTGCCTCTCATGCAAGGCAGCAGTGCATAAAGATTTCCCCTTAAGCACCAGTGCCTTTCTGGATTCCTATCCCTGAGGAAGCCAAATGGAGACCCAAAGTGCGACAAGTGCCTTCCAGCTTAGTGGCCAAGGATAATAAATATGAAAAAAATCTTGCATGAATATGAATGTGTTGCTGAGTCCCAGATAGAAGATATTGGGTTGTGTGATAAAAACTTGTTGACATACCCGCAAAGATGATCAGAGAGATGACGGTAGGTGGGGAACCTCAGGTCACTCCCTTCCTACATATAGCCAGGCTCATCACAGGAGCCATCAATCTGTCCAAGTTCCACTCCTGCAGACCATGAGATAACAAAGACCCAAATGCATGTGAAAACTCAAATTAAGGACTCAGAGGCAGGGACGGTCTGTCTAGCTGTTTGTAGGGCTGCCTGAGGAAAATCTCAGCCCTGTTGCCTCAGTATGAGACTCATCTGATTAAGTCAATGCTGGAGTATGTTTCAGGGTGGTATGGAACATATTATGGGGTGTGAGGGAATTTTAGGATTGGAGTCTTTTATAAGTTATATAGAGGAAGAAACAGATCCAGGTGATCTGTGGAGAAACAAGTGTATGAAAATAGAGAGGTAAGGTGTTAGAAGGATGAGTCTCTGGCTATATCCTGCTTCTGATCATCCTTAGTGCTAAGTTGCACTTACCAATTATTTTCACAGTGTAAATGCAATACTTAGAGACACGCATTAATGGGCATAGTGACGGGTTGACGGTGGGCCTAGATGATCTTAATCAAAGCTTTATGATTTTACGATTATTATTTTTTTTTATGTTTTTTTTTTGTGTGTGTGTGTGTATGGGAGTCTGGGTGCCTGCAGCTGGGCTGGTACAACAGGCTAGCCAACAGATGGAGGGATCTGAGTGTGTCACACCACATGCCAGTCTTAAAGAGAGACCTTGGGTCTCTGAGATCCATGTGCCTCTGAGACCCATGTGCCTCTGAGACCAAAAGCCAGAGTGAGTGTAGGTACACAGGTAAGTGAAGAGTAATTTGAATGAGGTGGCAGCCTTGAGCGCTAGTTTGTACAGGCATCAGCAACTGGGGAGACTGGGTTCCAGAAGTAACTTCTGGGCAGACCAAGAGTTTGAATCAGCTGCTAGACAATCCATGTGGCATGTGTATATTCTCACTAACAAACCTCTCTCTACCTTTCTCAGACAAGAATCTCGGGAACAGGATGAGTCCATTGTTAGTGTTCATAATTTGTGTGAGTGCTGTGATTGTGCTGTAGCAGATAATTTATACATGGTACATGTACTCTGTGCATGTGTGCCTGTAGGAGACAAGCTCAGTTGTACTGATGGTTGGACCTGAGGGCATGGAGCTGCTGCGTGTCCCCACTGAGATTTTGCAGTTCTTATCAGATATGCCTAGTGCTCCACTGGGAACTCTTCGCACAGACCTATCTGGTGTGATCCCTGTCATTTCCAGAGTCATGGGTTACCAGGAAAAGTTCTCCATCCTGTGCGAATAGACTGCATTCACATATGCTTTGCTGAGAGGCCTAGATAGTAGCCTGTGGAGATTTTTTTGTACCAGTATCCAGCCCCCTTCATTCGTCTGCTCCCACCTGCCTTTTCCCTCCTTTGGCAATTTGTGTACCACTTGAAAACTGTATCAGTAATTATTTTTTCCCCAAGACATTCATAACTGCATTAAACAGATTAAATCCAAAACTTGATCCCTGAGAATTAACATCCATAGCCACTTAACAAGAAATTCTGCTTGTAATTACTCTGAGGCACTATTTTAATAGACTTTACATAGAATGTACATTTTATTCTTTTACATTACTTACCTGTATACTGTGCCTTATAAAGTCAGTGACAGAAATCAAAGAATATTACAGTACTTTAATAAATCAAGAGAAGATCTGTTTTGCAGAAACCTATGCTGATTTTCATTAATTAAATTTTAATCTTTTAAAAATTCAGTCTTGTATTACGTTTCATTATTATTCCCAGACTGATTTTAAGGTGACAGGCTCACAAATAAATTGTTTATTCTATTTATTGTTTTTTGAAGATTTACATTACATTTATCTTTCTCCCAGATGTTTCCTGAGTGTCCTCCTTGCTTCAATACAACATTGAGAGTGTAGAGAAAGCCTCTGACACTTTTGTTGTGTCTTTGATACAGATTACATTGACATGTTGATAGTAGACCTAAGCAAGAGGAGGAAGCTTAACATCCTTCAAAATAACTTCTGTAATGGAGATTTTGTTATCATCAACTATGATGGGACTGTATTATCTGGCTGTTTTGCAAAAGAGAACAGAAATGCTGTTAACAGGAAAAGTTTCAAGCTTGTTAAATGAATATTATTGTGAATTCATTATAATTTATTTTATTCTGTGTTCAAACACACACAAAAAAGCCACAACCCAAACATAGAATCAGCCAAGTATTTCCCTCACTGATTTTGCTGCCCTGGAAGCTTAGAGTCCATGATGTTGAAAAGCGTGCTGAAATATCTTCACCATGATGGGCATGGATGGCAAGGTTACCAGAAGGCCTCCTCAAAGTCCACTGGCACCATAGCCCGCTGCCAAGACTTAGCAGGGAAAGGCAGTGAAAAATACATTTCATGAAGTAGCTGAATGGCTGTAATTGCATGCAGCTCAGTTTATTATTTCTTTTATTATTTCCATTGTGCACTGGAACAAAATCAAAAAAGGGCATAGTCAACTATTGAAACAAAATCCACACAATGGACACTTGAACTTCCCCAGCCACTTTAAGACTATGTACAACTTGCATCTATCCACAGTATAGAAAGATAGCTTGACTGCACTGATTCCAATTGCCTGACTGTACATAGGCAAAGTATTTTTATTATTCTAAGATGCCAACTTGTAATTCTGTTGATTAGAGGAAGCACACATAGTAATCCCAAGTGATTAATCTCCATATTTGAAGTGATAAAAAAGAGATAGGGAGAAAGCGGAAAAAACAGAATGGGGCAGCCTGGGATTTGTGCATTTTATATTTAGGAGCCGTTTTCTTGTTTGCTATCATTTGATAAAGGATCTTGAAATAAGCATTTTATCTTATTATATTACAGAATGCAAGTTTTGACCTGTATTAGATTTTAAACTAATCGGAAGTTTGTCTTTGTAAAATTTACAGCTATAATTAAAAAATGAAATAATTTTGAATGAGGATAAAATACAAAATTTGAGTAAATTTAGTATTTTCTGCTCAATGCTAATTAAATTATACTATGTTTCTTAAACAAACTGCAAATTGATTACTAAAAAGTTTATATAATAATATTCAAGAAACTTCCTCTCAAAAATTAAAATGTGTAGCTAATATTTTATCTGTACTTGCTTCCACTCAGGTTTGTGAGTTTCTGAGCATACAGAATTATAATTTTTGGGGAGTCTTTTGTGATTAATTTCATCTGCACAGCTTAGGTCTGCTAATGATTTACGTTTGTAATCAGCCATGCAATCAGACAACTGGAGGAGTTGAATAAATCTAACAGTTTACACGTGCTTATGGAAAACTGCAAGTACAAATGGAAGAAAATAACACAAACCAAAAACGAAAAGAAGAATCACTAATATTAGTGAACTATTATAAAGAGTTTGTGGCTATGCTTTGGACTCGTGAAACAAGTTTAATTCTATAAGAGTGACAGTTTTCTACTTCAAGCATTTTGGATGCTCAGGCAGTTCTGGTTTTCAGTTCAAAGAGCTCTGAGCACTGAACGTGGCTATTGATAGATTCTGCAGCAGCTGATTGCTCCACTGTGCTGAAGGAGCAATCATGAGTTATACACACATTTTGCCCATTGTTGTTGTTACCTTTCCTTTCCCTTGGGAAAGCACAACTAATGTCAGTTGTTTTATGATGTAGACATTCTTCTAGGACATGATGTTCTAGTCATTTACCTTGACTGCATGTGGTAAGCTGCCCACGTATTAGTTTAATCTTCAACATCATAACTGATATGTGTTCCACTAAGGCCAGCTTGTGGTGAGAAATCTGAGGATGAGATTCTTTGAAAAAAAGATCTCGATGGGTTTTCCCCAGGGACTCCTTAGTAAGCTGAAAAATGTTACCTTTTGAATAATAAATCTCTGGTTTTTATTTAATTAGCAGAATACATTTTTTCCCTTTTCATACTTGAATTTATTTTTTTTTCCCCCTGGGTACATTTTACATCAAAATCTTATTTCAAAGGGAAGGTGTCTGTTTAATGTGTAAGCACAAATAAATGTAGTTTCTTGGAATTCTTTGAATCTTAACTTTTGAAAAGATTGTTTAAAATTTTGTCAAATATTTATTTGAATATTTTACTCCCTGAATGAATAAAAGTAATAGCAATATATATATTTTTTTCATTTTATGTAAGCATAAACCTCAAATACTGGAAAATAATCAGCAAGAATAATTTTTTAAACATGATTATACTTTTATATTTCGTTTTCTAGGCAAGTAGGATATTTATTCCACATTCACACCTTTGAAGAGAGAATTTATATTAATATTTTTGATGTAAATCTAACAGAACTGAAAACTACTGTAGCAGGAATTATACTTGACTGCAGCAGGAAAGATACCTTAGTTGTGGAACCCAGAAGCAAAAATGGCATTTAATCACAAGTATGAGAGTCATATATATATATATGATATGACTCTCATACTTGTGATAAGTATATATACTTGTGATATATATATATGATATATATATATATATATATGACTCTCATACTTGTGATTGAACTTCTTATCTACAAAGAAAAATCCTTAAGAGCAGTAGTGTTCCATCGAGTCAAAAGTCTCGATCTTGATCTAGTGTTAGGAACTGAGAAAAAAAAATATATAACTTCTGTATTTAGCATCTAGTACATGTTAAAAAAGATATGTGTATGTGGCAGAGGGGAGAGAAGAATAGGGTAGTGAGAGAGAGGAAGATGAACTAAAAGGAAATTGCCTGTATATACTCTTTTGATATATAGCCCATTTAGTAGAGGAAGGATTTTATGATCTGCAATTACCTGTACATCTCATGAGAGATATTTTCGTTTCATTCTAGCCATCAGACTCAAACAACAGATGTGTATGTCACCCATTTAGTCTTATCACTACCACTGACCCAGGCAGGAAGATGGTATCATGAACTGTCATAAACCATTAAAGTCTGTAGCACACTTTTTTTATTTTGTCTAAACTTGTACAATTATATAGTACATGTTACTTTGTACAATTATATAGTACATGTTACTTTATGTTATTTAAGTATTGATGAAATTTACATAGCATCATGACACAAAGTGGACTGGACATTTAACTGTAGAACAAAATCACTGCTGGCATTGTCAGTTTTCCAATATAACCCAACTCTCCTGGAGTCAGAGGTTTGTGAAGTCTCTAATTTTCACTTACTGGGGCTTGAAAACAGTGTGTCTCAGACAGTATATTTTGGTGGAGCATATTGTGATTACTTTGTTCTGCAGCCACTTAGCTTTCATTAAAAATAAAACAAACAAATAAAAACCACTCATACTCACATAAAAAAGACAACTTAATAAAAACCAATAAGGCTAACATTAAGGAATTAACTGCAGATGGGTTAATGAAAGGAAGGTTTCCATTATAGCTAAGAATGCAGGCAGTTGTAAAAAAATATACAGACAAATTGGAACAAATAACAATTACAGTCCCACATGAATGGTCCTAATCACCTTTGTGAGTAGATATCTCAGATGCTCAGAATATAAATCACTCACAGATACACTCTGTTTAGCATTTGGGGTGGTCATGATAGCAATTCAAAGCTGATAACGTTAACCCTCCTATTATCTACGGAATAACTAGATTGTATTCTGACACTGTCATAGAAGTATAGTGATGTAGGTAGCTGTAAAAGTTAATAAAAGTAAGATAAATAGTAATGCAGTTATCCTGTCCTGAGAATAAAACTGTTCTATGATATGTTATTTGTTAAACAATCAGACTCCATAGTCTACCTCTGGCTCTGTACCACTGGAAGAGGGAATGCAAACCTCTCAGTGGGGTGCTTATTCTAAACATTCAGTCCTTCAAGTAGCCTCTCTGTTTATAACAGAATTTATGGTGATAAGGTCTTATTTCCATATCCTGGAGAAGGTTGGTAATTTAGGTAAATGTCACTCTAGAAACATCCTGTATTTTCAAAGCCCAAGAGTGTTTCAGCTTGGAAGAACTACTCCCAAATACATCTCTCTCTTCCTCTCTCTTATTTGATCTCTGGATCTGAGTTTTCTGTTTCTTTTTCTTCTTTTGTTTTCCCTTACATCTTAGTTCCCCATATAAATATAAAACAAGATTAAAGAAAACCTCAAGCAGTGTATTTTCTTTCTGTAGGATCTTGAGGATTCACACGTGAGGCGAGAAAACCACTATCATTTACCTTCCATTTTGCAAGATTTCTTTCTGTAATAACTAGTATCAGCACTGCTTTTTAATTGATGGCATAAACAGGCATAGTTGCTCCCTCACCTCCACATTCCTCGTGAGTAAGGACAGTCTTCACAGACTTTGAAATGTTCGGGTGACTAGAGTATCATCAGCTAAAGGCTTTTGTTGCATAGTACTTAAAGATATTTTGTATATGCTATGGAGTTATACAATCAAGCTCACTTTAATGGATACTAGACACAGTTCTGCACCACTCTCCGGAAGGTTACATTTAGCAACAGGTAAGGACTTGACATCAGGAAGCTCTTCCTTACTTTGTGGATGGCTGACTCAGAGGTCTGTTCCAACATAAACCATTCTGTGATTCTGTGAACATGTAGCTGCAGTGACCCAAAGAGGAGTTTCCTTGCATCTTGACTTCACACAAAAACAGATTCCCTCTCTGGCAATATATTCAATATTCTGGATGAATTCAGCACAAGTCCATCATTTTGAACTGTTGGTGAAACACAGTTATCTTAGACTTTCAACTGATGAAGGCTGTTACTAGAAGAAGTAGGGCAAGTGTTGGTATCTCTACTGATACTGCAGGTGTATTATTCAGAGAGATTATTGCTTTCTTTCTGATGTGTCATAATAGACAAAGGTAGTAATGAACAGCTTTACGAGACTGGCATATTAATCTAAATATGCATATTAATATTAACCTGCAGTTTCTTATGATTGCAATTAACAGGATCTTATCAAAGCTGGAGGGAAAATAAGGACTTTGCTGTGCCATAAGGACTTTGCTGAAGAAAGCAAGTGCTGTTTGTCTTGCAGAGCTAGTAGATTTGGCTGTTCAGTTTTCTTCAGCAAGATTTCAGACAGCTATGAACATCACTAAAGATAAAGCACTCTCTGCTGATTTTGCAAGGAGAATTAATTTTCTATCAGGTACAGCAATGGTTTCAAGGCACAAATGACAGCTGTGCACCAACAATTTTCAGGAAGATGTAAGAAGGGTCTTCGTAGAAGAGCTTTGCATGCCACTGCTAATTCAGTTGAGTCTTCACTAGAAAATCAGAGTTGAAAAGATCTATGCCCCATACACAGTTTCACCATCTCTCTTCAAACACAAAATATTGAAAGTAATTTGACTAGATAGGTATGCGGTGCTTTTAGTAGATTCCAGACAAATAAATTCACTTTCAACTACAAATTTCAGTTAATATATGCCCTAAAAATGCAGTTAAATCATTATTATATAGAAAATGAGATTATATGATTAATAAAATCCCTTAGAGTATGATTTGATTCAGAGAAGGGAAACAATTCCACCAAATTTTGCTGTCTCATATTGCACTGAAAAATACAGTCACTTTTCTAATTTTTTGTTCTGATGAAGGTGTATGCCATGGGCTTTACAGTGTTTCAGATGCAGACATCAGTAAGAACAATGTTGAGGGCCATAATCAATAAGTTTACAAGACTGCAGTCATAAGCCACCAGGAAATCCATTTTGATTTAATCAGCTTTCCTATTTTTCAAGTAAAAAAAAAAAAAAAAAAAAAAAAAAAAAAAAAGAGCATTTTTGGATCATATCTGAGCAATGAAGACACAGTCATAAAATGTTTCAATACAGTTTGCACAGCGTTTGCAGTTTTTGATTCAAGATAGTATTTTAGCAAAGGCTAACATTATGTTTCCCTCATCTGGTTTATCTATTCTATTTTATTTTTTTTTTTTTCTTTTCTGTTATGGCATTGTTGGTAATGTTCTGTATGTCACCCCCATCTCTGTGGATACTCTGTAGAAAGTTAAATGTTTAAAATATGCCTATGTGGTAAAAGCATTTTGCTGAAATTATTCTGCCACAGCAAAGAGACATTTCACAAGACACAACACTTCGACATTTTCTGAAAAGATGAAACATTGTTATTTATTTTATTTTTCCACTGTAGCACTCTTTCTTAAGCATATTTACCATAGTCTAGTGTTTGAGATGTTGAGTGTTCAAACTGACTAACTAAAGAGCATGGGAAGCTGTGGGCAAGCAACCACTGAGAATAAGATTTAGCTTTGTACAGGCATGTCACAGAGATGCTTGTTTGTATTACCAGCAATGTATAATTTTTTTGCAAGTGAAGCTGAAATGCATTTTGTATATTTTGCTTACCGTTAAAAATATTAGGCAATGCATATATCTTGTTCCACGTGTACAAAGATAGAATCTGTGTATATGAAATACCAAAGACGTTTGTTATGCCAAACATACTTTCATTAACATTGGAAGAATTCTTCCCCTTTTTGTCATGGTCTCAGGCACTTCCTCCTGGAATCAAAAGAAGCTCAAAATAGTTGATCCATGTGTATAGTCTTCCTTTTGCTTGTGTGCATTTCTACCATGTCTTTGGGAAAAGTATTTAGAAATAGAACTTTTCTCTGGAACTACCATACTTACATACTTTCCAAACAAAGTTGCATCTATGTTTGAGGAGCACAAGCTGAGTGCATTTTTCTATCAGTCATAGATCTACATCATCTTCTACTAACCACTTCCTTAAGCAATTTCACAGAATGTAGGAAGAATCTCTATTTTGAAGTCACATTGTCCATTCAAGTACATGGGAGCAACTGATTAAATCACTAGCAAGGCATCAAGAAGATAATTTTTCAAATCTATAGGCACTTAATTAAGCCTGGGTACTCCAACTTCTACCTTCTTCTAAATGAGGACAAGTTGGTGGCTGTTCTTTGTGAAATAATTTGTGAAATAAGAATTAAATGAAAACTTTTTTTTTTTTTTAAATTAACTATGATATTATAGAAGAATGACAGTTAAAAACTCTTCCAACATTCCTTTCTATGAGAAAATTGCTTTAGTTACAATAGGAATGTTGTTGACTTTGAAGAAATGATGATTTCATTCCCTCAATAAGGAATTAGAGGTAAATGTGACAGAGAACAATGGTATGAAGTAGTTTCTTTCATATGTCTTCAGGATGATCATAAAACCATAGAATAATAGAATCATAGAAACATTTCATCACAGAATCATAAAATGGCTTGGGTTGCAAGGACCTCAGCGATCACCGATTTCTAGCCACCCTTCCACAGGGAGGTTGCCAACTGCCAGATCAAGTACTAGATCAGATTGTCCAGGGCCCCATCCAAACTGAACTTAAGCACCCCCATGGATGGGGCACTCACAGCCTCTCTGCGCAGTCTGTTCCAGCAGCTCACCACTCACTCAGTGAAAAACTTCCCCCTGACATCCAATCTAAATTTCCCCTCTTTTAGTTTAAAACCATTCCTCCTTGTTCTACCACTATTTACCCTTGTAAAAAGTTTATAAACCTCATGTTTATAAACTCCCTTTAAATATGAGTAAATACTGTTCCATTTCACAGTTGTTTGACCAATTCAAAATTTCAAAGTCAAAACTGAAACTATTTTTCACACTCTGTCATTATCAGAACTAAGTTCTTTAATGATAATTTTTTTTTCTTGTGCTCTGTTGCTCATTAAAGATTATTTATGTATCTTCATTGATTCTGAATTTCTACTGTTCTACTTTCTTTGTTTGAAGAAACACGCTATAGAAGATACTTTTCTACACTCTGCCTTCTGAAGTCAATTTTTTATGGCACTAAAATACCTGGTGAAGACAAAGTTGGCAGCACAATCAGTGAGCTCTACTGCTGAGGCAGGGTCTTGAGTACTCAGAACTTATGGCATATACTTCAATTTAAATCCACTTTCTCCTTCTGTTCTTCACTTTAAAGATGATTAAACCCACAATTTGTAAAGCATCAGCCAAAGGGAAGGTTAGCATGATCTATTGTTGACGATGAAATTTCCCTTGGGACAGAATGTATTGAGGGTTACTTTTCCTCCATTACAGTCTTTCTAATTCTTCCAACTAGTAAAAAAACTGTTCTATTTTCTCAAATGCAAAACAATGGAAGTTCAGTGTAGCTACAGAGAGGAAAATTGGAAATAAGTAAATGATTTTTTTTTTTTTTTAATGGCACTTAGAATTGCAGATTTTTTTTCCTAAGTTTCTATATGAACGACCAATACTTGAAGAAAATCTCAAGTTTCATTCTGTTAGAGATACAGGTATATTTTAACACAGTGGAAAATAATTCCTTTTTAATATAATGCTTCTTGCATTTTTTTATTTTTAAAATAATAATAATAATTTCATAATATTATATATTATACAATATATAATTATACTATATATAATATATATTATATATAATATTATTTATTTTAATATATGATATTATAAAATATTTAAATTGTTATTAATAATATTAATACTAATATTATTAATATTAGTATTATTATTTTAGTTTGGCTTTTGCTGAAGACAATTTCTTGGAATATATACAACACTAATTTGATGCTGGGTTGAGATTACTGGGCTTTAGCTACAGTATTATTTAGAAAGATATCTAATCCAAGTGAAGAATGAACATCTCAGCTTTTTCTAATGTTTATTTGTAGAACACAAATGCCAACCTTTGCAGAAGTCAGATTGCATTCTGAAATTATTGCTGTTCCAATGCAATGAATTTTTACCTAAATATATTCAATGAAAGTTGAAGATATATATATTTAGGTATATCTTTGCAGTCTAGAAATCTATTAGGATAAATCCCAATAGAGTTCCAGTAGCATGCAAAACTTACTTCAATTATGATGCAGAAAGGAATTTAAGTTCTAGTATAACATTTCATAGATTATGGACGTTTGCTTTTTTTCTTTTCAAAATGAAATGTTTACTTTCTTGGTTAAACATAGCTCCATCTTGCTGTAGTTATCCAATGGCAAAATCTTGATCATGAAGTTTTGCCTTTATTTCTTGGAGGATGGACTTCTCAGAATATGGCTGTAGAACCACATATTATATGGTATATAATAAATAATTATATAATATAATTATATAATATATATAATATAATAAATAATGTTCAGTATTAAACGAAACAGAAATAAATGTGTCCTTAAAATTAAGCTGGGGCCTACTCGTTTAATCAAAAAGAAATGCTTAATGAAAAAGAAATAAGCATGTACTTAAGCATTTGTTGGAACTGAAGTCTGCTTGCTGAGTTAGAGGACAGGTTTTTTTGGGGGGAGGAGGGGAATTATTTTTTAACAGTGCTCTTCATACAAACACAGATGGAGCATTCAGAATGTCCTGATTGCTCACATGTCCTCATGATCTGTAGCCAGGATCTGGTACAAATTTTTTTAGCTCAGTCAAAACAGGACTTCATCTGGAAAACAGCAGATGGAAGGAAGGGAAATGTTCCAAATTTTTAATCTTTTTTTTTTTTATTTTTATTTTTTTCCTGAACAGATGTTGTTGAGATGATTGAGCTACAGAGCCACAAATCCAACCAAAAATGGATATAGAAATATATACAAACATATGCTGATATTTGGTATATGGGTCATTAGGCAGACTACAGTCAGCTATGGCTGCCATGAATATCTACCTATCATGTGACAGAGATGACAATAGTTTTGCTAGGCCTGAAAAAAATGAATTTCATGTACATTTTTGATTTTTCTTTTAGTCAGGAGAAAAGCTAATGACAACACAGATGCTTTAATAACTGTCAATGGATTCAGCAGAGGAGTGAGAACTTGGTCAACTGCAAGCAGTAAGGTACATGGAATAGAATTTTACTAAAAGGAATGCGTTCAGACATGGCTCAGGTTCACTGAATTCAGTCTGGGGCAATAATCTTAATGAAAACTGCCAGATGGGATATTAAACGAACAACAGAGTAATTGCACAGGACAGGATTTTCTGTGCAGCTAAGAAGTGAAAGTTTTCTCACTGAATTCTCAGTAAAAGATAATCTTATTAGAATAGTATTACAGGGTCTGTTGATATTACAGTGATCATGATTAAATAATTCTGATTTTCTGATATCAATTATTAATCTTAACATCTTTAAAAGAATGCAGGATTTTGATGGCTGTTCATTCACAGAATCACAGAATCAGAGAAACACCAAGGCTGTTGGAAAAGACCTTCAAGATCATCCAGTCCAACCATCCCCCTATCACCAATAGTTCTCACTAAACCATGTCCCTCAACACAAAATCCAAACGTTCCTTGAACACCTCCAGGGTCAATGACTCCACCACCTCCCTGGCAGCCCATTCCAGTGCCTGACCACTCTTTCAGAAAAGCAGTATTTCCTAACATCCAGACTAAACCTCCCTTGGCACAGCTTGAAGCCATTCCCTCTAGTTCTATCACCAGTTACATGAGAGAAGAGGCCGACCCCCAGCTCACTACAACCTCCCTTCAGGTAGTTACAGAGAGCAATGAGGTCTCCCCCGAGCCTCCTCTTCCTCTTCTCCAGGCTGAACATTCCCAGCTCCCTTAGCTGCTCCCCATAAGCCCTGTGCTCCAGACCCCTCACCAGCTTTGTTGCCCTTCTTTGAACTTGCTCCAGGGCCTCAATGTCTTCCAAAGTAATCTGTAAATGAAGAGCACTTCAGATTTCTTTTTTTTCTAAATCTCTCCAGTTAAATTAAACAAATGCCAAACTATGAAAATTATTAGTGTGCTAATTGCAACTTATTATTGCTTATTCTATGTAGTAACTTCCCAGTTGGAATTCAGTAATTACGAAAAAAGGGGATCCCAACAGGCACCTATTTTATACTGGAATGTTAAGCATTACTGCACAACATAAACACTTTGTGTTGCACAACAGAAGATAACAAAGGAATTATATAGCTGTATTTCTATTATCTGGCTGAGAAGCCCAGAAATTGAATTTATTTTGAAGAGAATGGTTTATTGCCACTGTGCAAATAACAATGGTCTTAATGAAATTATGTAGTACACAAAATAGCAACATCAAAAAAGTATTTACCTTAAAAAAAAAAGCTTCCAGATCCTTCCATTAAAAGCATTACACTGCAAAATATTATACTATATGTTCTAAAGATCTTCTAGTTCCATTCAGATCATATTTTATTGGCTACAGAGAATACAAATTTCTTAATTCTTTGAGGCATGAAAAGAATACAACAGCAGAAAACTGTATCAGTCTATGTAGAAGTTGTAATTCTGTTTTAATTTAAATATAATTTGAAGGGGAAAAAAAACCAAAAACATGAGGAAACTCAATTTGAATGCGAAGCACTGGAGCATCTCTGATTCTTTTACTTCTGTTTTCACCAAAAAACTTTCTACCTAAAGCAGTAATTGAGAAAATGTCTGGAAAAAGAATTGCAAGAACAGATAAACAAATGATATTAAACAATCAACCAACCAAACCAAACACAAAGGAGTTCACATCACACTTGTTATTTTTACAGAAACAAGTCTTTTACCAGAATTTTGGAGTATATTACGAAAAATCAATTAGATTTTTTCTTTTTAAATGTTTAAATTTATAAATGTTATAAACCCACCCACTGTAGAATTCTTTAGAAAAAGAAAGTGCATTGCTTCCACCACAATATATACGTACTTCGGATTCCATTAAAACCTGTCTGTATGTATAGCATTTTCTAACTCGGTCCTCACTGCTATTCTGCCAAGATATCAGAAACACATAGAATTAATAAGGATAGATAACAAAATGATCATTTTGTGGAAACTGTTTGCCATAAAAATAAATTTTAATATTTAAATCAAACAAAATGACAATGTATACAATTTAAAAATAGATACTAAAGATGTCTCCAGAAAACATGGCTTTTTGCCAATAAAAATAAATTAAGAACAAGAAAGTTGAGATAGCCTAGAGAAAGCTACTTGTACGTGTAGGAGCTAAAGCCATAATTTTATCAAGATTGAAACAAAAAGATAGAATGAATACCTCTCACACAAATGGAAGGGAAGGCTACATGGCAACATGGAAAACAGGAAGAATATAAAGAGGCAGATGAAAAGTGGTTTGGTTAAATAGAAGGATCATATAACCTTGTATAGCTCTATAGCAGGCATGACCCAAAGGTCAGAGACAGAATGAAGGCTGTAAGGGACCTCTGCAAGTCAAACCCTCCAGGAACAGAAAAAAAAATCCAAGTAAAGGAAAGAAAGAAACAAACAAAGCAAAACCACACAGGAAGTGTAACAAAAAAAATAGAAAATAAAACTATGAGGATACAAAGGGGAATAGACAGGCAAGCAAAGGATGAGGAAATGGTAAACTGGATGCGTTTAATAGTGATAACTGTATCAAAACCAATGTAATGTGATATAAGCCAATCCAGAACAGATTTCTGGTTCAAGGCTAAACAGTAAGCCATTCAAATGGGAACAGTTCAAGAAGTTTCTAATGTAATTACAATAAATTGTCTAAATAGTTTCATAATATTCCCAGAAAACATTATGATGTACAGAGAACAAAGCTGGATCACATTAGAAGATGAAACACTGTTTTAACTTCACATATATCATGAGAGCAAATATGTAATATTTCAGTCAATTTTCAAAGGTTAGAACAATGTGGAAGACACAGTTTTAACAGAATTTATTTGCTCTAGATTTAAGAAAGAGAGACAAAACAAAGCAATTATAAAATCTTAACAAGATTTCATTCTGGTTTCCTGAACTCCAGTCAAGCTTATGAACAGAGACATTAGGCATTAATCATATGCTGGTAAACCAAAAAGCTCTGGTTTAAAGTCCTCCATGGAATTGAGCAGTAGAGTCGCCTCCTTTTTAAGATCAGGACTTAAATTTTCATCTGGAATCATAACCACTTGCATTCCTGCTGCCAGTGCTCCTTTGACTCCAAGCGGTGAATCTTCAAACACAAGACACTGAGAAACAAGGAAGTAAGGAAAAAGAAGCGAAACAATAATGTTATTACAAACTTTTAATTTTCTATTTATAAAGAAAGAATGATACTGAATAAAACAGATTTAGACAATCCCTAATTAGAACATGGCTAAACCTCCAAATTTGAACATCTGCAAGGTAATTAACCTTAAATTAATTAATTAATTCAAAAAGCTTCAACACACATATTCAAATCCCAACAATTGATTATCCAGATGTTTCTAAGAAATTTCTTTTATAGCAATAGATTTAAACAGAGGCTTAATGTAAAGTTAAGCATGTGCTTACATAGCTTTACAAGCAGGCAATTTAACTAAGACCAACTTTACAACTTTGCATTTCTCAGTGTATATGAGAGGTGAAAAGACTAAAGTACTTAGGTCAATATTAGGACTCTGAGTGAGTGGAGAGTTAGGTAGAAATTATTTGTCAGAAGAGTACTGCTGAATTAATGTTTTATTTTATATTTTTTAACTCATGTTTTATTTCTTTCAAAACAATGGTGACAAGAAAATCAGCAATTATATTGGACTGCTACTTTCAGAGAATACAGTTTAGTCAGGTTAAAGTTACATATCTTAAAACTGTCAAAATTGCAGAGTAGTGAAATTACGGACAACATGAAATCAAGGTTGTAAAAAATAATTATTGTTTGTGTGAAATTTGAGTTTAACAGTACAATACTTAATAAGAAATACAGTATTTTTCAAATTGAATGGCTATACTTTTTTAAAAAAAAATTGCATTCATTTTCTCTGTTTCGGCATTTAAACTAATCTGGATAACATGCTGTAGCTTTTGATTACTGGATTAGAAACTGACTTTTCTGAAAAAAGCAAGCACTTAGTATCTATTTTTTAAGTCCTAACATAAAGGTACTTCATACTATTCGGTTCAATTACGTCAGCAATTAAATTGAAATGTTGTAAATTAAGCTAACTAAAATAAGAGAGATGAAACATCCAATCTCTTTATATAGCATGCATTATCCATATACATATATAAGAAACATACAAAGTCTGGAAAAACTTGAAAGAAAACAACCAAAGGTAAGTTCTCAGAGTTTCAAATTACACATATTATTGGAAAAAAATATTCATGTGTGCTTTAAAGCAACAATCATGAGGTCAGTCAACTACATAGTAATTAATATTCATTAAAAATAAATATGACTACCAAACGTACAATCTCACCTTCAGTACTGTTTGGTTTGCCTAAGTAAAATTTATAAAGCTACTTCAGCATCTGATATAAAATTAGATTTTGATAGATAATACTTCTTCATACTTCCCACCACCACAATATTTTTAATGACCTCAAAGATATTAAGATATAGAATAACTAAAGTGCTGAAAAGTTTGTCCTCTCAATTTTTTTGCATGTATCTGAATAATACTGGAGTTTTTACAATTGGCCAGTGCACCATTTCATAGAACTCTTCATTTTTCCTTACTATATGGGTAGGGTACATTTTAGCAAAACACAAGTATTATCTAGACACGAAATACAGTACTGAAGAGTTGAACTAATTGAATTAAATTGAAATATGTTTGCATATTTCAGAGTAATAATGGCAGAGTGAACCCTATTTAAAAAAAAAAATAAAACAAGTCAGTAACCAGTCACAGTGGAAATGTTTTTTCTGTCAGCAAAAGCTGAAGGAAAGAAGACAGTAAGCATACAGTGTAAGTTCTGAGGTTAGTATCAGCTGAGGACCATAACTAAAGGCATGGAATAAGGCAAATGACATTAAGGAACCATTTAAAACACATGTAAAATAATTTTACGAAGACACACACAGTTCAACTGAATTGTGAAAAACTCATACAAAGTCAGGTTGATCACCTGATTCGAACATTTATATAATAAAACATTATGCTTCTGAAGTTCATTCTAGCATGAAATAAAGAATCTCTTCCTTACGTCACGCAATCTTAAGTTTGAATTTTTGGTCATGAACAATCCAAAGTATGGACAATTCAAGTATCCAATATCTGAGACTTATGCTGACCAATGCTTTCTAACAGTTCTGTAATTCAGACTGTATTTACTAGCTAAGTTATTAGTAGTGTTACTACCGCTAATATCAAAAATATTGCCACAAGTGATTTCAGTAATTCAATACTGATGCTGGGATAAAAGTACAGTGCTCTCCACAACCTCCAGTCACTGAAACTACGGCTCATTACTAATTTTTCTGTCATGCATTAGGCTACTCTTTATGGTCTCTGCCAACGTAGCCAATGCTTTCCTACACTGGATGAGTCTTATCCTTCTCTTCATAATATAAGAGATTGTACCAAATAATACTTACTGAAAATAATTAATAGAGAAACTTAGTTTAACTTTTGCCTGAATTCAGATTTGATGCATTGGAAGGGAACATACCGCATCTTTTTGCTTTTAGGTTTCTTAAAACACTCTTTGATCAAGAAAGATTAAGGATGTGCAGAGTTTATCTGTTCTGCTCTCAGAGTACCAAGTCACAACCTGTAAAACCTTTGTTATGATCAAAGAAAACACTTTTGCAAGACATATTAAATAGATGCACTATATAAGTGTATCCCATTTCTATGATATGTATCAGAGATCAGAACAGACAGAAGGAGTGAACACTTTCTTTACACTTTCTTTTCTTTTTAAAATATTGATCCTTGCCCATGAATACATCTTCAAGAACTTGGGGTCAGACAAGGAAATGCAAAATGTGTTTTCTACCTTCCATTTTATAAAGCAAACTTTAGTAACTTTCAGTGAGCCAAGAGAACTAAACCAATATCTCCTGTGCTGATTTCATTTATATATCTCTAAATGCCTTCTTTTCTTCTTCCAGTTTGAACAATATGATATTTTCAACTGTTGATCAGTATTTGTACTATAAATATGCAAATCTGAAACAGCTGCAATTAGAACTGAAGCATACTTCTGCCTATTGGTTTTCCTAAGAATAGATTAGTTTGTTACCCTAAGAACTCTATGCATCCTGAAACAGTAAATGAAGCCCTAACAGGCTTTCCTTTTTGAAGACAAAACTTAAATGTTGCACAAAACAGCATTATCAAGGCTTTTCAGAGACTGTTTCTAATCCAGGTCATACAAAGAATTGTACTCCCTACTGTCTTAAAAGATTTAATTGACTTCCATGATGTAACTAAACTTAGTGTATGAGAAGAGATGATGATTATGGAAGGAAATATGCATAATGAACAGCTTAACTAATTCCCTAGAACTAAATGCAATTAAAACTCTTAATTACCAAAGAAATCATGCAAATGACCTATAATTATAGTGCTTTTAACATTTCGGGAAACAAAATAAGTGTACAAGGTCTTCCTCCATTCTTTCTTCATACTGACACTTATTGTCAACAGCACAGCAACATTTTTAATATATGATGAAAAGTTTACAGAGGTCACATACAAAATGGATTTATTAAGTTTGTTGCACAGAGATGTTATAAACTGCTCACTGTCCTGGCCCACCCACATCCTAAATTTAGAGATGTGAAAGCAGCCAAGTTCTTCCCTGTTTTGCATAAATATTGCAACATCAGCATCACTCCAACCAAGAGAGACAGATGAGATTTATACAGATTTCAGCTGAGATTCTGGCTCCTTTTCTGTAACTTGTGTCACTGAAAAATACTACTGCTATAAGATCTTGCAAAAGGTCACACTAATGTAGGATAATTTTAACTTTGGAATCAACTAGATGCTTAAAAAAGAAAGTAGTAAAGCACATTAATTTATATTTCACTCTGCGGATCTAGCATAAAAGAAAAAATAATCACACTACTTAAGAAAGACATATTATCACCACAACATACCGTTACCTCATCTTCCTACATGAAATTTAAGAACAGAAGGAACAAGCTGCTAGTTAGACCTATGGTATCTACAACAGACCCTCTCTTCCCTATATACTGTAAATGTCTGGATGGAACAATTACATAAATTACAGAGATAATCATATGTGTTGATACTAAAAATGGACAATCAAAAAGTTTGGAAGGACGGGAGATTAATATCAGTTTTTAAATAAACAATTTTAAAAGCCCGTGTGTATTCTATGCATGGGAAGTAATTAGTGAACACATAACTTTGATCACATAGGACATTATTTTACCAACTCTATAACAGAACAATAGTTGAGACTAAAAATGGCATAACCTATGTACATAGAATCACAGAATCATAGAGTGGCCTGGGTTGAAAAGGACCACAATGAACACCTAGTTTCAACTCCCCTGCTATGTGCAGGGTTGCCAACCACTGGACCAGGCTGCCCTGGCCTTGAATGCCAGGAAGGCAACTTGTTTGCAAAATAAACATTTAAATAAAAAATACCATTTATTTCTTTACAAAGAAAAAATAAAAATAAATTTTTCAACTTCTTAAAAATTGGTAAATAGAGCACAAGATTATTTCATATTTTCTTAAAAGAATCTTCTTTTGGTTGGTTCTGGTCTGATTCAATCCTTTCAACTCACTGAAATCGTTTGCAGACACTGGGACTTAGACACATTTTAGTACTTTGTCTTTGAGTCAAGGTTGAACAGGTTGTATATAGGTATGAAGTACAAATACTGCATTATCTTTGAAGAAAGAATGAGAAGAGTAGGAACTGTGTGCTAATTTCTCCCCTTTCCCCTTAACATTTTCTTTTATTATTATTACATTGTTTTTCTTATATGCAACACAGAAAACAGCTACTATGGAATTAATAATAAAACATTAGACTTCAGTTTTCATTTTATCTATTATCACCGTTACACTTACATTGCCTTTTGTTCTGTGGTTAAGGTTTTCACGAGGTAAAAAGTACTTAAAAACTCTTCCATCTTACTGAGTTTTAGAACAAAATTAACATAACCTTGCCTTCTAAGGAACTACAGATGGAATGTCTCTCCAACCATGTGGGAAAAAAAAATCATTGGGAAAAAATTGTACTCAGACTAAAAATAAACACACATTCTATGTGTATGAAAGTTTTTATAATTAAAGACCAATAATCTATTTTATTCTCCCTTTCTGCTAAATCAAAACAAAAAGGGAAAATAGTAGAGTTTTGAGCGATTAGATAGATTTAAAAAGGGCTAGTAAGACCTTTGAGAGGTTATCCCAATGTTCATTCTACAGCTTCTGAACTAGATCATTCTCTTTCTGTGCTTAGTGAGAAGGAACAGTAGAAGATTATTTTATATCCTGTCTCCAAATGACCAGAAACATTTTTATCAGAATGTTATGTATTATGTTTGAAGCTTCTTATGGATTATATATGGCACTTCCATAAATTCACTGCTTATCCTCATTGATTTTTCTCCTTCATGGTCAAATCAATAGGACAAAAGCATATTAAGCTATTTTTAAAATTTGGAAAACCTGGAAAATCTGGAAACATTAATTTATGTAGACACGCACAATGTAGTCTTCCATAAACATTTAAAGCCTAATTAAAATTCTATCATACCGTTTTAAAAACCAATGCTCTATTGAACTCAGTGGATAAAAAATCATCTCCAAAACAGGCCTTCAAATGAAACTGACCAAGTACAACTAGCTCATACTGCTTTCAGAAATATGCTGTTAATCTTTGCTAACTAGAGGGTGGTCTTTTGTTTCTACTGATAATTTGTCCTCTGAATTCCAGAAGTATTTTTACTTCTTTAATAATAAAAATAACAATAATAAAAATAATAATAAAACAAAAACTATCAAAAAACAAATAAACAAACCTAGTTAATACCCTGTGGTTATATTAAAATCAAAATAGCATCTAAGAAATTCTTACTCTGAAAGATAATAGCATTCTGTTTTTTTTGTTTTGTTCAACAACTTTTATTTTGCTATTTTTTCTTTTTCAGATTTTCAAAACAGTTCCACCATTCCTGACCAAATGCTACTAATATGAGTGATCTAGGAATTTTCAAGAACTATAATATAATTTGGAATACAATGTCGACTCATCCACATCCCTTACTAAAAAACAAGAGGAATCACCAACAACTTCACTATCATGTCACAACAGAGCTGGCAGGCTATTATTTAGGTAACTTGTGATTCCTTTTTTCTTACTCTTTAACATACGAAGAGTATCTAGAAACAAGGAAAAAAATATATTTCTCTGTAACCCATTTACCAGCAGACTTACTCAAACAATATTGAATAAATGCATTTTAAGCAGCAAGAGTATTTGCAATTTTGGTCTATGACTTTGTTAACTCAGAACACTTAATAACAAAAACAACAATAAAAACAAATAATTTGATTAATGTTTCATAATTTTTGGGCTTAATCTGTTTCTGGAAAACAGTGGGAATTCTCAGTAGAAACAGTTAATTACACTTTATTTTATTTAAAGGATATCTGCCAGGGATAAAAGAGTAATATTAAACATACCGCTTAAGAAAGTCACACAGTTTACAGTTCTTCCTCCCTCTCTACCCACCTTCTCTCCCCACCCCAAGTTCCTTCTATTAAGAAAGTACTCAGAAGCAAGCCAAGGTGTTTTTAAATGATACAGCAACTGAAAAAAAAAAAAGCTGAAAAGTTATACTCAAGTTAAGCATCAGCATATCAGGAATACCAACTACAAGCCACCATTCTGTATGATTCATATCAAAAATTGTTTAGAATTTACATGTGCATTGGCTATTTAATTCAGATTTTTATTAACTCGCTAGTATTATACTGTGCAAGTCAGTATAAGAATCAAGTTATTTACTAGAAAATCCACAATTTGAAAAATAAAAAGTCATTAGCAGAACTGAAATACAACCAATATCACACCAAAGTGTTACAACTGCACATTATTACATTACTCTGCATATCCAGCAAAAATGCTAATCCACATTTAAGCACATACTAGCAGCTACTGTCTCACCAGTTCATCAGAAGTTATCTTAAGGTGGGCCAGAAAGATTGAAGCAGTTTGAATGGGGAAGAGGAAGAACAAGGAGAAATTTAAAATTTCTTGCTTATTTTCAAGACTCAATGAAGTGAGAGAAAGTGCCTGTGTGAGTGACAGTCTGATCCAGACACAGCGGCTCTGTGAAGCAAGGAGAAGGTGACATTTACATGCGGGGTTATTCTGATATCTGCATGGATGGAGCATTCTTTTTATAGAGGACTGTGTGTTTAGAGGACAGCACACTGAGAACTTCGTATGGTAACTCGTGTTACAGGCTACAAGAAATTCCCAGGCATTTCTGAAACAGTACCCAATTATCCCCACAGCAGAATTCAGAATTCTAACTCAATCAACTGTGGCTTGCATTAGCAATAGAAGAATATTGTTCTTTTATGGAGGATACAGGGCAAATACTTAGTATACTCTCTACTGAAGCTATTCTATTCAAAAACATAACATGCCCTTTTTTTTTTTTGTTTGTTTTTTTTGTTTTTTTTTGTAATGTCACAGCTCTAAAAGTAGTAGAAGTAGACTGAAAAAGGAATTCTGTGCAATGGCCTAGTTGATCCATGCTGCCTTCCCTTCCACACTGAAGCACATTTACTAAAACCATTGACTTTCTTGACAGCTAACACAGAACACACACATATAGTTGCATCTTGAGTGCAAAGTCAGAGTAATTTACACTTGAAGGGATTTCTGGAGGCTATTTAGTCACAGATCCTTCTCAAAGCATGTCCAGTTAACATACGCTGCTCAGGGACTTGACTGGTTGAGCTTTCAGTATCTCCACACTTTCAGGCAACCCATTCCTCTATTTCCCCCATCCTATAGTGAAAGTGGTTTTCAGTAGGAGCGAAATAAAAGTCATAGAACAGGTATTTATTTATCTCAGAATGACCTTTGCATTAAACTGTACACTACACATTCTCACTAGTCTAATGACTTCATGAGATATATCTGTGCCACACTTTAATTCCTCATAGTCAGTTTTCCTTCATAATCTTCATATTTTGAAACACATTTATATAACGGTTTGACTCTGGGTCATTTGAGGGAACATTTGCTAAAACAGAATTACATAAATGTTTTCTTTTGAACTTACTGCTCTTTAAATTACTGTTTCCACTAAAATATGAACTTGCAATTGTAATAATAGTAATTGTTTATCATAAAAATAGTTTGTTACTTCTGTTCAAAGGAAAGTATGTCCTTCAGTTAAATATATGTCTATCATAAACAATTAAATTCCATATACATATTTAAGACAAAATCAAAGGTGAAAAAATTAGAACATTGTTTTCTAATCAGAATTCTAACCTCTTACAGGAAGGTATTTTCAAAATTTATGCCAAAATAATGGTTTGTTACCAATGATAGGTAGAGATGTTCCTTCCTTTTTTATTTTAATCTCCCACTTATCTGCCTATAAATTGACCTCTCATGAGCAAAGTCATCAAAATATGCTTCAGTGCAAAGCACTTGCTCATCCAACACAATAATGATTTTATATTAAAAGTAAGAATTGTTAGTTACTTAATGGATCAGCCATTCTGCATTTGCTGAAATTCATCAGTTTGAGTGAGCCTTTGGAAAAGACATGAGAGTTGATTTCTTTCAATCCATTTGACTGTAACTGCTGAAACTGCTAGTCTAAAGCTGATTGCTGTGTTATTACACTTCCATGTTATCACAGAATCACAGAATTGTAGGGGTTGGAAGGGATGTTGAGAGATCATGGAGACCAACCCCCCTGCTAAAGCAGGTACCCTACAATAGGTAGACATCCATACGGATTTTGAATATCTTCACAGAAGGAGACTACACAACCTCTCTCGGCAACCTATTCTAGTGATCCATCACCCTTACTGTAAAGAACTTCCCATGTTCAAGTTTTAGGCCATTATTCCTTGAAGTATCACTACACACCACCAAGAAGAGCCTGGCCTCAACCAGTTGCCTCCCATCTCCCTGTAGATATTTATAAACATTTATCAGATCTCCTCTCCGTCTTCTTTTCCCCAGACTGAACAGATCCAGGTTACCCAGCCTTTTTTCATATCAGAGATGCTCCAGTCCCTTAATCATCTCTGTGGCCCTCTGCTGGACTCCTTCTAGGACATCCCTGTCTTTCTTGAACTGAGGAGTCCAGAACTAGGCACTGTAGTACAAATGTGGCTACACCAGATTGGAGTAGAGGGGATAATCAGTTCCCTTGACTTGCTGGCCATGCTCTACTTAATGCACTCCAGGAGACCATTGGCCTTCTTGGCCACAAGGTCACACTGCTGGCACATGGGGAACCAATTGTCTACCAGGACACTCAGATCCTTCTCCACAGAGGTCCTCTCCAGGTCATATCCTAACCTGTACTGAAGCATGTAGTTATTCCTCCCCAGGTACAAGACTCTACACTTGCTCTTGTTAAACTTTATCAACTTTCTCTATATGTTATGGATAACAGATGTCCACATACTCTTAGAAATAATAAAAACTTGCTTTTCTGTCCAAGCCCCTGTGTTCAAGCTGATAAAAGTAGGACTGAAAAACCTTTGAAAAATATGTAGTTTCTTCTAAAGTAATGTCTCTTCTTCATTTACATGGAAAAGACAACAGATACAGAGAGTATAATAATACAATTTGAGAGAGCAAATTCTCTGCTACAAAACAATAGCTTTCAACATAGTCAACAGCAATGAACAAGAGTCCGTAGGCTGTGATTGTAAAAATCTAGACCTGCAGAAATGACCCACAGTTACTGTTACTGCTGAAACACACTCCCCCACTGCCTCACTGTACTATCACTGTTTAGTCTCAATAAGCATTCAGCAAGTGAAAATGAATGTCAATTCACGCCATTTTTTACTTCGTGGAAGAATTCGATGGCACACCTTTGCTTCCTACATGCTTCCAAATTAGACACCATTTTGTCAGACTGCTCTTCTCCTGCCATCTGTCAACAGCAACGAAATGTAACAAAATATTGGTGGGACTGTTCAACCTTTATTGCCATGCCACCACCATCTGCCTCTGACATCCTGGACTAATATAATAAAATAAGAGGCAAAACTTTACTTTTACTTTTTTTTTACTTTTTTAGAAAACCTTTTTTTTTTTTTTTTTTTTTTTTTTTATCAAACCCTCAAACAAAACCAGTTATGTTTAGCCACACCTTCAAGACCGGAAAACTCAGAACATATATCCTAAGACAATCTTTATGTATGGAAGAGAAATTTCCATTCTTGGTCTTCAGACATATTTACTCTCTGATTTATACATTTTCTGTATTCAGTGCTGAATCTTACCTATATGTCTCACTAGACATAGTTGAAACCAACATGCAAAGTTTTGAAATATCGTAGAGAGAAAATACTACCACTCATCTTTCACTTCTTCACCTGACAGCTTGTCCTCTCTCTTTTTTTTGTAGTCACAGCACTTTTTACCTGGTCGCCAGAACATATCTTTCAATAGATTGTATGGCAGTGATACTTTGTCATCTTGACATACCTGATGAAGTCTACTTTCCCCAGGGAATCTTATATACTGACTGGAAGCAGAAACTTCCAAGTTATCAGCAAAATGCTGCTCATGCCACTCAGCTTCCTGTCAATTTAACCAGAAGAATTTGTGGCAGTAACTGTGGCAGTGTCTATTTCAGAAGTGATCATTTTGCTGTAATAAGAGGTGCATTCTCTCAGTTCGTGTGTAGTGATGGTTAGAACAATGTAAAATCACTGTCTCCAATATGCTACAGTACTTTTGCTAACATATAAATAGGCATGATTTGTTTTTTAAAAGCAAAGAGGAGGTGGTGAAAGGGGTGGCCTGATCTTAAGCAGAAAGTACTTAGCTTTCTTCCCCCAAAACTTTCTAAGTACCTAACCCTAAACTCTCTTGCAGTTGCTTATTTGTATGTAGACTTCAAAAGTTAGTGGAGAAGGCAATTTAATTTTGATTTAACTGTGAAGAAATGCAAAGAGCTTACATTAGTATTGCGGTGATTGAGAGATTTTCTGATGGAACTTTTCTTTCTCCTCATCATAAGTTCTCTAATGGTCGCTTAGCAATATGTTTTTACTATGTCTTTTGCACATTTGTCACTCAAACCCTTAAATTTAGAAGTTTCATTACAGTGCCATCTGTTTCTACACCAGTGAGTATGGCTGTACATTTCTGAACAGGAAGGAAGAAGTTGATTCCATCCTCTCAAAAATAAGTAATCACAATAGCTGGTGGACACCAAGCTGACCATGAGCCAGTAATGTATTTTCATGGGAAGAAGACTGGTGGTACACTGGGCTGCTTAAGGAGGAGTGCTGTTTAAGGAGGATCCTTCCCCTCAGCACTGGTAAGACCACACTTGGAGTCCTCTGTCCTATTCTGGGTTTCCAGTATGAGAGAGATAGACATGTTGGAGGAAGACTAATAAAAAGCTACAAAATGACTTAATGAGCTGTATCATTTCTCTTCTATTATCCATAGCAGACAGAGAAATCTGATGAGGTTTAACAAGAGCAAGTGCAGTGTTTTGCATCTGGGAAGAAAAAATATATATATGCTTCAGTACAGGTTAGGATATGACCTGTTGGAGAGGACCTCTGCGGAGAAGGACAACTGGTTCCCCATGTGCCAACAGTGTGCCCTTGTGGCCAAGAAGGCCAATGGTCTCCTGGGGTGCATTAAATAGAGAGTGGCCAGTAGGTCAAGCGAGCTGATCCTCCCCTCTACTCCAGCCTGGCGTAGCCACATCTGTACTACTGTGTCTAGTTCTGGGCTCCTCAGTTCAAAAAAGACAGGGAACTTCTAGGGAAAGTACAGTGGGCAGCTACAAGGATGATTTGGCACCTGGAACATCTCCCTCATAAGGAAAGGCTGAGAGGGCTGGACCCGTGGGAATCTTATTGATGCTTACAAATACCTAAAGGGCAGGAGGAGTCAAGTGGGTGTTAATGCTGTTCTGTGGGGGAGGCATGTATATACGTGTATTGTATAAGTACACATATTTGAGTTACTACTAAAAATACACAGCCTCAATGCTGTTTGGATGTGGGTCTATGGATCTGTGGCAGCCTGCTTCTATCAAGGTGCAGAATTTAAAACAGTTGTTATACGCACTTGCATACGCAGCATATAGTTTAAAATGTGTATCTATGTTTATGACTATATACAGACATAAAACTGTATGAATTTATACAGCTAACATCAAATGCTGTCAAAATATGAATTGTAATTCAGGAAAGGATGGGGAGAAAAGGCTTCTACCACAATACTTGGTCATGACTGAAACAAACACTTAAGAGGATATCCAGCAGGACAGTATACAATACAGTTTACCAAGGTTTTCCCCAGACTAGGTTATTAGTTTTAAATTCCATGACATCTGATATTCTCAGTATTTGTAAGTTTCCACTGTAATTAATTTTTCAGCCTAATAGATACATACGCAATTATACTTTGCCTGCTGAATAGTTTCTAATTAAAAAATGTATTCTTTGCTAAATGTCCCACAGATTTAGCAAAATAAGGAGTAATTCATATTCC
This sequence comes from Tympanuchus pallidicinctus, assembly GCF_026119805.1. Taxonomy (NCBI): domain Eukaryota; kingdom Metazoa; phylum Chordata; class Aves; order Galliformes; family Phasianidae; genus Tympanuchus; species Tympanuchus pallidicinctus. The sequence goes on along the minus strand of NW_026294780.1, from coordinate 3,423,005 downwards.
ACACTGTCACTATGTGTGACAGTGTTAACAGATATTAAAGTAACATGAATGAATTATGTATCAGATACAGTACAGTGTATCACTGATACTAATAGGCCAATGCCTGCTGTTTTCTTCAAGTGCTTCCATCTCATTAACTGTTGCAGAGTTTGAAGAAGGCGTACAGGAACAATTAGACAAATTTTTGTTTTCATTCATGTCAGTCTCCTCCCATGTTCTATTAAAAATTTGTTTCTGAACGACAATTTTTTAAATTTATTTTTGTTGTAATCAAACACAAAATCAGTAGCCCAGCTTTAAATACTTTTGCAATATTACATTCAAGACATTTACTCAAAATAGTTCTAGTAATCTTTGTTGGTGCAGCTGGCATAATAAGGTAGATTTGTTTCAGGGCCTATGAATGAAAGTGAGAAAAGATGAATCCACACGACCAACACAAAGGTAGGTTTGAAAAAGTAGATATAAATTCTCTAATATACATAAGCTTATTGATACTGGCAGAAGCTTATGTGTCAACAGGTTTGGTGCTTCACTGCACCATGAGAAATGGTGCAAAAAAACACCATAAGTTCTTGCAAATTAAGGCAATTTTCATTTGTATGAAACGGAACTCATTAATAGAGGCGTCTGCAAATAAAATATGAGAATCATATTTATTGTCTATGTATTTATAAAGAAATAAAAAGTAGTTGGTTTGTTTTTGTCAGGCAGCATAAGTCTTTAATGTCTCCAACATTCAGACCTTCAATTCAGATTTACTAAACTGTCAAATAAAAGCAATTTTACAATGTATACAATTGTAGTTCATTTCTGATTCTCCATAAGGAATCGGCCCCTTTCCTTCTCCTTGAAGCAAGAAGGAAGAAATGTTAGATAAAGAAATTCTAAATAAAACAGAAACAAAGAAAGAAACATTCAGGAACCTATATACGCTGTGATATTCAAAGAATGTAAACTTTGAAATCGAAAGACTTCCATGGTGACTGCCTCCAAAATTAGATTAATATTGTTCAAGAATAGGTCCTAATCTGACAGAGGGAAGCAGCTGTAGACCTGTTTGCCCTGATCCAAGCAGTACTGAGACCGTGCCCAGTAGGCACATACATACACATATATAAACATAATGACTACTCACACAGATTAATAGCTATGTTCACCTCTCTCATGACCCCAAACAACCACAAATAGCCTCATTTTATTCCCCTCTCTGATAACAGAGCATGAAGTTCTGGTGCTGGCGTATTTTCATATACACAGTACAGATCTCTCCAATTGCTGGGCTCAGATGTTAGAAGCTGCTCCTGAATCCATGTCTCCTAGGTTGCCTGCTGCAGTGGTTTTATATAAATAGGTAGCTAAGCTCCAAAAGTGTAGTCTCACTTCCTTGTCATCTACAGAAAAGTGGGTGTTTGTGATGGGTCTGGGAGCTGACTTGCAGAGTACAATTTAGGATTCTCCACCTTCCTTTGCTCCTCTGCACTCTTTCTGTGGTTCTTTAGATGAGATTTAATCAGATAACTGAATGACTGCATCCTGTGGTATATATTCCTTATGCTCCATCCAATTCTATCCAAATTTCTTTAATATATGCTGCTTGATCCCCAACGTGCAAGATCAGGAATTCAACTAGTTTTCCACAGGTCTTTATAACTCAGAGCTTTTGTAACATACATTATACTACATACAGCAATCAACAGGAGAAAGAAAGTTACCGAAATCAGACATTCTATTTTTCCTTTCTTTTCCATGATGCTATTATTCCAATATTCAGTTTGATCCTAAAGCAATACAGCACAGCATGCCACAAGCATTATTATGTCTTTATACTGTAGAGTAACTGAAATCCTTTTATTAAAATAGAGCATTCTGTGATGGATTTCTTCATTCTTGGAGTGACATTGAGCCTGAAGCTCTTACTCGTAATCACTTTATACAAAGCCAGATCACATACTCAACTGTAAGTTGAGAAGCTAAGGAATCAATCCACATACTTTTTAAAAATTGCATGAAAGCTGATAAGACTGAATTGCTCTTGTAAAGAATTGATACATGTGAAAATTTGAAAGAAACTATGATGACTATGCTGAACAGATAGTTTGTTGTTGATGTTGTTTTGTTGGTTTTGTTTTGTTTTTTTTTTTTGAAATAGACTTTTGGAACATTTTATTCATCTTTCATTAACATCGTAACATTAAAACAAAATCAACCCCTAAAAAACTTCAAAGAAACAAGAAGATAGTTATTCCACTGAATATTAATCATCATAAGAAAATTTCAGGCTGTCATATACTAATGATGCAGCTGTAAAGAAGAGCTATGAATGACATAAAATTAGGATCCTTACTCAAAATCAACCAATATTTTTAAAGCATAGTTGATCTCAAGTGATTGTTAGGATGTTATGAAAAACAAAAACAAATAAAAGCAAGTGACAAGAGAAAAGGACAGTAGTAAATAGTCCAAATGCCTTCAAATTAGTAGCTAAGGAAAAGCAGAATAGAAATAAAACTCTGCCATCAGTATTTCTACAGAAAACTTTTCTGCATTGAGAGACATGCCAAAGTACACATTTGCAGCTGAATTTTCTTTCCACTATCTTCATGAGATTATAAATTTAGAAGGGTAACATCCTAAATGTTTGAAGAGATTTTGCTATAATGTTAGCTCTGTCACATCATCTACTAACGCTCTTGAGAAAAAATGCTTTTACTATATCAGCATATACATCATTAACTTACCTACTGTTTCCTGACTCTTTATCTACACTCCCTAAAAAATTTCTGGGACATCATTAAGGACAAATGGCCTACTACACGCTATTAACTCTTCATAATTTACAATGAAGCTATATAGAATATAAATTACTTAATGTAGTAACAAATTTAACTTTTTGTTTTCACCTTCAAGGCCCTACATTATCTTACCAACAATTATTGTATGTCTTGCTTTTATTTCCTCGTATTCCCTAGGCACCTTCTATCCTTTCACTTAATTACGTTCTTTGTCTCCTTCTCCTACTTTCAGTTGTGTGTCTAATATCAGGCTGACTTCTTTGTCTTGTACAATCTCCATGCACATATTCTTCATGTTTCTTCCAGCAGTATCTTTACAAATACACTTTCAGGAATCATCAGTACATTCTTTTCTCCCTCTCCTTCACTGAGCTATTAACTGAAATGTGTCTTACAACATTTTTCCTCCTTGCTGGACTAGAGAATAGAGCTGAAAGCTAATGCAGAGCTGATTGATTCAGTTCTTAACTCTATAAAAAATGTTAACTAATGAAGCCTGAGGAAAACTGAGGGAGAATACTTGCTGGTCCTCTAAAATAGGAACTTGGAAAAATCATTCACTATGAACATCCACAGCAATAACCAAATGCCAAACAATGTGGTGTGTAGTGGGGAACGAGTAGCTTCTACAAGGCATCTCTTGACTTCTTATAGTTTTACATGGTTACTTACATAACAGCACTCTATCGCTTGCCAAGATTAGAATCCATGCCTATCATCCAATAAACATGAATTTGATTTCTTTTTTTTCCCCCCTCATAGGTTAATGTGTATTTAAGGATCACTATGATGTAGATGGTGAGCAGCCATGGCACACAAATATCAGGAAACTTGGAGCATTCCAAGACTATTAATATTAATAGTATAGTAGAGTCATACATTATGCCTGAATCCTAGAACACCTGACTGTTGGACCTTCAGCTTTCCACGCACATGCTCCATAAAATATAACTCATGGAAACTATGAGATTTATATTTATCTGGTTATATTAAAATTATAAAACTATCTCCTCAAGGAAACAAGGAAACACTTAAAAAATCTGGAAGCACGTTTTGCTGAAGTTTAAGGAAAAGATACATCTTTGCAATGGAAATTTTCTTAATGAAAAATTAAAAATTTGCAATTCAAAGCAATCTTCAAAGAATAAGTCACAGCTAATTTTAAAGCTGCAAGTGAGTTCTGTGTGATGTACACTATCATTTGTCATCAAATAAAAGGTTCTGTTTGACTTTCACTTTGGAAAACTGCATTATTGAAAGTGGAACGCAATAAGATATGGCACATACTATTATGCTTTTTACCCCTGGCAATTTTTGTTTTTTAATCTGTAAGAGCTCTGAGGCTCAGGACGATAGGTTGAAGTCTCTAATTTTTCTGCTCTTTAGTCTAAAGGTGGAGGATCCAAATACTTTCCAGAGACAGCAACTGAACAGATTGCTACAACTGGACACGTGTTCAGGAGAAAAAGTACAATTTCCTAACAGAGGCAAATATTTTCAATAAAACAACATTTTCAGTAATGGATGAAATCTCATCTACTTAGCTAGTCAGAAATACCTCAAGGCTCTAAAGCAACTTCACTATGAAGTGAAGGATATTAATATTTCTAATATTATCAAATGCTACCATTTTAGAAAGTAACTGTAGATTCATTTTAAAATAATTCTACTGCCCAGAGAATTATGGACAAGTATGTCTATATATTTAGTAAAGTCTACCATGACAAAGTTATGTGAGGTAGCTCAGATGAGAAAGATTTGTAAGAAACTTATTCTGAGTAGTCAAATGGCAAATGAAGTAAAATGGTCAAGAAGCTTATGTAATACATATTGTATGGAAAAGAAATAAGTCATGTGCACATCTTGATACATAAAGTTTAAGTATTAGACATAACTGTAGACAGCTCAATGAAATACCTTAGCTTGACAATAAAAACTGCACAAGTTACTACAAAAAAAGAAAGTAAATAACGTGGGTGATAGGTGTAAAAGGCCTCTCATTTTGTTATACTGGCCCATAAAATCATAGGCAGATGGCGGTAATGCAGTAGAAACTGAACCTTCCTGTCAATATTCTGTTACATTTTGTTGCTGTTTGACAAATGGCATTAGAGGGGAAGTCTGGCTAAATGATGTCTGCCATGGAAGTACATACAAAGTGAAGGTGTGTAATTGAATTCTCCCATGTAGAAAAAATTGTATCTGTTGACATTCACTGACATTTGCTGAATGTTTAAGGAATCCAAATAGTAGATGCCAGCATGGTGGGTGGTGCATTTCAGCAGTGGTAACAGCAATATGAAAGATAAGCCACGTTCTGGATGACCATGCAGATTTTTACATGCATGGCACACAGACTCTTGTTCATCACTGGCAAAAAAAGCATAGCTAATGATGGTGACTATGTTGAAAAATTAATGCTTTGTAGCTGAGAATCTGCTCTTTCAAATAATTTTATTGTGCTCCTCGTATCTATTGTAGTTTCCATGGAAATAAATAAGAGACATTATTTTCAGAGCAACCTATGTACATATATAATGCTCTTCTCTGGAGCATTCTATGTACGCTGGCGTACAGACATTACTCTGTGTTGAAAGTCTTTTGATAGGAAGAGCGTGAAGAAATGCAATAAACGTATGGGGAAGAAAATTCACACACACAAAACACAGATGAAAAACAATCTTTTGGACGGTAAGAGTCTGAACAGACTAAAAAGTGTTTCACTTGAGGAGCAAGAAATAAGGATAGATGTTTGTAAGTACTTAAAATACTGATCAACTGCTTGTGTTTGTAACTCATAATGTAAGAAAACTGACTTTGAGGAAGTAAGAATGTGAGAAACTCAGAAAAGGAAATGCAAAAGGTTTACAGAATTTATTGTCTCTGGTTGACAGTAGTATCAGGAGAATAAAGTAAAATGTTTAGTAAAAGTATTTTTTCTGTTTAAAAACAGTTTTCAATAACTTAGCATAGGAATAATAGAATATAGTTAACCTTCTTCAGCTAAAAGGGAATTATTATGCCTATAGTATTAGCTGTCATCATAGATGTTATACTGTACAATGGGCACTGAATCTGAACATGGGCAGCAGTTCTTATGTTCAGCGCTATTTTGACAAGAAATAACTATTCTTGATGGAATAGAAGGAAAGTATTTTCCACCATTACTTGGAATTGTTTTCCACTTCAAAACAAAACTACTTAATCTGACTGAAGGTAAACTTGGACTACTAATGTACTGGCTTTGAATCATGCTATTATTCAAAATAAAGAGGTGATGAAATGGAAGTGTTAAGCACATATTTTAGCTGATAAGCGTGTCACTTCAGATATTGCGTATGTTACAAGGAATAAATCACAATAATAATAATCTATCACAGTAATAATAATAAAAAAATCCCAAATATTCCTTTGTGGAGTATATCTTGAAATCATCTTTCAAGTGCACCTATTTGTGATATAGCAATCAGCCTTAGCAAGTACTTTGTCCTGTTTAAACTATAAATAATTTGCAAGTGTTAACTGATGATCCTGTAGAAAGGCTTACTGTAGACATGCCAAAAAACACAGACTTTGCCACAGAATAGAATATACAGAATCCTGCCAAAAATATCATCTCTCCGAATTACACCTTTATAATGTAACTTAAAAAATAAGAGAAGAAAACAAACTCTTCCCCTGCTTCAGTGCAATAAAACAACAAACACTTAGACTTTAGTCTTTCAAAGGTTTCCAGAGATTTTCCCATGATAATAATTTTAAAAAGAGCAACCAAAAAAATACTGCTAACAATGCAATTCCTTGTTTCACTCTTCATTCTTCGTTCCAAAAAAGCACTGTTACAATACGCTCTGGGATGATTATAAAGGTAACTTGAAACACAGAGAGGATTAGCGTACTAGATCTTTTTGAAAGATAATTTCTTCATGCTTTCTGTAATGCAGAAGACATTAAAAAACATTTTTTGTGAAAATTTTTGTTAGCTGAAATTTAATTATTCAATGAATTACTATTTTTTTTCCTTTGGCATCTTAAAAAAAAATGCTCAGTCTTGAAAGAAAGATAAATCAGTGAGCAAATTTATTTTTTTTTTTTTAACTACTTACTATGCATCCTTACTGTATGATGATATCCATAATTATTTCCCTGACACAATTAGTAATGCATCTTGAGTGACCTGCTAATCTGAATATAATGCTTTAAGAATTTGGAGTTATACTAATCTCTTTATGCTTACACACTCACCTCACGTAGGAGCATAAAAGGCTGCAGAACATAATTTATTATTCTGCATCACATTTCATCAAGTCCCTTAGCAGCTGCTTGATACATTATCGAGACAAATGCAAGGAAAAAATATATATTCCTACCACCCTGCCCCTGAGTAGGGTACCCCAAAGACTAAGAGCCAATTATAATCTCTGTTTCTTCTTCCAATCAGATACATTAAGTGAAAGTAAACCTTGACCAGGTTATTTTCTGTATGGAATTTCAATGACTTTTTTCATCTCCATAAGACAAATACAGCCATAAATAAACATGCAGCGCAGTAACAAGGGCAATGTCTGGAACACTTAAGAGCTAAATTACTTTCAAGCCATGCAACATCTCATTTCTCTTCCACAAATACATAATAAAGACTGCCAGCATGGGGGAGGGTGTATTTGTATGAGTACATGCATATATGAGCACACATGCCTCAGGAGAAGAGGGAGGAAAAATAAAAATTAACCACATGAACTGAGAGCATGATAATTGAAAGAAAAAACAATAAAAAACAACACCCCCCTCCCCCAAACAAAACAAAACAAAAAAACACCCAACAACACAGACTACAACAAAAACCCTCACAATTTCCAAACAGTCTCTATTTTATATTCACAATACAATTAAATAAAAGGTCTATTATGAACTAAGGGAAAGGGTGCATGTGCATAGCAGATCTTTAGATGTCCTACATTCTAAGCTATGGTCAGATATCTAGCATTCTTTATACAACTACCATCAGACCTACAAAGCTGGAAGCTGAAGTTCAGCACAATGGACTTTACCATATTAGCCTGGAAGATGCAAATAAGGACTATACGCTTAGACTATTTAGAAGTTAAGGAAGGTGCAGGATTCAGCCAATAGATTGTCCACTGCATGAAAAAGTATATTCCACTACAGTGCTGAGATCTTTGTATTCCAAGATGTAATGCTACTAGAAGCTTAACTATGTGATTTATACTTAAACTGTCTTTCTTCTGACACTATAATTTGCAGTCAGGATGAGCATTTTAGCTGAAAACTAGATTTCTGTTGATTTAAAAGCGTTAGTTTTAGAATTAATTTCCACCAGGGCAGTATTAGCACAGTTCAAACAAACAAACAAAAAAATCTGCATGAAGAATTGGGAGAGAAAAATTTCTTTTTTCAGGACATGCGCTAAGTTTATCTTAGCCATCCTATGGAGATGTCATTGCTGCACCTCCCAGTATTGTGTTTTCTTTACCAGTCAATGAGGGATTTGGTAGTTGTCTCTCTGTAGACAATGAAATACATAGATAACAAGATAATAAGCCAATAACACAAAAAAACGTGTTTCTTTATTTCAAAGATTGAATTCCTTTAATACCCATTAAAAGTACTAGCTTGCCCTTTTAAAATAATTTTTGGGGAGGAAGGAATTTGAATCAGATAAACTAGTTTCATGCCTTTGCCCACTCTAACCTGCAAGATAGAAATAAAATCCTAACTTGCCTCTTAAAAAACTCTTTGAGACCCCCTAGTTTATTTCTGGAAACATGCAGCTATGATACTAAAATTCTCCTTGTGTGATACTGTATCATCAGACATGAACTAGTTATTCCAGCATATAATTTAAAACGAATGGTGACTGTATGCTGTACATTTTAAATACAGTACTGAAAAAAAGTTCTACATCCTTAGAGTCAGAGTTTGTGATCATAAAAGAAAAAAGAGATGATTTTAGTAGATCTGCCTGAGAATGGGATGATAGCCAGTTTCTAGAAGATTACAGGAAATATAATAAATTACACACCTATCTAGAGCATACAAGAAATAATATAACAAGGAAGGAATAAGTTTTAATGGAGAATCTTTCATTAGTGATTATATAGTAAGATTCAGTGAATCATGATGAAGTAGTTGCACATATATATAATTTCTATTAATAAAACAAACCAAAATATTAAAGGTATGCTCTTGATTACTTTGCATTGCCCTATAATCATTAAAATTCAAGAGCTATGCCAGCAACAATCCTAAATAATAAAATTAAAACCCGCTCAAATGTAGTCTGTAAATAAGTCTTCAGACATAGTGCAAAGTAAGAACAATTAAAGCTTTATGCATTCAGAAAAAATGTCGTGGTCAGGAACATTCTGGAGAAAACAACAGCTGGTATATCCTGTTGTAAGTAGGTCATTCACTAGGGAAACACAAGAACTGGAAGACTGAATTGTCAATTTAAACAGTGATCTAGAGGCTATTTTTCTGATTTTTTTTTTTTTTTTTTAGGAAATAAAATTCAGTGTCCAAGATAAAGGCAACCTTCTCCACAGGTTAGCTTTAGAAGAGAAATGATGGTCCCAGATTTCCACTACAACATCTATGGAGTCAACATTTCTTGATGGTTTAGGAATGACCTGGGATGACTTTTCCAATTATGCTTTGCAAACATGTAACCACAAGAGATATTTAGTTCCTGAGAAATAGACACAAGCTGTGAGTATTGCTGGGCAATTTTGGACTCACAGAAAAAAAAAATATATGTATATCTCACTTCTCAAGAAAGTATAGAGCAAGAAAGGGAGTCTCCTAATATGTTTTGGACATCATCTTGGCTAGAAGGCAGACAGCTGGAAATGTCCTGATCTCAAGTCAGCTGATACACTTTTTCAGACTTTATATTTTCTGCATGGAACAACCAAAATAATCCGGATACACAAATGCAGTGACATACTTCATTCATCTCCCACTCACACTCCATAAGCTAACAGTAATACAGTAACTGTCATACCTAACCTTAATCTGTCAAGGGAATGAACTCTGTTTTCGTTGTAAATCTGAGCATATACATAGCACATACACAGGAGGACTGGTTCTAAAATCTTATGCAGAGAGGAGTGGATTCACAGCCCTGAGCCAGTTACTCAGTAGATCTGCCATCTCCCAGGAACTGGTGTCCCCATCACACAACCTCACTGCTACCAAGGAAGGGACTTTTCTATTTCGTAAGGAATTTGGCCACTATGCAGCAAGGATAATAGAGACACTGAGAGACAGCAGAACACAGAATATTTTTTACTGGTTCCCATCTACTAACAGCTTTATCCAAATTCACCAATGACCAGTATAGAAAAGTGACTTCAGAAAAAAAAAAAAAGTGAACAAAAAAAAAAATTGTGTCTTTCATCTAAAAAGCTACCAGAATCTAGAAAGAATATTAAACATTTTTCCCTCTTCACTCTGCAAGTGGCTCCTGGCACAAGATGTATTTGCTTCTCAACACATCTAGAACAATATACTACAAACATTACTACTTACCCCGCTGACTGAAAAGTCAGGCTTTGAAAGTCAGGTTTACTGAGACCATTATGGTCAGAGGTTATTCCACTGGAAAAAGCAAGTATCTAGCAATATGCTAAAAATAACTGGTAAAAACAGATTCCAAGAAGACCGGACAACAGAGCATGGGTATGTCAAAATGACTTACAGCAGACATGTCCAACACGTGGGACAGCTAGTAACATGCCCCGTGCCCTGCCACCACGCCAACATATTTGTGGCTCTTCCCCCACCAACCAGTCCAGCCAAACCACTGAAACACTGGTCCAAGATAGTTCCTCTTCATTCAATGCATCCAAAAGGTTGGACACTTACATTATACAGATATTGGAAATAAATATTTGAAAGAGTGTTTTGGCTGAAGAAAAATTGGTACAAAAGGCCTAATTAAAAAAACTAGACTAGAGCAAAGGCTGAAGAGACAGCTAATTATGTATATTTGAACTACGCTGAAAAATATCTATTTTCCTTTTAATGCTTTTGTTACTTCTAAAATAAAATGGCTGATTTTTGAATTGTAAGAACTCAGAAAAAAAGTATGTGTCAATTTATTTACAAAATGGAAAACAGGCAGACAAAATGACTAAAATATATGATTTCAACAGCAGGGATTCTAATTTACAGCTCAGTGCATTGCCTAGAATGACTGTTCATGCCTTTGTAATTTCTCTGTTTTATTTAGAGTACTCTTAATAAATTCAACTTCCAGATATACATAAAAAATAACAAAAATAATACTAATAAAATAACTCCTTATCCGAAAACCATAGTGACTGAAATACATCTACTATATGCACACAGTGGAAATGATTCATAGAAATGATTCAATAGAGGGAAACAAAGAAGAAAAAAAAAAAGGCGTAAGAAATAAAACTTGGTTTTTGATATTCTTTTTTACAGAAGTTCACAGTAATTATGTGGTATACCAGCTTTCTAAATCCTCTGTTTTCTTGTGCAATATAGACTAATATTGGACCAAAATCACAACGTCCTGAATTTATATTTATATTACTCTTTCATCATATCTTTTGTAAGATATAGCATCTCCAGAAATTTCATTTTGGGCTTCTTTTTTCTATAAGAAATCCACTGAGACTCTCAACTTCTAATGCCATTTAATCAGTCTGAAAAATTTTAATGAGCTCTTACTAGATCTGATGCAGAGAATATTCATAAGTGTTAGATCGGTTAATTAATTTGAAATGGAATAAAATGCTAGGAAATACACTTTTAAATTAAGAAAGATTTAAATCATTTGGAATTTTTTTGACACACTGATTCTTCATGAGAGTTCCGACCCCTTATAGAAAGAGAGGTTTTTTTCCAGTCTTAATGATTCTAATATTGTCTAGTCCAGCTGTTAACTATCCCTACCAGGCCCATTAAACCATGCCCCTCAGTGCCACATCTACCCTTTTCTTAAAAAGCTCCAATGGTTGCGACTCCATCACCTCCACAGGAAGCCTGTTCCAATGCATTATGACTCTTTCTGAGAAAATTTTTTTTCCTAATATCCAACCTGAACCTCCCCTGGCACAAATTCAGGCCATTACCCCTCTTCTTTTCACCAGTTACATGGGAGAAGAGTCCTATCCCCACCTAACTACAACCTCCATTTAGGTAGTTGAAGAGAGCAATAAGGTCTCCCCTAAACCTCCTCTTTCCCAGACTGTACAATTCCAGTTCAAATGATCAAGTACATTGGGGTATGTTTTTGAAATGAAGTTGATTCACATATTCAGAATGAAAAGAGGAAAAAAAGTTTAGTTAACACTGTTTGTATTATGACACATTCATTGCAAATTATTTCACTTTGCATTTCAAGACAACACAAATACCAGTTGGTCTCTGGGTGAAAACTTAGAACATGAAAGGCTGAAGAATCTTATCTACTCATTCCTTATATCTTTGCACACACCTTTTTTTCTCAACAATCCTACAGAGAAATCAGTAATCACAGTCTAAAACACTCAAAGTTAAAAATTAATATGCAATGCATTGCTGTAATGAAACTCCAAAACATCAGAATTCATGTTTCACTCAGGATAGACGAGAAGTGAAAAAAATATTTTCAGGAGAATGACAATGTTATTTGAAATAAAAGTGAACACATACTCTCACTACCAATTTATCTTTGAGATATTCTCCCTACAGATTTCTATTTCAGAATCAAGTTTGCAAAGTTATATATGAAGGAGAAACTAAACATTGCTACAGATAGCTCAAACTTACCAGTCTTCAAATCAGAAAACAAGAAATATGATCTCAGAGATTTAGAATGCATAAGTAAATACATGGATTAGAAAAAATATATATCCCTCTTTATCAAGAAGTATCTTCAATATTTAGCTAAATCAGTCAGGAAGGTGTGAAAAGTGAGCTGATCCATGTTTAAATAACTCTTTCTAAACTTTGAGTAGTGAAGTCATATTTGAAGATTTATTCAGAGAGGAAAATCACTGAACTTTCCTATGCACAGTACTATGCAGTAAATCAGAGTAATCTGCATTACAAATATTATAATGCAGTGAAGGGGAATAACACTTTCCAACAAACAATATAAGCACCACTGGGTGGGGGGTTGGGAAGACATTGCTGATTTTTCAATTTTTTTTTTTAAATCCTAATCTAAATATTAATAATATTTATAAATATTTATAATATTAAGAAAATTATTCGGGTAATTTGTTCCATCCCTTCCTTACCTTCTCTGGAGGTGCAGGAGGGTGAAATCTCTTTGCACAAACTAGAAATGCATCAGGCTGTGGCTTGCCACCCTTCACCTCAGGGTCATCTCCCAGCACAATATGATGAAAAAGACTGAAGAAGTCTTTGTGTCTGGATGTTTTCATCTGAAATGTCACTTCAGCTGAGCTAGTGGCAACAGCTATGGGTATGTTGTGTTTGTGTAAATGTTGGATCAGTTTATTGACTCCTGCAAGACAAATAGATATGTACATTTTATTCTATATTTATATATACATATTTGCAGTTATATGTATTAAAATTTCTGCCTATTTATGACATATTTAGCAATATTTCAAAAATGTTGTCTAACTGAATTTAACAACCTATTCTGACTGGTTAGTATCAAAGAGATTTCTTGCTATATCTGGAAAAGTTCTTGTTCCATCAAAGAATATTCCTTTAAGTATACAATGATTCCGACATCAAATGATTTTCTCAAAATATGCTGAAAATAACTTCAAAGCCATTGCATTTATATGCCCATAAGAAGCTTACTTGATGTCCTCAACTTTATAAGCATTTATTATTTCAAACATATCTAGAGTTATGTTCTTGGAAAAAAAGAATAAATAAACAAATATCAAAGAAATATGCTCTTCTCACTGACTGGTACAGTCTTTAATTTTTGAAACAGTTATCCAACTGGTTCAAACCAGCCCCTAAGAGTGCTTAGTATTTTTTTTTTTTTTTTTTTTTTACAATTACTAGATAAAGCAATTGGACAGAAAAGTGGAGCTGTCAATCACAGGTGTTAAAACCAGAGCTTTATCTATTGATGATGTGAACCCTGAGTAATGAACATCTTGACCACAATAGATAGAAATTTTAATCTGCTCCTATCTTCTAGCGAAGGTTAATGTCAAGAATGGTGAAAATACAGCAGTCACTGTAAGAAGGAAACACGCTTTGTTATTCAGTGCAAGTTTTGAATCTCCCATGCAAAGCCTTCAATGTTTCTTTGTAGCAGCATTCTGAACACGATACCTCTCTTTAGACTGCTAATTATCTTCAGCCCTGCTGCTTCAAAGCTTCAGCTCATCTGTCAGTGCATGTTTACTCTACATTTCTACTGGAGGTAGCCAGCCACAGAAAAGTGCTGTTGCTGAAAGGTTATTTACTCAAGGTTCTCTCTTATATGCTCTCAGCATAGGTCATGATTTCAGTGCATAAATGCGTGTGTATTTACCATCACTTTTTGACTTTCCTACCTATAAGACAGCTGTACCTAACACCATCAGAGAGCAAAGATTTACATTACTCAGAAAATATATTTCAGTAAAAATATATTCAAGTAATTATTTTAAAATTATATGTGCAAAACCAGCAAAATGGATTAGATGCTGAGCAGAGGGGAAGAACCATCTGTGTCCAGGTCTGGAGCCCAGTCTGGAGCGCCCAGTGCAAGAAAGACAGAGAGCTGATGGAGAGGGTCCAGAGGAGGGCCACAAAGATGATCAGGGTACTGGAGCATCTCCCCTCTGAAGACAGGCTGAGGGAGCTGGAGAAAAGAAGGCTGCAGGGGGCCCTAATTGCAGCCTTTCAGTACCTAAAGGGAGCCTACAAACAGGAGGGGAATCAACTCTTTGAAAAGGTTGACAACTGCAGGACAAGGGGAAATGCTCTTAAGTTGAAGGAGGGAAGATTTAGGTTGGATGTCATGGGGAAGTTCTTTATTATGAGAGTGGTGAGATGCTGGAACAGGCTGCCCAGAGGAGATTGTGGATGCCCCATCCCTGGAGGTGTTCAAGGCCAGGTTGAGTGGGGCCCTGGGCAGCCTGGTCTAGTAATAAATGCGGAGGTTGGTGGCCCTGCATGTGGCAGGAGGGTTGGAGATTCATGATCATTGAGGTCCTTCCAACCCTGGCCATTCTGTGATTCTGTGATTCTATGCAGACAAGAATACCAGTCTTCCCAGGTTTGTGTCATCTGCAAATTTACTGAAGGTGCACTCCATTCCAACATTCTGATCATTAATGCAGGACTGGACCCACTATTCAACCCTGAGATACTTTGCTCACTATTGGCCTCCAACTAGTCTTTGCATCACCGACCACTACCCTCTGGCCCTGGTTGTCCCCCCAGTCTTTCTGATCCACCTCACTGTCTGTTCATCCAACCTACGCTTCAGTAGCACCTCTATGAGTCTTAGACTGTATTGAAGCTCACTGCTTACCTCTTTAGTTATGACATTTTATACTGAAATGGCATTATTCATTATGATGTGAAAATTAATAATACACTTGTAACACCCAAAACCTAATTAAATTAAATTATGCTTCGAATAAACAGTGGAATTGTTAGTGACCAATTCTTTCATGACCATAACTATGTACTCTATCTCTCATCCATCTCTCTGTGCCATCCATATACTAGTGACATCCAATTAACAGTTTAACTGTTATGCAGTCCCCTGTAATTCCAGAGTTTATCTACACTATGTAGCCAATGACAATATAACTGTGCTTGAAAAGTCTTGTAGCTGAGAGGTAGAATATTCTGTGGAAGAAACAACATGGCCACAGACTCTTTTTTAGAGAACGATCTTGATCAACAGATTTTTGCCCTGTGCACTGAAATTTTTTTGGAAGAGATACACAGGTAACCATGTACTTTCTTCACATAACTTGCCAGCAAATTATGAGCACAAATACAACTTCACTCTCTTCTTGCTGACCTTCAGCACCCCAAGAAGTTCTTCAAATACATCACACAGTGTTGCTCCTCATTCACTGTGCCAGAGACAGCTTTCTACTCACACTAACAGCATGAGTGTAGAGGACACCTGATCTCTGGGTCACAAAAAACAAGGCACTTTAGACACCCACACTCAAGTCTACAAGTGATTACACAGAAGAAGTAGTCTGTGAGGCTTCAGTGGACATTAGAAAGAAAACATTCACTTCTGAGAAAATGGCTAAAGAAGAAGTGCTTCACATGTTTAAATTAACTATGTACATGCATTATGCTTGTCTTGTATGATTTATGGCCAGTTGTGAACAAATGGAAATCTTAAATATAGTTTATGTCTAGAAAGACTACTCTTTCTTTTAAAAATCATTTACAGTTCCTGTGTTAAATGTAACATCAGATCCAAATAAAAGCTTTTCAAGATTTCATCACTCTTTTTAATCAAAGAAAAGCTAACGTTGCCACTCAGGGTTTAGTCAAGTTGATTGGATTTTTAGCCAATTCAACAATAATCCTTTAAGATCTTAAAAGCAATTTACAGTAAAAATCTCAACTGCAACAAAGCATAAAAAGTACTTAAAGAGAAAATAAATCTTACTGAGAACAATAAAAGCCGACTTTTCACCTATGCCACAAACTGATTTTAAAATATTTTTATGTGCTAAAAGAGTTCCAAGCCCATCAGAACAGTGCTATTCATTACCAGCACATTCTTTATCCTCAGGTGAATTCAGTATTGCTGCTACGATGGTGATAGAGTGACGGAGGTGGGACTATCCAACACTTGGTGTAATTGCCACAAATCTCGTGAGACTGTGGAAATATCTCTCTCATATCCACCTGTTTCGTTTTTGTTCCGAGACATCATTTTTTTTAAAAAAAAAGCTATCTGTAATGGTACATTATCTTTTCACTGAGTTTCAGAAGTATAGATGGAAAATAATAACCTACTCCTCATCTGGAAAAATAATTGGCTATAATGAAGAATTCTATCTTCTTACTTTTCTCTAAAGAGCACCAAAGATTCTTCTAGAGCCATTGGGTCTCCTTGTTTATCAAGCCATTAATTTTGTCATAGTCTAGACATTCTGACACAGGTAAGCCCACGAAATGGTAAGCCCAAGAAATACAGGTAAGCCCAAGAAATACAGGTAAGCCCAAGAAATAAATATGATGCATAAGTATTACTGTTCTTTATCAATCAAAATTCAAATCTTATTTCCCAGAAAAAATTGTCAAAATAGATTGAAATTAGAATGCCAACTGTCTAATAGCTGTCAAGTTGACCAGATAGAGGCTCGTCATGTCAGAATAACCTTACTCCTTCCAATATCAAGACAATTAACTTTTACTTTCCTGTATTTCCTGATTACAATCTGAAACACCAGATTAGTCAGAGAACACTGTAAACCTAAAATGTCACCATTACCTTACATCTTAGACAACACCTGCATGATCATTCTTAATTAAAGAATATTAAAAAGCAGCAGAATAAATCCACGAGGCTTATATTAAATAATGTTCTCAGAAGATATAAAAGTACATAAGAAAGGTATCAATTAAAAGACTATAGCTATCAGAATGAAGCATAGGTTAGTCTTTAAATAAAATTAATACTAAGCAGCTAGTGCAATTTTTTCTAGATTAATACCTAACATCAATCTGGTTTTCTTAAAATTCATGGTAATTCACTTCTCATTCATTGGTACAAAGTACAAATCCCATTGCTTCAGTGACTAAGCCTGCATTTGATCCTCACATTGGCATAAAGAATTAAGTATTTACATTAACATTAATTCTGCGTTAGAGAATTGTCTGAAGAAAATTATCCCATGTATACAGTTGAACTGAAAGAGTAACCAGTTGAACAATTCTGGCAATGATAAAAATGTCTACGTTTGCCTCAGTAAGAATTTTTCTTGATTCATCTATAATAGACAAGCAAGCCCAGAACTCATTTTTTGAAGTAAGAAACAGTGCAAACCTTAATGTTTCCTTTGCTAATTTATTCTATCACCTCTCTGCATCTGTATTCAAGCTACTTCTCTGACATTAACATAATCCCCAGCAAATATAGACTATTCACTCAGTGGCATCTACTACATGTGCTGCTCCATTAAAGTGACTCTCCTCTGTGATTTCTAACACTTCCACCACTGATCTATCTATCCAACATTTTTTAAACCCAGACAAAGGTTTTCTTTGTCTTGCATGAGATAAATCTGCAGAAGTTTGACATAAAAAAATGAAAAAACAAATTCCTCCATCATTTTTGTTTACCTAGCAAGCTTAACTAGGCTTACAGTCTTTGTTGGATCTACATGTGAGAAAGGCACAGTTGCAAAAATGCTATATATAAAAAGCATCAGAGAGACATGCAGATAAGTTGGCTGAGCAGGAGATTCAAATTTTTAGTTACCTAAGCAAATACATATTTTCTTTCTGCTTCTTTTTATTCGGTTTTAACACATCACATATTTTTAACAACTAACCTCTTAATGCCTTATGGGACTAGGTATAAGAAAAGGATCTAAAAATTAAAATGATATAATTAACGTGCTGCAGCAATTGCCAGAAAACAAACACACAAACAAAAAAACAAGCACACACTGAAAGAGAAAAAAGTCTCTTTGGAATTGTTTTAGTGACATGTAGTGACTTCATTTAAATACACATATATATATATATATATATTTTTTTTTTTTCATTTCTCCCACACTTCCTTCTTTTTTTCCCCCATAAATTATTGATATTTGCTCCAGGACTTTTTCTTTTCTTTTTTTTTCTTTTCTTAGAAAAAGTTAACAGCAGTTCTAGCTTTAAATATTGCTTATGTTTTTATGGATGAGGATTCTTCTCTAAGCATTCCACATGTAAATGTAATGGAATAAAATGCATGAGTTTATATCATAAATGAGATTCATAAAAAAATAAAAATGGGCAAATACATTTACCTGTACATAAAAATAATATCTGGGCTTAAAGTTGGACTACAGAAAAATGACTTACTGTGTTAAACAGTTGCCAGTAACCATTCTAAAGAATTCCTAGTTTATGAAACTGAACTTGGGCATATTCACATTGCTTTTTATTCTGTACTTAAAACACATAAAGAGCAGCTGTTTCAAGTAAATAAAAAAAAAAAAAATCAGTACTTTTAACAGACAAAATATCTTTCACAAGTAACAGATTTGAATAAAACTTGCTAAAGCAAGAGAGATGAAACTGAGTCTCTAAGAGGAACTTTTACTGACATCAGATTAAAAAATTCTACTTTGGCTAGCAGTTAGCTAATTCCATAAGCAGTTTATAAATACTAAAGAGAAGCATACCTGGCATCAATTCAGCTGTATGGAATATCTTCTCCTGCTTCATTTTACTTTCATGTAGTAACTCCTCTTTGGTTATTGGAAGATCTAGAACATCTCGAATAATCTGTGCCCCTTCTAGTGCTTTTTTACCCATGACTAATGATTTTATATCCCAAGTATAGGTCTTTCCAAAACGCCCACATATCTCTTCAAATACCAATGTATAGAGACGTTCAGTATCTGCCAAAAAACAAAGAAACAAAAAAAGAAACAACAATAGATTACAAATACATGCAGCCAGTTGACCAGCCAGTCTTAACAAACAGGATAGCGTAAATGATCATATAGCACTCTTCCAGGAATAAGAAAGTATATTGTCTCACCGAGAGAAAGCAGCCTTCTATGATCACTTCAGAGATATGTGGGTCCTTCAAGCTGTCCCTTCTATATTCAGAAAAGGTTACTGAGGTTTACAACAAAGAACTATCTAGACCTATTCTTCCATCAACTTTCTTTTCCATTGGCAGTTTACATTACAGGTTAGCAACCACTGACTTAATTAAAATGCTGTACTTATTCCTTGAATGGGAAAGAAAAGAAAGGAAGGAAATCTGGTTCTCAGGGATGTCATTACATATTCCATGTAAATTGGGGGAAAAAAAATTAATTATTTAAGAGGATCTTTGAACGGAAGCTTCAGAGTGCTTTCAAAAGACACTACAGTCATTATTATAGTGCTGCTGGCATATTTGCATTTACATGTGATTACTCAAGCAGAACACACCTACTTGATTTCTTGGATTTCCAAGGGGGTTGTGGCAAGAGTAAACTTCAGGCTGAATTTTGCCAGTGAAAGGTGTTTATTGTTTCAATTTTTTTTTTTTTTTTTTTTTTTTAAATAACAGTATACAATCCTTCCTGTCTTTCCATATGATAAATCATTGAAGGAGGTCAATAACGTTTAATTTGACACCACACAGAGGAAGAACAGTCCTTTTAGCTCTTGATTTCATTTTTATGAAGATCCTGAACAGAGGTATTTCTACTAGACTGTTTATCTTTTTGAGTTGTCTCATTTGGAACAAAACTACTGTTGTTACCCATCCTTTAATTTCCTTCTCATGCATTTTTTTGCCTTCTGTACCTCTAAAGGACTGCTTATTATTATCATGTTAGCAGTGAAAGACAAAAGTAACGAAAGAAAGTAGCTGCATTTATGACATTTGTCTAGCGAGATCAGGGACTTATCTTGTCACCATATCTTTTGCTATGCAAAAATATTTTTATAGGGAAAATAAAATACTGAAATTATTCATGGGCACCTTGCCTTACTTTCTGAATACTTAGGATGTAAGCAACAGCATTTAAATTGTAAGACAATATAGGTACTATGAAAAAGACAATGAAGAAAGAAAAGCAGAGCCTACGGCTACAGTATACCCAGTGACCTTCCTCTGCAGTCTGACAAATGCTCACTGCTTAACCTAGTAATCTGCTTGTCCTGAGATCAGCAGATGGTTCTGATCTGAAATCAAATGAGAAACATCACTGCACCTATATCATTGTGTGACCACATAACAGTGCAGAAGACATGCATTGCTGCCTGCCAGAACAATCTCTTTCATCTTTTCCTTCAATAACCAGAAAAGATGTTGAGCCAAAAGAAAAGCTAGAGAACCAGTGCACCTGTCTGCTCTGTTCAACAGAGTAGCAAACTATTTATAAAAAGTTCTTTGCACAAATATAAGAGAAAAATAATAACAGCTGATGTACAAATGCTTCTCAGCCAATCATAATTAATGGGAAAATGTTAGGAGTAACCTAGAAAGTCATAAAACACACATCAAATGCATCACACTATGCATCTGAATCAGAAGAAACACAACTGGCTTGGCATTAAAAAGCGATAAGCTGGCTAGCACCAGGAAGAAAAAAAAACAAACCTTGTTTGCTTTACACTGCCAGGTAATACACTGCCAGCAAGCTGAGAAGGTGAGTTAAGAACAAAATGCTTCAATTTTCACAGTTCTTTCCTTCTATTTCTCAGATGTATTGATTTTTCTTGTACATCATTTAGGGTCAACTGTTGACCCTAAGTTGAAAATTGAAACTGAAAATTAATCCTCATCTTATTAAGCAACACACAGCAAACTATGCAGAAATAAAACGAAACAAGGAATTAAAAACCTAGTTGCAGAGCAAGGTGTTTTTTTTTTTTTTTCCTGTCTGTACAATCATTCCATTAATCTATTTGAAAGTGAATGACTAAACTGTATAGCTACTCAACTTAATAGCCTCCTGCATTTAAATATCACATGCTATACTTGAGAACAAAATCTTGTCTTCTTAAATAAATGCTTAATAATGTCTAGATTACAGACTAAAAAATGTTAGATAATGGTGAAGTTAGCAGACCAAAGAGCACTTATAAACAACCTTGTGTCAAACCTATTAAAATAATTAAATATTATGCTACTTGCATTGCATTGGAAATTAGTTCTCTTGACGCCAATAGAAATAATAACTAAAAAAAAAAAAAAAAGGAAAAACTCTGGTCAGTATACAAATAATCATTCATATATTTAATTTAAATGTGAATTAGTCTCACTTGTGCTTGAAGCAACACAAATACTTAAATAAACAGATTATCAGAAAGCCTTCTTTCCTTCCCATTCTGTATTTCACTTGCTCAAACAGACATGAGCCACTACACAGCACAGAAAGAAAATATGAAATCTGAGAAATAGAAGTTACACCCCAACTGCACACATACACCACACAATCTCCAATCACAATCTGAGAAGACTACTACTGGAAAAGACACAGGTTTTGGATAAGCGTAACAGCTAAGGACATGCAATCCTTTTGACTAAACTAACAAAAATCTGTATACCCCTCTTATAACCACACAGCAGTAACTAAATACCTATACAAATTCAAGTCTCCAAGTCTGGGAGATCTGAAAAAACTAATCAATTGTGACCTGACAATACAGAGGACCAGCACATTCTTTAGGGTTTCTTCTCAGACTGAGGGCTGTGGTTATAATTAGAGATTTATCATTGCATAAAATAATTAACAATCAGTGTAGGTTATTGTATATAATTTGTAGCTCTTAGCGTTGCTCATATTTCCACAGATTTTCTAAAATTTTGTGTTACATGGACCTTTCAGTCACCTGAATTCTTTTCAGATCCAAATTCCTATCAATCAGCATGCATTATAATCGTGACCTGGAGTCACACATTACATAGAAAATCATGAGTCATTCAGTCCTTGGAGTAAGATACTGGTGGAGGCATCCTCGGCCATGGGACAGCATAGGCTTTGCTCTCTAGCAGCAATTCCAGCCTAAATCCCACTTAGGGCTTGGAGCTGCCTGACTTTAAAACACTAGGCAGTGCTATGCGTATTTTCATGTTTCCCTGTTTAAAGACAGGGGTCACCACATCTTAGTGACACAGCAGCTGGGAAACACTAACACTGATGGGCTTAATCAGACATTGATTGGAGTCCCCCACACTTGAGTCTTGGTATCTCTATTGTACTTATCATTCTGACAGTGCGTGACCACACAGTTCTGTGGCCAGAGAGAAGAGGGAGAAGGGGACAGAGTTGTAAATTCACAATCTGCTTACACAGTATGGATATTTACCCTACTACAAGCTAACCATATCACCGTATGTCAGGAACAGGAGAGACCAGTCATACATACAAGCTAAGCTAGGTTTTCGCCCAACTGTAACAAGAAATAATCCACAAAAGCTGATTTACAAATGTTTAAGTAAGGTCAGAAACTATTATTGACTATAAAGAAATGACTATAAATGAAATTGAAGTTCAATTCAAGCACATCAATGTAGGCATCCAGCGGTATCTTAATAAGTCCAGACATTCATAGAGCCAATGAGGCCCACACCAGACTGCAAGAGTAGCTGGAGGTTTAGCCAGGTGCTATACAGCAACCCAAATTGTGATAAACATATATGTTTATGAAAGTGAATTTGACTCCAGCTGCTAGCTCACATTAGGAACATTTATCAAGAACACAGCAAGACACATGTGGCTGTGGTCTGTTCCAACAGGAAGAAAAAAAGCAAGATTTCTCAGCCCCTGAAATTGGCAGCAAATGTATTAACTTCAGCTTTATTGTCTCCTGCTTTTCAAAATATTCTTAATATTTCCAATTGCCATTCTTTGGTGCATCTTTTACATAGACATCATCAGCATGATGCACTGCTCATCCACTAATCACAGTTCACTGAGAATGACTGACATGCATTCCCCAACCACATATCATCTTGCAGTCATTTTTATATCAATTGTTCTACACAAAAAGCAAAAGCATCCCCACTGATGCTGTTTACAGTATGTAAAACCCAATCATAACAAATACAAATAAAGAGACAAGAATGACATAGGTGCCAGATTGCTCAGCTTGTGATTGAGCAAAAAAAAATGCTAGCATACATGCAGAAAAGTCTATAGGTCACTTGGCAATAGACACAGTGGAAGACATGGGTGTATGAGCTGTTCAAATCACTGCAGTCAGAAGTGCAGGCCTACCTAGGTTAAGGGTACAGCAGGCACCAATTCTTATCTAAACCTCAGTTTCACCACTGCTTACTTATACAACATGGCTTAAGACAGAAAATTATGACTTGGTGAATGAATTAGGAACTTTCTTTTTATATGACTTCTGAATGTGTGCAAGTAATTTTATAACACATTTAAAATTATCTCCAGCTTATCAAGGAAATAAGGTTAGTACAAGTACATAAAAGTTTATCTTAGCTGTTCGTTTTGAGTTTGAATAAACCATTCAATCTTTGTTACAAATTCCCTTGATGCAATATATCTATGATTAATATTTAAGCTAGAAGTAAACAGAACTTCAATCTTATGAATTCAATACTTTCTAGTAAGCCAAAATCAGATCCAGACTAAAATTGCCAAGATTTTTATTTTGATAGAGGAGAGAGAACTTGTTAGGTAAAGAGGAAATTTTAATTCCAGCAAAAGGTTTATTACGTCCATAGTCATGAAGCAGGTTTTTCTCTGTGTGGAAGAGAATTATCTTAAGTATTCATTTAAGACAAATTCAAACTTGAATGGTCATTCTTATCACAATTTTGGCCCACATATGAGAAAACCTCATAAGATTTTGTCATCAACACAGAATGAATTTACACATATTACTATGATTTTGCTTTCCTATTAGTATTTCACAACGCTCCCTCAAATCCCAGAGGATATGCAACAACATATGAACCCATGCAAGTGTTCATTTATGGCACAAAATATAATTATAAACCATAATATAATTATAGAAGTGGAAACGTTACTGTGCTAATTGTCACAAAGTTGCAAAAAGCACAGTAAACAAGTGCTAACTTGCAAACACATCCGTGCAGCTGCTGAAATGATAGGAGAAATGAGCATTCAAAAAAGTACGTAAGATTGTTCTTCTAGTTATAGAAATACTAAAAGCATATTTATATTTTCTGTCATTTCTGAATATAAGGTAGCACAGGCCTTCCTTGCTTCCTTGTTTGTTTGTTTTTATTCTTCCATTATATCAATGGAAGTGGGAAAGAACACTGGATAGAAATGTAGTACTGGCAAAGTCAAAATAGTGACAGATTTCCCAAAAGAAAAACTAACTTTGTCAAGTCTTGTCAATTATCACATGCAAAACTCAATCAATAGTCCTCCAAGCTTCATGCCCACCTACACTGACATGCAAAATCATGAACTGTCCTTTTCCCCCTCCAGCCTATTAAAGGTAGAGCTGATCAGCTCACTAATAATTGAATTGTGCCAAGTCTATGAGACTCAGGAGCACAATTGCTACAGCACTGCATAAAAGCCAGGGAACAAATGTCTCTTAGTAAGGGCTCTGTCTTCCAAAGAGATTCATCATCAAGCATACTGCTCTGCAGCATATCTCTCCCCACAAGCAGTACATGTGCTTCGCTTGTTTGATCACAAAGTTGGACCAGTACTTATAAACATGGATGTGAATATGAAACAGAAACACACATTTCCAAATGGCATGTGGACTATCACAGAGTTTATGAAATGTCACTGCCAAGATAAAATTTATATAAGTATCCACAAACCTTGCATGATCCTATTGGTGCTTTTCATAAGCTGAAAAAGAATACAAAACTGACAGCCTGTGAACAACAAACTTAGAATAAGACATTCTCTTAAGCCAAAAAGTAATGCAAGATACTATCCACAAAAAGTTTATCAATTACAGTTCCATCTCAATAAAATAAAATAAAATAAAATAAAAAAATTACTACAATGGCAAAATACTAATACCTAAAAAAAATTCAACAGCATTATAGCAACCAGTCACTGAAGTAGCAATAGTTTATTTCACTGAATAAACACGGTGTATAATTCATTCTCCATTCTTTTTCTGTCATTTAGCATTTCATCCAGATGGAATCTGAACCTTTCCCCTTTAGTTTCAGCACTCAAACAAGACGGACAAAAACAGCATAAACAATGCAAAAACCATTAAGCAACTATATAACTGACACTGGAACAAATCTAGAATTGCAAAACGGAATTCAAACCATCCAGAACCACTGGACAATTAGAGATGAAAGAAGAATTAAGATTTTTGTTTCTAAATAATCTTTAGTAGACAACAGTCTTGTAATATGTCTTGCAGTTCCCTCCCAACACCTTTCCATTCATCCTTGCATCACTGAGAGAGCTAGCTTAAAAATGCAAAATTACAGCTATTTGTGATGGCTAAAAGCTGAAGAAAACAGCAGTGCAACAGCTGACCACAGAATCACTTACAGCAGCTTAGCAAGAGGGTGGATGAGAAATGCAACAGAAATTGCTTTCTGCACAATAGCCTAGCAGTTAGAGCACTAGTCCAGAAAATGAGATTGAACCTTTCAATCTATCCTTAGGATCTAAGCCAACTTCTCTAACATCTCAAGAGATTTTTGTTATATATGATGTGTGTATACAATACACGCAGAAACTGTTGTGGGTGAGGGAGAGGTGTTTTAAAGGCATCAGCTGCCTTTGAAACAATAAAACTTAGATGAGAGATAGCCAGTGAATCCAAATCAACCTGGAGCCTGTTGAATTAAGGGCACAAAGGGTTATGGGTTGAAACACCTTAGCAAAGAGGGCCTCCAGAGGATTGAAGGAACAAGAATGTTCTATTCTTCACTATATCATTTCCCCCTGTTGCTTCCAAATGAACTTGCTTATGAAAAAAATGAAACTAAATTTGTCACCATACAGAGGCAATCATTTCAGTCACTGTCACAGAAAGAAATAAACACCACTTCTATGTGTGCTCAATCAAACAATTTGAGCCATGCCTCAATTTCAAGGCATGGGGTGTTGGTGTCCACAGCCAAGGAGGCTGAATCCAAATGCAATCTGCTCATGGAATCAGTCAAATGAAACTCTACTACAGTATCCAAGTCTTATAAACTTTGGATTGATCTACTTTCATAAGTACTATCAAGTTTATCTTATTGTAACTTAAAGCTTAAGGTTAGTAAAACGTATATGAAGATAACCAGGAAGCACTAAGTAATAGCTGCTTCAAAATCACAAGGAGCAGTTTATTCTGTAAGCCATTTTACATAAATGATAAACTGCAATTTCTGAAAGATAAAGAAAATGTAATGACTATAATTGCTGAAAATTAAAATTATTGCTCCGATTTAAGCAATGATTTGCAAATCATTATATTTTTGATTAGCACTTAAAATCATTGAAATGATCCATTATTCATTTTAGTAGAGAGCAGGAAGT
This sequence comes from Tympanuchus pallidicinctus, assembly GCF_026119805.1. Taxonomy (NCBI): domain Eukaryota; kingdom Metazoa; phylum Chordata; class Aves; order Galliformes; family Phasianidae; genus Tympanuchus; species Tympanuchus pallidicinctus. The sequence goes on along the minus strand of NW_026294780.1, from coordinate 3,396,088 downwards.
CTGTTTTGGAGCTTTAATTTTTGCAAATCTATTTCTTACGTTGTACTGGAATATTAATAGAAGTACACTCCAAGATATACCATTATGCTACACAGTGCTTACTTCACTAAGTCCAAGGAAACACAATGCCACTGGCTAACTCAGTTAAAGCACTGCCAGTCTGCTTGTCCTTCTCTGATACAATGCATCTTACCACAAATTCAACTTATTGTTAACAGGCGTAAAAGGAAAGTAAGCTTAGTATCCAAAAAACAATAGCTGCATAGAGCTGTGCCCAAAGAAGCATCACATATTTGCCCCCCTGGGATTATACTAGGAAAATTCTTCTACAGAGCTAAAGAGGAAGTCTATTTCTCATTTTGTATGCAAAGAAATATTTTATTTCTTTGGGGAATGAGTGGGGAAAAAGCTTTTGGGGAATAGGGTGGGGACGAAGCTTCTGAATAAATTCAAAAAGCTCTTAGTTTGCAATAATAAAGCAGATATCTTAATGCAATCTTGTATTCACATATGCACCTTTTTTTTTTTTTTTTTTTTTTTTTTTTAATGCCATAGGGAACTGAAAAAAAGTTTGAGAATAAATCATTTAAATATTTTCCTGACATGGTGCTGTAAAAAAAATATTCCACCACCAGTACAGCAGAGCAAATGAGAAACTAAAGATAAATCTGTATTTCAGTTCAAGTAAACAAGGTAACCCAATTTGATATGGCAGACAATATATACGACATAATTAAAAACATTTTAAAACTACACTTATTAAGCATCAGTTATGTGACAACACCTAATTTGTTTAAAAGTAGAAAAGCCATTGATACTACCATAGAAACTATCTGATATGCTGATATGCTCTTAGGCATTCATGAAGACCCTTAAGCATTTAAAAAAAAAAAAAAAAAGAAAAGACAACCATGAAAAAGCTTTTGACATGGTGCCAACATCTGCTTGTTAGGGCTAAACCTACAGTTAACAGAGGCATGGATTTTTAAGATGTATGTGACAAGTCATAGTTATACTCTCATTAGCATATGAACAACTACAACATGGCAACAGTAAAATACAAGGACGATTCTCACCCAGAAGAGCAATCACTAGCTCCTGGAAGAACAGCTTACACCACGCTTACAGTGAACTCAGCCTTTCACCAACAGGGTTTATCTTCTTGATTCACTGCTGACAACACATGGCTACAGTATTGTCTTTAGGAATGCAAAACAGGATTTTAAATGTTACTTTGAAGTGAGATGCTCCAAGGCACCTGGATGAAACCACCATGTAAGGTAGATGAAAGAAAAAGGGTTGCTATGTTACTGACGTTAGCAGAAGAAAAAAAATATCTTAATTAAGATGTACTTTCTCTCTAGGAAAAGCTATAACATAACCTTCCCTGAACAAACATGTCAGAAATGTTTTGTTTAACTCATAATCTGAAGCAGAAAACAATGGAAAAAGGAATCTGAAGGAGAGGGGAAAAGAGTTAGAAAACTTTATTCCCTCCTACAAGAAAAAAAAATTAAAAAGGCATGAAAATTATCTTCAGCACACCACATTTTCTCCAAATACCAATTTCCTTATTATCAGGAAGATTTTCCTTGCCCAGGAGAAGTACGTATACACAAAGATTTAGGCGAGTTGAGAACTCAACATGTTTGACTTCCAGTGTTACATATTTCTAAATCACTCACAGGAATACTGCCCCAAAAGCCAATTTCCTAAATAGTGGAAACACTTCAAAAGACAGAGTGACTTTAATAGAGAAGAAAAATACTTTTCCAGTGTAGCCTTGAACAATGTTCTAAACTTAATTGCAGCAATGTGTCAAAAATATACTGCCACAAGGGATGTGTAAAGGACTATAGATTAATAAAGCTAATCTCTTCCTTCCACTCAAGTGCATCTAAAAAACTTGAAGTAAACCAGCTGATAAAGTAACTTCTCTGTGGTCATAATATTTAAGCAGAGAAAACATTATCAATGTGGTTGATTTTCCAAGGGAGGATATTTGATCTTGCCTGGCTGCCTACATTATAGGAGAAAGTTTGAGAAATACTGCACGACCTATCCACATTATCTCCCTAAAAGCAGTTTGCTAAGAACTCCTAACCTTAGCCGCTGTAATAAAAAAAGATGTGCATACATGCAAATCATGTGGTAAGTGTGACAGAGGAAACCGAAAACTATATTTCATGAGCTGAAATCACTGTTCGTCTGAAAATCATAGATGAAACCTCAAAATTATTCTACAGGTACCAGTTTAGGGTACTTCTAACACCATATAAATGTGGAATTTTACCTAGAGAAGCCAGAGAGCTCATTGAAGTTGTATGACTACAACCCCTGCCTCCTACATGGGAAGCTGAGGACTGGAGTTCAGACCATTATCGCTATCTTACATGGTGACAGCAAGCCTTTTTACTCCTTTCTTATCTCCAGACTCCTGGTAAAAAAAGAGGCATATCTTAACAGGCTACAAAGACAGCAAGCAGCCTACAGAAGAAACACAAAGAGTTAAGCAGTGGAGTGTCATGACTGCTATTTTATCAGCTTTTTTGTTTGTTTGATTCCTAACACCACAGAACTACCAAAGACGTCAATTTGTTCTAGACTATAATCAGATGCTTTATAACACAAAAGTAAAAACTTACACTTGGCCAAGAAAGCTTTTCACAACTAAGTCTCCCAGAATCTAGTGATACACAGATACCTAAATGCTTTTGTGTTTGAGCTTAAACACTATCTGCACTCCAGCCAATGCTGTGTGCTGAGCTTACCTTGCATCACAAGAGGAACTTCTCCGGCATGTAGGAAATGAAGACCTGCTATTCAACTAAAGCTGAACTGCATTAGTATTCTTTTGTAGGAATATTCCCCAGTAAACTGCCACGTGTACAATTCAGTGTGTAATAACAATCATTTAATAAAATTTATTTTTATTTTTTTCATGAATATTCACACAATAACTCTCAAGACATCCCACAGCCTGCTACTAAAGTGCTGTATAGTTTTATTTCCAATACATATTAAAAACTGTGCTGAAAGTCTTAGACTCTCTGCATATATGAAGAAGTCTGCCTAGTGATACTACTAAATACTGACAATAACAATAGTGAATACAGTATTCCTTTTTAACTGGAAAAACTTGTTTTGAGCTTGGCTTCAGTTTTGAAAATTGTGCACTAGGTTATATCGTCTCTCAACGAACACTACCTCCCATCATACATAGTCACTACTTAATACAGAAGATGCAGACTGACTTGGGAGAGTGAACAACAAATGTGAGGCATGCACTAGCTCCCATAAGATATGGAGGAGACATTTCAAAATTAAATACCTAATGCAAATTATTACCTGTAAAATGGATTAAAACCAGCTCAGTCTGAAGCCATTTCAGTGATTTCCATGGGGGGGGGGGGGGAAGGGAAGAGAGGAGGGAGGCGGAAATCATCAATATGCCTCTATTGCACACAAAAATAATTATATTTCAGCAGAAGTGCCCTTAGAGAGACTACAATTTGGCACGCATCAGGTACCAAAATGCACTGGATATACTGGACCAGTCCTAACTTGCACATAAAATATTAAACTTTTTCTATAGTGGCATTTCCTAGTAGAGAAAACACGACTGAAAACCAATTCTCCTTTGATGTCTAGGTTTTGCACAACACTGAGCCAGTATTATGACACTTGAAGGCAATTATAACTGTAAACTAGCATAAGATCTTCAAACATTAAAATTTATTTATTTAACTTCTTCCAGCTTGTTTAAAACATGGAAAAAATAAGAATACCATGGATGCCTTATAAAAAAACCACCAACAACAGACAAACATAAAAATCATGCACACTGCAATCCTGGAAGAATACAGTGATTACAAAAGGTTGCAGACAAGAACCTCGCTAGCACCTTGGTGAACCCAATTCATGTGAGGGCTACAGGAAAAATACAAAGCTGATAGAAGAAGCTTTGACAGCAGCTATTAAGGTTATATTTTCAGCTATCTCAGAGGGGAAAGGTTGAATCTTATTTTAGTAGAGAGTGTTTCTGGGCATAATGGAAATGTTATGTTATGACTGTGTTTTGAATGTGACAGCTTAGAATTACAAAAAACACTGCTGTGTATCCTACTAAATGAAATAAAATATACACCTTCAGAGACTCAAAGAATGCAAGAAACTGTAGTCCATCATTTCATTCTTCCATGCAATCAATGTGTAAAATAAAAGCAGATATTCTTGACTGGATTAGCTGCCATTCCTTTTTCACTCAATCTCTCTTTTCTTCTACCACAGTTCTGTGAGCAAAAGTCAGAGGTTTTTTTGTCTTAATTAACAAGCAGCTTCACTCATCTACCGTTTATCTTCAATAAGCCTGATGCAGGAGTTGTGTCACTGGGGTGTGCTCAGTCCTACTGCAACAACACTTGCAGAACATGGGCTGGCAAAGCATAAGCCCAGTAAGTACGCAAACAGCATTTCTGCTTTACTTCCAAAAGTAGCCCCATTTTCCTTCCTTTTACCCAAAGACTAAAGAAAAAAGAAAAAAAAAGAAAAAAAAGGAAAATATCCAGAAGTCTTTCACTCACTCATTACCCAAAAATAGCAACAAATCTCCTGAATCAATTAAAGTACAATGTACAAGCAAGAAACAATCAAAGTCATTGTTTCTAAATATAAATACTTCCAATAAGGCAAGCATTTCCAATTCCATAGTAACAAACCTGAAATTAGATTTACAAAAAAAAGAATTCTTTGCTCCATAGCAACAATTTGCTATCACTCTGCTTGTAAATGAGCAAATTGTGCCTGAAGTGCAGTGCAGAGAACTTCACACTTCGGAAGTGGTGAGAAGTTTAAGGAAATGTGGAAAAAAATTGATCTCTCTGATGAGCACCTGAAAAGGCATGGGAAAAAATAACAGCTAGAAATCGTTAATATAAGACTGATCTATAAAACTTTACTCCATTCTGTTCTTAAGAGCTGATGCTTTTTTATCTTTCCATTCTAATGGTAACAAATCTCTGTAGTTTCCTATTACAAGAAATCTCTGATGTTCCACAATTTTTATTCTATTAGCCTTCTCTGTCTTACTTGGAAGCAGTTTTCAAACAAAACTGTCATAAAACAGTTTTCCAGTCACATTATTGTTTTTTTATTAGAATACAAAACATTTCTAATAAAGAACTCGTGTCTACTATTCCAAGACTGACTCCTGCACACATGTAAGATACGATTAAACAAAAGCAAATTATCAGGCCAGGATATAGATTTACTATCAATCAGCTATTCAGCTATTCATAGAACAAGAAGACTGCTTTGATGAAATAGGAGGAAAGGAAAGGAAATGTAGGATCCAGTCCGGAAAGTGTACTGGAAGCATATATATGTATATATATATATATATATATTTAATACAATTAACCTTATTTTAAAGTATGTCTCAAAAGAAAACATTCACTAAATATAAATTCTTGAACATACATATATAATATAAAGCAGACACTAACAATTCCAATATGCAAAGACAGTGTAAGAACTGCAAGTGAAAGGTAAAAAATCTCTGCTGAAGAGTACATGGAGGAAAAAAAAATCTGACAATCTCTACATATAAATAAATAGCTGGATCAAAAAGGAACATTTGTTTTAGCTCCATGAAAGCTGCAAGAAGAAAGAAAAAGAAAATGTTAATCTATTTCATGTTATGACTACAATATTAGAAATGGAAATGGATAAATACTGGAATAAATTCCATGGTTTTGCTGCAATGGATATTCTTTTTCCCTATTAGCAGAAATTGATTAGATCATATAGATTTTACTCAATTAACTAAGGTAATGAGAAGGGAGAATAAGAAACAGCAACACTCAATTTAAGCATTTTTCACAATTGCTGGGTGTTGGCAGGGTGGAGTGAGGGGAAGGTGCTATATACAAGGCAAATGCAAAGAGGTATCAGGTACACAGATTCTGAAATGTAAACTCTGTGAGCAGTGAATAAGGAAAACAAAGGTATATAATGTAGAATTACAGAATTCGATTTTATTATTAACTTTCATTTATAGAAAGAGATTTCCTCAGAAAAGTTTTTGCATAATGTTAGGGCGTTTCTCTTTGCAGTTTCAGAGTTACTGAGAAGCCACTTATTCACTACCTTAAGACATTTTTTGAATAAAACATATCCTCTCTTTCACATTCATAAAATACGTGCTTCAGATTTTCCTTTTTCCTTCTACAGTGTTTCCAAATGCACACACTAATAACCTGCTCTCTGTAACAGGTTCCAAAAAATGGACAAGGAAAATGTTCAGTTCCATTCTGAAAACAGTCGAAGTCATGATAAAGGGAAAACTGTACAAAGTCAGTGGTGAATCAGATATTTGTACAAACTAAATGTTGCCATAATGTACAATTTGCAATCAACTGCCAGATAAAAATTTGAGAGTTCTAGAACACACAAAAAGACACATACCAAAATAAAAATGCTACCTCTTGCTCTTTATTCCTCATTCACAAAAACTTAAGGTTAAACTAAAAATAATACCAATTCATTGGGCATTGATGTAGAAACTGGATATGTTGCAAGATCTTAGTGGATCAAGTATTTTCATTTCCCTGAGATATATTTCCTGTGAAATGCTGTTTTTAATTTTTTAAAAATAAAAATGTATTGCACTGCTACACGCTCTCTGCGGCTCCATCTCCGCAAAGCCAAAAAGCAAACTACTTTTTATTAATCCAGCATAATGCTATAGGGAGGTTTAAGTCTTGGCATAAAGATCCATCATTTTGTGAGGTGTAATTTTTTTTGCAGCAGTGCTCTTGTAGCACTTCACAGTCATCCAACGACCTACCCTCCCATCCCGAAGAGAAAGGGAGGCAGGGGAAGCTTTCTGTATGTAAATCACAAAAACATCCTTACTTATCAAAAAATAAAAACAAACTCTCAACCACACAGCAATTTATTAAAATGAAATAGAATCTCCTGATTCACATTAAATCCATTTATTTCCACTACTTCAGCCCTTCTCGTACACTATAATGTAATCCCATTTTTTTTTTCATGAAACACACATTATCTTTCATTCATTCTTCTCTGAATATTAGTGCAATGCATTATTCTTTTCCCTAAAGACATTTCTGAATGAAAATGAGCAATGTCTAATTCACAAGAATTCATGAACTAAGAAAGACACTTCCTCTGATGACTGGTCTCTAATCAAACAGGGGCCTATAGTTTGAATATGTGACAGTCTACACCCACGTGGATTGATAAAACAAAACACAGTTTCAAAAACAGTGTCCAAAAACATGCCCTGAGATGACATGAGTGGGCAATTGGTAGTGTACAGTCATGCTGTGAAAGAGAACCTGAATTAACTAATATTTATGCCGAGCAAATGATCACTGTTCAGGAGCAAACATTAATTGCTTGGCAGCAAACCCAATCAGTTCAGCATCCACAAGCAAAGAACCAGCGAGTACCTTCAGAGAGCAAAGGCTGTACAAGGGCTACTGGAACTATTACATCAGGTCAGGGAACAAGAATTAATGAGCTGGGAGAACTAGACACTGTATCACACTGTACATATTTCACAGTGACAAAGGTCATGAATAAATAAATTCCTGTGGATAGTAGATAGAAAGACTAAGCTGACAAATAATAAAATGGGCTTTCTTTCCCATTTTCTTGTGTTGTCCACACAAGAACCACTCACAAGCACAACAGACAAGGTAACTAACAGCAGAAATAAAAGATAATATATGCAGTATTAAAGAGAGACTTCAAGGACTTATCTGATGACTTAAAAAAAAAAAAAAAAATTCTTCCTATGCCTTAAAAGGGAAGGAACAATAAGATTAAAACAAAATGTTACCTATAAAAATAGCAAAACCATACTTGGGAAAGAACAATGTCTACTTAAACAAAAGGTCTCTCAAATTACAGAATCAGATTTATTCCCAAACTACTAAGGAAAACAGTTAAGTAAGAGGAATTAACAACAATAGTAAGTTGCAGAACAATGGAAGCATACACAGAGGCAGCAATTATCAATACTGTGCACACGTGTACAACCTTTCAAGAAATAAAATACAATAAAAAAAAATTGTTAGCCATAAAAATAAGCCACTTGAAACTGGCAAACACACTTTATCAGTTACTGAATTAAGTAAAAAATGACATAAATAGATGGGAGATAATCAACCTATTTTAAGTGACAAAAATATCCTAATAAAGGTCAGCACTGATCTAAGAGTAGGAACATTATTATTATAATTATCATCATTATGGTAGAGGGAAAGGAAAAAAAATCAAGGTCAGGAATTTCTGTTAGAATCATTATAAGATACAGAAATGTTCTTGATTAAATGCATCTCAGTAGCGTTGTGGAAAAAAAAAAAAATTAGAATCAACACAGAGAGACACAGAAGAAAAGAAGCACCAAGTATTAGCAGTCTCTATATTATCCCCCCCCCCCCCTCAAAAAAAAAAAAGTTTTCTACAATAAAAGCAACGTATACCAAGCTTGATAAGAGGCATCATTTAGCCTAATTGCTTTTGTGTTGTTAGTTAATATAGTTCCTTGCTGTTAAAAGAATGATCATCTTGTGAGAATTAATATCACCATTAACAATCGATTATCAATTATAAAATTTAAAAAAAAAAAAAAAAAGTTAAAAATAGTTGAGAATAAACACCTTAAAAGAACTCTGTAAGTACAAAAGCAAGTATTCCAGATTAAGATTGCCTCCTGGGAAAAATATACCAACAGAACTGAAGAGCAGAATTTGGCTGGTAAATCGCTCTACACAAATTAAGATGTCACTAAAAATTAGACTCTTGAGAGTTCTATTAGTCAACTGAGAGAAAGACCACACAAATGAATTGCAAGTAATCAGAACAAGAGCTGCAGAGCTGGGCCCAAGATGGCATCCTGTGTAACTGTTGTCACTATGCAGAATAACAAATCCAAGTTTGTTGACATCTTTTTTTTTCCCCTCAACTAAAAAGGAAATTGGAGTGCGGCAGCTGGAAACAGTGTCACTGAAAGGGAAAATTCTGTGCACCTTTTCTTTGTGCAAAATTATATTCCATTTATAGCACCTTATTATTTACATTCAAAGCAAAATACTTTAAACTTTATATACAAAACAGTGTATGTAGTTAACAAATATAAAACCTTATCACCTACAAACAGACTCCAAAATCTGCACTAAGGCACAGAAAGAAAATAACTTTCACGAATGGTCAAACTGCTGAGTGCATTTTTTAAAATCACTAACCAGAACATTTAGATTCTCAGCACCTCCAGAACACCTCTACACTTGATAAAGGCCCTCTGAAATAACTGGATGTGTTTCACATTATTAACACAAGAAATTTGAAAACTCTTGGGATTTAAATATTTGATATGTTGGGTTTTTTTCCTTTTAAAACCAAATGCTTTGAGTCTGACACAACTAAAATAAATAAGCACCAGAACAGCATTGAATTTGCGTGTAATTTATGTGTAATATTCAAATCAAGTCACGAGTCTTTCAGCTTGGGAGCACTGCACTCAATTCCTCAGGGAGAAAAAGAAGATCATTACTAATGCTGCTCAGTGCGTTTTGATATGCAGTAGCCATTACAGAAATGAAAAAAACCCTATTCAACAGATGCTGGACTGAGCTCCACTTTTGGATAATTCTAGCCACAAACAACAGACAAAGGTGAATGGACAGTCTGCAAATCAATCATGGAAATAATAAAAGTTAGAGTCTAGGATAGCACACTTGTTATGCCTTTGCCAAAATTCTTGTGGCAGTTAAATGAAAATGCTAGCTTTGAGATAAATGACAAACCTTTTCTGTTCTATTTATGGTTAGTTAAGTCTCAATGAAGAGCTGTTTTATGCATCTTCATAATTTGCTCATGAACCACACAAGAATTAACCGAACAATATCCTTAATTACATTGTTTTTGCAACAAGATACAAGTACAGAACATAGGGGCAAGTGGGTATTTTTGTTTCATTCTTTGTTTCCCAAGCTCAGATGAAAACTGAGAATGGCAAGAAAGTAAGTTTCCACTACCTGAAAGCAAGAAATAGGCTTCCAAGATTACCAGTGTATAGCCCAAGAAGATTAAATTTCTGCACTTAAGCCATAATAGTGGACAATCTAGAGAGGACTGATGTTTAGCTGAATTGGTGCTATTTGCTCTGATGCAGAAGAAATAGGAAGCTGTTTTAACCTTCCATTCACACTTTAAAATAACAGACAGCATGCACATAGCAAACTCCAGCATGGAGCTCTTACCAGTTTTCTTGTAATTGAGATCTCCTAGGCAACTTGTGCAATGAAATGAAAGTGAGAGTAAACTTATGACTTCCAACCTTGTCACAATGGACAGGTAACACTAGAAAGAAAGAAAAAATGCCAAAACTCTTGTGGATCTCACAACACTGATGAATTCAGCTGCAAGTTAATTTCAACTATCCTACAGATAAGATTCCCCGTATGACGAGCAATACAAGAATTGCTAAAGAGTGGCACATGGGAATCCAAACACCTCCATGCTAATGAGATGGTGGCTGAAAAAGGAGAAAACTTCTGATTGCCTAAAATAGTCCTTGCCCTTCTGCAAATGGTCAGATAATCATGTGTAAGACATCATGATTTAAAGTTACAGTAATGATATCTTGCAAAACTAAGTTGTTTAAGAAACAGTCTCTTACATCTGCTTGAATACACTGTTTCATTGGCAAGGTTAATAATTTATGGAAGGTTGTGACTACTTCTAACAAAAACAAATATATGATTAAGTTTTGTATACTAAAGTGTTAGGTGGTGTGTGTGTTAGTTTAATTTTAGTTTAGCTTTAAGTAGAAAACCAAGAAATATTTTTATAGCAGTTTTCCTAATTATCAGTCAGGATAGGTTAATATTATACATATGGTTTCTACAGAACTTAATTTCCAGGCTAAAATATTTTCAGCTCTCGAGAAATCTAGGTCCAGATCAAATGCAACATTTAATCTTATTTGTATTCTTGTTTACCAAAATTTCAACCCAGTGACCTGCTATCATATATGCCTGAATTTCTTTTCAGTGAAACTGGAAAGTCAAAGCCTGGTGTGACAAGTTCCTCTCCAACACAGTTACGGCATAGTTTATGCTTGCAGTTGGATCTCCCAATTTAGATGAGCCAAGGAGTTGTAAGACCTAAAGGATGGGAAAAGTTGATTTGCACTGGACTGTCAGTATCCACCCAGATTCTGAGAAGGAAAAAACCACATGCAAAAAAATCCAATAAGGTCTAAGTCTAAAAATTTATCTTCCCTATTTAGGTATGTTCAAACAATGCCGAAATAAGCATTGACATGAAATGCTGATGAACAACCCAAATCTTTCTCCTGATTCTTACCATCTAATTTGTGCCTTTTACTATCTAAGCTCTATAACTCCAAAGCATCCGCTCCTGCATTTCCCTCCCAGCACCTATAATCCAGGAGAGCACCTCATCATCGCTGAAAACTTACCAGGAATTCAAGGTTCAGAAGTTCTAATCACAACACAGTGTTTCATCTCATACATAACTACCCTATGCAGCATTCATCAGTCTACTAGCTCTCATCTTTCAATTCTGCATTTCTGTGTTTTTGAGGATTTTTTTTAAACCCCACAAAACAAAACATTGACAACAAAAACATAGGGAGAAAATATATTTGCAGGGTTCTACTAAAAAAACAGGTCCTTAATGACTTGTCTTAACATTTAGGTCTGTAGTGAACCTGTATCATTCACATTTAACCACAAAAACATTGTGAAGTGTCACTTAATACCATGAAGAAGTTTGCTACATGAAATTATTCACTACATAAGAATTCAAATTTTTGTCAACAAAATTTGTGATCTCATAAGAAAAACAGGTAGTTAGACAAGAGTTACTATCTACAGCACCTTGTTATTTAGATTTAATTACATCAACTCCCTTTAACTTTTTCTATCTCAGCTCTGTGATCAACTGCTGTATCACAACAGATTAATCATCTCATTCTCTATCCTGTAGTTAACAGCATTTCTGTGCCTGTATAAATTTATATGTATACATAACTATATTCATTTATTTTAGAAGAAAATAAATGATTTGTTTATATTTTGCAGTCTGCTGAAGCATGCCAAGTGTGTGTTTGTCACCAGATATTAACAGCCCAGTGATGCCTATTTTCAGTTCTTTCACAGCATGCTACTTGATCCTAAGTATGCTACACTATCTTAATTTTAGTTATTTATTGTTCTTCTAAAGGACAACTGCAATGCATCTTCATGATTCAATAAGAGTTACCTCATCTGTTTTTTCCAAAACAAAGGAAATAGCATAGTCTTTTTGAATTGTCTCGTTAAATATATCATCCCACTATTACAGTGTTGCAGGAGCAAAATAACATAATTCCTGAATATGAAGCATGTTTTTTTTTTTATCCTCATGCCTTCTTACTTTCATTAGTAGCTTCTGCATCAGATAGAACCACATACCTTTAGCTATTCCAATCATGAATCATCCTGCAATGTTTTGACAATGCTAACTAAATTCTACTTATGCTTAAATGACCATTTTGATTCTTTTTATTTATTACTGGATCTCACAGCATTTGCCTATTGACAACCATCTGGTGTCTCGCTTATTTTTCCCTCACTAACCACCTTTCTCCTTCTTCAACACTGGTTTTGCATATTTTTACAATATGCTAAAATGCCAGTATCAGATAGTACGTAATGCAACTATATAAAGTGCTCAATTAGGTATCAAAGATCTCCAACTAATGATTTCTGTTCCGTTGTGACTTTTTCTTTTTGGCCAGTCAACTCTGTACAGCATGCACAGAAGTTTAGTAGTTTTGAATATACTATGTATTAGCAGTTAGATCTGTAGTCTTATGTAGTAAAGGTATAAAGCAAGAGAAAAAACCCTACTAGGCAAATTTTAAGCATATACTGTCTGTATTCAAACCTCTTTGTTACAGGAAAGTAAGTAGCAATTTTAATCTACAAAAGTGATGATTTTTAAAAAATAAATAAAAATGTTCAGCAGAATATATATAAAAATAAAATGTAGTTATTCCTGTTCCTCTAGGGTTGTACTATACAGTGAAGCAAGCAACACTTCCAAGCTATGTATGTAAATCTTGCTGCATATCTACAATCTACCATACCAGTACAGACACTGTCTACCCTGTAACAGCTTATGTACTGCTGGAGTTTCCTATTAAAAAAAAAAAAAAAACAAAAACAACAAAAAACACCCTTTGATTAATTTTACCTACTTAGTAACAAGCTGTCTACTGGCACTGTTCACATATTTTATTTACTAAGTGACAGTACTGTTTTCCAGTGTTTTAATTTCCTGGCAACAGCAGCTGGAATGATGAACAAAAAAACCTGATTTCATCCAACAGCTCAAGGCGAAAGAGAAGGTAATCCAAAATGAAAACTGCAGACAAAGGGACCACACTGCTTATAAGTGCTGATAAAAGGGTGTAAAGTAATGTTTCAAATAATGATACTGGACTCCAAAATAACCAGAGACAGTTCAGGAACTACAATTTAAGGTAAGCTGATGTATAAAGGTGGGACTCAAGGACAACTTAATCAGAGTCAATTATGATAAAACAATGGGGGAGTTAAAATCACAGAAGATTAGACTCAGCAACATTAGGCCTAGCTTTAGCTACATAAAGCATATAGATGCAGGTTCTAAGGTAGAACACTGGGATCGTTTCCAAAGTCAAATCAAGACAAGTGAGAGCTTTAGACTTCATTTAACACTCACACTTATGCAAATTTGTAAATACTTTGCAAATCTTCCTATGTTATACTTCAATGAGAAGCACATGTCAGCTATAGAAAGCAATAACATTAGATCACTTCAGCGTTCAATTTGACATTGTATATAGATCAATTAATATTTGTTTTATAGAATCAGAGAAATTTAGATGAAAGCTTCCAAAAACAGACAAATAGTTTCACATACAACCTTGGAGTGAAAATAATTGCAATATTTAAAGCTTCAGATTCTGAAAAGAGTAGCCCATTATGAAAGCACTTGAAAAAGTTACAAAATAGTTTTAGACATCCGTTACCAAAAACATAGTTTGCCTAATTCAAAATAATTCATGCAGATATCAATAGCTTGTGGGGTCTCTTCTGCAGACATTCAAAACCCACCCGGACGAGTTCCGATGTGACTTGATCTAGGTGTTCCTGCCCAGGCAGGGGAATTGGACTAGATGAGGTCCCTTTTGAGGTCCCTTCCAATCCTCGACATTCTGTGATTCTGTGGCTTCTAGAAATACATAATTTATTATAACATCTTCAATAATTAATAATTAATAATAATAATTAATTTTATGTATCACATTAAAAAGTAGGACAATTAAGAACTGGTATTTTATTTCTCACATACTTTACATCAGTACATTCACTTGTCTCATTAAGAACATTCACTGTATACTGGATAGGCAGAAAATATCTAAAAAGAAAATATCATGTGTATCCCTTTTTTCATTCCTTCAAATTACTCAAAATTTATTAAAGCATAAAGAATAGAATCTTATAGGATTACAGAATCACAGTATATATAGCTCAGGTTGGAAAAGACCTTAAAGATCATCAAGTCCAACTGCAACCACAACCTAACCACAACAACCAACCTAACTCTAACAACCCTCTGCTAAATCACATCCCTAAGCAAGACAACCAAACGGTTTTTAAACACATCCAGGGATGGTGACTCAATCACCTCCCTGGGGAGCGTATTCCAGTGCTTCACAAGCATTTCTGTAAAGAAGTTTTTCCTGATATCCAAACTTACCCTGGTGCAACTTGAGGCCATTTCCCCTTGTCCTGTTATCTGTCATCAGTGAGAAAAGACCAACCCCACTCTTACTACAATCATCTTTTAGGTATTTGAAGAGAGCCACAAGGCCTCCCCTCAGACTTGGCGGAAGTCAGTAAGACCTCCCCATGTTGGGGAAGTCTGACTGACTGCCTTTTGCCTTGTATGGATCATTATAGAACAAACACATTCACTGAAAAATATCTTAAAGTTGTGATAGAACTTAGTCACACATAACTCTAAACGTGACAAAAAGTATTTAGAGGCTGAAATGCACAAGTTTTCCAAAAGCAGGTTAATGTTGTGAAAATCATCAGGGCGGCATTCCTTTTATGTCTCTGTACTGGAAGACACTGAAGAGTATTTTCAGTTTGACTTTACACACAATTATGGCTTTCATCCTAGCTGAAAGATTACCAGAATAAAACACGTTCTTTCTATGTAACTTCGTAAATGAAAGAAATTACATTCTCAATGAAATGTAAGAGTAACAAGGGGAGCAAAAACATGTAACAATAAATACTTCAGCGGTGTATGATGTCCCATTTTTTACAGATAAAAATAAATTTTATCAGCATGCATAAACTCTTCCATCCAGAAAATGACTAAGTATTTATCTGGTGCTGTACTTTAAACAAGCAGATTTAATAACAGCAAGGAGTGGGTTTAAACCTTGAGTGCCTCAATCTTGGCAAACTTAGGTTGAAAACTATGAATTCTTAGTACTTTACTTTCCCAGCTTGAGGCATAGTTCACAATTTAGAACATTTTTAATGCTTCTTAAACATATAAACCCCAGGACTCTGGAGCACTCAATATGATTCAGAATCTTCCTCCCCTCCCTGTTTGATATGCTACAGAAATGTAATTTCTAAATACAGACAGGATAGTATCTGTGGAAAAAAAAAAAATGTATTTAGATCCCAGAATATAATACAGTGCTAACCTATCTGTCCTTTAAATACCTGCACACAATAAGTTCACTTAAAACTGATCTACAATTCTTACACATTCATATCACCAAAGCCTGAATATTCACACAGCTTGTGTAGACAGCCCTGCTCTGTTGAGTTCTGCACAAAATTACACTAATAAATAAATAAATAAAGTTTCCTGAAGCTTCTAGATAAGAATTAAATTAATTGCTTCTAGATAAAACAGCACACCCTCAGCCTATTTGAGATTCCAGTAGTTACCCAGAAAATGAAACTGAAACAACTCATCTTAATCAGTGCCTTGCACACTGCATTGAGCCTGCAAATGGCACAAACTGAAAGAAACCAAAGATTGCTTGTAACTGCTCCTGCTAATAGGAGTAAAACTATTTTTGTTTTAAACAATGATATACTAATGACATTGACCACATTATAATAAGGTGAAGGATGGATAAAGTATTATTTATTGGAAACAGGGTAATTCTGTTAGTCCTTTCAACACGAGAAGGAAGGAAAAAACAGGCATTTCTTGGAAACAGAACTCACTGGACTTCACAGCAGTCCTTCTAGAAACTACAACAATCTGAGTTGTAATTTACTTTCCCAGTACACACTTGAGGCACATGCATCAACATAACATTTATTAAGAATTAACCCACATCCAAAGGTGCTTCTTCTACTGTAACACACAGCAACTACTCCCAAACCATTCCATGATTCTACAGGAAGCACACAGTACGACTTCCCTATTCAGCAAGAAGCTAAAGCAAACACAAAGGCTATGCTAACTACCCAAACCCCCCAAGACCCAATTCAAACGCAGCATAGAGCTGACATTTCAGGATCCTGGATCCTGATAAAGTCCTTCTAATAGAAAATTTGCGAGGGGTTTCCAGACTTCTGCAGGAAACAGCAACTTCTTTAAATAGCTAGGGCCCAAAGGATGCTCATGGACCTCGTAGCACTTTCCAGATTGGGAAGTCTCACAGCCCACGGCTTCTTCCCATAGCTGTAAACGTGCTCTCTGCACTCAACGCAGAACCTTAACCCCAGGCTAATCTCTCAACCACTCTCCCAAACCGCCACGCTGAAATTAAGGGCAAGCACCCCTTGCTCTCTAAAGCTTTAAAATCAGACAGAATGTAGCCACAAGTAGCAGAGAATGGCGGGAAGGAGGAAAAAAACAGTTTCCTGTCGCTTTAATCCCTTCAATCAGGCTGCCCGCCTGCTCGCCGAGGAGGAGGCCGGCAATGAGCTGCCACCGAGGACAGCCCGACCGCTCGGCGCTGCTTCCCACAGCCCGGGAGGCGTCTGGGCTGAGGGGCGGCGCGTTTTGGGCTGCCCACCACCGCCTTCAGCCCTTTGCAGAGCCTTGTAGCGGGGCTCCGGGAAGCTGCAGGGGAGGGAGGGGGAGACGGGGGGACGAAGGCTACACACCCAGCAGCAGGCCGTCCATGTCAAAGATGAGGTGAGTGACCGGCCGCAGCGCGGCCGTGGAGGAACAGGAAGAAGCCGACATGGCGAGCCGAGCCCCGCGTAGAGGCGGCGCAAGCGCAGCAGCCGGAGCGGATGGGGAGCAGGGAGCGGTACTGCCGCGGGGGAAGGCGGGCGGAGCGGGGCAGGGCGGGGGTGCCGGGCCGTTGCGTGCGGTGCTGTCCTGCGGAGCTCGAATAGCCGCCGGGCGCCCGCGGGCACAGCCACTGGGTGGAGTGCGGTGGAGCGGGAGGCACAGGGCAGGCGCCGCGGGGCGGACCGTGGGCAGCGGCACCGAGGGACCGCTTAAAAAATTTTTCTCTCTCTCTCTCTTTTTTTTTTTTTTAAACAAGGAAAGTACTATTTTCTGCTTGTCTTTTTTTTCTTTAGAAGTTTTGTTCGTTTGTTAATCCCTTTGGATGCTGCTCTCTGGGAGGACTGGGGAGTTGCTCCTGTTTTGATAGTGTAGACAGCATTTTCTCACAAAGTTGTGCTGTGCCCACGTAGAGATTCACAGGGGTGCAACTACTACTAGAGCTATAAATAGAGTCTCAAATCTACTTAAAACCGTAGGTTTAGAGAAGAAGAAAGCAGCGGTGTATAAAAATCAATTATGTTCTTCTTAACGGCTGTTGAGTGTGACTCTAGTTCCTTTTCATTTCTTTCTTTTCATTCTGAAGTTCGAGAAACAAGCCAGTGTGCCTGAGAATAAGGGAATCCTTCCAACATACACCACCAACTGGTTGTCTCTGAGTAGTTGTGAGCAGAAGTTGCAACTTTCCTTCACCAGCATTTCCACATTCATTTTTTCCACACAGACAAACTCCTTTGTGGTCATCAGGGTCACTGGTTACAGGTCAAAACCCCATCAGCAGAAGCAGACACAATGTGGCAATCTCATGCACCTAAGGTGCCACATTGACGTGAAGATTAATGCTGCTTTTTGGTTTTTCTGCTAAAGCAATGTTGGAGGGAAGTGGTCTCTCACTTGTAGGTAGGTCTCCCAGCACTTTGGTTGTCCCTGACAGTTCTTTCATTTGGATAGGCAGTATTTCAGCTTTTTACTAAGCTGGTTTTGCTTTTTAAGCTGTAATTGTAGATGTCATATGATTGTATTTGAATTTTAGTTTAGAATTCTTCTGTGCCTTACCTACTTACATAGGTTGTGGATGCCCCATCCCTGGATGGGTTCAGAGCCAGGCTGGATATGGCTCTGGGCAGCCTGGTGTAGTGGTTGGCAACCCTGCACATAGCAGGGGCGTGAAACTAGATGATCTTTGAGGTCCTTTTCAGCTCAGGCCATTCTGTGATTCTATGATACCTACTCCAACATCTCTTCCTTAAATAGACCCTTACCCAACGTTTGTGAGAAACATCCCAGACACAGATTCATACCACTTTTCTTGGAAGTGAGAGAAGAGATAAAATGTCTATGGCCTTTTATTATTAAAAAGATAAAAATAAATTTATCTTCCAAACAAAGTTGTTTTTTTGTCATTTTTATTTTGTTGTTTGTTTTTAATGTCTCATTTTCTGGTATTTAGCCAGGTATAAACCCTTAGCTTGCCTATGTAATCTAAGAAAAAGGCTATGCCCTAAGCGTATTTTAAAAAAATTATTTGTGTCGTCATGATGTACATCTACTAGTTCTTGTGTTAAGAAAATTGATCCTGTACTTTTTCATCTGTAGCCCTACAATGTGGTTAAGAACAATGCCTGCAACTATTTCGCTTCTCCAATAAATAATGTGCATCTACTCAATGTTCAAACGCTTTTTCAGGTTGCAGTTGTCTTTGATCACAGTTAAATGAACTTCTGAATAAACTAACATAACTGTTCTTTTTATGTTCAAAAAAAAGTTAATCTGTTAGAAGAAAAAGTCATTTCAATACTTGTAATCCTAGTATTCTCTTTAAAAGACTGGATTTCTGCTGTAGGAGTGTTAGCTATTGTGGCAAAAGTTTCTAGAGGGTGAGTAATGAGACTGTACAGCAGTTGTACCTGAGATGGATTCATTTGGTTTCTAACTGTAAAATGTAAAAAATAAAATGAATTCTTCTTTATTTGTATTTGTTGGCATAGTAGCACCTGTACTTCTTAACAAGAAAAAAGCCACATCAGTCTCGTGTTTTGTAACTATTTTAGAGAGAAGCATAATCGTTTTGATCGCAACTTCAACTCTCCCTCAAAAAAAGGGAAAATATTTACTGTCTTTAGCATAATAAAACTCCATGTCTTTTGACTGTTTAAAGTGCAGATGAATCTGAAAGACATTCTGTTTGGGAAAATGTATGCTACTCAACAACAGCCCTTATAGGATTAAGCGGTGTATGCTTAAAATGTCTATTGTTGACATTTTAAGACAGTCAAGTTCGCTGACATACTGATGACCTCAATTTACTTTGTTATTTTGGCTCATCGGTGGTAATCAACATAATGTTAGCTTACTGTTTAGATTTATTCAGCATGACATAGTCTTTTCAGTAACAGAATGAAATGAGAAGAAAGTCCAAGCAAAACTTGTAGTTCATAGTGGATCATAATTTTCTAGATAAACACATAAACAAAGAAGTTTATCTAAGATTTATTTCAGCTGTCTTGAATATTCTTGTCAAACACCACAGTAGTAGTATTTTGTGATAGTCGCCCAAATGCTACTTAGCATTAGTATTTTGTTGGTATTTGTTTTTGAAGAAGTGAAAAATTGAGAATTATGCAGTTGACTTTAATTTGCTATTTTTTTGTTTTAGGCATTTTTCATGTGAAAGGAAAAATAAAAGTAGCTGTTGAGCTGTGGAAAGCATAGTGTGGTGGAAGCATAATAGCAATGAAAACTAATAATTATATGCATGTTAACCTTATTATTAAGTGTGAACTTGTGTTACTGAGAAATAATCATGCAAGTAGGCTTTAATCCTGCAGTCTGAAGAACATAGTTTTTTGTGTGTTTTTAATGCATTTAACTTTCTGTTTAGGCTCATACAACACATGCCAAAGCAGATGACTGAGTTTTTTTGCCGAGGTTATTTTGGCATAATAGGGTACAAATACATGTCCAGTTTTTTAAAAGACTATAGTTAGATATATAATATCTATAAGATATAGATATTGTATATCTTATGTAAGATATAGATGTAAAAGACTATAATTAGTAATCTTTCTTATCCCAAACACATCTTTTTTCTTTGAATTTGTTTTTATGATAAAATTACTTTGGTTTTATTGTTCTTTATGTGACATAAGGTGAAAATACCCAGTTGCCTGTCCATGCAGTTCTTATGTATACAGTACATTCTTATACACAATCCATATATGTCCAGCTCAGTGATTTTGCTAATGTTGTCCTCTTTTTTGTGTGTGTGTTTAAAAAGAAGTTTTGTTACTTATAAACTTTGACTATATTATGTATTTTATGTTTGGCCCAAGACAATTCTTCTTCACGCAGTGTGGACCAGGCAAGCCAAATGATTGGACACATACATTGTACACAGGCCACATAATGTTTTTTAGTCTTCTTGTGTTTGGTTTTGAAGCTAAAAAGTTTTCCCAATCATGGAAACTTATTTAAGAAGTTGTTTTCCTGGCTAATAAAAGTTTCAGAATATGCCCAAGTGTTATCTTGGGTAATAGACTTGAATCAAAATTGCAGTTTGCTATTTCATTACTTTACACTGTTCTTAAAACATGGATTCACTTACAGTAAATGTGTAGCATTGACAGGAGCATGATATACTGTGTGTTTCATATTGAAAAGGCTGACATATTTTTCTTGTTCTGCAGGTGCCATTGCAAAGAGGATAAACAGATTATAATCCATATTGGTTTGAATATTAAAAAAAAGATTCTAAAGACTTGAATAAATCCCTTGAATGAGATGAATGAATTACTTGAGTAATTTAAAAGCTTTCGTGATGATTTACGTGAACAGATTTTAAACCCCCTATTAGTAAGAAATTACTTGGAATGACACAGAGCTAAATGTAATTTAACTCAGGTGTCAACTGAGATTCACAACAGTTGCTATAGTTGAGCCTATAAGCCTTGAGAAGAGGAAACTCCTCCCTGTGATGAATGTCATCAAAGAAAAAAATTTTTCCTTAAGAATGTGAATTAAATTATACGGTTTCTGCTCGTGTTTTTATGGTTGAAAAAAGGAAATTGAGCGTATAGCTTAAGTCAATGAAGCATCACTGTATTTCTGCTGTTCTACAATATTTTTTATTGATTATAAACATATATATATATATAAAAATATAAAAAGTCAAATGGAAGTATATCCTCCTTAAGTATTAGTATGAGTATTCTTATTTTATGCAAAGCATATAGAGGCGTAAGAGCCCTCTGTTGTCTGGATTTTATTATCTTTCACTAATTATAAGTGAGTTAGTTACAAAGGCAAGAAAGATGACGTATCATGCTTAAAGGAGAAAAAAAGTGAAGATATACATTGGAAATCTATGAATTTAGATGAGGTACTATTATACAGCAATGAGGAGTGAAAGTCCAGAAGAACCTATCAAGCACAAGATGGGACAAGGGATCTAACATATTTTCAGATGACAATTTTTATATTTGTTGATGAGAATTGGCAATGGAATGAACAGGTTCAGAAGCTGGGAAATTAGAGTTTAATGTCATGCTTCAGGGTCATTTGTTGTTTCCATTAAAGCCAGAGAGAATAATTATCAGTCCTCTACATTACATGGCTCGTGAATTAGCTTTTTAATGTAATTTTTGGTCTTCCAGTAAAATACTGGCTGCACACAGCCAAAATGTGTAAATGATTAACAGTGTCATTGTCACTGAAATCTTAAATGCTTAATGGATGGGTCCTACTTATCCTTAAACTATCAGAAGGATTTAGGCAGAAGGAAATGCATACCAAGATAAAATTTGAAGTGTTTTATATTGTTTTGCTTTTCCTATGACTTCCTCTTTTGGATGTCTTGTAAATCTTATTTATCTAATTTACATCATCAAAAGATCCAAAAATACTGGTTATACTTACTGGTTTCTTTGTTGGCATGTGATTTTTATGGCTATATTATTTTTCATTTTACTACAGTTTGCAATGAATTATGGGGGGGGGGGGGGGGGGGGGGAGAAGGGGGAAGGTAGTGCCACATGGAATGTGTATTTCATTAACTCTTCTAAGCAAGACATTTCTCACTTAGTTGCCTACAATAAGGGTGGAACTAAATGCAGACACCCTTCCAGTGGTCCCTTTTAAGTCCTGTGTTCCTAAGCTGAACATTGTCCAAGAATGCAATAATTACATCATCAGAAAGTAAAGAAAGAGAACAATTTGTGTTTTCTGGATAACAAGTATTGTGAGGCACTGATCTGTCATGTTTTAAAGTTTTGTGTGCATGTAGCCCAGTCAGCATGCAACAAACTGGAGAGCTGAATCTTCACAGCTCAATTCTGAATTCTGTCCTTGTCCTTTTAATGTTGTTTCTTCTCAGAAAATAGGCCAGAGAGAAATGAGCTAGCTGACCCTCAGCTCAGAACATCTACATACTCAGAAGTGAACACACAGTCAGTACCTAGGTAGTACAGGAGTCAGTTGGAAACCAGCTATGTTCCTTTATCTGGAATGATTATTCTGGTCTGAGTATCTGGACCTATCTAAATAGAGAAGCCATAAAACTGTGCTATAGCAGCTCTGATCAGGGAGCAGAAATGGTGGGAAGGAAGGGGGCAATGCTAAGCAGAGTTAGCCAGCTTCTTGAGTTGGTATTGAAGCTGAGCTATGTTAGATATATTGACTAGGGGAACAAGGATTTTTTCTTAGTTACAAGAATTAGCATATCTCAGAGGCAAGTCAAAATTCCCTGTTGGGAATGCCTCTTTTCCTTTCTGAAGTTACTGCCCTACTTCCTTGCTACACATGCAGACACATACTTGTAATATACTTCAGAACATGCTTTTATGGACAGCCAATGTCAGATACATTTTGTGAGCATGAACATGAAGGCTGCTAGTTTTGGTGTGTGGAAATAATCCCTTTATAGGTCATATACCTACTTTAAGTTAAGCATATCTTTACATGTCTTGAGGAATTAAGTTCAGAGTGTAGATAGGAAAAAGAAAAAGTCAACTACAGTGTAGTAGTATTTCCTATTTTATAGTTGGAATTTAGCAGCAATCAATGAAGGATGTTTTCAAAAATGTTTGTAAGATTGGAAAAAACACTTGTAGATACAACTAGATATTAAAGGTACCTTGAAAGAAGCTTAAAATCTCAATGCTGTCAAGCAAGTGAGAGCTTGAATTTAGTTTTTTAGCCAGTTCATTTCACCTACTAAGTGCACCTCAAACATTTTGTTTTGGGTTCTATAAGGGGAATGCTTGCTCCCAGCAGCACTACAGGACTGAATGGTTCCTAGTTTTGAATTCAAGATCTAGCTAAATTCTTTTCATTGAGACAGAACTGAATATGTGTAATGTTTGTCCAGGATAGACATTTTTCTAAAATTTTTTGAGATTTACAAAGCCATTTTCTAGAATCATAGAAAATTCTAAATTGGAAGCAACCCACAAAGATGAAATCCAACTCTTGGCTCCATATGGGGCCACTCAAAATTCAAACCCTGGGTCTGAGAGCATAATGCAAGTGCTTGTTGAACTCTGGCAGGTTGGGACCATGTTCACTGCCCAGGAGAGCCTATTCCAGGGCCCAGATACCCTCTGGTGTAGAACCTTTTCCTAACACTCAACCTGACCCTCCCCTCATGGAGCTAAATGTAGTTCCTGTGGGTCCTGTCATTGTTACCATAGAGCAGAGCTCAGCACTGCCTCTCCACTACTCTCATGAGGAAGCTATAGGCCACCATCAAGCCTTCCCTTAGTTTGCTCTTCTCTGGGCTGAATAGAGGGACTTCACTCACTTCTCACACCTATTGCCTTCTAGATCCTTCACCAACTTTGTTACCCTTCTTAGATAGCCCCTGTTGTTCCTCTGATTTTTATTTTATTTTTTATTTTTTTAGATTTAACATGTTTCTTTAACCTTTGGAAGTCCAGCACTGGATACATCAAATTTTACAACCTTGGGTTTTACCAGTAGCAAATAGTAAGGTCACCTCATACTAATAGGCTGTCTTCATTGCCACAGATAACAATATTCCTTTGAATTACCGTGAGTACTGAATTACTAATTTTTTCCAATAAGCACAATTTTATTTTTTTTTGAGTAATGAATTATTTGTAGTTCTTGGGAATATTTCTACCTCTGCTTAGTCAGATTGTTCTCCATATTTTAGGTCAATCAGCTGTTTCAGCAAATTGTTACATAAATTGAATTTTACAGCCTATGTAGCTATAAATAATAATCTCTGGTCTTCTATCATAACCAAGTTTACATGTGTTTTAGAAAAGAGAGAGATCACTGATGGATGTTCATGATCAGACTATTGGTACTGTTATGATCAGTGAAGGAAATGGATTCTAAAACCTGCTATGTCCAGGTTTATCTTAGTGCGAATATATTTCAGAATTAAAGCAATTTTTTTGTCATTAGTCTTTACTTGGACTTTTTATTTCCCTTTGTTTCTTTCAGTGTTAGCTGTTTCCTTTCAAAAGCTGGAAACTTCTGTTTCTTCTTACTTGATTTAAAATTTTCTTTATAATTGCTTCTAGCTATATCCTTATTACTTAAATATATTTGGTATTATTCTCCACTAAGACTGATCAGTGGCAACATATCTAGCCTATTATGTGCTTTGTATGTCTTCATACAGTTTGAAAGATTTTTCTGCATTTTTAAATATAAAAAATTATCATCTTGCCAGCCTGATGAAGCAGCTATCTGAAAGGAACTGTATTACAGAATGAAAACTTGTATCACTGTTTCAGTAATGTTTTGTCATTTAGTCCAGTTACTGCTACCAGCAATGAGTAATGACCACATTTGATAACCTGTCTCTATAGTTGTATTTTTATAGTTTTTATCCCAACAACTATGCTCTCATCTGGAAAAAGTAGGCTAATACAAATTTTGAAAAGGTATTAACAAGAGAAGTTGAGTGTGTACCCAATTAAGTAGGATGTGCCACCACAGACTCACCACCTTGAGTTGTGGTTGTGAAATGAGAAAGTGTTAGGCTGCATGGTTGCATTGAAGAACTCTGAGGAAAGCCTGTATGCTTCAGGAAAGAACTTCATTCAGTAGATGGCACGCTTGTCACTGGTTCTCTGCCAGCATTTTCTGGGCTGATATCTAAACTAAAGGATCTTATATTAGGTGGGAATAAAGTAAATGTTTGATCTCTTGAAGTTTTCAACTGTTCTAGTTAAGTATGTGTTTGCTTCTGCTTGAACAACCGAGCAAAGGGTGAGGATCTGCACATACATCTGCTTTTTCTAAATTAACATATCCAGGAAAAATAACTAAATTCATTATCTAGTAGATCCAATGAAATATTTTTTCTGTCTCGTCAGACCTTTATTTCTTTAAGGAACTTGTTTTACACATAACCTGAGGTAGATTAGGTAAATGTTATCTGATAGTAAGAATCTATATCTATAGTGAATGGAAAACCTGGATCATAGAATCAGAGGTTGGAAGGGAGTTCTAAAGATCATCTAGTTCCAAGCCTCCTGCCAAGAGCAGGAACATATACTGCAAGGGATGCTCTGAAAGTAATGCCTCCTATTTTATTATGTTGGGCACAATGCCAAAGCTGTTTGTTGATGGTATGGCAGTAGAGATTGAACCTTCCTGCCAATATTCCATTACATTTTGTTGTGGTGCAATGGATGGCAGCAGAGAGGTAGTCTGACAAGATGGCATCTGACATAGAAGTGCAGATGAAGGAAAGGTGCATAACTGACTTTCTTCATGCAGAAAAATGGCACCCACTGACATTCATCAATGCTTGCTTGTTTATGGAGACCAAACGGTGGGTATGAGCACCATGAGGTGGCGGGTGGTGTGTTTCAGTAGTGGTGACAGCAAGCTGAAAGACAAGCCACATTCCACATGGCCATGCTCAGTTGTCACACCACAAAATGAAGACTGTCTCAATTAGTTCAACCGTGCATATCACTGGATTATGACCAGGGATCTGTGTATGAAGCTGAATATCTACTTCAGTAGGTCAGAAACAGCAGTGGTCACACAGATGCTCATGCAGGAACAGTAAAAACATGGTATGCAAGTTTGTCAGCACCTACTAAACCTATATGAGGCTGAAGGTGACAGTTTGCTAGATCACATCATTCAATGATGAGATGCAGTGTCACCACTACAAGCAGGAATCAGAAGAACAGTCCATAGAATGGAGATATGTGATTTCCCATCAAAGAAAAAGTTCAAGATGCATCCCTCAGCAGGGATGTGCATTGTCTTTGGGGATAAGAAAGGGGTGATCTTTCTGGATCCTCTTGGAACGTGGACAAACCATCTACTCTTTCTGCTGTATGGTGATGCTGACTTTCAGAGTCAAGACAGAGAAGACAATCTTTCTCTTGCAACATGATAATACCAGGCTCCATGCCTCTTTGAAGACTGTGGAGCATATTGCCAATCTTGGCTGAATTGTCCTACCACACCCATTGTGTATTCTGGATTTGGCACTTTCTGACTTCCAACTGTTTGGGCCAGTGAAAGAAAAAACATTTTGACATATTCTGAATTGCACAGTCATCTGCAGTCAATAAGTTTCACAAATTCTTATCATATAGTGATTTTCCTACAGTCCTCCAGAGTAGCTAAATGGTTAAAAAAATTTCAACTGTGAAATTTATTTCTGGTATTTTCAGACTAAGCCAAAGTGTGAATGTATCAAAGTCTTTTCCATTGTTTTTCACTGAAGATTTGCTGCAGAAGAAATACCATTAAAACCAATAATCCAATTTATATATATGAAGATCGTAGGAACAACAGAGCAATATCTTTTCATTCTGGATGTATGTAACTTTCAGAATAATTTTCTCAAATTAGCTACATTCTTTGGATTTTACCATGAAAAAAAAAATAATGCAGAGATTTCAGTTTTGTTACGTAGTTGGGATTAACAGATTTATGTACAAGTGGAAAGATTTAGATGTGCTCTATCATTCTACCAGTTGAAAATGGGAGTGATCTTTATTATGTTTTGTTTTCACAAGGATGCATGCAATTTCCTGGTAGATGAACACGTAGTTGTGTTTGAGACTAAATTAGCAGAGGTGTTAACTAAAGTTAGGAGAGGTGTTTTGATTAACTGAGTCAAAAGGTCTTGCTCACTGTAGCTCTGCTGTAGGATCTTCCAATAAATCCAGTCAGGGATTTTTGTACCTACCTTTCCTTCCAAACACATTTTCAAAACTATTTTTCTTTACCCATTCTGAGAATTTAACTCTATTATGCATATGGACATTCATATTTAGGTGAATAGATACTGTTAGCCACTTTGCAGAGTGGGAAACTGTCCTCAGTGGAAAAACCCACTAAAGACTAATGTTTTATTTTGTATGTTGAATGCCTTGAATTGTAATATTAAAGCAGATAAGTCGTCTTATCGTTCAATTTGTCTATATTTTGGCATACAAACACTCATTTTGTAAAAAATTTTTTGTTGTGGTTAGTTTTGTTGTTTTTTTTTTTCAGTGGATGTTGCATCTCCCATCTTTTGTGGTGATTCCTTCATGAAGGACTTTTCAGTACTTTCTAAAATATGATTTATCAAAACTATGATTTTCATAGAGATTAAAAAATAAATGAGTACTTTCTTTGTTGTCAAGATTTTAAGCAATTGGTTGGACTTAATATTTTTAGTTTCCAATGCTTTCAGCTATCCCATGACAGTTTTTTTCAAGTTGTAATGTAGAACTAACATTTATTATCTGTATTTGAGATAGAGAAAAATTAAAATGCTTTTAGTGTTCTTATTTTACAATATTATTTTAGAGTACAGGGGAAAACATAGGAGAAAAGCTCTGAACAAGCTGTGCTGATTTCTTGAAGCGAAGTAAAATACAACATAAATGTTGCATGTAGATGGCTATTCAGAAATATTGTTTCAGTTTGATTTGTCCCAGTCATTCATTTAGCTTCAGCATTTTGCCTGAAAGGAACATGAAGTTCTGTATTTAGAATGCAAGGGTTGCAGATTCTGTTGTGTCACTGGCAGCAGTTGTTGCATTTCTTTAGATATATCTTCCTGATCAAGTTTTGTTGTTAAAAATAAGTAGATTGGGGTAGATGGAAGAGTATAATACACAAAGTAAAAGCTTAATGACTGAATTTTTGTATTAGGACTTCCTGGGAGTAGTCATTTTCTGTGATCATGTCAGTTATAAAAGAAGTGTTAGTAATCAAAACAAGATTAGCTCTGGCATCCAAAAAACAGTGATCTGAAATAATGCTTCTCACGGTGTTTTAATACAATTTTTTAAACATTGCTGTATAGGTATTCTGCAGGAATGTTTACAATGTGTACTGAAGGCAGAAATATACCTGCAGTTCTTGCACTAACCTAGTTTTCCAAGAATACATGACAATGTCAGTAGCATTTGAAAAGCCTGATAGAAGATCTTCAGTGGCAAACTAAGATGAGTTCTTGCTAAGGTTAGTATGTATTTGCATTTTGAAAACATGTTGAAATCGTTCCTAGCAGTGAATTAGTTTCTTATCAAAAAGCAGTGTAGGCGTTGTATAACAACACACTGTGGGTTTTTTTTCAGTGTTGTCCTTCTCTTTTCCTCTCCACCCTTCTGCTCACGTGACTGGACTTTACACTCATTTACTGATAATACGAGCACAGCCATCTTGTTTGTAAGCCAGAGGCAGAAACAGAAACAATTCTGTGCTGCAAGGTAAAACACCTCTCCCATACCCAGATATGGTTTTTTTATATATGTAGTTTCATTGTAAACTTTGAGTTAATCCATTGTTGGTGTTCATATTCTTTCATGGCTCAAAGCAAATTCTTCATGACTGGAAGTTAGTAATTATGGGAAGTAATAACATGCAATGATGTCTTTTCCTAATTAGATTAATGTATTTTACATAAGAAAGAAAAAAGGCATGCTAATACTATCTTTTTTGCAACAAAATACACTTTACTGTATAGTACTGCAGCGGAACAGAACATTCCCTGACTACAGTGGGCTAAAAAGAGCATAAGCTTTATTGAATTGTGAAAGCATTTTGAATGAAAAATAGAGTGCTTATGTAGTAGAACATTTTCTAGCTGTAAGTTTTTTTTTCTTACCACTTAAGCTCTGGTTGTTTAAAAAGTAATGTTAGAAGTGTATATAATTTTGATTACAGACTCTTTCAAGTTCCAGTGGAAATAAATTGTTAAATAGTTTTGGAGGTGGCTAGGTTTCAAAATAAGCCTGGAGTTTTGAAGTGACCCTGGTTTATTAGCAGTGTAATCTAACCAAATCTCTCTGATTCAAAGGTGGAAAAGTGTGAGACTTAACTATGATTTTCTAAGTGATATTAGATAAAGCTAATCTCTTCCTTTGTATTCTCACACACATTCAACCTGTTAACTGAGTGTAAACATGGTTACTGAGGAAACAATATCCTAAGGGGAACTACTAAGAGAGGATGGCAAGGAATAAGAGAGGAAGAGAGCAGGTATGAAAGACGTCATAGCTTCTAAATAGGTTCTATCTGCCAGGTTTCTACAGAACTCTATTCGGGCAAGCACCCGAGACAAGAAAGAAGGAAGGTGAAAATAGAAGTCAATTTAACAAAAAAAAAAAAAGTTCAAAAGAATGTATGAGTCTGACCACATGTATTGCTATGCAGTTTTGTAATGACTCATTAATAATATGGATTCCATACGCCTTGTTTTCTCACAAACACATTTTCTGCCTTAGGGTGCCCTTGACGTGGATTTTAGGAAGTACAAACCTGTATTTGGGTGTTCAGTCCCTGTCAGACTAGCAGCTGAGGCTGTTCTAATACCTGGAGAACCACAGTAGCCAGTGGGGGAAGCACTTCATATTGTTGCCTGGTGGAAACCTTACTTGGCGGGGAGAGAAGTCAAGCAGGGAGGAACAGCAGCAGCAGCAGCAGTAGTGATGGAGCATTAGTGGAAACAGCAGCACCTGGGCAAGCAGAACTGAATGAAACAAGCAGCTGCATCCAAGAGGTATCCAGTCTGAATCTGTATTGACATGACAATAATATGGGATTCATAAAGAAGAAATAACATTGTTGAGAAAGATTAGGATTGTAGAAGAGTTCGTATGGTGATTTCATGATTTTATAAGAGAAAATTTTAGGATGAGGAATGAAAGAAAATCAGTTTAGAGTGAGAAGGAGGATTAAAGGTAGTCTAGACATTTCAGATGAGTTGCCAAGAAATGCTTAACAAGAATCATTACTGTAGCACTCCAGGCTGTGAAAATGCAGGTTTTAACTGCTCAGAATTGCACTGATCCTGGATTTTTTGTTTCCCGGACAAATGTTTGAAATTAAAAGGCCGAGGTGTAAAGATAGTCTGTTCTTTTTGTTCTTTTTTTTCACATTTTTTTTTTCTTTTCCCTTCCCTCTCCCTTCTGCCCCCCCACCATACTAAAAAAAGCAGAATCAATTGAACAATCATATTACAAAGATCTCTTAGGAAACAGAGCTCAGACAGACTGTTTCTCCTGTGACATTGTCTTAAACTAGACAGACTGGTATGCAAACTTGTTTTCTTCTAGAATCCCTACCATTACAAAATGTATTTAATTAGAAATCAAATCAATAAACTAGAATGCTACTTTTTTTTTTTTTTTTTTTTTTTTAGGGAAGTACTGTTTTATCGAGCACTGCTGACAAACACAGCTCTGAATTAGAAGCTGATGACACGGATTACTCATTTACAGATGTTACTCTTAGCTACATAAGAAGAGTTACATCTTCCATTTATATTAGTTATTACAACTGACAACTGAATATGTTGTCTATTATGGCAGTTGTTAATAGTAGCAGCAAAACATTAGTTCTGAGAAATACACATCAGACAAAAAATGATATGTTCTTTTTCCACTGATAAGCAAAATCTAACCTTAAGAACTCAATGGTGTGTCATACCTAAGGGCATTGAATGAAGGAAAAAAATTACATACAGACATTCTGATATGATTTAAAAAACATATTACTCATTTCAAACATACTTGTAGCATGCTCTAGTCCAGGCCAGAAGATAATGAGACCCCTAGAGCTATTACTGAGGAACTCTTCAAATGTTAAAGGAAAGTTAATACTGATGTGTCACAAGAAATTGGGGAAAAAAAATCTTATTTAATATACTTTTCATATTTCTTTATGATCTTGAAATGTTATAAAAAATAAGATGAAAATGAAATGAGCTAATATAGTCTTGAGCTAATGATAATTTTCATTCATTCTGTTGTGTTGGGATTTTGACTTTTTAAATATGTGTTCTGTTTTAACAGGAATATGTAAAAGTTGTGTAAAGTCCCTATGAAAGAGAAAGGGAAAAGCCAGATAAAAGAAAGAGAGAGAGAACGGAAAGGGGAAGGCAATGTGCAAAAGTTTATTCATAAGGATCTTTATAACTTTGCCTTTTTCATATATCTCTGTCGTGCACTACATGTATTTCTGTTTCTTCTAGATGTTTTGTTTTGTTTCGTGTCAAACATTCAGGACCCATGTAAGCCTCTTCTTATAAGTGGATATTTTTAGTTGGATAATTATTTATTCTTTCAGATATCATTTTTAAGACATTAATTCTAACTGTTGCCTAATCCTATTAAATTTAAATAATGTCTCTCAAATATTTTGCCATGCTAAGTATATTCACAAGGTTTTTTTATTATTTTTTTCTTCTTTTTTTTTCTAGTGTGAGTCAACTATTCGTCTTCTGAAATTAGTACATGATTAAAGCTTTAAGATTCAGATAAAAAGTTTGCTAATGTATACGCGTTATTTTGTTAATGTGTTTGTCACTTGGCTTGCACATTTTTTATGAGAAGATTTTGATCTCTGTAGCTTGTAATCAGGCAACTGTGTAACAACTTTGCAGCTCATAATCCTTTTTCTAATTTCAAAGTATTCTTTTCTTTTCTATTTTTTTTTTTTTTTTTGTAAGATTTCTTTTGTTTCCGACAATAGTATTTGTTTTTAAAACTGTTTGTTGTTTAAAATGAATAATTCTGGTGAATTACCTCTATATTAGAACTAGTAAGAAAATGGCTTGTCATCTTACTATGTGTATATATGTATTATGTTTCTGAAGCTTTTTTGTTGCTATATGAGGACAGAATAAAAATTATGAATAGTTCTATTTATTCTAATTTTGCATTGAGTCTTTAAACAAATTGTGACTTGGATCAAATCTTTAGCTCTGTTCAAAGTAGCGTAGCAAAAATCTCTCTCTGCCCAAGACAAGAACATAAGTGGCTTTGTTTCACTTGTAAATTCTAAGCAGATCATTTTTCTAGGTGTAAAAATAAGAAGTATTTCATTTTTAAATTATGACTTAAAAAAAAAAAAATAATAGAAATTGCATTATTTTTTAATTTACTATTAAGTATCCCATCCAAAAAATTTCAGAGGGGTTTTCCAGAGACATGTTCATGTCTGTCTGCACATGGAGGACACATCAGTCCCTGAATATTTGTTGTATCACAGAAGTAAAAGCACATCATTCCTGAACTACTTGTATGACTGAATAACAAAAAAATAGGCTTTCCTTTTTATTGGAATCTGCTAAGAAACTCGGTCTTTGACAGGTTGCTCATCTTACCTTTTCTTCGTGGCTTTCACTTGTGCTCAAAGGAAAGAAGAAGGTCCATGAAATGTGGAAAAAGGTCTGACCACTTGAGAAGAATATAGGAATGTAGTCAGGGTCTGCAGGGATGCATAGAGGAAGGCTAAAGCCCACCTGGAATTGAATCTGGCTAAAGTGACAAAGGATAATAAAAAAGGCTTCTTCAAATATGTTAGTAGCAAAAGGAAAACTAGAGAGAATGTGAGCCCCTTACTAAGTGAGGGGAGGTTCTGGTAACAGGAGATATTGAGAAGGCAGAGATACTGAATGTCTTCTTTACTTCCGTCTTCAGTGAAAATGCTCTCCCTCAGGTTTCCCACACCCTGAAGGTTAGTGAGAGGGTCTGGGGAATGGGAGACTTCCCTTTAGTCAGGAAAGAGGTGGTGCTTGAGAGCCGAGGCAGTACTAAGGTCCACAAGTCCATGGGACCTGAAGGGGTGCAACCATGTGTGCTAAGGGAGCTGGTGGAGGTCATTGCTGAACCTCTCTCCATCATCTTTGAGAGGTCTTGGATAATGGGGGAGGACTAGAGGATAACCAACGTCACTCCAGTCTTCAAAAAGGGCAAGAAGGAAGACCCGGGTAATTATAGGCCTGTCAGCCTCACCTCTGTCCCTGGAAAGGTGATGGTACAGCTTGTGCTTGATGCCATCTCCAGACAACTGGGAGAAAAGGAGGTTATCAGGAGTAGTCATCATGGATTCACCAGGGGGAGGTCGTGCTTGACCAACCTGATGGCCTTCTATGATGTTGTCACATGCTGGGTGGATGGGGGAAGAGTGGTAGATGTAGTCTACCTTGATTTTAGAAAGGCATTTGATACTGTCTCCCACGACATCCTTATAACAAAGCTGAGGAAGTGTGGGATAGATGACTGGACAGTGAGGTGGGTTGAGAACTGGCTGACTGGCAGAGCGCAGAGGGTCATCGTTGGCAGTGCAGAGTCTGGCTGGAGACCTGTAACCAGTGGTGTCCCCCAGGGGTCTGTGCTGGGTCCGGTCTTGTTCAACATCTTCATCAATGACCTTCATGAGGGGATAGTGGCCACCCTCAGCAAGTTTGTTGATGATACGAAGTTGGGAGGATTGGCTGACACACCTAAAGGCTGTGCTGCCATTCAGCGAGACCTGGACAGGCTGGAGAGCTGGGCAGTAAGAAACCAGATGAGGTTCAACAAAAGCAAGTGTAGAGTCTTGCATCTGGGGAGGAATAACTGCATGCACCGGTACAGGCTGGGAGATGAGCTGCTGGAGAGGAGCTCTGCGGAGAGGGACCTGGGTGTCCTGGTGGATGACAGGTTGGCCATGAGCCAGCAGTGTGCCCTTGTGGCCAAGAGAGCCAATGGCATGCTGGGGTGCATTAAAAAGAGCGTGTCCAGCAGGTCGAGGGAGGTGATCCTCCCCCTCTACTCTGCCCTGGTAAGGCCTCATCTGGAGTACTGCGTCCAGTTCTGGGCTCCCCAGTACAAAAAAGACAAGGATCTCTTGGAAAGAGTCCAGTGGAGGGCCACAAAAATGCGAAGGTCCTGGAGCATCTCTCCTATGAAAGAAAGGCTCAGTGAGCTGGGTCTGTTCAGCCTTGAGAAAAGACAACTGAGAGGGGATCTAATCTAGGTTTATAAATACCTGGGGTGTGGGGGCATAGTGATGAGGCCAGTCTCTTTTCAGTGGTGAGTGGAGACAGGACAAGGGGAAACGGACATAAACTGCAGCATAGGAAGTTCTGCACAAATGTGCGCAAGAACTTCTTTACAGTGAGGTGACGGAGCACTGGAACAGGCTGCCTAGGAGGTGGTGGAGTCTCCTTCTCTGGAGATGCTCAAGACCTGCCTGGATGCCTACCTGTGCGACCTGGTGTAGGGAACCTGCTTTGGCAGGGGAGTTGGACTTGATGATCTCTGGAGGTCCCTTCCAACCCCTACAATTCTGTGATTCTGTGAAGAGAAAGGAAAAATAAAAAGCTATTATTTTGTATCTTGTGAGCCCCTGCGATTTGCTCCCATTGGCACAGAAATTTCCTCTCAATTTGTATATGTACATTCAAATACAGCAGTGCTCAGTCTTTGCAGTGGGACAGATTGCAAAGCAAACAAACGTGAGAATTGGTTACAGGACACTTTTCACCAACAAAACACCCATATATGCATATACCTCATATAATAATACAAAGACAGGCTGAGGGAGCTGGGCTTGTTCAGCCTGGAGAAAAGAAGGCTGTGGGGTGACCTCATTGCAGCCTTTTAGTACTTAAAGGGAGCCTACAAACACGAGGGGAATCAACTCTTTGAAAGGGTTGAGAACTGCAGGACAAGGGGAAATGGTTTTAAGTTGAGGGAGGGAAGATTTACGTTGGATGTCAGGGGGAATTTCTGTACAGAGAGAGTGGTGAGGTGCTGGAAGAGGCTGCACAGAGAGGTTGTGGATGCCCTATCCCTGGAGGTGTTCAAGGCCAGACTGTATTGGGTCCTGGACAGCCTGGTCTAGTATTAAATGTGGAGGTTGGTGGCCCTGCCTGTGGTGAGGGGGGTTGGAGATTCAAGATCCTTGAGGTCCCTTGCAGCCTGAGCCATTCTGTGATTCGGTGATAGGTGTACTGCTACTCTCTTTTCTCCTACTCTTTACTTGTGAGGACAAGCATGTGACCAGAATATCTGCCATGTGTGATGAGAGACAGGGAGACATGATATTTGGGCCTTTGGGAAGGTGCATGACTTTTCCATGCGAGTTGCCAGACAGTACCCAGACACAATCACAGACTGGTTCCTGCCATGTCAGAATCTTTAAGTGCTCTATTTTTCTGTGGGAAAGTAATAAGTTCTAGCCTGAATGGAGGTAATAGGCCCTAGCAATGGCTGGCTGGTCCTGTGCTGCTTTGGTTTCCCAGTGTCTCTGTAGCCCTTAGGGAAGAAGGCAGCAGGGAAGAAGCTGTGAACCACAATCAAACTGCACTCACAATCAGTCAGCTGGTCGCCTCTGACAACAGCTCTCTTGAAATATCATCTGGCTCAGATAGCAGCAGGGAATGCAATTTCTATTCTGTCAAAAGTCTGTCAGAGATAAAGTTTATTTGTCTGATTACACTTGTGAATGTAACCTAAATACAGGGTTGGCTATAGCTGACTTTATTCATAGAATGAATTACCAATACTCCTATAAAACACTCTTTGCAGTTGGACGTAAACAATTGTATTTATTTATTTTTTTAATTAAGAATAATGAAACAGTAGGGGACTTGGGACAGAATATTCATAGGATTGCCTTACAATCTGGAAAGGATAAATTGCTATGTGCATCTCTTGAAGAAAAATTTTGCAGCTAAAACTCATTAAGAATTGTCCCTAGTTCCCAGGTGTCAGTGGTATTACATAAAGTAATAAGCTGTTAAACTAGTACCGTTAGTAGAACGCATCATACTAATGGAAAAGTACATTGGTTGTGTACTACGAAAAACTTTTTTTTTTTTGCTCCTATTGTATGCTGAGCACACACAGACAATCCATAATCAAGTTGGGATACATCTCATGTATCTTTATTCCTTTTATATACACGTCGTCTAAATTAGGTCTTTAGGCTCTCTTCCTTCTCTGGAAAAAGATAATGAACATTACTTTCAGCATTTCATTGTATCAGTCTTAAGAAGAGTTGAATCATTCTCTTAATATGTTTGTCTCTTCCTACTAATTAGAGAGGATGCCTAGATAATTAACTCAGGCTAAATGCATAACTTTAAGATGAATAAAATTCAGATGGATTGGTTTGCACCATGACTGCTTAGTTGATAAAAGCCATATAGGCTTTTAGCTCCTCTGTGGGTAAAATTACCCACAGAATGAATGAAGGAAGCCTTTTTTTCAGTTGTTGACTCTGACACAGTAAGTTGTATTGAGAGTCCTTGAGTGCTGTCATAATGAAGGCATAAGTAACAATAGAGCCGTTTTAAAAATAATAATCTCACATTTTGAGAACAAATTTATGCAAATACAATTTCTGTTTTCTTTAAGTGGAACATCCTTTTGGAAAGAGCATAACATACTGGATCATATTATTTATTAGTTAGTTATTAGTATTATTTATTAGTTAGTTATTTATTAGTTATTATTGTTAGCCTTACATAGCAAAGAAAAATTTACTGGCTGTTTCACAGCAATCTCTGTAGTAAACTACTTTGACTAGAAAAGTTGTTTTAGGTAGTGGGAAAAGCAATAATATTATGTTATGCAATCCAAAGCTTTGATCTTGACATACTCCAGAGGATGCCATTGAGTAACTCAAAAGAGAGTTTTTGTCATACAATTTCTTCCTCTCTTCAATTTGGCCTCTTGAAACATCCACTTCACACATTATCTACTTGGGTATATAACAAAAATCTGACTCAATGGATTTCAAAAAATATTAATTAAGCTAGATATCATGGATGAATTTAAGCTAAGCCCTCAAATATGTCAGGAAGTGTCATATTACATTGTTTAATGTAACACTGCAAAGATCTTATTCTAATGGGCATATACATAGAAAACATGTCAATACTTGCATATGTCAACATTTTTGCACAGTTCAGCATTATTATTTAATATTTTCTGAAGTGAGGTACTATAGATATCAGAGAAGAAACTTTCTCATCTCTCTTACCTTTCCTTTCCATCAAAATCTAGTGGTATTGTTACTATGTCTTTAAGCTAAACACAAAACACATGCTGACGTAAAACACTGACCTAAAATTCTTCAAACTGCAAAGACTGAGCAGAGATGCATTCTTCATATATGCATATATGCATATACATCTTAATGTGCAATTACTGAATCTGGAAGATTTCTTTTAGCGCTTTAGAACACCTCCCTGGGAAATCACATGATATTATTAGTACTAATTGTACTGTTATTATTAATAACAGTTAATCATGATTTAGCTTTTTTTTTTTTTTTTTTTTTTTTTAAATCCCTCAGGATGGTGGGATGGTGGGCCTCTGACAGATAGGTCAGATGACTACCTGTGGTACTCCTTTATTTCACTACTGGCCAGACCACATTCAGAACTAAATTCCTAATGAGTATTTGTCTGGCAGAAGGAATGTTACTGAACATTAATCATAGAACTAATATACATATCTAATCATACAGTTTGAAGGGGTTTTTTTTGTTTGTTTTAAGTAAAACTGATGGAACTATCACTATATTAAAAAATAAAATAAAAATAAAAATAAATTAAAAAAAAAATAAAATCTTATTCATGATATGATTTACTACAAAGAAAAAAATGGTTTATTATTTAACAATACTGCTGTTAAATTCTGTTATGTTGTTGGGATTAAACTAGTAAATTTTAGAGAGATCATTTTAAGAAGATACTTAAATTGAACTTATGTCTGACAGAGCCTTTGTGGCTTTGTCTAGATTTGATTCAGACCCAGCAGATAATCATGGCTGAACAAGAAATATTTGTTTTTTCTTGTGTTTTCTAAGCTTATTTTATGTGAAATTTCTGTCTTACAATAAGGAACTTTTAATAACTTAAATACAGATTTTCATGTATGTAAATAATGTTCAAAAAAATGAAGCAATCTTATTGCTGAGACTAAGTTACTAGTTAGGATGTCATAGTTGAATTTTTGCATGATTTTAGTCTGTTGCAAACGCAAAGTAAATTTTGTTTATCTAAATGAAATACTATTAGGATCAAGCCAAAAGGATATTATTTTATTTATCTTTTGGAGGTAATATGACATAAAGGATGCATCATTAATGTGTCCTCACAAGTGCTGAGTACAGAGGGTCCTGTACTCCTCTTTTCTGCTGGCAACAAACACTATTTCTGACACAAGCTAAAATGCCACTCGTCTTCTTGGCCACCTGGGCACACTGCTGGCTCACGTTTAGCTGAGCGTTGACCAACACCCTCAAATCCATTTTGTCTGCACAGTCTTCCAGCTACTCTGCTCCAAGCCTGTTGCCTGGGATTGCTGTGGTCAAAGTGAAGGACTTGGCAGTTGGTCTTATTGAACTTAAACCCTCTGGCTTTAGCCCAGCTACCCAGCCAGCCAGTCCAAACCCCTCTGTAGGGCTATTCTACCTCCAGGCAGATCAACACGTCCTCCCACCTCATCGTCATCTGCAAAGTAACTGAGGGTGCATTCAATCCCCTTGTCCAGGGCGTCAGTAAAGATAATAAACAGCACAGGCCTCAGTTCTGACCCCTGGGAAACACCACTTGTAACTGATCAAGTCTTATCTGTGGAGGCTCTTCTTCCCAACCATTTCCCTTCATCTTCCCTAACTGTAGCTGCTCAGCTCTTTTATCCCACATAGTCCCAATTCTCTCACCCTTTTTTCCTCAGTTTATCTGCCTGTCCACCATCATACTGTCTCTTCCTGTTTCTTAAACTCTCTACTGTTTCTCCTCAGTTCAACCCACGGCTCTTATTTCAGGTGGGTCTCTAATTTCCTTCCTGGATTTTTATTCAAGTCAGAACAAGTTCTACCAGTTGTGACTACTGGGTGCTTATGGATGCTTTTGCCCACCACACCTCAGTGATTTATGAATTGCTCTCCCTTGATGTTTAGTCCCTTTGTACAAACTCTTTTTTGCAGTTCTGACTTCTTTACGTTCTCTCCGTTTGCTTTTAACTACCTTAACTCACAGATTTATAACCTTTCCTTTCTTGACCTGCTGTCCACATTCTCTCTGGAAATCTTTGTTCCTGGTTCTTTTTCCTACTGTTTCACTTTCAAAATTTCTACCTCAGTGGAACCTGCCAGGTGTCCTCCATTTTCCTTTTTGTCCCAGCATAAGCAGGTGTGTAGATGGGACCCATATCTCAACTGTGTTTGAGAAAAGGTTGCCAAATCCAGAAAAGATGGAAGTATCACTAGGGCTAAAAGAAAAAGTCTGTGTCCTCTTTTGCGGAATGTATTTGGCACTGTCCATCAAAGCCTAGTGTTGCTCAAATTCAGCCAGAGTACAGTCAGTTTAAACAGATCCCTATGTAGGTAAAATAGTATTCATAGCATTCAATGTAGCAATGTGTACATTCCATTACTCTTCCTGTTTGAAGTTGGATAAAGCATGAGCTATTTTTATAGAACATTATTGTATGTAAAAAATACATTTATACAGTTTTGCTATTTGTGAATTTTTTTTCTTAAATATGCCGTTCAATAATTTTGCAGTGCATATTTTTATCTCCTCTGCCATGTTATTTTATACTGTGTGTAAATAGAATTTTCCTTTGCTGAAGAACTATTCACTCACTTCAGTAGCAGAATTGATTTTTTTGCAGTGTACATTTGAAATTTTGATTCTAAAATATTTCAATTTTTATGTTCCTAAAATCACATTTATACTTCAAGAAAATACTGCTATTTAATGTAATGATTTATTTCTCTGTAGCACTTCTGTATACATAGATATACTGTCGTAGAGGTTCTAACTGCTTATTTGTTTTTATTTAAAAACTCAGTAAATGCTTGGAAGGAATGACTATTGTTTAACAAAAGATGCATTTTTAATTTAAAAAAAATATTGGAGAGAAAACAATGCAAAAAAATCTCTTAAGCAAAACAAAAATTGACAATCCAACTTCTACTATAGAATCCAAGGCAATAATATTAGAATTTTTTTTTTTTTTTAAGTCTTTATCTCTTACCCTTTTCTCTTGTTCTTATATACCAGGAAGAAGATGGGACTTCTTTTATTTTTAATGATTTTGCAGTGTGCCATAAATAATGTCAATACCTACAGTGTTTCAAATCCCAATGTCGTTTTACTGATAGCTGATGATCTTGGTATTGGAGACCTGGGATGTTATGGGAACAAAACTTTAAGGTACAATTATATATCTGGGGGAGTCATAGCTTTGTGTTTAGCCTTTTCTATGAATTTATCAATTAAAAATGAATGAAAACAACAACAACAAAAAAAAACAGGTTGTATTATGTTTTTTATATGTTGAAAAAGTAATAACCTTTCTGTAGAATAGAATATTCAACCTTATATTCATTACATCATTAGCTAATGTATTTATCCAAACAAAAAGTTGAAACATAAACAGAGAATTGAGCAAACAACTGTGATGGGCTACTCTGCACTGCACTGCACTGTTCATGGACTGAGATAAGGAGATGGAGGTCATTCACCAAATACCATCACAGGCATAACAGACTCAGTGCAAAATAAATTAATCTATTTTTTTCCAACTACTAACAGATTAGAAAATGTTGTCCTTCCCAAACTGATCCCATATAGGCTTCCCACGGGCTGCAGCCCTCCCAGCACTGCCCCAACACAGCTGTGTATTGAGGAACCCTTGAGGCACTGCCCCTCACAGTCCCTATGTGTGGCAGCTCCCACAGCCCTCCTGCCCCACCACTACCCCTCTTCTGGGCTGCAGGGAACTGCTGCTCCATCTTGGAGCACCTCCTGCCCTCCTGCTGCACCTTAGTGCCTGCTGGGCCATTCCTGTCATATTTGTCATTCCTGAGAACCAGAACAGCACAAATATGTGTATTCTGTGTTATGACAATTCAGAATTTCATCTCTGGAGTATGAAAAAATTTCTTGTTATCATAGATGATGTCATCATATATGATGCTGCAGATAGCAAAAAATCTATTGGAAAATTAATATTTCTGACTAAATTTGAACTTTTATATGGAAGGATTACTGTTTCTTGAGGT
Source organism: Tympanuchus pallidicinctus (assembly GCF_026119805.1). NCBI lineage: Eukaryota > Metazoa > Chordata > Aves > Galliformes > Phasianidae > Tympanuchus > Tympanuchus pallidicinctus. Next base: position 3,354,412 of record NW_026294780.1, on the reverse strand, counting down.
TATAGTCATTAATCTTGTAGGTTAGTGATGTACCACAACACACAGTAGCTCGTGGCCGGTTCTCATTTCTAGTATTCTCGCTGTAGAACTGAAGGCACAGGCTTTACTCCTGTAGCAGCCAACTTTTGTCTGCATGATGACAAGGTTCTCAAGCAGATATGGAAGGTTGGATGTTAGCTCCTGTAGCTAACATTAGAGTCAAACTGTGAACATTAATAGCATGGAGTCTAATACAAAATCTTAATCTCACCATGCTCATTTTTAAATAATCTTATCTGTATACTCTTTTCTATTTTTTAATTATTATTATTATTATTTTTTTTTAAGAACACCTAATATTGACAGGCTAGCAAAAGAAGGAGTGACACTTACTCAGCATTTAGCTGCATCACCACTATGTACTCCAAGCAGGGCAGCTTTCCTGACAGGGAGATACCCTATCAGATCAGGTAAAATTCAAATATTTCATTTATATATATATTATTTTATTTGCAGTAAACTGTGCATTTTTGCTCTGCCTTTTTCCTCATGTGTTTACCAGGTTAGGTACTCGTTTCAGTGTCTAATCAAGCTTTGAAGAGTTGGGCAACATTTGAAACCTTCTGTAGATGGTAGATTTTCTCACTGCCAAAGAGTTCACACAATATAAAGCTTTTTATTGAGTTAAATATTTTTAAAAACACTGAGAAAAGATTGAAATATGGTTGTTTAATGGCAGGAGCAGCCAAACTTCGACTTCCTCCACTGTCCAAAACTGTAAGCTGTTCACCTCTTCAGTTGTTTCATATCTTTTCTTTCATATCTTGCCATACACAGTGTTAGGTATCCTATGAATGCATATAACTTTTCTTATTTCAAATCTAAAGACAATCTGAGAACCTGTTTATTTTAGTGTGCTGAGACTGATCTCCTCTGTGCTTAGGCATGCAATTTTAACATTCTCTCAAGATAATTTTTAGCAGGAATCATTATACATTAATCAGATCACTTGTTCATTAGTGATAAAACATCCTGTCCTTGCTTCTGGGAATGAAAGCAAAGCAAGACTCTGGAGCCTACTTGATACATTCATGTTCATTCAAATCATGTAACAAGCTTCTGCAAAAGTGCCAGCTAATGTAACTTGCTAAATTTCCATTACATTCAGCTGCAAAGGAAAATTTTATATACCTATTACAGTTATATTGCTATTAATATTTACTGTAGGTAAAGCCAGAGGTCAGTTTCCATTATAGACCTTGTTCTTCAGAAAAATTAGCATTTGAACTGATTTTTGTTCTTAAATGGCCTGTTCTCAGTTACACCTAATAACTTCCATGTGCATGCAAAAATTGAACTCTGTCTTAACAAAATTATGAAATTGTTAAATATAGACTACTCTGGAATACTAGTAAAGAATTAGTAGAAAATTGTTATAGAAAAAGCTAGAATCACAGTTTTGAAAAAGTAATTTTTCTCTGCATCTCTAGGAGTTTTATATTTCAAAATATATTATTTGATTAGACACAAACTCAGAGAAAGATACTGACAAAAAAATAATCATAGTTTTATAATTTGTTTCTGATAACTTAAAGGAATTATATGGATTTCAGTTAAGAGAGACCAAAATGCACCTTGAAATGAAATACAGATGTGTATAGACAACTAAAACTGCCTAAACCATCGATCACTAAAACTGATGTTGCTGTGCAAGGTGAAAATCTGAAGTCAGCATTTGGAAGACAGAGATCACTTTAATAAACTGGTCTAACAAGCCTTTTTCTCTTCTAACCACAATGAATACCTGAGGGAAGATTCTGGTTGTCTAGATCAGTCATGTAATTTTGGCACTGCAATCATCCAAGTTGCATAATTCAAACTTCCTGAAGATACATCTGCACAGATTTGCATAGATATCCTGTGTTCTGTCTGTCTGTACTCTGAGCCAACTCTCATCTGGAATCCTAGTGATCTAATTTTAATGAACCTGAGCTCTCTAGTTCATCATTCTGAGAGTAGCTTATAAACTCAAGTTAGTGTTTTTTTCAGACTCTCGGTGCATAGAGATTACTGTGACTTATTTAGATGTTGTCTTACTAGCTGATGACTGATGTTGCTTTGATACTCTCAGGCTGGAAGTCAGTCATGTGTGTTCAGGCTATTGGGGCACTGATTTTCTCCCACCAAAACTGAGTGCTCTAGACACTGTTGCTAAAGTCAGGCTCTCTTGCTCTTTTTTGACCTAATGATATTTATGCTGAAAAATTGCCCTGCATTTACTGCCTTCTTTCATATTACCTTAAAGTCATGAAGAAAACTATGTATAAGGAAAGTGGAAGATTTGGGAGAAGAACTTGGAAAGCGTCCTCAACTCCATTCCTTCCCCATGTTCAAGAAAAATAAATTATGCAAGCTCAACTTCTTCAAGTTATGTTATATCTTAGAATACTCACAGGTCTTGCAGCTCTTTGTGTGATGGCTGACCCCACGTTCACAGCAACAGAATTTCCATTGTCTCCACTTACCATTTTCTGGTAAAAATACAGGAAAAAAGTCAGCTGAACAGATGACAACAGATGACAGTATCTGCCACTTGTGTTTCATAATGACTGCTGGTAATATGTCATTTATATGATACTACTTCAAGAAAAAAAATCAGAAGTTCAAGAAGAAGTTCAGAAATAATGAATGAAAACTGTTTCACTGTGTTATCTAAGTCTCATTCATTCTCACTGTATTCAGGAATGGCTGCTTTTTCACGAGTTGGTGTCTTCCTATTTTCTGCTTCTTCTGGTGGACTTCCTTCTGAAGAAATAACATTTTCCAAACTCCTGAAGCAAAGAGGTTATGCAACAGCTCTAATAGGTAAGATTGCATAAGTATGTAGTATTTTTTTCATTCTTTTGAATAAAAGAACCTTAGTTTTGTATGTAGATTATTAGGGGTTTGTATTAAGAGTCTTCACAGCATGATAATGATTTTTTTTCCAACAAAAAGCTGAGCACATTCCCATGCATATGTGAAACACAAATCATGTAAGTATGTCTAATTTTCTTGTACAATTGCAGTTTCATTTGCAATACACAAAAATTAACATGGTGAATAAACTGAAAATCAATCAGTCTTGAAAAGCTTTTGGTATAAATAAACTATATTTCAATACAAGTAGAGACAATGAAGGATTCCAGAGTACAAAAGTCATCACAGAGGTGTGTTCCATTTCATTTCACCAGTTTTTGGATATTCATAAAAGAGTGTTCTAGTTGGGCTGTCTGTATTTTCTTCTTACTCATTTATAGGTAATCTCAAGATATAGTAGATGTTTAGTGAAAAAAAAACAATGTTTCTCTTGTATTTCACAGAATGTTCAAACAACTAAATGAAGCATAATATCCAGTGATGAACAAATATGTATTGATGGGTAAAAGGAATCCCACTAAATTCCCATTAAACAGAATTGGAATTAATATCACAAAAGTTCGCTTTAAATAATGTGAAGTGTTTTTTTTTTTTGTTTTTTTTTTCTAGTTTTGCCATTGATTTTTTCTACATTGATTACAGTTTAGCTTATTTCTATGAAATACTACTAATGCTACACACTGTACTTTTCTTCACTAGTATTTCAAGGAAATGGTTGTTTGGAGAACATCATGTACCAGTGTTGCTACATTCTTTTGGAAGATGAATGCATCCAATTTCACTTTAAAATGTAACAGAAGCTTATAATTTGGGAATTATTTCTTGTTTAAAAATCTGACCTTAGCAAGGCTAGTAATTCATACAACCTTTTTATAAATATCTGTATAACATAGATCGTTCAGTACCGATGTCCCTGACTTAAAGAGTCCCCCTTATCTGTATGTCAGTTATAGAAAGTATAAAATACCTTCATGTTCTGCCAGACCAAAAACAGAATAACAAGAAGCCCTAACATAAATATATTTAGCACAGGTATATTTGAACGCTGGAGGAAAAATCCATTAATAATTTGTCATATTCATATTGGAGTTAACTCCATATTCAATTAAAGAATACTGCAAAAAAATCATTTTTATGTTTGTGACAAGCACTGTAACGCAAAGCATTTTTTTTTGGAGTTGACCTAGTTAATGTTCTTTTTTTAACTAGTTTCGCTGTAACATGACAGCTTGCCTCTTACATTTCCAGAAGTTATCTCCATGAAGCTTACTGAACAATTCTTCCAAGCAACCTGAATGATAGCTATGAAACCATAAGATGTAATATTACCATACCCTTAGTGTATAATGAAGGCTTCCAAAAAAATCAAGAAGAGTGTTAAAATTGAGGATAAGTATATGTAAATGACAGAGAGAAAAATTATGTAGATTTGAAAACTAGGTAGACAGACACTATTTTCTGTCTCTGCTGGTATTCTTATCACATCATACCGTTCTAGACCAGGGAATCTTTGCTTGGTTCAATAACTCACAATTCCCAAACAATTAATGACCAAATTCTGCTCTTGGGATGGGTTGGCATAAGGATAGTTGGAAGCTTTTCTGTTCCTTAGACCAGTACCAATACTTTTTTTTTTTTTTTTTCCTCCCACCAAGCTACTCTCCCCTTTATTCTCTAAGGACATTTTCTCCCTAAATGCTTTTTTTTGTGTGTGTGTGCATGCGTGTGTGTCTGTGTTCTGAATATGTGCTTCCTCTTGCTTGATACATCTTGGAATATATTTTAGCTGTTATGCATACACTTTTTTATCTCGTTTCTTTTCCCCTGTGGCACAAAGAAGGTGACCTTCTAGAGAAACGGCAGGCGGAGACTAATTCAGAAGATCTGCAATGAAACTAAGTTTTTCCTTAAAAAACTTAGATACATTGAATCTCTAATATTTCACCAGTTAAGGATTGTAAGTAGTAGCAAGAACAGTTGATATTTTGTGGGAAATAGTTACTTATAACCTAAAAACATGCATTTCAGGTAGATCAGTATTGTTTTAGCTACTGCTATAAATACGTTGATATTGTTTTTCCTACAGCTCTACTCAACTACACTTTACTAAACATTAGCTTTCCCTTACGACTATTATTCAGTGCTGTACAATCAATGAATATACAGGTGTCATAATTATGAAATAAACAAGACAGTTTGGCTAAGCAGGTTATTATACCAAAAAGAAAATAGAGTGCTTATCCTTGTCCTGGGCTCACTGTAAAACTCCAAAGGAAGCATCTCTTTCTGGAGATCCTTCTCCTCTGCTAGTCAGCTCTTAAATGGGTTGCTTCAAAAAAATATTTTCTAAAGCCCAAGTTCATCTTGGTTGTAGAAGAATTTGTTGAGCTTGCTAGAAAACTGCTGGTAAGTTTTACACTGTCCTTAATGTTTTATTGCAAGATTCTTCTCTTCTGGTTTGCAATGTCTAGTTTTATTGCCACAGTTTAAACAATTGTATTTATTTATCATAATAAATCACCTTGAAGTATATATGATTTATTTGAGTTCTTTATATTTTTTACATCTGTTTATAGATGTTTTCAGTTTAACAAATGTAAGCAGGAAATTAAAAAAATTAAACTTTAAGATTATTGTATATTCATGATTATAAGCTTGTATATTTATTTCAGTTATCTGGCTTTATGAGGATGGTTTGATGGTGAATTTGCTACATATTGGGCTTGAAAATTATTTCTCAGAGAGAAAAAATTGAAACATTTATTTTCAAAAGTCTATGCCTTTGGTCACTGGCAATGAAATTTAGACTTGTAGTCTTTGATAATCCTTTATTGTACCATTTCTACTGTCTGAAAATTCAGTAAAACTTTTCTGATTTTGGTCACAATGTTTGCTGGGTCAAGTGAAAGGAGATACTATAGCCATTCTGTCCATGGAAAACAGTGCATCAGTACGTCTGCTAGATGTAGAAGCCTATCACAATAAAAAGTGGTAAAAATCTTGATGTGATGCAAGAAAGTTGTAGAAGGCTTCCATTTCACTGCCATGTTAAGCATACCTGAAAATGCATTTCTAACTGCTTCTCTAATACACAGAAGTATTTCTAATCAAAGATCATCTAGGTATGTAGGAGATTTAGAACATTCAATTAGACTAAAGATTACTATGGTATTTTCCTTCACTTCAACAAATGTCATTCCAATTTCATACCATAGTTTAGCTATTTATGAAGAAGTAATGACACTAAACCTGCTTGCTATGTATTGTTTCAAAATATCAGAACTGATCCTCATCTTCGTGCTCTTTCATACTGCATTCCCCTCATTCATGTCTGCCAAACGTGGGAGATGCTCTGCCTGCAATCAGGATTCTTTCTTGCAGATATGTAATGTCTTTTGCTGAGGTGGTAAGAGAAAGGGGAGATGTCTATGTATGCATTATTCCTTTTATGTATTTTCTACTAAGCGTACCCACAAATGTTTACAACAAAATATTTCAAATTTGTTTGAGCTAGATTTGGCCCAGCAATATAAATTGCCATTTATTTTATCAAAGGTGACACTGAAAGTTTTGTCAAATATTCAACATTTTGTTGGTGACACCAAAGAGCATTGCTCTAATGCTAATGTATGGTTAGAGGCTTATTTAAGTTTTCTTCATTTTGCATTGGAATTTAAATAAAAGCTACCAAACAGTTGGATCCATTGTGCTAAGCAATGCAAAAGAATATGATAACGTGTTATCCTCGAGTCATAGAATTATCTAAATACTTACTTTAATCAGCACAAAATAGATTATATCACTATAATGCAAATCAGATTCATTATTTCCACTATTTCTTTGTGTCTGTGTCCAACTTTACTGCAGAATTAGAATAATCTCCTACTCAAACAAACTGATGTGAGCTGTAGTATTTTATAGCAATTTGCTAATTATGAGTTACTTTTCATATATCCATATAAAATATATATATATAGTGAGGGATAATGCAATTTCAGAGAATTGGTAATTATTTAAATAACAAATGCTTTAGTAATTTCATTATTTTTATTTTCTGCTACTGTCTTTTTCTATTTTCTTTAAGTAGTCAAATATGGGTGATTTGCCAGATAAGGTATTAAGTAACTCTGCATTCTTTCTTTCTCGGAAAGCAGCAGCCACTACAAACCAGTGTTATTTTTATTCTATGACTTAACTACACATGCACAAAGGCTTCATTTTCAAAGCTGAATATGTGTTAGAGCTCTTCTGCTCTTCAGTGACCTGCTGGCCCACTCAGAATTTAATGGTCTCCTTCAAGAGCAGTACCAAACTAATTCCAGCTAAAAAGAGGAACAGATATGAAACAAATTATTTGATGAATGTGTAAAGAGAGTTATATAGGAAATAGGGATCCACACAATAAATGCTGGGGCAGTATCAGGTAGTGACAGTTTCATATTTGGAAATAGCTCACAATGTAAGTTTGATTATTTAACTACAAAAGTACTTACTGTTCTCCTCTCTTTGTAGGAAAGTGGCATCTTGGGATGAACTGTGAAAGCAACAATGACTTCTGTCACCACCCCCTCAGTCATGGATTTGATTACTTTTATGGGCTTACTGTGACCAACCTTAGAGACTGCAAGCCTGGCCAAGGCAGCGTGTTTTTAAAAGGGGTTCAGAGGTACCTTGTCATCCTAATCCAAATCCTTGGAGTCACCGTGGTCTCATTGGCAGTAGTGCATTATATTGGCTTCTTCAAAGTACCTTTCCAAGCACTAGGCATCTGTCTGTTAATAACCTGTATTTCACTTGCAGTTTTGATTTTTTTCTTTTATCATTTCCGACACCTGAACTGCTTTTTAATGAGGGACCATCAGATAATCCAGCAGCCATTATCCTATGAGAATCTTACTCAGAGGCTGACAACAGAAGCTGTACGGTTTATAGAAAGGTAGGTTTCCAGCTGTGGTTTGAGTTAATGATGGCAATTTACAATGACATTGCTTCCTAAAAAGTAGATTATCATTTTTTTCTTTAAAGCATGACTGAAGTTAATCACTGTCAAGTGACAGTTTTACAACAAAGTGTATGCATGTGTAGAGGAAAGCCATCACTTTCGACTTTGTCTTAATCTTTTTTTTTTTTTTTTCCCAACAGTATGTCATTAATTTCTCTATAAAAACTACAAACTTTTTATGTTTATTTATTTCAGAATTAAAATGTTTAAATATATATATTAAACTTCTAACACTTTTTAGGACTTTCTTTATTCGGAATTTCAGGTAACCAAAAATATGAAAAGCATTTTGTAATGTGACTTAGTTGTATGAAAGCAAAATGTGGAGTTGTACTTTATAAGTTTTCTGGAATGAGAAACTGCTCCTCATCATTGTTTTGGTGCATCCATTAAATGATGAAAACTGCACCCCGTAGTAACTATGAATACATTCACATGATATCATTGCTGAATGCAAACTTAAACCAAAGAATCAATGGGTAATTTTTATGAACTTAATGACGGGACATGGTAGTCAGCAATATTGCTAGCAAAAAAAATACCTATCTAAAGTCTTTATCTACTGCAATTTTTCTGTCATTTCATTCATTATAAATATTTGATTTGGCTAGCTCTACTCACAACGCCAAAAAGAAAACATCTTTTAAATCAGATTTCTTTAACTCTCATGAGTAAACAAAATTAAACTAAAGCATCATTATTTCCTCTGGTTAAGGGTGATAGATAAATATATTTTCTCATTTGGATTCTAATTAGTTTAACAGTGTAATACTTGTTTATTATAAATGCAAGCAAGAACACATGTACACACCTGTGGAAGTTTTTGAGAGTTAGTGACCAAGGTTTTGGTGGTTTAAAATGTCTCTTTTTGTATATATTTGTAGGGAGATTCTGCCTTTTTGTATAAGTCTATTAATTTGCTGTAGTAATTCACAGTGTTTTGAAGATCTCTGAATTATACATTGCTTTCAACATATTGTCAGTAAAATGATAGATGCAAAACAGGTAAATTCTGGATTGAGAATGAATGCTAAAAAAGTGGTAACACTATTTATTCATTCTCATAATGCACACAAAGCATAACTTAGTCAAAGTTTAAAGCTGGCTAAACAAAATATGGTCTGTGTCAGCACAGCTCTGTTGACTCAGCTGGAGGTTGAGGCTTTTCATCAGCTAGCACTTGGCCTCCATTCTCAGAGTCATTTCTGGACAACAGTTATTTAAAATTGAAGTGAAGGTTAATAGCATATATTAGTAATTTACAATAAACTTCATTACAGGAATTCTGCAATTGTATTGAGAATTATAAACCAGACACCAGACACAGAGTCAAAGCTAAATTAAAAAAATATATCCAAACAGATTAGGGTGTTGAGAAGCCATTAGAGCACCCAAGCAATCTTAATTGTGCCCTGTTGTGATTTCATATGTAAGTATATGGCCATAATACTTGCTCCTGGGGAAAAGTGTGAGTATGTACACTGAACTGATCTGCCCAATATAATATTGTGAGCAACAAAATCAATATTTGCTTTGACACACTAGCTCTGACATCATGTCAATGTATCCACAGACCATTGCTTTTATAACTTATCTACTGACTTTGGCCATTTGTAGTGGAATGGCAATCAAGAAACAAAAGGGTTTTAACAGCAGACATGTACGCATGCAATTTTGTATGTGTGTATATATATATATGTAGTTATGTGCATAAAAAAGACAACACATAACATAAAATAGATATTTTATCTATGTAAGGTTATTATACCTATTACCTGTTTTTGTAAGCTCTTCAGAGTTCAGGCAGTGGATTTTCTTGAAATTATTCTCTTTTCTAATTATGTCTATCATACTGTCAACTTTATGACTTCTTTCTATCTATCTATCTGTCTATCTATCTATCTATCTATATCTACTCATCAGTTTTGATATTTTTCAATCCTTAGAATTTGCTCACAGAATAGCTATGCATTGTTATGCTCACTCTTCTTCACTCTGTTTTTTGGAAGGGTGACAGTATTTTTTCTTCCTTGGTCTTGTATATGTTTATTACTCTTTTTATTTGCTCATAGGTACAGAGAAAGAGTAAATACAATATTGAACTTGGAAATAACACTTCAGAAGAATATGTACAATTTCATATGAAAGATCTGATGTATGCAAACAAATATAAATTTAATTGCTCACTGTAATTGTAAGTGGGCAGGTCAACTCACTGTATGTTAATTCTAATTTTACTTTTCCCCAAGAGCAAGTGCATGTACATATTTTAAACATATCAAAATACTCTCTAGACATTACAGCATATCTGAAAGTCAAATGGATGCTAATTATTTCATTTTAAGTTCAGTGTGGTTGTCACTCATGTCTTTTCAGCATATCCTTTAATAGATAACCAGTGGCACAGACAATCCAAATTAGAAAATGCCAGACCTTTTTTAAATATCTTAGAAACCAGTAAGACAGAAGTATCACTCCATGTTACAGAATCTCTCTCCTAACAAATTCAGATAGCTGATGACAATTAATAACGTTTTTAAGGGGAAGGTGGTATTTTGTTTTAATAGTAAAGATGATATTCAGAAATTTTCATGCAGGTTTTTTTTTCCAGTCATAAATTTCATAGCCATAATGTTCAAAATTTGTGATAGTAGTTATTATTATTTTTTAAAAACTACTTATCTATTCTATTTCAGTGCTTGAAAGACTGTAACGTATCTAGATTTATTTTCATCTACTCTAGCAGACTTGTTTGGAATTTTTCCATGTGTCACTAGGTGTTAATATTAGGCAGTTGGCATGTTGTACCGAAATCAAGATTTTAATAAAGCACAGTGTTTGTCTAGCTCAATAGACATGAAGCACAAGAAAGACATGGAACTGTTGAAGTGTTTCCTGAGGAGTGCAATGAAGATTGTCAGAGATCTGGAGAACTTCTCCTTTGAAGAAGGGCTGAGGGACCTGAGCTTGTTCAGCCTGGAGATCAGAAAGCTCTGGGGAGACTTCACTGTGACCTTCCAGTTCTTAAAAGGAGCTTATAAACAAGGTGGAAAGCGACTTTTTACATGGTCTGATAGTTTTAGGACAAAGGAGAATGGTTTTAAACAGAAAAAGATGAAATTTAGATGAGCTGTTCAGAGGGATGATTTTACTCAGAGGGTGGTGAGGCAAGGGCACTAGCTGCCCAAAGAAAATATGAATGCCCCATCCCTAGAGGTGTTCAAGGCCAGGTTAGATGGGGAACTGAGCAGCCTGATCTGGGTGGCAACCCTACCCATAGCAGGGGGCGTGAAACTGGATGAACTTTAAGGTCTCTTCCAACCCAAAGCCATTCATCGTATGATTTTCAGGCAAAGGTAGGTATGTCTACTTTCATAGCTGCTGTGAATACTTTTACCACTATAGAATCTGTAGCTTAAAAATTTAGTACTTTAGGATGGAAATTGAGGACAATTTTACATTAGCAGAAGTTTTTTGTTCAGACAGGTAGTACTTGTTCATCGTATTAAAGATTAATATAGAGTTTATTGAGGGCAAGTAAAACTAAGCCCTGTCATGTCATGTTCCCACTTAGTGTCCAGAATTAAATCATGCAGAAAATGTCCCTCTGATTTGACAGCCACAGGCCTACAAATACCAAACCTTGCCTATTGCTCTGCCACAGTGGTTTTGGATGAACATCAGTGCTTACGAAGACAAACAGAAGTACCCAGGGAGCTTTTAGTTCAGCAAATACTTGAAATGAAATAACAAGAATGACAACAGAGTTAAGGACCTGTTACGTGAGGGGTGACTTCATATTAAAGCTGTCCTTTTAATAGCTCAAGCCTGAATTAAATACTTGAATGACACGAAGACTCTTCACAGTAAATAAGCAGAATTTAATACTATATAGTGCAGTGGTATTACCAGCAGTGTGATGCATTTAGATGTTTTCAATGTCAGGTACGTGTATTCTAAGGAATGTCATAAGTTGGAACCATGTAATTTATCTTGCTATTCAGTAGATTGAAAAGAATGTGATTTGTGTTTTGATAAAAATTCCTTGCTAGATTTGGGTAAGTGAACCTCAGATCTTTAGAAGCTGAAGTTCCCTGTGTCTGAAGTGTGTAAAAGATAGTGATGATACATCTTTTAAGAAGCTGTTTACTGAAGTGATTCAGGAGAATGAAGCTGTTATTGTCAGATATCTCTCCTACCTACTAGCTGATATTGTCATTCCATTTCAAGGTCATATTAAAAGTAGTCTTTTATAATTCTCCTGAAAGAGTTTTGGCAGGAGATAAATAGCTGCCTGTGATCTTTTATAGGATATTAATAGGTGAGACACTTCTCCAGCTGACAGTGAGCTGTCAATCAGAACCTGTCAATTTGGGTTGCAAAGGAGAGAATGATTTAGTGCCCCTGTATGTTAGACATTGATTGGATGCCTTTTATGAAAGTATGATCTTTATATCAGTTCCGTTAAAGAAAAGAATTGCTGTATCTTGAAAATTACTTACTTTAGCAATACACATATACATTTACGAGTATGCACAATCTGTAAAATCAGAACAAGACAGTTTGCATGAAAAGTAAATCATGCCTGCGCTATTACAAGTAAAAAGTGTATTTTTTTGTGGTATTCCACCCTAAAATTTATGTATTGCACTCAATTCAGTGAACTGTGACTTAGGAAAAAGCTAAAGATTAAGATGCAGTAAAAGAATTGAGATTGTAAAAAGCAACGAAACAACTGCCTTGCAGAAATGTTCTTTAATGAAGGGTAAGTGTTAGGTTAAGACACATAATAAACAAAACATTAAATTTGTACATGTACATCTTTTTTATTTGAAATGCTGACATTTTCAGTCTTTTTAATTGACTCAGAAGCCTCCTTTATTATTTTTGCTACAATAATGAAAATTTCCCACACATATGACCTACCAAATAACAATCGATACAAACTTCATGGTAAATGTATATTTTATGAGAAATATTATATTTTTATTTTTGGGAATCTCTATAATACATTTATCAGTACTGAGATCATAAAGGATATATATGAAAAGTTATCTGAAGGGAATTCAAATATTCCTTTTCAACATGATAAATACTCTATTTATTCTGTGATTACTTGACCTCTTTTTAAAAAAGGAGATATATTTATGGATAAAACTTCCCAGCCAGAAACAGTTATCCAATGAATAATCTAGGTAAAATTTTACCTTTTTGTGTTTATTCATTGCTGCCTGTGTCAATAAGAAAGTTTTAACCATGTAACTTCTGCCAGAACAAATCCAATCCATGAGAGAAGATAAATACATCAAAACATACTATATTTAATTTTCCTTCAAAATATCGATCAAAATATTGATGTCATATGAATCTCTTTTATGAAGTTTGTTGATAGATTAGAATACATATTTTTTAAATGAATAATTTGCATGTGCACATCTGGATTGTTCTTCCATCCCTTTAAATGATCGATGAACTAACTGCATGAGGAACTATCTAGTTTTCCTTTGATGTTAGCATGAATCATATATATAATCCACCAGAGAAGTAACAAGGGAAAATACAGTAAATAACCCCAAAAGTGCTCTATAATTAGCTGAGTGTCTTAAGGTGAGATTCAGACAAGTTCTCTGGGTAGTGCTCTTGTGATTCAACTGAAATTTACAGTATGTGTAATGCATTACAAATGTTGTTACAGCGTATAGTAGTAAATTCAGCTGGTACTGCACACTTTAAAGTAAAGTTCTATAAATAATGCATAAAGAAATGTTCTTATTTGAGCTTTTCTTTCACAGCCTGCTGGAACTGATCGTAAATATCATGTTGACGTATCACATGAACAGCAAAATTTACAGTCTGTTTATTGCACTCCTTCATCTCAGTTCAAGTAGAATTAAAACAATAGAGACTTTATTACAGTGAGAGGAGAACAATTCCTTTGTATTAATATGCATTTTAAAAATATTTATGCCTTGATGCAGCTTATAAAAATGCAATGTATTTCTATTGTTACGTGCTAATCATATGCATAAAAATACCTCATTAAATAACAGGAGAAGATTTTGTCATAAACCTTAGTCTGGATAGAGGAGAAAGTGCTAGTATATTTGGTTTGATACAGTCTGATATTATGGTATTGGCCCAGGTTCTTACAATAGTCTAACTAGTTTATTACCTTCCATACGACCTTGTTGAAGAAAGTGACTGTATATACATATGCATATTGTACTAAATGGGTATGTTTCTGGACAGCAGTTGCATTAGGGCTCTTAAACATATACTTCTAAAACTAATAGATTCTTGTAGCCAGAATCTGCTAGATTCCTGGCTTTAAATAAAATCTCTTTCTACAGAGATAGCAAACAGTAATTGATTAATTTCGTTTATTTATTTATTTATTTTAATGCATTCAATTCAGTGTGCACTTAGTTGAAATTTTTTACTTTCTTTGTGTTTGTTGTGTGTTCAGGATTTACCTTGTAATCAGATACTTTATCCTACTTTGTATTCATTTTGGGTTTTTTTGAGCTCCACTGCCAAAACAATTCTGCTTCAAAATTTTTTAATAAAATAGACTAAATCTAAGTTTTTTATGATTGTAGTTATTTGTTTTGTTTTTCTTTTTCCCCAGGAACCATAATGCACCATTTCTTCTTGTCCTGTCTTATCTTCATGTCCATACTGCTCTATATGCTTCAAAAATGTTCAGAGGAAAAAGCAGGCATGGATTATATGGAGATGCTGTGGAAGAAATGGATTGGAGTGTAGGTATGTTGATCTTAGTTTAGTATCAGTGAAGGCATGTCCATCAAACATAGAATTCTGCAATGTAGATATCTGTAGTATGTTGCACATAATTGACCCTAATAGTTAGGGGTAAAAAGATAGATAAAATATAATAACTACTCTGTGATCAAATTTGTTATGTCTTACAAATACTTACTCTCTTCTTTGACTATAACGGTAAATCATTGTGGACTTTCTTCATGAAAATGGTGTTTCCTTGTTCACGAGTTCAGCTTTGGTGCACGTGGATGTAGAGTGCTCTGAAGGTAATGCCTCCTATTTATTTCCATGGAAGCTACAACAGATACCAAGAGTAAAATAACTCTACTTGATAGAGCAAATTCACATCTATAAGCCACCATTAGCTATGCATTTTTACCAGTGACGAACAAGAGCCTGCATGCCATGCTTATAAAAATCTGCATGGCCATCTGGAAGTTGGCTAATCTTTCATGTAGCTGTAACCACTCCTGAAATGCACCACCCTTCTCCTCATTGTGCTCACATTCACTATTTGGTGTCCATAAATGTCCAGCAAGTGTTGATTGATGTCAGTGGATGCCATTTTTTCTGCATGGAAGAATTAAATTCCACCCGCTTTGCTTTACATGCACTTCCATGTCAAATGCCATTTTGTCAGACCGTCCCTCTGATGCCATCTATCACACAGCAGCAAAAAGTGGAATGTTGGTGGGAAGGTTTAACCATTACTGCCATGCCACCATCTGCCTCTGATGTAGACCAACACAATAAATTAAGAGGCACTGGTTTTGGAGTAGCCCTCGTATTTTTAAATTATGCAAGCATGTGTGGATAAACCTTGTGTATATTCTTCTGCATCTTTTGCATCAAGAATTCTAGTTGCAGAATTAGAGGACCAAAAACAAGGTATATTTAATGATTTGTAGTTTATTTAGTACAATACTTGCAGAAATAAACAATTTGGGAAAAACCTTATTTGGGAGAAACTGCATGCATTTGTTAAGGACTGACTTTCAGTATGAGGGGTAAATGGACTAAGTAGAATAAAAAGCTCTTATGTATGTCTGATTTTGTAAAGAGAAATAGGATTTAATTCAATATGTATTACATCCTGAATCTTTATCACTTCCATCAATGCCAACCTGTATTTAGTAAATCAAGAGTTTGCACTGCATAGGGGTATTCATGAGTCCTGTCATTTCGGTTTGCATTGTCTTTGTGGTAAGCTTGTTTCACTGCCTGGGTTTGATTTTTCTATTTCTTTTTCTATTCCATGTTAGCAAGGATGTTCTAGCCCAATTGATCATTTGCTGTCTTTGGGTTTTGCTCCCCCCTTGAGGAGAGTGGCTCTGGAGTTTAAACACGCTGGAAACCTAGGCAGCTCCTGCTTCAGACTATCTAATGATGCAGAGGTGATAGCAGATTGAAAGTCAGAATAACCACAGGCTTTTAAGAGATGTGTCACACAAACTGTTTCAAACTGCAGGACACCAAAATGTGACTTGGAATGATTGAGATAAATCAGATATAAAAATGTAGTAGTGATAGCATAGGAATTTTGGAAAAACTCAAGAGAAGAGAAACGTGAGTTTCTTCTAGTATTGGCCTTTATTATAGGAGCATCAAAACTAGTAGGGCTAGACCAATTAGGAAACAGGTTCTTGGCTAATTTAAACTAGTGTACAAATGCCAAATTTTGTCTCAGCTGAGGATTTGGCTATTTGGTGTGTTATATGTCTTATAAGACTCCTCTCTTTGGACAGATTGCATATTGGCTCCGGGAGGCAGCAGATGTGTTTAGTTTCTTTGCTATTTTGTTCCTCTATTATTAATATGGTGAAAGAAGGCTATGTCTAACATTCTAATAGAGACTGAAGGAAAAACATAGACTTTTTTTTAAAAAAAATTTATTTTTTTAATTGATGAGAGCACTATTTCCATTAGTTTCCACTGAAAATTCCAGTCTTAATGAATCAACTATATCAGACAAAGTACATTTATTTGCTATACTACTGATGCTGGTAACCATGAATTCCTTGAGTACTTCTTAAGACATTAGTAGAAAAATTAAACAAAATTGTCTGGAAAAGCTGAAAAAAAGAAAACTATTAGCTTTCTACAACGGGTTGTATTATTATTTGTTAAACAGAAATTAGTATTTATGCACAAAGGAATGTAATTTGCAAAATAAATAAGAATAAACTATGCCATATATAGCAATATGCAACACAATCTTTTAATTAAAGATAGTACATAATAAATATATAATATTTATTATAATATAATATAATAATTTTACATAAATAACAACATAATATAATATATATAATATTATAAACATAATAAATACATAATGAATGTATGGAAAACATGATTATAGTATATCATCAAAAATGCTTGACACTTTCCAGGAAGCCAATCACCAACTACAATTCATTTCTAATAGAAATTTCCGGTGTACAATTTGTTGAGTGTTGAGAAATATCAATCCTTTATGGATGACTAAAAAGCGAAGAAAAAAAAAAAAAAAAAGAAGAAAAACCTGGAGGAGAACAACAGAAACAGTGTTACGGTTGTCAAATAAGAGTAAAGGAAAATTTATATCAAATTGGGCCATGAAATGCAAATTAAATACTGTCCCTGATTTGAGACCAATTAGTGTCAGAAAGAAAGCTCTAGCTGTCATATGCAAGAGGAAGAACAATTTCTTTTCTAAAAGTAAGACAGAGAAGTCCACTCTGACTAAGAATCCTAAATGAAAGACAATTCACCCTTTTTATTTGTTTATTTATTTAAATTAAATTACCTAATTGGGCAATAATTCAATTAAAAGACAATCTCCATGCTAGGAGGTGAAAAACAGATATAAAACATAAGTAAAATACTCTATTGATTTTTTCACGTTTGTGACTTGTTAAACCAACACTGAAGAGTATGATTACAGTCCATGTCAAAAATAGTAAATACAAAGTATTTGAATAAACTTTAGGTCTGTGTATTTTTACTATTTTTGCAAACTGATATGTGTTTAACAGAATCCAGTGTTTAAGGCATTCAGTTATAATGTCACTGTATGTGACATGCCTTAGAGAATTATTCTCTGGATAATATTAAATTTGTTTCAATGTAGCTAAGCACCTTATTAATGCTATTAATTATAATTCAACTGAGAGCAGATAAAATAATCTAGTAGTCTAAAATGGAAAAAGAAATGATGAGTGAATGAAAAGAGTATTATCCTTCTTTTCCTTCCTCTCTTCTTGCTTTCTTCATTTCTAATTCAGTATAGGAAAATAAATGGATATTTTCAGAAATGATTTTTTTTACTCTAAATTGCATAACACTAATTTCATTAGTCTTAGCAGTGTGAAGAGTTCTGAAGCCCTCTGTGGACTTGTATATAAGCTGCATGAAGATAGACTAATTCAACACCACTTTTGGAAATGGCTGTTTATTGTTCTGTTTACAGTAGTAAGCCTACTAACCAGTTTTTAATCCCTTGTGGAACAATCAGTGGTGAATGTCTGAAGTGTAAAAATGTCTCAGAAATTGTAGTCTGGCACAAGCTAGTTTCCTGTAAGGTAACTATGCTGGATGTCTTTATTATTAGAATGCCCTTCAAGCTGGAAAAAACTTAACTGCTTCTCTGCCATATTCTTTTATTGTGTATTAGGATCAGCTTATGCTAAGATGCAAAAATTTTGCCATCTGATGTTACTTAATTAGAATAAGAGGAGTGGGATCTTAATGTGTCTTACTCTTACTTTAAGCTTGTGGTTGAAATATCTTAAAAGGTTCAGTAAAATTCTATATTGTGAAAGTAGCTCCATATCTCTCCAGTACAAAAGAGATAATAGAGCTACTGAAGAAAGTCTGGCAGAGGTCTGCAAAGGTGATTTACAGGACTGGAGCATCTTTCTTGTGAGGAAAAGCTGAGAGTACTGGGACTATTCAACATAGGGAATAGAAGGCACAGGGGAATTTCATCAGTATCTATAGATACCTGAAGGAGTGGGCAAGAAAAACAAAAGGCTCTTTCTGTGCCTGCTGACAGGAAAAATGGGCACAGACTGTAGCAAAGAAGGTTCCATCAGAAAGCACTTATTTACTATGGAGCACTGGCAAAGGTAGCTTAGGGAGGATGTAAAGTCTCCTCCTTGGAGATATTCAAATGCTGTCTGGACATGGGCCTGGGCAACCAGTCTGAGTGAGGTGCTGAACCCGAGGTCCGTTCCAACCTTTAACCATTCTGTCATCTTCTGAGATGTTCAAAAAAAAGGGAAAGAAGCTAGTTGCTAAAATTGATTTATATTTTGAAAACAAATCAGGCAATAGCTTCTAAGAGATAGTCTGGAGGATCCAAAGAGCTATTCGCTGAAGAAAACAGAAGCAAAATGCATTATGTTACTACAGTGATTACAGATATTGAGAATGCTGATTATATCTTAAATAGCATTTCCTTACTAAATTGTACACTGTTTTCTTGCTATATCTAGTGATGGACAAGAAAAAAATAAGATGTGAAATCTAGAAAAGAACTTGTAAACCTTAGCTATTTAAAATGAAATCTCACTATATTTCAATAGCTAATGTTATTCAAAGTCAAATTTGCACTAATATAATTCATAGAAACATCTGTAATCAGAAACTTTCATTACTGTAGAGTTTATGTAAGACAAACAGCAGCATGCTAATAATCTCAGACCGAATGAGTTTAAGTAAAGACACCAGGAAACAATTAAAAAAATGAAGAGATTTCACTTCCTATTTATTTATCAGGGAGAAATACTGATTGAAGAATATTCTCGCATTTGGATATATAATTTTATAGTTATTTATTATATAATTATATATATTTAATTATATATTGTTTATATATAATTATATATTATATATTATTATTATACCGATCCATTTTAGAGCTGAACGAAGTAAATATTTGTGTCTAAATGCAAAGAAAGGGCTTCAGAGATAAACAAAAAAATAAACCACAGATGAGGAAACAATCATCTAAGGACTGATCTTTTTCTTAAGAGTATTCTTTTGTGGTTTTTGTTTTTTTTTTGGCAGAAATTCATAAAATAGAATTGAATCATTTTTTTATCTTTTGTCCCTAAAAATGAGCTTAATTTGTCATTATTTTTCACCTGATGTAGTAATTCGTAACAGTGCAAAACAAATTTAAAAGGTAATCAAAGCAGAATTATACCACCATATTATAGATGGTAGATAATCAGACTTAAATTGTTTTATCCAGCTATGATGAATGTGACATAATCTTAGCTGAGCCTGAAAACTTAAAAGATGAAACTAAAGTTCTGGAGAGTGATGCCTGGTATGTTTCTTGACCTTGCTTTTCTGAATTGATACTGCTATATGTGAGAAGTCTAGGTTTATTTTTAAGGTTTTTTTGTGTTATCATTAAAGATGTTCAGCTAGTAACTCTATGAATAAGGTATGAAGCCAGTTAAGTACTTTATGAATAGTATTTTTCCACTCTAATCTTCCATCCTGAACTTACTCTAACATAAAAGACTGGTTTTGGTTTTTTTCAGCTATTAGAGTAGTTAAGCTCTTGAAGCACATTAAGTCTTCAGGTCAGATCTGGGAAAATTGTCAATAAGAATGCAGATTAAAGAAATTTGTAGTTCTGCCATTTATGATGTGGATGCTTTCCAGTTGTGATCTGGGCTAAAACCCAAACACATTTTATATGTCACTAAATAATAATGACTTTCAGTCACTACTGAACAGGACTGAATTTAAAAGGTAAGTGATACAAGACTCCTGTTTACTCTCTGATAAGCTTCCTGAGCTATCTAATCCTCCTTAAGTACAATTTCCTTTTTCTATAGTACATCTTTGTACACAGCAAATCTCCTTGTAACATTATTTACAAGATTTTAAAGTAGATTTTAAACAGCCATTCCTATATCATTTTTTAATCAGCCAGATTTAAGTAATGTCTTAATAATGCATACTCTATGATAGAAAATTTCAGTGTAATGTAGCTTGTTGTAGTAGCAGCAGTGTGTTCAAAATTTGTTGCTATCTGCTGAACAGATTTCATTTGCATCTGATATGACACAAGTTAAATTATCAGCACAAAATATGCTAGTGCATTATTCACTTTACAACAAATTAATACTACCACTTTCAAAATTTTAAAGGTTTTCTGTTAGTAATAAACTTCTGAAAATTGATCCTAATTAAAACAAACAAGCAAACAAACAAAAAACAAAACAGTGAAATGACATCTAATATTGTGATCAAAATGCTCTAATCAGTGAAGAAAAAGAAATACTTTACTTGAGATAGGCAAATATCTACTGGTAGGAGAAAGCTCACAACTTGTTTCAGATGACCTTGAGATAGCAGAATCCCAGAGATTCTCCAGACTATGAGGAAATGAAAGTCTGCAATAAAATGTGCAGCCAACATTTTGTTTGATCTGTCACATAAATGACTTTTTTTTTTTTGCTCCATGCTTGAGGTGGGTGGGGAGTCATCATTGGGATTGAGAGCACAATAAAGGTTTAAGCCAAAACTAATATGGAACGTAGTAACTTCTCTGCATACTTGAATGAAGGTTGTACGTAAACAGTGCTGAAAAGAAGTAAAAAGCAAGGACACTGAGTAGGGCTCATGATACAGAATTAAGACTAACATCCTAAAGGTAGAGAATCTCAAAAATACAGACCGAGAACACAGTTTAATGGAAGCTAGTAAAGGTTTTGTTGATAATTTGACTCTGTATAACATTTTTAACATGGGTACTGTGAAGCTACTAAGTGGAATTACATTTTCTCCATCTCAAAGAAATACCACAAGTGTATAATAGTTGTAAAGAGAATTGGATCAGGATGAAAGACAGGGATGTGATTTACAGCTCCCTTTTCTATCTTTGGAGATTGTGTCCCTATTTTGAACCTGAAACCTTCAACACTGACTTATGAACATGATTTTACCATCCTTTTTTTCTTCTATGCTTCAAACACAGAAAGAAATATCTGTCAAGTTATTTATAGAGCATGCAATCATGGTTTTCATAAAGAATGAAGTTGAGCTAGTAGGTGAAGTATGTTACTGTTATAGCTTACATATCAATGAAAGAAGCCTGAAGGTAAAATAAAGAGGCAGAGAAACTAAAAGCGAGAATTTTTAATCTGGTTGTTTAAACCTCCTCATCCACACCCCTTTCTTGTACCTTCAGAAAATTTTTAAATGGATTATCCAGTACCTCAATACAACTGATAGTGTGCATGAATAATTGGACATTTGTACAGCTACACCGAAGGCACAAAATAACTTTGTATATTACAATATCCAGTTTTACAAAATGGGAAATACAAATTTTTAATGCTTGTATCTTCTGATACAACCATACAGTTGTGTCATTTTTTTTCCACTGGCACTTTGTTTTCTCATAACAGATCCCCTTCTTAATGAGCAGCTATTCAACAGTAGATGTATCCTAGTTGTTAAATATGAATTTTCATGTTCTATTTAACAAAAACAGTACTGAAGTTCTGTTTTGATAAAGACACTACAGAGGGACCTGAATAGACTGGATCGATGGGCCAAGTGGTTAATTGTATGAGATTAAATACAGCCAAATGTTGGATCCTGCATTTTGGTCACAACAACCCCAGACAACTCTACAGGCTTGAGGAGAAGTTGTCAGAAAGCTGCCTGATGGAAAGGGACCTTGGTGTACTGATCGACAGTCAGCTGAATATGAGCCAGCAGTGTGCCCAGGTGGCCAAGAAAGCCAAGTGTCCTGGCTTGTATCAGGAATGGTGTGGTGAGCAGGACTATGGAAGTAATCTTCCCCCTGTACTCGGACTTGGTGAGGCCCCACCTTGAGTACTGTTTTCAGTTGTGGGCACCTCAGTACAGCAATGTTGGAGAGAGAATCAGGTTGTGTCGTGACAAGAGGGTAAAGGCTTTAAACTAAAAGAGGGTAAATTTAGATAAGATAAGATTTAGATAACTTCCACTGGGAGGAAGTTCTTTGCTATGAGGATGATGAGACACTGGAACAGGTATTCCATAGAGGCTGTGTATGCCTCATCCCAAAAGGTATTCAAGGCCAGGTTGGGGCTATGAGCAATTTTATCTGTTGAGAGATGTCCCTGCCTTTGCAGAGATGTTGGGACTAAGTGATCCTTAATTTCCCTTCTAATCCAAACCATTCTATAGAGATTCTATAATTCTGTGAGTATTGTTAATTGGCAGGATGATTTGTATTAGTAAATTGACATGAAATTGAAATTTATTTTCAAGCTGGCTGAATTATAAGGCTCAGATTCCTGGTGGTACTAAGTTCTTGTTGATGGAGTTGGTAGAACTGCCTTTTTGTCGACTGTGGTTTTTTGCTTCTTTTTTGGTAATACTTTTGGTTGCTAAAACAACAATACTAAGTAAGCATGCTAATAATACAAGATCATTCTTCTTCTAGTAAGTATTGTATATTTTGCATTACAAAAAGTTTGTAGGGATATTCTATTTGGTTGGTTGGTTTTTGTGTTTTAAATAGTAATAATAAAAAAAAATTGTACTAGCAGAGACATAATTGACTTTTTAAAGTTTGGGAAAATACAAGTGTAATGACGTTTGATGTCATCTACATGGACTTGTGCAAGGCCATTGACATGGTCCCGCACCACATCCTTATCTCTAAATTGTAAATAAATGAATTTGTAGGCTGGACTATTTGGTGGATGTCGTAATTGGATGGATGGTCGTAGCCACAGAGTTATTGTCAGAAGCTGTATGTCCAGATGGAGGACGGTTGGAAGTGATAGTGTCCATTTTGGGAGCAATGCTCTTCAACATCTTTTTCAACGACATAGACAAGTGGGATTGAGTGCACCCTCAGCAAGTTTGCTGATGATACTAAGCTGAGTGGTGCACTTGACATAATAGAAGAAAGGGATACCATACAGAAGGACATGGACAGGCTCAAAAAGTGGGCACAGGAGAACCTAATGAGGTTAAACAATACAAAGTGCAAGGTGTTGCACTTCGGTTGAGGCAATCCCAGGTGTGAGTACAGATGGGGAGAACTCATTGACAGCAGCCCTGTGGAAAAGGACTTGGAGATACTGATGAATGAAAAGCTGGAGATGAGCCGGCAATATGTGCTAGTAGCTTGGAAGGCCAACAGTATCCTGCTGCAATGAAAGAGGGGTGGCTAGCAGGAAGAGGGAGGGGATTGTCCCCTTCTGCTCTGCTTTTGTTAGGCCACACCTGGAGAACTGTGTCCAAGCCTGAGGTCTTCAGTACAGGAAGTACGGGTAGCTGTTGGAGCACATCTGAAGAAGGGCCACAAAGATGATCAAGTGTTGGAGCATCTCTCCTATGAAGATAGGTTGAGGGAATTGGGCTTGTAGAAGGAAAAACTCTAGGGGGGCCTTGCTGCAGCCTTCTAGTACTTGAAGGGAGCTTACAAGCAGGAGTGGGTCTGACTTTTTAAGCAGTCTGACAGAGATAGACAAGGGGGAATAGCATTAACTAAAAGAGAGGAGCTTTAGCTTAGATGTTAGGAAGAAATTTTTTTACTCAGAGGATGGTGAGGCAGTGGAACAGATTTCCCAGAAAGGTTGTGGATATTGAATCCCTGCTGGTGCTCAAAGCCAGGTTGGATGGGGTCCTGGCACCTTGATCTAGTTACTGGCAAGCCTGGCCATGGGAGAGGGATTGGAACTTGATGATCTTTAAAATCTCCTCTAACTAGAGCCAGTCTATGATTCTATGGATTATTAAGGGCAGGATGGCAGACTGACAGCTTTGATGTTATCCAGCTTTTTCCCCCACTATCTGATTGTAAAATAAGTCATTTATGTTTTTTTTCATGATGCTGCTTTGGAAAAAATAATGTTGAATCTTTACTACGCTTTCTTAGTTGTTTCTCTTTTTTTAATGCTGTTTTGGTTTGTTGTTTTTTTCTTTTTTTTACACATTTCATTTAATATACTCAAGATATTTTTTACTATTTTGAAAAGCTTTCTTTTTGTTTTCTTTTTATTTTTGGCTTATTTCCCGTATTTTGTATACAAGTTACTCTCTTTAAATTATTTCCTTTCCCTATCCAGCAATGAAAAACTTTTTATAACATATTGCCATGAAAGGCATGGTGTAGAAACTCTGAGAACACCCAACTGATGTTACATTAGTAAGCACAATATACAAAGGAACATCTAAAGTGCTGAATTGTTTTCTTGAGATGATGGAAGAGAAACTCCAGGATAATCAAATCTCTTTCTTAGACTAGCATGAAGTTGTATTCTAAAGCTTCAATGGATCTTGCAGCTTGCTGCTATCAAAAATTGAGACAAAAGGGAGATACCTCTTTTACCTCCTTTTCCCTAGCAAGCTTCCAAGGAAAGCATGGTAGGACTGAACAAAACAGAAAGAGGGAAAGCATCTTCCTCTTGTATCATGTGTCCTTTTAGCAACCTAGTGGGTAGATATCATGCTGCAGCATCATATTGAGTTTATTGAAATTATTTGTAGTTAACTTGGCCCATTGGTCCTTCAGTTTGTATGGTTTTAAAATTAATCTATCATTTCTGTACTATGAGGATAAATGATTTAGGCTCTTAGATTTTAGCTAGTGGTAGTGGTATTTGTGTGTTAAGTATTGATTTTAATTCCGTTTCTAAATCAGACTGAAATTTAAAAGCAAAGCAGACAAACAAGAAATAATAGAAATGCAAATATGCTTTGATCTTAAAGAACAGAGTGCCTTGACCCAGAAAAGAAACATGAATTTTTTCTTTTTGCAAACCCAAATTTAGCTTTATTCTAAATATTTGAAATAAAAGAATAGCTTAATGTGTCAATATTTCACAGAAGGTTGTGGAAGGTACTATATTTGGCTGTGTGAAAAGTATGGATGCATTTAGGCTGTGTGAAAGATACCAAAATGCTTCTTTGTAATTTCAGAATAGAGTTGATTAAGCAGACACAGTAAATAAATAATGAATATGTTTGTTTTTTTATTTACAATAAGAATTTATGTAATTTGTCTTGTAAAATCATTGCATCGTATTGGAACTATTGCAATCAATACATTAAATTAAAAAGTGTAAGGAGCCTTTGTCATTACATATTTTTCAGGTGCTCATTTTGAAAGGTTTTGGGACTCCATAGCTCTGAAGTTTATAAATCTGAAGTTAGAGTTTCTTTCTACAGTGAAGAAAATTTATTTTTCCATTTCTTCCTAACAAGTTTTGTCAAAAAGAAGCCTTAATGAACTAACTCAAAAACTTTATATCAGAGTTAAATGGTAAATATTACTGTATTTAGAATAGAAAGAAGGGGTAGCAAATGAAATACTGTACCAGAGGGTTTCAGAGGCTTTGAGACATGGTGTTTGAAAATAGAACTTTTTAAAATAAAATTATTCACATACAAACTGGGGTAGATTGGGGTAGTCAGAAAAAAATATTTTAACAAAATGTCTGTGATATGTTCGTTAGTATCTCTGAAAATAGGACTTCATTCACTTTTGGTAGATTCTTTTATTTCCCTGTCAAAAATGATCAAGGCCCACACAGTAGTATACATATAGGAATACTGTTATGGTATTCTGGTTCCAAAATAGAGTTTTAAGACAAGGTTCCTATCTCCCATGTTGATATGAAATGTCCCATTGATATAAGTAGTCGGGTTAACTTTAACATAATCTGCAATAATGGTTTTATCTTCCATTAAAGAAATTTCTGCCTTCCTGATGTAAGAGAGGTACACTTTCATCTAAGGGTAGAGTCTGACCTTCTTTTTTTCAGCTCCTCATATAGTAAGAGCAGATAATTAATTCTTTTCTTTCTTCTGTAGTTCCTCTTTGCTAGTGCTCCCAGTGGATTGTCACAGGAAATCACATTGCATCTTTTATCCTTTCCTTTTGCTGAATTTCTTTAGTTGGCGATCAGTGATCAGCCTCTGCTGATAATAGCTTGTCAGAACATTGTTGTTTAGGTAGTTTTGGGAAGACTGGGCTTTAAAAAAAAGGAAAAAACAACTGTAACGCAGTTGAGATTCAAGGAAAGATATCAATTTGACAGATTTCAATACTACATCTTCTTTATGAAGATGTGTCTTTTTAGATGAGCTAACAGATTTTTTTTTTTAATTTAAACTAACCCTTCCTTCTTTATGTAAATATTACCAAATTTCATACAACTTGTGCATTAGCTATTCTTCCCTGAGATTTGAAGAAGACATAAAAGAGAATAAGATTACATTAAGATCGAGATCTTTATGTAGCACAAATATGTGTTTCTAAGTGTCAGATATCCTGGTCCTTTATACTGTTTAGTTGTTTTGCTTTGCTTTATTTTGTTTGTTTTGTTGGTTGTTGATGTTTAATTTTATTTTGTTTAAATACGGTTTTTTCAGGGACTTCTTTGGAAAAAAATTAAAGTGTGCACACGGAAAAGCAAGAGACTTGTCCTGATCTACACCTTTTCCTTTTTAACCATTCTGGGGTAGATCTTCTGTTTGTGTAAAATGATGTAACTACACTGGAGTCAGTGGAACTGGGCTGAATTGAAATCAACAACCATGATATGGAAAGGTTTTTATGGTTGAAAACAATGCCATCGCAGTCTTTCAAACAAATTGTATTTATTAGAGATTTGGCTACATTAAATAAACAATAATACTAAAAAAAGTGAAGTTTGCAATAGAAAAGCAGTAAATTTTGTATCATAGTTTAATCACGCAGTCAGAAATGTAGCAGATAGTGTTCCTTTCTAATATGTGTAAGAAAATGTACTTTACTAGCAAAGCTGGCAAGGAGAAAGGGGAAAGCTGAGGCGGCTGCCAGCGACTCACAGGCAGGGAGCAGTAGCATACAAATGTCAAATGGCCATTAGCAGAAAATTAGAGAGAAAACCAAAGCCGAAGGTAAGGATGCTGTCTGTGCAGTTGAAAGTGGGATGAAATGTCCCATCTGTCCCTTGAAGTCCTGACTAGGGCCAAAATGTTAGGAGTTAAAATAATACAAGTTCCTTTGTATTTACCACACCACATCCCACAGGACAAGCTTTGAACATCCTCAGCATGGTGTTAAGGGCAAAGTGCTGCTAGAATTGCTTTTTCAAACCAGTATAATTTTAATAAGGCACAAAATTGGCAGGTGTCCCTATAATCCTGTAACATGTCTATGGGATTTTATCCTGAGTGTTCTTGCCAATTTAGAACTGAGATAGTCAACCCCATATCCTAGATTTCTCAGTAATTTTCAACTTTTGTGCAGTTCTACTGTAGTTCATCAGCTGGCTGCTGTAAGTACCTCCACATACTTTTTATGAAAAGTGAATGACTGGTTTTAGCAGATAAAGAGAACTTTGAGGTCTGTCTCAATAGGAAATGTTGGAGAATAATATCACAGTTCTTTTGCAGAACATAAGCTGATTTGCTGATGTAACATTTAATTACTTCCTTTGTTCTTTACGAACCTCAGGAATACACAGAATAAGAATAGAAAATAATTGTTTTGACCAGGAGAAAATGGTGTAATGAATACACTCTCCAGAAACATGTATACAAATGCTCTGTCCTACTTTTGTGATATTTAATTGTTGAATCTTGATAAGGATAATTAGTTACTGAGTACAGCTAGCCATGTTTTTCTGCTGTCTTTGAGTGCAGAAATATATTTGCTTTTGATAAATTCTCATTGCCTCCAACACTGAAACACCAGTCTGTCATGGAAGCATTCATATGAAATGTTGAGATTTTAAACATCTTCTGTTCACGAATGACTGCTGTGCAGCTTCCATAGATTTGCTGTTAAGGGTTCAGAAAGAATTAGTACTCTGAAAATGCATACAGTAATAGAGATGTACTAACCCTCTCTAATCCTCTGTAACTGCCTCTCACTTACAGAATAGCACCCTCACCATATTTATGAAATATTCTCTTTGGGCCTTCCTTGTCATTGCTTGCTATCTGTGCCTTGAAGAGTTTATCTTAGTTATAACAATCCCTTCATCAGATTTGCAGTTAGATTACTTTGTTTCTTGTATCTATGTTAATATTTCAATTGATCTGTAGTGTTACTTAGGTGAATTATCTTTCCCCTTTCAAATTTAACTTTCAGATTTATCCTTAATAAATAATCTTAGTGGGATTCTGGTATACAAAGCAGAGATTTCCAGAAATGCTTTGCTTTCTTCTCACAATTAACACTGGAAAGTCTCCCAACTTCCTTTTCTGTAACTTCCCATTACAAACCAAATGACAACTAGCATTTGTATTGTATCTGAACATTAGTAAACTCAAGTTAGTAGCTATGTTAGTAATTCTGCATCACATTTTGCTTTATTCATGAGTAAAAATTTGGTAGAGAAAAGGCAAAGAAACACACTGATGATCTCAACGCCCTCATTCCATCATTTTTTGGGGGACATCAAATACATCTTTACCTAAGCTAAGACCTCAAGTTGTTCCAACCTAATCTGAGACTAATGTCTTTCCTAGACTTCTCAACAGAAAAAGACAGCTTATATTCTTTTCCCGTAGACATCTGTTTTAACAGTGAATACTGCTGTGAAACTTAAGCAAAAACTCTTTCCTAGTCTAGTCTGAATTTCCTTTTTTTTCAAGAGTACTTAAATGAATTAAGGATTTAAAGTCTTGTTTTACAAGATAGTTTGTCAGTCTTTTGAGATAAACATCAATAATCAGTGATGAAGACGAGAAATAAAGTTACTTGTTTTCCCTTCTGATAGTATCCTAAGTAGCTTAAAGCTGTGTAAATACTGCTATACTGAATATGCACACATTAAAAAAAAAAAAAAGAAAAAAGAAAAAAGAGAGAGATAATTATTAAAAAAACAAAATAAATTAAACATGCTGAAATATTTGTGGCCTTAAATTTTCTTGATTATTCTCACCTCCTAAAGTTTAGAATGTCATCTTGAGTTTACATTGGAGTTTACATTCTATGGTGGAAAGTTCCCTGAGAACAATTTTCACGGTCAGACATTCTTTCTTATTGATATTAAAAGTGTCTGTGCAGAGATTCATTCACTGCTAGTGTGATTTGGAGACAGTGATTGCACAGTAGACTTCAAGTGTCTTAGGTCACAAAAGGCACTGAGTTGCCCAAAAGCATTTAGAGAAGTAGGTGACCTGACTAGCCTGCACAATGATTGGGAAAAATGGAGACATCATGTCAGGAGGGCAAAAAAACAAGAGTCTTCCATTCTGTGTGTGAATTAATGAGCAGCTACCTTCATATAAGATTGGATTTTGACAATAATTAAAATCAGAAAGCTACAAAATGAAAATAATAAAGATTTGATGACGAATGCTAATCACATCCTGATAAAAATACTTTTTGCTTTATAGTATACGATGTCTAAACTCAGTTACAAATTCAGCAAAGATAAAAAAGCTTGTCTAGTGAAACATGAAAGGTCAAACAATTTTATGGCAGTTTCAGTTTTGTTTGATAAGTTATAAAAATGAAACAAGACACTGACATATAACTTTTTTTTCAAAAAAAGTGCAGAAGATTAAAATATAGTATTACATTTGCTTACCTGTTTAAAATTATTCATACTTTAATCTGAAAAAAATTTTGGCATTATGCATTTGGATCTAAGAATATATACATATTCAATTTAAATCTGACTCTAATAAATGTTTAAACCTTTGAAGATATAGAGAAGTGTTTCTTTTATCACTCTAAGGTTATCAATTACCATAAACTTTTATTGAAATGATCAAACAATTGAAGTCTTAATTTCATCTGACAGTCTAATTCAAAAATGAATAGTATCCTTTGATTGCCATTACAGTTCACCTAAACCCTTTCCAGAATTTGGAGGAAAACACAGGAGATCCTGGGGTAGTAGGCAGTATACTTTGCACTATGCATCTTAGTTGTACAGATAAAATGGCATCTTATTCTCAGAATTATGATGCAAATTTGCCCAAGAAGTTATCACATCTGTCATGAAAGATAAAAATGTGATGGACCCTCTAAAATCTCATGACCATCACTCATATTTTAGCATTGTAATCAGGCTAAGAATGATGATTTTAGTTAGCCTGGTGTAGAAAAGATAGATGTAAGGTCTAAAAGTGAGCTTTATGCAGTGCACTTATTAGCACTTTATTATCTAAATATTAATAGGAACATGGACACCAAAATAGTTATACTTTCGATCTCTAATAATCCCCAAAACTATATCATTAGTGTTTTACTATCAATGTGAATATGAAAACCTTGTTATCAATGTAGCAACTGTACTTACAGCTGTTCACAACCACAGTAGCCGCAACTGAACTCTCAGCTTTATTATCCATGTAAGACTATACAAACAGTCACAAGCCAATTCAAGCTTACGATTGCAGGGCAAAATCATACTGATATCTTAGCTAACCCTACACCATTTACCTTGTTATATTTTTTAGAAGATGGTCCTTCTGTGAGCCACCAACTATACTTGTCTGATATTCTACATGTAATCTCGACCTATCTTCTTACTGATTTGAAAGGTAATTTACCTTGCAGTTTAGATAATTGAAGCTGAAGCTCACTTTCCCCTTCTGTGAAAAGAATTCAGAATTTCTGGGGCCAAGTCATTCATCTTAAGAGAGCTGCATGTGAAAACATTGATTTTACTTCAGTGACTTTAAAAGGTGGTGTAGTAACTATCTCTCATGTAGATGCGGATGCTGATTGTAAATTACACCCATTATGCATCCATGTGAATCTTTCTTGTGCAACCAGCAGGGTTTCAGTGTAAGATTCATCAGTCCTTCCTTTTTTGAACTTCTGGTAATGACAGATCTGAACTACCTTTTATTCTGGAGAGTACTGTGGAGAAAAAAAAATCAAGGCAACCTACCTTGATTTCAGAATCATTTTACGGTTGGACTAGATGATATTGTAGGTTCTTTTCCAGCCTTGTGATTCTATGATACTGTGATCAAGCAGATAGATAAAGAATTTGTTTAGATTATCAGAGTATAATATGAGAAAAAAAACCTACCATTGGAGCAGCTATCTAATTAATTATACATAGAGTAGTAATACTGTAGAATGTGTTTACAACTGTCTCATACTCAAGGACAGTATCAAATTATTTTGTCATTTATAAATGCTGTTTCTCATGAATTTTGAATAAGTAATATATAATGCATATGTTAAGATACATCACACATGTAGGATTCATGTAATTTACACATTACTTAATTCTAAACTTGCTCAGAGATCCCTGGAGTATGTACATCCTGAGGTAGAATAAGTCTTAATCAGTTGTCTTTGCAGGGGCTTCATCTGTTTATTCTTGCTCCTGTTTATGTAGTTTCCAGCTGTTGCATAGGGCATCTGAGTCTCATCTTGAGAGGAGGGAAAGAGCATACACTTGAGAAGGTCCTACTGAAATAAACCCCTAAGTATGATCCCACTTACCTATTCTTGAGTGCCTAAGAAGTCGTATTTTTTCCCACTTAGAGAAGGCCACTAAATTATCATACAAACTGTCTTGGTGACATCAATTCTGCTGCAGTTACTCCATCTGTGTTTGACTCCATAATTGACTTTTTCTCATTCTGCCACCACATGATCTTGTTCCCAGGTAGGAATAAACCAGTTCTTCCAAACTATGACTTCTTTTTTGTTATATATATTGTTATATATGTAATATAGTTTGTGTGAGTGTGTGTGTGTGTGTGTGTGTGAATCATGTATTTTGTGACATATATTGTTATATATACTGTTATATATATTATGTACATAATCTTGTTCCAAAATTAGCAACTAGTCAAGAACAGTAGAAAGGAACTTTAGATATGGGGTCAGTGTCTGCAGACTATCAGGATATCAGCAGAGAAAAAAATTGACTTCAGACCAACTCTACTGTTGTTCCATAGACTGACTGTTTCCTCAGTGGTGCCAGTATTTTAAGTGCATTTCCAGATTCTACTCTTGGGTTTAGTTAATTAGAAAGGAATCCAGGTCAGAAAATCCAAGAAATCTTTGTTATGCAAGCAGAAATATATAAAGTGGTGATGATGTATCACAAATGGATGCTCCTGCTTGTCATGGTGTTATGATTTTTGGTTATCAGTATTCCACATCATAACATCATGAAGTGCACTGAGAGTTAGCCACAGAACCAGGCCAAACCACCCTGTAAACCATTGACTCTGCTCCTAATTAAAACACCTATAACGATGTACTTTTTCAAAACAAGATGCTTGTGTAGCAGAATGTCCTTTTGACATTGACAATTCCACTAAACTATAGTAGTAAAAACTTGGCACATTTTAAATCTCAGCTTTATACTTTGAAGAAGACTTTGCTGTGCAGATTGTATCCGTAATGTAACTTTATAAATAATGTTAGCACAGTGAGACTGATTCAAGACTTTCCACTGAATCTGAACTTTGCTTTCTTCCTACAGGAATTATTACGTACTTTAAAAATTACTTATGTATTTATTTTCTCTTCTAATCAGTTTATTAGCTGTTACTTTCTCTCACCGTTGAGGTTCATATGCTAATGATCCCTCTATACAGAATCATGTCTTTTTAGGTGAGTGCATTCAATTAATGGACTACTTAATGTTCCGTACTATCAATCTATTACTTTGTCCCATAATTTCCACTTCCTAGTGGTTGTATTATAGCTCTGAATGTTAAACAAGTTTCATGCAGAGTTTATGTACTGCTCACCATATGTGCAGCAACTTCTTATTTTGCTGTCAGTGGTTTTATTATTTTCCATCTTTACCTCTAGTGTTGTGCTCAATGAGTGGGTCTGAAAGTGATAATTACTTCCCCACTGCAGAGACAAACTGATTTACATATTTATCAAGGGGAAACTGTACAGCTTTAAGCATATCAGAAAACATTTGCATATTTATAACCTGAAATGTGCAAAAGCTAAAATTAAGATATGGATGTGTTGATCTCAGTTACTAAGCTGATTTTTATACAAAGGTTTTAGTCAGTGTACTTTGTAATCAGATCAGTACATTAAAGAATGAAGTCTCTTTTTTATTACACAGAATCAGTATAGAGATTAAAATGTTTGTTAACGTGTTAAAGTTAGTGGGCAGAAGTTGCAACATTGTCTTTATAAGGTGAAAATATTAGCCTTTGAGCCTGGAAGAGATGATGGGGTTACCTTAATTTAATTCCTGTGCCAAGAAGAAGGTCCCAAGAAATTTAATATGTAGTGGATATTTAGCTAAATGACATCATTATCTTTTATGAGAGCAGTATAGGCTTCCAGATATTTATATGTGCAGGCGTTATGTGTGGGAAGTTGCGCATGTATTCAAAACACTCTTAGCTTGTCATTCTCAGACGTAAGCCCCTTCAGCTTTAAAACATGTTACTTGTCATTCTGATTAGTTATGCTATTCAAAAGCAAACATTAATATCAGCAGGGAATTCTGACATGTAAACTAAACAGAAGAAAATTCTCTAGGCAGAGATGTGATGGCTGATCTTCCCAGATCAATCTTTGTCCAATAATTATCTGAAGCTTACTATAAACTTCTGGATTTGACAGTCATGTCAACGTCTGCTGGGTGGGATAAAAAGTTCTATTAAAAGAAATTTCTTTTGTCATGAACTGTCTTGTCCTGAGCCATCTTTAAACCTCCTTCTGAATCTTACTTTACTTTGAATCAAGCAAACTATTTTAAAGCTTTCCTAATGAGTTGAGAGATCTTTTTCCTAGTGCCTACACTACACACATGTATTCTATAGTTTATATTCTAGAGCATTTTTCCCCCCATAATTTCATCAAGATTCTACATTATTTCAAATTAATACAGGTAACCCTTCTGTCTATTGACTTCAAATGACTGTAAGTTAATTATGAAGCAAATATATTTTTCATACTCTTGCTTGACTGGAAGAGATTTCCTAATTGTTAATACATTTATAACACTTTATTGTTCAGTGTTTGTGCCATGTTTTCAAACAAGTAGTCATTTTTTATAAATCCTATAACATAATGTGCGTGAGCATAGAGGGAATCTTACACGGTTAAAAACTTCAAAAATTAACATCAGCATTATATAGGTAGGTTCATCTTCCATTTATGCTCGTGTTAGTCAAGTTGAATAGTGGCATAGTGCTGTCTGTTTCCTCCTAAAGAGTAGAGTCAATTGCTTTCGTCATTTTTACATGAGTATCAGTCCACTGAAGTCAGCATTTTCACTTTCACAATGAAACAATCCTATAATTTAACATAGCTTGAAATGAGAGTGGAGAACAGAATGTAGAGAGCTCAGCATTTTTCAGAAGAAGCTTTGCTTAAATTTTGAAACATCATCTTAATTAAAACAGGCAACATCTTAATGCTATTCTGAATTATTTTATTTATTTATTTATTTTTGTGTAAATGAAAGAACACTGTCTAATGATCATATGTCTCTGACTCAATGTTAGCCACTGAATTGGAATATACATTTCTAGAATGCTAATAGGAGGAGAAGGTTGAATGAAATTATAGTTGCTCAGTAGGTTCAGAATTTGTGCAGCTCTTTCAGTGTTAGATTTATTTTGTTGTTTGGAATGCTGTCTTTTAAAATCTGTTCTGTTCAAACCAGAAATATGTAAGCAATGGCATTCACCAAGATCAGTATGGATCTTAATTTTTTAGAACAAGACTTTCAATACAGTCTTTTTGATAAAGCATCTTTCTATTTTTATTAATAGTTTCCTGCATTGGGGATTTCAAGCCATCATTGCTAAAACTGAGCTACAGTTTTCCAAGTGTTTTGACTTATTTATCCCACAGTTTCATATTCTGAATAAACTTTTTACTTTTACAAGCTTTTTACATTTGTATTTTGTTCAGAAACTAGAAATGGGATTCAAACAGATCAGCTAGGCATGCAAAAGCCCCATTCTTTTAATCAAAGATCATATATGATGATGTATGATAAGTATCCAGTCATATTTTGTGGGAAGCAATACTGTTACCATCTTACTCTGATCACGTTTAGCTGTCCACAACAGTCATGAAAATTTAACTTACGTAGTAAATTTCTTGCATTTCAGATTACTTTGTTTGGTCTCTAATGTTTACTTTTACTAATATTTACTTTTCAATTAATTGCCTGTTTTTTCTTTTTAGTCAATAGATTTTTTAAAAAGGCCTTTTTGCAGTAATGATTCACCTTTTAAAAAGTTAGTCAGCTAAAACAGCCTGGGTGAAAATCCTCCTTGTTCATTAACTAAGATTATCTCAGTATGTTTATACATCAGTCTTAGCTTAATTCTAAATTATCTTTATAATCTGAAGAAATAATAAAATTAGAAGAGTAAAAAATACACATATTGTTATTGGAAAATAAGAAAATTTATATTTTGCTTATTTTACATTCTTTGCTTTCAAAATTGATATAATGTATGGCAGTATGTCAAAGATATCTGCTTACACTACATGCATTGCATTTTTATTGTTTTGGCTACCTTTTAGAAATGCTAATAAGTAGATGTATGACATTTGTTAACAGAAACCATATCATTCAGATGTACTTTAATGGATCTTATTTTAGACACTTTATCGGTTATTTATACAGTGTTCGTTATAGAAGGTGTAGCTGTTCAAAATAAGAATAGAAACCGAAGTTTTGGTTCATTTCTGTGAGTGCATTGAGAATGTGAGTCTATGACAATAGTGTGCTATTTGAATTAATTAATTCTGAGAGGACAATTGAGCCAGTCAAAATTAACATTCAAATTGGAGCGTGCCAGAATGTATAAATAAAAAGGATCAAGAGAAAATCACAGAATCTCAGAACTGAAGGGGTTGCTAAAGCAGGTACCCTACAATTGGCCACACAGGTAGGCCTCCAGATGGGTCTTGTATATCTCCATAGAAGGAGTCTCTCTGGATAACCTAACCTGTTCCAGTGCTCTGTCATCCTAATCAGAAATAAATTCTTCCACTTGTTAGTACAGAGCTTCCTATGTTCAAGTTTTAGGCCATTACTCCTTGTCCTATTAATCTGCACCACTGAGAAGAGCCTGACCTCATCCACTTGCCTCCCACCTCCCTTCAGATAGTTATGAACATTAATCAGATCCCCCTCAATCTTTCTTTTCCCTGGCTGAACAAACTCAGGTTACTCAGCCTCTCCTCATATGGGAGATGCTCCAGGCCCTTTGTGGACCTCTGCTGAACTCCTTCCAGGAGATCCCTGGCTTTTTTGATCTGCAGAGCTCAGAACTGGATAGAGTATACTAAATATGGCCTCATTATTGCAGATTAGAGGGGGACGATCATCTCCCTCAGCCTGCTGGCCATACACTTTTTAATGCACCTGAGGATATCATTGGTCTTCTTGGCCACAAGGGCACATTGCTGGCTGATAGCCAGCCTCTTGTCAACTAGGACTCATAAGTCCTTCTCTGCAGAACTCCTCTCCAGCAGATCGACCCCCAGTATGTACAGATGCATGCTGTTATTCTGCCTCAGGTGCAAGACTGTATGTACACTTGTTCTTGTTAAACCTCATCAAGTTCCTCCCAGCCCAATTCTCCAGTCTCTATAGGTCTTGTTGAATGGTAGCACAGCCTTCCAATGTGTCAGCCACTTCTAGCTTTTTGTCATCAGCAAATTTGCTG
The DNA here is from genome assembly GCF_026119805.1 of Tympanuchus pallidicinctus. Lineage (NCBI taxonomy): Eukaryota > Metazoa > Chordata > Aves > Galliformes > Phasianidae > Tympanuchus > Tympanuchus pallidicinctus. Next base: position 3,317,124 of record NW_026294780.1, on the reverse strand, counting down.
AGTTTGGACTCTATCCTTTCATCCACATCACTGATAAAGATGTTGAACAAGACCAGAACCAGCACTGACCTCTGAGAAACACCACTAGTTACAGGCCTCAAAAATTATCTTTATATGCTTTGGGATCCCTGAAGAATAAGGTTAAAGCTTATTTGCAGGCTAATGTATGCTATATTCTTATTCTTTGGTTAGTTTCCAAGGCCAATAATTTTTGATTCCTAATCAGTATTAAATTCACTGGAGCAAGTTACAAAGAGTTACAAAGAGTGGCTTCACACTCATTAGTAGAGAAGCCTTCTTTAAAGAATTCGGTCTAAATAGATGTAGATGTATGTGCAGTGCAAGACTCCTCTGCTGTGCCAAGGGAAAGAAGTCTTTTGTGTAAATGAATGTGAGGAATGACTCTGTGTTGGAATTTCAGAACATAACCATGTGGATTTTTCTTTTAATTATGTGCACACGTGTGCTTGTTACCTTGCATATTAAAAGTTAATAGATGTCTATTCTTGTATGACAACAAATTAGTGACTAATTAGTAGGCTTGATCATGAAACCATGTTGCCTCCAAAACCATTCCATACCTTAACTTTTTTTTTTTTTTTGGTGAGAATTTCTTATTCTACCATTCACACGGGTTTTTGCCATGTTGCCTCTACTGGTTGCTAGGCAGCACAGCTTGACCCCCAAACTCTTAACTGTATTCTGTATACTGAGACTCTTTCAGAAACCGGTTTCTTGCTGTGGAGTTTTTGTCATTGAGAGCAACTGCTTCCAAAGATCACTGGCTCTCTGTGGATTAGCTCATTTTTCAGTTGTACACAAATCTTCTCATTTTATACTTCAGGAAACCCCGCTGCAATGGAACCATAGTCTTGACTGCAACAGGCTGTGTAAAATTGTCCCCTTCTGCATACTGTATATTGTCAATTACTATGTGTATTTGTACTTGCCAAGATTAATTACAGCAAGCCACCCAAAAGCACTATGTTTTTTTATTATTATTATTTCTTTTTAGGACAGATTCTGGATGTGCTGGAGAATTATAATCTGAGCAACAGATCTCTTGTATACTTTTCATCTGACCAAGGGGCTCATATTGAAGAAATCTCTAGTTCTGGAGAAGTCCATGGAGGTTGCAACGGTATATATAAAGGTGAATGTTCTCTGATGTGTTTTTTTTTTTTTTTTTAATTGTGTCAGAAAATATTGTCTTGGTTTTTTTTTTCCAAATCTGTAATATACTCTAGGGTCAAAAATTTCAAAATTTCAATTTCTTAATAGTAAATGCTCATGACCTTCACACTAAATCCAAGCACAGGCTTGGATATATATAATACAATGAAGGACTGAAGACTTTCAAGACAAGGCTGCATCAGGCCTTGGGCAACCTCGTCTACCTGTGGATGTCTGTTTTCATTGTAGGGGAGCTGGACTAGATGACCTTTAGAGGTCTCTTGCAACTCTAAGATTCCATGATTCTATTGACCTGGTGTAGAGCAAACAAAGGCAATGACAGAGCCTTTACTTGAGAAATAGGTGCTATAGGAGAAGATATCCATGAGGAATAAACTCACCCCTCCCAGTAACAGTTTGGAGAAAATGACGAACTGAGGAATGTGATCCTCCTCCATTCATACCATTGCGCCACAGCAGAGAAGGGTGGGGGGAAAAGAGAGGCTCAGATGGCAGATGGAACTATTGTGGAGACAGAAGGAATGGCTCTAAACCCCCCTCCCGCCACTCCAGACACTCATGTACTCACATAGCTCACCCATTGGTTCAGGCTGTGACCTAAGAATTCCACTACACCTGGATAGACATAGACTGGATTGACCTGGATAGACTGGATTGATGGGCCAAGGTTAATTATATGAGATTAAATATGGCCAAATGTTGAGTCCTGCATTTTGGTCACAACAACCCCAGACAACTCTACAGGCTTGGGAAGAAGTAACCGGAAAGCTGCCTGATGGAAAGGGACCTTGGTATACTGAGGGACAGTAGGCTGAATATGAGTCAGCAGTGAGCCCAGATGGCCAAGAAGGCCAAACATCCTGGCTTATATCAGGAATGGTGTGGTGAGCAGGACTACAGAAGTAATTTTCCCCCCTGTACTCCGACTTGGTGAGGCCCCACCTTGAGTACTGTTTTCAGTTGTGGGCACCTCAGTACAGAAAGGACATGGAGGTGCTGGAGCAGGTCCAGAAAAGGGCAACAAGGCTGGTGAAGGCCTTGGAGAATACGGCCTACGAGGAGAGACTGAAGGAATTGGGGCTGTTCAGTCTGGGGAAAAGGAGGCTGAGGGAAGGACCTTATTGCTCTCTTTCAATATCTGAAAGATGCTTACAGTGAGAGTGGGGTTGATCTCTTCACACTGATGACAGGTGACGGGATGAGTGGAAATGGCCTCAAGTTGCACCAGGGTAAGTTTGGGTTGGATATCAGGAAAAACTTTTTTATGGAAAGGGTTGTTAAGCACTGGAATAGGCTCCCCAGGGCGGTGGTCGAGTCACCATCCCTGGACGTGTTTAAAAACAATTTGGATGTGGTGCTTAGGGACGTGATTTAGCAGAGGGTCGTTAGAGTTAGGGTAGTATGGTTAGGTTGTGGATGGACTCGATAATCTTTTCCAACCTGAGCGATTCTGTGAATAAACTGCATTATCTTTTTCATGGCTCACCTTTGAACTCACTCCGTGTCCATATCTCTTCTGTACTGGTGATCCCAGCACTGAAATCAGCATTTCAGGCATGTCTCATTAGGTCTGAAAAGAATGAAAGAATCACCTGTCTTGACCTTCTATCAACATTCTTCGTACTGTAACCACAGATATTGCTAGCCTTCATTGCCCCAATTCTACATTGCTACCTCATATTCAATTTGTCATGTCCCAGGACCTGCAGATATTTCTCTGCAAAGATGGTTGGTCCCTAGCCTTTCCTGATGCAAGGGCACAGCAGATTTCTCCACAGAGGCAGTTTTGGCACATCCCTTTGCAGAACTTCATGAGTTTCCAGTTAGCCAATTACTCCATCCCATCATGGTTCCTCTGGATGGCAGCATGATCCTCTGGTGAATCTGTCTTGTAACATCTGCAAAACTGCACAAAGGAAGAAAGATATGTAGAGTAAGCAATAACAGCACAGTGAAGTTTTCAAGTGAAAGGACTCCACTCCTTTTAGTCAGCAGGCATCTTTCTGAAAAATTACCCTTGGATTTTAAGAGAGCTACAAAGGAGTTGCTATACAAGCAAAACAAGTAATGCCAAAGTCATGAGGTTACAGAGTATCATGTGGATTCCCTTGGGTTAACACCACAGTGAAATCTATCTTAAACATTAGCACATAAGCCTTATGTGGTGCTTTAAGTAATTAAGGAACCATATGGTTACATATTTGTAGCTGAAGGCACAGCCTGAGGTGTTTTAGAAGCTCCAAAAATTATTTCCCTTCTAGGATGCCGGACCTAAGACAGAGGATAAATGATGACGAGAAAGAAAGATCACAAGTACTCTGGGGAATATGCCTTCCTGTGGAATAGTTTGATTGAATGGAGTATTTTCTATTAAGCTTCACAGAATTTTGTATTCATACTTATAGAACAGAGAGCAATTTGAAATAGATCTTATCTGAATTAATAAAAATCTGATTGATAGGGTTATCTTGGGAATAGTATGCCTTTTATTTTCAAAATGAATTATAACATGGCTTGCAGTTGCCTCTTATGCTATACTGGAAGTACTGCAATGTACTATGAAAAAAATAATTGCTACGTAAGAAACAGTTATTGTATGAGAGAGATTTTTAACAAAATACAAAGAAATTAAGACCTTTGCAATCAGCTGAGTATATATTTTCAGTTTTAAAATACAGTGAACTCTGTTTTATCTTTCGCTGTCTCCATCTCTGTATCAGTCCTCAATTTAACAAGTATATTAAGAATAATTTGCAGAAGACCTGAAGTGGATACTATCGATTGCATAATAAGCAATTTTCATACATAAGGATTTATTCATATTTGCCATCAAGTGTTAAGGCTCTGTACATCTCTGGTAGAATTAGAGAAAAACAGACCTGTGAAGTATGTAAATCTCAGACACTGTTGTAGCAGTGTGACTGAAAAATGAAAAAGAACAGTCCCTATATGCTTGTGGTTATGTGTGCATGCACTAGGAGCTTTATTCATTTGCAATACTGGGAGATACTTGTGTCTTTCTTCCCTGCATTTGGTAGATAATCTTACCTTTTTGTATATGAGTGCTATCTGGTGGTGACTGAGCACTGGAACAGGCTGCCCAGGAAGGTGGTGGAATCTCCTTCTCTGGAGATGTTCAAGACCTGCCTGGATGCCTACCTGTGTGACCTACTGTAGGGAACCTGCTTTGGCAGGGGGTTGGACTTGATGGTCTCTGGAGGTCCCTTCCAACCCCTACAATTCTGTGATTCTGTGATTCTGTGATTCTGTGATCTGAATGTAAATATGAATCAAGACACTTAACCCTCTTGTTGAAGCTGGTACAATATATTTAGCAATAATTGTACTGCCCTGAATCAAAAGCTCTCAACAGATCCCCACAAGTTGTACTCACTAATTTGACTTAATATCCAGCCAAATCAGCACCAATAATAAAATTTAAGAGGAGTTTGGAGACTTAGGCTTTCACTGCAAGACTGAATGGCAAAAAAATATTATTTGAGGTTATTATTAGTCTAGATTCTGATTGTGGAAGATCACTAAATTTGGATATCTTTTGAAATTAGAAACCAGAACTAACATGGTGTTAAAGTAGTTGATACCTAGTGTGATTTTCCAGTATCCTTTTTTCTTAGAAGATATTATAAGGTAATATGGAAGTGATGGATTAAAACAGTGGGCCCTCTTTCCAGTTACCTTTTTCTGACAGATGTCAAAACCAGAAGCCTCTGAGAAAGACGCAGGAGCTATGCTTCTCTTCTTCAGAGAAAACTTCCAGTATGACCTTGGTTTTAGACACAAATCTTGACAATTACAATTCTAGAAAGGCTTTTAGCATTAACTATTACAATTTTTCATCATATAAGTATGAAGGTCCACTTTGATTTAAAATTCTTTAGCAATGAAATCCATATTAAAGACAGTCACTGTTTTGAAGTGGGACAATTTCAGATTCCATTAAACATCTCCTTGAAGTGTAATATTTCTTATTTGATAAAGGAGTAATAAGCCGTTATATCTTCCTTATCTTACCTCTCTTTTCTATATTTTCATTATGCCTCTTTCCCCTTAATGCTTCATTCGGAAAAATATTGTCTGGTTAGTGTCTGCTCTGTTTGATTGATGTGTTATCCCTTGTCCCTGATTTCTTATTGTGGATTTTTTTTCTTCTGTGAAATATTTCTAATTGTGCAATACATTCTCTTGAAATAGCCTTTTCATATTTTCCATGAATACTACTATTCATTTATCTATTTAAATTTTTCTATTAGCATCTTCATTTTGTATCCCACCCGCTATTTTTTTATTTTATTGATTACAAGTGTGCTTTAAACATTAGGATTAGCATAGGTCCATTTTATTGTGTGTACAGCTAAGCTCACTGTATGAATAACTGAGAGCATAGACTCTAGCTCAGTTATTTTTTCTATATTTTCCATTATAGAAAAATATTCATATAGAATTCGAACTTGAATCTTGTCATCCTTCTTCATCCCACTTGGCAAGAAGTCCATTCTCTTTTCTCCTGAATTTCACAGATCAGTGATACAGTCTGTCACATGTAGATTTTGTTCAGTTTTACAACTCTCTCCAGTTCCAATATTGAAGTAAATATATTAAAATAATGGAGGACATAGTGCAGAGTAGAATGTGTCATAACCTATTACATTTTTTTTCCCCAACTGTTAGTCAGATTTTGATTCATGACAATTTTTGGTCCCCTAGCCCATATTTAATATTCCAGAAACTTTTCTTGAAGGTCCTGATCATGGATCTTTTGAAGTCTTAAATGTAGATACAGCCTCTGTAGCAAAAATTGAATGACTATTTTAGTAGGATCTTCTATCCAGCATGATTGAGTGATTCTTCTGAATGATTCTTGCGTGCACACTTGATAATATACTTTTTCCTAGCTTCTTAGTGTTTTTTTAAGTAATTACTTTCTCTTGGAAATGTGTCAATTCCATATGAACCTCTTTGACCAATAAGTCCTTTGCACCCTTTAGGCCCATCAGTTCCTTTGGAATCCTCCAGTTAATGATACATAGTGAATGATACATGACAAAACCAATATTTCTTACTGACTTATCCCCTAATTTTCACATGACATCTATTATAGATCTGTGAGTGCTCAACACAGAACAGTGAAAAGAACTAGCTGATATTTTTACTGAAATTGAAGCATTTTTACTATACTGCAGTGACCAGTTCATTCAGCAGTGTTTATGTTATTAGTAAACCTTTTCCTTTCTGTAATTCACAGAGAAATCAAATTGACTCCTATTTCGGATGCAGAAACTGTGCTAATAAATGTCTAGTAATGTTGGTTGAAGTTTCACTTTGGACTTTAATAAGCACAGGCATTGAATTTGTTTCCATTGTGCTGTATTCTTCCATTCTCTGAAGTGGTCCAATTATTATTATTATTATTTTTAATAATCCAGCCATCCTGTAATTTTGACTGAATCAGAAAATATCTTGAGGGAGAATTTTCTTATTTAGAAGAAAGATGAAGATGGTAATATGTCCATATGATCTGTATCTTATTAGTTTCACTTCTATAGGAACAGTTCAAGTTGAAAATTAACAAAAGAAGTACATTAAAAAGGATTGAAAATCAGTGTAATAATGAGTATGCATGCAAGTGAAAACAAATAGTTATTTGATACTTTTGTAAGATAGACAATAGCAACCAGATCTGATTATCAATATTTGTAGTGAAAAGTCTACAACAAAGAGGCAGGCAAACAATTAATTTCTTTGTATTTTCATTCACGAAAAAAATAGGTTTTGAAGGGTTTATTTTTATATGAATTCAAGCAGGAATGAAATGGTAGCATGGTTATAATCCATATGATCCAAAAAAAGTTCTTTTAAATACTTTTCATCATGCATCATTCAAAATGTTAGTAGTGATATACCACAGAGTTCTCTTTTGTATATCAACTTTCATACAAGCTCTATTCCCAGAGTTAGGTAATAGCAGTCATTTTAAACCAGAGGGAGGGGAAAAAGAGGTATTCTTATGGCTAAGATTTGAGATGTAGTTAAAATGGAAATTTGAGATCATGTTGTGGATGACTGCAGAGAGTTATGTCTATTGCTTGTCTGCTCCTGCAGTTCTCAGAAAAAGGTAGATGTAGGCTGTTGTTCAATAAAATACTAAAGGATTCAACTATTCAGAGAGCTTAGATAGCTAAACATGAAAATACAGCCTGGGGTGTTTTATACTGTTTTAAAAACATTTCAGAATAATTTAAAAGAAGAAAAATAAAATATTGCTACTCTGTGTAGAGTTTGCCAGGCATACAGACTGCTAAGTTGCTGTCTTTTCTCTGTTTCAGTGTTGCTGACTCCAAGCAAAATAGAAAATTAATGAGTTAGAGTTTGGAATAGCAAGAGATTTTTTTTTTACATAATGAGCTTTTTTGGAATTTTTATTTTTTTTTAATATTTCAGCTGTTTGAATGTTTGCTTCATGTTTCAAGCATCAGTATGAAAGCTTGATATAAAAACAGGTAGCTTGAATAACATGGAACAGCTACAATTTTAAAGACAACAAATATAAAAACTTTCATACTTCATTTCAAGTAAATCTAGTGACGTCACTAAACAAAGTTTTAGTAAAGCAGGAAACCATGTAGGCATAGATAATAGAATACAGTCTTCCTCAGTAACCCTGTCATTCGTGCCCTAGTTCCCTGCTATTTTTCTATCTTCCTGATATTTCCTCTAGATTTGTAAAAAAATTATGCTCCAATTAGTCTTTTCAAAGGCAAACAGTCTCTTCTTCTTAGAAGTACACAAGGAGATAGTCCTACTGTGGAGTCCATTTTTGCTTTTTGTATCTCACAGTAGGCAGGCAGTTTGCTGCGCACTCTGTTTGTGCTGGGGTTATTTGGAAGTTTTCTATCTCTATAATGATTCAGGAAAATTGTGCTGTGAATTTAGTAGCTCTAAAAGTTATCCAATATCTCAGGTTTAGAAGTTGCAGTGTGTGTGGGAATGGGTTTCAACACTTACCTTGAAATTACTTCAGATTACACAAGACAAAGATCAAAGCAACAATAAAAATATAATTTATTTGAACAGTTCAATCTACAAAACACTGTTACTAGGTTCAGACAAATGTGCAGAAGTAAGAGGAGCACAGCAATGAAAATTACCTTTAGAAGGTAGATACTGTCTCAGGATTTTCTCCACGTTGTACAGCCAACAAGCTCTTGTGATGTTTACACAGAACTAGGATCCGTCTCGTCTCAGTACATCACCTCCCTGGGATAAATTTTCACAGAAAAAATATCTTAATTTGCAAACATCTATAATTTAATATCCTTTTCCTGAGTTCATGTTCAGACTTAAGTACTCCTGCTCAGTAGGATTTACTGTGATTCATAAGTCAGTTGAGATATTAACCTTGACACTTTCCTGCTGGGTAACATAAAATGCCCAACTTTCTTTTAAAGTGCAAATGACTGTTGTACATAGAGAGGTAGAGACATCTTTTGTACAAAAGGTGAACAAAGTTTCTTGACATCTATCTGGTTTTTGAACTAACAGTATTAAATATTGGGCATACTTCCATCTGCTAAATGGTAGGGATTTAAAGCCAAATAACCAAATAACATCTTTATAAATTTAAATCTACATTTTCTTAGATAGTTATTTTGGAAGTCCCTTTTCCTTCAACGATAATTTAAACAAAAATAATCTTCACATCTAATTTCTAACTTTCAGAATAGATACTCATATACCTTATGGTGAGAAATTACATTTGATTAAATGTCAGGAGATGATGTTTAAGACTGGTCTTAAAAGAATAGCCTTGTTGAAATCAGAACACGCTCTGATTTCCAAGAACAGCTTAAGCTTTTTGCTTGTTGTAGTGTTGTATATTAGAAAGTTTAATTTTTGTAATGTCAGAGTAATAATTAATTATGTTTTCCTGGCTATTTTATACTATATAATATATTCAGCATTGTTTTGATGTTGATATTTGCATGTTTTGATAAAATCTATGAAGAAAATACACAGTAGTGTATTATAACAGAACAATCACAAGCTAAAAGATTTCAGCCAGAAAATTCTCTCTACATGAACAGCTATAAAGTTGCCATCTTATTATTAAGCAATGAAAACAAAGGAAATATCCATTCTGAATCCTCCAATGCAGAAATGGAAAAAATCATGGAGAAGTCAAAACAGTATTGAAGATCTGAAAATCCTGTTGCATTGAAGTTCTAAGCCACTGAGGAAGCAGAACTATTCAAACACTTCGTTATGATATTTTGTTTTATTAATTATTTATTTTTACTTGAAAAGGGAGAAATGAGTAATGTTTGAACCATGAATTACTGTTGGCTTCACACAACAATGTAATTTCAACACACATATTCCATTTCTTTCAGTTATTTCTATTGTTGTTATCATTGTAGCAAATTTCTTACCAGTTCATTTATTTAGAGAGTTCTGTAACATAATTAAATTGATTATTCTAAGAAGAAACTGGTGTCTTATCAAACACTTTCTTTTTTAGGTGGAAAATCAACTAACTGGGAAGGAGGTATTCGTGTGCCAGGGCTTCTCCGTTGGCCTGGAGTGATTCAGGCTGGCACTTATGTTGATGATCCAACGAGTAACATGGATATTTTTCCTACCATTGTCAAACTAGCTGGGGCACAGTTGCCCTATGACAGGTATGTGTACTCAGTAGTTATAAACAGCTAGAACTCAGTATCGAGTGCTAATATTTCCCTTACTTTCTTTTGTAACTCTTTTGGGTGGGCTTTTTTTGTTGTTGGTTTTTGGTTGTTGTTGTTTTTGTTTTTTGTTTTGTTTTTTTTTTCTTTTGCTGATATCATTTGTAAAAGATCAGCTCTGTGGCTAGTTCAGAGCATTACAATGCAGTTCTGTTATCCAGTGTGGTAAGCTTGCAGGGGAGGGAAGGAGTACTGGACAATTACAGGGTGAGAGAATACCAAGAGCAACATGCTGACCTAGAATTATTTACCAAAAAGTAAGAACAAATGTATCAGAAAAAGTTCTGCTCTATATGACTGAATATGATAGAAAAGGGACCTACAAGTTTAAATTATTTTAACTTTATAAGTCAAACCTTCACTTCCATAGGATAGCAAGTCACATCAAAATGCTACCTATGCTTTTCATTCAATTTATTGTTCTCTACCAAATGAGTAAAAATAATCTCTTAAGAGTGTCCTGTAGTCTGAAACTCCATGGGACTTTCAAACTTCCTAAGACGTTTCACTAACATTCCCACATCCATATGTTTTATTTTCTTCAGGAGATATCCATTCTCATCAGGCAGGTGCACACACCTAAATTCTGCTGCCATCCAACTCCAATATGTAGATAGATGCTGCTACACTTAGCTTTGAATACCTCTGCCATGCACAAACAACTTTTGAGCACAAAGCATCCAGAATCCACATGAGGTAGATCAGCCAGGAGCTACTCTGCTAATGATGATTCATGGAGTGTGTGCAGGAAATGGCAGGGCAGGACATATGTAGGACATGAAAAATTAGTCATACTTGCACTGAGACATCCTTTACAAACAGGAACTCTGTCAAACCTAAGCAGTTCAGACTAGTCTAAATGAGGGCAGATCTTATGCATTTCATTTTAATATTTCTTGAGTGAAGTCTCAGGCTTATATATTCTCATATATAAACTAGCAGATGTGGGCTATACTTTGTACAGGACTACTAGAGGTATATTACTGGAAACTTTTTCCCCTTCAAGAATCTGTAAAACAGGGTGTATGCACTAGACATGAATCTATCCTGCTCTCAGCTTTAAGTGGCCATGCTTGCAGGGGCAAAACCAGAGTGAATAACTCAGAGAAGAAAACACCACAAATTGAAAATGTACCCCCTTGCAGCCAAGTCAGATCTAGATCAAGGGATGAAAAAGTGGAATTTGTGCCTATCTTGTAGTAGTTATGAAACAGGTCTTATATAGTCGTGAAAAATGATGGGCATTTAGAAGTTGAAGAGTTTTAAAAATCTTTTTACAAGACATTGATCAAAGTGTTTAAAAAAATACTTACGTGCTGATTTATATATCAGCACAAATGAAGTTCATATGAAACTTCTTGTAAAATTTGTAATTCATACAAAGTATTAAATGCAGATTGTTATTTCTCTCTCATCAGCTGATTCCAGCAATTCATTAGCTTAGATTATGGAAACATTTAACTGACTTGTTTGTTATATAACTCCATTTCAATGCAAATTGACATACTTTTTCAAAATATCATCAACGTTGTCCAGCAGAAGAAAGAGAATTTATACGTGTATTGCTCAAAAAGTAATGCCTCCTATTTATTTTCATATTTCATATTGCAAAAGATACAAAGACTACAATAACACTTGTGTGTTTTAAAAATTTTAAATTTTAAGCAAAAATTTTAAAATCTGAGAAAATTTTAAGCTACAAAACACTGTTTTTAAACATAGTTATAACCATTAGCTATGGTCAAAAGCCTGCATGCTGCTTGAATAAAAATCTGTGCCAACAGAGGTGACTTGCTCTTGCTATCACCACTGCTGAAACATGCTACCCACCACCTCATTCTGCTCACATCCACTGTTTGGTCTCTATAAACATTCAGCAAGTGTTGATGAATGTCAGTAGGAGCTATTTTTTCTGCATGGAGGAATTAAATTACATTTGCTTCATATGCACTTCCATGTCAGATACCATTTTGTCAGACTGCTCCTCTGCTGTTGCAGAGCAACAGAATAATAGGCTATTGGCAGGAAGGTATTGTTGTACTACCAGCTTTTTCTTCTGCCATTGTGGGCCAACATAATAAATTAGGAGACATTACCTTTGGAACAGCCCTTGTATTTGTGTGTTCATGTGTACTTGTGTGTGTGGGTGTGTTTATATGTTGTTGATAAACACACATAGTTCATTTTCAGCTTTGAAACCACTAGTTCTGTATTAAATTCTGGCATTCATAATTTACTGGACTTAGTTATTACCATTGCTTCAGGGAATGCAAGCACAATGTAGCAGAGATTTCTCTGGTCTTAGTTGTTACATCAACCAGACTAATTCGAAGCAACTTGAGCAGTTATATATTTACATGCAGAGGGCTGTGTTTTAGTAGTTTACACACATATGTCTGATCTCATTCTCAGCAAGAGAAGTGGGAGGAAGAAGCAATCATTCCTAATGGCAAAATATAAAAATAGTTTCCTTAAATAATGTAGAAACCAAAGGGAAAGTGCACCTGAAGGGTTTATTCCAAAATGATCAATTGGAAGTGACCATTCAGATCATGAGAGCTAGATTTCAAGAAGTGAAAATGCACAGTTATAACATCTTCACGGAAAGGGGAAGTTTGGATTATTCTTCTGAATTTGAAATGCTTTATTACTCAGAATTATTGATGGACATGATCTGATGCCTTTACTTCAAGGAAAAGTTATGCGGTCGAAGCATGAATTTCTCTTCCATTACTGTAATGCATATTTAAATGCAGTGCGCTGGCATCCAGGAAACAGTAAGTGAATTCACCTACTCAACTTTAAATATTTAATATAATTGTTATTGCATCTCAAAAAGAATTGCGAAAAAGCCTTTGACTGTAGTAACAAATTACTTAAAATATCTAACCATTCTTCATTATTTTTTTCACTTTTCATTTGCTAAAATACACCTATTTACAGAACCATTTCACCATCTTCCATTTACTTACTGCTGTGCATTAATATTACATATGAAGCCAATACAGGAATCTATTTTTTAAATTTGCCTGAAAGATAGTCTGTTTTGCAGAACAAAGTAGTCAAGGTTAACTATTACATCTGTCTGAAAATGTACAGATAATAGGATGTCTTGCTGAGTAACAGCTTGAATATGATGCCAATCTGACCATTTTTACTACTGAAATAACGAAGTATAGAAGTATCATTGAGTCATAGTCATTATTCAGTAATTTAATTCAGGATTATATATAACCTTTTCATGTTTTTTATGAACTAAATAAAGCTTTGCCTACTTATCCTCTTCTTCTTAACCAAAAGCTCACTATTTCTGATAGCATTGTCCAAATTAATTAGAGCATGTTTCCCTTCCCATAAAAATCTCAGGACTGAATGAAATTAAGTGTGTGTTTTTCACATATCAGTCAACATTCAAAGTTACTTATATTACTGCTTAAAAATTGAAGATTTGAAACAATCCTTTGATGTAGCATTTTTGGGTAAGACAACTGTTATATGTAATATTTTCCCTTTTTCTAGTTTCAAGGCTAAGGTAGAATGTAAGCCTGCAGATGACCAATATGACCAATTTTCCAACTCATTTTGATTCTACAAGTTAAGTCCTTTTCCAAAGCACTGAAAGTAAAAAAAAAAAAAAAAGCTACATCAGTGTTTTGTATTTACTACAACTTTACATCTTGCATTTGATAAATAGCCATAAGGAAGAACCAAACAAAAGGAAAATGTGTTTAGCTAGGGTCGTTTTGTTTGTTTTGTTTTTTTTTCATCTGTGGTTGGATGTAATTATTCTGCTTCATAGAGACGTAGGCAGAGCTCCAAGCAGGCAGAAGTGTTTTCTCACTAATACGCATTTGTGAGATAAAGTAACCCCTTATCTGAGCAAAGGATCAACTTTGTTAATCACTGAAGGGGAGTTTAATGAGAAATGAAGGGGAGCGATGATGAGGGACTAGACTAGTCTACTTAATTTACTGAGGGAAAACAGTTTAGAGTGTGATATTCCTTTTATCCTTCCTCCAAAGCAAGTGAAACCTAAAGCCTATTCAGAATCTGGCAGTAACATTGTTGTAAGACTGGTATATTTCAGAATAGAATTACATTTTGTTAGCCTACTACGTAGTTTGAGAATAAGCAGTAGTTCGATAATAATTTCTGCTTTCTTTGTATCAGACCTGTAAAATTGCTCTCCTTCAGTTTTACTTCTTTAATCTCAGATCTTCAGAAATGCCTTTTCAATGTAGACAATACAATCATATTTTTAAATCTATTTATTGCAGTAAGCTAAAGTTTTGTGCCTGCTTATCTCTCTTGTGTGTTACTGTTGTATAGAGATAAATATTCTTACATTAGAGCTGCATGCACCCTGATATTATCAGCACTGTGATTACTCATGTGGAAAAATGAGTATGATTGTTTTTTCTTCTGATATCTCAGCAACATGAAGTTATTGATAAGCTTGAAGTGTAATATATTACTAGTTAGTGTATTAATTGTTCTGTAGTCTCCCTCCACAGCTCTTTTTTTTCCACACCTGATCACAGAGTTCATTGACAGGCACAATTTCTGCAAATAGTACGTGACATTATATTTTTGTGTATGCAAAATGAACACAGCTTTTTTTTTTTTTTTTTTTTTTTTTTTTTTGGGAAGCCATTATTTCAGTCATTTAATTCAAACTTTTGAAGAGTTTTTTTCCAAGCAACAAAGACCTAAACTAGAAGTATCCTATAGCAACAGCTCATTCAATATACTTAGGAACATATCCAAGAAAACAGATGAAGATGAACCTACCTTCATTAAGGACAGGCTGGATAATTAAACAGTTTTCATTTAACCTCAGGTAGAGTATAATCAGTTTCAAGTAGATATGGCTTCAGTATTTAGATAGATCTGTTCGTCCTTCCTATGTCTACATATAACCATGTCTTACGTACCTTGTGGCCAAATAAGTTCCACATTCTTCTATGAGCACACACATTTTCCAGTATCCAGAAATGGCTGCAACATCTCATATCCTATGGTTGTGTCTTTCCAATGACTATGATCAAATAAACAGAACTCAATTCACAAAGGACTACCAGAAGTAGATACTTAATATTCTTTAGAACAGTCTTGAAAACTATGCCTTATGTAAGAAAAAACAGCAAATTATTGAGAAAAACATTGGCAACTATTGTCTCTTTCTGTTTACTGTAAGAAGTCTTTTAGACCAGGAAAGACTTGTGCTGTTCTAGAGGTGTATTTCCTAGATAGTTAACTACACTGATTTGAACTACTTTGAAACTATATAAAAACATGCAGCCTATAGATTATGCCTGTACATATGGGCTAACCAACTCTGCCTCTCACTAGGACTGAAGCCTCTCACAAAGTTTAGTGGAAGACATTGAGAATTTGTGGAATGAATAATCCCAGCTAGGCATTATTAGGATCCCTAATAAGAGTTATTACTCATAATACGAGCCAGAGAAATTTGGTGTAGGTAAAATGTATAGCATTTGCACACCTTTCTCCTACTTTCATGCTTCTAAAGTCTGACTTCAGCAGGTGTGCTTCTCACACAGAATGGCTGAAAAGGACCATGATGATCATCTAGCTTCAATCTCCCTGCTATGTCCTGGGTCACCAACTACCAGACCAGGCTGCCCATAGCCACATCCAGCCTGGCCTTGAATGCCTCCAGAGATAGAGCACCCACAGCCTGCTTGGGCAACCTGTTTCAGTGTGTCACTACCCTCTGTGTGAAAAACTTCCTCCTGATATCTAACCTAAAGCTCCCCTGTCTGTTTAAAACTATTCCCCCTTGTCCTATCACTATCCACCCTCATAAACAGCCATTTCCCCTCCTGTTTATTTCCTCCCTTCAATCACTGGAATGTCACAGTGAGGTCTTCCTGGAGCCTTCTCTTCTCCAAGCTAAACAATCTCAGTTCCCTCAACCTCTCCTCATAGGAGAGATGTTCCAACCCTCTGATCATCTTAGTGGCCCTCCTCTGGACCCATTCCAAGAGCTCGACATCCTTCCCGTACTGGAGGCCCCAGGCATGGACGCAGTACTCCAGATGGGACCTCACAAGAGCCAAGTGAAGGGGGACAATCACCTCCCTTTCTCTGCTTGCCTCCCCTTTTTTAACCTTTTTTAACACAGTTGGCCTTCTGGGCTGCAAGCACACATTGGCAGTTCATGTCCAACCTCTTGTCCACCAGGACCCCCAAGTCCTTCTCCGCAGGGCTGCTCTCAAGGAGATCTTCCCCCAGCTTTTATAAATACCTGGGATTGCCCTGACCCAAGTGCACCCTGCTCTTGATTTTATTGAACCTCATTAGGTTTCCATGGGCCCATTTCTCCAGCCTGTCCAGATCCCTCAGGATAGCTTCCCTTCCTTCCAATGTATGGACTGCACCACTCAGCTTCGTGTCATCTGCAAACTTGCTGAGGATGCACTGAATACAATCATCTATGTTGTTAATGAATGTGTTAAAGAGCACCGGTTTCAAGACCCCTGAAGGACACCACTTGTGAACAGCCTCCACCCTGACACAGAGCCATTGGGAACAACCCTTTGGCTGCATCCAGCCAATTCCTAATCCATCAAACAGTCCATCCTTCATATCTACACCTCTCCAATTTACAGAGAAGGATGTTATGAGGGATCATGTCAAAGGCTTTGCAGAAACCTCATAAACGCAGGAATGCTAACACTTGTGATAAGGCCTTGAAAACAATAAACACATACAGTCCAAATTATTGGAAGATGCCTTCCTGTTACTCTGAAACCTGACAAATATCTTTAATTGCTTATGTATGTATTTGAAGATCTTAAAGCAGTGTCAGCAAAGTACTGTGATTTTCCGTTTTCAGTGCATATTCTCCACAATTTCTGAGTGCACCATGTAAGTACCAATATACAAAAGCAGCAGGTGTGAAGAAAAAAAATTAGCTTTTCATTCTGCTTAGTCTGGTGTAATTACTTAGGTTTTTTAGTCATTCAACATTCAAGTTTAAAACAAATCAGGTGTAAGTTTTGCCTTGAATTTCTTAAGCTGAGATGTCCAGAGTTTTGTATAGAGCTATGTTAGTTGTGTGTATCAGATAATACTTTGGCCTAATTTAACTCTTACCACACATACTTCTGCTAGTGCAGATAGACTGATAATTGTGTACTTGCTAAAGCTATAATTTAGCCTAACTGCATGCCAAAAAATATCAACAGCTCTGTCTCTCGCACATTAGTGGCCTATGAATCAGTACTATTAAAAATGTATTGCTATGACAACTTAATTATAAGGAGAGAATTCATCAGATACAGAGCAAATCTTCAGCTGAAGGGAACTATTGCATCTTTCAGGTTATTCTGACTATGGGCAAAATTTGAATTTGATAAGGAGGGAATATATTGTAACCCTGTTTAATAAACATTGAAAAATCTGATGCAGTACAGCTTGTATTATAAAGAAGTAATAACATTCACAGTATTTTGTTACTTATAATACAAATACTATAATATTTCTGATAAATGCTACAGTGACTGTGCTGGTAATCCTTTACATTTTCTACTTCAAAATGGATTTCATTATTCAGTGCAAGCTATTTTTATTCCAAAAAAAGGGAGGAATATAAACATGTAATACATGTTTGCATTATTATAAAAATATTTAGTGACTTGAGTGCTACATTTTTGTGCTAGTAAATGATTACAAAATTGGCGTTTTAGAATTATTTGTTTCCATACGATGAAATTGTCATTCAGTAAAACAACAAAAAAAAAAAAAAAAAGGAAAAAGAGATGTGCTACAGCAAGTTTAACTGAGGCACAGTAGACCATAGAATCAAACTGGCACATGATAGATATATAATGATTTTTAAAGGCTATAGAATTTCACTGAAAATCTTTACTTCAGTATACATGAAAAAGATCTTTGTTTCAACAAGTGAGGATAAGATGGACATTACTATTTGTTATAAAAATATGAATACAGTATTAAAAATGATCTTATCTATCTATGCACACTTGTCTTCTATAAAGAACAGAATAACCAGTTTACAAAAGTCAAGAAGATCTAATGTACCACTGATCACCAGGAAGACTGTAAAGCTATCAAATGATAAGTCCTTATAATATTTTTGAAAGTCTGATAAGTCTAAATGGTGATGTGCTCTATTATCTGATATCTTAGCCAAAGGTTTTTGCTGAAATAGGATGTTTAATACAAGGTAATGCTAGGTAAAGACTTTACTCTGAACGCTGAAGCTTATATCACTCCTTCAAAGTGCATTAACCGCAATCCGGAGGTATATCTTCAGTGCTGTTTGAGAAATACGTAGCTCAAAAACCGTTGGTCAGGTGGTGAAAATGTGTCAGAATATTACCTCTGAAAGGAAGTTTTTCATAAAATTTAGCTCTATCTAGCCTATGAGCATAGCTGTCATGAAAATTTTCAATTAGCTTCACTTAAAAAATGTTTTCGAGTATTGCTTATTCTGAGTTTCTTGTATCTTGGGGATCAATTACAATTGCTGACAATTGCGTAGTCAAATTCACCTTTCAGGGATTCTTTCCATGTTATTATAAAATTCATAGCTATTGTGATTACCAGATATTGCCTTCCCCTCCAACATCCAGTTTTCCTCAGTATTCCATGACAGATATTTTATTCTTCATATAGGGGTGAGGACATCTTTCTAGTCATGTATTTAATGTTTTCTGCAGCATCAGTTGTTACATAATTAAAACAATAAAAACAAGGAGGAATATTTTCTATTTTGCATATTTTAGTCCAGTAAGTGGGAAAAATATACAGAATCTGTTTTTTTTTATACAGGTTCATCTTTGTTCTACAGAACTAATAAAGTTAAGTTCATAATAAACAGAAGGCAAAGCAGGAAAGATCTGCTTAGAAGTACCATTTTAAAACAACTTCTAATAAGTATTGCCTTTTATCTGAGATGGAATTAAAAAAATATTCTCTTCTAAAGGAGTGAGAGTTAGAAAAGGAATGCTTTACATTTTTCCTTACCCTTGTAAGGAGTATGTTATTCATACTGTAAGGTGTAGTAAGGGTTACATTGTTATTAAAGAGGAATCACATTATTTACAGAATCATTCTTACTTTCATTTTTATTAATATCGTATTGAGTCTCAATAACTAAAAATTGTGGAATGAATTCGTATGCTTAAAGAATGTCCATTTGTGAACGCAATGTTGACATTTGAGGGGTTGGACTCTGTGAGCTCTAGAGGTCTCTTCCAGCCTTTACAGGTCTATTCTGTGATTCTTCTGTGATTCTGTGATTCTTTGATTAGAGAGTATTCAGAAGACAGAGTCTGGGCAGATACTGAAAACTGAGAAACACTATAATGTTCTATATAACAAATCTGAAAATCTTGTTTCAGCTATCAAATTCCCAGCGAGAGAGTAGATAGTTGAAGCTTGTCTGCAGAAAGTGGAAATGCGTTAGTCTGTAAATGAAAACTTTTGGATTAAAATGGTGGCAATATACTTCTGTTTAAAAAATCTGCCCCTTTCTTGTTTGGCCCTCTTTGAGCATTTAAGAAAGAAAACCTTTCACAGGTTTATTTGAAATATATTACTCACTGTTCTACCCTTCTGACATAATAAAAAATTTGCGATGTGTACATTTACTGAAGCCTCATAAGTTGGTTATAAGCAGGTCTGACTCTTTAATTTCAAAGTAATAAGAAAGTAATTGTTCTTTGTGTTCTTTGATGTACCATGAATGAATGTTACATAGGTTCATAAGTGAACAGTCAGGTGTGGTTGTCATACCCATTTGCGGAACCTATACCTTTACATAAGTGCTTCCTGTTCTTTTGCTTGCTTGCTTTGTGGTGAACCAAGGATGCTGGTGCAGACTAGTAAGGATTCACATTGTCCACAAGAATGCCAGTGGTTATCGTTTCTTGTTTTCATTGCTGAACAATACAAAAGAAGGTAAACTTAATAGAAAATTGATCCAGGAAGTGACCATCTTTTGCAGAGCACCTTTAGGAGAGATAATAGTACCACGTGAGCATCGCTATCATCCAAGAAACATTTTGTTGTCTTACAATGAAATATCTTTCTTTTTTAAATCAAATCTTATCATAACACTTTCCTACCTATTCTCAGAAAATAAATGCTTTGAAAGGATGAGAAATATAGGATTTGAAGAAGAAAGATTTTTCCTATCATTGCAAAGATTTTTGCTTTCTATTTAGGATAGACATCCTCAGTTATAGTAAAATTGATGCAAGAACAGTTTTTATCTGGGAGAGCCATTCCACCAGCAAAAGACCATGTTAAATGTCCTTCGACTCAGACATTATACACACAGACCTTCTTTCAGTGATGATATAATACTGCTTTTATGATACAAAAATAGCAACTATAACATACTTGTCTATCGATTCCAAGATATTCTGACCTAAATTAGTAATGTTCTTAGTGAGCAGAGAAAGGTTGACAGGTTTCAGTAATCATAAAAAGGCAAAAGCATTTAAAGTAGCTAATTCAGTATTATTTAAACTTCAGCATGAATGGCTTCCTGTCAGATACTGTGTCATGCACTTATGACAGTAAAAAGGAGGAAAAAAAAAAAGAAGGATCTTACAGATTTTTTTTTTCTGTATACTTTACAGCTAACACTTCAATAAGAAAAAAGGTCTGAGTTAGAATACTAGTCTGATAGTTGTTTTTTTTTCTATTCAGATGGTTAATGGGAGTAAGAACAAATACATATAATAACAAGTTCATAAGAGCAGCTAAAAATGTGCTGTAAATTTCAAAAATGAATTTCATCTTACCAAATAAGATAAAATGTAGTCCTTAAACAATTTCTAGAGCGTTTCACTTCTAAAAATATATTCCATTCATTGTTGCATTTGAGCCTGCAGCATTCTGTCACGTTCAGAACATAGCTCAGATTCACCCTAATCTAAAAATCAGATTCAAATGGCATTTGTCATCTTAAGCAATGCTTTTACAGGGTAGTAGCTTTTGCATGAACAATCCTGAAAACCTGAAGTATCTTGCATGCCTCAGCCTCTGCCATGCTATTACACCTAGAAAAGTAAACAAAGTATTGGTTTACTGAAGAAATTCCCTGGAAACCTGACTGTCAAGAGTTGGATCAATTCTCAGTTAGAAAAGACCATGTTATGAAGCACAGAAAAAATATTTACAGATAAAAGCAGTGAATGCTCAGAGAGTAGGTTCATGTGGACAGTATTATGCTGGTCGTCAGTGTGTGACTGTGGACAATGTGCACTATTTAAGTGTAGGTGCTTTCTGTATCTAAGTCCTCATTAGTACTTCAGAAGGCCAAAAGAACAAGGAATCACTATAAATGTCATCAGCTTGTGAAAGGCTCGTGTCTCAGTACAAACAATGATATTCCTGTTGATTTTAGAAATTTGTATTTGACCTCAAAGAATTAGGGGATATATAATACTTTAAATGCATTAATAGGTTTATCTTAGCACATATCAGAATAATTCCTGAACACAAATGTCCAAGTTTAGTTTCATGGTTAGTGGAAGTGTAATCTTACAGTGGATAGAACAGAAGCTGAACTGCAAAAATACAGGTTGTTTGTTCATCTGCTTCTGTTCATTCAGGCATGTCTTAGCAGAACTGCTAGGTCATTTAGAAGTTCTGGTGATGTCGAGAATACCAAGTAGCTCAAAACATCAAGACTGTATAGGAGCAATAAAAAACTGACCTAGAACACCATGCAGATGTTTACAGGGAGTCTGAAATGATCAAGAAAAGGTACTGAAAAATGCTTTGACTAGATTTTGGAATACTGAAAAGATTTTACAGTGCCTGTAGTTCCTGAGCATTATCAAAAGCCTTTTTCCCTCCTCCCTCACATTCACATACCAAAGTATTTCAGGCCTCTTGATAGGAAGTGTTTTAATTTCTGCCTGTGCTTTTAAATAGTTTTATAGCATACTGATATTTCGGGGAAAAAAAAAAGAAAGGGAAAAACAAAACAAAACAAAAGAAGCAGGACTAAATTCTGATAAATATATTTGTACATTTGTAAATGGCAGGTAAAAGAAATTCTGTTACTCATATTTCAGAAAGTATTTTTGAATATGTGCTTTCAAATAAGTTAATCCAGTTATAAGTGTACACATTTGAAGACAGGAAATATGCAAAAGCAACATACTTCTGTGTCTCCTTAGCATAGGTTTAACTTGAAAAAAGTTAATAAATTATGTCATAGTGAAGGGAGAAAAGTAATTATTTGAATTCAGGAAAGGATGATTCCATTGGTAAGTATTCCTTGAATTTAGGATCTGGCAAATGATTAGAACTAACAAGAGCAGTATGTGCATGCACAACTGCCTGAGTATTCTTCACCATGTAATTCTTCATATTTTAAAGAATATCGAAGTTGGGAGGATTGGCTGTCAAGCCTGAAGGCTGTGCTGCCATTCAGCGAGACCTGGACAGGCTGGAGAGCTGGGCAGTAAGAAACCAGATGAAGTTCAACAAAAGCAAGTGTAGAGTCTTGCATCTGGGGAGGAATAATTGCATGCACCAGTACAGGTTGGGGGATGACCTGCTGGAGGGAAGCTCTGCGGAGAGGGACCTGGGTGTCCTGGTGGATGACAGGTTGGCCATGAGCCAGCAGTGTGCCCTTGTGGCCAAGAGGGCCAATGGCATCCTGGGGTGCATTAAAAAGAGCGTGGCCAGTGGGTCGAGGGAGGTGATCCTCCCCCTCTACTCTGCCCTGGTAAGGCCTCATCTGGAGTACTGTGTCCAGTTCTGGGCTCCCCAGTACAAAAAAGACAGGGACCTCTTGGAAAGAGTCCAGCAGAGGGCCACGAAGATGGTGCAGGGCCTGGAGCATCTCTCCTATGAGGAAAGGCTGAGTGAACTGGGTCTGTCTTGAGAAAAGAAGACTGAGAGGGGACCTGATCCAGGTCTATAAATATCTAAGGTGTGGTGGGCAGAATGGTGAGGCCAGACTCTTTTCGGTGGTGAGTGGAGACAGGACAAGGGGAAGCAGCTGGAAACTGCAGCATAGGAAGTTCTGCACAAATGTGCACAAGAACTTCTTTACAGTGAGGTGACGGAGCACTGGAACAGGCTGCCCAGGGAGGTGGTGGAGTCTCCTTCTCTGGAGATGTTCAAGACCTGCCTGGATGCCTACCTGTGCGACCTGCTGTAGGGAACCTGCTTTGGCAGGGGAGTTGGACTTGATGATCTCTGGAGATCCCTTCCAACCCCTACAATTCTGTGATTCTGTGATATTGCAAATCTGTGTACTAGTCAGTATTCCATTCATAGACCAGGTTTATGGCCATTGCTAGAAAGAGCTAACAACAGTCAACGTAGTCTTTGCCTAGACATACAAGAAAAATTGCCCACAACAATTGTTCTTTGTCTTTCCTAACAGATTTCAAGAATTTTGTTCAGTTTATGGATTCATTGACCTCAGATATATACTCACCCTTAGGTTAAATTTTGTATTTCAGTTGCTATGTATTCTGATGAGATGTATGAGAGCACACTATGTCTGCTCTCAGGCAGAGAGAGGAGCACACTTAGGAGGGCTTAAAGCATCTGTGTTCTTTTCTGATCCAAAGGTCATGTCTGTGTAACATGTCTGTACAGGGCATCTTACTCCTCCTCTGATAAAATTCGATATACACCTTGGAAAACAGCTGTAGAAGCCAGCATTCTATTTCACACTTAGTTTTAGGGTGTTTTTATGATAGAAAGACAGGAAGAATGTAGTAGTCCAAAATTCAGAAGTTTAAATCAGACAGACTTATGAGAATCAGCAAGACAGAGAAAGCTTTCAAAGTGAAAATGAGGATTTGAGTGATAGGAAAATTGTTTACCAAGTCTATCTGCCTGGCCTGATTTCCTTTTGAATGTAGTTTGATTGGTCTAATCCTAAGTGAAATGCAGACTCCTTTCTATGTCTCCATGCCGTAAGTGCCAAGATCTTGGGTTAGAATATTAAGTATTAGCAAAGAAATAGAGTTTAAGCTTGGGCCTGTGAACTAGATAATCTCGGAGGCCTTTTCCAACTTTGGTGATTCTATGATTCTCTGTTTAGCATGATTGCCAGCCCATTAGAAACATCTTTGGAAATATAAGAAAAATTTCAACAACTACGTAAACACCTGAATCTCTGTATTTTCGTTAGTCACTTTACTGAGGTTGTTGTCACTGTAAGTCTGTTCTCTTTTGGAGATTAGCATAGAAGAAGGAGACACTATCATGAACACGATAGAAAAATAAATTATCCTTACCATTGTCACAGATCTTTAGAGAGTATTTTGGCAAAGAAATCAGCTAAATTGAAAGATGCAGACAGAGTTTGCAGAGCTATGGATAAAAATTGTTTGTAAGTTTCAAAATCCAAAAAATAACTACTGGTATGTAGATGCTTGTATTTCACAATATCCTTTGAGTGCTGTCATCACTCTTAACTACAGTGGGAAGGGAGGTCATATATAAAATTTATGTCTTGTCATGTAACGCCAAAAGCATTTTCAGTTGTCTGGAGGAAGTTCAGCATGTAAATGAATGACTTCAGACAGCAAGCTGTTATTCTATTTATTTATATTTCTAAAACAAGGGGTTAAGGCCATTAACCTTAGCCATACTCTATAGGAGCATATTCTATGAGTAAAAAGAAGATTAAAAGGATTTCACACTCAAGTATGTGGCTGTCTTTGTCTAACTCAACTTTGTAACTGTCTTTTACATAAGAGCCGAGACTTCATAGTGTTGGTATAACTAATAATAAATGTTGGATTAAATTTGTGACATAAGTGCACTCTTCAAAGACACTCTTGAGCTGAACTAGAATTATTACATTGAATAACAGTCAAAAATAGAAGAGCAACACAAAGAGAAGAAACACTACTGGCCAGGACATGCTGGCTAGTATATTATGTAAATAATAAATAAATACAATTTAATAGCAGTTGAAGAACATTTGCAGATCTTAATTTACTTAAACAATTAGTGTTGGTCACAATTACATCGTGCTCTGTTTAATTTAAGCTTGAGATTAGTATTTGAGTTCTTAAATTAAAATACAATTACTTTGTTGAACTGAAGGCAAATGAGGTAAAATCATCCTTTCAGTAAATTCATGGGAATTTTGGTATTCACTTCAGAAGACCAGGATTCTAAAAATGGCATGGAAATGAAATTTGGAGCTGACAATGCAATGAATGGCAATCTAAATGAACAAAGACTTGCACCAAAATCTTTGTTTAAAGTCTAGCAAAAGTTTGCGAAAAACATGTATTTGCAAAAATTGCCAGATAAAACACTGAGTGAAAGAGTGCGCCAATAAAGTGTCTTTGTCTTCAGCAATAAAGGAAATGAATTAGAGTAGCACAAAAGTTACAACAGAAGAAATCATCTATCAAGAAAGCACTAAAAAATAGATTGTGGTGAACAATCATGAAGTGGCAGGGGGATGAATTAGATGACAAAAAGAAGATTCATTTGAAATATCTGAAATGAGCTTTTGTTCTTATTTGCTACAACTGGAACAGAGAAAATGCATGTATTAATGTAAGATAGATATGAACTTCACATAAGCAGTCAATTCAGATGTACTTCAGCTACTGACTATTTCAGAGGTCATTCAGTGATGGGTGAGTAAGACATTAAACGAAAACAAATTATGTTTTGTGGGTATTTTTTTTGTTGTTGTTTTAAAGAAAAAAGTCTGCAAACTTCCATCTATATTTTCTGGCTACATCAGTTAAATATAGGGACTTTAAACATACTTGAAAGGAGGAGATTCACAACCTATGAATACTTTTGGGTCTTTCATAAACAGCAGCACCTTGTAAATAGATATTGGCTGCCAAATCAAATTGAACATGGGCTAGAGAACACTGGAGAGATAGAAAATTTGATTTTCTAACTTGTGGTGGTGTCTTACTCTGACTACACTAGAATGAAAGTAACACAAATGGTTTTCACAGGAACCTCTGACGTTTATGAAAGCAAATCCACGCAGTATCTTTGATTTCTGTCTGGTTATTTTTGTAAAACAAAAAAAGCAGTTATGGAGCAAAGGCCTAGTTTCATATTCAAGTCATAAGAGCACTAGGCAATAGCTATATAAAGAATTGGAAAGAAAAAGAAAAAAGAAAATTAGCCTTCTCTTTTTAAAAGCATCATTAGTTATGATAAGGGAAACAGAGTACTTTGCAAGAAAGTTGTTCATTGAAGAATGATTACTTAGAGATAATTGTATTGTGGATGATCACGGAGCAAGGTTGGTCATCTCTTATTAGGAAGCAACAGGAGCTTCATAAAGTCAGGAACTACAAGTGACCCTAGCTGTGGAAGTAGCCTCACTGGCAGCACCCAAGCAGAATGAGTAGAGCTGAGTGCTAATAACAGGGTCCATCAGTAAATCCTAACTAGGTGAACTGGTGATTCAGATTTAAGGTCTACTCATAGAGCCCAGTCAGAAGCAGGAAGAGATAAGAATGAAGACGTAGGTGGAAGAAAGGCCACATCAGGCAGTCCAGAGACGGGGCTAAGGAATAGCACTCCTACAGCAATATTGATGACCTCAGGCTAAAATAAAATGGGGATCCTGGTCATGGACAGAGTGTGTGGATGGAGTTCCAACATACAGTTGGTCAGGAATGGTAAGCCATACTGGAGTTCTCAAGGTTCCAGTATCTCAGGTTTTTAGCAGATTACGAGGGTGGTGCTAACAATGGGCAGGTGTAAGCTTTTAAATCTGAGCTAATCTGATCTTTAAAAGAGTAATAAGCAGAATTATTCTCACCTTAACATAGAATTCTAACAAAGATAAAAAGCCAATCAATGAACAGTGTCATCTAGCTTTCATAAAAACAAATACATTTCAGAGATCCAGAATTAGGTGAGAATACCAGATTGTTAAATTGCATAATAAATAGTAGTGGAGTATACTGAGCAGTAAATCCCACTGAGTGACTTAAATGTCTTGCCACCTTTTTTATATTGTGAAAGAAATGAATATTTTTGTAAATGTCAAGAAAAGACACTGTATGCCTTTTAAAGTTAACTGGGAATTTTAAGATCATGTAATGTAATTAGTGTCATTTTTCTTTTAAAGCAGCAGAGGTTCAGACAAGAGTCTGCCTTCAAATATGCAATAAATAAAGTAGATAGTTTAGACTGTGTAGCGAAATACGAGAGGTGAATTGGTATTGTATAACTGAATATAATTTTATCCATGCATCAGTGTCCTGAAAGATCTGATAAGAATAATCAGAGAAGAAAAGCATGGATTAGATACAAATCCTGGTTTGAGTTACTAGCATAAAGCTCTTTAAAGTCCAATTAAGAAAGTACCACTTACATCTCATGTTCAATTTTCCTTTTGACACAGAACTAAAATAGTCATTTACTTCAGCTATTAGCATCAACTCTCATAAATAAATGGTGTAGAAGTTGGTGCAAACACAGGAATTTTGTTTTTTTTTAACCACGGGGCAATTTACTCAGCACCTGGCATAATGGCTGCAGATGGAAGTAGCCTTTATCTGAGGGGTAAGAGGATCTTAGTTGAGGAACTGGTGGGTCTCATTGAAAGGTCTTTAAACTAGGTATGAAGGGGGAAGGGGACAAAATGAGGACCGCTGGGATTGAGTGGGTCGTTTGAGGGCTCATACCAAACTTGATGGGTGAAGACAGTACAGTACAGAAGGATGGACTGGGGCAGGGGGATGCTGAGGATGCTGCTGTTCTAGGGGATCCTAGATCTTCTATAAAGGCAGTGAGATGGAAAGCCCAGCTGAAGTACCTTTATACCAGTGCACTCAGCCTGGGAAATAAGCAGGATGAGTTGGAAACTGCGATGTGCTTGGAAAGTTATGACCTTGTTGCTATCATGGAAACATGGTGGGATGACTCCCATAACTGGAATACCACCACTGAGGGGTATTGGCTCTTTAGAAGGGATTAGCAAAATAGGAAGGGTGGGGAAGTTGCCATCTATGTCAAAGACTGTGAAGAGCTCCCTCTGAGAAACAGTCAGGAACAGGTTGAGAGCCTGTGGGTTAGAATTAAGGACAGGACTAACAAAGGCCAGCTGGCGATAGACTTATACGACAGGCTACCTGATCAAGGGGAGATTGTTGACAAGGCTGGCTCACTTCAGATGTGGGAAGCATCATGTTCATAGGCTCTTGTCCTAATGGAGGACTTCAACTATCCAGATATCTGCTGGAAAGACCACAAGGCAAGCTGCAAGAGGTCCAGGAAGCTACTGAAATGCACCGATGATAACTTTCTAGTTCAGATATTGGACAGACTGCCAGAGGTGAAGCGTTGCTGGACTTGCTGCTCACCAATGCGCAGGAGATCATTAAAGGCACTGAAGTTGGAGGCAGCCTGGGCTGTGGAGACCATGCCCTGGTTGAGTTCATGATCTCAAGGGATGTGGGCCTGGCAAGGAGAGACGTCAGGACCCTGAACTTTGGAAGAGCAAATTTTAAGCTGTTCAATGGACTGTTGGCCAAGATCATCTGGGATGCTCTCTTTAAAAACAAAGATGTTGAAGAGAGCTGGCTACTCTTCAAGGATGCCTTCCTGAGAGCACAAGAACTCTCCGTAAGAATGTGGGCAGAGGAGGTTGTTCTCTCCGTAAGAAAGTGGGCAGATGAGGTAGAAAACCAGCATGACTTGGCAAGGACCTGCTGAGCATGCTGAGGGCGAAGAAAGGTGCATACAAGCTCTGGAAACAAGGGTGTGTCAACTGGGAAGAATACAGGGATGCCATCCGGACTTGCAGTCATGGGATCAGAAAAGCCAAGGTACAGGCAGAACTGAATTTGACGAAGGATGTGAAAATAGGAAGACATTCTACAGATACTTTGGCCAGAAGAGACAGGCCAGAGTGTACCTCCTTTGGTAAATGTAAAAGGAGAACAGGCTTCAGCGGACGAAGAGAAGGCTGAGGTACTGAATGAGTTCTTTGCCTCGGTCTTCACTGGCAGCCAGGATTCCAGTATTTCTCATGTCCCTGAGCCCTGGATCGCTAAACCTCTAGATGGGGACCGGGGCGGTAAATCCCACCCCACTGTAAAGGCAATGCATGTCCGAGATCACTCATGAGACTGAATGTATACAAGTGTATGGGGTCGGATGGCGTGCATTCCAGAGTTCTGAAGGAACTAGCTGAGGTGGTTGCCAAGCCACTATCCATCGTATATGAAAAGTTGTGGTTGTCAGATGAGGTCCCAGATGACTGGAGGAAGGGTCACATCTTGCAGCTCAAAAAGCAAATGGTATCGTGGGCTCCGTCAGAAGAGGGGTGGCCAGCAGGGCAGGGAGGTGATTGTCCCCCTCTATTCTGCTCATGTGAGACGCCATCTGGAGTACTGTGTCCAGGTTTGGAGCCCCCGGTACAAGAAAGACAGAGAGCTGTTGGAGAGAGTCCAGAGGAGGGCCACAAAGATGATCAGGGGACTGGAGCACCTCCCCTATGAGGACAGGCTGAGGGAGCTGGGCTTGTTCAGCCTGGAGAAAAGAAGGCTGAGGGGGGACCTCATTGCAGCCTTTTTGTACCTAAAGGGAGCCTACAAACAGGAGGGGAATCAACTCTTTGAAAGGGTTGATAACAGCAGGACAAGGGGAAATGGTTTTAAGTAGAGGGAAGGAAGATTTAGGTTGGATGTCAGGGGGAAGTTCTTCACAGAGAGAGTGGTGAGGTGCTGGAACAGGCTGCCCAGAGAGGTTGTGGATGCCCCATCCCTGGAGGTGTTCAAGGCCAGATTGGATGGGGCCCTGGGCAGTCTGATTAATTGTGGAGGTTGGTGGCCCTACATGTTGCAGGGGGGTTGGGGTTCGTGATCCTTGAGGTCCCTTCCAACTCTGACCATTCTGTGATTCTGTGATTTACTTGTTACAGGTAATTGCTGTTGCTGATTGCGGCAGCTCCTACTGTGGAGGCATAAGGGTCCTTCCCCACTATCATTTTATAAGCCTCAGTAAGACTCATTAAACCTCATTCTTTGTCATTAGCTTTTATCTTAATGACAAAATGCAGTGGCAATGTAGTCTATTAAAGAAATCATACAGAAACTTGTAGCAGTAGGTAAGAAGTTTCCATAGATATATATGGGCATTTTTTTTGCCGATGCTTACACAGTCATGTGCTTCAGCAGAGTATTTTTTTGAGATTTCCTCAACAGAATGCAAGTACTGCAGACCAATTTTCTGTTTTTGAGGATCACCATCCATGAAAAACATTGAAGAGTCAGCTTAATATGGATCTACTCCAGTTCCCAACTGGTTTATTTACACAAGCCTATGAAGGATTTCAAAAGCAACTAGTAGCTACTTTCAAATAGTGAAGCTGTGGGAGAAATTCACTTTCTGCTTAGGGATAACATGTGAGTCTTCAGCTCACTTAAACCACATTTTTGTTGGACCAAGTGTACCTTCTTCTCTCTGAACTGTGTCTTTTTACCCTGTATTCATCCTTTTCCCATCACTTTATTTCAATTTCCCTGCCTATTTCTGTGCTTCTAGCCTCACTTGGAGTGAATCTCTTTTTGATTCTCTTAACAGATGCTTTTGTGTGTCTTTTCTTTCTGAAGCTGTAGAAATTATAATAAGGCTGACCTTCATGAGAATTTTCCTGTCATTTGCCTTTTCTGCCTTTTAGTTTTGAAAGTCCATTCATTTTCACTGTTCTCTCTAGAGAAATCTTTTCTTTCTTGTCTTATAAGGTATTATTTTTTTTTGTTTGTTTTATTCAGTTTGTGTGTGGGTTTTTTTGTTTTTTTTTTTTTAAATATTCATTGTCTCAAACATCTGAATCACTTACTGTTTCTTAATGAAGGTCATTCTGGTCTTTTCTCATTGATTATTGAAGTTACTTTTTTTTTTCCTCTTCTTCCGAACTTGCTTTGTAAGCATCATCTTTAGTCCTCATTTGTTGTTTTTTTCTTTTTTCTTCTCCACATGATCTTGCCTGTTTCATGGAGCACCAAAATCAAGAAAAAAACCTCTAAAAGTCCCACTTTTAGTCCCTCTCTCAAATCCCTAGTTTCTTTTCAGTGTGTCAACCACAACATCTAGAAGAAGCAGAACAGGCATCAAGTATAATTTACCTAAACTACCTGATTATCTATTTTAATTTGCTGTCTTGAAGCTTACATCATAACAGGTGCAGCTGAATTGAGGTCACATAGTATGGACATAATGCTTGGTAAATGTGAAATAATACCTGAAAGAAAAAAGTGCATTTCTGGCTTGAACATAAAACAAACAGCTATTTATATCAAGCTTAAGAAAATTGACCTAATCAGCAGATACACATTTCTGCTACCAGTATTTTAGGTAGGAAAATGTTTTCCTTGACAAACATGACAAAGCCTTTACACTATTTTCTTGTCTCAGTTTGCTCTGTGATGGTAGAACTAGATGGTTTTAGTTATCTTTTCCAACAGTAATGTTTCAGTGTTTATGCATGGCAGCAGAATTACTGCTGCAGAGAACTTCCCTACTAAGAAAGGTGTGCTTTTTGCACCAAGTCTTCGGCTAGTATTTAATCAGAATTGCTTTTGGACCTTCTTGTCGTTTTTTTTGTTGTTGTTGTTTTTGCATCAAGTTTATGAAGCTTCTAATATTTGAAAACACTGCAGTTTCTTCACAGCAGGTGCTAGAAGTGTGAAAACTTGAGAGTTGACTAAAGTCACAAGACAAAGGAATTAAGGAATGTTGAGGAAATACAGTATATGAAAAAAATAAAGTTAAAATTGTGTTGGAAGTAGTGTTAGATTGATGTAACAGAACTGTTTTAAAAGTATTAATTAAAGCAGGAATAAAGCTAAAAATGAGCTATTCTTTCTCTCTCTGTCTCTCTCTCTCTCTCTCTCTCTTTTTTTTTTTTTTTTCCCATAAGGGAAAAATACCTCACTTGGTTTGCAAACTAAGGGGCAGGAATAGCTTCACAATGGAAAGTGTAAGCAAACCTTTCTGGACACTTAACCAGTGAACCACTCCTTATGAAAAAAATAACCTTAAAATTGCAAATTTCTATCATTTGGATTATTTCATTCATGACTGAACAGAGTTCACTCTCCAGAATGATTTTACATTAATTGAATGATAGAGCTGAAGTAACCTGTCTTCAAAATAATTCTGAGCTCTCTTCAGTTAAGTTCTATATACAGTGCAATTAAAATGAGTTCATTCCATTTACAGCCCCAGGAGACTCTTCTCTAATCTTGTTCTTGGTGAGAAGGAGATTTTAGCACATTATAGCACTTCAGAGGGGTGAACCTTGTTTTTCATTATGCCTGCCTTCCTTAATCTGGAAACAGGAAAGTGTCAAGGTTGTTTCCCTTTACCATCACTTACTGTCAGTTGGAGAGTAGCTGAAGCTCTCTGTGTCCATATTCCGTACCACTAAGGACAAGAAAATATTCCCATTGCATTCCTAAAACTAGTCTTCTATTCAAACTCAAGTATTCATGCTGGCTGGAGAACTGCGAAATGAGGTTTGATTTTTGCAAAAAAGTTCATACTGGCAGACTGCTAAATTTCTCTGAAAAACCTTAACCTTGAACATGTCCAGGTGAAAATAGATAGTAGACAACTTCTAGTAATTTTCTTAGGAATAAATGTATATGAGATTTCTTGTTGGTTGTCTTTAAGATAACACTCTATGATATATTTTTTAGTGTTTATGTTTAATTCAGTATTTTGGAGAGGAAGGAGTTCAACTGTATTATTGGACATTAATCATATGATTCTAATTGTTTAATACATGCATATTTTTTCTAATTTTTTTTTTCTGTTAAAATCAGAAGAATCGAATTTGTGTTTTTTCTTTCTTTTTCTGAATTTGTAGCATCACATTAGACGTAATTTTTTTTAAACTCCATTCTTGAGTCTAACAAATGAAGTCCCTTTGCTATGTCATAATTTATATTTAAATGATTCGATTTTGGAAATAAAAATAAATCTTTCATATTTTCTAAGTATCTCAGTGATTTCTAAAAATAAAAAGTATTCGTGTATTCTGAGTCACATGTAAGGAAATTTTCCTGAATTCACATTTGTCCTGAATTTTTTAAAATAAACCAAATTATATTCAGCTTTCTTTGGCAGTGTACACAGTTCTAGGCTACTGAAATTACAAAATTACTGCTTATCAGTTTTAATGTTACTTTGCATAATTCTGTCTTTATATACGTATTTCTTCGTATTTAAAGGTTAAATTCACTGTCAGTTTTCAGATAATTGGTTCTGAATATTTCATTAGCATTCTTTGTATCAAAATTTGTTTTAATACTCAAATTTTGAAAAAAAAATCTGGAAAGAGACATATGTGGACAAATTCTTGTAGATGACCTTGGTTCACAGAATGACATAATTGTAGGGGTTGGAAGGAACTTCTAGGGATCTTCTGCACCAACCCCACTGGTAAAGTAGATTCCCAACAGTAGATTGCAAAGGAAAGTGTCCAGCTGGGCTTTAAATATCTCCAGAGAAAGAGAATCCTCAACCTCTCTGGGCAGCAGCCTGTTCCAGTTCTCTGTCACTCACACAGTAAATAAGTATTTCTTCATATTCAAATGGAATTTCTTGCATTCCATTTTGTCCCCATTGCCCCTTGACCTGTCACTGGGCACTGTTGAAAAGAGTCTGGCCTCATCCTCATAACTGCCATGTAGATATTTATAAACACTGTTAAGAATCTCCCTCAGTCTTCTCATCTCCAGGCTGAACAGTCACAGGTCTCTGAGCCTTTCCTCATAGGGTAGATATTCCAGGCCCCTAATCATCTTTATGGCCCTCTGCTGTCTTTTTTTTTTTCCCCTGTCCTCCGATACTTCTCTGCAGACATGTTTAAAATTGTCTGAAAATATTTGCAGTAGTTGCTTGGAGTTGTCTTTGTCTTGTATGTTTGCCACACTATCAGGAAAATAGCAACATGAATTTTGCATACCTTTCACATCACTCAGGTGATTGCATACACTTTATGTCAGATAGGAATTATTGTCCTCAATTTTTAACGGACAGAAAGGACAAAAGGCAAAATATAATTCTAAATAAATTCCACTTTCATTTTTGTTATCCTTAGCGAACGAGCTATGCATTGTTACATTCTTGAGTGTGTTGCTCTCCTGTTTCTTAGCTGTATCTTTTTTGTAATTCCAGAGGAAAACTGGTACATGAAAAGTGTAAGAAATAGGCAGGAAATTGCTAATATCCTTTTTGTGCCAACATTATCTTCTGTCTTCAGAATGATAATGACTGTTCTTTAAATGAACTGAAAATCACATGGGCAATTCAACAAGTGAATAGACTTTTCAGCCAAATCTTTAGCAATTGTCTGGGTTACACGCATCAGATTACTCAAAGTGTTTTTTTTTAATTCCCCGAGCAAAATGTATTCTTCCACGTTCTTGTTAGCTGTAACTTCCAACTAGGACGCATAACATTGCATTGGCACTTCTGATTTTGGAAACATAGTTTCTATACCCATTTGTGTGCATATGTATAAATGTGTGGTCATTCTTTTTGGTAATGAAGAGTTCGGGAAGATAATTCTTTGTCAGCTCCTATCATTTAGCAGATTATCTTGACACATTAGTGGATTTCAGTGGAACCTTTTCATTCCATTACAGTTGCTCATCAGCTCACTGTGGTTTTCCGTTTCATGTTTTTTAGTTCAGATATTCTATATTCTTCACCGTTCTTCATGCAAGCTTCTTCTAGCAACAACCCATTCTCGTAAATTAACATTATGTCTTTGAATGTTACTCAGTCTTTTGACTGATGTAACAATACAGCATCCTAAAACACCAGATAAATGTGTCTAAAGAATACAAATTTTGACTGGAAGAGTAAAGTTAAAAACTTTTGAACTCAACATATTTTTACTAGCTGTTTGAGGAGTGTACATATTGATAAAAATAATAATATGCTTTGTTTGTAGTGACCATATAGTATTCTCTGTATGACATATATAGTTCTACAAAAGCTCAACAACCAAAACCTTATTTAAATTTTTAAATTTTTGAAGAGTAGAGTACACACATATCTGTGGTATCTATTTTATAATATTAGTAGAGAACCTACAACTTCTAAATTACTCCTGTGATATAGGAAGCAGAAAAAAAGGAGTAAATCCAGCAATAACAACAGTTATCTGAAGAATATTTTTAAGTAGATTTGAACTTCAATCTACTCTGTAGCAAAGTTGAAGAGCTGGCTTTAGTTAGAATGTGAGAGCATACCTTGGCTATAGAGCTCACTTAAAATACAGGAAAAGACTGCATGCAATTTGCATTTCTATGTACTGCTATGCCCAAAGGATTATGCTCAAGTGAGTCTTAAGTCAAGGAGAGACCAGCTCATCAATTTGCAATGAAGAATAGACTTGTTAACTTGTTCTTCTACCAAAAGAAGAAACAAAATAATATGAACAAAGGAAAGCCCAGATCTACCTATCATAGATGAAAAAACAGTAAAAATAAGATCCAGGCAATAACACAGAAATAGCTCTTGTTCATTTCAAGTCTTTATCAGAGAATAGGACATAGCCATCAATCATTACGCACAGATCTAGTATTACAGAAATAACATCCATATCCTTTGTGTCATGTCATCTTGGAAATATTAATATATTTTACTGAGATACTTTTATTTACCCTTCTGGCCTTTACCTGTCTATTGAAGTTTTGATTATCTGTGTGATTATGAGAGAATAAATAGATGAAGGATAATAAAACTGAAGAGGAGGCTGTTAAGGAGATCAAATTCTTAGCAGTTATGTTCATAACAGATTTGTGCAAACTAATTGCAACCTATTTTAACTTGAGACTATTTGTATGTACAACTTCTGTGACTTTTGCTTTTTTATATATCAAAGGAAAGTGGTATTCTGAGGACTGAGCAAGTGAAACCCTTGCGCAATTAACTCAGCAGAAAAATGGCTGCTGAATAAAGAAGCTGTGATGCTCTGTGAAAGGATCTCCAAGGAACTACAGACATCTAGCTTGCCTTCTGTGTTTTGGAAGGGCTCTATATACTGACTGTGAGGGAACCCTGACAATTTTACAGCTAGGCTCAGTGAAGAACAGAGTTATAGTTGTCTTTAAATAATAAGAAAGTTCAGATGGTTTGAAGAACAAAAGTATTATTAATTATTGAGAGATTAATTTGATCCTTGCAGCTAGCCCTCTGACAAAATGAGATTCTATATCAGCTGAGAGAAACTGAGAGAGAAGTCTCCATTGTTAAGATCCTTATACAGCTCATCAGCTTTACAGATTAGAAATCCAACACCTCTTTATGTCTCCTAGTATATTACACTGGCTTCTCTACAGACACAGACACTGACAGGTGTGCTGTACTTTTATAATGCTTAGGCAGTGGGTAGTTAAACTCTGCACTGGTGTTTTTCCAGCACCTCATGAAGTTCCAGGTCCTTTGAAACACTGCAGTGCAGTAAATGATCACTGTTCTATTGTACAATTGTACTTGCACTGCCAAGGCTGTGTTTTGCACAGTGTAAGTAGCAGCATGGCTGACAACCATCAGCTCTTCAAAAAAAACTAGCAATGTAATTCAGACATGATCTGATGTCATGTGTCTGTCTCCAATCACACACATTTTACAACGTGACAGATGCTCTAGATGTAGGCAAGCTATAGAAGATATGAAATAAATAATGAAGATTATATGAAATAAAATATGAAGAATATTTATTCTGTAAGGGAAAAAATATCATACTACAACTTGCATGTTTCTGTTTTTTTTCCCGTGTCTTTGAACTTACTTATATTATTCTAATGTTATGTTTTACAATAATTCAGGAATCCTTAAATTTATATTGCTGTGAGTCAGCCCTTTAAATGGCCTGGTGATACAGTGTCCAACAATATAAGAGTTGATGGAAAATTCGTTTTCAAAGTAATTCAGTGGAAGTGTTCTATCAAAGATAGGGGTATGGTAACACATCCTGACCACAGAGCTCTCATGTGCATTTTTTCTGCCTTTCTGTCAAGGTGTTACAGTGCTCTGAATTAAATTCTCAAATGGAGTAAATATTGCTTGGTCTACAGAAGCTGATTAATAGTGATTTTGGCCATTTCTGTTCTTCATTGTCCATCCTGACACTCAAACACTTTTAAAGAGCCAGAAGAAATGCTTAGTATAGAATCACATAGGTTCCCAGAATATATATTTTAAATCTCAATAAATGAGAGGCGTATTTCTGCTCTGGGCAATGTTCTGTGCATAAGTTCAAAGATGTCTGAGGGGGACTGTTAGATTGTTGACCTGGGCAGACTGGAGACTTGAGCAGTGAGGAACCTGATGAGGTTTAACAAGATTAAGGATAGAGTCTTGCACCTGGGGAGAAATAATGGCATGCATCAGTTCAGGATAGGGGGTGACCTGCTGTAGATCATAAAGTCATTGAATCATAGAATTGCTCAAGTTGGAAAAGACCGTAAAGATAATTAGTCCAACCATAACCTAACCATACTACCCTAACTCTAACAACCCTCTGCTAAATCATGTCTCTGAGCAAGAAATGAGCTCTGGACAACAGGTTCCCCATGAGCAGTGTGCCCTTGTGGCCAAGAAAGCCAATGATATCCTGCAGTGCATTAAAAAGACTGTGACCAGCAGGTCAAGGGAGGTGATTCTCCCCCTTACTCTGCCCCAATAAGGCCACGTTTAGTATACTGTGTCCAGTTCTGGGATCCTTGCATTAAAAAAGACAAGAATCTCCTACAAGCAGTCCATCAAAGGGCCACAAAGACAGTTAAGGGCCTGGAGCATCTCCCATACGGAGAAGAAAGGAAAGACTGAGTAACCTGGGTCTGTCCAGTCTGAGGAAAACAAAACTGAAGGGGGATCTGATTAATGTTTATATACATCTAAGGGAAGGTGGGAGGCAAATGAATGAGGCCAGGCTTTTTTCAGTGGTGCAGAGTGATAGGACACAGAATAATGACCTAAAACTTGAATGTAGGAAATTTCCTACTAATATGCAGAACTTCTTTACAGAAAGGGTGATGGAACACTGGAACAGTGCTAGAACAGGTTATCCAGAGAGGTTGTGGAGACTCCTTCTATGGTGATACTTAGACCCACCTGGAGGACTGCCTGTGTGACCTATTGTAGGGTACCTTCTTTAGCAGGAGGGTTGGGCTCAATGATCTCTTGAGGTCCCTTCCAACCCCTGCAATTTTTTTAATTCTGGGATTATTATTAATTTTAATCGTGAGGAAACAACAAAAAATTCAAATACTAAATAAATCTTCCAAAATATTGGAAAGGGGGATGGAGAAATGCTCCCATCCTGTCCAGTCATGTCCTGTCCCTGCCCCCCAGTATGATTGAGCCATTGCTGCTGTTACAGCCAGAGCCTTCAGTACCTATTAAAGCCTTCCACACCTTATTGTCTGTGCCAGCAAGGTGCTCTTTGCTTTTAGAGCTGCTTCCCTTGTACTGATTCTCAAGCAGCATTCAGAGGATACTCCTAGACTAATGCATATGACCATCACCCTCTGACCCTGATTTAAGTGCAGACTAAATGAACTGGTAGTCTCCACGTTCTATCACTGAATGGGTTCCTTAAGGTAAATTCCCTTACAATGCAAAAAATGCTGCAGGATAGAAGAAGCTGTAAAGAATCTTCAGGTCACTTATTTTCTTTTAAATTCATGTTATGAACTGGAACCACAGTCTGTGACTCTCTAATCCACTGAAACATTTGTGCCTTTAAACCTTTCTTTAAAACATTCAGTGTGATGTAGTTACTGCATGTGATGTACCGGTTCATTTCTGCCCTTCACACACCTTCAAGTGCTTTCTATTCTAGTGAACGAGTGACTTGATTAATGAATATTAACCACCATTGCAC
Organism: Tympanuchus pallidicinctus; assembly: GCF_026119805.1. Lineage (NCBI taxonomy): Eukaryota > Metazoa > Chordata > Aves > Galliformes > Phasianidae > Tympanuchus > Tympanuchus pallidicinctus. The sequence continues at coordinate 3,278,274 of NW_026294780.1, read as the reverse complement.
ATATAAATATTTAACAAGTTACAAAAGTAACAAAATTTCTGTGGACTTAAAAAAATTCAGCAAAATACTACAGAGCTTTCCCCTCAGTATTTAATATAAAAGAAGTGATACAAAAATGTCTCTTATGAAGAAAACTTGAGAGATCTGATGCTGTCCAACATGGAGAACAGCATACAGACAATTATGAATCTCTAATGGGCAGGGGTCAAGAGGATGGAGTCAGGCTCTGTTCAGTGGTGTGTAACAACAGAACAAGGGACAGTGGGTACAATCTGGAAGAATTCTACCTGAACATGAGAACAAAATTCTTTTTACTTCAAGGATGATAGAGCACAGGAACAGGCTGCCCAGACATTGTGGATTCTTCTTCTCTGGAGATAATCAAAACCCTCTCGGATGTTTTCCTGTGTAGGGAATCCACTTTAGCAGGGGGTTGGACTCAGTTATACCCAGAGGTCCCTTCCAGTCCGTAACAATCTATGTTTCTGAGTGGTTCTTTGGAAAAAAGTTTCAGTGATAGGGCATTAAGGAAAGTAAATAACTAATGACTGTGTATTTCAGGTGTCTGTATATGCTCTGATGGATAGGTAGTCAGGCATCATAGGTCTAAGCTGTTTACTATCCTACTTTTATTAAGAATGAAAAGCAGATTTTGACTCTAATTATTCCCTGGTTTATTTCTGGTGCATTCTTCCCCAGCTCGAGAGGATTGTGCACTTCCATTAAAATGCCTGTCCATTCCTGTCTGCATGATCTATTTTGTGATGCTTGAGGAGAATAATAGCCATTTCTTGTTTATTCCTTCCCTGTTAAGTATTTTTAGGTTCTCCAGTCTTCTGTTCAAGATCATTTCTTGAAGGAAATGACTAATATTTGCTTGTTCTTAGTACAGGAATTAATTCTTATCTTGAATAGTGAAAACACTGAATGAAGTTATTCTAGTGCAGGCAGTTCAGTGTCTGTACAGCAAAGTCAAAATTCCCTATCTGAAAGATATTTGGTTCCAGTTTACAAAGCAATGTCTCACCTAAAAATTGAACTACTGTAATAGTTATGTATTTTTGAAAAAGCATCTTGAAGCCTGAAACAGGATCTGTTACAGCAGTTTCTGTCATCACATTTAATAAAATGAGAACGTCTGCCTCAACATGTTTGCAAAGTAAGCATGTGGCAGTGTGATGGGTTAATACCACAAGGAGATTAAAGGAGAAAAAGATTAAAAAATGATTTATTTTTTTTTTTAATTAGTGAAATGAGAATCATTCATAGTTCAGTGGTGTCTGGATACGGTCAAATGGCAAAAGTACATTTTAATATATCTTGAGGAAGACAGTGTAATATCTTTGAAAATATTTAGCATTTCTTAGCATTGTTTACTTAAAAACATGAAGTTCTTTTAAGTCTTCTGTAATTTAGTTAAATTCTTCTAAGGGACTGAAGCGATCATCATTGTTTCATAAATTTGTATAGCAAGAAAATCACCATGTTTTGCTTTTTCAGTATGTTGCAGTTCTTCTTTGTCAAATGTTGTATAGAGAGTTTGATTTATTGTGGTGTAAATTAGAGTTTCTAAGTTGAAAGGATTTTCAGTTGGTCTTTTTATCATTGATTGTTTTGTATTTGGAAACTGCAGGTGAATCCGTCTGGAAAGTCTTTTTCTTCACTCCAAACTTCACTCCTGAGGATTCCAATGGTTGCTATGACTCTCATGTTTGCTTTTGCTATGGAGGTTTCATCACACACCATGATCCCCCACTGCTCTTCGATCTCTCCAGGGACCCTGAAGAGAAAGTCCCACTGACCCCAGAAACAGAGACCCGGTTCTATGAAATTCTCAGTGTCATACAGCGAGCAGTGGATAACCACACCAGATCGCTTCAAGTTGTCTCTGACCAGCTGTCCTGGAACAATCTTGTCTGGAAGCCATGGCTACAGCTGTGTTGCTCATCCTTCTTTCAGTTTTGCTACTGTGACTATGACTCAGAAAACAGCCTGTCAGAGGTACATTCTGGATAAACTTCCTTGTTTTCCTTCTCAGAACAAGGAGAATGTCTAGGTAGCTTTAGAAGAACTTGTTATATAGGATATACTGTCTTTAGTACAATATTACAGTAGAATTTCAGAAAACATGCAATGAGAAGGAGCTTAAAAAACATCTTCTCTGACTTAGTAATACAATAAATGGTATAAAACAGGTTTTGCTGCCCTTATCTACCAAAGCATACCTTTTCTAGAGATCATTTTTCACATCTTCAGCTTCAAAATTGTTCATACACACTGAGGAATTTTCTTACTGTTTCTGTCAACTACAGCCACTAAATGCACATTCAACAGTCCTTTTCAGTATTATCCACTGCCATTGGGACATTCTCCCAAAAATTAACAAATAGAGATATAATGGTGAAAAGGTTCGTGTAACTATAATTTGATAATTGATAAGTAAAGAACAGATTCAACAACTGTCAGTGATATAAAATAGAATTATAAAATTGCTCATGTTGGAAAAAAACCTTAATGATCATCGAGTCCAACCACAACCTAACCAAATTACCCTTAACCCTAACAGCCCTCTGCTGAATCATGTCCCTGAGCATCACATCCAAACAATTTTTAAACACATTCAGGCATAGCAACTCAACCATCTCCCTGGGGAGCCTATTCCAGTGCTTAACAACCCTTTCTGTAAAGAAGTGTTTCCCGATATCCAACCTAAACTTACCCTGGTGCAACTTAAGGCCATTTCCCCTCATCCTGTCACCTGTCACCAGTGAGAAGAGACCAACACCAAATAAGAAACAGACTGCTAAGAATCTAATGTTGCATGTGCCATAAAAATATAGAGAGCTGTGTAGTGGGAAACCTTAGTCCACAATAAAATCGTGCTCCCTCATTAGCATCATGTTGCATGGCATCAGCCTTTGTTTATGCATCAAATGGGTGCTTAAAACATGTACCATAACTCTCCTGGAAAACATGCAAGCCAAATTCATACTGTCTCACTTAACCCACCATCAAAAACAGACAAATCAATAAATAACTGTTCAATCTCTGAGGTAGACAAACCCTGGCATTCATGACCCAAATGCTAAAATGAAATATTTGGTTCATGCTTAATATCGGTGTTACAAATTTATACTATAATAAAAATATACTATATATTTACCATACCTGTTCTTCCACTGATAAGTGAAGTGTGGCTGACAAATAAATAATATTTGTTCTTGCTTTAAATACTTATGCTGTTATTTAAGCTCCTTGGATGGGATCTACCATTTTCTGAGAATAAACTTGGACTCGAACATTTACATTTTCTCAAAGCCAAATGCAACTGACTCTGAGTTCTCAGTAAGGCCTTGGGAAATCTATGATACTTCAGGGCTAATTTCTGTATCCATTTTTATCTTCATCTTATTCAGTCACATTTTCTGATCACTCTGTAGCTGGGCAAACTATTTTCTTTGGCAGATTGTACCAGAGCAGAATATATCAGCAAAATACTATGATTTGATGCTTGATAATAGAAGGTGACTTGCTTCTTATCAGAAAACACTAGTTAATTCCAACATTATGATGTATTACAATCTGTTTGGTGGTATTAGTGCAACACTAATGCAAAAGGGATCTCAGTTGATAATAATGCAATAGCTTCAGCAAGCAGACATTGAGGTTGTGACCCAGTTTTTGGGAGCTGCTGAAGCCTGTCATATAAAAATATATTGTGATATATGGTATATTTCTCTCTGTAAAATCTATTTTATTTGATTTTTCTCCTGCAATTTCCTGTCTTGGGAAATGTTGTACTCTTTCCTTGAAGTCCAATTTTTGATATTTCACCTTGTGTTTATGACTGTTTATCTTAAGTATGTGCTCTGTGACCTCTGTGTAGCAAAATTCTATGTGTGCTGATGAAGTCAGTTCAGATATTTCCCCAATAACCTCTCATGACTGTTTATATTGTATCTGGAAGGCTGTCAGGTGGCTATTCATGCAGCATAATTCCCTCCTTGCTTAATTTAAACACTGAATGTACAAGATAAATTTAGTAAGAAAGATCCCTCTGGTTAAAATACAGATACTCCTCTGTAGTGTTCCCAACTGAATCTATGTATCCCAAATTCCTGGTCCCCATCTTCTAGTCAAAGTGCTGATTAATGCTGCTCCCTCCAATGCCTGCCCTTGTCAATGGTTTGTGGGCTGCTTTGGCCTCGTTCTGTGACTAGTGGGGTGGAGGGATTCGCAAATCCGCACCTCCGGAAAGGGGAAACAGGGGACCTCAAATAATTAAAAACAGCAGCAACGATCTGAGGAGAAACAAATTAATTTACTAAATATGGTATCAGAATGCAAGATAACACACTATAATACAATATAATTAGAATTGAAGCTAATAAATCAAATGTAATGAGAGAGTATCTGAAAAAATGTAGGCCTTACACTAATGCTGAAGCAATACATGTGGTCGGGATGAGCAGCAGGGAAGAGAGCCGAAGGAAAAAGGGGAGGTCTTGTGACATTGCCAAGGGTTATATCTCCTCTCTGAATGCAAAGTGTTCTGGGGTATGTAGTTCTTCTCTTCTGAACAGGTGCCTGGACCTGGAGCATTAACTCTTTAAATCCCAGTGCACTACATGATGTTGTGATATGGAATGCTGATAACCAAAATCATGAAACCATGACAGTCCTGCAGCTGGAAGGAGGTCCAACTGCCAGGGTGGAGGATGCACTCTTGGTTACCACAGCTCTCCTGCTTGCAGTTTTTGCAAGCAAATATTTCTGATGACTCATATGGGCAAAAATATATGTTGGGTAACTAGCTGAAACTCAGACAAGGCCTCATTGAATCTCTTTTGTTGCCACAGTTTCTAGGCTGTGACCTTTACAGGGACCTCAGTATATATTGTTAAGGACATCCACACCTCACCTATTTTTCATCAGGAAGATGCTACGTTACTGTTATGTCTCTAGTTTCTGCAGGCTCAAGAATTGTTTTTCCTCTCAGCGTAGCAGCTGATCTGTGCTCCCTACTGAGATACCAAAATGATTATTTTTCTTCTGTTCTGATTTTCTTCTTGAATGAGTAGAGACTTTCTTTTATACCCTCCTTGAGTTTTGGTGCCATCTCTCTGAACTCCTTTCTTAAAATCTTCAACCTCTCAAACACTTTTCCACTTATTTATTTGCCACCGACTCCTCCAATTTGCTTGTCATATTGACCACAGCAGATATTTTGCCTTGATCTATCAGTAAGTAAAAAGTGATCTTTGTGAAAATAACTGATTTTTAGAGCACCTCGACACAGCAAATCTTCTACTTATTTAACTTCCAGCCAGAATTAACTTTGAATTATAAAATCTAAGAAATTAAAGCACACCCAAGTCACCCTGAATAATAAAAGTTATTTCATGTTTGTGCCACAAGCTTCATATTTACCAAAATTTAATTTAATATAGCTTTTAATATTTTGACAGAAGCAATAAAATCTGAACTCCATTTTTACAATTATTCCTTCAAGAAAGATTCTTTTAAAAATAAGGCAATATTTTTTGTTGCAATGCTATTTCATTTAATGCCTAAAATAAACATTCCCTTTGCTGAAAATCTATTATATCTTCAGTATTGTACTTTCTGTTCTAGAGATAGCATGTCAGATCATGGTAATTAAAATACTCTTGTTTATCTGCAAAATAAAATGAGAAGCACAGTATACCATTTTTATTATGGCATCGCCTGATCTAATATGGAAAGTTTTGTTTTTCATAGTAAGTTACTCATAGGATATATGTGAATCACGATGTATTAACAAGGAAGAAATAAGGAGAATGTGAAATGTTTTACTTTGAGACTGGCTTTCAATCTATCATTTAACTATCATCTATATTGTAACATGGTGCCCGACAGTGGTATACATTAGTTTAAACTGGGAGTTCAGATTCAGAGGAAAGTGTATTTCTCTAGAGAGTTATTTAACAGTATTACATTGTAGTTTATCACAGAGTCCCTGTATGGCCCAGAGCAAGTCATTTAACTCTGTTTCTCAGCTCCTCATCTTTTCCTAAAGGATAACAGCTTCTCTGTAATTGCTAGGAATACTGAAAAAATAAGAAGTACTTACAGTAGTGAGTTGGTAAAGGTGCACTTTCTGGTCACCTTCTCTACAAGGCGTACAATTTAAGAAATGGAAAAGTAGACTGTGTAAAGGTATCCTTAAACTTCAGATGCGCATGTAGGCTCTTTGCTCACTATTTAACACGTGTGGGGTTGAGGCCTGGAGCAGAGAGAGCAGATGGCTAAAAACGATGCACGTAGAGAAGGATGTCAATCACTTATCTCTAATTATGTTTATTCCCAGTCTTTCCTTTTTTAGCAGACATAGGACACCACATGGAATTACTTTAATATTTCTCCCTTGTGGATGTCACAGGTTCCCGGCTCCTTAAAAGCTTGTTCTGACCTGCCTTAAATTACTGTGAAAAAAAAAAAAAAAAAAAAAAAAAAAGAAAGAAGAAAAAATAAAAAATACAGTCTTCCAGAGAGAGAGTCTTTTCAGTTCAATGAAATCCAACTGAAAGTTCAGAGAGATTGAAGTGGATATGGTCCATACCCTTCACAGCTCTGTAAGAATCAGCACTTGTCAGCAATAGCTTATCTAGCTTATCTCACATTGTAGTAATGTGAGATCTGGGTGTTCAAATGTGTGGACAATATAGAAGAATTTAACATAAGATGTCATCCAACATAGGAAAACAATTGAGAAAGAAATAAAAAGAGAGCAAGCATAGCTGCAGGAATGCAATGTTCTAATGCCATGTATGATAGCACACCTTACACTGCCTTTTTACTTCCTTATACTGATCAAATGGGAGAGTGCAATTGCTAAAGCATTTAATACATTGGTTACACATTTTACAGCTGTTGCCATTAGGGGACATGTATTGAAACTTCCTTTTATTAACTCTAATTAGGACATGCTAATTCTGTACATAAGACAGACGTTTGCTTTTTTTTGTTGTTGTTTTGTTTTGTTTTCTCTGGCCTTACTGTCATAAATACGCTTTGAGGAGCTCACTTTCAGGAGTCCTCATCTTGGATGAGTACAATGCAGGCAGAGAGGCTGGCTGTGTGTGCAGGAGGAACCTGGCATAACAGAACTCTGTGCCGGGGAGCAAATGTCTTTCTAGTGATTTCTCCAATCTGAAGACGGAGTCCTACTGGTTGAAAGTGAATTTGAGTCCATCAGGAACTGTGAGCAAGCAAAAGGAACAAGGATGCATTTGCGGCCAGCTGGTCCCTGTTGTGCCAGCCTCCCAAATGAAAACTTGCTGGAGGCCCATGGGTATGCACGATCCCATGCTCCTCCTTAGTCATCGTTCAGGAGGTGATATCTTAATCTGAAACTTCAGGGTGTGAGGGAGCAGCAGTCATACTTTCAGTTCCTGGAAAGGGCAGAAGACCAGAGCCAGACTCTGGGTCCTTCCAGCCTCACTGACTGCTACAACTGCAGGTAACTCAAGGAGTGCTAAGAACACCAATAGACCATGTGGCTTTTTCAAATCATTCTGGTGTTCTCAATTGTTTTTATTTACATTGAAAGCAACAAAAATCTTCCTAGAACTTCACCTGCATAGCAAATAAGGGATGTTACAAGTTGTTCTTGAGACTATCTACAGCAGCTATAGTCTGCCAGCTCAGCACTCAGAGTAATGAGCGTGCACCAACAAGAGCTTCAGTCATTGAAGTTTTTCTGTGCTCATGGAAAGAACTGAATTCCAGCCTCCACTGAAGCTTGCACTACACTAGCTTGTTCAATTATCTTATGGCCATATCTTTAATTTTAGTTAAAGTTATCATACAGTGCAGACCTTGAGTGATCTATGTTGTAGTGCTTATACAGCATCCACTGAACACTTGGAAAGCATTTATTTAATATTAATCATGCCAGTCTCCCTGGGTAGAGAAATATGAGTTTTATCTATAAAAGATTTGTGCCATAGGTATTTCTCTTTAAAAGGAAAACTGTATTTGAAATGCTTATATGCCCAACTCAGTTACAAAAATAACCCATCCAACAATATTTTTTTCTACAGTTGTCAACTAATAAAGCTTTTTTTATATGGATAATGTTTTATTGAACTTGATTTATGTGAAAAAGATTGTGAAATACTTGAAATTATAAGGCAGAGCTCTTCATTTTGACAAGAGAATTTCATATGAATTTGCTCTGTGTAACACTATTTATCACAAAAAATTAGAGACAAAGCATCTCAAAAGCCTTACAAACTCAGGTTGGGCGTAAGAGAATATCTTCAGTTCACTATGATCATTGTTGCTCTCAAATGAAAGCAAGTACTGAAGGAAACCACAAAACAACTTTTAAAAATGACTTGCCTGTCATAGTGATAAAAAAGATTACAAAAAGGTTGTACCATGTGTGAAAAAAATAAACAATTTATCTTTTGCACAATGCCATCTCATCAAATGAATAAAGTAATTTGATTTAGAAAAGTGTTCTGATTGATTTGCAGTTACCAATCTTATGTGATCATATGCAATGCATTGGGAAGCAGTTGATTAATGCTACCATTAAGATAACTTAATGTTTAATGTTAATGTTTAATCTCCAGAGATATTGTTAGAATAGGAATTTTAGATCCTGATACCTCAGTGTCTGATATATATAAGAAACACATTCATTCAGAGACATCTTATCTCTCACCAGGTTTTTTAAAAACAGATTACACAGCAAAAGAATTTGCTTGGCGCTGCATCCTTCTTTCCTATGATACTTAATAAAAATAAGGGGAAATCCTGCTTGATGCCAAGTTTTATGCCACTGAATGACAAGTGTCTTTGATGGTCTTTCAGCAAAATTTGGCAGTGAGAGGCCATCCCTAGCAGCTAGATGGCATTCTGCCCTTTCTGGAAATTAATGACAATGAAGTGTTTAGCTAGAATTCAAGCAGTGACATTAATGAGCACTACGTGAAAGCTGCAGGTTAACAATTGTGCCTATCAGTTTCTAAGCACTCAGTACCAGGCTACATAAATGGATGTCATGTTCACATGTTTAAAACTGGGCTCAGTTTTAAATCTTTCTTGGGTTTCTCCATTTTGTCCAGACCAGTATTGGGGAATACAGTTCAATTTAAAAAATCTTGCTTGACAGATTTTTTAAGACTGATTTGTAGAGGTAAACCTTTTCTTTGTGTGAAGGGAGGTTGTTACACAGATTGACTTGACTGTTCATTAAAATCTAGATAATGGCCTTAACCTGTGAAAGCCAGAGTCTAGATCATAATGGATAAATATCTTGATTTTACAGTGCAACAACCTCCTTTCATGGAAAGAAGAGGTTTTCATCCACGAAATTGTCTTAGGTAAAGCTGCAAATAGATAGAAATGCTGTAAGAGACTTCTGAGGATCTGTGCTTAACTGTTGCTACAGTTCCTCATATGTGCTAAAAACAATGCAAACTCAAACTGAATTTTGCTAACCGTTGAAATCTTGCCACACCTAACCCTTTGTCAGTTATTGTAGAGAGGCACTTGCCCTCTACCATAAGCCATGGCTCCTTTTATACAACTGATTCTCAGGGTACAAACCTTTAGATTTTCCAAAAGGAACTTTTGTAACAGTTGCAGTAGCCTGAGAAAGCTGGAAGAATAGATAATTTGGAAAGAGGTAAACAAGAGGTTGTGGACTATATTCATAAAATGAGGTCTTGGGTATGCTTCCCATCTCTGACATAAACTATGGGCCCCAGAAAGTTTCATTCCAGCATGTCTAGCCTCACAGTGATGTGGGAGAAAGTATGGAATCAATAGCTAAAAATGGACCACCAGTGATGCCATGCCTAATTTAAAAATAACAAAAATTAAAAAAAAATTAAAAAATAAAAAAATATATTATTATTATTAATAATAATAATAATAAAAAGACTGTGGATTTCACCAGAGAATGTATCAGCAAGATTGGAGGAGGCACACAAATTATCAGGAGAATGAGGGATGAGCTCAAGACTGGTGAAGGCATACAGGCTGGGAGTGAAGAATATTACCCATCTTTCTGTTAATACTGTGCCAATGGGTAGCAAACAATCATAAATGCAGGGAATCAAGAAGAGGATAATATTCCCTAGAGGTAAGGACACTTGGTTAGGTGGTGTTGACAGCCTTTCTACAAAACTTCAAGACTGATTAAATACTTTTAATCACATGAAGTACACAGATCACCTTTAGAGCAGAAAGAGACATACCTTAGGGCTACGAAGTCACTTTACCTTACTTGTTCCCTGATCTGATGAATCTAGGATCCTCTCCTACAGAGTGGCAAAGCTTGTATAGGAAAGGCTGAAGTTATGTGAATCTCCTTTCCCACCCTCTTTTCACACCCAGACAGCTGCTTTGTTTATATTTCACATCTTATCTAGGAAAGAGTCCAGGAAGGAAGACTCAGAGGAATGATCTCTTTTACTTGATGTCAGAATTTGCAGGAAATCTCTGCTTGTGCAGGAAAAATCTCATCTTTGCATTACCAAGTATGCTTTGAAAATAGGGTCAGAGTCCACAGACACTGAGGGAAAATGTATTTCCATAAGGATTCAGAAGTCATTATAGGTAGAAATATGGTTCCAGGTCTCATGTTTATCTTACTTAATTTTCTGTGCTCACAGTGAATATAGCTAGAGCTGAGCTAGCTTCCATTTCTACCTAGGAAAGAGGAATGCAAGGTATGTCTACTGTAACTTATATGACTACGCTCAGATGAGATCAATTATGCCTAAGAATAATTCTTTATTGCTTTTCCATTTATTAAAAAAAAAAAAAAAAAAAAAAAAAAGAAAGAGGAAGAAGAAGAAGCATGAAATAACCAGCAAAACCTGCATAATCTTCGATACATTTCTGTTTAGGCAGCTGAATCTCACTTGTCTCCTAGACTCTTTAAAATCTTATTATAAAGTAAGAATGATTTCAAGGTTGTTCAGAGGAAGTTTTTCACGATCAGAATTTGGCAACTAAATGCCAAAAGCTTATTTTATCCCTTGCTTACTTGTTCGTAGGTTTACTTCTACTTGATTGTTCATTCGATTTTTCATCTGATTTTCAGTTCTTTTTAGTCTCCACCATGCTATGCAAATCAGTGAAGAAAGATCCTAATGAAATTATTTAAAAGAAGTGTCATCATTATACAGGTCAAGCAATTTGTTTTTAAGGTCATATTAATCATTTTGTGTGCCAGCATTTTAATTATTGTACAAGGATGAGATATTTTTAATTACAATAGAGTTTTGCCAACAGTAAGTTAAGATCTTTTCCAATTTATATTTTCTTACATTTTCTGTTAACATCAATTATAATTTTGTTGAATGGGCTGGACTTGAAGAATACTGCTGAAGTTCTGGAAAAAGTCATGACATTTAATATGCAGCAGTCAATCTCTAATATAGTGTGTGCATATCTGTGGTGTTAAAAGAGCTCACACTTTTACCTTCTGTACTTCCATCTAGTATCTTCAGAAATACTTACTTGCCAAGCAAATAAATAAAGTGCTTGAATTATGCATGTAAAATTATTTTAGGTCTCCATCTGCTAAGTATTTTTTCCAATTTGTTTCTAAAGTTACAAATGTTTAGCCTGAATTATATTGGATATAAAACTAGTTACAATGCCTTAATGGATAAAATTTCTTAATAATCTGTATTATCACAAGACTGAGTACATATTCAGTATGATTATGACAGAAAGTTTCTAGTTGAGCAAGATATTTGAAGATATGCTTCCAGTTTTACTCTTTACCATTCCACTGTACTCAAAAGCTTTGCTGAGTGAGATTCTTCACTAAGAGAAGATGCACACACTGATTTGTGCGTAACTTTTCATTCCTGACTGTCTTGATATCTTTAATTTACTTCAAAATTCACAAGCTGTATATGGTTTAAGTGGTAGGTGTTTCCAGCCTTTCCCTTTCCATAGTTTCAGGTTTTGTCTGCATGGTATTTAAATCTAGCCTCCAGTCTTTCTCTTTGTTGGAAATATAATAAAATCTAATATTTTTTACTGAGTTCAACAGCCAATTCCTTCTGTTACTAGGATACTATTTACCATAACGATCATGATGTAGAATGTACTGGCTAAAAATAAAAAATAACAGAAAAATGAAAGGTTTTCATAAAGGATAAATCCAATGGCACTGAAGGTCAAATACTATCCAGCTATAAAATAAACTTTTTTGCATGGGTCACAAGAAGTACCACTGAAGCTGTTAAATTCCACTGTTAAAAATTGAGGGAAACAAATATTTAAATGAGAGCTGAAAAGCATTTTTCATGCAGAGTTTGAAACTAGTTTGAAAGAACATTAGCTACTTTCACATTGGCTTATGGCTCCATAGAAATAAAATACCGCTGGCAGGACAGGAAATAAGCTAAATGATAGAGAAACTGATGCAGAAATCAGATACATAAATTAGATAAGTAACCAGAAAGAGACAAAAAAAACATATGCCAGCTCTTCCAACCTTCATAAGCAGAAGAGTGAGAAAAACATGAAATTAAAAATTCTAAAGCAGAATAAGAAAGTGTTTACAATTATAGCTGTGTGTTGTGAGGTAGAGAAAAATATTTCGCTTTGAAATAAATAGAGAAAGATAGCTGCCTATAGTCTTAAACTTGGATAGGAAATGATCTGTAAAATTTAGAGATCTATGAGATATCTATAAACAACTACTTCTCATGTATATCTTTAGTTCAGATTTTTTTAATTTTTTTTTTCAGGTTGCTAGTGGAAGGTCATTCTTGTGTTAATTCTAAGCAACAAGGTTAAACAAATAGATTCCCCCACACTCAGATGTGCTGAAACAGAAGATCTCAGGGGTAGTTTCAGAAAAATTCAGAGTCTTGAAGTCCCACTGGATTCTGGGACAAAGGACAACTTCCATGGTCATCAAGAACTTCTGTGATAAGTCTTCGACCATTCCTTAAATAAAATGAAAGAAATGTTTAAATTTGATTTCATCAAACTATGGTGGTCAGTGTTTTAATAGGCTAATAGTATTATAATAGACAAAATACATTTGGGGGCAGATACATCTTAATTTAATAGAGTTGATGATTGAGATGAAGAAAGTACTCATTACTTCACCTACATGAACAATATTTTATGTTTGGATCAGTGGCTATTTGAATTTTCTTCTATATTTATCTGAATGGAAGACATTAACAGTAACAGATTCAGATTTTATGAACTCACTGCTCTGATCTAGGACTGAAAATACAATATATGCATCTTTTTGTAATTTTGTTTAAAAAAACATCTGTGCTTAGGGACACAGACTTTTGTCTTGATATGAATATCTGAGTCACTAAGTCCATTTTCTGATTTATCCCCCCCTCTTTAACCTTGCTCTTTGTTTACTTTCATTCCAATGCAACATCATGACCCTAAGCACCTTTGAAAAATGTAATTTTGTAAAATTCTGAACACTACTAAAAAGGAACTTCTGAATAGAATAGCAAATAATTTTGCTTAGCAACATAAATTAACCATTGTTTGGTTCTGTGCGATAAAAGTTGAATAGTAAAACAGTAGTCAGGTTAGCTCACTAAAAAAATCTAATTCTGTTATTCCTCAATTATGCTGATATCTAAGTACAGCTCTAACAAAAAATGAGGTACATTAACAAAGTATCTGACATACACAACACATAAACAACATTTTTTCTCAGGAATGCTAAAAGCATACACTGAACTCTATTTTTATGAATTATTGTCACTGTAGCTACTATAGAGCACAGACAAGTGATGAAACACAATATATCCAAGAAGTAATAGTTCCAAAGGAAGATGCACATTTTCTTTGACAGAAACAAAAGATAACTGTCTCACTTAATGTTTGTTCCAGTATCTAACAGTTCTTAATAAAAGGATGGACATATATAGATAAAAAAGGGATATTCCATAAGGCAAGAACAAATGTAGGTATTTCTAAACCTTCATTGTGGGAATCTTTTTTGGAACGTAAAATAGTGGAAAAAGTTCAGAGTTTAAGCAGCATACTCTCCATTCTTATGCATTATTAACTGTTTTTAAAAAAGTAGCATGTCCATGTCAACATCTATTAGAACAATTGAAGCACGTTAATCTGTTTAAGGACTGTCATATCATGAAGCCTACCCAAAGCAACTGATTGTTTAGAAGAGATAATTCGCAATTTTTAGTGGGCTGTTTACAAGTTCCACTAATCATCTTAGATGAGAATCATGCCTGATGATTACATCCCCCAACAATGGTTATTTTGTCCACGTTTCAATATTCATTTGCTTTTTATTATTTCTAATAGAAATTAATTGGAATAAATGTGTGTCAAACAGTTTAGAAGTCAATAACCTGATTTTTGCCAAACAATTAATTTCAGTTTCACAGAAATGTCTCTCCATATTTTTCACCTGGTTTTGCCCCGTGGTCTCATTTTGCAATGTATGAAAGTCATTATCTGCCTATAAACCCTGGTTGTAAAAGGCTAGAGTACAGCAAAAAGAATTTATTCAAATTTTAGGGAAAAAAAAAAAAAAAAGTCATAAACATGATAGTTGTTAAGATGTAAATGGTTTATAACTCACCAATTAACAGCTACATTCCACTGAATATGTTGAGCACATTGTGTGTGGTATGAAGATACGGTGATTTGAAAAGTAGTTACAACGCTTACAGAAAATACATTTTCAGTTAACCACATGGCCCATAGGACTTAGTCTAGTATTAGATATAGGACTCCTAAGTCCTTATCAGCAGGGCTGCTAGCAAGGATTACTTCTCCCAGTCTGTATACATATTTGGGATTACCCCAATCTAAGTGCAACACCTTGCACTTTGCTCTGTTGAACCTCATTAGGTTCACAAGAGCCCACCTTTCTAGTTTATTAAGGTCCCTGCGGGTGGCATCCCTTCCTTCTGCTGTACTAACTGTATTGCTCAGCTTGGTGTCATGAGCAAACTTGCTGTGCATGCACTCAATCCTGTCATCTAAGTCACTGATAAAGATGGTAAAGAGTATCAGTCCCAAAATGGACTTCAGAGGGACACCACTTGTTACCTGTACGCAGAGCCACTGACCCCAACACTCTGGCTGCAACTTTCCAGCTAATTCCTTATCCACCAAATAGTCCACCCTTCAAATCCGTGTATCTCCAATTGAGAGATAAGGACATGGTGAGGGACTATATAAAAGGCCTTCTAGAAGTTCAGGTAGATGACATCACTTACCTTCCCTTTGTCCACTGATGCCATCTTTCCATATAGAAGACCATCAGATTGGTCAGGCATGACCTTTCCTTGGTGAAGCCATGCTGGCTGTCTCAGATCACTCACTTGTCCCTCATGTGTCTTAACATGTCTTCCAGGAGGTTCTGTTCCATGATCTTCCCAGGCACTGAGGTGAGAATCACTGACGTATAGTTTCCCAGGTCCTCCGTCCTCCATTTCTGGTAAGTATGAGTGATGTCTTCCTTTTTCCAGTCCCCAGGAACTTTGCCCGATAGTCATGATTTTTCAAATATGATGCATCTTGGCCACCACATCAGAAAGCTCCCTTAGACCCTGGGATGCGTATCACCTGGCCTTGTGGACTTGTACATATTCTGCCTCGTGAGGCAGTCTCAGACTTGTTCTGCCCTTACAGTGAAGGGAAGTTTGCTTCCCCCGTTCCCATCTGAGGTTCAGATCCAGGGATGCAAGGTTCATGGATGTGAGAATCCTGGCTGCCAGTGAAGTCTGAGGCAAAGAACTCATTGAGTACCGCAGACTTCTGCTGCAGCCAGTTATCCTTTCCCATTTAGCAAAGGAGTTACATTCTCTGGCCTGTCTCTTCTGATTTTTGTACCTATGGGAAACCCATCTTGTTTTTTTTAACATCCCTCACCAAGCACACAAGTTCTGTGCCTTGGCATTTCTAATCCCGTCTCTGCAAGTCCAGACATCATCGCTGCATTCTTCCCAGGTGATACACCCTTGCTTCCACTGTCTGTCCTTGCCCTTCTTTTCCTTCATTTTGACCAAAAGGCCTTGCCAAACCATACCTGTTTCCTGCCTTCCCTGCCTGCTTTCTTAATCTGAGAGATGGAAAGCTCTTGCACTCTCAGAAAAGCGTCCTTAAAGGGAGCCAGCTTTGTTCCACTCCTTTGTCTCTAAGGACATCTTCACAGAAGATTTCATTCAACAATTCCTTAAACAACATAAGATTTGCCCTTACTGCATTTATAATGATATGAGTAACACCAGTGGTGAAGCATGCACAGACTATTGCTAAGGAATGTGCTGGACAGGGATTATAGTTCTGCTCATCCATTTCCTTCTTCCAGCAGTCATCTCACTAAAAGTTACTGCAGCAGCTGGCAGAAACATTTAGTCACATGATGGTGTTCTCAAAATATTTAGCTGGGTCTTCAAACCTGATCATTCAAATGCAGTAATTATTTGAGTATGATAAATGTAGATGTACTTTTTTTTTTTTTTTTTTTTTTTTCCCTCAAAGAATCTTAACATTTTTCTAAGGACTAATACAGAACCAGTTTCCAGTTTGCATCTCCCATATTCAGACTCTTGTCCAGCCATGAACAATGCAGATAATTGATGCATCTTGAGGTGAAGAGCTTTTCTGTCATTGTCACTTTGATTGAACAAACAAGATTCCTAAGTGCAGTATAAGAAAGGACTCTCAGCTTTCAAAGAAAAGTGGAAAGAGGATGTGAGAATGGTGTGACAGAAAAGTTTTTTTCCTTTAAAAAAAAAATCAGTGCATTTTTTTTCCTTTTATACTATAGCAATTTTCTTCATTTTCATCATCAACAAGAAGCAGCTTTTTCTAATGAAGAGATGAAAACCATTACCAACTTTAAGAATTGATTAACAGGAGATATTCAGGTGGAAAGTTAGGGAAGGATATGAATGAGTTTCAGGAGGAAAATTTAATCACTGCTTCAGAAGATACACCTGTGCAATTAAATGAACCAGTAGCTAATCCCTCCTAGCTGGTAGATGTCCCTTACAAAACACTCTGAAAGAAGCATTTCTTTCCTTTCCTGTATGCTGTGATTAGATGAAACATTGCTGAAGTCACAGCTATATAGCAATATTGATTAATTTGAAATTTGTTGTTATACTGATATCACTTAAAAAATATGCCTCAGATCTGAGAGTAGGAAGGTAGGAAAGGAAATGTGGAAGATACAAAGGATTTGTGCAGGAATTGATCTGGTTAGATACTTTTAGAGAGGCAGCAAACAAGTTGAGTGAGAAGAGCTGCTAACAAAAATGTTGAAGATGAGAGGGAAGAAAGACCTGAATATATAATGAAAACAACAGAATAAAACAGAAAATACAGCAGAGAAACAAAATCATCACAGGCATATTTTTTCCAATAGAATAGAAGGCAGTCATATTTCAGTCCTAAAAAAAGTGGAATTAATATTTCTATCAGTCCTTTGAATTCAACTTATTTATAAATAAACTTGGACTACGTGGTTTCCCTAGTTGCATTAGCTTTTCATCATTCAAGCCTATATATAGTGAAAATACTTAAGTTCATAATGAATGCATTCAAGGAGAGCCAGCCACCAAGTTGCAACACTAAGAAATTTGGAGAAAATACTTCAGAGCTTTCCATACAGTTGAGTTTGTCTAATGAGAAAATAATTTGAGAAACTATTGTCATGAATTTAAGCTAACCTACTGTTAGGAGTCCTTTAAAAACAGGTTACAGAAACCACTGTGCATTGCTGCCTGTTCAACCACATTGTTCTCATCTTTTCCTCTGTGTCCTTGTATCAGCAAGATTAAATAACACTGACAGTTAAAAAGCCTTGGTTTAACTTGCATAGATATATCTGGAGATCCATGCCAGATTTGAGTTCATTTAAGATGCTGCTTGACAACCTGATCCTTTGAACTCAATCTGTACTTGGTCTTGCACCTCCACGTTGCCATGGCTCCCAGATAAAATAATGTAGCTATTTTACCCTAAAGACACACTAACAGCTACATATTCCAAAGAGGTCTCCTCTTAAATGTACCTTCTGGTATACTAATGCAGTTACTCCTTTCATGCACAAGCATGTACATCATTAAGTTTCCTTTATAAGCCTTCAGAATATCCTTTGGAAAAAAAAAAAAAAAAAAAAGAAAGAAAAAAAAAGGAAAAAATATAACTTGAATCTTTAAAACTCCATTAAAATTATTGTTATGATCTCTACCCTATTAACCTTTATGATCTCATTTTCCACTGTTGCTGTTAAATTGCTTCCTTTAAGTTGCCAGAACAGGTAACATTGGCAATATGTTCTTTGTTTTACCTGCAGTATCCATGGGTAAAAGTGATTCTAACAAGTCTTCGACAGTAATTATGATCACCTAAGAAAATGCTACACTCATCCTTCTGTAAGATGCAGGAGTGGTAAAGTGCTTATCACTGTCATACAGAATGAAACGCTCTTTGGAATATCATAAAAACGATGACAGAAATAAATATACATATCATATACTAGGAATCTAGGTGCATAAATGGATTTTTATTGTAAGCAGTTTTTCTTCAAAGGAAAAGAATTTAAAATGTATCAGAAAATGATTTCTTTATGAAAGATTTGAGATGCAGGAGGTATTTGAAAGCTTTGCAATGTCATGTGGTTAAGAGAAAGTCATGATTACTACTTATAGAGTAAGCATTTAAAATTATTTTGAAAATGTTTACCACACTAGTTTAAATTCAAACTGTGATATGTGGCCATGGTGGCAAGCATTTCTCAGCAAGCATCAAGTTTTCAAAGAACTATCTATAGTGAAGCAAAGTGTTCATACGAATGTGGGCAGTTTATGACTAAGGTACAAGGGAGTCAAGCTGACTTGGTGAATTTTGTTTTCACTATGAAACCTTTTGTTGTATAATTACAGGGGAGAAAAAAATTCAATCAGTCATGTTGGATTTGTTCTTAATTTCAAATTAAACTTGTTGTTTGTTTCTTTTTTTTCTTGGACTATTCTTCTACCTTTTTCTTTCTTTTCTCCTCTTACCCCTCTTTTTTTTTTTTTTTTTTTTTTTTTTTTTTTTTTTTTTTTTTTTTTTTTGAGGGAGAGAGAGAGAGAGAGAGAGAAGGGGTGAGAAAAAATTATTTCCCTTTTTGACATAAATATGAGTATGTTCTAATGAAAGTATTTTTTCCCCCACTTCTTCCACTAATAAAAATGCAACAACAATTTTTCTGGCTAGTAACTCACTGTTGCCTTTCCTCTGTTTTTTGAGAGAAGCTGTTATGTTTTATGTCCTGAAGGCATTAATGTAAGTAAAGAGGAAAGAGTTATGTCAGGTGCCTACAATCAGGAGTACAAATCGATGTATCAGTTTATAAGTAAAAGGAGATCATTTTCCAGATACTAAAGTACTCCCAGCTATCGGTGACTTAACTCTGAGAGCTAGATACCATATGTTTTGCTATCAGATGATACATTTTGTTGTAATGCAATATTGCTTAAAAAGACATTTCTTATCCAGTTTAGGTTTTTATTCTCCAAGAAATACAAAGCTTTATCTCTGTTCTAGTATAACAGGCATTTTGGTTGTTTTTATTACTGCTTATGAGTGTTACCTGCCCTCTACACCTTACTTTTAGAATCATACTGTGAATCCTACGCTCCTTTAAGGTCTTTCAAGAAAACATTAATTTAGTGTTCAAGATGCATTATCGTTTCTTTTAAAGTTTCAGTAAGGCACTCTATCTCTGTAACACAGTTAGGTCCAATTCAGTTCAGTGTTAGATAACAGATTCTTGAAAAAGATTACAGAAACAGAGCAAAACCATAGAGCTAAGAAATTAATCTCTATCATATGAAATATTTTTACCACATATGTATCTTCGAATTTATAGATGGGGTCAGTGGCCTCTCACATAAAAGATACAAGATAGCAAACAGCTGTATACTTCTTCCTGGAGGATTCATCAGATACAATACTGATTACTGATGACGAGAAAGAAGAGAATGTGGGGTGAGGTTTTTTTTTCCTCTGTAGGAAACCATAATCTTTTGTTTAGAATACTGAAACAGACCAATTTCCTAATTGAATTGTAACTATTCTGCATTATTATGATATATAATAAACTTCTAAAATCCAATTTTTATCAGTCTGTGTGATTTCTTAGCATGCATTTCCTTCTCATTTTCATTTTTTGGCTGTTAACATTACTTAAAACAGTATATTATGTGTAATCTACTGCTCACGTCAATACTGATATATTTAGCATTAGTCTTCCACATTGTGATGCAAGAACTCATTTGCCATCAGTCAAGACATCATGACATATCATTTATACTTTTCCAGTAATTTAGATGTGATGAACAGATTATTTTTCTTATAAAGCTGCAGTAGATACTCTGGAACTGTCACCCCCAGTGCAAGGGTTTCCCAAAATGAGAGATCCTTTTTCAACCCATAAATATATGTTTAAAACAACAACCAAAACCAAAAACAAAAAAACACCACCAACAATAAATATCTCTAGGTTTAGCACTTTCACATGAGGTGTTTTGCTGTCCTCCTGCCATTCCTATACCAGAACTTGCAGCTCCAGGGATTTCCAACTCGACTTCCTTCTCAAATTTTTGTCTTTATATGTATCCTCCCTCATCAGTTCCAAGTGAGACCACGCGTGAAAGTCCCATTTGAAGAAGAAAAGAGGAATGGGGCTTTAAAAGTGCTGGCATTTTTTATGTTTTGTCTACCAAATGCTTTTAAAAAAGTATCAGTTTATGCTTCTCTCTTGCCTGTTTCTATCTGTGAACTTCTCATTGGAATAGATCTTTCATTAGTTATGTATTGCCTCCAGACTTGAGGGAAGCCAAAATTCTCCCTGGCTTGCCATAAAAGTTCTGGAGATTGGAGTTTTCTCAACACAAAGAACAAATCAACAGAATAAAGCCAAATGACATTGTTTCTTGGAATCATATTCCAAGAGTTGGTGAATCTTGTCTTGTTATACCAAACAGACCTAGTATATCTTCTAGGCCATATTTGTGTTGTCTTACAGAATTTTGATCTTATGTTTAAAGTAAGACTGACCAAGTTACCCAAAGAATGAAAGAAATCAGAAAATAAGGGCACAGAAGGTAGGAAGTAAAATAGGCAGGAGAATTCTTACAAAATCATAAGGACTTTAAAATGCCAGCTGTTTTTCATCAAAGCAACAGAATAAATTCAGATAGCAAGAGAGGCAATTCCAGGCTTGTTCCTACACTGGAGCCCCACATAAAAACTAGAAGCTGTACTTAACAGCTCTTTCTTCAGAAGGACACTGTAGAATGAGATTTCTGAGAAAGAGAATTTTAATTACTAATTATTTCTTAGTTCAGTGAGATACACGTTACCCATTTGCATGGGAGTGACTGCATTGTGAGGAAAGCACAGTCATAATTGCACTGGTGGTAATCTTAACTTGTGGGGAAAGTGAAAATGAATTTTCTGATAAACGATACCAGAGAGAGAATAATAATTTTCTACATGTCTAGGGGGAGACCGCTACCTTTAAAAGCAAATTAAAATGTAAATTTTATCTCAATGGGAGCAATCTGAAAGAGCTGGAGCTGTTCAGCCTGGAGAAGAGAAGGCTCTGAGGTAACCTGATAGTGGCCTTTCAATATCTAAAGGGGAGCTACAGGAAAGAGCAGGATAGACCCTTTAGCAGAGTCTGTGGTAATAGAGCAAGGGGAAATGGCTTCAAGCTCAAAAAGGGTGGATATAGTTGGATATAAAGAAAAAGTCTTTTACTGTGAGGATGATAAGGCACTGGAACAGTTTTCACATAGATATGATTGATGCCCTGTCGCTGGAGACTTTCAAGACAAGGCTGGATAAGGCCCTGGGCAGCCTGATCTAGCTGTGGATGTGGTCCCCATTCATTGCAGGGGAGCTGGACTAGGTGACCTTTAAAGGTCCCTACCAACTCTAAGGATTCCGTGATTCTAGTGTACCTGCATAACAAACTGAGGATGAAACAAGAAAGGGGATTTGAAAATACAGAATACTAAGACATCTTGTTTCAAATAAATGGATGCATGAAACTTGACATTCCATTGCATGATTTGTCTTTGCAATTGCGCAAAGTAAATAAAAATAACTACTAGGGATTTGTGTGCCCAAGTTATGCTAGTTTGCATATAAAAACTGAACAAGTTGAGAAGTGTTTAAAAATATATATCCTTGAATGGTAATCTAGAAATGGGTGAGAGATTACAGATGGGTGTGTATGCTGAAACAAACTGTCTGGATATGCTAGTGCTTTCAGTATTTTTGTCCTGAACATTAGGAGATGCCTGTGATAATTTTTAAAATGTTCATTAAATCTTTCATTTTTAATTAATCAATATTAATATTAGTCTGCATTATTATGCTATTTTGACCATGACAATGCAATGGTAAATACAATATAATCTTTACAAGACCAAAAAAAATTGTGCTCCAGAATCTTCTAGCCTTTTGAAAACAGATATAGTCAAAGTTTTTTTCTTCGTAGCATTCAAAGAAAGTTAAAATGGAGTTGCTTTATTTGATGCAAATAATTAATACAAAACTGTATTTATCCTGGATCTATTTCATTAATTTAGAGTTACTTTTTATGTAACACATGGTTACATTTAGAATAGGTAGTTAGAAGAGAATTCACTTCTATAATCTGTTTTTATTTTGGTAGCTTTATAGAATACAATCAGTTATACAGCTCAAGAAAGAATTGCTGTACCAAGGCAACCATATATCACTGGTTTTTCCTATTTGGCATTTCATTCTGTTTAAATACTCTGGAGTGATTAAGGCATTAAAAAGTTAGTTAATTTCAAATTAATCTTTATTTCATCAGTTACTGCCCATGGAACTTTAGCATCTGAACACCTATGTAGATTAGACGCTCAACGTATTTAATATCTGTGCTCAGCCACACAGCTTAGCACCTGTAAAATGATCATGGAATAAACTTGATCAACTAACTGCAAAGGAGTAATAATTTTCCTCTGGAAGCTGCCTAACTTAATTAAGCAGAAAACTTCATTAGGTTATAAAGAAACTTTTTTTTCATTGTATATGATTTAATGATACTACCTGCAGATATGCATAAATTCTTACACATATATGCTCACAATTATTATTCTTAGATATATATCTTGTGTGGCCTGTCATGTTTGGCATATCACTATAATTGATGCAATTGTCTTAACTGGATACTTTACAAATGTTGTCATGGCAAGTACAAATGTAAACCAATTCTCATTTTACAGTTTCATGATTCATGTTATCCATTCTCACTAATTTTTCTCAGTATAATATTCATTTAGTGTATATATTCATTCATCCTAAAGTTCAGTTTGCTTTAATAGCTATCAGCTGAAATGATGCATCCCCTTTACTCTAGGACCTTTGGCTCCTGGGTTAGAACAAACAATTCAAGCTGATTGTAGTTCCAGTATTCTTTGGGAAAATAGTGAAATTGCAGTCAGGTACCTCTGAACTGCATATAAATTCTTTGTCTTCTCTGAGATACCAATACTGCAAAATTTTCTTTACCACTAAATAAAATCTCTATTTTTTTTGTTTTGTTTTGTTTTGTTTCTTACACATGTAACTATAATAGTTCAATTCTTGATAGGAAATAACTGCAGTTCATTTTTCTCTGTTTTGCCATGGCCTGATCTCTATAACTGTTTGTACCTACATTTATCATAATAGTTCTTTTGTATATGTTGCAATTTATGTAACAAACTGATGTATAAAACTTTCACACTTCAAGTTCCATACATGGTCAATTTATACCTATTCATGAGCATTTCTTATCCCAGGATTCATTTATATATTTCACTTTACGATTTGAAGATGTTTATTCCAAATTTTCCCTTCAGATTTCTCTTTTACTTTTCATTGGTCATGGACTTGGAAGAACTACAGCACACAGTGAATAACAACAGCTGCAATGGCAACAGCAGCAGCAACAGTGATGTGATTTTACCAGCCATGCCTGTAATAATATATAAGATTGACACAGATGTGCTACTTACAAAGCGCCAGCTGTTGGCACTTATTTTCCTATTGACTATAAGCAAACAACAACAAAAATCCTACAACAACAAATTATTTCTCTGACACAACACTTACTTCACAGACATTTCAACAAACATAAGGAGATATTTTGTTACTGAATATATTTTATCCTGGGATTCTTTCAATTTGTATTCATTTTAAAATTTACTCTGTTAATTAGAAAAGGTTATAAGATTAATAAGCAGTCGTTGTTAATGTATGCAATGGACGGTAAGCTTCAGTTGATGATGTTCTTTTTTTTCCAAAGAGGCATTAGAGATTAGTTCATACAAATCATAGTGAGCAATATATCCTATCTTTCAAAACTGTTCTTTATCTCTATGTTGTCTTATAATCTCTGAATCATTTCTAAAATCCCTGACAGAAAAAGCCAACAAAATTCTAGCAAAACCTACCCTACCAACCTAAAATGATATAATGCAATTTCAAACAGTCATATAGAAGAATTGATATTCAAGAAATCCATTGTAGCTGTAAGAAGAGAGAGCTTTGAAACACAGAATACTTCAGCATTTGGAAAAGTGCTTTGTTAAGAATATGTACATGACATCTGCAGGCAGTCTATTTTTCTGTTCTCTAGGATGTTAGGCTGAACCTTGACATGTGCTCCAAACCCAGCCTGCAGCGTTTCTGAGATTCATCATTGTGATCTGGAAGGGCAAGGTCCACTCTGCAGCTGTGCAAGATCACTGTGCTCAAATTCTGACTGATGGGAAAGGCAGTCAGACTGTGTTCTCTTCTTTGTTCTCACCCAGAGCAGAGGTTTGCTGCACTGAGGTGTCATGATGGCCTCTAGATCTGTGGCTAGTGAAGAACTTCCTGATTTGGACGGATTTCCTGACTAGATCACTCAGATATGCTAAGAGGTTACTAAAATCAAGCACTTCTTTATGAGGGAAGGTGAAGCATCCATTACAATCTATATCCTGAATTATTTTTATACTGAAAATAGTCATATTGTCACTAGTCATATTGAACTAATCATCTTCCCTCTGCACTGAACTTCTTTCTGACCTTTCTCCTACAAAAACTTGGAGGAAAATACTCCAAGGATAGGTTAAGTACCCATAGGCTATTAACATGCAGTCAGCATCCAAGGGCACTGTTATGTACACAGCTGCTCTCCCAATACCTTACTCATCATCTCACATCCCTTTAGCAATGGTCAGAAGGGACAGGTCAGAATTAGGTATGCCTGGAATTTTCTCACATCTAATTCATTGGTCAGTCACATTAGGTCATCCACAGATATTCTTAGGCTACCAATCTTGGAAATCAATTAGAACTTTTCCAGATCTTTATAAACAGCGTTAGGGTAGTTCTCTGGATCTTCCTTTCTACCCTTCTTTAAAATGTGTGTGGTGTTTCCTTTTTTCCCATCACCAAGGACTTTGCCTGACAGATGTGACTTTTTCAAATATGATGGAGAGTGGCTTGGCACCACATCAGCCATTTCCTTCAGCAAACTGCAAGTCATCAGGCCCCATAGACTTGCATGCATTAATTATCATCAGGTGATCTTGAACTTGCTCTTTGTTTATAGTGGAAGACATTTTACTCCCCCAGCTCCCACCTAGAGGTTCAGGGATGTAAGAGGTGATGGAAGGCTGACTGCCAGTGAAGACTGAGGCAAAGAGCTTGCTGAGTACCTCAGTCTTCTCCATGTCTGTTGAAACCATTTCTTCATTCTCTTTTATCAGAGGGGGCATGCTCTCCTTGGCCTCTCTCTTCTGACCAATGTACCTCCAGAATCTCTACTTGTTATGTTTCACATTACTCACCAAGTTCAGTTCCATCTGTGCCTTAGCTTTCCTGATCCCACTTCTGCACATCCAGACAGCATCCTTGTATTCTTCCCAGGACACACATACCTGATTCCACTGCCTGGGAATTTTCCTCAGCAGGTCCTTTTTCAGCCATGCCTATTTTCTGCCTCCTCTGCTTGATTTCTTATGCAGGGGGATGGAGAGTTCTTTTGCTCTGAGACAGGCATCTTTAAATAGTTGCCAACTCTGTTCAATTCCTTTGTCACTAAGGACAGTATCCCAGGGGATCTCATTAAATAAGTCCTTAAACAGACAAAAATTAATTCTTCTGAAATTTACGTCACTGACTTTAGTGTTTGACAGGCCCATATTTCTCAAGATCATGATTTCAATTGAGGCATGGTTTCTACAGCTCAGACCACCTCGAATGTTAACCTCTTTAATGATTTCCTCTTTGTTGGTGAGCACTAGATCCAGTAACGCTTCATCTCTTGTTGGTTTGTCCAATACCTGGACTAGGAAATTATGCACAATGGAAGCCAGGAGTCTCCTGAACTATTTCCAGCTCACCGTGAAGCTTTCCCAGCAGGCAAGTGATTGAATTCACCCACCAGGATGGAAGGGTGCTTGAGCAACACTTCTTGTAGCTGAAGAAAGAAGGCCTTGTTAACAGGCTTCCCTTGATCCACTTGTGGTATTAGACCCCGACCACCAGATGTCCTTTATTGGTCTACTCCCTAAATTTAATGCACAATATCTCAACCAGTGATGGCTGTTTCTCAGAGGCAGCTCTTTGCAACCTATCCACCTCTTATCATAGAGGGCTAACTTTCCCACTCTTCCTGCCCTGCCTGTGTCTTCTGAAATGCTTTCAGTCCTCAACTGTTGTATTCCAGCTGTGCGATTTATCCCGCCATGTTTCTGTACTAGCAATTAGGTCATAGCTTACTAACTGTACTGCAGTTTGCAGCTCCTCCAGCTTAGTTCCATGCTGTATGCACTGGTGTAGAAGCACTTCAGCTGGGCTATCAGATTCTCAAAGAAGCCCTTCCAAATTCCTCTGGGACGAATCTGAGGTTTTCCCTTGCTGTTTCCTAAAGTGACAGTGCTCCCTGTCCCCTCTGTTACTCAATAGTACACCCCCTTCTGCTATCAAATTCAGATTAAAGCTCTGATGATGAGCCCAAAGAGTTTGGTGCTCAATATATTCTTGCTCCTCCTGGTCAGTTGCATGTCAACATGCTTCATTTCTCAAAGATGAGAGTCCAAGATTATAATATCCAAAACCCTGAGCGTGACAGTATCCAAGCAACCATTCATTCAGCTGATCCATTCTCCTTCAGCCCAGGTCTCAGCTCCAGGCAGAAGAACTGAGGAGAATATTACCAGCATGAATATCCACATGACAATATTTAACTATAGGTCTCATAGATAACAAGGCATATCCCAAGACTTGGGTGAGATGTTTCAGAAAATAAAGAACATACAGATATGTCTACATACATGTGTCTTCATCAAAGCTTTGGTACATATTTTACCCTTGAGAAAAGTGTCAAAAGTCCTCATCTATGAGGACTTTTAGTACTTCAAGATTCAGGGTTAAAGTTATAAAAACTACCAAATATTAGTTGAAGAAAATATACAAAATACACAACCTTTTTATTTCAAAACCTTATTTGAAGGAAAAGCCTGCAAGAATCTTAAGAAAATATCCATATGGTACAATTATTTTCTACATTAATTAGATTCACAATGTTCCTTTAAATGTTTTGATATAGTGGAGTTAAATGAGTTAGGGAAATTAAAATTACTGACAACAAAGTCAAATAAATATTTAGGTAGTAAATGATGTTTGTGTACAATATATTATATATTTCATAGCAATAAAAACACAAACTATTGAAGATGAGTGAAAGATTCCATCTAAGGCAATTTAAAGATTACATGGAGCAACAGTTAAATTAAACTTAGAAGCAACTGACCAACAGGTTTGTTCAGTCCTTTAGTAAGTTATTGTCTTTTTTCAACGATAATAGAAAATTTTATTAATTTTTTTTTTTTTTCAGTGCAAACTCTTGTGGTTTAATATAATCTCAGAAATGTCTGCATGTTTTCGCAAGTTCATTCAATAGTCCACATCTACATATATGATTCTTTTAAAGAAAGCACTTCACATCTCTTGAAGACGTGAAAATTGTTTTGCATTCTGATCCCATAAATGTACTCATATTTCATTTATAAAAATAGCCTATGTTAAGAATATGTTTTTATTCTTTATTGTACTGTAGCATCGTGCTACTTTATATAAATACAGATTATAAAAGAGTAATATTAGAAATTAAATATTAATAAACGATGTACTTTGAAATCCAGGCCTCTAAATGCTGTACATATTTCACCCTTAGTTCTTAACTGAAAACCCTCAGTAACTTTTACAATAAATCTGATTAGCTGCTACACATTTTTATTTATGATTAAAGTCTATCTTCATTAAACCGTGTTGACACAAAATGGCAGATATTAGAACAAAGTTTTAAGTATCCAAAATCATTATAACATGTTTTGTACCTCTGCAGCTTTATACCAGTAGGAATATTTAATGAACAAGGACAGTTGTTTTTTTAATTGTAGCCTAAAATTCCAGATTTCACTAGGAGCTTGTAAAAATGATCAGTTAGAAGAGGTTTTATGCAGTGTTTAGGGGCTTATTTGTACATTTGAATACAATGGTCATTTCAATAAAACATTTCAGTTTTGTATTCCACCACATCTTGAATCAGCTAACTAAAATATTAGCCTCTAAACTAACATTTGAGACACATGAGATTATTAAATCAATCTTTCATAGTCATGAGTGATAATCAAATTACGCTCCTAACATTGATTAATTATTATTTTCAGGATGTACATTTATTAAGCTAGTGCAGGGGCACCTAGGCTGGTAAAGGGCCTGGAACACACATCTTATAAGGAGCAGCTGAGGGAACTGTGATTCTCCAGTCCAGAGAAAAGCAGGCTCAGGGGAGACCTTATTGCTCTCTATGGCTACCTGGAAGGAAGTTGTGGTGAGGGAGAGTAGACCTCTTCTTGCAGGTAAGTAGAGACGATGTAAGCAGAAGATGAGAGATAATGCCCTTAAATTGTGCCCAGAGAGGTTCAAGTTGGATATTAGGAAAAATGTCTTCTAAGAAAGAGAGGTGATGCATTGGAACAGGTTGCCCAGGGAGGTGGTAGATTCACTGTTCCTGAAAGCGTTCAAGAAGTGTGTAAATGTGGCACTGAGGGACATGGTTAGTAGTCATAGAGCTAGTTGAAATTTGGACTAGGTGCTCTTAGTTGTCTTTTTCAGCTTTAACGATTCTGTGACTTCCTCTTGTTTGCTGCTGCATTGCCTTGTCTACAGCAACTGTATTCTCACCTCCTTCTTTCTGCCCATGGCTAAACAGGCGAGGGAGCTGCAAATCTTCTACAGATAAACATAAACATAATTTTGGAAAAAAAATGAACTGTCTATTTATTAAGCACAAAACTGAGAGTGGAGAGGGGAGGGGAGGGAAGAGGAAGGGAAAGAGGAAGGGGAAAGAGAAGAAGAAGGGGAAAGAAGGAATGGAATGGGATGGAATGGGAAAGTCGTGGTTTCAGAGAATGTTTTTTCTGCTTTTCAGACAGGCCTGAAAAGGAGTTTTGCCGAGACTACTGGTCCTAGCTAAGAGCAGTGGCATTGGGGAGCCTCTGACAGGTGCTAAATGATATTGGCAGGTTTGGCCAGTTTATGGTTAGAATTGTGACAGTTGATACAGTTAGAATGCTGACACAGATAACAGTTTTAGAAGATGGCTCTAAGGGTATTAGGGAAGCTTCTGGCTTGCTAGAAATTTATGAATATTTCCTAAGGATGGAGTCCAGTGGGTAACATTTTTTTGGTGCATCATGTATTATGTGGATAGCCCTATTTCAGTCTTTCTGTATTCAGAGTTTTATTTTTGTTCCCAATACCCTGCCTGTAAATATGCATAAAATTTGTAAGTTGTTTTATTTCTGAGTATTCCATATTGCCTCACGAATGCTCTAAAGCAAGTTAGAACAGGTCTATATAGTCAGTACCTATCTGGCATTTTCTAGATGTTTTCCACTCTCTCTTACACTGGGTACAAAATAAACCTAATACTGTCCAATTTACTTCTTCTCTATATCTAAAACATTTTTGTTTCCAAAACTATGTTTGGAAAATAAAACGCACCATTCAACTCTCATGCAGATTTTAGGAGTAGCTCAGAGAATCACAGAATCACAGAATGAATATCTACTTGCTTTTCAGCTATAAGCAATGTCAGTATCTGCTCGGGTGAATGTTTGTTTGTTTTTTTTTACAATGATAGATCCACTTAATTGTCTTTCACAAATGAGCTATGAAGAAAAACATTATCAGGTGTCATTTCTTTTCCAGATGTTGATGGTCAGTATCACCACAAGAAAGAGGATTCAACTCTCCTCACAGATTTTGTCAAATATCAGCAAGCACACAATAGCTTACTGAATAGTCATGCTTGAAAATAAGCACCTTTTAAAAAGCTGCAGTGGATAGAAGTACCCAGTGTGATCCCCCTTTCTGAAGACTGCATACGTGTAGTGTAATCTGAAGAAATCACCTTTTTCTCTGACTTAACTTTTCTCTCTTTTTTCTCTCTTCTTAAGGCAGTCTTGATAGGAAAAAGAAAAAAAAAAAAAAAGCAGGACTATGTCACTCCTTCCTCCATCATCAATTTTTTGATAGCTGCAGAAAAGATCCTTAGCTATTCAGACCCCTAATAAATGCTTATATACAGGGAACAGAAAGAGGAATGGAGTGTAGACCAGTTTCCCAGCCTGTTAAAGAATCCCAGACACGATGCGAGAAATGGAATTAAAGGGGGGGACAGAATTACTGGATTCCTGCTGAGAAGTATAATATTGATTCTGAGGTTTGGAGGGAGAATTAACTCTTGGGCAAATAATGAACAGGTATATGTTCATATGAGTAGCTAGAAGACTTTTATCTCTATTTTGCTCATGTACACAAATACCAAGGTTTTCATTTTCAGTACAAATTATTTATATTTCATATTCCTGTTTCTTTTGTATTTGCCCCAGCAGACATTTAAGATTATGAAACATGGGAATTTCTCTAATTTTCTTTTTGGATGATCTCACTGGATCTTAATGTCTCATATCTTTATATGATTAAAGAGGAGTTCTGATCGAACAGAATTAATCTCTGGGAATAGTATAAAAACAAGAGCATTACCTGTGTTTACACAGCAAAAAACCATTGCATACAAGTTTGCGTGTATAAAATGTTTCTGCCAGAAACATTTAAGATAATCGTTTGTTCTTTTCCCTTTAATTTTATAAAAACCTTTGCATGCAAACACACTGTAAGCTTCTAAGCAGAAGCTGACAAAGAGGGTTTGACTTGGGCCAGCACGAGGCAGTATAGTCCAGCAAGCATACTTCATGGGTATCCGTAAATGTCAAGACTGTTAACTATTTTGCTGTTCATCAAGGCATGTCAGGAAAGAGAGAGTTTTGTTCTCTGAAGAAGTACTCAATCAACTGTAAGTGACAGCTTCTTTTCGTGCTGTGAATTTAAGGGTTCAGGAAGTGTGCTTTATTTATTTATTTTTCTGCAGTGCAGAAGTCCAGCAGAGCACTGCAAGATGTCTGGCAGGACAGGATTTTGTAGCAAAGGAGACAAGTTACAGACATCCTTGCTTATGCTGTTTTTTACTTGAGATCACATACAGACATGTGCTACCCGTCAGCTAGCAGGACTGCAGAGTTGTTAATCTGTGGTAGCCCACAGCCAGTTCGGATTCTCCATTCAACCCTTGTAGTTGTGACCTAGCTGACCTCTCAGGGGACGCCCTGCCAATTAGGAAGTTTAATGAGCTAATCTAATTTAAATCTCCCTTCTTTAGGTAAAACTATTCCCCTTTGTCCTGTCATTATCAAACTGTGTAAAAAGCTGATGTCTCTTCTGCTTATAAGCACCCCTCACATTCTTTAACTACACAATGAGGTCTCTTCTGAGCATTTTCTTCTCTTGGCTGAACAATCAGCTTCCTTAACCTTTTCTCATAGGAAAGGTGCTCCAGCCCTCTGACCATCTTCATGGCCCTCCTCTGGACCCTCTCTAACAGCTCCACATCCTTTTTGTGCTGGAGGACTCAGACCTGAATGTAGTACTCCAGATGGTGTCTTATAAGGGAAAAGAATAGGGGGACAATCACATTCCTTGCTGTGACTGTGCTATGCTGTTCAGGGCACCCCTCTTTTTGTGCAATCCAGGATACAGTTGGCCTTCTGGGCTGTAAACACACATTTCTCTCGATGGAACCCAGATATGGTTGGCCTTCCGAGCTGGAAATTCACATTGTCAACTCATGTTTCACCAACCAACACCCCCAAAATTTTCTCCATAAGACTGCTTTCAAGCCATTCTCTGCCCAGCATGTATTTGCACTTGGGATTGCCCCAACCCAGGTGCAGGACCTTGCACTTGGCTTTATTGAACCTCATGAGGCTGGCACAGGCCCACCTCTCAAGCCTGCCCAGATCTTTCTGGATAGCATCCCTTCTGTCTAATACGTCAACTGCACCACTCAGCTTGGTGACGTCTGCAAACTAGCTGAGGATGCATCTTATTCCTCTGTCCATGTCACCTACAAAGATGTTAAATAGCACCGCTTCCATTACAAATCCCTGAGGACTTCCACTTGTCATTGGTCTCCACCTGGACACTGAGCCATTGGCCACAACTCTCTGAGTGTGACTGTCTAGCCAATTCCTCATCCAGCAAGTGGTCCATCCATCAAATCTATTTTACTTCCATTTGTTGAGCAGGATGGCTTGCAGGACAGTGTCAAATGCTTTGCACAAGTCCAGGTAGATTAGGTCAATTGTTATTCCTTTATCCACTGATACTGTAACTTCATCATAAATGGTCAACAATTTATCAGACATGACTTGCCCTTGGTGAAGCCATGAATCATCTCATCTTTATTTTGCTTGTGCATCAGTGGGGCCTCCAACTCCTTCTCCACAGAGTTGCTCTATGTCATGACTTGCTAAGTACAACACCTTGCACTTGGCCTTATTCAACTTCACTAGGATAATGTGGGCTCACTTTCTGAACCTGCCCAGCTCCCTTTGGATGTCATCCCTTCCTTCTATTGTATCAACTGTATGACTCAGCTTAGTGTCAACTGAAATCTTGCTGAGAGTACGCTCAGTCTCACTGTCTACATTGCTGAATAACACTAGTCTCAAGATGGACCGCAGGCAGACATCAGCCATGACTGATTTTCACATAGGCATAGAGTTATCGAAAACAATCCTCCGGCTGTGGTGATTCCACCAATTCTTATCTGCCTACTTGTTTTG
The DNA here is from genome assembly GCF_026119805.1 of Tympanuchus pallidicinctus. NCBI lineage: Eukaryota > Metazoa > Chordata > Aves > Galliformes > Phasianidae > Tympanuchus > Tympanuchus pallidicinctus. The sequence continues at coordinate 3,244,966 of NW_026294780.1, read as the reverse complement.
TTTTCAAATCCATATATCATCAATCTGTACATAAGAATATTCTGCAGGACTATAACAAAGGCCCACAGAAGTCCTGGTAGATTACATAAGTCCCTCTTCCCTTATCTATTGATGCTGTCCCTCCATCATAGAAGGCTACCAGATAGATTAGGTATGGTCAGCCTGTTCTTGTAGACACATCTTTCATGTGCCTTAAAATAACTTCCAGTAGGATCTTCTCCATGGTCTCAGGCATAGAGGCAAATATCACTGGCCTGTAGTTCCCTAGATTTTCCAATCTATACTTTTTAAAAAAGGGAGTGATGTTTCTCTTGTTCCAGTCACCAGGGACTTTGCCTGACAGACATGACTTTTTCAAATATGATGGAGAGTGTCTTGGCAACCACATCAGTCAGTTCCCTCACAGGGCATTGCATGTCATCAGACCACACACATACCTGTTTCCACTGTCTTTGAATTTTCTCCTTTCTCAGTTTGACCAGCAGGTTCTTTTTCAGCCATGCCAACTGCTTAATTTCTTATGCTGGGGGGATGGAGATGCACTCAGAAAGGTGTTCCCAACTGTTCAATTCCATTGTCACTAAGGACAGTATTGCAGGGGATCACATCGAATAATTTCTTAAACATCTAAAAGTTCATTTTTCTGAAGCTCAAGACAGCTGACTTTTCTGTTTGATGGGCCCATATTCCCTGAGATCATGAACTCAGGGTGGTCTCTGAATAATAATTGTCAGTTCTCTTCATTCAATAGCTTGCTAAACAAAAGTGCTAAGGTCTGAAAATGATGTCAAATACTTTGAAAATATGACTCATAAATGCTCAGACACCAGTCTAATGAGAAGGATGTTACACCTTGTACAAACTCCAGCAAAGCTCTACATATAGGCTCCTCTGATACTTTGTAGAGGAGGATGTGCAAATATGCTCTAAAAAGATACATAGTGTATACTGAATAGAGTGCTATTAATCACTGGAGTTTATGTACATACTCAGCATATAAATAGCATAATTTTAACTAATCAGAAATGCACATTGAAAGATGACAATGAAAGGGAAATTAATAGTGTAATTCATATGGATCTGTCTGGTTATGTTACATAGAATTGTAGGTTTCATTCTTTATTTTGGACTGTGGAACAAGGAGAATCATTTCTGTGCTGTGTATATACTGTTTGATGCATAGGTTTATTAAACAGCATAACTGCTCCCAGACAAAGAAATCTGACAGACAAAAACAATGTCAAGATAGTCAAGGACTAAATGAATATATATTTTTAAGAAGGGTGAGAACTCTGGATGGAATAGCTGTGGTGAGTGGAAAAGCAGCTGCACCTGGAGTGAAAGGAGTAAGGCAGAGCTGCTGAAATGTCCTGGAGTACTGACACGTGGTCAGTGGGGCACAGCAGCCACCGTCTGGTAGGAAAAAGGAGCCCTGTGAGAATAGTGAGTGTACCTCATCTCGTTTGTGGTCTTGTTTGTTCTTAAAAGCTCTGATACTTCACTGGCCTTTTCTCCTCAGCAAACAAGACATCCTTGCAAGGATCTTGGTCTTATTCTGCCCACAGGTGAGCTCATGCACTGATCTTCTGGAACTGAAAGAGTAAAGTCATTTCCATTTTCCTCCAGGTGCCCAGTTTTCCTTATGGCAATATACAGTTTAACATTAAACAGGCTGAATGCTAGCACTTCCTTTTGGAGAATGTTGCATGACTCTCTATAAGCTTTATCTGGTAGCTTGTACACTGACCAGCATTCTCATTATGTCTCTTCTGTACCCCTGCCTTCCTATGGCACACCTTTTACACAGTAGTACCTAGACAAAACAACCTCCTTATGGAATTGAAAGTACTGTTTCATCTTCAGTTTCTTTCTATGCCAGGGGCCATGAGAGAATATTAGGAACAGGTGGTGGTAGCCAAAGTCCTAGGTTTTATTTTATTATTTGTGTGCATTTACAGCCTTACTATGTGACAGTCTCATTTAGTCAGTGCTAAAGGCAATCTCTGTCTATACCTAAAAATATCTTTAACAGCTGCACATAGGGAACAACCACGGGGAAAGGCAAAGAAGCATACAAAAGGAAAAGGCAACCTAGAAAGGAATTGGAGACAAAGGAATTCAAGACTGGGGTTCTTTTATTAGCTAAAAAGACACTTATTTGATGGAGCATGCAGAGTTTGCTTTTGCAGATTCTATTTTTGTTTATATTTTGTCCATTCCCATTGTTTGCTCAAAATAATTTCTCAGGAGATACCTGGTGGCTTCAGGCAGCAAATTTTAGCAAAGTGGCTCTGAAGGTGAAAAATTGGTTTATTCTCTATAGAAGATGACTGCTTTACTCAAGTACAATGAAATATTTCTGAATCTTGGCATCATATATTACAGTGCATGACAAGTCACTATAACCTCACAGACACACTCAATAAATAGTATGAAGAAAATAATTGTCTCTATTTTCAAACCTAAAGCTGGGCAGACAAAGGGATAATGTCTTTTATTATTTTTTTTTTTCTTTTCTTTTCTTTTCTTTTTTTTTTTCTGGTACTCATTAGAACACTCACATTTTAAAGTCCTCTTCTTTCCTTTCACCTCAAAGTTCTTGTTACATTTATTATTTCACAAACTTTATCTTATCCACTTCCTGATGCCAGGTCACCACTTCAAAAATTGTTAAGCCAGGGCTGATAAAAATCATTCTCTCTTTGTAATCCCAAACAGGGAAACAGAAACCAATTTACAACTCCTTCACCCCTCCCTCTGTTTTCCTACCATCCTTGCAAGTATTTTGGATGAGTGACTAGAAAGTGCAGTACAAACCAATTTGCCATTGGCACTCAAGAAAGCTGCCTGACACCTCCGGTCAGTCTGGCTGTTTAAGACATTTGTTCAAATCCTGATTAATTTCCCACCCACCCACAGCTTCAAGATCATAATAGAAGTAAGATGTCCTAGTTTCCTAAGGGATAAAATGAAGTATTTTTCTCCTCCCACAATGGTGTAGGATGTTGAGTAAATTTTAAAATTCATGCTGTCTCCACTTGCAAGGTATCTTCATTTGCTCAATATGTTTTTTTGGTTCCCTGAAGAACTCTAATGAGAATTATGTGAGAAAAAATATCTACTCAGGAATGTAGAAAATGATCTGAATTCCTCACATGAAGTTCAACAAAACTTCTGGCATCATATGCAATATATAAGAAGATGACCACCTGTTTTCCCAGTTTCCCCTAATACCAGTGTGAAAGTGCCTATAGACACCCTCAGATTTTTTAAAATGATTTCCATGTGTAACTTATTTGCATTAAAAGTTGCTTTTGCTTTCACCGTCTCTCGATTTACTCCAGATAAATAGTAGTCTACCCAGCAATAAAATTTTTCAGTGTAACTAGCATGTAACCTGGCCTTCCTCTGTGTTTCATTAAATATTATTGATATAAAAAATGTTCATCTCATTCCAAACAGAATCAGAAACAAAACGGAACACCCATACAGATGCCATTGTTTTCAAACCGTTTTTAGTTAACTAACTCCAGTAGGTTACTTCTAGCCTACATTTAGATGTCCATGACATAAATATTTATAGTGGAGAGGGCTGCCATTGGCTCCATCTGCAGTTAGTGGAGAACAGGAAGAACTTCTATACTTCTGGTACTCTATTTTGCCTAATTAGAACAATTACTTGTGACCTAGAAGTTCCTGTTTCACTCACTTAGCAAACGTTTTACATTAATCGGATATGTCTCACCTAGGGAAAAACACGAGAACAATACTACCATTAAAGACTTAGAAAATATTTCTGATGAAAACTAATATGATTTACGGTGCCCAGAATCAACCAATAGCCTCATAATAGCTTCTCATACCTCAGAGATGAGTCTAATATCTCAGAGTGAGGTCAAGTATGGAAAAAAGAAAAAGACATGAACAAAAAATAAATGAGCTTAAATTAAAACTGCCCGACGGTTCTTTACAAATACCAAGACAATTGGTCTTTTGAGGTCCAGAAATAGATGTATTGAGAACTTGAAGGTGAATGAAAATATTCATGATTCATATAATAAGTGCAGTAAATAGTTCCTTTTAAAGAACCTGAAATTTAATTAAAAACTAAACTAAACTAAACTAAAAGGCTTCTGGCTGTTACATTAAATAAGGAGGACATTTTCCAAACATGACCAGAATGTTTTTAGACATAGTAGTGATGTAAGTGAATGTCTACCCTCTTTGATTTACCCTTGGCTTCTACTCATTTAACTGCACAGCACCACCACAAGAAGTTCAAAATTTCAGAAAATATCGTGAAAACTTTGATCAAGTCACCCCTTGGGCGAGATTCAAACCAATGACTGAAAGAAATAAAGGTTTGCTGCAAGTTTCCATTTCATGATAAGATAAATTTGTTCTTGTACTTATAAAAGCAGAAGACAAAAGTGAAAGTTACAGCTGTTGGTTGTGCAGTCAAGCATTCAAAGGTTTTCCTTTTCTTTTGGTGAGAATCCATATTTTTAAAACCTATATTTTAGTTTTTCAATTTCCTGCATTATTCAGTGCAAAAGAGGGAAGTTACCAAATCAGCAAGTTTTGGTATTGTTCTTTCGACAGTTACTGAAAGTGTGATTCATTGTAGATAGACATAGGGATAAGAAGCCAAGTAAAGATCTCATGATAAGATCTACAGTGAGGAAGACTGTATATGAAGACAAAAAACCTTCAATGAAGGTGAGAGGAATAGAAAAATAGGCTCTAGGAACGCAGGTATGACTAAGTTTGATTTCTGCTTCTGGTAAAGCACCAGAAAATAGAACAACTGTCAAGATGAGTCATCAATGATATAAACTACTCTCAAATTCACACAAATGACTACGTTGTTATGAAAAGACATCAGCTAAACATCAGGATGCTGTGATGGCTAGCACAAGAGCCAAGGGTGGCTAATTGCTGGTGCAGATGCCTGAGGTCCACAACCACTGATAAGTCACCAGTGTCATGCTCTCCTTGAGCAGGTCCCACCATATAGCACCAGAGAAAGAGCAGGGATGGTCTAGGGACAGTGGCCAGAATCAGCCCAAAGACTCACAACAACCTAGTAAATCCATAGTGATGGGAAGAGACAAGGCTTCCCTGGGAGTCTCTCAGCATATGTGGTCCAGAGCATGGACAACCGGACAGCCCATTGGGTCCATGGAAAGCATGCACTCAGGGCCCTGACAATGTGCTATTGCTTTTTTTTCATTGGTTTGACATAAGTAGTTAAGTACTTCAGTACTATTGAAAGAGATCCTGGCTGCCCACATCTTTAATTTTAATATGAGAATATTACATGAATTTGAGCAATAAATAGAGTGAGAAAATATGAATGGAAAATGGGAAAAAATTGAACATTTCTTGGTAATTAAATAACTGCTAGTAAAAGAAAACTGGAGAGCAGGTGTCTCACTTCAATTTATAGGAGGGAGAGGAGGTTCTTTTATTATCTATATACCCGGTGTGAAATTAAGAAATAACAGTTCAAATGTTAGTCTGACCAGTTTATTACAAATCTTAATTAGGGAGATGGGGAAGGGGAGGACGGACACTGTTATGAATTAGGGTAATGGGGAAGGGGAGGAGGGTGATAGAAAAGATAGAAAAGAAGAAGCAAGGAGTCTTTATAGGAAGCAAGAGGGACATAGTCACCACCATGGATCCAGTGAGGTTTGTAGTTCAGTCTTTGATCTTCAGTAGCGGTGGGTCATCAGGCATTGTTCTGTTGATGATGTCAACGACAACAACAACCACGACAATGATGACAACAATGACAACCATGGTGATGATGGCCCCTTTCTCAATGGTTTCAAAGTGGTCAAGTCAGCTGTCTTCAGAGTGACAGCTCAAATCCAAAGTGGTTGAGTCAGCTCTCCTTGTAGTGGCAGGTTCTGGGTCTGGGATCTCAGCAGGAACCTCCTTAGTTCCTATCTTCCTGGCCTTGCCAGCAGAAAGAGGGAGCAGAGATGCCCATCTGCATCCTGTTTTTCACAGGACATGATGGTATCATTCCCCAGTTTTCCCATACCTAGCTGGAGCTGTTTAGTCACAGGCCAGATCTTCCACCAGTAAACACTCCTGAGCACTCTCTTCTGGAGGCAAGCAGCTCTGGAGGAAGGGGCTTTCAAATGTTCCCAAAGTGATATCGATTGTAACACGGTAGCACCGATCACTTGGCTCCTCAACAAATTAATCAGAGTCTTATCACAAGAAATACCTCAGGAAGCAAGCTTTGAGAAAAAAAAAAAAAAAAAAAAAAAAAAAAAAAAAAAAACAAACACCAAAAAAAACCAAAACAAAACAAAAAAACAAAACAACAAAAAAAACAAAGAAGGATTCTCGCAGCAGGCCATAAGAACAAGTTTTGCAAAGTTACTGTGAAGTCTTCATCTCTGGATGTTTCCAGGATTTGACTGAGCAAAGTCCTGGATGATCCAATCCTGAGTTGGGTTCAGCCTTGCTTTAAACAAGAGGTTCAAATACACGATTCCTAGAAGCTGTTTCAAGCAAACATTCCTACAATTATTTACAGTACACACTTTCTAGTATTTGTCAAGGTCTGATAGCCTTAGCTTTCATAACAGAAAGCTAAAAAGAAAAAGCAATAATGAAGACTAATAATGGCAAAAATTTGCAACAAGTTACACAAATCTATCTGTTACAGATTAACTACAACTGTTTCTCCCTCTTTGTGAGCCCTAGGTTCATATGTACTAGATTTGAGTTGATCAGAGATGCCCAGGGTAGGTTAAGTTTTTATTTCCTACATCTAAAATAGAAATATGTAAATACAAAGAAAAAAAAATGGAGGTAAATACTATATACAGTTTAACAGAATTGGTTTCATGTAATGTCCTGATCACAAGTTCTGCAGCTCTCAGTGCTAAAATTCAATTGATACTGAGAGCTGAGAATTATTAAGTATAAAAATGCTAAAGAAGTCCACATCTGATTAACAAAAATAAATGCTTGAATTGTGAATAAACAAATGAACAGTACTTAGTTGTAAAACATTGATTTCTAAATGAACACTATTTGCAGAATTTCTGATGGCCCAGGATAAGTTAACATTGCAGATAAGTGACACTTTGAAAGAGTTATATCACTCTTCATATGAGATTCAACTTTGCAGAGGCTTAATTTATGCACTGTCATTGCAGAGAGGAAAGTATAATGGATTTTTAATTGTTACAAGGAGCAAATAGAAGGTAGTCTGTTTTATACACAAAGTAGGAAGAGATTTAGAACGTATAAAGAGCAAATTATATGATCATGGGCTATTAAAGTTTTCCAGGAATGTAGCTAGCACTCCTGTATTTTAAAAGTATACATTAATTCTGATTCATTCTCTGGATAAGATGTACAGTCAAATTTTAGAAATGGTTAACAAGGTTGTATGCACCAAACTGACTCTGGTTTACTTATACTCTTACATGATTCTTTGCTTCTGAGTAAGTAGATTGATGTACCATACAAAGACAAAAAAAAACTGATAGGAGACTTAAACTTTCCTGCTTTTCCTATTCTGTGACTTGAGAAATTGTAGCTATTCATTCTCAGATCATGTAATAAAAAATACTATTAATGAGAACTTTACGCTTAAGTTCTTTCAGCAAATGTTAAATTCTTTCCATTCCACATATAGGATGAAAAAATTTGGCAAATTTTTCTATCAGTGTGTTATTGGCTTTTAAATACTTGTCCAAAAATAGCTGTTTAGAAGGCAGACAATTGTACATTTCTGTATTTCTTTCTATTTCTTCATGTTCACTAAGACTGTGAATAGCATAAGCCATAAAAAGCTTTAATAATTTTATGACAGATCTAAGTCACAACACATAGTTTTTCCTCACAATGTCTACTAGAAATTAAATTTAAAACTAAGATTTATTATTTTCATTTTTTTTCTGCACTTACCCAACCTTTCCGTATCTTCCTACATGTAATCCATCCGTATCTCCCTATACCTACTAAAGAATGCAGCTTCACCACTTTGTTTCAAGAGTCTGTAATGCAATGAATTCTGTTTTGTTTTTTTTTTTTAATTCTCTTTTTCTTCTGCCGGAGAGTAAAAACATATGATGTGGGTTTTCATTAAAGTGGGTAAAATTACAAAGATTCTGTGTTTAGGTTGCATTCATCTAAACATTAGGTGAATAGACAGAATTCATCTAAACTTTTTGAATTGTTTGAGAATGTACAGTGAACACTGAAATCTTTAGCAGGTAGAGGTTTTCTTGAGAAATTTAGAGTTCTTCTATTTTTCATCTGCAATATCACAGAAAGCCCTGTTGTGTTTCATCATTTGTAATTTCATCTGGAGCACATGACAAAAATTTGTTTACACAATAATAAAATGTTAACTGAGTTTTTCAGACCTTCATTAAAATTTTGGTTTAGTTTCTGGTCTAATCACAGATGAAAGTCAAGTGGTGTTGGGGGACACTTAGATTTGGACTGTTTTGTACCTAATTTTCATCATCAGCATAACTACCTTCTCCAGGGAAAAGGCAATAATTTAAAAAAATGATTATTTTTGTCAACGTATGGAAAAGTGATAAAAGGAGTAGATGGAAAGGTTTCAACACCTATGGTGCCTTTTAAAAGGCACTTAAAAGCTACAACAAAGGAAAAATAAGAGCTCAAAGTCTGCATGCACCTACTGTTAGTACCATATTTGATTTAGTACAGAAACTTCACTTGTAGAACACAATACTAATTATGGACTGCCAAACTGAGTATCTGTATGGTAATGATGGCTGTGATAATGCCATACAGGTAATTAAATGCATTTTTATCAGAGTGTTAAATTTTTTTAAATAGAGTAATATCATTCTTCTTTAGAACATTAGTCTATTGTGTTTTATAGCAGAAAAATTCACACTGGTCCATTTTGAAGAACCCTGATGGCTGGAGAACTTAAGTAAAATGTAAAGGGCTTGAAATTGAAAAGTCTGTGATTCCACAGATACAATAATTTTGAAATATTATTGCTTCCTTTTTTTTTTTTTTTTTTTTTTTTTTAATACATACACAACATGTGAGGTACTTGGTTTCTTTTCTCAAATTATACTTGACAGTAAATGATAATAGTTTCACCAGAAATGTCCCACATACCACAGAGATTATGACCTCGTTTGCTATCAGTAACATAAAGTAATATGTGAGACACTCCAGGGACTACTAAAGGAGGAAACAGCATCTACAGTAATAAGTTCTTAAACAAGAAAAATCTAAAACGGTAACATCATTAAATCCACTGCTGTGAGTAATAGCAGACATGAGTACAATTCTCAGACCTAACATTAAATATAATGTATTACTTCTGTTTCGACCATTCCCTGGTGCCTAGTGTTGTCCTCTGCTGGATGGAGCATCTGAGCTACCAAAAAGTTTGTATTTGTAACTGATGATATACTGTCTGTGAAAGCAACAGATAAAAAGGGAAATCAAGTTCTGTCTGCTCCTGAGGAAGTTTCCCAGGAGGCTGCAAACAGGGATTACCTGTTCTGAGGGAAATACATGGGAATTCATTTACCTATTTAGAAAATTTTGCTAGAGATTGGGCCTAGTGAAGTTTTTTGAAGATGCAAAAAAAAAAAATCAGTTGTTTTTAAGATTCCAGATGATAGCTGTAAGTTCAGAGAAGGGAAATTGATTAGAACATTTGTTTGAAATTAATATTTTTGATCAGCTTGAGTTGTTTCAGTCACAGCCATAGATTCTAAAGGTTAACGTTTACCTTCATCTCTGATCTTTTATGCTTTTTTTTTTTTTTTTTTGCAACACTACTAGTAAAAAAGATAACAGAAAGAAAGATAAACAAACAAACAACAACAACAAAAGAGAGAGAACTGGAAGTAAACAAATAAGGCTCCGTATAATAAGGGAAGCATGAAAATTAATCAGCCATTATAGTGAGTTTTAAGAAAAAAATACATTGTTCCTGGAAAAAATGTTTTTTACTGCTATTTTAAACACTTCTAAATTGGAATAATTTCTGGAATAGTATTTTAACCATGTTATATTCTTGTCAACTGAAGCTCTATTGTTAATAAATGGGTCAAACATTTACCTTGCAGGTACTTAGTGAATACAAAAATAACACAGACTAATGTAGTCAGTATAGTTTATCAAAAATAATTGCTCTTCCCCTACACATTGCAGAGAATCTCACAAGTGAAATTTCCTTAAATAAATATTTGTCGTTAAAGAAATCAGACTTCGAGATCCTTTAATTAGATTACCACTATCCACAGGTTTTTGGATAAAAGCATTATTATCCTATCTTCTGAATACTGGTCCCAGTGAATAGATTTAGGTGGCCTGTATACACATGTAGGGAGAAGGTGAAATACCAAACAGTTGTAATCAAGTTTAAACTGCATTTCTGGAGATACGTGAGTGTGGAGAACTTCATTATATTTTGATCTGATTCCAACTTCCTGTTCTGATCTGCTGTTCACACAGAGGCTGTGTGATCCCGTGTCTATTGTTCTGTTTCTTTTCTGAGGACTAAACATTATTATTATTACTGTAAAATTTGTGGAATAAAAGGCTTCTTGGTATGGATACTCCACATCCTTTAGAAATACTTGGATCATGGGGTGATGTGAAGTCTCATACTAGTTACAGTAAAAAATCATCCAGTCTAGAACAGAGAATCATAACAGTGAAGACAGTACAGTTCCATTGGCATCTATGGTTGTTACAAATCAGTGTATTCCCCACTGGTTTTCATGAAAAGTGAATTCTATCTACTTAGAAAATATACTAAGTGAAAACACAGGTGAGCTAGTCAATGTACAGAAGTATTTATAACCAAAAATACAGTCAGAATACTGAGCAGCTTCATGTGATCAAAACAGAAGCCCACAGAAAATGGACTAGCTCTCATCAGATCAGTAATGAGGCATACTGAAAGGTGGAATTATATTAATTACCCCTTTCCTCTTTTTGTAGAGCACTTGTGTGAACTTCCTCATTTAGGTACTACTTGATACCACATGTGCAAGACAGACACCTCTCTCTGTTATGCATGTGTGAAAGTGCCACAGAAAGGGAGATAATGCACTGGAAAAAGAAATGTCATTCTCCTGCAGCTTTGGAATCACAGGTGCTACCTGCTTCAATGTAGTATACAAGCTACAAAATGTTTGTCATTACTGCCACAACCCACAAAGTAGGCTTCTCCAAGAACAATTCAGGAATAATGACATTTCTGTCAGCAAGATCTGTTCTTGTTTCCACTAAGTATAATTTCTGTCTAAGGATAGCAAAAAGAACCATAGAACAGATATCCACACATCACACTTCAGCATTTCTAATGATGCTGTCAAGAATTTGGAAGTGATGCATCTCTTGTTACATTTCTTTCATTGAGACTGAAGCATGATGTTAACTGAAAGATCACAGGCAGGTGTCAATGTCATGCTTTCACTGAAGGGACTGCTTAAAATACACATAACCAACAAAAGGGGGCTTAGTAGGAAAAAAATACATAATTATATGACAGTGAAGTATACTTAATGCAGAAAGTCTCTAAGAAGTTTTTTATAAGTAGAGAACTGCATTTCTATATAACTTGAACATAATCTGACAGTAAAATTCTGCATTAGATTAAAAAATATTATAACATAATCTAAGATATTATCGCCAACCTGCTTCTTGACAATCAGCTGCGATTAAATAGATGTTAGGGATCAATGTCTTTGACAAATAACTCTGAAAGCTGATTATTATTTTCCTGAAAATATTATTTTTTCAAAACAAGTGCAGGAAGATAATTGAAAATGTATGAAAAGAATGAGTTGTCATTTTACAAATCTTTGTTATAAGATTAATAATACGCAGTTAAGTAAAGATTGTAACACTATGTTATGTGTAATGTAAGCATCTTGATTCAATTCATTTTAAGTATTACGGAATAAATACAAAATAAATATCCACCCGTAGTCCTAGACCATAAGCTGCAGCTATGAGCAGCATTTGCATACTTTGGAACATGGAATGAATAAGATTTGTGAGGTAAAATGTAGCCTAACAAAACAGAAGAAAGTCAGATGCTTTTTATTCTCTATATGCTATCAGTGTATTTGTTAGCATTAAGAATTTCTCATCAACTCAATTAACAGTTATTTTCAAAAAGTGATGTTAGGAAAAATAATCATTATTTTATGTAAATTACAGTGAAAGTGGTGCCTCCTATTTGTTTCATTGAAAAGTACTGCAGACAAAAAAGAGTAAAATAACACTATTTTATAGAGCAAATCCTCAGCTACAAATGCTATTTTTCAGCACAGTTTCCACCATTAGCTATTCATTTTCACCAGCAATAAATAAGAATCTGCATGCTGTGCTCATAAAAATCTGCACCAGCAGAGGTGATCCACTGTCAATGTCACCATTGCTGAAACGCACCACCCATGGCCTCACTGTGCTCAGATCCACTGTTTAGTCCTCATAAATGTTCAGCAAGTATCAATGAATGTCAGTGGGTGCCATTTTTTCTGCATGGAGGATTTCAGTTCCTTTTCTTCATCTGCACTTCTGTGTCAGAAACTATTTTGTCAGACTGTCCCTCTGCTGCAGCAAAATGGAATATTGGTGGGAAGGTTCAGCCTCTAGTACCATACCATCTTCAATACTGTGGGCCAACATAATAAAATAGGAGACCTTACTTTTGGAGAAGTCATCTTATTTTCCACAGGTGTCTAAAATGATATGCATGCACGTATACACACATCATCTGTATTTCACAATTTTGTTTTGTTTTTTACCTGTAGTTTCTGCATGTACAAATGATCAAAGATCAACTTTTACCCCCTGAGTCCATAGACTGCTTCATCAGCACCTTGAGGAAAAGAACAATATTAATAAGGTGCAGAAGTGGAATTATATGTCTGAGAATTTTTATTCTACTGTAAATGCTGTAAAGGGAAATTCACTAAAAGTCCTATTAACATGAAAGATTTTGTATGAATGCCAGCAAGCAAGATTTGACAAGAATTCTCCTTGTGTATTTGAACTATGTGTTCTCTTCTCATCAATCTTTGTTATTTAATAGTCAAATATATTTTGTACTCTCATAGTGTCATACAAGAACCTTATAAAAGTCATAATTTCCATTTATAAGAAAAAAATAAAAATATTTATCTTTAAAGTAAAAAGGTAAGAGTAAGGTAAAGAGAAGGAAAAAAAAAAAAAAAGGAAAAAGGAAAAAGGAGAAAGAAAAAAGAGAAAAAGAGAAAAATTAAAAAGGAAAAAGAAAAACATAGAGTTCTCTAAAATGACGTCCAACAAATACTTCTTCATTTGATGTGAAGCAAATGATAAGAAAAAAATGTTTCAAACTGAACCTGCTAAAAATTAGATGATTTTATTTAAATGTTACAACACCATATTATACAGAAATGTCAAAATGAGTAATAAAATACATACTACTTAAGAATTGACATTTTAGCTGCTGACCCACTGAACTAGAACATCCAGAAAAAGAATCTTGACACTAAAATTTTATGTGATATTCAGAGTAGCATCACCTCACCTTTAAGCGCTTCCAGTTTTGCTGTAACATTTAAGCTAACTACTTTCATTTTACTCGTCAGAGACCTACTCAGTGCTATACATGGCCTCCACAGATTTATTCATTTCACTGTGATGCAGAATCTACATTTGGTCAAATAGTTGTATCCTAATCTTGGTTGATTTGTTACTGTACTGCAAAGGAGATCTTGATAATTTACTAACATATAGAGATCTTCCGTAAATATCTAAAGATGATGTGCCCACTGCCCTTAAAGTAGGTATCATAATGTCCTCCAAGAAGGGAGAACTGTAATTCAGAGGAGACCAGTCTTCTTTTCTTTTTGACAGCAGCCATGCATCATTACATACTATTAGTCATCATGAGAGTGACAATTCAGAAAAATGAAAATACAGATGTCACTTTGTTTTAGGAGGAACATGCATCAGCCTATTAAAGTAGGTCAACACCAACCTTCACACTTCAGTCTGATGAATACAAGAGAGAGAATAAAACGAACTCTGGATCTTGATTGACAAAAAATAACTTCAACAGAGAAAGTGCTAGAAGTTTCAATGTAGGACTGTATAAAATAATTACTGTCTAAAAGTCTTTTCAAGTAGCTTTTCTTTGAAGAGCTTTGAATAGTGAATTTTCTTCTCTTTTAAGAACCAGCAGTGTTAAATTTAGGATTATGTTTCATATCTCAGACAAAACACAATTGATGTCATCAACGAAAACCATGTGAGGCTGGGAGGCATGAAGGTATCTCAGGAATAGCAAACAATTGGCTTTTGTGTTTGCTGCTTTATGTTTAAAATGAAGGATATTGCTAGCTTATAGCGTTACATTTTTAAACAAATGAAAAAAAAATGATCTGGTATCGAATTAACGGTTATACTGTGGGAAAGATTTATACTAAAAGTAATGTTGAATTTCTCTTTCTAAATATCTTTCTTTTGAGAAAGGCTATAGCTCTAAGTATAGAGAAATTAGCAATGAAGAAGGAAGAATACCAAATAGAAAAACAAAACAAAAACAAAAACAAAAAAAAAACCTTTTTTGTTTTAAACTGTATGAAATACAAATAGCAAAAGCAAGAAATGAAATATGTAGATTCATGGAAGTAAATTAAGCACTGAATATATTCTACCCAGGCAATAATTCCTAGTTATTTATGCTGAGACAGTAGCTTTCCCAAAGGAGAAATATAATCTGGTAGTAAAGGAGCAAGGTTCTTGATGTTAGTATACTCTTTAGACATCTCCAAATGACAGAAAAAGAACAGAAGTGACAGATTATTCAGAATCAATATGTACTGTGTGTACTGAAAATGAATGCAAATAAAACAAAAGCACTCCTACTACAGAGAAATCAGAGAAAACTAAATTCAAGAAGCAATTTCAGGCTTTAAGGTTTGCATTTGTATTTATGTTTTCATGGAAAATATCCTCTTGGCATTCACCACCCACTCTCTGGTTGATAAAGTTTTGGTGATTTTGAGACAGAAACTGGGAGGTGGGTTTCACTGTTTGAAAGCATATTTGCTTCCTGAAGAAAGAGGATTCATTATAGATATTACTGCAAAGGGCAGATAAGCAGTTGTGGTTCTTTGATGTTCATCTCCTTGATGTGACTAGGGAGTCAGAGAGGGACAGAGAAAAGTAGATTTAACTCTGCAAGGTGTCTCCAATTATGGTTATTAAAGATTGGTTATAAAGAGTCACAAACTGTACATCTCTTACTTGCATCTGTGGCATCTAATTAATCAGTGCTAGGATTGTTGCATTCAAATCTATTCTGCTTTGTTCTGTTCATCCTAGCTTGCCTAGCATAGCCTAGGAGCAGTGCCAAAATAAGGATTTTTTTAGTCTAAGATGGTTAGGAAAGGAGAAAAAACACAGTATAGTGTAAAGAGAAAAGTCTTTCAGAGCCATAGGTTCCAGCTACTCAGGTAACTGTCAGTAAGACCAACAGTCTGAGCTTTTAGTCTCCAAAACAGAGTCCAATAATCAAAGTGATTTCTGTGAGTGGGCTGTGTTTCATAGCAGCTACTGAACCATGTCTGTGAATTGTTTAAGAGTCCATCACTGGTCATTCATTCACTTAAAGGGACTAGAAAGAACCCACCTTTCCAGTTCAGGGAGAAAACTGTTCCAATGACTGCTCACACCTGTAGACAGTCAACGTGCAGACAGCTTAGGGACAAAAGAACCTGCTCAGTTTGCTTTGTTGTAGTACCTCTATGTGCTGTTGCTATCTTTTTGATTTTACTCCTATTTTCTGGCTTGCACACAATTTCCAGTTCAAAGCAGTCTAAGAAAACTAGATATCTGCCCAAAACTAACACTGTGGTACTTTAACTGCTTTAGGAAGAAAAAGTGAAAAAAGGAATACTTTTCTGTTCCACAGTTCCACGTTTTTTTTCAAGAGAGAGGTCATGGAAATCAGCTCAGTCATAAGCACACCAGAGGGTACGGCCGTAGTTTTTAGATAAAATTTTATATGCTGTCAAGATCTGGTATTTTCTTGGAATACCTCTTCAATGGGGTTCTTTAAATTCCACCTCAATGAACCTTTGTGACCCTTATACCTTGTTGAACACAGTCATATTACTGTGGCACTAAAGATTATCCAGTACCATATTGATCAAATACAGTTAGAAGCAAAGCTCAAGGCAAAATACCCAGACTTGAATTCAATCTTTTATTGAGTCCTAGATTTTGTTGGACTATTATCATTTTTTCTTTTCTTTTTGATTTCATTAGAATTTTTTTTTAATTATTATTTTTATGTGTGTGTGTGTGTATGTGTGTGTGTTAGACTGTTAGATATGACTTTCTGTGTTAAGGACTTATGTGAGTAAGAGACAGTAGCAGAGACTAGGGATAATAGGACAGGACTTGTGTAACCCAGGAGAAATTACAGCAATTTTACAAACTCTAGCAAGTTAACATTAGCAAATCAAGAGCATAGCTAATGTTTGTGAGATTAAATATATTGTTCAGTTAATGATCTTTCTTGCCATCAGAACAAGAATGAAAATGACTTACAAGTTGATGACTCTTGCTGACCAGCTTTGTAGGAGAAATTTGGTGATGAAGCCTATTGTAAAAGCAGACAATATGTACATGCCTAGCACCAAAAATTCCTAATAGGGCACTACAGCAGAAAGGATAATTCTCATAATTATAAGCCTGCAATATGAATCTTTCATAAGCAAACTTGAAAAACATAAAAACTATTATTAAGAAGATTCTGGGAACAAACAGTGGCAGCTACTATGGTTAAATGTTGTTTGGTTGTTTGTTTGTTTTTTTTTTTCTGACAGGAGGCATCTATTGATGTCTTTTTTTTCCTAAGTTTTGCTAAGACATTTAATGTAGTTGCCAGTATATATTTAAAAAACACAACAATTGTAACCACGCTAAAACTCAGCATTCTTTATGGTGTTCTACTTTCTCTGTTATTTTAAATATCGTTAGTCTCCTACATATAAAGATTTAACGTGACTTCAGAACTTGGGTTTGGAGAGAAGGAGATATAGGTCATCAAGGTTTATGATCCTGATTCATTATTTGAATTATTAATTAAAATTGACTTGTTAAATCAGTTAAATATCTTGAATATCTTGAACACATTTGTAAATAGACGTATTAAGTATATACACAGTAGATGAGAGAATACAGAATAAAGTACATACAGAGAAAGACAAGAGACAAGCTATGTGGAAAAAGAACTGCGTTTAACTGCTGTCTTTTTTTTTTTTTTTTTTTTTTTTTTGTCATCACTTCTGTATGATCAGGACTGTAAAGCATAGAAACAGATCATTGTCTAGTTTGTTGAATTGCTTCATGAAAATGTAAGGGTAAGGAAAATTATTGGCATTTTCACCAAACTCAGGCTAATAAATTCAGGGAAAAGCATGTCACTTCTGATGAAAGAGCTTGAGTACTTGAGCTCAAGATACAATTGGTGGTCAAATATTTGCAGAAGTTGCTGCAAGTTTGAGATGCAAACAGATATTATCATAGGATCACTCACATTGGAAAAGACCTTAAAGATCATCAAGTCTAACTACAACCTAACTGTACTACCTCAAGTCTAACAATTTTCTGCTAAATCATGTCCCTGAGCATCACATCCAAATGGTTTTTAAACACATCCAGGAATGGTGACTCAACCACCTCCCTGGAAACCCTATTCCAGTGCTTAACAACCCTTTCAGTAAAGAAGTTTTTTCTGATATCCAACCTAATCTTACCCTGGCACAGCTTCAGGCCATTTCCCCTCATCCTGTCACCAGTGAGGCAGGACCAACACCACTCTCGCTGTAAGCAACTTTCCAATATTGGAAGAGAGCAAAAAGGTCTCCCCTCAGCCTCTTTTCCCCCAGATTGAACAGTCCCAGTTCCTTCAGTCTCTTCTCATAGATGTGACATTTTGTAAACTTTTTGGGAGAATACTATCTCAGCTTCATTGCACAAATATATCTTTTTTAATGTTTTTGTGTATTTTTAGTTTATTTGCATTTTGTGTTTTGTACTTTTGCATATAATGCTCAAATCCTGATGTATTCAAGCTTCAAGTTTCAACTATAGAATTCATGTATCTGGATCACAAGGAAATGCCTTAAAATAAATAAATAAATAAATAAATAAATAAATAAATAAATAAATAAATATTTGTTACATGTAAATCAATAAGATATACTGTCTCCTAACATCAAGTATGTAGGAATCTAAGTTGTGTTTTGTTTTTACATTAGTGAATATTGCCTCTCTTTCTTCAAAATGAGTTGCATACGGAAATCAGCTCCTAATAGAAAATTCAAGATAGGTAATATCTACATGAGACTGTGTACTATGTAAAATTAATAATAGCATTATCATATACTGTATTTAAAGCAGTATCTCTGTATTATCTACTCTCCATATTCAACAATGTTTCAATCTCATTCTATGGTACCTTTTTCAAAATTTGCTTCTGGACTTTATAGAAACCATTACCATTGTACCAAGAATGAAAATCATTATCAATTCATCACTCTGTGCTGTCTGCTGAGGAAAGAGTTCTATTTTGTCATTGAAAAGAAGAACTGGTAAGATAAGCATAATAGGGTTCTGCAAGAGCAAGTTGCTAATTTGACGTTTCTAGTATCTGTTAATTTCAGAATGCTTAGCGCTGAAAGGGACTTCTGATGTCCAGAACTCACCTTCTTTTCATTCTCATTTGTTGCTGTGATGGAGCAGCATGTCCATCAATTAATTATCAGCTCATCAAGTTGAACGCTTAGGAAATAAGAAACATAATAGTGACCATCTGTGAAGAGAGAGATTAAATGACTTGACAGGAATTTTCCAGAGAATCATTCATTTTCTTTGATTAATAAGACCTTTTCTCTCTGCTTGGAATCACATTAGCCACTCTTTCTGAATTTAGTAACAGGCAAGAATTCTGCAGTAACCAGCTTTCCTCATCACATAACATTGATTTTTTTTTGTAACAAAGGAGATCCACCCTATACTGTCAGTGAAGGAAAAGGAAAAAAGTATGTAATCATATGAAGAAAGGATAGGCAATTTTGTTTCTGTCATGCCTTAATGTATTATAATATCTTGATGATTTTTTAACATGGTGATCATAGAATCATAGAATCATGAGGTTGGAAAGGACCTAGAAGGTCATCTAGTCCAACTGTCCTCCCATTACCATTGCTACCACAAGCTACTAAATCATATCTCGTAGCTCCTCATCCAGATGGCTCTTAACACTGCCAGGGACGGTGATTTCACTACCTCCGTGGGCAGGCCATTCCAGTGCTTGACCACTCTATGAGAGAAAAGTTTTTCCTTATGTCTAACCTAAACCTCTTCTGGTGCAACTTGCTGCCATTTCCTCGGGTCCTGATGTTTGTTGCTCGGGAGAAGAGGCTAAACTCCTCCTCATCACAACCTCCCTTCAGGAAGTTGTAAAGTGCAATGAGGTCTCTCCTGAGCTTCCTTTTCTCCATACTGTACAATTCCAGCTCCCTCAGCTACTCCTTGTAAGACTTGTATTACAGATTCCTCACCAGTTTTGTTGCCCTCCTCGGGACACGTTCCAGGGCCTCAATGTCTTTCTTATAGTGAAGGGCCAAAACTGAACACAATGCTCGTGGTGCGGCCTCACCAGTGCTGAGTAAAGGGGGATGATTAATTACCTCCCTGCTCCTGCTGGCCAATCTATTTCTAGTGCAGGCTTCAAATCTCTGTTGATTGCTTCAAATCTCTACTCTTTTATAGAATATGCACTGGCAGACAACAATTCTTTTCCTAGAATTCAAATACCGAAAACAGAAATGTGATTAAATTGTTGCTTATATTTTTAGACACAGAACTTAGGAGACATGAGTCACCCTTCATGGTTTTCAGTAGTCTCTCCATCTTGCTTTTGTTAGGAACAGTAGAGAAGTTTGTTTCTTCTTAAGTGTTGTAATTACATTGTGGTGGTAGAGGGGAAAAAAAAAGAGAAAAATATTTTGATATAATATTCTGACAGTACTGTTTTCCTATATCCATCATGATACTTTTTCTTTATGCTGTTATTTTTTCTGTTAATGAAGAAATGCATTACTGCTTTAGTGTAGTGTTAATTGCTAACTATTTGCCCATAGGTTTTTTTCTCTTACACAGAGCAAGATAATTCAGAGGCTGATTAGATACAGACTTTTATGCTACAGAACTGATGAGACATGATATATCTAGAAAGGAATATCTAAATAATATGGTATACTCAACTACATGCTTGTCTCCCACAGAGCCCCACTAATCTTATTTGCCAAAAGCTTTCACAATCTTGTACAAACAATGAGCACTGTCTCAGAGTCTGATCTTACCAGGCAAAAATGCAATGCTGAGAAGGAAGAGAAGAACAGTCATATGAAATGTGATGATAGTAGAGTAGCAAATCAGGTAACAAAGTCTTGACCAACAATGGCACACATTCCATTAAAACATATTGCATTGTAAGGGGATAAATAATTCTTTTCTCTGAGCCTGTGTGATCCCAACAAGAAACTGGTCATAGGTCTCATTATTTATTACTTGCCCAGACTGGGTTAAGACAAAGGTATCTGACACTGATTATGGGTGAATACAGACAAGCATGAGATAATTTAGTAAACTTTGCAGCTGGTAATAGTCACTCCTTTCTTGCTTTCTTGTAACAGAGAACAGTTCAGGCTGAAGCATACTCCTGCACATTTTTTTATTATTACTTTTTTTCTAATTGTCTCTCATTTTAATTACCATTCAGGGAGAAGGCCATTTATGCTATCAGAGATAAGGGTGAAGAATTTCCAGGCTTCATAATCATAAATGAACTTTCAGCTCTGATATTCAAAGAGTGTCACAGCAGTGTGAAGGTCAGATGGGCAGCAACAGGAGATATCAGGTTCTGGGTACTCTTGAAACAGGTCCTTCTGTGTGGAGGCTATGTAACTTGCTAGTGAGTTTCAGGCTGGACTAACCAGTGAAGGCCACATTGGGAGAGACAGAGGTGAGAGACAAGACTGAGTGAGGGGATTCAGGGCCCAGCAGTTCAGGTAGATGTAGAGCCTGAGCTCATATGCATAGGTCCTGTGCGTATGTGGGAATTGAGATTGGAGAAATTGAAGGTCTATGTATCTCAATGATGAGAGTGCAGTGGTGGGGTGGGACTATCTGTCTGTGTTCTTGTGACTGCAGTTAGTATTTCAGGGGTACATCAAAGGTACTTGGGCTAGTCTTTGTGATTACCCATATTGTTGCCCTCTGTGTGTAGTATGACTTACATGTGTCTATCTCTTGAAGCTCATGCATAGTATCACTGCCAAAGGACTTGAAAAGAGGAGTAGCAGCAGCACCTATTGGGCTGGGATGGGTGAGATGTGTGGATTCAGTTCTGGTGAATCAGGAATGGCTAACTCTCTGGGACAGAAACTGTGCTGGATTCAGCTAGTTTTTAACAAAGACAGTCAAATGGAGTGCCAGGAAATGGGATGCTGGTTCTATCAGCTGGAAATTCCCACAGTGATGCCCACAACATAGGAAGGAATGTTGTTTAATGTTTATTTCTGGAAAATGTTTGTTGTGCTTCAAAAAGAGTGACTCTGATGCTCCCGTTTTTGCTGAGCCCACCCAGCTTCGCCTAGCGTGTGCGCTTTTGTTCTGGAGCATCCTGGCTCTGCGGCAGCTTCCTCTTGGTGGCTTGGATGCTGCCAGTGCTCTGCTGGTGCCCACTGGTGGTGCAGGGAGGGGCTGGGCACTTGGCTGAGTCATCATCCATGCCCAGGATGTTGTCCGGGACCTCTTTGGGTGCCACTTCTGGAAGAGAAAGAAAATCGTCACAGGGTTAAGGCCAGCTTTCCCACACCAAATGGGTGCAAAAACTCGCCCGCCAGCTCTGCTGCCCCCAAACTCACCGCTGTTCATCCAAGCCAGGAGGTCACCGATGTCAGTGATGTCCTCCGGGATGTCTGAGCTGGTTGTTGCTGCTGGAAAAGCAAGAAAATGCGCAGTGAGGCAATGCCATCTTTCCCACAGCCACCCAGTGCGGCCAGCCTGCTGCCCGCTCTGCAGCCCCCAAACTCACCACCTGATTCCAGCGCTGCGATGCCGCAGGTAAGTGAAGCCCTGGTGGGATGGGGGCACACGCTGATGAGTGCTGGCTGCCCCTGGTCCTCTGTGTGCACCATGGCATCTCCAAAGGGCTCCTCCTCCTGCTCTAAGATGGTGGGCAGGGTGCCGGGCACAAGGAGCACCTGCTGCTGCACTGGAGGTCCTTGGAGGACAGTTGAGGGGCCCAGGTGGCTGGGAGCCTGCAGCAGGCAGCTGCCTGCGGGCTGCGGGGGCTGCCCACACAACGCGGCCCTGGGCTGCAGCCTCATTGGCTGCTGGTGCTGCACTGTCCCTGCCACTGGGGGATGATCCCAGCAGTGGGCAGGGTCACTAGGGGGAGGCATACCCAGTTTCATGCCCCCAGGTAGGAGCATGAGCAGGGGTAACTGCTGCCCCCCAGGTTGGAGATGACCCACAACTGTGGGCAGCCCCTCAGGAGTGAGCTGAACCACAATGGGAGGCACCCCCTGAGGTGGGAGCTGACCCACGGTTTGGGGACTTCCCCCCACGTGGCCGCTTGCCCACAGCTCGGGGCTTCCTCCCATGTTGTCGCTTACCTGCAGCTGGGGGTTTCCCTCCAGGTGGGAGCTGACCCACGACTTGGGGCATCACCCCAGCGGGCAGCTGACCCACAACTTGAGGGATCCCCCCAGGTGGGAGCTGAACCACTGTTGTGGGCATCCCCCCAGGTGGGAGCTGACCCACAACTTGGGTGACCCCCCCAGGTGGGAGCTGACCCACAACTTGGGGTGTCACCCCAGGTGGCAGCTGAACCACTTGGGAGACCCCCCCAGGTGACAGCTGAACCACTGTTTGGGGCATCCCCCCAGGTGGAAGCTGCACTCCCTGTCCTTGGACACCTGGTACCCCAGTCCAGACAGAAGCCTGAGGCACCATGTAGGTGACATTGGGGACAGGGAGGGGTTGGATAGACGCTGGCCCTGCTCCGCTGATGTTGGGCTGCATTGCAGCAGTGGCCAATGGACGCACACAGGATCCAGGGATAATCGCGTCGGGTGTTGGAAGCACCATCAGCATCTGTGAAGAAATTCTCTCTGTGGAGAAATGCCCAGATGGGCGCTGGGGTGAGATCTGGGGCACTGGCATCCCCTTGAGGGCCGCAGTGCCAGGAGCAGAGGGAGCCTGATGCCTTACCTGCCATGGTAGCTCGAGAGTGGCAGTGGGGGGTTCCATGACTGCTGGGGTCAGCCCCTCTCCCCTGAATTCCCAGTGCACCCCTGTGACATGGTGCCGTGGTGACACAGGCATTGCTCTGTGTCTGCCCCATCATCACTGCTTGCTGTGGCTGCTCAATGCAGCCTGCCATTGTTTCAAAGGAGATTATAAAGAGGAGGGAAACAAACTTTTTGTGTGGTGATGGTGATTGGACAAAGGGGGAATGGTTCTAACGTAAAAGAGGGGAGATTGGAGTTAGACGTGGGGTAGGATTCCATCGCACAGTAACGGTGGAACAAGGCCGAGTCCTCCTGGTGTAACTGAGTGCATATAAATCCATGGGGCAGGATGATATCCATCCTGGGGCTCTGAGAGAGATGGCTGATGTGGCTGCCAAGCCGCTCTCCATCATATTTGAACAATAATGGCTGTCCGGTGAAGTCCCGTTGACTGGAGAAAGGGAAATGTTGCTCCCATGTTTAAGAAAGGGTGAGGCCAGTGAGCCTCAGCTCTGTGCCTGGGAAGATCACGGAGCAGATCCTCCTGGAAGCTGTGTTAAGGCACAGCTAAGGGCATTGAGTGCACCCTCAGTAAGTTTGCAGATGACACCAAGCTGGGAGGTGGTGTTGATCTGCCTGAGGGTAGGGCGGACCTTCAGGGGGATTTAGACAGGCTGGACCGCTGGGGTGAGGTGAATGGGATGAGGTTCAACAAGGCCAAGTGCCGGGTCCTGCACTTTGGCCCCAACAACCCCATGCAGCATTATAGGCTTGGGGATGAGTGGCTGGATGGCTGTGAAGAAGAGAGGGACCTGGGGGTGTTGGTTGATGCTTGGCTGAACATGAGCCGACAGTGTGCCCAGGTGGCCAAGAGGGCAAACAGCATCCTGGCCTGCATTAGAAATAGTATGGCCAGCAGAAGCAGGGAGGTGATCATCCCCCTGTACTCAGCACTGGTGAGGCCGCACCTCGAGTATTGTGTTCAGTTTTGGGCCCCTCACTACAGGAAAGATGTTGAGGTCCTGGAACGCGTCCAAAGAAGGACAACAAAACTGGTGAGGGGTCTGGAGCACAAACCTTATGAGGAGCGGCTGAGGGAGCTGGGATTGTTTAGTCTGGAGAAGAGGAGGCTCAGGGCAGACCTCATTGCACTGTACAACTTCCTGAAGGGAGGTTGTGGTGAAGAGGGATCTGGCCTCTTCTCCCAGGCAACGAGCAGGACACGGGGCAATGGCAGCAAGTTGTATCAGAGGAGGTTCAGGTTGGACATAAGGAAGAACTTCTTCTCTCAGAGAGTGGTCAGGCACTGGAATGGCTGCCCAGGGAGGTGGTGGAGTCACCATCCCTGGCAGTGTTCAAGACGCGTCTGGATGACGTGCTGCGTGATATGGTTTAGTACTAGTGGTGGCAATGGTGATGAGGAGACGGTTGGACTGGATGATCTTATAGGTCGTTTCCAACCTTGTGATTCTATGATGGCTATGAGGACTGTTCCTATCATCACATCAATTCTGATAGCTATTGAAAGAGGTTCAGTTTTCAGATGCAATGAGTGCCAAAACTTCAATGCTTGGTGGTTGTGGACAGCCTACAAGAGCACCCTGGGGTGGATTAACTGTTGCTAAAGCTGTGCATTTTTTTCCCTTCAAAATTCCTAATAACTTTTCCAGTTTCGCTAAGGCTTACAACTTCAGTTCATGTATATAACCAATATAATTCAGTATTATTAAAAGTAACATTATATTATCCAAATTTATCCTTTTGTTACAACTTCCAAGGTGATGGAAAAACACTGAGTTTAAAAGCTGGCCAATTTTCTAAGCATATCATCTGACTCAATGAAAGATGTCACCTCACTCTATAAAACTTGCCAGAACTTCAGATTGCCCATCTGTTACAATGTTGCTACTTCACATTTTGCAGTGAGTTTTCCCAAACCTTGACTCACAGCCTTGTGAAAACCCTAATATTTTTCTAAAAGATAAAGTCTTCATCAAAACATCCTCCAAATTTAGATGTATATTTTTTTTAAGGCACCTAATTTACAATCTGTGGAAGATATTTTGAATTTTTAATCTGTGCTCAGCAGGTGTGCTGTTACAAACCTCACTGTCCCTGGGTTACAACGCACTAGATCAAGTGTAAAACTTAGCAATGAGACACCCATGTTTCAGTTTTGCTTTCAGTAAATCTTAAGAGTCTTCATACTGAAGTGTTTGCAGTAGGCTTTGAGTCATCAATTTTTCACAGAACCACACAACTGGAGGTGTGGAAGAGACCCCTGGAGTTTCAGTCCAAGCCCCTGCGAAAGCAAGCTCCCTAAAGCAAGCTTCACAGGGAAGTCCAGGCAAGTCTTAAATATGTCCAATGAAGGGGGCTCCATGACCTCTCTGGGCAGCCTGTTCCAGTGCTCTGTCACCCTCAAAGAAAAAAAAAAAAGAAAAAAATTGTTTATGTTCCAGATTGTGCCCACTGCCCTGTGTTCTATTGTTGCTCACTAGTGAAAAAATGGCTACTCCCTTCAACTTGACTCCTGCATTTTAGATATTTATAAATAGTCATGGAATCCTCAAGTTATGAGGCTTTCCTGTTAACAAATATGGCAGTAATTTATCTTCTGAAGTAGGGAAATAATTGCTGCATTTAGACCTGGTAATTATTGCCTATGGGCTTTTTTGCACCTTTGTTAACTTCTTTTAGAGTTTACAAGTCATGTGGCTGATTCTGTATCTTTAGGAGCATTAAAAAATAAGCTCTTGTGCAAAGGATTCACAGTTCCTACAAACTACCTTAGAAGGCCATCACTTACCTTTATGTTTAGGCAGAATTTTGCAGGTGAATAGGAGCTAGTCCTACTAAAACTTTGAGCTGACTGAAAATAGTGTGGGTGTATTACTGCATAACAGAGCCTTACTAAACAGACTCTTTTCAGAAGGATTTAACACTAAGGACTGTGGCAACTCTATAGTAAAATATCCATCTGCCTGCACTAAGCAAGCATTATGTGTTTTAAAGCAAACAATCCAAAGAAAAAGCAAACAGGGATTCAGTTATTATGGACCTCAATTAAAAAAAAAAAAAAAAAAAAAAAAAAGTTCATATTTATCCATCTATGGATTTATTTCTATTGTTACTATTCCATCTATTGGGGGAATTACAAATTTAGTTTCTGCAAGGGTTTTTTAAACTAACATGAGAAAAGTTGTTTAGACACTTAATAGACTTTTATTGGTTTTTAATATTTTCCTTCTGACAAATGTATGCTTTAGACCCTCAAAAGTGGGGGAAGGAAGAAAGAACAAATGTGAAACACTGCTATGGGAGAAAGTGATGGTAATAATTAAGTTTATGATGGTGCCTTAGCAGTGGACTCCACCTTCACTCACTGGAATAAGCAGTCATATGACCAAGAGAAGAAGTAAGGTGATACAATTTTGTACAAAGAATTTGCCAGTGGGAAGGTGAAGGAAAAATATATGCTGAAATTCCTTCTTTTTTTCACTCAGTACTGCTTCACATATAAACCTTGTCCTGGAGCTAATTAGCCTGGGGCAAAAAACTTATCTAATATACCTTTACTGCTTGTCATTGCTGTATTGCATGCATCACTGCTTTTTTTCTCTGAGCTTAATTAATACACTTTTTTTTCTATTATGGATGCAGTGCTATAATGATGCATGTTTAAAAGTTATCCTAGTTTATATATCCTCCACATCATTTGTAGTCATATGGAAAAAAATTCTCATCTAGGGATATTATCAAATAAAAGCACTTTAATTCAGATACTTCCTGGAAGCACAGCTTATTATTAATCACAGCATCTTATTTTTTGTATTTTTTTCTTGTTTCCATAAAAATGATAGAATTCAGCTTTTTGCTACAAAGTCACATGGAAAATTTAGTCTTAGTATCTTGCTAAAAAGTATGTAATGCATATTTTCTGTCATTTTAGACTCTTAAAAGAAACACTGTGCCTTTCAGTACAATCTGTAATTTTTAATAAGAATAATTTTACTTCTTACTAATGAATAACCGCCTTCATTATTTTTTAATAGGGAAAAATAATATTAAAACAATCTTGGTGATTTCCTGATACTAGTTGTCTCTCCTCTCTTTTTATTTGTAGCAAATAAAGTTGTAGTTTCTTCATCTACACACTTGAACAATACATTTTTGTTGTTCCATAGCCATTTCCCTGCTTTTGTCTCTTCCTACACCTTGTGTTTTATTCTCTCTCTGTGAACTCTTGCTAAGACTTCTTCATCTTTGTTACTAGGTAATCCATCACAGCTGCCAGCTAGCCCACATTTTTTGGCAGCTGCCTTCCATACTCTCTTTCTATTATTTGCCAGCATATCTGAAGGCCTTCTATATACATTAAAAAAAGAAATAAGTCCTTCAGAGAAATTCATATTGTTTGACCGCTTCATTCTATCAATAAAGGTAGATTAATAAAGAAATATGAATTGCTTAGCATGAAGCTCTGCTAAGATAATCTATGGAAATGATTGCCAAAGGTCTTTATTGCCATAATTCATATATTTTTAAAATTTCCCTTCTTGCACCCCATAAAATCCTATAATCACTTTTAGAAGAAGACTGATATTATTCAGGGTTCTGCTGATTGAACTGAGTTGAAAATTCCCATATTTCCTCTTCAAGTTTTATTCTTGTCTACTGATGAAGGTATAACTGTTTTGCTAATATTTAGATTTCTGCCAGATGTTTAATTGCATTATTTGTTATTTTACTTTTTTTGGTAAGGATTAGAAGTAAAGCAAAAACCAACAAGGGTTCTGAAAACACTATTTTTTTTTAAATCAAAATTTAACTGTTTTCTTAAAAATGTTATTTGACATTGTTTTGTTATGAAGTTAAGGAACAATGAGAATATACTTTCTTAAACTCACTTTGGGTAGCAGGATTTTTTTTTCAGCATAGTTTGACATTGAATTGTTTGCGTTATCAAATAAAAAATAGTTCTTGACTGTCTTTTCAGAAACAGCAGCCTTTACCCTCAACACGAGGAAAGCTGAAAATAGAAACAAACATTCTAAGAAAAACTTCATGTTGCTGACGGCAAGATTGGAAAGCCTATTACCATAAATAGATGATAGATAATCAAAGTTGTTTATCCATCCGGAATTACATTCTCGTACTTGTTAAAATGGGAATTTGAGTCAGTATTTCTCAGCTGTAACTGGCTGAGCAGTTTAAGCAGTGACTTTTTCATATCATATGATTTATACTGAGAAAAGTTTCCTGTTACTGTAGAAATTCATAGACTACATTTCATAAAAAAACATACATGAAACATTACTGTTTCATGTATGTTTTTATGAGATGGATAAACATACAAGAAATATTATTCATATTTTATCAGATGGTGGATGACTGATGGATGTGGTGCTTAGGGACCACGTGATATAGCAGAGGATTGTTAGAGTTAGGTCGTGGTTGGACTCAAAGATCTTTAAGGTCTTAAAGGTGCTTTCAAAAGTAATTATGGTTTGCAGTTTCTGAATGCTTGTGCCAGGTTATACTGGCAATATGTAGAAGGTAGCGTGATATTGCTCTTTTGGGGCTGAAAACAAGCTAGACATCTCTTTACAAGGAAGTGGCCTGTTTTCCATATTCTAACTATTGTAGTACATTCCAGTAAGCTTTCATTAGTATTAGTCTTTCAAAGGGCAAGATTAATTTTATGAACAGTAATAGAAAACACTTGTGAGGTACCCCAGTGGATCAGTAAAAATTAAACTTGTATGAAGTATTCCTCTAGATACCATATATTCTTTTCATATACTAGCAGACCCAGCGAAAACAAATCAATGATTCATGAAACTGGTAAACTGGTATGCAGAACAAGCAGAACTTTCCTCACTTTTTTCTGCTGAGACTAAAAAAAATTAATTCAGGCACCACAACACCTCTGCACTAAATGCACTCATAGCACTATTGCCTGAGATGAAAAAGTTCTGACAAGACAGTACGGAGAAGTTCCTAAGATCTTTATTTTCCTCACACTATGATTAAGTGGCTCTATATGTGCATATATGTGTGTATGCATGCATAAGTAGTAACAATGAAATGTGTGCATATGTATATATGCAGTTGTAATAATAAATATATTCACAAACATATATGAATGTGAGTTTTCTACATTTGTAACTTTTGGTCTCAAAACCAGAAATTTCTACAGGATACTTCTGTAGAGGTCATTAATGATTTTGTATTTAGTTTGATTTAGTATCCATACAGACAACATAATTTAAACTCTGGTAGCTCATTAGCTCTCCCTTAAGATTGGCATGACAAAATAATACATAGCCTTGCCATTTAAGGTTTTACTGCAGCAGTAGAAATGTCCTTGTTAACAAATACATGAAGTTGCTTGATTGTCTCGTTCAAGAATTCTTCAGCAACTTGGAGTTAAACTAGGAGCTTAAGGCCGTAAATAACTAGTGCAGTTCTTTGGCACTGATAAATTAACATTGCTACTGTCCTTGGCAATTTTCTGAGAACTCTCACTGTACTGTTCTTATGGAGGTCTAAGTTGCTCATGTATTCTTTTGCTACGTATTTTCTTGCTGTGAAAAAAAAGACAAACTTGAAAATTCCAACCGTTTTTATTTTTAAATCTAATAACTAATGAAAGGAGGAAATAAGATTCTCCCACCTGACCTACCATTATGATTTACCCTGGCAATAAGAACATCTGAAGGATGAAAGAAAGTTATTTTTCAGTGTCATTCTGTCTTCTTTTGCTTTTACGCTGAGAAACCAACTTTGTTGGCTAATAAATGCAAACTGTTATAGCATTTTCTTTTGTTTATTTTCTTATGAGAAATATTGGGCCACTTAAAGCCCAATATACACTGATATCAGTGTACTTCCACATGAGGCCTTCTGAAGTTAATCAGAATTCTTATTTGATAGTTTGATCTTAACAGTGGAAAGCTGATGTCAACTCTAGAAGTCAAAGCATTCTCCAAAAAGCTGTCATTCATTTCTGATCTTAAATGCAAATACAGAAGTTAAGTTCTAAAAATTGCTGAGAAATATTGTAGCACTATGAATGCTGGTGCTGTGTGTCTGACCACAGATAAGAATACATTTATACTGATAACGTGTCATTACTTCTTCAGGGAAACAGTTGCTTAAAGAATGTTTTCTGAACACATAAGATCTCTTCTTGTCCTTCTACTCGGAGAAACTACTGGTGTGGAATTCATGTTTTGGCCTTCATGGATTTCCATCTTTATTACAAATGATATTTTGGAAGTAATGCCTTCTATTTTATTATATTAACCCACAAAGTCGGAAGTTAAAGATGGTAGTATGGCAGCAGAGGTTGAAGCTTTCTGCCAGTGTTCCCTTATATTTCATTGTTGTGTGATCATGCAGATTTTTACAAGAGCAGCATGTAAGCACTTCTTTATCACAGGCAAAAATGCATAGTTAATGGTGGTGACTATGTTGAAAGCTATTTTTTTGTAGATGAGAATTTGCTCTATCAAATAGCGTTATTGTACTCTTTATCTGTTGTATTTTATGTGTATATAAATAAAAGGCATTAATTACTCAGAGTAACTATATAGATCATAATGATTTCTCAGTACAGAAGATAATTTTATAGATGAATTTCTGAGATGTCTGATATTTTCTACATTTGCTTTAATCCTTAAACAGTTCTACAATATAAATCAAGAAAGATAAACTTCTACTGTATCTGTTGATCCTTGTGTATTTATTTTTGTCTAATAAAATGCCATAATCTGACCAGTGTCCTAGTGGTTGAAAGTTAGTGATATTAAAGTAGTTCTTACTATATTATCTGAATTTATCACTTGATGACTTTTAAACTTCAGGAGATAGCCATTTTACTATTTTACTGAGGAAAAGAAGGACTACAGATGCAGTATGTTTTAAAGATTATTATATTTGTTAATGATAGTTGCAATAGTTAGCATGCCATGAATTTACTTTCAACACAGACACATGTCAAAGAGATTTTCAGGTTTTCATAGGAATGGTCACTTCCAAATTGCAGCATGTAAACTGAAACTTGCTGCTTTCTGCTTGTCTTACGTATCAGGACAAGCATCAGGTGAGATTTTCCAGTGCCAAACAAATTCCTTCCTATCTTAACATTTACTTAGCTTCTTTATCAAGCTCTTCACCACGAAGTCAAATGTTAAGAGACAATAGGAGATCCTTGGCTGGTCATGACATTTTTTCACAAGACTAGCATGTAAGACTTGCACAAAGTCCTTTATATTGCAGCCCAGTTTGCTTTGGAAGTTATATACCAAGAAGAGCTTCAGGCCTCACATCCACAATTTGACCAACTGATTTCCGGATCTTAGGTGCCATTCTGTGCCAGGTTGTGAAGTAACTAAACAATGAAGTTGAAGTGCTCTCATGAGTGTGAGAAATATTTAAATTCAAATTCCTAAAGATACTTTACTTGGATTACGAGGTTCAAACAAAGCTTCTCCTGTGTATGGGGCATCTAAAAAGCCTTCTCCTCGTGTGAACTCACTGAATTGTTTAACAAAGTGTGAGTTTTCATAGTATCTTTTGTCAGCATGACTGCCTATTCCACGAAATGCTTCTCAATATAAATCCCACTGTGAAGATTATGATGAATTGATTCGGATAATGTCAGGTTCATCAGGTAGCCTACCCAAATATGTGTCAAGTTTCTCCTATCTTCCCCTGAAGCACAGCTCCTGATGACATAAAGCTTTATTCTAGTAGGAAGCCAGGTTAAAAATGAGAGGGAAATAAAATAAACTATTCAAAAGTATATTTCATAAATTATTCCTAAGAGAGATTACTACATAAATTGTTCTGAATGCCTACTTCACCACATGCATAGGAATGGGAACTTGAAAACAACATTATTAAGGAATTCCCTTTTAAAAGTCAAGCAGTTGGCAATGGATTAGAATAGTTTATGCTTCATTGTAGCTCTAGTCATTGATTAATTTGAGCGAATTCAGGGTAGGATTCAAGATCTATTTATTTGATTTTTTGTTTGATTAATTGGTTTTGCTTGTTTTGTGTTTTAATTTCCTATAATCATAGTGTTTAGCTGTAGGGGTGACAGCTGGTTATAGAAACCAGTTGCTTGGGTTTACCCATGTTCAGCTAGGAAATCTGATTCAGGAGGTACTCTTCCTTCACCAACACAAGGAACTTGGAAAGATGAAAGAGTCCATACCACTACTGATTCACACTACCTGCAAAATCTGTTTTATTCTTGTTCAAAGTATGAGACTTTTCTTTAATAAGTGGTCAAGTAACTTAAGAAAATAATGAAAATGATAGGCAGGATTCTTATCTAATACAGGGCTTTGATATATATTATTTCCTCTATATTTTCCTGAAAATAAGGCTTTCTGGATTCACTAAGTCAGGGGCTTCTTACAGTTAAGGAGGCAGAGGATAAACTCTTCTCAAATACATTCCTGTGGAAGGGCAAGACCTCTCCTTTCAATACAGCTTCTGAAATGAAAATGTAAACACTGGAAGTCTTTGAAATTGGGGCTCCATAATACAAGATTACCTATTTAGAAACATAATTTGGTAAGCCCAGAACAAGTTACTTATTGTAATATGAATTAGATTACTACAGGTAATTCTGAGATCACCACATCAATGAAATTCTATCTCGAAAAATATATAAAATCATGTATATAAACTTTCTGGAGTATGACTAAGCCAGAGTATAAATTACCATCTCCTTGCAGATTGCACTCATGCCTTCAAAGGCAAAACTGACACTTGTGAAATGCTCAGGTGTTCTGTTATGAATCATATATCAAATTCATTCTACATTTGGCCACATCTTGATTTTCTAAGCATTTATGAGAAATCTAGTAAACTCTGTCCATGGTGATTTTTTCCTGGATACCATATACGCTCTTTAATCCCTTTAGAAACAGATTCTTGAGAGTCTTGAAAGTCTGTACTGCTAAGAGAAGACATTTATTCTGATACAATTTCATTGACATAACCTCAGAAGAAATTTAGGATTCAGCAGAAAACACTTGCTAACGTCCATGGCTTTTGTTAAGAACCATTTTGAACTTGAGTGTGGCTGTCGTCACAAGGCAGCTATGCTAGACAGTGTATTTGTGATAGTACAGCAAAAAGGAGGAATAATAGAAATTCAGATTAAATGTTGGTCATGTTGCAGCCAATATATGTCTGAAACAAAAAATGTTTTCTGGATATTTGTTTTATAATTCTGCTGGTTATAGTGTTTGTTTGTTTGTTTTGTTGTTGCTTGTTTTGTTTGTTTGTTTCCTAACTTCTTTACATTAGTTATAAAATACATTTTATTTGTTTTTCTAGGCAAACAACAGCTTGCAGGAGAACACACAGAATCTGCCCAACCAGCTTCTATTATAGATTGGGCAGAATTAGAGCTGACCTGAAACTTCAGCTGGAATGTCTGAAACTGAAGGGAAAAGGGGATGATCAGTGCTTTATCACCTTTGGCTCAAAGACTTAAATTTAGGCTTGATTTTGCAGAGTAGGAAGGCTCCAGTAATTTCTGCAGTGTGCTGCAGCCAACTCCAAGCTAATGTCATAAATCAGATGTAGTCTTGTAGTCTCTGAAGGGAGTATGAGGGAAATACTAATTTTTTAATGAACTGTGTAAGTCAAATATTGTTTTCAGAAATGATTTTTAAAGTAGCCAGTGAAAAAGAGGGATAAGTTAACAGATGTTAATGAATGCCTCTTACTTAATCTCAAGGCTATGTGACAAAATAGGGACAGAGCCTCATGGTCATAGACAGACAGGTCTTGATTTCATTTTCAGATTTGCAGATCATTTTTGTTTTTTCCAGTATATCATAGCAGCATGCTTTCACTTTTCTCCTTGAAATTCTTATATTTCTCTCTCTTTAAAATAAGATGAATGAAGTCATACTTGAGAGTTAATATTAAGTGGAAAGTCTGTCTTCTGTCTTCAGGCACTGAGGGAAGATAAAGGCAGTAGGTCAAATACAGATGTAAATAGTAAATTCACATACACTAAATTGCTAGTTTTCTGTTTTCAGGTAAAGGTGAAGCCTACAGAATATAAAACTGATTTATGTAGTGCCACGTCAAATTACTGGTGAACAAAAGATAAAAACCCATCAGTGCAAATGTGTGACAGAGTTGATACATTAACTCCTAGGTGTCTAATGATAGTACTTGGATTAAGAAAATGATAGTTGAAAACATATTCAGCTGATTTTTATGAAATGGATTTAGTCAAGGGCATTATTTTTCCAGAACAAATTATTTCATTAGCAATTGCTCATTCAAGTTTATTGTATACAAATTGTTATATTGTCAGTTCCCTCAGCACTGATCTACACTGTCTTATTAATAAAAAAATCCTTCTCCACAGGTAAACTAATGCAGATTGCAGGAAATGTCAGTCAATAGTGATGGCTTAGAAATCAAGTCTAATGGGGTAAAACAATTTAGCAGCATGCTTCTCATTCCATGGCACATAAAATCACTCATATGTAACACCTGAGATGCACACATTTCAGTTTGCCATGGGTGATGACAAAGTTTCTGTTGGGTATGCAAAACATGTTTAGTGCATCACAGTAAAACACAGCACCCTCATGTTTACTTCATGGCAATCTATGGGGTGTAACACTGAAGAAGTGAGATGAAATATCAGAAGCAAAAGTAGCTGAAACAACTTCCTACCTTTGTTCTGGTAGTTTGTGGAATGTTTTCCAACCCAGAAAATAACCTCATTAATGCATTTAAATGTAAGCCTAATCAGATTATGCAATTCTTTTCTATTTCAAACTTTTGTAGCTCTAGAATATGAAGTAAAATTACTGATCTTTTAGTAAAAGATTACAAATCTGCATAGCTATGTTTTCTGCTATGCAATACAAATCACAAGTACTGGCATATTCTACTTCAGCTCACTAATTCATGAACATTCTAACATTAGAAAGAATACCATGACCCATCAGTGAGTGGTAAGTCCTGTAGGTTTCACTCAGTAGCAGAAAAGGAAATGGATTTCAATTTTTTATTTTTTCATCTGTAGTTCCATAATATCCATAAGTATTTTCTGGCATGTCTCCAGAGTGTTTTTAATATGTAGAAGAAAGCCCTTCAAATAGCACTTGGGGATGGTTTTTACAATGACAAAAAAACATTTGGGATGCTAATCTTTACTTATTACCGTTTTCAGTTTGTAATATGGCAGCAGTTTGTGACATAATGCCATATTTGGTTTGATACCTTTTCCTTTTGTTCTAAGTGTAGGTGTGGAATAGCTGGTGGTTTCCTAAAATCTGATCATTAAAAGATCACCCTGCCAAGAGTTTTCAATTGTTGTTGTATGATTTCTTTTTGCTCTTGTATATTCTGTGTGTGTGTTTTTTTTTTCCTAATTGCATAATAGTAATGGTCTTCCTATTTGTTTGAGTCCTTCAAAAAATTGGACAATATAAGCAAGAAATAATGGCATCCGCCTATTAAAATTTGGCTTATTACAGATTTCAACACAACTTGGGGAAGGAGATCCATCACAAAGTAGTTTAAGGTATTGATATCTAAGTATCTACAATGCTGGGTATAGGTGAGATCCTTGAGCATACACATCAGGAGCTTTTTTTTGAAATCATGCTTGTTGTTTGTTTTTTTTTGTTGTTGTTTTATGTATCTATATTCTAGCTGCACAGCTCTCTTAAGCCCATTGGATTCAGTTGAGCCAGATGTTACACTTATGTAGGGCTACTTTGTCTTCTGTTATACCAGGACAGCTGATTTTCAAACTGTTTCCTTCCAGAAAATTTTCTGGGGAATTTTCATCAGAACTTATCATTTGACTTAAGATTCCTTTTAATGTCTGTTTTGTGGCAAACAATGAAGTAGCTTTCAGAACCTCCAACAGATTTGCTTTTGTAATTCAAATCTGAAAATGATCAGGAGACTGTTTTCTTTTAAGTATCTGTTGGAAATACCCAATCACTTCTTCATTATCCCAAATAGATCGATTTGCATGTTTTTATCAACTTCCCATTTGCAAATTTTATGAATGAAAGTTGTACTGCTTTTTCTGACTTTTCATGTTATTTTGTTATTTTGGTACTCTGAATTGAAGTCACAAAATATGTGGTATTAAGCAGTGCATTTTAACATCTTGCAGATGTTTCTGGTTTAAGTTGGAACATTTTTCCCTTAATTTATTGCAGATTTAATTAAAGTACTTTCCTTTGGTCTAATCATTTTAAAATTAGGCATTCCAGAGTACTGCTTGAGTCTCAGTTTCATGTTTCAGGGACTACTTAAAAATTTATCTTTTCATTTGTAGAAAGTTGCACTTATGTTTTACAGCTGGTGGCAGCTATTAATTCAGTTTCTCTGTATCATCCTCTTTTTTTCATTTCTAAAAAAGGATTTTTGCAGCAGCTACAGCATTTATTTATGTTTCAGGTGTTTTCTTTCCGACCTTGAAGAGTCAATAAACACTGTTTTCTAGTTAATATATAGAAACACTGCTTCAGGCTTCTCTTCCAATATTTGTTCTTTTTTATGTCTTCTATAAGAGGTGGCATATTTGACCATATGTTGCTACTTAATTGCTCTTTTATATTTACTTTCATTTTGCTTGCCAATAATGTATAAGCATTCATAAAGAAAAATAGTTACCCAGCTTCCCCACAGTCTTCATGCCTTTCTGAATACACACAGACATATCCAGTGTAATGACAAACAAACTGTTCAAAACAGGGGCAGAGCAAAGTTATGTTAGTTTTTCTTCATCACTCAACTGGAAGAAGGAACAAATGGGTACTTTTTTATTTCCTGAGTCAATCCTTGCTTGTGCTTGGTATTGGGTTTTATTCAAAGCCTTGAACATTACAGTGCCAAATCCTTTTCACTGCCGTAGAGCCCCTTTGGAAACCATAATATCAGGCTGTCCGGAATCAATTTGGTAATCTTGCCAAAACAACTTCTAAAATTCACATTTCTGTTGCCAAGTGTAGAGTCATTTGATTTACTGACAACTTACTTTAAGGGGGAAAAAAGGAAGGGAAGAAGAGAAATATATTTTTTTGAAAACAAAGTGGAGATGATGCAAAATGAGCACAGAGAACACAACCCTTTCACTCAAACCAAGACAGTCTTTAACAGTTTTATGTAGCAATCCCATTTGTAGAAGTTTAGAGAGAATCTGACTTATGGGATAATAAATTTCAGAAGTTTGCGGTGATTTATTGAATAGAATAGGGTTGCTAATTCATGATGTGCAGTGTGGCGTAACTCCAGAAGAACAGGCTGAGAGACAGCATGCAATACAGTGGCCGGGCAATAAGCCAATACACACCATCATTGTAATTGCAGATGAAATAATAATTATTTGTGATAGCTTGCTAATCAGTGAAAGCATGGAAAAGGCTGCTGACAAGTGCCATCAAGGTAATTAAGGTGAAGCACTGAATTTGCATAAATTTACACTTTGATCATTGTTCACAAGATATTCTCTCTTGAAATAGACTTGGCTGGTTTCAAGATGAGCACTAAATCAAAGCAAAGGAGTTCAATAACTGCACAGCATCAATAACACTTACAAAATACAGATGCACCTTACATAGGCAATTATCTAAAGAATCTATTGTACTTAATCAAAGGATAGTACTCAAGTACTCTTTCAAATTACCAAATAGTTCTAGTTAACATATGATTTTCTAGCTGAAGCTTATTAATGAATACTGACAAATCCTTGAGATCTTCTGAAAATACTTTTGCTTAGGCATCTTGTTTAAAAAAAATAAAAAGCCTGTTAAATGGTTGAAACAGGGAATGTCATTCCCACATTGTTTCTTTAGGAGCTGCAACTTGACATTTTTCTTATCTTATGCCCCATGCCATCACCTAAAGCTAATCTAAGCAGCCATGTAAGCCTGCCTTAGCAACAGTGCAGCAATTCTTTTCCCCCTGAGAAACACTCATGAGATCTATTGACAGTGTAGTTTCCTAAAGGAAATAACAATTTATCCAAAACAAAAGATTTGGGTCTTTCAAAGCACTCATGCAAGCAGAAGCCCTGCTTGTATACATCTATTCACCTTTCCCTAAGGTTTTCTGCTTCCAGGGTAAGCTCTACTGAGATTCGTGAAGTCCTTTGCTCTGTCAGCCTTTCTCTCCAGTTTTTTTCTGACAACTCATTCACAGTTGTCCTTCATACTGTAATTCGTCTAAGTGGTTTACTTTTCTCTTCTAAATGTATTGGGATCATCTTGATAGGCTTAAAACTAATGATGCTGTCAATCATCATTTCTGAGTATTTATATTTCTGTTATATTAATATTTGCTCTCATTTGGACTGTGGTGTTATAGGAAACTACTTCCCTTGGTAAACATGTAACACTCATGATCCTAAGTATTTCAGTATTAATATATCAAAACATAAAAATTCCATATAAGTCATGTGGATGATTTAACTTAGATTTGAAATTATCATTTATCTGTTAATTAATTTTACACACCTATTCTGGGATTTTTTTTTTCCTCTAGTCTCACTTCATCCTCTGTAGCAGTGTTATATAAAGCTGATATTCAAGGAAACTATAATTAAAATCTGCTTTAAGATTTTTTACAAATTGTATTTATTGCCTTTTATTCCTGATTTACATGCCATTGTTCACCATGAAAATTGTAAAATATTCTGTCATATTTGAGACTATTTGTATTTTAGTCACAAAATCTTTTTGAGCTAAATAAAAAATTTAGTAGAAAAAAAGATAAAGTATTTGTCTGGTAGAGTATGTGCTCAATAAATGCTTGTATTCTACTTATTTGGAAAGATGATCTCTTGAAACTGTCATTCTGACACAGGCATGCAACATGTAGAGTTTGCTTTTACAATATAGTAATAAGAATGTCCATGGATGCACCTGAGATTTATGACAACAAAACTCATTCCTCATGATGCATTTATATTCCAAGTGATCTTCAGGCATCAATATGATCATTTTATTAAGAGATTCTCGTTTTTGTATAAAGAAGCATTTCATTTGCATTTGATTATGCACATAATACTAAATACTACATATGACCTAAAACTGTCACCTATTCTGTCATGATTTTTCTTTTGTTTCAGAAGTGATACTATGAAGTGACTACTTCACAAAATACAAGGACAGGAGATACATACCAAATGCTGAAGATGCAATCCTTGTATCAATCTAATGACCCTATCAGATAAAGGGACTTAAAAGTTATAAATAAATAAATACGTAAATGCTTTGGGAAAATTAAAAGCACTACAACCCTTTTAGAGTTCTGATTTGCAGATTTGGGCACTACAAAACTGTAAAAAGTGCATGAGGACTGCTCTGAAAGTAATGCCTCCTATTTTATTATGGAGGCTCAATGCCAGAGGAAGATATTGATGGGCATGGTAGAAGCAGAGGCCGAACCTTCTCACCAGTATGCATTACATTTTGCTGCCATGTGACAGATGACAACAGAGGGGAAGTCTGATGAAATGGTGTCTGTCAGAAAAATGTATGTGAAGCGAAGGTGTGTCACTGCATTCCTCCATGAGGAAAAAATGACATTCATTGGCATTCATCAATGCTTGCTGAATGTTTATGGAGACCAACCAGTGGATCTGAGCTCATCAACAGTGAGGTGGTGGATGATGTATTTCAGCAGCAGCGGCAGTGAGAGTTGGTCACCTCTGCTGTTGCAGATTTTTATTTGCCAACACGTAGGCTCTTGTTCATTACTGGCAAAAACACATAGCCAGTGGTGATGACTATGTTGAAAATTAGCATTCTTTCGCTGAGAATTTACTCTATCAAATAGCATTATTGTACATTTTGTATCTGTTTTAGTTTCCAGGGAAATAAATAGGAAGCATTACTTTCAGAGCAATCCACATACAATGATTTCAATGTGGTCAGAATTTCATCCTTTAATTATGTTTTCTTAATTTCTTAATTAATTAATTAATTAATTAATATTTTTACTCAGGGTGCCTTCGTCTTGTTTTGCTTCTGGAATGAGATGTGTGAAGGAAAAGAGTATAAAATGAACACAGCAAAACTGCATAATTTTGACAGGGATTTTTTTTTTAACTAAGGTTTAGTAATATAGGAACTTCAGGAATTCACTAACTAATACATAATTAAAGCAGGGTCCTAAAATGGATTTTGTGTAGATAAGAAATTCAAGTTTAAAATAAAATAAATTTTCCTAGATAACAAATACCATCAAAATGAATTGAAAAAAGAAAGAAAATACAGGAGAATATAAAAGGGGGTTAAAGAAGTAACCATCTCTTTTTCTTTTGTCTGTAATGGGGAAGCACCTTAAGTGCTTGATTAAGTTACCATTCTTTTAACTATATTACCTCTATCCTTATTTAGTTTTCTCTGTTCTCATATTTTTACTGCATCCTTATTATACATCCAATTTGCTCCAGTGGCTTTCACAAAGCAAGCTTGAAGAATTTCTTAGAGTTTCACTATACCAAAAACAAGCTGTTTTTCAAAAGACTAACAAGAAAAATATGGTGATTATCTAAAATAATATTCACTTATATTCTGGATATTTTACAAAAAGCTTGTAAAATAGAGCCTGTATTTTCGGGGTGGGAGGCAAAAGGGTAGAGAAAAGAGGGAAGTGAGGAACGCTGCAAGATTTAAAACTTGCTTTTCATAAGAAAATCAACTTTGTGAAGCTTTCAAAGTTCAGACTGTAATGTGAGGTCCTTCTTTTTTTTTTTTCCTCTAGCAAAATTTTAAGGTTAAAATGAACCTTAATGAACTTCTATTTGAAGCTCCTATATAATATCAACTATAAAATTTCACCTTGCAATACCTTCATTGAATCCAATATATTTTCAGATGAATAAGTACGGATTTTATAAAGACAGTCTTAGCTCAAAAACTTTTATGAAGGTGCCTCCACCGCTCCTCCAGGGAAGTTTTTCAAAAGGTTAATGACTTAAAAATATGTCTTTCATCCCTTTTGAATTTGTCTACATTTAATTTTAGTTCCTGAATTTTTTAATACTTTTGGAAATTCATGGTTAGATGGTTCTGCAGCATGGCCAAACACTAATCTTTGTCAAGGTCATTGCTTCTTCCCAGGCATTATAGTTCCCATTCAATAATCTTTTGTCCATCCATATTTATGCCTTTTCATCTAACTTTAGAATAAATGGTTGCTGACAGAGCCAATTATTCCTCTCTGACTGTGACTTAAAAATTATTTGGCTCACTTTAAAAATGACCGCTATTATTATCTATCACTTCACCAACTTGTGGTTGACTGCAAATATTAGTAGGGAATTGTTTATATTTTCTTCACATACGTGATGGAGACATTGAGTTGTATTGGATTGAGGATTAATTCTTGAGGTTATATATCCATTCTGTGATTTCCTGCTAGTGATTTCAATTTTATATCTATCAGTTATGTTTTTGTCATCTATTGACTAGGTTCTGCATTGATTGTGAATAGTGCTGATTCATGTAATAAGGATGTTGTGTGATAAAATTCAGTTTTGCTTACTGTGCTAATTTCCTCTTAAAGTTTAAAGCTGAACAAAAACCAATTTGTTCTTTTCATCTGAATGAATCAAAAATATATATTTTAAGGACAAATCTGTGATTTACAGCACCATTTTTTCTCACCATGTAGCAGAGCAATAGTTGCCTGCATTGTGCTGTTTGTGCTGAAAAAGTAACCAATCCCAACAACAGCTATCATCATCATGCCACTACCTAAGGCAATGCATTATGTCATTTTGAGACCTAACACATGATGTAAACTTTTCCTAACTAAGCATGAGAAGAATCTGTTCAAGTATGAACATACATTCCGTAGAATTACACATACAATATATATTCTACTGCTCAAAAGCAACACTAGGTTTTGTTATGTATAACTTGTGTTGATGTGTGGAAGCAAACTATATAACCACCAAGTAGTTATAAAAGCAGGTATGTTTTAATCAGTGCTGCACAGACACCTAGGTGCAAGGGGGATAGATCCGCCTAACTTGCACGCCGTCAGGAAAAATCGTGCTACAGATATAAGCCAAACTAATACTTAATCAATAGTTTTCCTGGAATTCAGATACATATTCATTACACCCCGAGAGTTCATTAGCATGCAGACCCTCCCCTCTTGCACGTGCATATTGGGTCATGGGATGAAGATTTGTTATTTTCCTCGCGAAGGCTTCTGACCTTTCTAGCTGTAAACTCCTGACCTTTCAGGGGGGCGTCCCCTCAAACCCATTTCTTCTTGCCCTGTGAACGTTTAATCACCTCCCTGCCAAATGTCCTTGGGCCGTTCTCAAACCCTTATCTTTATGGCCTTCATCCCCTTCACTATCCCAGACCAGTGTCTGACATCTCTTATTTTTCGAACAAGCTTTACATTCTCCCTTCTATAAACTATCTCTAACTATTCCCTTCACCCCCCTTATTCTCAGTCACTGTGGAGCTTTCTTGCCTTTTTACTTTCACTTATGGGGCCCTTCTCACCTTTCAGCATTGTTAAATTCTGAGCTAGAAATGGAGTGGCCATGACTCTAGTACTCTTGATTACCTTCTATTATGGTTACATCAAAATATTGCTGGCACATTTTCTATCACTTCTGCTGGGCAGCCAGCACTCCCACAGCCCTGTAAAGATCTCCTCTCCACGTCCTTCCCTGCAGTACTTACGAAACGAACTTCAGGTTTAGGCTCACATCTTAAGCAACATAGTCAGGTGTTTGAATTTGACTGGGAAAAAAAAGGAGAAAGAAGACAGATCCCGGGGAACAGCATCAAAATATGAACTGAGTATTTTGTGTTTGCCTCATGACGTGGACATGTGATGAAAAAGACTAGGAAAATGCCAGATCTAGTTTTTCTTTTATAAAAGTTTCAGGGAAAACCAGTTATTTGCTATATGCTTATTTTAACAATAGCAGAGAGTTAAACTGGAAACCGTGGCAATGCTTCAATAATCAGGAAGCCAATCCTGGAACACTACTTTAAGCAACTATAAAAATATTTTTAATTTGAAATTTTGTACTGGTCAAACATATGTAGAAATAGCTGTTATTTACAGAAAATTCATATATGTTGAGACGAAATAAATATTTCTGAAACAGGAAGACTTGCTTTCACTTTACATGGACTTCTGTGAGATTTCTGTCACCTCCAGGCTCTAGGTAATGTATGTGTTTTTGTTTTCATTTTAGAAGAAAATGCCCTCTACAAGAAAAGCAATGGATTTTCATTTGATTGCAAAATATTTATGGCTTATAAACTAGCAAAACACCATTAAATTACTAACTTGAATAAGTACTTTGCATAACAGAAGTCATATCATTAACTAGTGTTCTTAGAAAAATGGAAATTAACAGCTAGTAATGGATTAAAATCTTTTTATCGATGTCATTTCTTGCTTAGATTCTGTTAGCAATGGTAATTTTAAATGAGTTTAAGGTAAGGGAGAGGAAAGAAGGAAGGGAGGGAGAAAGAAGATAAAGGATAAAAAGGAAAATATACTAATACACAGAAAATGCTGATCAAGACAAAGTGATGACCTTGAACATTTTGTTTGCCCTGGAAGAACACACAGTGGCCATACTAACATTGCAATGGTGCTAACATTGCCATTGTGCTAACGTTACAAGAGCTAGACATTCCTGCTTCAAAGTCTTAGCCAAAAAGACAAAATAAGTGTGGAGAATGTGTTGAAACACAGTTAATGTCAGGAATGTATGACTGAAATAATGATACTGAAAAAATAACAACAAGATTTAGATTGTTCCCAAAGTAATACTTTTTATTTATTTCCATGGAAACTATACAGATACAATGAGTAAAATAGCAGTGTTTAATAGAGCAAAGTAGTGGATACAGAACACTATTTATCAACCTAAATATCACCACTGGCTATGTGTTTTTGCCAGTAATGAACAAGAGCCTGCGTGTTGGCAAATAAAAATCTGCAACAGCAGAGGTGACCAACTCTCACTGCCGCTGCTGCTGAAATACATCATCCACCACCTCACTGTTGATGAGCTCACATCCACTGGTTGTCTCCATAAACATTCAGCAAGCATTGATGAATGCCAATGAATGTCATTTTTTCCTCATGGAGGAACTCAGTGACACACCTTCACTT
This sequence comes from Tympanuchus pallidicinctus, assembly GCF_026119805.1. NCBI lineage: Eukaryota > Metazoa > Chordata > Aves > Galliformes > Phasianidae > Tympanuchus > Tympanuchus pallidicinctus. The sequence continues at coordinate 3,200,411 of NW_026294780.1, read as the reverse complement.
CACATACACTTCTCTGACAGACGCCACTTCATCAGACTTCCCCTCTGTTGTCATCTGTCACAGGGCAGCAAAATGTAATGCATACTGGTGAGAAGGTTCGGCCTCTGCTACTACCATGCCCATCAATATCTTCCTCTGGCATTGAGCCTCCATAATAAAATAGGAGGCATTACTTTCAGATCAGCCCTCAAACAAATATATAAAGATTTATTAAATGTTATTAGGAAGGACTGAAAGGCCATAGATGTGCCAGGAGGAAGGAATGGATGATACTAATGTGCACAGAACATTAATTTCCAAGTTGTTAATTTTAGTTTAGATGTTTTGTAACCACTGCACAAAAGGCATCATTAAAAAGCAATTAATGTTAACACAGTGTTTTGTTTACTGTAATAAGAACATTACATACTGAATAACGATTGGATAATTATACCAGTTGTGATTATTGGTTGAACAGATGGGAGGGTTTAAAAGCAAATTAGAAGAGAAAATTCTGTTATTGAATTTTAATTCTTCTTTATATTTTTTTCTTTGCCACCTTTACTCAGTTAACAATAGGAAGGTTTAACTTCTCATTTCTATATTATTTAATTACAGCAAAAATACAACATTCTTAAGACAGATGGCATGCCAAAATAGGAAATTTCTCAAATTTGGTCTTTATCTTGGTTTGTTGGGTGTTTTTTTTTGTTTTTTTTTTTTTTTTTTTTGTTTGCTTTGTTTATTTCTTTTTAATTATGTCTTTTTCATGGCTTTGTGAATTGAGAAATGTATGAAATATGACAGTTTGATAATAAATTTGATAAAATAATGTTTATTGTCATTGTTACTAGACAAATATATTTTATATGTATACAAAAACTGACAAGTTAGCTATCAGCTATTTTGCTGCTATTTATTTGGCTATAAATGCCATCTGTATTATAGCTTGTAATAACAAATGTACACATCTGTACTTTATGTACAATAACTATTGATTCTTTGGCAGTTCTAAGTGCAATATATCCAATAGTGATCAGACAACTAAGAAAGAAATCTTATATTTTAGAAATGACCTCTGTGTTTTTAGCTACATCAGTTAATTAAGAAGATGTAAGTAAACTATCAGTTACTAATTTGTGAGGAAAATAGATGACTTAGAATGAGTCATCTACAGCTCTAAGAGGTTCAATAATGGAAAAACAAAGAAACAAAAAATGGAACCCACAAAGTTCAAACAGACTCAAATGAAAAACATCACAAGGTTTTGCTTATAATAAAATATAACACTTTGGAGTAATTTTCCACAGTCTCATGGAACAATCATTTAACAAAATGCAGCACCTAGTTGTTTTTATGGCCAATTTCTGTTTCTGCAAAAATGGTTTCCAAACATGAAACTGCAAGTAGTGTCAAAATCTATCAGAAAGTCAAATCTTCCCCAAATATACATATATACTGAGAACAAGTTTGTGTGATCTGAGTACTCTAGGAATAGTTCACGTTCAGTAAAAAACAAACAAACAAACAAACAAATAAATCTCAATTTTCAATCAAGCTAATTGTCAATCTGAATATTGACTATAACAATCAGCTGCATATCTTCAAAATTCTTCTTCAAGACATTGGTGTGTCTATTTGAATATCTAATTACATGACCTGATGATGGTGACATTCTTTCACCTGATAACTCTGATATACAGAGATCTCTGTATTCCTAAAGATGAAGCTTTTTTTTTTTTTTCCTTTAACTATTTGAGTTACTTCAAGAAATAACCATTCAAGCAACACGCCTGCCTCTGCATGCTGTCATTGTTAAAGATACATTTCTAAAGATTTTATAACATTATAAGGCTAGGAGGCACTTGAACATACCACCTGAATCCTCTGAATTCTAAAAGATTACTTAAATAAATGTGCCATACAACAGAAATAGCTGGAAATATAAATGAAAATTGAATTCTGATTTTTGTTTCCATTCTTTACGCTTTCAAGTACAAGGGAAAATATTTTCATGGTGCTCTACAGAATTTCAGACTGTTTGAGATCCAGCAGCTAACCAGACACATTGAAACACAGAACAGTAACAGGCATTTATATTTAATCGATCCTATTGAGCCAAGAACAATATATTAGAGATTAACTCAATTTTTCTGTGACAGAGGTGTTAACTGGGTGAATGGGATCGATCAGCAATAAGATGAAATGTAAATTGTTGTTAAAGCTCTGCTACCAGCCGAGCAACTAAAAGAGAGAAGTGTGATGAAATGAGTATGGTTATCCAGCTGAAAAACATTCTGCTCATTGTGCTGCAGAGACTACTAATGTGTTCTCACTGATTAGCCAGGAAGAAAAAAATCTTCACTTGGAAAATGTGGATCTTTCATCTCTAGCCTGATTTTGTGAGAGAATATGGGGGTACTTCTGTAATTCACCATTTCACAGTTTGTTATGTAAGCATGGAAATCAGTAAGTCTGGTGTCAGTCTGGTGTCTGGTATAAGGAGAGAAAGTCCTAGGATCTGCTAAGGTCATAGATCTGAAATAAAACTATCATACCAAGAAGCATAACAAAAATCTCAGTACAGCTAACTGTATGAATGTTTGTCCTCCTCAGGTTTGAGTGTCCTACTGGAGAGGTATCAGTCATGGTCTCTATGCTATTTTTATGTTGCACTTTCTGGAGGTTATGTCCTGTCCAATATTCCAGATGATTTACTCCATAAAATTTCAATCAAAATTAGTAATATGGCTCTGGCCCTATCTAAATATTTTGAACTAACCTGGCTTATTTCCCTTGAAATAAATGAAGAAATGATCAAATGAGTGTATCAGCTGGCTAATCTGATATGATGCTCACCCTCAGCAATCTGCTGTCAAGGACAGTCAACAAGATGATGATTTGAGCATGATAAAGCTTCTTTTGTGGAATACTGTGATCCAAACATAGATACACAGTTGAAGCTTAATTGCAAGTCTAACAAGTTTAAAAAAAAAATAAAAATCTTTATAAGGAAATTTGTTTGTGTTGACTTTACAAATTAGCCCTAATAAAATAAAAAAAAAATCTAATGCCTAACATCTTAATCTGATATTTGCTTGGAACTGAAAGAACATCTTTATAGAGACAGGGCATCTCAACACCTTCTACAGTGGAAAAGATTTCACTCTCAGTGACTCAGGTTTTGCCAGTAGAAAATACTTTACTTTAGAAAAGATTCTGAACTGGATTGCTTTGAATGTTCCATTATAACATTCTTTTGTCAGCAAATGTAATTGTAAGAACACTCAAGAAATGATTGTATCATATTCAAGACATATCAAGTGTAAGTAAAAGGAAGAAGAAAAATGAGAATCTGTCCTCCAGAATGGAAAAAAAAAAAAAAGACTGATAGAAGATAAATATCTCTACTAAAGGTAGAAAACGACTTAAATAGTAAGAAAAAAAAATGTTTCCAAGTTTCATTAATTCTTTTTTTTTTTTTTTTTTTTTTTTACAAGATGGAATTTCTTTTAGTCATTTAATTATTTTGTCAAGAATAGCTTGTTCATCAGCAGGAGTTATTTTAGCAATCAACATTTAGGAAACCTGAGAGTGCAGCACATCCTATAACTGAATAAAGGTAGGCAATTTCTTGCATTTTTTTCATTTCAAAATGTTTAGAACTTGGAGACACTTGAATCATAAAGCAATGCTCTATTCCTCTCTTCTTTGTCTGAATTACAGACAGTAACGTATGACTTTGAAAGGAAAGGAAAATGGAGGCAAGTGAATTCAGATGTGATTTGTTATCATAAAAAAAAAGGTGAAGGATTTTAAACTAAACCTCAAAGTATGAGACTGATCTTATTTAGGATTTAGGATTAAAAGCAAAGAAATACAAGAACAGCTATATAGAGTGGGTCCATTGTCCATCTATTGTAACATTTCTGAAATATTCATTTTGCATCCTGGATTATGACTGCCTCAGATATCTGAGCAGGTATGCACTAATGCAGAAGGCAACATTCATCATGATACATAAAAGAAACCAATGTGGAAATAGTGTAGTAACATCTAAGCACTGTCATTTTCAGGTTGCTGAAAGTAAACCACATGTTAGATGGTATATTTGTCAACCATCTGGCGTCAGGCAGGTTTGCCATCTATTTTCTCTGATTTTGCTATAGAGTAATAAGGAGATCTATTAAATGAATTTTATTAATAAATGTAATAAAAGTCAGAGAAGAATTTTAAAATAGACGTGAAATGCTCAAGAATATATATGTTACTTGAGTGCAGATATTCTGCCCTAAGCTATCAAAAATGTTTTTCTAATGTTATATCCAAACAGAAGTCCCTATTGGCAGGATAACAATACAACCTATACTAACAGAGGAACATATCATACCAAGAATGACAGTTACAAGTCCATAGACCACTCTTTCGAAGTCATGTCTGCTGTAAACTATAAGACACTGAACTGAAACCTCATTTTATACATATTTATACATATACCTATGTGTATATATAGCTGTATTCAAATCTATATATGCAAACTTTGCACATGCATGTATCAATGAATTAAATAGATAATAGAAAATATATCAACAAATGAAACATTTCAAAGGCATATCATGGAATCCTGTTTTCCCTACCTTTTCTCATTTCTTTCTTCAGGAAAGTAGTTTTGTAGTTATGTAGTTACCTCAGGTCACCAGTGCTCTAGATTAATAGCAAATTTCTGTATCTCTTATCTTATTACCTGAAACTTTTTTATCCACAGAGAAACCAGAATGCAATTAAACAAAAGGTACAAAGATACCTCAGGAAGTTCTGTGGGCTAAAACAATTTATCAGAATAAGATGTTTTCCAAGTGATTTATGCCTCAGACCAAACACTGGCAATACTTGCTGTGCTCCCAGCCCTTTAAGGAGACAAAAGAGCAAATCTGCCAATCTAATACACAGTTTTGTGACTAGCATGCATGGAGAGTTGTTGCATTAGAAACAATTTCACAGCAGTTTCCAATTTCTGTTTTATGTAGCAGTTTAATGTTTTTTTACTACCTCTGGTTTGCTATTAAATACAATCTAGAAGCTATTTTTTAAAATAAAATACTTTAAAGAAAACATTTAATATAATTCCCCTTTATTGTACAAATGGAAAATGCTTTAACTGAAATAAATTCATATTCTATTGAAAGTAGAGCCAAATTCTTTGTTTTTCTGTTATATGATGGAAGAGAAAAATGGAAGACTAAGAATATTAATGGATTGATAGATTTACTTACATTGTACTGTAGTAGCAATGAAATTTATTTATTTGTTTGTTTGTTTGTTTTCTTTATCCAAAAGGAATGGATAAGTTCTGATCTTTCTCATTTATTGGAACTGGAATTGGTGGGGAGGGTCTGAGTGACTAACTGGAATGTGTTGGGATTTCCTGGATTTCAACAATTTCTTAGTTTAGGAAAAGCTTGTATACCAAACTGAAAAGTAAATCTAGCATAATAATGTGACTGGTTCTAAGTCATTTTTGAACATATATAATTTAGCACTACTACATTTTCTTCATTTTCCACTATACTGAAACATAATCACTCATTACTTGAAAAACCTGAGTTACATGGTAAAGATCCAAGTTTTCTCCCAACTTTCCTAGTACAGTAACTTGATATGGAGAAGATACTTCTGTTTTTACAGTCGGTTCTGAAATTAGAAACATCTTACATTATATCCACCCATCTTCTATGCTCCAACCTCAGACGCCATTTATAGCTAAATGAAGGACTGGCCTTTGGAATTAATTTAGCATATTATGAGAATATAGGCCACTAGAGCTATAACTGTTTGTTGCTCCTCCATTTCACCCTACTAGACATATTGAGATATAATTAATTAATAATATATGGTGAAAATAAAATAATTAATATTACATCACATTAGTTCTATATCACTGACGTGATAGATGTCACTAGAGTCCACATAATGGTAATACCCGTTTTGTAACATAAATTATTTCAACAACAACAACAAAAAAAAGTATAGAAATAGTGTATACGAAGAAAGTATTATTGGATTTATATTTGATTACATGTCGCCTGGAAGTCTGACTGGAGATGTGAAGCGGGTAGGTGACATTACTAACATGGTTGCTTACCTTTGTTATAAACCAGCAAAACAACATAGCAGGATTGTAGGAGGCTGCAAACAATCCTGAATAATCCTGAATCTTAACTTTTTCCTTTTCATTATTTGTTTTCAAATGAGTTTTGTCTTCAAACTTATCAGGCTTCATGAAATGCATAGAATTTGTTAAGTAAGTTCTAGGATTTGGACTTCATTTTTGAGTGAACAAAAACAATGAGATCTTGTGATTGGACTATGTGATATAAATAACAAATTTACAGGGATTCCCATCAAGAAAGAATATGTCTGTGTCAAAAATAACACAAGCCAGGTCTAGATTAAGCCCCTGCGGTGATACTCAGCCTGAAAGCTGCAATCTATTTACCATTTTCTAGGCTTTCAATACAGCTTTACAATACAGACTGACCATAAAGTTTTCTCAAGAAAAGAGAAAGTTGTTATTCTATTTCAGTCTTTCTGTTACCTGGCTGATGGTGTTCTGTAGGCTTAAATGAGGATCCTTTACACTTGCCAAACACAGTTTTAATTGCTTCCAAAATGCATAGTTCAATGGTATTCTCTCTCTTACCGGAGCAATACTTCTTCTTTGCTCAAAGTAACACCAGAAGAAAATTAACTCTATCCCAGCCAAAACCAGTAGAAGGCAGTTGTGGCAGATAGTCATGAATCACAAAACAAAATATGTCATATCTCTGTAAATGCAGAAGATTATACAAATGACACTGACTGCAGCTGTGATAACATTAAGCTTGCCAGATCTCGCAGTCAGATGCTAAGGTTTCTGTGAGTACTGGGATTACAATTTGCTATGACTACTGTCAAGCTGGCTCTAAAACAGCTTTTGGGAAAACAGATACTTATCTCTGTCTTTTGTGAGGCAATAAAAAAACAGCAAATAAATCTCACTGCTTACGTACTTTCCTGTTGTGTTCCATGTGTTCTATATGTACAAATGTGTTTAGATGAACATTGTGAGTTTGTTAAACATATATAAAACACAAAGCAAATTCTGTATTAAAAGGCCCTCAAAACCTCATTCTGATAATGTCCAGTTATTGTTTCTCTGTTCTGCCTTAAGAATGACAGAGGTTTCCAAAGTAAATGCACACAAACAACAAATCAGAGAGTCACCACATTTCCACTTACATCCTTCAGTGTATACCTGTGTATTTTTTAACATAGGCTATATAAATATTAACAAATATTTATAAATAAATGATGCCAACATACAAAATTATGAAAATTATTCCTTTAAAATCAACTGTAAACATTCTTGTTGATAAGCTGCCTTGTACAAATTTCCAAGGTAATATAAGAGGCTGTTAATATGAGTTATTGTAGTTCTCTTAAAGATTTATTTTTTAATATAAAGTTTTATACTGTGTCAACTTAGGGACATGGAAGAGATTATATTCCTATAACATCTGGAGAAGATACCTGTGGTTTTTTTCTCTCTCTTTCTACATATATATACATATGTACATAAAATAAAAATAATAAAATACATGTAATAAAATAAATGATACCTACACTTTCAACAACAGATCAACAGATGACTCAAGTATGGGGACAGAATAGATAAAGAAAGCTTGAAATTTTGGATGCAATTTCCTCCTCACATCATTTATACACCACAACCTGCCATGGTAGCACAAGACTGTTACTATGCATATTCTGTGTAGTTTAAGGTGTCATTGAACTAATTTGTTTTACAGCAACACTTATAAGCCACACCCAACTTCAGAATCAAAACAACACATATTGTTATATGTATACTATTTTTTAAATTATTATTCATTACAATTGTAATTTAAGTTCATTAGAGCATCAACTTCTTAATGCCTATATATCTTATAAATACATAGAAGTTGATACAGAAGACAAGAGCATAAAAGCAAGAAAATATGTATACTATATACATACATTTATCCTCAGTGAAATAAAACTTTATTTGATAATACAAGGGCTGTTCTGAAAGTAATGCCTCCTGTTTTATTTTAATGGTCCACAATGTCAAAGGCAGATGTTGGTGGTATGGCAGTAGAGAGCAAACCTTCCAACCAATATTCTATTACATTTTGTTGTCATTCTAAAGGTGGCAGCAGAGTAGTCTGACAAAATTGTATCTGATCTGAAAGTGTGAATGAAGCAAAGATGTAGTATCGAATTTTCCTACATAGAAAAAAATGACACCATTGACATTCACTGACATGTGCTGAATGTTTATGAAGACCAAACAGTGAGCTCAGTGAAGCAGTGGATGGTGTGTTTTTTCAGTGACAGTGGCAACAGTGGGTCATCACCACTGGTGCAGATTTTTATGAGTGCAGCATGCAGACTTTTGTTCATTACTGGTGAAAATGCACAGCTAATGGTGGTGACATTGTTAAGTATTCTGAACATGTCTCTGTACTTTACTACTTTTCCTTTGTTCATTTTGATTTTCACTAAAATCTTACCAGAAATCACAACAGTTATTTTTATGTTAAAAGTTGAAAGCTTAATCTTTCTGTGTAAAATACTAAATGAATGTTCAAGTCATTAAATGTGTGCTTTTCCATTACTAAAGTATGCAAGTCTTTGTGTCTGATAACACCAAGAAAGTGAGATGTTTCCACAAATATTGAACAAGGAAAAAGGAAGGGTTACACTAGGAAAATATAATTTCTATTTTCTAGTTGGAAATTAGTAATATACTGAAGAATGCAATTTATCTCTATCTGACAAGCGCTTAAGTCTGTGTCAAAGTAGCAGATTTTTTCAATAAATGCATTTGCTGGAGTACTTAGATATCATGCCCAACTTCACAGATCATACCAGAAACAAAATCTGAACAATTTCAATACAAACCCACAGAATTCCTCTCCTTATTAAGACAGTTATTTTAGACAATAGTCCTTGAAGATAGAAAAAGCATCATAAAAGTGGAAAAGGTATCGTTAGGTAAGAAAACCTAATTAAAAACTACCATTAAATATCTCATGTCTCTGATAAATTTCATCTCCAGAATTCTTCTTAAAAAATTATTCGTAACTCCTGATGTTGCATAAGAAGTAGATTTTACTTGTACATATACATTAAAAGTATAATCTTCAAGCTGCAAAGTCAAATGCTCAAAAAAATTGTGAAAGATCAAATTATGCATGTTACTGTAAAACTCCTTAAGTGCATGACCACCATAGTATAGTTATTCATTATGCTGTCAACACTGAAATCTTCTTAATGTTAGACTTTGCAATATCAAGAATTGAGGGTGAGGTCTATTGTTCAATTTCCTTGGTCAAATCAGACATAAAAACTCATGCTTGGAAACAAGGGTTTCTTTCATGTCATGATAAAAGCACCATTAATATAAGTAAGTTTCATAGAGCATATATTTACCACTTGATTTACTAGAATACGTTGACACTGAGATCATTAATGTAGGATTAAAGAGAGAACATTTGGTATGCAATTCCCATTAGCATTTATTGAGAGCACAGACAGAAAAGGACTGAGAAACCTTGGTATCATTTCAAGTTCTAACAAGTACTACCCATATATGACAATTCATAGACTCATTCCTTCATTTCTTAAAATGTTTGTCCCTTCTGCTCCTTTTTTCCAAATCCTTTTTATATCTTTCTTACATTTTTGATTAGCTATTTCAAGCCCCAGTTTACTATGGGTTTTTTTCTGCTTCAGTTTCTTACCTTTTTTTTCCCCCATTCATTTCATACTTGTCTTCTCTGAGTCACATTTCCTCTTTCTGTTACTCTACTACATTTCAAGCCCTGTTACAAAAGTAGGGAAAAAAACTAGAATTTTGAGAAAGAAAAGTAATAGCTAGTTTTCCCTTACAATGTTGGAACAAAATACTTTCCTTTATTCTAATCCATAAGGGTGTTTTGTTTGTTTGTTTGTTTGTTTTATTTGCTTGCTTTTGGTTAGCCTACGACCAAGAAATTTCAGTCAAAATGGCTGAAGTTTGGCAAAATTACAAACAAAAAAATCAATTTCTTAAAAATGAAACTGATGGGCAATGTTATTGATTAGTCATTCTATGCTCATTTTGTTCATCTGCCTCCTCTTTTTCATCTTTAAAACAACTAAGAAAAAAAATGAAATTGACTTTTGTAAAAATTCTGTGTTTGGATCTCAGAGGAAAGAGGCTACTTAAAACCTGTGCATTAACATCTAGAACATAGGATTAGGTATATAACTTCACTGGAAACCTCTAAAAGCCAATTATCCAGTGCTCACTCCATAGATGTAAATCTTTGTCATCTATGTGTGTTCTAAAAAGTGAACTTTTCAGTTGAGTTTTACAACTCAGACTGACCAACATTTCCAGATTAACTACTGGAGACAAAAGTCCAAACATAAAAAATAGCATTAAATCAGACTGAAAATTGTCGGTGATACTCTCAGCTTTCAGTTCTTAATTTCAGATATCTTGTTTCATCATCTTATGTTTATTCCCTGCAATATAATTCTTGAAATTTAACTTCCTTCACTCTGTAAGCAGTCCATCAAGCAACCAGCATGTACAGATAGACAAGCATATCTTCTAAGACCTCTGTGCCTTGCAATTGGTTCACTGCACACTAATGGCTTTTTTGATATTAAGGTCTTTATTTGAGTTTTTGAGGTCTGTGCTTGCTGCAGATTTATACTCTGCATCTCCAATGTGGTAACATAGAAAAGCTGGGGAAAAAAAAACAAAAAACAACAGCAATGGAGCCACAGCACCATCAAGTGACAGTTACCTCTGTCACTGTAAATTCTACTTCATGAGTACATTTAAGGTGGTCTCACTTTTCCTCTCTCACTCTCTGTGCCATAGGAAGTGAAGGACTACCTTTGTAAATAAATAACAACTGCATAAATAATTAAATTTAACTTTTAAAAATTATTACTTTATTTTAAATTGAGCTTTCTTCTACAACGCCTTTTGAACTATGTGTTTTGGAAACACTATGACGTATTCTGCTCAGGTCATGTGTCAGAAGGCTGCAGTCAAGTGACTGCATTTCCTTTCCAGTCACCTCTGCTCTGAAGATAAAGTTAGGCAAACTATTTAATATTTCTGAGCTTCAGTTTTCTTGAATGAAGTGTGTAGATTCTTGCTTTAAGTGCAGATATACTAATGAAAGACATTATATTAAGGAATTATGTACATCAAACTCCTTTTTCCATTTTGTTCTTTCTTTTCCATTTCTATAAAGAAATTGTGGGGAACAAACTGATAATAGCATCATGAGTAATCATGCAGAGACGAATAAGTATATTCACAGAAGCATTCTGAAACTCATGGTAGCATCCCTACTACTGTCCGTGTTCCACCAATTCTACAAGGCAAAGAATAGTTCATGTAGTTGGAAGTCATTGCAGGAATCAAGTGCAGATGTGCATAAATTCTTTGATCAAAACTGAAGAAAATGATAGGAAAGGAATTATGTTTGGCTTTTGTGTTGAGTGGAAAGTAAAGGCTTTTCTTTGTCTAATTCTTACACAGTCTGGTGTTTTCTAGACTTTGATTCCTTCTCTGATTACCTACGCCAAAACACCTTTGAGCAGTGTTTTCTCAGGACAGCCAAATCAACCTTTGAAACTGCCTTTTTTTCTCATACAGTCTTTCTGTTCAGAGCAAAGGACAGGAAAATCAGCGAAAATTACCTTCATGTAATACTGAGATTCTTCCAGGTGGAATTTAAACCTAAGTCTACACTATTTTTTGAATAGCAAAGCTCCTTCATAAATGTCACATATATGATATAACAGGATATAATGCAGGAGAAAATTTTATTGGAGAAAATAATTATATTAGAAAATAATCTAGAAATAGATTTTATTGTACATATAAGTGTATATAGAGCTATATATTAAAAATGTGTATATATATGCCATAGACTTATGTATAATAACACTGTATTGGTGGCTTTTTCCTTTGTTACTTGTATTAGTTTTCCAAGCACAGTCACTTAATAGTGGAAAGTGAGTAAGGACAGCATAAATATTTCATTCAAACACCAGAGCCAACTCAGGAACTGGATGTTTGCCACCATTTATGCTCATCCTTGATATTGTAGAAGCCAAAATGAAAGAGAGAGTAATTTGAGTTAATGGTTGTTAGACTATCAGTAAGTAAATAGTGTCAGACATTAACTGGATTCCTGAGGCCAAAATCTGCAACTCTGTTAATGTCCCAGACAGTCTGACTGAAGTCACTGGGTATAATCAGAATCAAACCGTAGACCTTCCCTTGTGGATGGGGACCTGGCACTGTCTAGGTAAGTGATGTTTGGAACTCTCCAGAAATACACATGGCTCCAGCCATGTATATTCAGCTGACACAAAGCCCTCAGTGACAACTGCAAATGAAAATAGGCCTTGCCTAAGCCATTGTGTTTTACACAGTGTTTTGCAAATGAAGAAAGATATCAGATTGCTGAAATAAAATTTTTATTAAAAATAAACCAACAAACTCAGTTTCTTTATCCCTTGGGAAAATATTGATGACAATAAAACAGATTAGTACCCAGATTCCAAAAACTCTTAGTGTCGATTTCTGAAATATTCTTTCCTCTCTCTGTTCAATCTGTCCGTACATCTGATCCCAAAACATGGTTTTTGATTTTTATATGGTTGGTGAGATGTAAACTAATATATTTTCTCTGCTGGAGCTAAAGAATTCAGTGTAGGAAAAAAGGTGATTAGATCTCTAAGAACTCTGTGAAATAAAAGTTAAAGAATTTCCTGAGACAGTAGCCTAGGAAAATACAACATTTCTTCATCTTGAAGTCCACAAGATACCCCAACATCTCCACAGTGTTTAATGTTTAACAGTTTAATGGAGTGGTAAGGCCTCACTGTTACAACCACCCTCCTGCCTAAAACTTCGTTCTGTTTTGAAGCTGTTAACTTTTTATCAAAAATTATCTGTTGAACTTTCACACTAGACTTTTTTAAGTAAAAAAAAAGTTATTTTATTTGTTTGTATGTTTGTTTGTTTTTTAAATATGTCAGTGCTCTGGGAGTTCAGTAATAACCACCTTTCTTGAAAGGCCAGTCTCAGTTGCCTTTGCAACATACCAATTTTATATTAAGACACCTAATGTTGCATGTCATATTAAAGAAAATGACTTGCAGTGCTGAGGAGAACCCTGTTGCATCTGTCACTATTTTCTCCTCTGATACTTGTATAGCTCTGATAATGTGTGTAATATGAAAGTTGTAATCAGGTTGACTTCATTTTATTGCCTCTCAGTTTGGAATCTTGTATATGCTATGTGTACAATATGCTGTTCTGTCTCAACATCCCAAGCAGCAATTTGCCACCAAAGCCACCCTAAAAAGCATCCCCTTAAAAAGTTCTGGTTTAATTCTGAAAGGTTATGTTGTTGCTTGTTTAGGATATCCGAGACAGCAACAGTCAAAATTGGAAATTAACTCTGGATTTTAATCTGGTAACTCAATGAATGATAAACCATTAAGATATATATTTTAGTGGGTTTTTTTTCTTTCATTTTTTCACAGTGAAGTTATTTTGACCTAAAAATGTGAATGCTAAATTTGTGATCACTGTGCTTCTGCATGTCTTTTCCTACCAGGGTGAAAGTGGATTGAAAGATCCTTTTAATCCCTGGGGAATAAGGTCCATAATAGTATTTTATTTAAGTGTGATTGAATGCCAGTTTCTTCAGCTTTTATCATGAAGTCTCTAGAGATATGATATTTTACAGATGCTTATTTTTATAAGCCAGAACTTTGAGAGGGCCCACAGCATATATTTCTCAGTGAAATTTTGAGTGGCAGAGTGACAATCACCTTTGCGTAATACATTCCAACCATAAGACATATGTAGTTCCCTTTCCTAAATGCCACACTTCTGATGGGGCTAAATCCAAGACTTACACAGGTACTATAACAATGAGTTTTTCAACAGCTTACTTTTACAGTGATGGCTCAAAAATAGAATTAAGAGTGCTAAATTCAAGTTTGTAGCCAATAGCCTTAGAGCAGGTATGCCACCACAAGATAACAGAAAATGCCATGCACTGGAAAGAAGCTTAAAGCTTCATGATACTCCATGCACAGTGGAGAGCTGTAGGATGGTTGTTTCTTTCATGTTTTGAACTCCCCTTTCTGAAAATAGGTATAAGTGGCCTCTGCTATGCTGATAAATTCCTTGTGATGTGAGAATGAAAAAAAAGATCCACTATGACTGGTGGCCATTTCCTCAGGTCCTCTTTGTTGGCAGGGAGAAGAGGCCAAACCCATCCTCATCACAACCTCCCTTCAAGAAGTTATGTAGAGTACAACGAGCTCTCCCCTGAGCCTTCTCTTCTCCAAACTAAACAATCCCAGCTCCCTCAGCTGCTCTCATAAGACTTGTGCTCCAGACCCCCCACCTGTTTTGTTGCTCTTCTCTGGACATGTTCCAGGGCCTCAATGTCTTCCTTGTAGTGAGGGGCCCAAAACTGAGCACAATACTTGAGGTGCAACCTCAAGAGTGCTGAGTACAGGGGAATGATTACCTCCCTGCTCCCGCTGGCCAAACTATTTCTAATGCAAACCAGGATGCATTGACCCTCTTGGCCACCTGGGCACATTGTTAACTCACATTCAGCCAAGCATCAACCAACACTCCCAGGTCTCTTTCCTCTTCACAGTCATCTAGCCACTCATTCCCAAGTCTATAGTGCTGCATGGTGTTGGCCCGATACTTGGCCTTGTTGAACCTCAGCCCATTCACCTCAGCCCAGTGACACAGTGAAGGGCCTCCCTTCCCCCAGGCAGATCAACACTACCTCCCAACTTGGTGTCATCTGCAGGTGTCAGTTTACTGAGATTACACTCAATTGCCTCATCTAGGTCATCAGTAAAGATATTTAACAAGATGGGCCCCAGTACCAACCCTTGAGGAGTCACCACTTGAAATGGGTTGCCAGCTGGATTTAACTCCATTAACTACTACCTTCTGGGCATGGCCCTCTAGCCAGTTCCTTACCCAAAGAAGAGTATACCCGACCAGAGCATGGGCAACCAGTTTCCTCAGGAGAATACTGTGAGAGACTGTGTCATAGGCTTTGCTGAAGTTTGATAGATAGACTGCATCAACAGCCTTTCCCTCATCGACCAGTCTGGTCACCCAGTCATAGGAGGAGATGAATAGAAGGTAAAGCATGTGCCTTTCATGTGCCTACAAGAGAGAAATACTGAAACTGATCTCTATTGTAGAGAGATCCGAATACTTTTCTCTGCTTTGTGTAAGTTTGTTTACGTCAAACCTTTGCTTCTGAAGGGAACTTCTTTCTTCTCCACATTTGCAGTGTCTTGGCTCATGCATAGAACAAGCAAGTTAGAGGCCTCCTAAATAGAAAAAAGATTGGTGATTGGTAGTAACCAATATGGCTTAACCAAGGGCAAGTCATGTCTGACAAACTTGGTGGCCTTTTATGATGGATTTATGGTGCCAGTGGATAAAGGAAGAGAAACTGACATCATCTTCATGGACATCTGCAATGCATTTGACACTGTCCCATGCAACATTCTGGTTGCCAAACTGGAGAAAAATGGATTTAATGGACTAACTGCTCATTGGATAAGGAATTGGTTGGATGGTTGCACTCAGAGGGTAGCAGTAAACAGCTGTCTCACTCCAATTTATAGGAGGGAGAGGAGGTTCTTTTAATATAACATACCCGGTGTGAGATTAAGAAACAACGGTTCAAATGTTGGTCCAACCAGTTCATTATAAATCCTAATCAGGGAGACGGGGAAGGGAAGAATGGCAACTATTACAAATTAGGGTAATGGGGAAGGAAAGGACAGCAATAGAAAAGATAGGAAAGAAGCAAAAATTGCGTAAAGCAGAGATAGGAACCACCAGGATCCAGCAGCAGTCCCTTTGTGTGCCGTTACGAAGGTCCGAGGCAAAATTGCAGCAGGGGGAGAGCACCAGCATTGTGGCCAGCCTTGGGCAGCAAGCAGGTAGCAGGAAGAAGTTGCAGAGCCAATCCAAGAGGAAGCAGCAGGACTCAGGTAGCAGGCCCAGGAGAGTCTGTCAACATGCAGGAATTCCGTAGTGAGGAATCATGGCTGACACCTATCCTCATGGTTGTTGTTTCCTCTTTTAACCTCCTTTTTTTCCTGCCTAGGTGACATCCCTGTGTGCTTGAGCGAGAGTCATGTGAGTACCCCCTGAGATGGCCATCTTCCTTGAGACAAGTCCACACAAAAGACCGCTTCATGGCCATTAAGGTGCGGCTTATCTCTCTCTTTTGTTGCCCCTGGCCTTGTCCATCTGTGTCCCTCAGACAAAGGATTTTGCAACCCTTGCCCAGGACTTGTCCATCAGTGTTCTCCAGACAAACGATTTCTCAACCTTTGCCCAGGTTTGCTAGAACTTGTTCATCTGTGTCCCCAGTGAGCTTTGAGGTAATGATGTAAAAGAATAATATCTTACAATACCTTAATGTCCAATCGGTGATGAGTGGCATTCCACAGGGATTGGTGCTGGGACTGGCATTATATAACATCTTCGTAGGCAACATGGACAGTGGGATCATGTGTACTCTCAGAAAGTTTGCAAATGACACCAAGCTGAGTGGTGCAGTTGATACCCTAGAGGGAAGGGATGCTATTCAGATGTCCCTGAGCAGGTTTGAGAGGTGGATCCACGCTAACTTCATAAAGTTCAACAAGGCCAAGTGCAAGGTCCTGCATCTGTATTGGGATAATCCTAAATACAGATTCAAGCTGGACAGAGAATTCTTTGAGAGCATCTCTGAGGAGAAGGATTTGGGATACCAATTGATGAGAGATTCAACATGAGTCAGAAGTGTGTGCTTGTAACCCAGAAGTCCAGCTGTATCCTGGGTTGCAACAAAAAAAGTTTGATCAGCAGATCAAGGGAGGTGATTCTTCCCCTTCTACTCTGCTCTTGTGAGACCCTACCTGGAGTACTGTGTACAGTTTTGGAGACTCTAACACAGGACAGATAAGGAGTTGTTGGAGTGGATACAGAGGAGGGCCATGAAGATGATCAGAGGGCTGGAGCACCTCCTCTATGGGGGCAGGCTGAGAGAGTTGGAGCCTCTCAGCCTGGAGCCTGGAGAAGAGAAGGCTCTGGGAGGACCTTATGGCAACCTTCCAATACCCGAAGGGGGCCTACAGGAAAGCTGATGAGGGACTTTTTATAAGGGCATGTAGCAATGGGATGAGGGGAAGTGCTCTTAAACTGGAAAAGGATTGATTTGGACAAGATATTGGGAAGAAATGATTTACTGTGAGGGTGGTGAGACACTGGAACAGGTTGTCCAGCGAGGCTGTGAGTGCCCCCTCCCTGGAAGCATTCAAGGCCAGGCTGGATGAGGCTTTCAACAGTCTGGTCTACTGGGAGATGTCCCTGCCTGTAGTAGGGGGGTTGGAACTAGATGATCTTAAATCTCCCTTCCAGCCTACGTCTATACCTGGAATTTTCCTATTGAAGACTGTCTGCATGCGAATTAGCATGTAGAAATATGACAACCTATTAACATTCCTGAAGTTTTTAAGTGCTCTAAAAGCTTGCTTTCAGGATAAAAATGTAAAAAAGAGAGATTTCAGAAAGCTTGAATGTGCTCATTTTTTAGAATTTTTCTCCTCAGGCAATTCTATGAAAATGGTACATACAGAAAGGAATTATTACCATTATTATAATTATTATTGTTTAATAAGGAGAATATAAACATGTGGATGTGTTTGGATCTTGTTGTTTCCGTTAAGTGGCCGTTGGATAACACTCAGAGTGTTAGACTGGCAAAACTGTGCCTCAAAGAGAAAAGCAAACCATACTCAGCATTTTTAAGGCATTGTTTTGATACCAGGTGACAATAGCTCCTTTCTAAAAGAGAAAGAGAAGACTGTTGTACTGATATTTCAGCAGATACCAGCCCTCCTACAGCTGCAGACTCCCATGGTACAATATGCTTCACATTGTCAAAAATGCTGAAAATGACTAAACGTATCTCTGCATGTTCCTTCTTACCCATGCTATTACCAAGCCATAGGGAGGGAGGACAAAGAGCAAATTCCATTCAAAGCAAAGAGGTGAGATTATTCAGTTCATTACTTTTACTGTCACTGAGAATACTGTATGCCTTCTTCACAGTGGGCTTATTCCATCTTCAATGCAACACCACTGTGTATTGGCAGAAGTGTATTCACCTGCTGGGCTACAAGGCTAGCCAATGGCTCTAGCACAAATCAGATTTATTTATCTTAGCCAGCAGGTATGGAGGATTAACATTCCTCTATATTTTGAGTCTGAAAATGATAGAGTTGATTCAAAGAACACCCTGAAAATTCACATCTTTCAAGCTGTAATGGGATATGCACACTTACATTCCTTTTGACTTTCTGTTGGCGTGAAGTCGTAGATGGACAGTTAGATCACATGAGTGGGGATGGGGAAATCGTATTAGCAGGATTCACTAGCATTGCTCAGACTGTGTTGGTTTTTACTATCAAAATTTTCGACACTAACTTCTCAGACCAGTTTCATTCATCAGTTAAATATCTTTAAAAAACATCACCACAATAAAATGTGTTTATATTTTTGTTCCTGGTTTATGCTGATGGGGTAATTGTTTTCAATAGACTTAGTCTACAGTAAAAATCAGCACCATAGTAAGTACAGATCTTTGTCTATGATGATCAACAATATGCCACAACAATATAAAGTGTTTTCTAAATAGCTAACTATATATTTTAGCCAGTGAGATATCTTTCTGTCAAAATGTAAGATTACTATTACATTTTTTGTAGCCATCTAATTTCTTTTGCTTTGCATTTCTCTGGACTATTCAAGATTTAAAATTTCATTTAAAAAACAGGACACTGTGCTATAGCTGTCAATTATGAATTTTAATGATCATAAAATAATACATACATGCAATAAATATATTCCAAGAACAGCAATAACTTAAGATGTATTTTATAGTAAAGCAAACTTTATGAATTTCAAGTGATTATATTTTGGAGTAATTTTTATTTGAATTTATCCAACAAAATATTTCATGACAGAAATACATCATGGGAATTGATAGCTCTGCCTGAAAATGTGGAAGTTGTGTTTTTTTCCTGGAAGGATGCATTGGAATTATGAAGGAATATACCCCATTACTTGAAAAGTCTCAGTGGAAAAGTAGTTAAAGAGAAGAAAATTTGTTTAGTGAACTGGAACAGAAAATAAAGGATACAATTTTGGGTAAAAAATGGCAAATGAGTGTACACTGTCAGCAGGGAAAGAATGTGAAGCTGAGATAAAGGAAGAGCCAGACTGAAAGTAATATAGATCAATATTGATCTCAGTAGATATAGATCAAGCCACATTAGTTTAAGTCCTGATCCTAATCTGAAGTAAAAGCAGAGTTATAGTTTTGAAGGATCTTGAATGAACTGGGCCCTTTACACAAAGCCAGTCTCTGGACTCATTACATGCAAAGTAAATCTGATTCTTAACTTGCTGTTTCGAATCTCCTTATGGAGTTCTTCTGAACAAATACATTCAAATCCAAAAGTTGTCACACAGGAAAGTGACAGAATATCATTGATTATCACAAGGGTACCTGCATCCACTCTTTTCTTAGGTATTTAATATACGTAGATCCAGAAAGAAGACAAAATTTTTCTTCTTTGTATATTTATCATAAAATTTTGCAAAAATAAAAAATCTAGATATGATTCATACTGTGAAATAACCGCAACATACCACTACCTTGTCTTCACAGGCCCTGCAAAGTTCTTAGAAAAGAATCAGATGGAAAGGAGAGGTTTATACTTCAGCTGAAAAATATATTGCACTATCCCAGAGTTTAGAAGTGATTGGTTTGGGACTTTATATATCTTCCATCATTAGTCAATAATTTCAACGTGTTTAATAATGTGTTCAATAATTTCAATGTGTTGGTAACAAACATCTAACATTTTCTGTGACATAAATTGTACATACAATTATGTGATCCTATCTGAGTAAAAAGCAAAACCACCCTGACTGTCAAAAGAAAATATAGTAGTGGGAGGGAAATCTTTACCATGTTTCCAGCAAAACACTTCTATAAGAGAATTGCAGTGAATGGTAACAGATTGATGAAGCAAGGTATTACAATAATTAATATATTCCAATTCCTGAATTGCTCAAGTCTTAATGAAGACTTTTAGCAACATGATAAGAATGAGGATAATTATAATATATAACTTTAACAGCAATAACAATTTTTATGATACTTAAAATACTAACCATCTCTAATCAACATTTATAATATTCACACACATATTACTATGCACATAACACAATGTAATAGCAATTTCAGTGTAAACTTCAATATTTTGAGCAGAGTGTTGGAATGTTTTCTGCTTGGATGACCATACGAATTAGCTTAAATAATTTTTCTGTAGAATTTAGCAATGCAAAGCAAAGGGAAATAACTCATCCAGGGATCAGGCCAAGCCAGCATGGGTTCTTGAAAGGCAGGTCATGCTTTACCTTCTATTCATCTCCTCCTATGACTGGGTGACCAGACTGGTCGATGAGGGAAAGGCTGTTGATGCAGTCTGTCTAGACTTCAGCAAAGTCTTTGACACGGTCTCTCACAGTATTCT
Source organism: Tympanuchus pallidicinctus (assembly GCF_026119805.1). Lineage (NCBI taxonomy): Eukaryota > Metazoa > Chordata > Aves > Galliformes > Phasianidae > Tympanuchus > Tympanuchus pallidicinctus. The sequence goes on along the minus strand of NW_026294780.1, from coordinate 3,179,672 downwards.
CCTGGGGAAACTGGTTGCCTGTGCTCTGGTCGGGTATACTCTTCTTTGGGTAGGGAACTGGCTAGAGGGCCATGCCCAGAAGGTAGTAGTTAATGGAGTTAAATCCAGCGGGTGACCCATTTCAAGTGATGTCCCCCCAGGGGTTGGTACTGGGGCCCGTCTTGTTAAATATCTTTACTGATGACCTAGAGGAGGCGATTGAGTGTATCCTCAGTAAGTTTGCAGATGACACCAAGTTGGGAGGTAGTGTTGATCTGCCTGAGGGTAAATGAGGCCCTTCAGAGGGATCTAGATAAGTTGTATCACTGGGCTAAGGTGAATGGGATGAGGTTCAACAAGGCCAAGTGCTGGGTCCTGACAAAAAAAGAGACCTGGGAGTGTTGGTTGATGCTTTGCTGAACATGAGTCAACAGTGTCCCTAGGTGGCCAAGAGGGCCAATGCATCCTGGCCTGCATTAGAAATAGCATGGCCAGCAGGAGTATAGATTTAATCATCCCCCTGTACTCAGTACTCTTGAGGTCACGCCCTGAGTATTGTGCTCAGTTTTTGGCCCCTCACTACAAGAAAGACATTGAGCCCCTGGAACGTGTCCAGAGAAGAGCAACAAAACAGGTGGGGGGTCCGGAGCACGAGTCTTATGAGGAGTGGAGAGGGAGCAGGGATTGTATAGTGTTGAGAAGAGGCTCAGGGGAGAGCTCGTTGTACTCTACGTAACTTCTTGAAGGGAGGTTATGATGAGGAGGGGTTTGGCCTCTTCTCCCTGCCAACAAAGAGGACCTGAGGAAATGGCCACAAGTTGTGCCAGAGGAGGTTTAGGTTAGACATAAGGAAAAACTTTTTCTTTCAGAGAGTGGTCAGGCACTGGAATGGCTGCCCATGGAGGTGGTGAAATTGCCGTCCCTGGCAGTGTTCAAGAGACGCCTGGCTGAGGAGCTACGAGATATGGTTTAATAGTTTGTGGTAGCAATGGTAATGGGAGGACAGTTGGACTAGTTGACCTTGTAGGTCCTTTCCAACCTTGTGATTCTATGATTCTCTGATTCTGTAAAAGAAGTTTCAGCAGAGAGACTAAATTTAAAAAGTTCAGTTAATGTTAAAATCATTTCCAAAACAGTCATGCTTATGATAGCTTTAATTTTGATGCTGTCCTTAAATTAAGATGCATATGAGTTACTTAAAGATTTCATAAGTAGTTAGTAAATTTAGTAGGAAAAAAAAACAAAGAAGAACTAACTTATGCAGGAGTTTTAAAGAACACATTAATAATCAAATTCACAGTTTGATAATTCAGACACTGATACATACCACACACACACACACACACACACACACACACACACACACAAAAAAAAAAAAAAAAAAAAAAAAAAAAAAAGCAAGGACTTGAGAAGACTTTAAGGTTAGCAGTTGTTCTTCCAGACACTTTCTCAGTTAGTTTTCTTTTGGAGATTGAATAATAGTGAAAATTCAGGTGCAACAGCATTCTGGGCATTCAGGAAAATATGAAATATATCTAGAATTTTTTGGGAGAAAAGGAAATAAAGGAAAATAGTGGGCAACTCAAAAATTCACCCTAAAATAATTAAAATTATTCTAAAGAGGTATGGGTAAATTTAGAATTCTACTTTCCAAATCATTCAGAATTGTGTGAACTTGATGGATAGTTTCTGTATACTAAATTATTTTGTAGCAAAGTACATCCACATACATGTTAGCCCATAAAGAGTACTCTAACTGTGTTATAGTTGGATGACTCAGTAAGAGAAACAGACTGGGACTACAATATGCTCTCATTTTCTCAAAAGTGCTGTTTCCTTTTGATTTAACCGAGAAGTTTGAAAATTGTCTAGGCAACCCCTGTTTTCAATTGCCTATTAACTGTTTTCTTTTTGAAATGAAAAGATGTCAGGGATGTGCTTGAGTAATTATTGACCTTTGAAGTCAAAAGGCACAGTTATTACCATAAAGCCTAATTATCCCTTACAGGGACATTCACAACTGCTAACTTTGCTTTGAAGAAATTTTAGTTCTTGGTGCTTAGTTAATGATAATAGTAAGCTTGCTCCAGGGACTGAATTAGAGCAGGTGACTAACTTTTGTTTTTTCTACAACCTTGACAGGATTCAGGAACACATTGGAACAACTCCAATTTCTCAAAGATGGAGACCCAAACACTCATCAACTATATTGCTGATTTTCACTTACGTGGGACACACATCTAAATTAGTGTCTGTCTCTACCTCAGTAGAAACTTTGAATTAAGGGGCTGTACATAATGAAAGAAAGCTTTTATTTTCCCCTCACAGGTATTCATCCATATTTCAGGCACTGGTGTTATCATAGTTAATGTCCAACTGAAGGATGCTGTATATTCATTACTGTATAAACACCTTTTCTAAATTGGGACCATTGAGAAGATTCAGGTAATTGTCTAAGATTGGAGAAAATTATAATCTTCCCTAAAGTTTTTTCTTCTTAATGAATACATTACTTGATTGCAATGGACTGACCTTTAAGAGCTGACATAAATCTTATGAACGGTTTTATTAATTATTTTTACCCTACTCATTGGATTTGTTAATTCACCTCAGGCAATGATGACTAGTTATTAATCTTTCCCTTATTCCTGAGACTCTCTTTTATTATTATTGACTTTTTTTGCCAATTAGGTATTATAAAATTTTGCAAACTGACACAAGTGGTCTAGCTATTAATTTAGTATTGAACTGAATCTGTAGGTTATATTGGAAGAAATTCTGTAGTTATTTTGTTCTTTTACGTATACAAGTCCAAGTAACTAACTAAGAGGTAGAATATTTTATATGCAACCTGATTCGAGCAACCTATTGCAAACATTGTGGATAGCTGATAAGTGTAGTTCAAAGAAAAGATGGTCAGTGTAGAAAGATTCAGTCATTACGGGCGTAATTCCTGAGAGAGAAACCTGATAGTAGACAGATAGCTTGGTCTTTTCTCCAGAGGGGAGAGTAGCAGATATTTTCACTTATTTTCATCCAGAGAGTTGGTAGATGTCCTGTCCCTGGAGACCTTCAAGGTCAGGTTCTGAGCAATCTGATCTATCTGTAGGTGTCTTTGTTCATTGCAGGGATGTTGGGTCAAATGTTGTTTAAAGGACCCTTCCAACACAAATGATTCTATGACTCTATGATAATATATTGGAACTTCATGTGATCCAAATTGTACATGTTATCCTTTGTCCTGTCTCTGGGCACCACTGAAAAGAGCCTAACCCCATCTTCTTGACACCCACCCCTTAAATATTAATACATGTTAATAAGCCACAGTCTTCTCCAGGCTAAAACTTTCTACCAGGTCTCTCAACATTTCTTTGTAAGAGATGCCTCAGGTTCATTCACTGTTGTCATGGCACTTACTGGGCCAACACTGTAGTATGTCTACACATGCTTTGTACTGGGGAGCCCAGAACTGCGCTTGTCACAGAGTTAATGAGATCAATTTATGCTCTTGGCAGGGGGGTAGGCCTCTGGGCCCCCCAAGCTCACAAAATAGGAAGGAAAAGGGAAAAGGGGTAGTGAGATGGGAGCTGGGCCCAAGGAAGGGAAAAAAAAAACAGAAGTAATGCTCAATGGAGGAAAACTTATTTTACTAACTATGATATCGGAATGCAAGATAACACAATATAATACAATCTAATTGAAATTGAGACTTATAAATCAAATAAAATAGGAGAGAGAGTTCCTGAGACCGATCAAACCTGAAAAGCTTGATACAGCTGGGAAGCACACTCCAACATCCTCTGCAAGCCAGTAAGAGCCCACCCAACCAGGAAGGGCCAGATCCCATGACTTCCGCGATGTACGGGGACAGGTACCCAGAACTGGAGCACTAACACTTTAACTCCCAGTGTATTACATGATGTTATGATGTGGAACACCAAAAATCACAAAACCATGACAACTTGGTACTCCAGGTGTGACCTCACCAGTGCTGAAAAGAACAGAAGGATCACCACCTTTGATTTGCTGGCAGCAGTCTTTATAATGCAGGCAAAGATATAATTAGCTTTCCGTGCCACAAGGGCGCAGTGCTAGTATGTATTCTACTTGGTGTCCACCAGGACTCAATATTCTTTACTGTCTATCTTCCAGCTGGTCAGTGCTGTCTGCACTTTGGCTGGGATTATTCCTGTGCAGTTGTAGGACTTTTCACTTTCCCTTCTTGAACTTTGTGAGGCTGCTGTCTACCCATTGATGCAGCCTGCTGAGATCCCTCCGGATAGCAGCACAATCCTCTGGCATATAAACCACTCTTCCCAGCTTTGTATCATCAGCAAAGCTGTTGAGAATACAAGTGGACCAAGATCATTAATGAAGACGTTAAGCAGAATTGGACTCATTATTGGTATTAATATATATAATCAGCAGTGGTATTATGAAAAATTGCAGAGTATATTTTACCTGAAAATAATTTACAGTAGTGAGCAGCTGCCCTCAAAATTTCATCATACTGAGGAATGCAAATGAATGAATTTCCAGTAGTAAAAAAAAATGAAGAAAAAACATAATAGGAAAGATAATAATCTGTAGCCTTATTTAGTAACTTAAACTTTCCATTGAAATAAGCCATTTTTTTCAAATGACGTGTATTTATATCCCTGAAGCTCTGAGGCCACAGCTCATTTTTTGTTGCTAGAGACTGACATATAAGACTAATGAAAGTTGGGGAAAATGCAGAAAAGTGAAGAAATCACAGGAGTAAAGGCAAGGTATCTGTCAGGAAACAGTATATAAACAAAAGCACCCTATAAAGTCTACATTCAAGTACAATGCCTTTAAGGAATATGACCTTAGGAAGCGCAATCCATTATACCCTTATAGTTAGTATAACTTCAAAAGTATTTACATGTAAAAGCTTGCATTTTCTGTCACCAGTATTTTCTAATAATTATAAGCAGTGCACTTTTTTGCTGTTGCTCATGTGACCTATGCTCCAGTTACACTTCAAAAATAAAGAGAGAGCTACTGGTGTTAGCAGAGCCAGACACCCTCAGAAAAAAATTGATCTAAACAGATTCAAAAATCTCACCATGCCTGTGGAATTATTTTTTCTAATTTTCTGTTATTAAAATTTGTTGCTTTTTAAATGTTATAACACTCGTTAGTTCACTAGAAGACTTTAAAACCTTCCATAATCATAATCATACAATAATGATTTCAATAATCAGCACAGATAATCTAATACATTCAGTTTTGGAATAGGATCTATCAGCTGGTGAGGAACATGACTAATAATGTGACCCATAATACTATGTTTAAAAATTCTTACCATATGGAAAAGAAAAGGAAGAAGAGACAGCAAAATAGAGGAAGATAACATTGATGAAAAACACAGAGAAATAGAGTCATACTCCTTCCATGCTCATAATCTCTAAGGAATAACTTGACCTTATTTATTCTGTACTGCAAAGTGCAATACACAGTTCTGCAAGTGCTCCCAGGTTTGAAGACCTAGAAGTCCATACAATGTCTGCAAATTAGGTAACCTGAGAGGAAACTGTCTTCTTAACTAGAATATTTAATCTAAGATTAACATTTTTGTATGTTTGTAATGCATAGGTTTAGATATTTTGAATAGGTGCACAACATCTGGGAAGTGATATCATACTGTAGATGATATCTCCTTCTCCTTTTTGTAGCCATGACATCTAGTGTGATATGAAAACAAGACCAGACTATATACACTCTTGCCAATATCCTCTTGTAGAAGATGGTATCTATACCTACAGCATTTCCCACTGAGAAGATTTAATAACATAAATAAATATTTTCTTTTAACATTTATTACAGTTAGCTATAACCAATTAATATAACAGTTTTCAGTAAAATCCAAGGTCATTTGGCTTTCTGTATAGGAAATGAATCTAACACATTAGATTGCAGTCAAAGCTGATATTTTTATATGATCTAAGCCAGTAAGGCAAAATTTGGGTTTCCATGAACCATTTTCAATGGAAAGAGATACTGCAAAAGATGGGCCAAAATCTTAATTTGTTGAACAGAAGAAATAGTTACCTTGATCATGCCACCAAATGAATTTCAGCCATAACTTAACCTAGAAGATTTAATTGCTGTTATCACCAGGGCATTTATGATTGAATGATACCATTTGGCAAGTATGTGTTCTTCTCTACTGTCTTGCCTCCACCATCCACGGAACTGTATCTAACAGTCTGTCTTGGATTTAACTACAGAGGTTGATAAGATTTTAAGCTCTAGCTATTTGCTCTACATCTTCATCAGTCAGCATGTATTGACCTTAAATAGTGCATCTGAAGCATGAAAATATTAATGTAAATGCAAGTTGAAGACTTGCTTACGTTCGTTACATTACGTTAAGGCTTACGTTCATATGTCAAGTTATGCACCAGTGCAGTTTCTGCAGAGGTGGCCACCAGAAGAAGGAAGAAGGAAAAGCTGGAAGTAATAAGTTATTCAGCTAACCTGGCTCTGTGATTACATAATTACAAATGAATACATGATTATCAGCCTCATAGACCTCTTCTACAGAAACAAGATAAGAAGCTGCCTTTGCCCATGCAAACAAAATTATGTAGCAGTCTTAGAAAAGTGTCTTTGTTTTACCATGATATGTATTTAAACCCAATTTAAAGACAATTACTGTTTCAGTACATGTAGTCCTATAAAGAAATTTAATGAAATTTTAAAGTGAGAAAAAACGCGGTCAGCAGTATCAAAAGTGTTTTCCTCAGTCCACCGCATTCTTTTTCTTCAAACATCAACATATAATGAGTAGTAATTTAGGATGAAAACATTTTGTGAAGATTAGTGCAATATTATTTTAGCCTCAAAAAATAATATAGAACAGCAATGAAAATTATTTACAAGCTGATGCCTGGTCTGATAATGCCTGCCATCTAGGTTGTGCCCACATAACTCCAATTTTTTTGCGTAGATTTCAGCATTAACAATCTCAGTGGTTTTATGTATTCAGAGGTGACTTGCACAGCATTGGGATACTGGCTCTTTGCAACAGAGTGTCATTGCAAACACACACCAAGGCAGCATAAATATCGTTGTACACCACTTTTCTCCAAGTGTAATGCTCAGCTTGATATGGCTTTGTCCTTATCAGTCTAAGAATATATCCAATATTAAGATATCTTTTGAACTTTTTTCATCCTTCATCCACTCAATAGAATGTTAGTTCCCTTTTCAACTCAAGTAGTTATGGCAGTGGAATACTGTATTTCATTTTATACTGTGGTCTGTGGCATCCCATAATTGTTACCTTTTTTGTGGACTGATGATTATAGTTTTCAGGAATGATGGCTTGTAGTGGTCCACAATAATCCAATTTGCATTAACTCCTGATAACATAGGTAGCTCATAATATATTTTTTCTGTAATAACAGTCTTTGATTTATTCAGTTCTCTTCTGCTGTACACTATCATGAAAATGACAAAGCAGAATAAGAAGCATATCAGTTTGTAGTGCCTTGTTTGGTCTGTGAATTGGTGTTACTGATGCAAGCTATTTACTTCTCTAGACTCCTTATTATTTTAGTATATGTTTAAATTATTATTTTTCCCTAGATTTAAGGACACCTGTGGGAATACAAGAAAAACTGTTCAGAGCAGAAGCTGTGGAGCAGAATAAACAGCATGAGAACCAAGGACTCCTCTAGAAGAAGAGAGAATGTCTCACAGCTCTGATTGGATAAGCACCTTTGTGAACAGTTACAGAGTGTTTTGTAGAATGCTCTGTTGACATGTAAAGGTGGGTGGGAAAGTTGTAGGGGTGGATGGGAAAGCTAGAAAAAGAAAACTTGTGAAGGTATATAAGTGATATGAGAACTTGTAATAAAGGATTTGGATCATTCTCACCTGAGTCCGTGCAGCAGATGCTGCAGACACCCATAGAAACTCCTTATTTTCAGACTACCCTGCACTCTTTCCATCAAATCCGATATTATAAAATGTTTGAACATAAAAATCAATTGCACACTACATCTAGAGCTTTTCTTAGTCAACAGAGCTACCATAATTCATAGTTATAAGTCAAGCCATGTAAAACCATTTAAAATGACTAAGATAGAACCCTCTATAAAACTGCTGTAATCCTTCCCTGCAGATTATGTCAGTTTATATTTTATTCAACATACTGATGCTTGTACAATCCTGCATCAGAATATTTTGGAAATGAGGTTTATTGCACACTTCAGAGATGAACTTCAACATCCAGAAAAATTTTTAAACATACTTTTTATATGGGTCAGGCAGTTATATATAATCCTCTATAAAAATTATAGTGTATATTCCACAGCAATTAAACTACAAAGAATAAATTTCTGGTGAAAACATTTAGATTTAGTCATTCTTAAAGTGCATTACTTGAAGTTACTCAGAAAGCCAAATATCCACTAAAACTTAAAAGGTAAATACTTAACTTTAGCAGTTCTTATGAAAGCTATGAATAAACTGCTTATTTCACTCTTTTGTTGCCTTCATTGTTACATCTACATGCAGAGTTCCAGAATTCTGCCTTTCTGTTTCCTATTTGTTTATTGAGGTCTGTGTGGACATCTGGTTTCATTAACAACTCTAAAGATTACTAACTTCAATTTTGGCAAAAGCTTAAAACCAAGAAATTTTCTTTCCCTTCTACTGCTTAGAGATTTGTAGTTATCAACACAATGACTGACTATAACAAATATTTTGTGCATCCCTTTGGAGGGAGGAGTGAAAGAATATCGCTCCTTTGATAGGTGCCGTCACTTAGCCTCTCTCTTTCTCCTTCAAAGCACACATGTCACAAGGGACAGAAAAGATTAAAGTCTCTGAGGCTTTTCTTTACAAATGTAAAAAAGATGCCACCTATCTTCAAAGAACATTTTTTTCCTTTTTTCTTTTACTAAATTATTCTTTTCCTGGGGGAAGTCAAACTAATTTTCTTTAAAATAAATAGCATACTATATTAGATTTCGTTACTTTTTTTTTAATTTATTTTTCCTTTATAAGAAGCTTTTTAATCAGATACGTGGAAGTGATGGGGGATTATGCTAATCTATAACCTTGTAATTATTTTAAGGTTTTTGCACCTACCCATAACTATTTTCTTAATTCCTCAGTGCAGCCTCTTTACAATAAAGCTATTATAGCAAAGAGCTTGATGGCATTGTGACTACTCCTAATGTTTATTCATAAGCTTTTGCTTTTCAAATGAATTTGTATGGTCTGTCTAGGAACCCTTATATGTACAATTACATTTCCATAGGCTTCTTCATAATAACAGTCTGCTGCAATACAACTAAGTATGCTTGAAGGCAGGGCCAAATGGAACTGGATGACGGGGCTTATATGAAACCCCTGAAATTCAACAAGAACAAATGACAAGTGCTGCCCTAGGGAGCAAAGCCCCTGCAGTGACACTGTCTAGGGCTGTAGGGGCTCTGTGCATATTTTATATTAGCTCTGTGGGAAAAGCCATGGGGTGGTGGTGGCCACTGAATTGAACATGAGCCCATGGCGTGTCCTAGCACCAAAGATACCTAACAGCTCCTAAACTTTATTAATAGGGGCATGGTTTGTTGGTGGAAGGAAGGGATTATTCTACTCCCTGTGGTACTGATCAAACCACATCCTGAAATTATATTCAGTCTTGGGCCCACATTGTAGCAAAGACATGGACAAATTGGAGAGAGCTTAGCAGAGGTTACAAGGTAGCAAGGCATGGAGCATTTGGTCTTTGAGGACCAGCTGGGGGTAGACAGCATCCATTAGCCATGCATTTTCACCAGCAATGAACAAGAGCCTGTATGCTATGCTCATAAAAATCTTCACCAGCAGTGGTAACCCACTGTCACTATTGACACTGTGGAAACACACCACTCACCTTCCCACTGTGCTCATATCCACTGTTTGGTCTTCATAAATATTCAGCAAGTGATGATGAATGTCAACGAGTGTCATTTTTTCCACATGCTGGAATTCGATGATGTGCCTTGCTTCATCTGCTTTTCCATGTCAGATGCCAATTTGTCAGACTACTCTTCTGCTGCCATCTGTCACACAGCAACAAAACATAGTGGAATATTGCTGGGAAGGTTCAGACTCTACTGCCATACCACCAAAATCTGCCTCTGACATTGTGGGCCAATGTAGTAAAACAGGAGGCATTACTTTCAGAGCAGCCATTGTAAATTACATTTCATAGGTAAACATGCAGACAACTCAAAATTTTTAAAAATAAAAACAGTGGTAGAATGTCCCAGTCCTACAGATCTTATACAAAGCACTAATTTCAGCTGAAAGTGGCGAGACCAGGATCATTAGAAGAAGCCGAAATGAATGGCTGAATGGCAAATGCTGAATGGCAAATAATGAGTTTCTTAGAAGTTGGGAAGTCCAGTCAGTATTATATTTCAATAACAAAAGCTGAATGCCAGGAGTGTATGAGGCTTGTTAAGTTTACTTAGAGTGCATGGCTAGAGCATACCATGAAATCTCCCTTCTGTGATGATTCTCTTTTACATTTCTCTTTGCATATTTTGCAGCAGGAAACTACAGAGTATGTGCTGAATATCAGGACTTATCATGACATAAGCCAGGTTGCCTGAATCCAGGTGAATGATGTAGATGACAGCACCTCTGGGAAGCACATCATTATGCTCATTGTTTGGGGGCCTTTCAGTATTTAGAAAACATAGGAAAAGAGGTGAATAGCTGTTGCTGGAGAATTTCTTTTAGCACTGAATGAAGTATTACAAGTATATCTGAATATGCATGGAGCCAGGGGAGGAGAAACGAGTCTGCATAATTACATTTCCACTAGCAAAATCTTATAAAAATTCCATTTTGAATAAAGACTAATCATTTATTCATTTATTTTTGTATTTTCCCACTAAACTTTAACATCTCTCATGCTCAATTAACTGTATGAATCATCTCGGTACACAGTAAGAAATCAGAGGAGAGCAAACTTGGTAAAAAAAGAAAATGAAGGTATAAATGGAAAATACCTGTGCATTACATCTATTCATTAATTCTTTTTCTATTGGTTGCATATTTCTTTACCCCTCTACATTTTTCTAAGCGAAAAGGAGTGAAATACAGTGAAAAATATTCTACTTATCCCTGGCACTAAATCCCTGCAAATTTTATTTGCTCGATGTAAAATTCCAACCTTGCTCATTTCTCTAGAGTAACCTTAATAATAGAATTTTTTCTTATTCTACATGCACTGCACAGTATAGGCCAATATAATTCATGAAGAATCTCTTTTATTTATTTGGTAAGAACTACTTTTTGTATTCAGTATTCTTATTCATTTTAACTTAACATGACATAACATTTACTGGAGAGACTGTATGTATTTCACAGAAACATTTCTAGTTATGATTGTGGATAGATGTTTTTAATGCTGAGAAATTGTGATAAATTAGGATTTTTTTTCCTCAAAAGTGTGAATTCTATACACTTATTTATTTTTTTTCTTATATACATTTTGCTTCCTGCATGAAATTCCACTTCTGCAGTGTTACAACTTATATTTGGTTTTGTAGAGCTGATAGCAGATGGTATTATTAAATGATGTTCTTCTTAGAAACCATATTGTACTAGATCAAACGGATGACAAAAAAGAAATGTAGCCATTTTTCAGACAATATGGATAAAGTTTGGATAAGAATATATAGGTAGAAAATGTTGCTAAGTGTATTTTCAAGTGATGGAAATTAGGTTTCAATTTCAGATTTTCCTGTGTTTCCCATTGTCTTTTTCTTCTAAGAGCTTTCTAAGAGCTCTAATTTGCTTCATTTCAGATGCCATAGATCAATGCACAGCAGACAAGAGGTCATTTCATATATAACATATTTGTTTGAGTGTGCAAGTCTTTCTATGTTTTCACTTCAGTGATTAATACATATTTGATCTGAAGCACATTAGCTTGTACAAAAACAATCTCCAGTGTCATTAGTACATGTCTTATTTATTGCCTTTTTCTACAGTGGAATTCTGGTGATTTAAAAAGGAGGTCAATATAATTTTCTTTATTCCACAATGAGGAAAAAAAAATGTCTTGAAGAAAAGAAATGCCTTGGTGAGATCTCACCAGTGTAGACTAGGGAGGCAGGATCACCTCCCATGATCTGCTGGCTACCTCTTCCAGTTTAATAATTCTGTTGTGTTTTGATGTGTTTCTTATCCATAGCATCAGGATTATTTCAGTGACAGCCTAGTGCAAAGCCCAGATCAGATGAAAAACTTCTGTTGTGAGTGAGAGCCGGGTTCCACAGACCACTCTGAAATTCCTGGTCCGACAGTGACTTGATTTAATAGGAGGGAGGAAAACTCTTTGGACTTCTGATGGAAAAAATGGTTTGCTTTGTAGGCATTTATCAGATCTGTGCATAAACTCAAGGAATGCTATGAATGAGAAGACTACAGTTTTCTCATTTCCTCAGAGGATAAACACTCGTCTTTTATGCAAACACTGGAAAAAAAAAAAAAAAAAAGATATTGTGACCATATTTTTTTTAAGTAGGAATATTCATTTAAGTACTCTGTTGCATTAGTGTCTATCCCAGAAGTAAGTTGGCTGACCTAGATCATTATTGTATGCAGGCACTCAGAATATTGTTTTTATTCTCTAAATACTAGACTGAAAATTAGCAGACACTTACTGAGATGGGCTGAAACATATTATGGACATCTGTTGTCTCCATTGACATATACTGTCCTTTTCTTGGAATACAAACTTTGGTCTTTCTATGCTATATAAAGTATATTAAAAATATCTGCTTGTGTTACCTTAGACAGAAACATTCTTTCACACAAAATTTCAGTGTTTTCCAATCATATAAATCAGATGTCAGTATTAGTCAGTGAGAGAAAAAAAAAAAAGAAAAAAAAAAAGAGAAAAAACTGAATACGTGTGTTTCCTAGACCTTATTATCCTTATTATCCTTATCCTTATTATCCTATACCAAAACAGCTACAAATAAAATTCAACAAATCTTAACCCTCAGGAATAAATTAAGGGATAATTTCCTTTGGTATTACTCCGAATACTACTAAAATTAGTAATGAGAAATTTGAAAGTCTCTGATAGCAGTTTGGAAGGCTCTACTGCTCTTACTACTCTGCATTACCATGATTTTTCAATTCTTACCTTTCAAGTGGTTGTAAATTCATTCTGTTGCCATATTCCTGAAAGCTTTAAAAATAGTTGCTGTCTTAGTGGTGTGGTTTATAGGTTCCACAAGCAGCATGGTTTCTGCAGGGACTTTGGAGTCTTTGAATGACTTTACAAGTGATTAGAGGTATAAGGAAGAGATTAATTAAATGGTTTTAGCTTCTTCCTAAGAAAGTGTGGTAAAATGACCTCAGAATTTTTTCATGGCAGCAGTGAACTAAGAGAACTATGTGATTAAGACTGTCCTCAATTTATTTAGTACGTCATAGTTGTCATATAAAACATTCCAAATACATCGGTATTTGTCAGAAGCCGCACCATTTTGCATGGATTTCTGTGAACATTTTTAGTAGCATTTAACAGATTATTTATAGTTTTTCATGGTGCATTGAAAAGAATATCACAGGAACATACACTTTAAAGCAATTATTTTTCTACTGCTATTAAAAGATGAGTCAATGTAGCCTATAGATACTCATTATCAAAAGCGTGGCAAGACAAACGCAGCTCTGATACATCATAGCTGCATTTGTGTTGACCTAATATGGTATCATTATTTCCTTACATTTGCTTTTATCCAAATGCATGTGTTTCCCAAGTGATTGTTTTTAGTTTTATGTTCATCTAGTCAGCATAGTGAATGACATTTTGTTATCTACATACACCGCCTCTAACCCCTGGCCTTCCACAATGACATCAGTGCAGATTCCCTCTACACTGATAAAAAAAATAATCAGTTCTTATTATTGTGCTCACTTGCTGGAAAGGCATGGATGAAAACAAAAAAATGAATAATTGATGTTTTGTTGTATTTTCATGATCATCAAAAGCACACTTACCTGATCTGTCACTAGTGATAAACTAAACTAGTGATAAACTCCTGAAATGTATTTATCTTTTTTTAATTTTTTTTTATCTTTTTATTTACTCATAATGTTGTCACACTGTTCAGAATAAAACCATCTTTCCTCCTTTACTGTCACCAGAGAAGTATGATTAGGTTGAGTTTTACAGTTGATGGTGTAGCAGAAATTAACATTGGTGAATATGGAGGGTAACCTCAGAAAGCAATCTTTGTGGGTTTTTTTATCAAAGGAAGTTTGATAACTGAGGGATTAAAAACAAACATTAAAAAAAACCAACAAATGTAAAGCTTTTAGCTAGTACTAGTACTGCAAAATTTTTTATTATCTTAGATGATACAAAATAATTTTAGTTAGTATCCATCTTAGTTTTCTTGTTTTGTTTAATTCTGTTGGTCATTCTGTCTGATGTATAAAAATAATAGCTTTTGTCCTCATAACGTGACATTTATAACAGAATTCATAACAGAGTATTTATAAATCTCCATTATTTTATTTTTTTAAAAAAGCCCTAATTTTCTTCAAATAAATTATTTTTATAGGGCAAGACATCTCAAATTTTCCCTAAGCTGCTTCTTCTAGCGCTAATTCTTCTATCGAGTGTTAAACTGAGATGCAAAAACAGATAAATAAACACACACACAAAAAGAGGGAATACAAGGTAGTAACTATGGTAAGATCATATTTTAGTATTTTAATGTGCTCTATAGAAATGCGCTCTCTGAATGAAATGTACGTGACTTTACCATCTTGTACAGCTATATCTTTTGGCATACTCTGATAGCAAGATTAGTGGAAAATCTAATTGTCCAGTCTGTATCTAATTATTAATTTATCCAATCTGAAATATATACATTTTTTTTTTTGCATAGTATTAATAATTAGTAATACAAAACTGCATTGCTCTGATTTTTCTTATGCTTACATAAGAATTTGTTTTGCACAACTTGCATGTAGTATCTAGTCTTTCTCCTGAAGGAAACCATTAATAACAAGTATGAAAAGCCACTGATGTAATCTATCTGGACTTTAGTAAGGCCCTTGACATTGTTCCCCATAACATCCTTCTCTGTAAATTAGAAAGATATGGATTTGACAGATTGACTGTTTGATGGACGAGAAACAGATTGTGAGATTGTACTCAGAGATCAGTGGTCAACAGCTCAATGTCTGGATGGAGATCAGTGACAAGATGTGCCCCTCATGGATCAGTACTGAGACTGGTGCTCTTTAGCAACTTCATCAGTGATATTAATAGTAGTATCAAGCACACCTTCAGCAAGTTTGCCAATAACAAGATATGCAGTGCAGTCAACAAGCCTGAGGGACGGGTTGCCATCCAGAGAGACCTAGATGGGATCAAGCAATGTGCCCAGGTGAATGTCATGAGGTTCAACAAATCCAAGTGCAAGGTCTTGCTTCTGGATCACAGCAACTCCCTCTGTCAGTACAAGCTGGGAGATTAAAGGATAGAGCACAAAACGACTTGAGGTACTGGCAGATGGCAAACTGAACATGAATCAGCACTGTGCCCTCACAGCACAGAAAGTCAAGTGTATCCTTGGGCTGCATCCAAAGAAGCGTGGCCAGCAGAGCAAGGGAGGTGATCCTGCTCCTCTACTGTGCCCTGGTGTGGCCTCACCTGGAGTACTGACTCCAAATGTAGAGTCCTCAGAGCAGGAGGGATGTGGAACCTGTTGGAGAATGGAAGAACCTGTTGGCCAAAGGAAGGCCTCAAAAATGATCCAAGGGATGAAACACCTCCTGTGTGAGGACAGGCTGGGAGAGCTGGGGCTAACTCTAACCTAGCAGTAGGTGTCTCTGTTCTTTGCAGTACATTTACACTAGATAGTTCCTTCCAACTCAAATGATTCTGTGATTCTATGAAATAAAAAACAATTTAAGCAGTTACAACTCAGTGCTTTTAGCGTTGTATAGCTTTTCAAACAGTTTTAAACTATTTTAAGAATTTTATTTTTCAAATATTAACAGATTTATTATGTTTTCTGAAGCTGAAATTTAGGTGACACCTTAATATAGATTTTGGAAGCTAACAGTAGGCTTCTGTTTGAAATCTAGAAAAAAATGATTAATTATCAGAATATTTTTTTAGGTATATGTTACTACTACTATTAGCCTGAAAAAGCTAAAGGCAGATACGATCCATAAATGCAACATTCGCAGGACAGGGCTTCCAGCAACCCTATGAAATTAATTTTTTTTTTTTTTTTCATCTCATTTGTTCTCTGCTTATGAATAGCTGTGATAAAAAATTTAGTTGATTTTTTTTCAGTCTCTGACTTTATGTGTACTAGTTGCTCTATATAAATAATCAGTATGGAACAGCTTTCTTAGTGGATTGAAAAAAAATACAAGCACATACTTTCATTAAAAAATAAAAATAAAAATAATTAAAAAGAAACAAACAACCCTAGCAGTATTAATAGCAAAATCATAGGCTCGATCAATTTCAGAAGAAATTCTCAGAATTTGTCATTTTTGTCATAGTATTTGAGTACAGAAAGGAAATCCCATATCCTGAAAATATTATTATACATCACGAACATGACTTAATTTGACTGAATTACGTGCGATGATTCACTTGCTATGCACTGTCTTCAACCAGTACCAGAATAGCTTTTTCAGAGAATCTGAAGGAATTTGTGACCAGAAAATCAAAAAATGTAACACATAATCATTACAATGCACATTTAAAATTACTGCTTTCTTTCAGTGCCTTCTGCTCACATATAAATGACAGATGTCTCACTTCAAAGACAAAGAAATAAACCTTCCTCAGTGACTTCCACACTACTTCCCTCCAACCATGTCAATCAACATGCCCCAGTTTTGTCTAATGCTGAATACTAGCATTTTATCTTGTTAGCAGATGTTGGAGTTTCATTACATGTGCCTGTTACTATTTATAATGAGTCCTCTTCCCAGCATGTTTTATAGGGCCTCTCCTGGCTCTATAACAATTTTCTGTACAATCCTGGGGTTTCCTTCCTGAGAGATATCACAGAAATTTGTGTGATCATACTGAGAAATTGTGGTACTTTTCACCTTTGCTCACTTTTTTCTGAGTGTGTGTATGCCAGACAGAAGGAAAACAAAAATCTTGCCTATTGAGCTGACTGCACAGTTCACATGTGACTATGGTTTAGTCCATGGGATGTCACCATTTTCATTTAAGGCAGTTTCGTGGGTCATAGGATGCTATGCAGAAGTTCTAGACTTGAAATGACTGTGGATGTGGAAGTTTTAAATTAAATGTTTAAATTAATTGTTTTTTCCTGACACTCTATCAGACCTAGACACACTAGCTCTTTGAGAAGAGCTGCTGGAAGATATTCATCTCACATATTCATGTCATATGTTGGAGGCTTAAATTATTATCCGCATACTGCAAATCCCACAGTCCAACAGGTGGGGAAATGTGCTCTGAATAAAATAAAATCCTAGTTAGAGAGTGATTTTCATAAATTTTACCATGAGATACTGTTCCAAGGACAGAGGACAATGAGACTAGATACTCTGAGGACATTTTGGCGTAACAGTAAAGATCTGTGATACTGCTCTCTAAACCTGCTACAGCATTAGAAAGCTCATGACCTCCCCATTGTAGCTCTGATCCCAAACTGATGAGCCCTGCTGAAAGGATAATGCAGCTAAGTTGTTCCCATGCTCTTTGCATGTTGCCATTCTGGCCTACATCGACTTACACATTTGAGCTGAAGCTTGCCTTAAGAGTTCTTTATCCCTCCTTTATTCATTTTTTGTGATTTTATACAATGTGGTGTCAAGTAGGTCCTACAGCTATTCTGAAATCCACAATTTAGTAATTCAGCAGTCAAAGGGATGAGGCCCTCAGCTATTTGTTGGCATTACTGTAGAAAACTGACTTTGAAGACACATAGAGGAGGACTGCATCTATGCACTAGATACCTAAACACATCTGATCTTTACTTGAACAGCTTCACCTACTTGAAATAGGAATATCTAACCTCAGTTAGGTACTTTAAGAAATAATAAGGCTTCCTAGTCTCTTTTCTTTCTCTGTCTTACAAAACAGTTTCTATTTCACAATAGAAAAGGGAAATAGTACCAATAATAATATCTCTATATATGTACACATATATTGTCAAAAGAGATGCACAGTGCAGTTGCTTACCACTTTCCCACCAATGTCCAGCTAGTCCCCTGGCTGTGGCTGTTTCCCCTGGCCAATTCCTTCCAATTCTATAGTTTTCACTTGATATCATATCGTATGGAATGTGCTTTTCGACAGTTTAGGTCAGCTGTACTGTTTCTGTCTCCTCTCAGCTCCTAGTGGACTGCCAATCCCCTTATTGACAGGATGGTATGAGAAGATGAGAACCTGAAAAGTTCTTGATTCTGTGAGGAACTGCTCAGCAACGACTAAAGCACTGTTGTGTTATCAATGTCATTTTTCTCCTAAAGCCACAAGATCATACTAGACAAGAAAATCCATTTGCTGAAACCAGAGTAAAGGAGTAAAGTGGGCTAATTTCTTCAGTATGTGACCTGTGGGTTTTTAGCAGATTTACTGATTTAAGTAGTACTGAGGTTACTCCATAAGACATTCAAGAATAAATGGCATTTTAGAAATGTCTAGCAGCTTTGACATTGTCAACAGATGCAGTAATGTCATCAGTTAACTCCTATGAATTTACTCAGCTACTTTGGTTTTCATCACCTATTTCAGCATAGCATAACTAACTTAATCTCATTACTTCTTAAACACTGCTCTATCCAAAAAAATGTGGAATGGGCTTAAGTTCCTTATTTGTCTTTATCAAAATAATTTAATATCTTCAGAGAAGCAAAAAGTGATTTGAAATATCTATAATTGTTTTTCCCTTTAATTGGTATTTTAGCCTTTTTCGCCAATAAACTACTATTTCCACTTGTTTTTTTCTGTGCCTCTGCTTTCCTTTTATCCCACTAAATATATAGGAGAGATTTAAGATATATACACAAATAGAATAGGATAATGTTTTTCTCTACTACACTGCAGAAGAATCCCGAAGTGCCCGAGAAGACAAAAAAAGCTTCAGAAAACTAAAATCTTTCCAGTAGATCAATACACAATTGATGCCAACACAGCAAGTTGGAATTAATGGACAGAACAGTTTTGTAACAATGTGTACAATTTAAAAAACAGCAGATCCATTTTTTGTACAACAATCAAATACAGGCCACTCAGCTATGAAACAAATATAACTACATCTGAATATTTTTTTAAAAAAACAAAATCCATTCGAGAGAAATTAATTACTTCTACACGGCCAAGAGGAACCAGATAATGGATCTCTTGGGATCGGTTCCATCTCTGTGAGAAAAAAGATCCACATTTGTTAATGCAGGCTGAGCGATATTTTTCACATGGGCTGCTTTGAGCAGTTCTGCAACCTAATGAGGCACTCTTGTCAAATGGATAGTGATGGGCAGTTCAGAAGAAAAAAAAAAAGGAGGCTTTGTACACTGGAAATTTAAGCTTGAAGCAGTCTTATAACCTCAGTGGTTGCAAGTGGCTAAAAGTTGACAGATTCATTTATTCTGCTTCATTTTTTTTTTATATTCTCTGGAGAACAGTAGAAGTGATGTTCAATTTAGTCTATGTGGGAATATGCTTTAAAATCTTAGACAAGAAAAAAAGGCTAGAGGGACAGGCCAGGACTGTGATTTACAGACACAGGAAAACCTTCAAACTGAGAAATGTTCTTCCAGTGTTAACTTATCCCTGAAGAAAGAAATTTTGTAAAACTCATCACACTTTTACCTTTTCTTTGCAATCTTGTCTCTAAATATCTCTAAAACAGGCACATTTATATGCATCTTTTGGTCACAGTCAATGTGACCTGCGTAGGTAGGCTGTATTTGCTTTCCAGATCATAGCTATCCTGTTCAAAGTCCAGGCAGAACTGCCAACTGATTATCTGCATCTGACAGTAAAGACACACTCACAGCTCTGCCTCTCCTCCCAGGGTAGTCTGTATACTGAAGCGCTCAATATTATCTCTGCTTCAGGCATATAGCCTTATAGCTGGCTTCTCCTTTAAGCCATTGAGCATCTCTTGTAAATGCAAGATCAGGGAAATAATTTCTGACTACAACTGGGATTTTTATGGCTTTTGTAACACAGTGCAAATAGGTTATTGAGCATCTGGATCTTAATCTGTAACCGTCAGTCGGCTGCTGATTCTTCTTGAATGTATCTAAGAGCTTCGGTTCTTCACGTAAATTAGAATAATATTACTTCTTCATAAGAGTGCCGTGATGTCTCCTCAAATACTATATGCCTTGTGAAATGTGATATATATGAAAGGATTTCAATCTGTGACTGTTCCCAACTCTTACAGAATACAGTAGTATTTTAAAAAGGATCTGAAAACTAGAAAAAAGTAGTTAAGATACTAAAAGCACTAGTAACACAACACATAAGTAGTTTGAGGATCAGTTGAAAGAAATAAAAATGCAGAATTTGATGCTTGTGATAACGGGAAAAGTGCTGAAGTTCACATCAGAGTTGAAAAAAGAATAACAAGGATAATTTCCAAAGTTAATATTTGAGTTTCCTTGTTCAGAACAATTTATGTAATGTCAAACTAAGTGTTATAATATCTAAAATTTTAGCTGATGATATTTAAAAAATGCCTTACTTCCATGCTGTTAGATATCTCTCAAAAGAATATTTCTTTGATTTTATTTCTTTGCTCTTCAAGGTCATCAAAATTCAGCAATGAAGCAGCAATGAATTTGGGTGAATCCATCAGAGCTCTTAAATCCTCTTAAAGCCTGGAAAAGTATGTGATATATTTTATCAGAAAGAGTATAAATTTTCTGTCTTTTATTGCTCAGTGTTGAGAAAGCAAGAAGACAAACATGTACCAATCATAATGCGGTTCAGATTTGATATTCAGTGTTGTGTGAGCAGAAACAACATTGATAAAGAGATGGGCTCCACAGATGAAATAGGAAACTAGTAGGAAAATTATGCAAGCAGTAAGACTTTTACTATGTTTGAAACATGGCAACATTTTCCTTGTTCAGGGTACTTCAAGGAAACAAAGACTGCTACAGATAAATACTGTAAATGAATCTGAACAGAATAGATATAGACAAAGAAAAAAATAAAACTGAATAATTCAGACAGAAAGAGAAACTATTGTTTAAAATCTGTAAAATAGAATTTTATTTTTCAAAAATACCCAAATTAATTTTGTTTGAAAACATCACCACCCTTGATCAGTGTTCAAACTGGAGTTTAATTCCATCATCTCTGTGCTGATTTTATAATGTTATGCTGAGTTTCAGAGTTAAAACAAAAGGCTAGAAGAAATGATCTTTTAAGCCTGTGTCAATTAATTTTATTTTTAGTAATGAAAATATCTATCTGTTCCACTGGAAATACTGCAGCCATAAACAAATGTAATGAAAAGACACAACTTAGAATTTGTACGAGACCATTTCTGTTATGAAGATGGGCTATATTAATTAGCAAGTCTGTCATGGTTTTATGATTTTTGGTTATCGGTATTCCACATCATAACATCATGCAGTGCACTGCGAGTTAAACTGTTAATGGTCCAGTTCCAGGCACCTGTCTGGAAGAGAAGAAGAACTACATTGAAAGTTGAGAAGGGCCCCATAAGTGAAAGTAAAAAGGCAAGAAGGGCTTCACAGTGACTGAGAATAAGGGGGGGTGAAGGGAATAGTTAGAGATAGTTTATAGAAGGGAGAATGTAGAGCTTGTTAGAAAATAAGAGATATCAACGCTGGGTCTGAGATAGTGAGGGGGATGAAGGCCCTCACTAGGGTTTGAGAACAGCCCAATAACATTTGGCAGGGAGATGATTAGATGTCCACAGGGCAAGAAGAAACCGGTTTAGGGGGACACCCCAGAAAGATCAGAAATTTACAGCGAGAAAGGTCAGAAGCCTTCACGAGGAAAACAACAAATCTTCATCCCACAACCTACTATGCATGTGCAAGAGGGGAGGGTCTGCATGCTAACGAACTCTCGGGGTGTAATGAATATGTATCCGAATTCTGGGAAAACTATTGATTATGTATTAGTTTGGCCTATATCTGTAGCACGATTTTTCTTGATGGTGTGCAAGTTAGGCGGATCTATCCCCCTTGCACCTAGGTGTCTGTGCAGCACTGAATAAACTGGACCTGCTTTGTAATCTTACTTGCGTTACCTAGTTTGATTCCGCACGTCAACATACCCCAGGGGGCTTTGTGGTCAGAGAGGAGATATAACCCTCTGGCAAGGTCACCTGAAGCACTCTTCTTCATCTCCCTGCTGCTCAACTGGATTGCATCTCACCTCAGTGTTATGGTGAGGCCTGTCAACCTTTCGGACACTCTCTCATTATATTTGATTTATTAGCTTCAATTCTAATTATACTGTATTGTGGTGTGTTATCTTACACCCTGATATGATATTTAGTAAATCAGTTTGTTTCTTCTCAGATCGTTGCCACTGTTTTTAATTATTCTGGGGTCCCGTTTTCCTTTTCTGGAGGTGTGGATTTTGTGAAATCCCTCTGCTGCGCTAGTCACGGAACTGGGCTGAACCAGCCCGAAAACCAGAACAGACCAGAAAGAAACAGTCCAACCAGAAGTGTTCCTCTGGCTTACTTGTAAGAGATTCTTTGAACAAAACTCATAAATATACTCATTCATGTATAGGTGTGCTTGATCACACATTAAAGATGTGTTAGTTCTCCTTTTCAATTAAAAACCTGAATACATGGAAAATGATCTGGTTTCTTTCATTGTTATTAAAATAATATTTAATTCCTTGTATATGTTCTTAATTTTTCTATTACAGCTGTACTGAATAGATTTTGCCCTATTGGAGCTTTGAGATTTTTAAATCATTACCTACATTTATTTTATTTTGGAATATAATAATAAAGAAAATTATAAGAATTTGTTAGAAATAGCATCTTGAAGAAAATTCTGAAGAACCGTTCATCTAAAAAAGATTTCTATTACCTTGTCTTGATCATTAATATATTGATTTATATACTACTTCTATGTTTACAGCATCAGGGTTAAAATGACCTTATAAACCCCTTTCTCAGATGTCCTTGACAATCTATTTTTTGTTATTGTCCATCTCTGGGAGTAATTGTATCCAAGTGTAAGAAATTAACACATGAAAAGGTTACACTACATTTTACCTCTTCAGTAGAAGTAAAGTCTTACTCTTATTTCTAAGTCAATTTATCAGCTCTTCAATTTTTGTTCCCAGTAAAGTTTCAAATTGGCTATGTCTCTCATGAGCCTGTCTCTCTTCCACTTGCACCATGAATTTACCAACATTTCTAAGAAACTTTGCAGGCAATCTTCCTGCTATTTTAGAGCATTTCAGAATTCTTGTGTTGATTATCAGTCCATAGGGGACGCTTGTACTGTGCTCATACTGTGTGCTGTACAACTGCCAGGGAGACACAACCTGCTTATTTGCAATACTTCAAGGAATGCAATTGTGACTTAAGTATTTGTTGAAGTATTCCCATACCTCACTTGTTTGAAAATGACTTCCCAAAGAATGATCTCTTACCAGGCTCTTGTCTTCAAATTAACCTTAATGTAATTAAAGTCAGAATGAAATGCAAATAAAAATATATACTTTCCATATCTAAAATGAGAAAAGCAATTTTGTGTTCTTTATTTAAACAACAACAAAAACAACAACAAATTTGATCTTTTTACTTCAAATTTACTATGAAAGAACTCTCTCTGAAATGATCTATTCTCTTGGGCACGCTTTCTTGACAGTCACTCGGATGCTTGATGTCTCAGACTACATTTATCACAAACTTTCTTGATTAAATACATTTCTTTTGTAGTCGAATGTTCCAGGAAGTCCAGCTATATTTAACCTTTCTTATTAATATTTTTTCTTTATCTTATTTCTTCCCTTTTTGTAGGGAGGCTTGACACTTTTCTTACTTATCAGCTCTCAAGGGATACATAAATACCATTTACTCAGACCAGGTGTCTACTCACGTACTAGGCTCATAAATTAACTATTCTTTTACTCAAAAATAGTACTATTCTTCTTTTGCTTTGCCCTTGACTCAATGTGCACATTTCATTGTGAAGGATATCAATATATTGAACTTTTATCAGTCTCAAAGTTCACAGAAACGTTGTACAAATAGTCAATTGGAATAAAAACATATAGGTCATCACAGGCTTTTTAAAGAGTAAAATATGATGGTAACAGTCTAACAAATTCATCTGTAAGAAGTCTGACCCCTCTTATGTCTTCCAGCAAGAATATTGTAATACTGTCTGCAATGATTAACTTATTATGGGTTTCTCTTGCACTCAAGCTGACTTGAGCTTTCTTAAATGTTTTCAAGATCCATGTAAAAAAGTCATAAAATCTTTGTGGCGTATGTGTATTTTGTTTCTTTTTAGTTGGCAGTAATGTTTGGTACAATTTTACATTCAAATGCAACAGTTCTGCTGAACAGCTGGGCAATACTTAGGTCAGTGAGTTTTGTCCACGTTAATCAGTCGTTCACTCCTTGCCTTTCAGACGCAGTTTGATTGTATTCTGAAGATTCCTTTTTTTTCTTTCATGTGCTTCTGATCTTTCCACACAAATTTCTAATTTAAAGCAGTCTGTAATATTGTCCTGTCTTTTATCCAGCATTTTGCTCCATTCTTCCCCGTTTTCTGGGAAATCACTACCTTTTTTATCCAGTCTAAATATGAACTGATATGAATCAGAACAACCATTTTCCAGTTTGTAACTGATTTTTCCTGTACTTCTATACTTGTTTAGGCATTTCACAAACCAACCAAAATTGCGAGATCTAATTTAAATTTCTTCCGTGCTTGTATTGCATTCCTTAGAGCTCCACCTTCCTAGCAGCTGTTGTTAGATGCTGTGTCCCAATGCTCATTTCCTTCTATTCCCTCTGTTTTCAGTTAGACTCTTTTTTTCATCACTCAGTTGCTCTACTGGCAGTACAATTTGCTGTACTCAATGGATGATCGTGAAAAATTGCAAATTAGTAAGCTGTAGAGCTGCTGAATTTTTATGAGAGAAAAGAAAAGATTTAAAGAAAAAAAAAAACAATTAAAGAAATTGTCAAAGATGAAGCAAAATCATCCTTTTTACTGCTAAATAAAAGAAACAAGTGGATTATTTTTAAGTTCTCAGCCCATACTGCTTATAGCTAGCCCCATCTCAACCAGACTGGCAGTACTTATATCACTTACAGTTTTTTTCAGGACCTCATTATAATGCACAACGTGAATAAGGCAGATTAATTGTTTTGTGATTTCTAGTTTTGAATATCCTATGTGAATTATGGTGCAGCACACAAGAAAAATGATTTTAAGACATGACACAATATATGTGGACATAGGTGGAGATCATAGTGAGATGGATACAAATACAAGACCTTCTGGAACAAAACTGAAAGACTACAGAGGGAGTCAAATCTAGCAGAGGAACCAAATCCAGCAGAATTTCATCCCTTGGCAATAGTTCCTTGTCTGAACTGGAAATATGCTACTTCATGTTCTTACATGGAGCTGAACGGGACAGTCCAAAGTGGAGAGAGCAGTTCACATTTTTGGCTTTGCAGGCAGTAAGGGACCCTTAGCTTGTTTCTTGTTCTGATTGTTCACCCCTCACTGCAAGAAAGATATTGAGGCCCTGGAACGTGTTCAAAGGAGGGCAACAAAGCTGGTGAGGGGTCTGGAACACAGGCCATATGAGGAGAGGCTGAAGGAGCTGGGAATGTTCAGCCTGGAGAAGAGGAGGCTCAGGGGAGACCTCATTGCTCGCTATAACTTCCTGAAGGGAGGTTGTAGTGAGCTGGGGGTCGGCCTCTTCTCTCGTGTCATTAGTGATAGGACCAGGGGGAATGGCTTCAAGCTACGGCAGGGGAGATTCAGGCTGGACATGAGGAAGTATTACTTTTCAGAAAGG
This sequence comes from Tympanuchus pallidicinctus, assembly GCF_026119805.1. Taxonomy (NCBI): domain Eukaryota; kingdom Metazoa; phylum Chordata; class Aves; order Galliformes; family Phasianidae; genus Tympanuchus; species Tympanuchus pallidicinctus. Next base: position 3,153,616 of record NW_026294780.1, on the reverse strand, counting down.
GTGGTCAGGCACTGGAATGGACTGCCCAGGGAGGTGGTGGAGTCACCGAGCCTGGGGGTGTTCAAGGAAAGACTGGATGTTGTGTTGAGGGACATGGTTTAGTAGGAGCTATTGGGAATAGGTGAACGGTTGGACTGGGTGATCTTTTAGGTCTTTTCCAACCTTGGTGATTCTATGATTCTATGATTCTATGATTTAGTTGTGCAGGCAGTTCTCCTTACAAACTGCTAGTTCTGACTTTTGTTTAAAAGTAGTAGGTGACTATTTTCCTTATAGGTGGTGATACTTAGTGGATTACAACAAACTCCCTATTATCTCTCTCTGGACATAGGTACCTTCTCCTGTTCTCTATATATGGGCCCAGCCTCTGTCAAGCAAAGAATAACTGCAACATTTCTTAGCCTGATTGTTTTCTGTAGAATTCAAAAATATAGAAATCACAAACTAAGACCACTTTAAGTGTGTAACAGATCTTCTGCATCCCACAAGAGATTTAAAACTCTCCAGTCCAAAACAACACAACCCACTAATTCTTCCTGAGCACATAGTTTTACATCTCAGTATAATAACATGTTCTGGAGGATACAAGACTTACTTTTCTTAAACACCACGCTAATAGTTTTAGGCTTCCTTGTTTAGTATACAGATTAAATCCCAGTGTGTGACACAAAATTCTCACTACTTGATATTCAGCTTGACCTAGAAAATTGCCACTTTCAAAAATATCACTGTTGGGATCTTTTCTTTTTTTTCCTTTTTTTTTTTTTTTTTTTTTTTTTTAATATACTAGAGTTACTGGATGGATTGTGTGATCTTTTTTAAAGAGTGCATGTGAAAATTACTGGGTTGACTTACTTTCTCCTTGACATTTAGAAAAGTGAAAGAATTGTTACACATTCTTGGAGGCCTGTTTTCAGCTTTCTTGACTTTAGAGTATTGTAGCTGTAACAATGCAATTATTTTTGCTGTAGTTCTTTAAGTCCAGAATTCAACCTGAGAGTTGTACAATCAAAACAGACTACAGGAAATTAGTCATTCATTCAAATGTTTCCATTAAACCCAAGCATCATTACATCATTTATGTTGAGAGGATGAAGAGTTTTACACATCCACTTAAAGTTTCCTGTTTGCATTCAATCCTGGATCATGTTTCTGTCCACAGTGTTAGTTAATAAAAAACATCTGCTTTATTCACAGTTTAATTACCCATAAATTCTTTTCCTGAGTGACTTTTGTTATGATATTAAAAAGTATATATCTATTTTACACCAAACTTAAAAAACTTGTCTGTGCTTCTTTGATTTAAGCAAGAACAATGAATAAAAAAACAATGTCTCTTGTGTGAAGATTTATTTCCTTTTCATCTAACCAGCATCAACAGGAGAAAAAAATTAAAAACATGCTTAATTTTGCTGTCAGTAGGATCTGAATTGATAAAAACGTTGAGACCCATCCACTCCCATTATCACGTCAAGGCTTGAGCTGCTATGGAAAAACACTCAGGAAATGCAATATGAAATTGCATTTCATATTTATATGAAATTCATATGAATTGCTCTTGAAAATGCATGCCAGTGTTTTTCAGGATTTACCAGATGGTGCACTGTGTTGCAAGTGCTGTTTTTAAAATTTAGCTATCTGATACTTACATGAGCTGCTATATGGAAGAGGTTCAGAGTTGCTGCATGTGCAAAAATAAATTTGCTTTATTGAAGATTTTTTTTTTTTAATATTAATTTTTTTTGAACCAAACTCTGTCACAGGTACCTACAAAGAAAAACTTGTTCCTGGCAGGAAGAGAACAGTATCTGTGGAGTTTGACCACCTTCTGACAATCACATCACATAGTTCACAATGAATAAATAGGCTATTGTTCGCCCTTCATGAAAAACCTTTTTCCATTCTGTCAGGAGGTGAGTGAGGTCTAATCCATTTAATTATTAAAATTGACTCACTTTTTTTGCCTTGGTTGTTATCTATGTTATTTTCTACAAGATCCAGTCAGAAAATGTGTAGCAGATATAGGGTTAGCAAAGGGAAAGGAAAAGGGAAAAGGGAAATTTTCAAGAAACTGCCAGTGAGTAAATTTAATTGATATGTTTTCTCAATGTCTGGGAAAATGGCTTTCTGTTTCTAATGAGGAAACTGAAGCCTTGGGATGATAGTGTCAGATTTGCCCTCATGTTAGTAGTTTTATGCATGTTACACAGTTTATATCCTCCGACTTTCTCAGACTACAAAAAAACTTGTGGTTTTACATTGTGACAACATTAAATAACATTTGCTTTGTTATTTATATATAGAGACTATTACATGTTCTGACTCTAACTTATTTTTTTATAATTGGGATATTATTATCTTCAATAAGATTCTTGTTTGATATTCTGATCACTGTGATCTTTATATTAAAGTACTGCATTACAAAAACATCTGATAGTTCCTAAAAGAATAAAGAACAAACTAAAGAAGCTTTCCTTTTTCCAGTACAAGGAGCAAGCATTCAAATTTAATCTCTTGTTCTCAAAGTTACTGATACTTTATGTCTAGAAAACTTGTTGTTCAAACAGAAAAAACAGAGCTAATAAACAAAGCAAAGAAAACTCATCTATTAATTACATGCTCAGTACTGCTATCATTTTATACTGTTATCTTTGTTGTTCATGGTTTTCATGGAAATGTTATTTCTAGTGTGTTTGTAATATTTAAGGAAATATCACTACTTTTCTAATGGTAATTGTCTTACTCACTTTCATTAAATACCCAAATTTTAATTTCAGGTTGATTCTTCAAACAGCGTTGCAGAAATTTGACAGCTAATTTAGGTAAAATAATGAGATTAATCAATTTTAACAAGGTGTTTGGACAGAGCATTCTGCAGGCCTGAATTATATGATATCACTGAATCTTCCTTGATCCTGAGAACAGCTAAGGATCGCTTGAGGTGTGAAACTCAAACTATCTGGGTTCTCCTTGGAGCCATAAATGCAGTGGCTTAACTGAAACTCAGTAGAGTTTACATTTTGTATTCAAGAATAACAAAATAATATTACACATCATAATGCCAATTGCCCAGACCTAATTATTTAATTCTGATTAACATTCTTTCGTAGATTTCCATAATGCGGATCATGGGCTTCTTCTGACAAACATCCTACATATGTACACTAATTTTATGATGAAATAAGTACACAGCTTCCTCCAGCTCCTCTTTCTTGTTCTTACTCCATGAGATGTTTTTTTACAAAAAGCTGTGCTTGTGGAAAGTACCTCTAATATGTTACCAATTCATGGGAAATAATTTCTCTTTGTTTATTGTTTTGTTTTGTAGATTTGTCTAAACTTACTTATCAGCTTTACTTTTACCATACTGCATCATATATACCACTGTAAATGACTATGAAGAAAAAAAAATTCAAGGACACCACAGGTTTCCTCCATGTAAAAATATTATTTTATTGAAGCTTAAATTTGTAACCCAAGTAATAATTCAATAACTACGATGATATGCTATACAAACTTGTGCACACACAAAATGAATCAAAAGAATGAACACATAAATCTTATATCAGGTTTTAGTGTTTGCATCATTTATCATGGTTTCATACTTAACATTTACATATTTTATATAAGAAGAAAGTATTTCAGGAGAAAAGCAACAATAGAATTATGCATTTTTTATTGATAGGAAGATCAGTGATGGCCTCAGGATATGTTCTCTGTATAATGGGATCCCATGTCACAGCCAGTGACAGAGTTAGTCATTGCTAAGTAATTGTTACTGATCATGGGAATGGTTCTATAAGGATTTGAGGTCAATTAGTATCTTCTACAGCACAGTAGAAGTGAGAAAAGTAGAAATCAGTTCCTGCATAATTAATTTAGTGTCACATCAATCACATTTTCAGTATAAACTGCTAAGACTATAGATTGATGTGTCAATTTCCTTTGGTGTTGAAAAATAATCATCATTTAATTGTAGTAATTGATTTGATTGATTGTAAGAAAAAAACTTACAAGTTCTTAATATTTCCTCTGTAGTCAGTGTGGCCCAAGACTGTTAATCTTTATAGTAAATTCCAGTTATTTTCTCTGATGGTTTTGAGAATATTTTTTGTTTAAGCCACACGTGGTAATACAGATGCCCACAAGGTGGTTTTAGTAACAGTGGAAGTAAAGAGAATACAGTAAGCATTATTTCTTTAATAGCAACTTCCTTATTTGTAATAAGAATATTTTTAGGGGATTAAGTACATAAACCAAACCTGAGCAAATCCTTTCTGGTTTCTATTGAGTTTTCCAATTTCAATCAAGAAAACATTGATTACTTATCTGGTCTAAGCTTATTAATTTCCATGATACTCATTCAGATTTCTGTTCCTGCAGGCTCAATGGAGGGAGAATCTTATCTCATTCCAGGATTATGAGATTCAAATTAGGAGGCTGAATACTTTTTAGTAATATCTGAATGTCACCAAATAATTTATTTTGATAGGTTCTTATTGTTTTTGGGTTACCCTATTTCTTGCATTAACAATTCCTTTGAATAAATTTCACTTTGATTTTAACAGCAATAGGAGCATTTGTTATTTTTTATTCACAAAAAAATATTTAAGATGTGTTGATTAAGGTTTTCTTAACAAGATTGTTTTGTTTTGAGAACTGAGCTTGGACTAGTAGTCATCTGACATATTGAGGTTCTGGGTTTCATTTTAATCTTCTCTAAAAATATTTTCATTATTACTCACAATTTATTCTTATCCAAGGAGACAATGCATGAAACAAGAGACTTACTTTTAAAAATATGGCAAAAACAGTTTTATTCCTGAATTATAAACTTCCCAAACAAATCTCTCCCTTGATTCCACACTCAACAGAATCTAGAGGTGTTACAGAAGTAGTTTGATGCAAAATTTTGGAATGACTATGAAATTTTGGGAAATTTCCTGTTTAAAAAACATGCAGCATGTAATTATTTTTTTCAAAAAAGGCAAACAGAGTGATTGGGATAATTGAGCCATATACTATTAAAAACAATCCTGGACAAAAGCCAGGAAAGTTTAAGGACAAGAATGTGCAAGCAGTTAACGAGTGTTACTGGAATGTTATTGAAGATGGAATGTTATACTCATCGATGTTAATGAAAATGTAGATGTATATATATATATATATAATTTTTAAGGTTAAATAAGTCTGGATAAGTAATTCTGATATACTGTTACTGATATACTGAGAATCGATTAAACAAAATAAAACAAAAAAAAAAAATATTGGAAGAGTATGGCTCGAATGGGAAATCAAACCTCTTAACAAGATGCTTGGTCACAATTTGGATGGTTACAGGAATTTCTACTGCAAAAGTACTTGTAAAATGTACTTGCTTAGCACTTATCTTAAAATCCAATTGAACTATAGCTCTGCTGTTTCAAAATATGCATGACTCACCAGTGATGATCTTCCTAATCCATATACAAGACGTCTTAATTATCTTGACAAGGAACAAGAGAATTCGTGATCTTGACACTTGTAGAGAAGGACTTAAAGTTCTGCTTGGCTCAACACAAGCCAACAGTGTACACTTGCAGCCCCAAACAACTAAAGAGTAGCTAAAGAGGATTGGAACGTGTTGCCCAGAGACATTGCCTCATCCTTGAAGTGTTCAAGACCAGGTTGGATTGATGCCCTGGACAACTTGATTTAAACCCTGTCTATGGAGAGGGAGTTTGATCTAGATGATCTTTAGGATCCCTTTTATCTCAATCCATTCTATGATGCAATTCTATGATAATTTCTACACCTGCTGCATTTACAAATATCTGTACACAAGTGGGTCAATTTGTGGCAGGAAGCACCTGCTGAAGGAGAGACTCACAGGAGCCAGTTTCTCAGCACAGCATGCCAATGAAAACGTTAACCATACTGATTTGTTTAGGCACAGCAGAAACTATCTGGTGAGAATCATCAGGTCAGTCTAAAACTCCTACCAGGAGAACTCCTGCACCAAGTCAGATTCCTTCATAGCGACCATGGGTAGGGATTCAGCCAGGTCCACCACTTACATTCAAGGCAGTACACTCTCTCATCTAGTAAGGTAAGCAACAAAGGACTTCTGGAGCACCAAGGGAAATAATGATCTAAGGGCAGACACATAGACATAACCTTGAAATCCTACTGCATCACAGTTATGATTTAAGAACAAATTTGAATTTCTGTAGCTCTTGTCACAATGTGGATAACAGTAGTGCCATGTCCTATCTAAATAACACTGTAAATCATCAGCCTGACTAGCAAAATAGTTCTGGTAGCAAGAACATTGCTACACAATATCAATGTAGTCCAGAATAAATACATTAAAAGAAAATAAATCTCATTTAATTCTAGATAAAAAACTTTCATTAAGAAGTCACTGTGTTTTCAGAGTATGTAGTACAATTATGCACAAACTTATTTGAGGCTCATGTTTATAGCAAAAAACAATAGGTTCAATATTTTCATCAATAATTCCAAAATAAATAATAAAAAATACTCTAGTAAATTTTATATAAATGCTGAAGGAAAAGTACATAAGGAAGAGAGAAGATTAATTAAACAAATGTATTTGATCATGTTCTAAAGTAAGCTCATCTGAGTAAATTGCATTTTAAATGGAGCTTTGACATGATTAGCATTTCCATGTTTAAGAGGACTAAAAATTCAATCTTTGTAATGTAATTTCATTCTGGTTTAGAACAAAGTCAAGATTTTTCAAAGCTTCAAGCGAAAGTTAATTGCTACTGCCTTTCCACTTCCAAGAAAGTATTGACACTCTCAGAAGCATGAATCTAAATACCAACGGTAGCTGTGCTGGAAGGTGAAGCTAAGAACTGGAAATTTCAAGGCTATTAAGAATACCACTCTCCCCATCTGAGAACTGTGAAAGAGATATACTGGAAACTCTAACTCCTTAGTGGTCCGCCAAAATGAAGAACCAGGCAGAGGTGGTAAGATTTTCTGAAATATATCAAGTATTTCATCAACATCATAGACTTGCAAAAGGTTTCAGTATTGATCAAATGACAAACTCCAATGAAAGACAGCTTTTTGTAATGCTAATGAATATTGATTGAAAGCCAGACATCAAAGGAAGATGATTCTGACCAAATTTAGACATCCTCCATGTCAGTAACTGCCTATGCATTTAGATGCCTAAATGCAGCTTATAATCAATGGAAAGTGTAACCAGATTAATTATATTAATTATACATACCAATTATGTGATTTAGCTGCTTATGACATCCAGTATGATTCAAGTAGCACTTCTGAACAATGGACCGTAGTTCATATCTCAAAAAGCAGTGCTGAACAATAACATGTTTAAAATTCTTAGCTGATGACTGACACTGTACAGGTATGTATGAAGTTCTCTGAAAGTGAAATATTTTAGTTTAGTGTACACCACCATGGAATTTCTTGGAGGAAAAGATTAGAGTGAATAACTTCTTTTAATGGCATTATGGAAATCAAAATCTGAATACTATGGTCTCTTTTGTTCTGGAGATTTTGTCTGAGAAGTACATTGAAAACTAAGATGCAGTTTAGAAGATAAACATATTATTTTATAATATACATTATGTTACATTCCGGGTATGAGTCTGACATGTGGCTGGGGGAGGGGGGGAGCAAAGCATTCTCTTGAGTCACGGGTTTCAGAAAGGACTCTTTCTAAACTCCTTAGAGAGGAATCTGAGTGTGGTTAGATCCAGTGTTAGTTCCATATTTGATCAGTGGTTTGTGTCTAAAGAATTAGTGTCTTATCAGTCAGTGTTTGTGCGTCAGAGCTCTCTCAAGGTTTTTACTGAAGCAGTTTTGCTAAGTTGAAAACAGATGGTTCAATGAGATAGCAGACATGACAGATTTAGAATAAATACGTTAAGATATATACTAGCAATATTATCACCACATATCTTATGGCTAGCTAGAGATTAATTAAGCCGTATTAAGAATTCACCCAGGTATCATCTGAAAAAATAATAGAGGAACAATATCTTACTAATAAAGACATTACTGCAAAGAGTGAAAAGAAAATAAGTCAGACCTACAGTGCAAACCAATAGAGTGTTAAACTGCACTTACCCACATCTGTCCTGTGGTTTGTTCAGATGGGTAAGTTACTCAACTTCTGTCTTTCCTCAAGCAATGCTCATTAATTCTCTGCCAATTTCCAGTCACTTTGTATTTTGACACAGAATGTCTTTAATTTCCTTCATGCTGTTAGAGTGAATTAATGTGACTTGCTGTGATGTTAGACTTTAACTTGACAGTCCAGTGTAAAAGAGGATCAGTGAAAATTCAATAAATCTTTCTGTATCTATCTACTCAAGCAGAAAGCTTAAGTATACTTAACTTTTTGTTTTTTGTTTTTTTTTGTGTGTGTGTGAATCAAGTAAAAAATAAATACTATACAATTTGTCTTTTAATATCAATCTTTTCCAGAATTGTCCATTATCAAGCTCAGATCAGGTTATCAAGATAAATTGTCAGGATGTCAAGATAAATCTCACAAACTTTATATAGGCGTTATTTCTGTTTGTCTGTGCGCCTATAGCAACAACAAAAAAATGTTAAATACTAAAATTAAATCACAGGAAATTACCTGAGAGAGCATTATAGATCAAACCAAATAATATAGTCAACCAAATAAGAAATGCAAAGTATTGTACCAAAATAAAGAAAACGTGCTTATAGCTTTTCTAATGTAAGAAAAGTTTACTAAGAAGAATATCATTTATTAAGAAGAACATACATGACATATTAAACATATTTATATATTTAAATGCACATTAAATGCTTCTCTGATAATTTTTGGGATCTATCAGCTAAGCAACTCGTTTTTCAGATTTTTTTTTTTTTTTTGAGTGGTGTTTCCTTTCAGTGACATTTTCAGCCTTTTGACAGTCTTCAGTATCAAATCAGTATCAAATGTACCAATATCTTCCATCCTCATTAATTTGGAATTTTTTAGTTTATGATGTTCTTGTTGGGTTTACTCAACAGGAAGTCATTATTGCTGAGACCATAAAGATAATAATGAGATTCATTTCAATCAGTTTATCCACTTGATAATTTTCTTCCTCAAGTCTTACATTGCAGTTCTGGAAAAGTTTTTTCATTTCATTTTCAAAATCTAGAATTCTGTCCTGCAAATTGCTTTTCTCTTTGTCAACCTGTATGTGAATAGATTGAAACAAAGGTGTTGGGTTGATTGCTCTTCTTTAAAAACTTTAGGCTGGGCCTCTGAAGCAACAATTAGAACTTTATTTATTTATTTATTTTAATCTTCACCTTCACAACTTCTCCGTTTTTATGTGAAGTATGAATTACTAAGAGATTAAGACCTCCCTGAAAAATCAGGCTTTTTGATACATCCTTTTTTCTTTTTTTTTTTTCTTTTTTTTTGGGGGGGGAGGGGGGGTCAGAAATTTAATTGGTAATTCTGGAATTGTAGGAAAAGCTAATTTCTTTAAAATGTATCTGACAAAGAATTAGAAATATAATCCCTTGATTATAGCAAATTAAATTTCACCCTCCAGAAACTGTAGAGCTCCATGCTGTTAGACTGATCTTTTTAGTTGTCATTTATTAGTATTTAGGAAAAATACTAATCAGAGTAGGAAGAATTGTAACTTAAACAAATGTGATGACACTAATGTATGATTTGATTGCTTTAGGCTGCAATTCCGTATTTTTGTTGTAAGTTGATTTCACATTTGAATAGATGTCTGAAATCTAAGAAATCTATTAGTAGTAGTTTCTTATTCATATCCACTATCCTTTCTATATTTTAATTTTATTTACTGTAATAAATAAACAGCATACCTATATGACTGATTCCTGTAAGACTTTTCCTTTGCACAGCATGAAAAGTCATAAAGTTATTTCAATACCACTCTGGAGAGAAGAGGGTGTAGACAGCTTGAAGCAGGATTTGAAGATCTGGGATAAGAAAAGAACTTAAATCTTTGGCTCTAATCAGAAATGAAGGAACTTAAAATTATCTTTAAATACTGATGGAGACAATATACTGAAAAAATATATATGTATTCCACATCTCTGCTTATCTGCTCTAAAAAAGAAGTAGTAACCAAAATTAGTTTATTCCATTATAAACCCCAGAACTCTGCACTGTTGGTTTTCTGTCACTTGAACAAATACTTATCCCACTTGCCAATCTTGCAGTAGTTTTTTTCTTTATCTATACTTTTCCAACAAAGAATTCATGACATATGTCTCCCCAAAAATGCTCAAAATTCCTCATTTCTCTCATAATAATACTTTTATCATATTTTATTATATTTTTGTTAAGATTAATCTTTACAATACAATCTTTACTGTAGATACCTATCATAACGTGCAACTCACTATCACCATCTTTACTTTGTTCTGAAGAGTTTATAGGCTAAGGCAATAGCTAACCACATTCACCACAAGGAGATTTATCAGTGAAAAGCCATAGTAAGATGTCATTATTCTAGATGAAGAAATACTACTGTGGTTTTTCTTCTCCACTGATTATAGACAGAGTTTAAGTTAACAAGTTCAGATGTAATAATCTATAGTTGACTGTAATTAAATCCTGTCTCTTCTATTAAGTCAATGTCAGAGATTCCAGTAAAGAATTTTTTTTAAGGAAGACCTTGAATAAAGACAATAATCTGGCTTTGGGGAAAGTTAAAGACACCACCAATTTTCTGAGTTGAAATATTCTTAAAAAGATTCTCTCAAACAGATAGAAAGCAATTTTAAAGAGAAACATCAGAGAAATATCAAATTACTTAAGAAAAAGAACAATGGAGCATTGATAAGGACACAGTATAAACTTTATAGGAAACTCATTCTGTGATATACAAAGAATAGAAACTAAATATGATGAAAGAATCTTCAGGCAGCAAAATACAAAATATGCTCCATGTTGAAAAAAAAGTTGTCATAATACAGGGAAAACGAGGCGAATGACAGTAAGAAAGGAAGAAGTTTCTGAAAAAAGAAAACAAGAAATCAATTTTCAGGAGGAAAGAAAGCATATCATTCCTGCAGCAATTTTCAGGAACTGTATGTATGGTTTTACACCCAAGTTAATCAAATTTGAATCCCTACATGAAGAGTTAGTGGAAATGAACTGGCACTTTCATTTTTCTGATCTACTTAAGATGTCTAGAATAAGATATAATATTGATATAACGTTTTTCTCAGTGTATAATAGTATAACTACAAGTTATACTTGTAGTTATATCAGATGTTATATATATCAGATGTTAAACAATTTCTTAGCAACTCGGTAAAAATAACAAATGCATAATACAAATGTTTTAAAATGGCTTTTAGAAGTTTTTAATTATCTTTGTACTGGAAGAAGACAGACTGGTTGACACTTGGTTGAACATGGGCCAGCAGTGTGCCCAGGTGGCCAAGAAGGTCAATGGCACCTTGGATTGTATCAGAAACAGTGTTACCAGTATGAGGAGAGAAGTGATCATCCCTCTCTGCTCAGCCCTGCAGAAGCTGCAACTCAAGTACTATTTTCAGTTTTGGGCCCTTATCCACAAGAAAGATACTGAGGCCCTGGAGTGTCTTCAGAGATGGGCAATGAAGCTGTGAGGGGTCTGGTTAAGTTCAAATTTTTGTAAATGTAAAAGAATAAAAAATATATGAGATCAAAAATTCTTCACTTCTTGAAATCCTCCTCCTTTTCTTGAATTCTTTCCTCTGATAAAAATAAGTAAATAAATGAACATGCATATAAATAAATAAATAAAACAAATAAAGAACTCACAAGAGATTTTTTTTTCCTATTTTTCTCTGCTCTTCCTTTTGGGCATATTTTGTTTCATGCTACTAATTGTAAAGGGATTCTGTGGTATATACATCAACTATTTTTCCTGTAACATGACAAGAAAAAAACAACCCTCTAGAGCTCTGATAGAAAATTGGTATAAAGCATTTGAAGAAATGGAAAAATCTTTGAATAAGGGAAGACATTTGTTAAAACTTCAGGATTTGATAGCTAATAAAAGGCAAGCATATTCAGGCTTAGAGGGTTATTAGAAGATCTAAGAAATCATGCTGGTAAAACTTCTGTCACTGTATTAATTACCATACTTCAGCAGAAAAGACATGGAATAAGAGAAAAGGGCCAAATCTTTTTCAACTTCTGCTTTAATTAAAGGTAAAAATACTGTTGATTCACTTATAAATTTAAAATGTTATGTGAAAGTTCAGTTAATATTGTTCACAACAGAATATTGATTTTATCTACATAAAGAAAGACCTCAATATATTGGTTTTTTGGCCTTTTTTTTCTTCTGATTTTTTCTTCTGAAATATGCAATTACATTCTGGAGGGCTGAAATGAAACTGCTAATGACATATTACAGGTTTTCTGGTTAATGAACCTGAGTTATTTACCTCCAGTAATATGATTCATTACATTAAAAATATGCAGAAGGCAAAAGTTTTAATAGTTTTATGAACTTCATGTAATTATTTGACAATATAAAACAATAATTTTTATTTCTTTGGAAAGTTTCAAAAAATATATATTTTTTTCTTAGAATAGTATTAGATATTTATACATTGAATTTTTTTTCTATGTAGCCATGTGAGACTGTGCTTTTTATGACACATATTGTTTGTTGCATTGTAAGTCAGTTAAAAGCAGAAGCAATAGAGAGTATGGAATTTTATAGTGTTTTCAAAATGATTTTTAAATTCTCTGAGTTTCCTCAGGAAATCATTGTCTTCTTTAGTTAGACTTACTTCTCTTTTTTCAGAAATCCATTAATATATGTGCTTATCATGCAGCTGTTATGGAACCAAAAATTTAGCTAGAAGTCAGGATCCTGACTTGTCAAGCTAATTGAATTCAATGTAGCACAGGCTTGGGTTTTCTAGGAAAAGTCTTCCTTCTTCCGGGTAAGGAAGTCTTACTGCTTAGTGCTTTGTCTTGATCAGTCATCAATGTATTTTCACTGGTTCTGTTTAGGATGCCGCTGTGATGGTAGTTGGTATAGTTGGTAGATGGTTTGTTTGCTTATCTACTTCTCTGCCAATGAATTTTGGATGAATTTTGGAAAAGAGTAAAGAACAAATGCCCTCTTTGGGAATAGGTGAACGGTTGGACTGGATGATCTTTTAGGTCTTTTCCAACCTTGGTGATTCTATGATTCTATGATTCTCTTGCCCTCCTCTTGGCAAATCTGCTATTTTAATAGCAAGTTAATTTACATTTACCGTGTTTCAGATAAATACTTCACAACTAAAACATAACTGAGGAGACAAATTTTCTATCCAATGGGAAATTACATCATTTTTAATTTGATATCATTACAGTCTCATGGAAAACTTGAAATGTTGACTTTCCCAGTAACAATCAAATTTCAGAATCATAGAATTACAGGATGACTGAAGATGAAATATGACTCTGGAGCTGTGTAGTCCAATCTCCCTGCTCACAACATGGTCAGCTAAAGCATATTGCTCTTGGCTATACACAGTCAGGTTTCAAATATATCAAAGTATAGAGACTCTATAACTTCTTTGGTCAGCATGTTCCAGTAATCAGTACCCTGCCTAATGAAAAAATGTTTCCTGATGTTTGAACAGAACCTCCTGTCTCTTGCCCTGTCAATAGGCTCTATGTTCTGTACACTCTCCCAAAAATTACGTAGTTGCTTTGGTTCCATCTTTTATCCAGGATGAACAGTCATGGTTTTCCCATTCTTTCATTATAGGAGAAATGCTCCAATCCTTCTCTACTCTCGTGTCTCTTCACTGGACTCTGTTCAGTAGTTTCGGTCTGTCCTATACTGAGAATCCCGGAACTGAACACAGAAGCCCAAGCCTGTCTCATTAGGCCTGAAGAAAGGGAAAATATCATCTTTGACCTGCTTACTTCACATCTCCTAGAGCAACCCAGGATCTTTGCCACAAGAACACATCAGTAGTTCATGAATAGCTTGGTGTCAGTACAGTCAGTACAGTTCTGAAATCCTCTAGAGAAGGCTTCACAAACTACTGGAGCAAATTGCTTCACTTCTTGGCTGTCCTCATGGTGAAGAAATAACATTTCAACTCAATTTAGAAAAAAAGACTGTTACATGTTAGTAAGTTTTAAATTTTTAATTTGATAAATATAAACATTTGAAATAGTAACAAGTTATATGAAATATTTTTATAATGCATTATTTGAAATCAGTATTTCCACAAAATATTCTAAATGTAATTCACTAATTTTATGCTAGGAGTTTGCCCTACTGAATTTCCCTCCTATTAATATATTTCTAAGAGTTTTCACCAATAAGATATATGAAACATTCTATTTCCTCCTTATAATTTAATTTTATATTGTTAAATATTGTAGATTTTTTTCCCCACTTCATTTGTTTTGGGAAAAAAATAATAGGATTTGTTGGCTCCATGTGGTGGCTGATGCAAGATTTATGTGTTTATTCTCATTTTGTTTCTTGCCTTCCTTTGAGAATTTTGACAGGTTTAGATGGATCCCTCTAGAGAAAGGGGGCTGGACTGGGGGAAATTCCAAGCTTCCTGGGGTGCAGCTGCTCCTGAGGGCGGAAAGGTTCAGCATGTCCTCTTTCATAGCTTCATTCTTGGCTTCGTAGAGGAGACATCTATTCAGTTACTCATTGCCATCAGCAGAGTGTTTTTCTGCACACTCTGAGTCTGACAAAAAGAGAAACTTCCTAGGGACCAGCAGACTGTGCAGTGATCTGATGACCTAAATGGAAACAAAAACTTACAAAGAAGTTGGTGAGGAATTAGTTATAAATAGCTTAAATTTACATTGATCTAGCCACTACGCATATTCTAGGTATAAAAAGATAATACTCTCCTCTATATCCAAATTAAAGCTAAGATTTTCTGTGTTTAAAAGTTTTTTTGTTTTTCAGTTTTTCGGTTTTTTTTAATCCAATAAGTATACTCAAATTAGGAGGATCCAACCTACAAAAATGTTGGTTGCCTTGAGGCAACTTTGAAAACACTTTCTGTTTAAAACAGTATATCTGAAGGGACATTAAGGCATATAACAAAAAACTGATAAAACAGTAAAAATTAAGGGTGGATGTCACTTTGATCTTTTTTTTTTTTTCTTTTATAAATCAAGATAAATATGTTTTCTTTCTCCAACTTCCCATATTGAGATGATTTATTTTTTGAGAATGGAATTAATGAAACATCCAAGCTTCTTTTTAAGCAGATTATATACTTCAAATCCCTCTGATGTATAACTGAAATAGAATAAATGACTTCCCTATCACTAGATCCTTCTTAAAGTCTCTATCTACTAATCTATAAATATATACTATAATCAAGAAAGTAATTAAACCATTATTCCCGTGAATCTGTTCTTGCAGCTCTGTACAGACAAATCACCTATTTCCAGAAACAACTATAAATAATTTAACATTTTATTCCAAGTAGGTCAGATTTTGAAGGATAATTAGTCACAAAAGACGTACAGACAGATGCCTCCCATGAAACAGGTTTTCGGGATTTTTACAAATCCATTAGCATGCTTAACTACATCTCAGGTCACCATGACTACATTCAAATCCCTTGAAAGACCAACCCTATGTACTGAACAAGTCTCCCCGAGGTCTAAGTTATAACCATATTCATGTTTTGTGATGTACAAAGAATTGAGTTCTTTGGCAGATGCAATGCAGTTTCTACATCATTGATTGGGCTCCCTGAAATATTAAATAATTGTCATTAGAACCAGCCTGTTTCCCATATGAGAGTTATTACATGCTGCATATCATGTGTTACAAAAAATGCTTTATGTGTTTGATCACTTTGAAATTGCTGATGTGCTGAATTTATTATGCTAGGGCTCTTGAGTGAGACTGTCTTTAAATGATCACAGATCTTTTTATAAAATTGAATTTATTTTTTACTAGTAAGAACTTGCCAGTGTATTCCAATGAGAAATTCATCAGTTGTTCCTCAGTTTACATAGTCTCTTTTTGTTCTTAAATATAGAGCTTGACATACATAGCAGTTAGCTTTATGAAGATTTGGCAGCCCTTGTATCATAAACATGACACTTTTCCTTTGGAATAGAGGATGGTTTATATAAAATGAGAGTTGTTAAGTTTGCAGGTTACTAAGAGATGGGTAAGTCTGGTTGAAAGAATATTTTTAGACTAGATGTAGTAAACCTCAGTAGTCCGCTAGGAGAAGGCTCATCTGTGCAAGCTTTAGAAACAATCACAGTGACTTATTTCCCCTCAGGTCAAGCATTTTGAGGATACATTATCCTAAAATTTTACTCACCCTTCAATCCCAATACATGAATGCACACTCTGAATCCTGCTACTGCCAACACTTCAGTCCTACTTTCTAACTTGCACTGCACTGTGGGATGCACTGCTGCTAATCTCAGAAGCCAGAGGACTGTGGTAGGACATATTGTGAAGGCTGTAAAAGAGGTTTATATTTGTATACTGATGTAAAATGAAGAGATATGGAGCAAAAATTCCCTATCAGAGCAACATACATGACCAACATGTATCTGAGCACAATTTTCTTAGGAGATTCAAGCTATTTGTACTATTTTGCTCCCAGATTAAAGCTGACTTGTCTGGTTTCTGTTCAAGAGAACATATTGAGCTGTCTTTGTCATCTCACCACCCTAGTACCAAAAGTCAGATCTTGTGAGATGCCATGCAAAGTGACTGTAGGGTGATCCTCTTGAGCTGTGTTTATGCAAATTCCACCAATAAAACATACAGTGCAAGGAAACATGAGGTTGGAAACAAGGTTGCAGCTTTGTCCCAAATTCTTCCCTCAAAATCTTTAGTCCCAAAAGAAGACAGAGTTTTTTGCTCCACGGATTTGATTTTACCCAGTGAGAGGTTAAGAATTAAGGAGTAATATAAGGTCTTTTAACTGGTGTCCTTGTCCTGTCACATCAGGCTGTGTAAAAGGTAGGTCTCCCTCCTGATTATAAGCTCCTTTTAAGTACTGGAGGGACGCAATGTGGTCACCATGGAGACTTCTCCAAGCTAACCAACCCCTGCTCCCTCAATCTTTCTTCATAGGAGAGGTGCTCCAACCCTTTGAGTATCTCTGTAGCCATCCTCTGGACCTGCTCCAACAACTCAATATCTTTCTTCTGGGCAATTGAGATCTGGATTCAGTACTCTAAAAGAAGCCTCTCAAGGATAGAGAAGACAATAACCTAATCCTAATCCTAGCCTTAGCCTAAATCCTTCGCAGTAGGGATTTTTGTTTGTATCATTGCTGTCACTGTTGTTTCTTAATACACTTTTTTGTTAAGTGAAGCTTAAACACAAATATTTGTTAAGCACAACCCTCCCTGTTCCTTGAACTGCATTCATTTCTAATATATTAATTCACTCGACAGATTAGTTCTTACAAATATACACCTGTGGGTTGGAAATTTCCCATTAAAATCTCCTTAGCACATGTACACATGAAAAATAAATAAGCTCATACATTCAAGTATAGAACAAATAATAACATCTGTGAAAGTTTAATGGTCATATTCCAGCCCTCCACGTGGTTGAATCTTGCTAATTTTTATTGGTAATTTACACCAATATTTCCTGCATTTCTTTACTATATACTTTGCTCCAAAAATGATGCTCATTTATCTTCATAGAAACTACAACAGATAGAAAAAAACATAATGACACTATTTGATAGAGCAAATTGTCATTGACAAAACACTATTTTTAGACATAGTCACCACAATTAGCAATGAACAACTTGTAAAAATCTGCACCAGTGGATATTAACCGCTGTCACTGTCTCCACTGTGGAAACACACTACCCACCACATCAGTGTGCTCACGTCCACTGTTTGATCTCCAGAAATGTTCAACAAGTATTGACTAATGTCAATTGGTGCCATTTTTTCTTCATGAAGGAATTAAATTACTCACTTTTTCTTCATCCACACTTCCATAACAGACATTGCTTTTTTAGACTGTCCCTGTGCTGCCCTCTGTTGCACAGCAACAAACTGTAGTGGAATATTTGCAGAAAGGTTCAATCTCTGACATCGATGGCCACCACAGAATAGGAGCAGCCCTTGTAGTTACCGGGACTAGCCTGTTAATGATGCCAAATGTGAGAATGAGGAAATTAATAGATTGGTGTTTCATGCCTACTTAAACGTTGTGCTTATTCTGTGAGAAACATTTACAGAAACCAGTACTAGGTTGTAAGCACACAGATAAACTCATTATCTAAGTCTAATCTATCTAATGAAAAAGGTAATAAAATGAAATGAAACTTATTATTTCAGATTTCTATTTTGTAGAGAAAAAAAAAAAAAAAGCCTTCTTAAACTTACATACAGTATATTTTTTTTCCTGATATTTGATCTCAATTAAAGAGTTGAGAGTTTTAATGACTGAAATTCTATTTCATATTGCTTGCTGTTGCAGAATTGTCTTTGCCAGACAAGCCATGAGTGATTCTATAAAGAAATAAAAATTAGAGACTAACGACATTAAAAAAAAAATTGCCAGAATTCTGCTCAGGGAATTAAAGAAGTGACTCCTACATGTGATTAGCTAAGTTGCAAAAGTGCTTTTGGAGAAAGGGACCTCTGAATAATATACATGTACTTTCTCTCCCCAATCCAATAAAATCTATATAGTAGGTTTACTGTGATTGGAATCTTTAAATCACATAAGCTCAAACTTGATTTTATGTGTGTGAGAGATTCAATGTCATTGAACTAGTGAGATATTTAATGCAATTAAATTAGTAAAGTTCCACTAGAATAAAAATAAGGTAAGCAAGAAAAACATTCCTAGAGTATTGCACTAAATAAATGTCATAGAAAAGGCAGGGAAAAGCATTTGAGAGACTGCAGAAATAAAGGTGACTTCGAAAGGACTCTGATGGGAATCTGCAGATACAGCTGTTTGGGGAAATTGCATGGCTTCACAGGAAATGGGTAAAATGTAAATTAAACTGGCAATGTCACAATTATTTTAATAATAATAATTAATAATATTTTTTGATGATTTGAAAAAATAGCTTCAAATAATCTTCATTCTGATGAAGAATTTTCCAAGAGAAAATTCTGTGGTTTATTATTGTTATTATTAGCATTTAATTCCAAAATCTAAATAGTTTTCAATAATAGTTAAGAGACTTATTAAAACTCAGTAATGTGCTATCTAAAAATAAATAAATGAATGAATAAGAGAGAGAGAGATCCAGGGTGTTTCAAAAAAGTAGCAAAAAAGTAAAAAGTTAATTTTAATAGTATTATGTAGTCTACTGAATGTAAAAGACAAAATAAATGTCATCTTGTGCAACCTGAAATGATCAGGAAAGAATATTATAAAAAAAAAAAAAAAAAAAAACAAACCAACAACTGGAACATTTGTATCTAGTACAATTTATTGAATATGAAAAAAATGAAACGGAAATTGCTGTTTATTCAGATGCTCTCAAACTTTGTTTTGGCATGTTTGGAGCTGAAAAACCAGGGTGATGTTTTTGCAGTCATTCACACTGAAAATAGAGCATGTTTACTGTGAACAGAATGACATTGTTTGCTGACTTCTGTAATACTGCTGTTGCTTGAGAAAAGAGCAAACATAAAAGGAAAGTGGAATTGTGTTTTGGTTCAGAGAAGTGGATTAGTGATCTGTGTAAATATGATGCAGTGTTTGTTTAAAGGATTTCTGGTCTATAAACACAAAGCCAAATACTGAACTTGTTGAAGTCAGTGGCATAACTCACTCTTGACTTTAGCAAATCCAAAAAAATTACCTCAGTGCATGTAAATACCATATTTATTTTCACTGCAAGAAAAAACTTGACTGCAATGATTGTTCTCCTAACTCAACATTTCTGCATCCCAAACTCACTGAAGAATGTGTGTGCCCCTCCATACAGGGTTTTCTTCTCAAGAAACAAATACCTAGGAATCCAAATCCCCAGTATTTCTTTCAAATGTTTACTGAGTAGATTCACATCTTCCCATTAGTAACAGATGCACAGCCTTTCTGATTGTTTCCCCAAACAGCATTATCTGATGACATATATTAATTTTTTTTTAAAGACAAGGAAAAAATATTACAGATTTCACTGAAACAGATTTGCCCTTCTTCTATTTATTTTCTTATATAATTTTCTATTTAGTAGAAAGAGAAAGAGAAGAAAACATGCCAAGTAGTTTATACCTCTTTATCTGGGAAGTCTATTTTTGACCATTTTCTTTAACTGTGAATAATATGAAATCTTTCTTGGTCCTTGATAGACTTTATTTCACAGTTAGTTAAGGTTTTTTGTTTGTTTGTTTTGTTTTGTTTTGCCATGAAAACATTTTGGTAAGAATAAAAAACAATAAAAAAAAACAACAGGAATTTCTGGACAGCAGCATGTTATTACATGGAGGAGAAAAAAAAAAAAAAAAAGCAAACAAGGTATATTTTAAATTTTTTCCACTTCTCAGAATGAAAAAGAATGAGGATGAGAAATGGTAAATTTCTTCTATGAAAGCACTGCTATAAGAAATTTGCAGTCATCTGCTTCTTCAACTGAAAAGGTTTTGGTAGATATTTTGACATGAGAAATTGTGAGTATTAGGATGAGGGATATATTTGTGCTAAATATAAGCGATCAAAAACCTTTTCACAGGTTACAAGAGCTAAAAACCCTTTTTACTATAAATAGGTTCATGCTGCAGAAATTTCTTGCCATCAAAAAAGATTTACAAAGCTCAGTGTGGCAACAACATCCAGAGTTTGAATTCACAGAGATGAAATCAAATAGTATTAGAAAACAGGTGTTTGGGGTGATAAAGTGACTGTAAGGCAGTCTGGCAGAAAGATTCTTTTCTATTAATGAGGAAGATGCCCTAGGTGCAAACTCACAAGGCAGATTATTGGCAACATTACAGTCTAATTGTAATGTTCCTCTGTCACACCTCTTGCTTCCAAATTAGTGCAGAAAATATGCAGTCATGGATCTTTTCTTGTCTTTTCAAACCAAATTTTAGTAACATATCTGATGGGCAAATATATATATGCTTTTTTTCTTTTATTTATTTGTGAGACTACTGTCCCCCATTAAATTAAAATAAGCTGATATATTTTATATGAGGGCTGCTCCAGAAGTAATACATTTTATTCTATTATACCGGCCCACAACATCAGAGGTAGATGTTGGTAGTATGAAAGTAGAGGGTGTTTGTGCTGTACAACAGATGACAGCAAGAGGCAGTCTGACAAAATGACATCTGACATGGAAGTGCAAATAAAGCAAAGGTGTGAAACTGAATTCCTCCATGAAAAAAAATGGCAGCCATTAATATTCATTGTTGCTTGCTGAATGTTTATGGAGGCCAAACATTGGATGTGAGCACAGTGAGGTGGTAGGTTGTGCATTTCAGCAGTGATGACAGCAATGTGACAGACAAGTTGTCTGGACAGTCATGCCCAAGTGTCACATCTGGAAATGAAGAGCATCTCAATCAGTTCAAACACTAGCAAAAGGTGGTGATGACAATGAAAAGAGTGTTTTATAGCTGAGATTTGCTCTATCAAACAGTGTTATTATGCTCTTCGTATCTGTTGTAATTTACACAGAAGTAAATAGGAGGCATTATTTTTGTGGCTACCTCTGTACACTGGTTAACTGCATGCCTCCCTTGTACCAACATTCAGCATCATGCAACTAGTTGGATTTAATTCCTCATTAACAAACATACTATGACCTTGCTATTTGGTTCCAGCTTTATGTCAAATCATGCTTTCAAATTCTGGATTCTGTGCAGAGGGGGCTTGTCTGCACTTCTTTGAATAGAATTCTTCCTTTTCAAAAAGGAAATAAATCTTAGCTCCTGAGTCAATCGTAAAGTTTCTGTTAGCAGAGCACATATCTAGTCTCACAACTTGCAAGACACCTTTTTCAGTCCAGAGCCAAAACCAACATTGCATTATTGTAGTTTACTACTGCTGCTTCATTCATTACTGCGCTGATTTCTATAACGTCATGCAAGTATGGAGCTCCCTTCACAATTGCTAGACCATTTTTTCAGCATGTATTGCAGAAATATACGCTACAAGCACACACTGTTTTTCTCATACCGATGGAGAAAAGAATAAAATAATAAGGTATAACATTAAAGTCTTCAAAAAGACTAAATTTTGTGTTCCACTTTTTTTCTCCCCCCCCCCCATCAAAATGGTAACCACAGAAGCAGGAAGAAATCCTAGCATACAAGACCCCCTTAAGAAAACAAGAGGCACTTTTGGTTTAATATCTGCCACTACTGTCGTACTAGTTTTGTTTCTGTCTTAGCTGCAAAAAATATTGTACAAGTCCCAGGAACAAATAAATGATTTGTGCAGATTGCTGTATGTTTTTACTTCATACTCCCGTTTATCATAAACATGAAAATTGTTGTTTGCTTGTTGCTTATTTAATTGCTGGTTATTTATTATATTTTCAGGGTAATTTAACAGGAACTAGATCACATTTGCATGCATGGGTTTCTTACAGACTCAGAGATGAAGCAGAGAAGCTCTAGTTACCTGAGTTACGTATTAGAAGGCGCCCTGCATTCACTTATTTTACCCTGCTGTTTTTATTTTACTCCTGTTGTTTATATTCCACAAAACCTGCTTACAGCCATACCACATAGTTTCTATAATGTTTCTGAAACTGTAGCTAGTAAGAACTGAAACAACCCTCCCCCCCCCCAGCACTGATGTCACCGCTTTTATATTTGTAAATTTAAGCAGAGGTAATGCTCTAGATATCATTTCCTTGCATGTGGTTTCACTTTTGTCGTACTTAGATTTCCTGTGCATCCTCACAATCTGTTTTATCTTCCTGCATATTTTCTGTGTTCAATACTCAACAGTCTCTTGTAGGAATTTGCAGTATCTATTCAAACACAAAATCTATAGAGGATAAACTCTGTTACTTTTATCTTCTCAAACAAAGATGAAATACAAAATATTGAATGATTAACATGCAACAATACATCAGTTCAAGAGAGGTTAAATCTTGCATACACATAGGAAAAATAATTTCTCCTGCTTTTAAGAACCCATAGAAGATTGAGTTCAGGTAGAGTGTGGAGTTTACCAGTCATGACAAATGGTTATTTCAGCCTTGGCCCCTAGGCAGTGACACTGATCTATTAAATCAGCAACACTTCTTGCAGATTGGAGCTCCTTTGCATTCAGAGATGAACTCCTGTGTAATCCTGAGAGAAAGGCTGCTACCAGCAACCAAATCACTGATAACAAATAAGGCATCTTATGCTCTCAGGACTTCTGAGTTAAAAATCCTGTGCACTGAAATATTAGAACAGCAGGGTTTAAAAAATAATAAAAGTACAGCAAATAAGTATTTTTTTTCATTTGCACTGAATGAATAAAACAGAAAATAGTTTTGTGGCAATAGTATTTCAGAAATGGAATTGAAGTCATATAGGGCAACATACCAAATTGGTTAAATTGAAAGTGCTCTTTGTATAATCACTCTGTGTCCATGTTAGTCCCATATCTTAAGTTACACAGTGCCAAGGAAGAACCACACAATAGCTCCCTGCTATTACTTAGATGTGAGGTAAAATTGGTTTAGTTGTGACATCCTGGAGTAGTATAACATGTTGTGGATACTGCACCTGAGCTGAGAAGAGATCTTTTAGCGCTTCAGAACAGAAAGCTTATATTTCCATATAAAATGTTAAGCAAAACTGGAACTGAAGTTATAAAGTGCTTTTGGAATTTTAGGATAAAATATGCCTCAATCTAAGAACGTGAGTAGGTATGACACTTCCTCACTTTAATGCAAGACTGTACAAAATAGATCAGAATAGACTTTGGGGATTTTTATCATCTTCAGATGCTTCCAAGATGGTTTATATTGTATATAATAAGAGAAAGATTATGAGCATCATTTTTCTTCTGTCTTAACTATCTATCTAAAAATTTCTGGTATGTCATTATCTGTCCACAAAAAACAGCAGTATGTGCAGGGTTCGTCAGTTTAAGAAAGTGTCCTATCCCACTTGATCTCTGGCATCACCAGAACGATCTGATGCTTTCACCTAAAAGAGCAAATGTGAACTGCATGACTTCTGAACTCTGGAGTGCTGGGATTTTCAGCAAGGGGAGTAGTTGAGTTCATCAGGCACACAGTGACTGAGATGCTGCTGTACACTGGTCAGCAGGGTATACTTGCAAACCGCATCTTTTGACTGCAATGCAGAGGAGAGAGCTGTCACTGCTAGGAAGTTTGTTTCTATTTCTAAATAAGAAAGGGCCCTTAAGGATTACTTCTGATTTTCATCTAGTTGCTGTTCAAAATACACTGCTCTAATACAATATTTGTTTTTCTTTACAACCAGTTCCTGCAACTTCAAAACAGATAATAATGACAAATAGGCTACAGAGCCATGCTCACCCACCCATGAGCTGAATATTTTTCACCCAGCTGCATAAGAGCTCAGTTGTAACAGAAGCCCCAAAGAGCATTTACCTCTCCTTGTGAACATGTAAACATGACAGCAAGGGTACTCCAGTGAGGCAGGAAAAAACACGCTTGAAGTCTCTCACATACCACGCAGAACAGGATGACAGCACATCTCTGATCGGTGGGCTGAAGGATAGTATCACACTTATACTCTTACTGTTCATGAAATTCAAAATAGTTTTTCAGATCATAGTCTTTTTCTGAGTTATAATTCCCGCTTTCATGAAGACAGCTGCCCTGCAACCCTGAGTCCAACTCTGGAGAAAGGGAGATATCAGTTCTGTCTCATGTTAACTAGTTCCTATGAGTTAACCTGAAGCAGTTCCTTACTTTTGTACAGGTAGGCAAATTATTTGCAGAACTCTAACTTTCATTACAGGATATATACGGGTGCTGCTGTTAGAGGCTGTATGCTGAATTCCCAGCTAGGACATTTTACTTTGTGCTTGAAAGGTAAATTGTGCATCAGCTAACTGTAAGAATCTGTGTTATGCCTTATTTCTAATCCTCAAAGTGCCTACAATTTCTTGTTTTACTTTATGTTGTCTTTCTTATTTTACATTTAATTTTGGATTTTTCTATTTTTTTCCTGCCAAACTCATCACTAAGCTTTGTTGTGGTTTGATTATTTTCCTGGGAAAATTAACAGAGAAGTCTAGCATCCTGGAGAAAAAAATCACATAGTGTATGCCCTTGTCAAGGCAATTTAATTTATAACAATGACCAGACCCTCAGTAAAATTTCATCAATCTCTGTGCTCTCTGGGTAATGTAAGTGTGATGACATCTTTTCAGCACATTACACCCTCAACTTCTTAATTTAAAGCTTCTGATTATCTTATGAAGGGCAATGATCTATATCTAGATTTTTGTTCTGCTTAAACTCAAGTTGGAACTATGTCGCATGTCTTTTTACATATTTCATTGTGAGGATTAGAGGTCTGGTAAGGAGATTTATGGTCCTGACACATAGATTTGTTGAGGAATAATTATATGAGTTAGAATCCTCTTTTGGATACACATCCCTCTATCTTCAGTCAAGCACTTTTTCACTTTTTCCAGCTTGTATCAAATGTACAGATCCATATTATTATCCATGCTCTCCCCAGTTCTCAGTCAGAGTTTTACTGTTTTGGACTGCTAAGAGCTGGCCTTCTTAACTGCATCTCGTTTGCTCTTCCTATGCTTTGCTATATCTTGCAGAAGATCTTATTTGGTCAGACCAAAAGTAAGTATTCTCAAGCAAGCTAATAAATTTGCATCAAATATAATCAAAATATTCTTTTTATGCAGGTGTAGAATATAGCTTGTGAGCCTGACAGTTTGAATAGTAAGGAAGTAAACAGAGATGGTCTAGACACAAGTTAACAAGTCCCCATATTTCACCACAGATAGAAAAGAGGAGTTAAAATGAGGGCCTGTCCAGAGTGAATCTTGAACTATCTTAGCTATATTCCTCTTTGCAACCAATCTCTGGAAACTTGCCCTTCTTACTGAAGCTGCAGCTGTGCTCAGAGAAAGATCAGGCTTTATCTCAGCACATCATGCAAACTTCACCCATTAGAAAGCAGGCTGCTGATCTGCCACGGCAAGACACCAAGTACCACTCGTGGCCTGCAACCTGCACATTCTCAGCATATTTCACTGACTCACACTGTCTCTAAGGATATTCTGGTTTCTGTAAGGCAGAGTATTACAAACTGTTTTCCTTGTTATTTTAATTCAATGGCAACAATTTGCTTGTTATTTGACAAATGTAGAGTGAAAACAAATAATTGCCTGTGGATGGGCTGAGTTATTGTTTCAATAGTAAGAGCTTATGACTGATATGCATGCTGTATAATTATTTCCAAAACCACATTTCTTTTCTCTTTCAAACAATTATTAAACATATACAAGCTTTCAAAATATATTTGCAAAATTTTTCTGTTTGAAGGCACCTGAGTAAGTTGTTTTTTTTTTTTTTTGCAGCTTATTCACATAACAGGTTCTTTTTATTAAAAAAAAAAAAAGCAAAAAACTCTCATAGATTTTGGATAAATATTTCTGAATATATTTTTTCCGTGTTTTCCCACCTTCTATTCAGATGGACACAGGAGTCAATTAAATGACTAATACAAAATAAATGTCTCTGTATTTTTCTTCTTCAAACATCTTCACAAATACATATATAAATATACATGCAACTGCAGTAAGTGATTTATTACAAAATCTTCCTCGACATCCAGTTCCTATTCTTCCACATCTCATTAGAAACCTTCCATACTATATCTGTTTTTCATTAGGGCTATTTTAATATGCATTCAGTAAGGCATTTACAAGTAAATAATAAACTATAAATATATTGCTGTAAAATGAGAATTTCTATTGATAAATCAACAAAGTGTTATGCATTTGATCATACCCGTGAGAACCTCTAAAGCAGGCTGTCTTAGCTGATTCAGTGAATTAGTGATGTTTACTGGCTTCTAAAGCCATTAAATAAATAAATAAAAGACAATATCCAGAAATTTTTCTCTTTTTTTATGCTTCTCTCATTCAGCACAAAGTTCCTTCTAATATTTTAAATTATGTTCCTCTCTCCTTTTGCTTATTTGAACCTATAGACATAGGATATACATTAGTGATAATTGGACCTCTGCTCATTTTTGTGTTATTCCCTGGTTCCTTTTCCTCACTTCCCAATTTCAAGAGTTCTGGACAAGAAAATAAGAGAAGCTAAAATGAAAATTTTCCACTCCAATACTCTGTGAAGTTGACACATTTTAAGAACAGTAGAGAAGGGTTTCAGTCCTTCCTTGTAATTTAGTCTTATTTTAGCAACAATTTTAAGAACAATTTTTTGTTTTGTTTTTGATTGTGCTCTGAGTTTTACACAGGCAACAACTGAACCCTCTCACAGCCCAGAAGACAGCTATAATTTACAACCAGAATATAAAACTAAAAGCTTTAAATGGTCATGGTCACCCTGGACATTGCCTCTAGTCTTCCAGCATAAATACTAAATATTCATGTCCAAGTGAGGTAGCCAGAAAACTTCCACATTAAATAGGAAGATATTTAACTAACTCAGAATCCAACAACTTTAGAGAGCCAAAGTAACTATTCTTGGATCTAGGATGGAGTATAGACTCTGTCTCTCTCTTGCCTTATTAAGCATGGACTACAAAGAAACCTTTCAGTGTTATCTCCTTTCTTTTCTCAAAGACTTCCATTCCATACAGGATATTACCACCCTACGACACCTAGAAAAGCAACTACATATGATGAAAACATTTAAAACCTATGCCTATGGAAGCATCACTAAAATAACTTAATAACTAATGCCTGAAAATGAACTTGTCAGTTACTGTGGATTGACAGATGTCCTAAGGGTACCCAGTGTGAATGCTGTACCTTGACTATATGTCCATGCTTCCCTCAATAGCATACTTATGCTACAGGAATTGCAGTGTTTCTACTCCTCCATAATACTTCTGCTAGTTACTCTGCCAATAATGCTGTAAGGTTCACATTTCTACTGGTAAAACAATTTTGCCATTATTGCTGCCTATTGCAGAAAATCAAAAACATTTCTTACTCTGTTTCCACAGAGCCAATTAGTTTTTGTTCTTTTCTGTGCATTAATTGCTGTATACAAAGAGGTCTTGTTTAAGCTGATCCTAAATAAAGAGGTATTACAGAATCATAGAATCATAGCATGTCTTTGGTTATAAAGGAACTTAAATATCTTTCAGTTTAATATTTAATATCCCCTGCCATGAGAAGAGTTTCTACTGACTAAATCAAGCACTAGATCTTGCTTCCCAAGGCCCCATCAAAGCTGGCCTTTGAATCCCCACAGATTTGAGGTTCATGTTCAGCTTTTTGTCCACTAGAGTCCCGCACATGCCTTGGTAGGTTGCTATCAAGGAGTTCTCCTCCCAGTCTGTACACACATCTGAGTTTGCCACCAGTCAAGTATAACATTTTGCGCTGGCTTTGCTGAACCTCTTAGGTTCACATGGGCCCACTTTTTGAGCTTTTCCATGTCTCTTTGGATGGTGTGTCTTTCTTCTACTTTATCAACTGCACCATTCAGCTTAATGTCATCTGAAAACTTGCTGAGGGTGCACTCGATCCCACTATCCAGATCATTGATAGAGGTACCAAAGACCACTGATTCAAAGGTGGATCCATGGGGGACACCACTCATTACCTGCCTCCACCTGGACTTAGAGCCATTGACCACAACCCTCTGGCTGTAACCAATCAATTATTTATCCACTGAATAGTCCACCCTTCAAATCCGCATCTCTCCAATTTAGAGATAAGGATGTGGCACGGGACCATGTCAAAATCCCTGTAGACTGAAGTCCAGGAAGATGATATAAGTTGCCCTTCCTTTGTCCATCAGTACTGCCACTCCATCATAGAAGACCATCCGATTGGTGACACAAGATTCTCCCTTGGTAAAGCCATGGGGATCACTTCCTTTTCTTCTATGTGCTTTGACACAGAAGCACATAGAAGACGGGAGCATATGCTCCATGATCTTTCCATGCACAGAGGTGATGCTCACTGACCTGTAATGCCCTGGATCTTCTCTCCCTGTCTTAAAAATTGGAGTGATATTTCCCTTTTTGCAGACACTGAGAACAAATATAAGAGAGTATGATTCAATTGCAAGCAATAAAATAAACATGTAGCTGGGATTCAGGGGAGTAAAACAAAATTTGGAAAGACTGTTCATCAAGAAGCACGGCTGAAATATTGAATCATACCTACAGATATAGGCACTGGTGTATAGATAGGTCACAGAGCACGCTTTGATTTGATCAAGATTTTCATCTCTCTGACATCATTTCTCTGTGTCTCTTTGCCTTCTCCATCTTCCCCTCCCTCTCTGCCAATGTCTTTGTTTAAATGGCTTAGCTCATTGTATTGGCTGCAGGTTTTGTCACATTTTCAGCACTTCAAAAGGCTCCTGCAATAGCACAGAAAGTGCTTGAATGCCAGGTTTGATGAGAAGAAGAGGAATAGAGAAAAGATGATTTTGTAAAGAACTGATTATATTTAACATTATACAGGCATCTAATGCCGGATAGAGAGATAGTCATGCTCCATGAAGGCAGTACAAAGAAAAGAAACAGGCTAAATTTAGCTAGGAATTAATAGCTTTCAGACGTGATAAAGATTCCTATTTCTACTTCTATTGCAGACACACTTTAGCCTCAAAAGAGAATAAAAAGCCCATTATTGCCCACTGGTGGTGGCACTCAGATATGCCAGCTAGTAGTAGAGTGCATTTTCTTTGACATTTCTATTGAAATATCTTGGTTAAATGCGCTAAGAATGCTGCTACTAAGAAACATGGTCTCAGGCAAGTGTAAGAGAGTTTATGGCTGTGACTTTATAAAAATGAATCAGTAGTCTCACTGTGTTTGAAAAGCCATGCATGACAGTAATATTATCTTCAGGGACCACAGGAATTGTTACTCTAATAAGAAAAAGCAGCATAGAGTACAGATTCAATAGTTAGAAACACCAAACTGTGAAACTGCCTGAGATAAGATATCATAAGAAATATGCTTCATTGTTTTATTTGTCGGCGTTATAAAATGGTAACAGATTATTTTTCAACGTTGCTTCTTTGGCTTTCAGTAATATTCAATATACCACATGATTTAAGAGTTTTTAAAAATTAGTCTTTCAAAAAAAAAAAAAAATCTCTTTCTTGTTAAGAAAAAAAATGTTTTAGAGGAAAAATAATAATAATAATTTTTAAAAAAATCAGTCATCCTCTACAGTAATGTGCATATTGAATAATTATCAGCTTTAATTTTAATTCTTTCTCTATTTCTGAGAGGAAATCCTGAACTCTGATTTATGAGCCCTTCACAATACTTGTTATGGTTCTATGACACCATAATAGGCGTTCCTTTTTATTTTAACATATTTTAAAATGTCAGGGACTGTAATCTTGAAATGTAATCTTCTCATTTAAAATTATGAGTCTCTCCAATTTTCAGTCACAACAAGTAAATTCTATGGAAATTCTTCCTAGGAATTATTGAGTGCAATTGCTATGAACTGAAGTTATGAAGCACACAGTCACATTTCTGCACATGAAGGGCTTTCTAAAATAGCTCTGAAGGAGATGAGTTTCTGCATTGAATTGTGCTACTCAGAGCAACCCCTTCTAACCAAGCAAAATTGCACTTCTTTACTTGTAAGTCTTGACAATGGTATTATGTTCCAAGATCTGATCATTCAAGTACAGACAATTTAAACAGAAAGCTTTCAAGTGAAAAGGTTGTGGAAGAATAAGGCTTGTTAAGTGAAGGTGGAACAGATAAACAGAGAACTTGTATTCTCATGGCCAGCAACAGAGTATCATATTTTCCTTCTGACCCTGGTCCACTTCAGAATGTTAACAAACATGCAGTAGTATCATCATATAACCATTTGTATTCTTCTTTCTGGAATAAGCCTGTATTCTTCTTTCTGGAATAAGCCAGAGATCTTTTCCAGGCAAAAATAAGGACATCCATACAAGAAAAAAAACTTACTCTATTTTTGTCATGTCATTTTCAGCAGAAGAAAGTAAAGTAGAAAGAATGGCTCAGAGAACATCCAAATGAGAGCTAAAGTTAGGCAGGAAGGTTGTGCATGAGCTCAATTTCCCACCCAATGAGCTGAAAAAGGAAATGACCTGTGGGTACCCATGATAAACTGCATTTTTTCAGTTGTGAGTAAGGGTATTTAAGCAAGCAGAACTTTATGGAAAGTCACAGAAAATAAAAAGCAACTCAGAAAGAACTAAATTAGCAAGTGCCTGTATTAAAGAATCACAGAATCATAATCCTCCCCAAGATACCTGTCTGTGGTAAAACTTAGTGCTATTAACTCTTCAACTCTTCTCCCATTATTTCACTATGATTGCCATAATGTTTCCATTCCCATCCCTGTCATTCAAAAGATAGAGCTCTGCTCATCTTCTCTGATCACCTCCTACAGCTTACCAGGGAAGAACCAGTAGTAAATAAGATCTCTGACCTAAATTTTTGTAATAAGGGGAAACTGCTACTGACAATGCATATATGCATTTGAGCAGTGCAGTAAGGAGTGTTTGCAAAAGAAAACAATTTTAAGTATTGCACATTAATATTCAGCATGCACAATCTATCATAGTTCTCTACACTCAGTGCCTGCTTTCTTAAATTCTGTACCACAAGTTGCTCTTTGTGTATATCTGGGGAGGGGGCGGGCAGGGGGGAAGTGGGGAAAGGATATTTGATACAAGTACTATGTGTAATTAGAACTGATAAATAAGAATTGGCAATTAGAGGAACCTTAAGCAATTTTTCACTCTATCTGAGCAAAATGATTAAACTGAAAGCGACAAGCTTGTAAATTAGAAATCTCAAAATATGAAAACTTTATTCCAAGTGTGTCATTTATGAATCATTTAAGTGGCATATAATTAGATATGCAGTCACTTTATTATGGCTTATTTTTTCCTGGCTCATAAATACTTTTATCATGAAAAGCTCTCTGACTGTGGCATCTAATGTACAGCGGCCATGAAAAGGAACTGTTGAAATGTTGCCACTAAAGATTTGTAAAACTACTTGAGAAAAATCACATGAATGCAGTGCCTTAAATCATCATCGAGAAGTGACATTTGGAAGTGGTGCAAATAATTTCTGAAAACAAGTATTACATCACTGGAAAGGAACTCTTGCTTTTCTCCTTTTTGTTTTAATTCATTTAACTTTTCCTTGGAAAAGAAAGAATGTTTAGCCAATGTAGTAGTGGCTAATATAAAGACTCAGCATCTGAGTGTCTAGCTTATGCTTTGAGGATTAGGAATCAGGAATATATAACTTGTTCAACATTTCATCTGTTTGTATATTTCATAACAATCCTGATACAACACTAATAGCTATAATTTCACATTTAGTAAATAGCTCCTGCACACTAAACTGTGAAATGGTGCAAGTTTTCAACAGCAGCTACAGTGCCATCAGTCTGAACAGTTAAATTGGGAATTCTTTTTCTCGAACAGGGTTATACATTCTCTGTAAAGATTTTTAACTCAAATGAAAGCAAAGGACACTGTAACATGAAGTGTGATAGAAAATAGAGAATTGCATTAGGTATTGACAGAATTTAATGTATTCAGAAGCATTGTGCTTCTTTTTGTTTTTTCCATAAATTCAGTTGTCGTGCTAATGGCAGGAGTCATTTTGTGAAATCTATGAAATAATGAAAAGAGAAACAAGAAAATAATTATATATATCCTGATTCCTGTAACTGAAGAAATAATTTCTGAACTTCAAGTTATCACGATTCTTACATGTCTCTAATTGAATTCAGTCTTGCACAATCAAAGTCATTAGGATTCATCTCCCATAAATAGCATATAGGTAAAAAAGCACATCCCAGGCCAATTAGTTTCACTACATGGTTTTTTTGTTTTTTTTGGGTTTTTTGTTTTTTTTTTTTTTTTACTTTCCATAATTTTTTCTTTTCATTATTTCAACATCAGTCTAATCTTTTCAACTTCACAGTGATTCACATATTCATAGATAATATGGTTTCAGCTTTCACTAATAGTGAAATGTGCCATCATGGGTTGTTTTCTTTCCAAAATAAATAACAAGTATTTAGCCTAAAGTCTTCCTCCCATCCTCTCCAATACTCACATGCCTTGAAGCAGAGGAATGGCATGCATGAGTTTTTTTTTGTTTGTTTTCTAAGTATACTTCAGAGCTGTCTTTTACAGTTCCCTGATTTTTTCCTATCTATACACTTTATGTAATTGTAATTCTTAATGATATTAACTATTTAAATCAAATTATTTACAGTTGCTATACTAGGGCATATTATTTATTTTTAGTTCCTGTCATGGTTCCTTTCAAGTGTCCAGGATGAAAAGTAAGATTGGATTGAAATCTGCACTTAGATTCTTCTTCCTGACACCTATTCAAATTGCTTTTTGCTTTTCACGCTCACTGACATCTGTAGTTAATTTTCAGTGAGATATTAATATAGTATATTAATAATACTACCAGAGTTTTAGAGTGCTAAAAATGAGTAGAGTCTTTCATTCAGGTGAAAAAAATTAAGTGAGGAACTGAGAATTTAGAATTGGGAACCAAGGTGATTCCTAGCCCAAAATATTTTCTTAGAGATTTAGATTATTCCTTTTAGAAATGAAAAGCAGGCCACTTTTTCTTTCCTGTTTGGTGCTACTCTGATGCCATGCTGTATATAACAACTCAGAGAAATCTCTGTAGAAGTGTAAGATTGGGAATCAGTTCAGTTATCAACTTTGTACATTTTTAACTGAAACCTTCCATCTCCTAGAAGAAGCTGTACTCAACAGGCTATTGCTACATATGCCTCCTCTTGTTTTACAAGGAATAAAAGGAAGAGTTAGTTCAAGGTCAACGATTACACTGAATCCTACATTCTGTTCCTGGTACCTTTCGTGCATTTTATTCAGACTATTTCATATAGAATACAGAGGGAAAAAAAGGTCTGGTCATACAGAAGAGATGAAAATTGTAAGAAGATAAAAAAACTACAGAATGCCTGCCGATTATGATGACTGACCTAGTCTGACCCAGCTGCTGAAACTGCCTACTTCTGAGGGCAAAATCTCTCACCTCTTCTATCATCCAGCTGGGAGTCCAGTCATAAAGAATTGTAGCTTCCACAAAGCGTTATTAAGCATGGTTATCGAGAGGAGTGGGGAGAGTGAAGGACACCATTGTCCTCCCAGCTGGAAGTAGTTCTGAGTTTGTGTCTATATGATTTGCAGGCATCTAAGAAATGCCAAGGTAGATTTACAATGTACAGACACCTGAGAATTTAAGCAAGGAATTGAAAGGAAGAAATCCAATCAGAATTTTAGTAAGAGTAGTTTGCTTCTTTTTTACTGAACTGCCATCAAGAAAGCAAATTTGGGTTTTCTCATGATTGGTACAAAGCTGCTTCTTTTTCCAGTGCTCAGAAAGCCTTCAGTGATCAGATAAGTTTAAGTCATAGCCTGTTAAATCTATTTCCTCCAAGTTTCTTTCTTCTCTGCTGTGAATGCTGCAGTTCAGGTTATTTCTCTTAAGGAGCAACTGGTATACTAGAAAAAAGACATGTCTGATTTGTTGCAGTCCCTTAGGGCTGTAGGCCTTACTATCTACACTGTACCTTTATTACTAATCACACTGACTGTTGGATGTACATCACCAATTCATGAATAGCTACAAAATCGGGGGATTCTGCATCCTCACTGCAAGTGGGGCATTAAGTAGTGCCTTGGTGAGTAAATTCAGGCTAGACCAAATGGAAGCATATAAATAGGAAGGGGAATGGCTGTTTGTGAGGGTGGATTGTAATAGGACAAGAGGGAATGGTCTTAAACTGAGACAGGGGAGGTTCATAAATATGAGGAGGAAGTTTTTCACTCAGAGGGTGATGACTCACTGGAAAAGGTTGCCCAAGGAAGTTGTGGATGCCCCATCCCTGGAGGCATTCAAGGCCAGGCTGGATGTGGCTCTGGGCAGCCTGGTCTGGTGGTTGGCGATCCTGCACATAGCAGGGGGGTTGAAACTAAATGATCATCGTGGTCCTTTTCAACCCAGGCCATTCTATGATTCTATGAAAGGAACTTCTCATCAAAAAGAGCCCTCCTTTTATACTAAAATCTACCAACAGTCCACTCCTCATACAGAAAAACAATTTTTAATCAATGTTCCATAATCTTCTGCTAAACATAAGATGGAACAGAATTACCCAAGAAAGGAACGAATAGGAAAATGAAGTACTCTCTTTATGATCTGTGACAAGTGCAAAGTCATTCTTCCAAGCATATAAAACCATTAGTAATCTTCAAGGAAAAGGTATTTGTGAAGTCTTTCCATATACACGTGGGAATATCCACATTCTCTTACCCACCTTTTGAAAACATTGCAGAAACTGGCATAGTGAATAACACAGTGATACATCCTCAGAGTATATGCATTGA
The DNA here is from genome assembly GCF_026119805.1 of Tympanuchus pallidicinctus. NCBI lineage: Eukaryota > Metazoa > Chordata > Aves > Galliformes > Phasianidae > Tympanuchus > Tympanuchus pallidicinctus. The sequence continues at coordinate 3,118,072 of NW_026294780.1, read as the reverse complement.
TAAAGTTTCATTCAAATTCAGTTTATTACTTAATTCTGTCTATTTTGATTATATCTCTACACCTAACAAATGAGACATAATCTTTATGAAGAGAAAGTTTGGGTGATTAATATGGAACATACAAATAATTTCTACACATTCATTTCTCTCTCTCTTTCTAACATCTTTACTTCTTCCCTCGAAGAAGAATGATAATTAAAAAAAAAATCATATTGCAGGATTTCTTCACACTGCTAAAATACGAAGGACATTTGTTTTATGATGATTTGTTTATAATATTTTTTTTTACAGATATTTTTAAACTTACACAATTTTCTTTCACCTTAGAATGTTTCTCAACTCAAGTTGAAGTGACCTGTAAAATCTTTTTTTTTTTTTTTTGCCTGTTATTTGAATATGTATTCAAGACAAACTGGTATACATGAGACACTTGAAAATACATTTGTCAACTAATATTACATCATTAATGAATGAGATTGTCTCCTACAATTCGATTAAGCAATGAATAAGTTCAATATAACTAAAACAAGCAAGGACTATATAGACTAAGAAGTAGGTTCCTTTTCATCTTCATACCATTAAAACTTATTAAAGATTACATTAACATCCTTTATTTATGAATTTAGTTCTCAGGATTTAAGGAACTCTAAGTACCTCTTCCAAAATCAGCATTTTTCTTATTAATAATGATTTAAAAAAAGAAAAGGAAAAAAAAAAAAAAAGGTGAAAGAAGTCATTCCTGGTACAATTTGCAAGTCTGGAAAATATTCAGGTCTCAAGGAATTTTCATTATCTTAAATCTTGTTTTGGATCCTCATAAAGAACTGCCTTCCAGGTGATTGCATTCTGGCTTTACATATTTCTTCATTTAGGTGGCAGTTTAATCTGCAAAGTGTTACATATATATACCTTTTTATTTTCTTTGGAAAGTTAGAAGAAATCAATTTAGAGAGAGAGAAAAAAAAAAAGATCAATAGGCATGGTTTGCTGGAAACAGGCATTTGAGCATTTAAGAGAGTTTCACAAGCTGTATGGGTCAGGTAGGGGTATATTCCAGTTTGCCCTCATCTATCATCACACTGCCTTTCTAAGCAGCACGAAAATCAATCCTAAATCATGTCTTGCGGGTGGAGATTGCAGATTTCAAGCACATAAAAAAAAAAAAAAAGACAAAAATCATTTCACAAATGACTGCACTGAAGGTCAGTAGGAAAGCCATTGCATTAGATGTTAGAGCCAGATGGGTCCATAGACATTAACTGAAGCATCGGCAAGTAGAGCTTTAGAACTATTACATATCAAGACATTATCATTAAATTTCACATCAATTCTGCTACAATATAATCCCTTATTTTGAAGCAAACAAACAAACAAACAAACATCAAGCTATTTCTTCTTTTTCCAGGAATTTGCAATAAATTGTTCTTAAATACACACCACATTTTCTCATCTTCTCCATCTAACTAAATTTGGATCCTGGTACTCTGCACACCTGCAGCAGCCAATGTCATGGGGTTACGTTTATTTTATGCTTTTAAATTTGTTGTGGAGGAAAAGTATTGTAGATACTTATGTAATCATTTTGCAAACATTACAGTCTTTTCATCTATTTCATGGTTTTGTGCTGCATCTGCCACTAAGCTGACACTACAACTTAATCTCTCAAAGTATGTATTTCTAATGTTTAATGGTTTACAGTAGTGAAACTCTCAGACTAAGACGAATGAGGCAACCTGCCTCACCAATATGTGCACAAGCACTAACAGGACTTACCCTCCAACCACCTTCTCAGAAGGTGTAGAACCCTTAGCTGATTCTTTCTGTACTCATGATCATTTTCTATGGTAAACAAGAAACATTAATAACAGTTCTGTTATTAAGGAGCTGGAATCAATTGGAAACAACAAGTTTCAGAAAAAAGAAAACAGTATTTCACAGAGAAATATACAATAAATAAAAATTTGCAACTAATACTGTGAGTGCTATCGTGCTTATCAGTAAAACAAAGCATTGGTAAAAGTCCATTTGGAGAAACAGAAATGTATATTCAAAATAAAGATGATGTTTACCAATTTATTGGTAAAAGAAATATATGCAATAGGGTCTGGTGTGCATTGCGATATACCCAGTGATTATTAAAGCTAAAATTTTGCTACACATTCTATAATAGTTTACCTGTTTGTTTTCCAGCTCTTTCACTTATTCTTTATTGTTACTTTTATCTCTTTCTGTACAATTTGATCCTGTCTCCCACAATTCCTCTCAGCTTTTTCAGAGTAAGTTTCAAAGGAACTGTAGATAAAAATGAAAGCAAATTCTTACATTTCCATTTCACAATTAAAATATACTTTCTCTATTTTTGTGGAGACTACAGTGAGGCTTTCCAGATGAAATCTTGTTAGTGCAAGCTCCTTCTGCTAAGCCAAAATAATATTCCTCACTAGCTTTGAAGAGAATGAAAACATTTGAAGCAGAATAGAAGAATTTCAAGAAAGAAATTATGTAGCTCACATACTTCATCCAGGGCAGCTGTGGACCCTGATCTCTAGAATACTACTGTTTCATGAAGTTTTGTGTAAGTCACACTTTTTTTTCCCCCCAATATTTCCTATCCCAAACTGCATATATATATATATATTTTTAGCTAAGATTTTATGCAGATTTATCCTTGTCTTATCCTTTCTTCATTTCATTTCCTATATTCATGGCTTGCAAATGGTATCTTTTCAGTTTATGGTGCCTGATTGGACCCTGAATATTGCACCTTGCAAAGAATGAATCATGAAATAAAATTTCTCAGTCTGTCCTCAATTTATTTATTAACCTGCACAGTATCAGTGAACTTGGACATAATGTTGGAATCCTTTGGAATCAGGTAAGACTGGAGTCAAAATCTTCAAATGCTACCAGTACTTCCAAGTTTGTAGCTTTGTATTCGACAAAACTTTGACAAAATCTCAGAGGAGAATGTGTTTAGATACAGGTCTGTTTGACTCAGAGCAGAATTTGGATGTGACCAGATTCCACAGCTTTGTATGAAGCTCTTTGTTTTTCCTATGAATACTAATCTAGAATAGAAACATACTGAGGATTTTAAAATGATTTTGAAAGACTAAATAATACTAGAATTCTGTAACTATCTTGAAATCAGCATTAATAAACTCTAGACATATGCATTTAAGACTCAAGTGAAAAGATACCAAACATTTAATGGTGCAGAAAGGCACAACAGAAAACATACAGTTTCTTTTTGATTTTAGAAAATACGTAGTTCACCACAAAAGTAGTGTCTCCAATTTATTCCCATGTAAATTACAGCAGATACAAAAGAGCACAATAGCACTATATGATAGATCAATTTCTCAGCTACAAAACACTAGCTTTCAATATTATCAACAATCATTAACTACATCTTTTTGCTAAGAGGGAACAAAAGCCTGCTCATAAAAATCCACACCAGTTGAGGTGAACCACTGTCACCATCACCATTGCTGAAACGCATCATCCACTGCCTCACTGTGCTCCTATCCACTGTTTAGTCTCCAGAAATGTTCAGCAAGTGTCAATTAGTATTTTTTCTGCATGGAGGTATTCATTTACATACCTTTTCTTCATCCACAGTTCCATGTCAGATGCCACTTTTGTTAGACTGCTCCTCTGCTGCCATCTGCCACACAGCAATGAAGTGCAATTAAATATTGGTGGGAAGAAATGTTCAGCCTCTGCTACTACCTTACCACCAATATCCTCTTCTGACAGGGTGGACATAACAAAACAGAAGGCATTATTTTCAGAGCAGCCCTCATATGTGTTCCTTTTAAATAAGTAACTGAACAATGTCTGCTTTGAATAGTTAACTGTGCACATTTCCAAATCAATTTCGGTTCTGTAAGCAAGTATTTCTCTGTCATTTGGACATTAATTTCTACCACAACAGCTGTGTTTATATGATTTGCTTGTTACAAAATAACTCATATTTTTCACCCAGTCAAAATGCCACTGGCATTCACCAGACAAGGAATAGAAAACCAAATTTTCAGTCCCATATCATTCAGTTTGATTGTTTGTATGGAGACCAATGACCAATGATACAAGCTTTTGTTGAAAGAACATCATATAATTCAGAACTCAGACGTGATCCACTTGTTTCCCTACAGTATCTTTTTAAAAAGAAGTGCTTAACTTTAAATACCTGTGCCCTTTAGCAAGCCTTGGGCAGGAACATAGCACAAAGGTTCTATAGGAAACAAAACAAAGGAACTTGGATGCTGATGTATATAAATGTTTTTTCTTTGTTAACATACTCAACTGGAAGAGCAATATTTTCATTTTTTCTGTGCTAGAGAAAGAGACTAAAATACTGCCCTGATCAAGTTGCATTGGTAATCTGTAACACTTGGGCAGATTTCTTAGGCCGTCATGTTTTGACAATTTACAAGAAAATGTACTTTCCAAGATAGTGAATTAGATCATACATAGACCAAGTTGATTCTTTGCTGCTACTCTGCATCCATATAGAGGCTTATTCCTGGTCTCATTTAAGTGTAAGGGAACAACTAATTATTTATTTCCTCTTTATCTACCACAAAACCCATGAGGCATCTTTTCTGTGAAGAGGATTTTTGAAGGAACTCTTGGAGCTGGGGAAGTGAGATTATGCAGCGCAGGAGTGCAGCTCTGAAATTATTCCTTTTACTTCACTGACGGAGAGGACACAGCTTACTTCAGAGTTTAATTCTGTTCTCATTTATACTTGTGTAAATCCAAGCAAATAAGTAAAAATGAAAATAGAAACATATTTTACGGAATACTTTTTAAAATTATTGTATATACCACTGAAGACCATATGTTGATATCCTTATTCTGAATACACTGTTAAAACAAGCTCAGAACCTTTTTAACACTGTTATAAAAGGAAAAAATACAAAACACAGCAGAAGTTAAATAAATCCTCTTTTCTTTTCCACTTCAGGGAGGTTTTTATTTTAAATCTTGGCCAAGGGCTTACAGAAATGAGTCCATACAGTAAAAGTTAGCCATTAATTATATCTGAAAAATAATTATTGATCTTGGAGCATAATGGTCCCTGAAAGGAGTTGAACACCAAAGAAAACACTAAAGTAATCTGAATATATACTTAGAATCAGATATTCCATTCATAATATTTCAATTGGATATTGATTCCTTAGTAGCAGAGATTATTCTAAGCCGCAGTGTGTCTTAGCTTTTAACTACAAAAACTGCATAAGGGTCATGTGAGATGCATGCTATTTTGCACCTAATCATCTTCGACTGACTTTAAATCAAGCTTGATATTTGTTCTACTCCTTGTACTACTGCAAAATAGCTGTAACTTTACTGAAGTCTGAAGTCACACTTCAAAAAGAATAGAAAGTTAGACGTCCTTCTTTTTACAGCTGCAAAGCAATAGCACAAGGAAAATAAACTAACACAAGATTTTATTTTACTCTTTCTTGTTGTAACCTATAGTTTTCTGTTTTCAAAGCAATTTCTGTATGATGGAGTTCAGTCCTAAGTTCAACTTCAAGCTGTGTCTAGTGCAATTCCAATGCTGCTAGTACTTCTGGAAAAAAGCCCAGATGGCTTTAAGTATCATGTACTGTAAAAAAAAAAAAAGTAATTTCCTTTGCGCACTGTATGAGATCAGGTATTGCTTGCCTCTAGGAAAAAAAAAAAAAAAAAAAAAAAAGTATTTATACAGCAGACTTTATCCATCTTCCAAATTTTTATTATACAGAGATACAGAAGTATAAATTCTTCACTAAGACAAAACTAACCTTCTGATGCACAAGCAAAAAATACTTTTTTTGTAGACACTTATATTGCTCCCTTTCAACTTCAAGAGTTGAAGTTCTTCATTTGAATGCAAATATTCCATTAACTAGCATATCGCTTTGAAAAAATGGATTTTCTTCACATACACTCTTGTGCCTACTGGCTCAGGCACTCATGCTATTCCTCGGTTTCTATTAAAAACACTATTTTTCAATATAGGAGCCATAAAGCCCAGATACGATTTTTTTTTCCTTTGTTCTTTGGTGTGTCTCAATAACCAAATATGTATCTTTCAGTGTCAGAGTAATGCTCTACAAACCCAAAGTGCATGAACTATGAAGATTTTTCACTCTCTTTTCACTTCAGTGAGTTGGAAGCAATCTCAAAGCTGGTTTAGGTTATGAGAGTTGATCATGTTCCTTAAAAAGAATAGTTCTGAACAGGCTAGAGACTACAAGAAAGAAGGCAATGTAGTGAAAGGATATGAGGTCTTCTAGCACTAGGTTGTGAAGCAAGTCTACTAGCAGGGCGGTTACTAATACTCAGAAAAAATGCACTTAAAAAAAATGCAAAGCTCAGATGAATAGCTGTAATTTCTTTTTTAAGAGAAAGTAAGTGAAAGCTATGGCTGACAAGTAAATAGGAGATTGAGGCCTATTTAGTTCTGAAAACATTTATAACTAGCATCAACTTAGTTTCCTTGGATGTCTACGTTTTCTGTATGAGCCTAGCAAAGATAACCTGCAACTGTTGTATCTTTCAGAAACTTTGAAATCCCACACGGAACGTAATAAATAAATAAATAAATACAAATTTTAAAAAGGACTGAAAAATGGAAGACACAAGTAGAAAGACAATCAGTAAATATCACATATACTTAAAAAAGATGATTACCCCTGCTTATTGGATACTCAGATATCACAATCTTATCACTTTCTGCTGATTAGCACCAATTTTACACTTAAAAAGAAAGATAGGAAAGATAACTGTTCATCTGAAAGAAAAATGACTGTAAATACATTCTGAACAAGCAGAACTGAGTCTGTTACATTTTTGTTCTTTGCATTAAAATCCTCGAGCATTTTCAATATATTATCAATACATTGTGAAATATATTTTAATAGACACAACATTAAAATGCACATGTAAAAGTATTTCTGAAAAAAAAAAAAAAAACCCACTAAAATCTGTGTATGGTACATCTAAGGAATCTGTAAATACACTCCTTAATTGATTAATTGCTATGCAGCTACAACTTGACTTTTGATAAATCTTCTTCTGAATAACTCAGTTTCAAAAATAGGTTAAAAATCAATTTCTTCATACTGAGTTCCTTTAGTTTTAATACTAAGTTCCTTTACTTTGATACTTTTTAGGTGTTATTTGGCTTAATGCTTATTGTAACCTTGAACAATATATATATAAGGAGTTGATCAGTCAGAAGTAGTTTCTGTCAACACAGTCCACAAAATATCTGAGAATTTTTTCACCTTTGCACCACATAATACTGATGACAAATGGAAGGAAAATATCATAAATACTATCCATCACCATACTCATTTTGTATTCAACGACTGTAGCGATCACCAGCTGCATAGACAGGTATAATCAAAACATAATGAAGTGAAGAAGGAAATCATTTTATCAAAAGCAAGATGGATAGTAATGAATGCCAATAAGACAATGTGACTGATCATTGATGAGTTCATTCACTTCTCTGTTTCCTGCAGACAAAAATGCTGTACAGTAAGAGAATTACCAAAGTCTGCTCCAAAAGCAACTGCCTATTCTGTCTTCCAGCTATGTTAATATGTAAGACAGATTTCAGATTTCGACACCAGAAACAAATCTTTTCATATTGTAACCAGTGGCAAAAGCCCACTAATGGTTAGAGTATTTGTTTGTTATTTTGTTTTCTTATTTTCTTTCTTTTAATATCCCACATTGCAAACCAGTATGCAATAAAAACCACTGTTTGTAGCAGATTTGACAGAAGATTTTCTTAAGTGAACAAGAAAATAGGAACAGAGAACATCCCCAGTAGAAATTGACTTTCCAACTGCAAAGAAGCAAAGTTTTTCTTGTAGTGAAAAGCTTGAAGACACAAGGAAAACAACAACCAATTAATGAGCAATTTGTAGCAATAGATTGGCCCATCATGAGTTCAGGCTCTGGGGACAATAAATTTGTAAGCACACTTAGCATCTCATGATAACTCTCTGTGTCTACAGCGCTTTCTAGCACAAGTTACGCTCACAATTCATCTGCTTCTCACAAAACTGCAGCTGCAATACAAGAAGTAGTATGCTTTCATGCAAATGGCTTCTTCTCTACATTTACGAATATCATAAAACCTCGATGCAGTTAAGCTTGCAAAGACTGCTTTCCACAGCTCAAAAATCTGGAAAGACATGGATAGGCTGAGACCTTCTTTCCCCAGGAGACATCATCCTCTGTGAGTCTTGTGTGAAATTTTCAGAGTGGATAGCACAATATAAACACTGTCTCTCTTACTAAGCCACAGTTCCTGCACAATTCAACATCACATGCACCTTTGATTGGGCCCTGAGATTATGCATCAAAATATATCACTCTTCTGGTTGGTTGAGTAATGGGAGTCTCTAAAGGGGAGTCTGATACCAGCATTTTGAATAGTCTGTGTTAAGGTAAATAATGATCCATTTCATCAGGCTTGAAGTCAAGATTGTGACTACCTATATTGTTTTAATATGCCGGGCAATGGCAGCACCATATCCTGTTTCAAGTCTCACACAGAACTCCAGCTTGTACTGTCAGCTCAGCTACAAAAGCAAAAAATTTTCCTGTATGGTTAGAAAAATAGCTATTCTAACCCTTAGCTATACTGAACAGATTTCATTGTCAGTAGTAAGTAAGCTTCTTAGATGCAGAAAAGAAAAAGATATTACCTTCATTCTGCCATTTGCAATGAAATGCTATTTCCTTATAAGTCACACAGGAGAAAAGGCAGAAAATTAAGAAAAAAAGAAAGCATGAAACTTTTTATTTTTTAAATCAACCTTTTCCCTAACCAAGGATGGTGGAAAAAATGCTACTTTTCCTTTCCTCCAATCTCAAAGCCTTTTTTTTCTTTTTTTTAAATTGTTTTCTTAGGACTCCTTTTTTCTATCAAGACATTGTCAAACTTCTCATATTCATTGTTTTCAGAGGGTCTCTCTATTGACTCAGTAAATTTTCTTCAGCTCCAAGAAAACTACCTGCACAGACCAAGGAGAAGTCACATGCCAAAAGAAACTCCTATTAAATCTAACAGAGAAATTTCCATAAGTAGTTTTTTCTTCATACTTTCTGCATGCCCGTCCTCCCCTTCAGACTTGAACTCTTAATAGTTCTTATGTTTCTTGTTCAGTTTTTTTTGCAGAGGAAGCCTGTAAGCCTTCGCATCTATAGCATGTGTGAGAAACAAGTATTGAAAAGTCTATTTCCCACCAAGGAAATAGACCACATAACAGTTATTGATTAGGACAAAGCAAAGCAGCTTTGAAACAGGCTAAGAAACAAAAACTGTACAGGAAAATAAAAATGAGAACAAATGAGCCATAAAACTGCAACTACAAATAGTATAACTAATTCAACCATGAAAGAACATGTGGCCATACTGGATTTCCCACCATCTAAGATAAAACCTGGTTAAAAATACTTGGGGAATAAAATAAAATAAAATAAAATAAAATAAAATAAAATAAAATAAAATAAAATAAAATAAAATAAAATAAAAATAAAGCAACCAAGAATTTCACATAGCAAACCAGTTTAGAAACAAGTAAATGTGATTGGTAGAGGCAAAAAATCCATGACAAATACATGGGGTGCCCACACAAGGTATCCCATAGCCACAGTTATGCAAATATGCAAGGGTTACATACTTTCAATATGACTAACATCCAGTTCAGGTCCTTTGGAGAGGCAGAGTAGGAAGGGGTTCAGAGAAGCACCATACTAAGACTTCTGTCTTCAAAGCCTCTGTTCTTACTGTCTTTTCATACCACCAGTTTACATTTACATACTCTCTTGTATATTAATGTAAGTACTCAAGGAGAGCACATTCCAACCAAACACAGAAGAAAAGGAGAAAAATTCTCTCGTTTTGGTGATCAACTATTACATGATGATTTAAAATTCTTATTGAAAAAGAAAATAAAACTTTCTCACACAGTAAGATTGAGATATTTTGGTTTTAATTTATTTTGGCTTTAATTTTGGTTCCAATTAACTCTTTCTGTTTATTCAATAAAATATTTTTTCCTTAATCCTTACTGTTGTAACTGATACATGGTACAAAATGCATGTTTCCAAAGTTTAGGCATTGCCAGTTCTTAGTAAAGAATAAAATTAGAAAGATAGTGCTTCTAATTTTCACTGTCAACTGAGTTTACAATTGTTAATTATTAAATACAACTTTATGAATTCAGATTAATTTCTGGTGCAAGATTATTGCATTATCAGCACTTATGATTCCCATAGTTTTGTGATCATGCTTCCTCTCCTGAACAGAAGGAAACCTTACATTTAAAAACAACAGCAAGTGATTCCACAGTGTAAGTTCTTCAGGATAGTGATAAAAAACAAAAAACAAAAAACAAAAAGCAAAAAACAAAGCAAAGAGGCAAGGAGCGTATTCCTTCTCAGCTCTCTTTTCTCTTGAATTCACATACCACAGTGATGCATTCTAGCTTTTACAGCTCTGACTGAAAGGAAGCTGAAATTGAAAGAGACTGATCCAGTGGAAAAAGACCACTTCTGTTTATTAGATTTATGTCTCACTTGAGTTACCATCAACTTACTCTTTTTGTATTCTACAGATTCAGTCAAAACAAGAATAAAAACAACAGAAAACAACCTCAACCTCCACTGCCAATACCTCAACACCTCCTTTTTCTTTCATTTTCAATGTCTCCTCAGTTCCACAAGCATGACTATTTTAAAATTCTTTGCTAGAACAAATTCAAGTGACAAAGTTCCTAAAACAGTCATTTGGCACACTAGGACCTACATACTACTCCTCCAGAATGATTTTTAACCACCTGATTGCTCCTCAAGAATAAGATTTCAAAAACTAGCAGTAGAAGTAACAGTTACGATATACTCTATTATACAAGCAGAATAGATTATTTCATAGTCTTTTTTTTTTTCCTGGAATACTATTATCCAACAGTAAACAGTCTCAATAGCAGAATAATTAGTGCATCAGAGTCTAACTTGGCCTTACTGCCTTGATCTGGAGACATTAAGCAATTCTGTAAAATACAGATAAACATTTTAATTCCTTTTCAAGCTTTATAGAAATACCTGTTGATGTGTGGCACGCATGGATGGTACTTGCCATTTCTTGGAGATGCCTGCATAGTATAAAAGCAACTACGTAAATGTCCTTAGACTTCACCTTGCACAACAACAACAACTCTTTGAAGACCAAAAGGATATGAAAGGGTAAAGTGATAGCATTTTTCCCCAGACATATTTTCAGTGTCCTAGCCATATTCACCTTTTGTCAGGGCACATCCAGACTGTTAGGGCTGCCCTTAGCTCCTCAGGGGCCTTCACAGCATGTGCCATCCCACCACCACATCAGGAGTAGGCAGCAGAGTGTATGGGTTAGCCCCAGCACTGGACACCTCGCTGGAGCTGGGGCAAAGCTGAAGCAAGTCTAAGACCTGAATTTAAAAAAAAAAAAAAACAGGAAAATAGGAACCAAACCCACTTCTTCTTCTTAACATCTTCTTTCTTACGTCTAATATCTTATTTTGTGAATGTAATTTTATATCTCAATGTACTAGTTTAAGAGAGAAGTAAATACCTTTTACCTTTGTATGTGCTACAGAGTTAAAGCAACTAAGTAGAAGTAGTTAGGACCTCATTGTTTCAATTTCATCAGTAGCACAATTTTGTAAATTCAAATCTTCATAACCTGATATGGCTTCATTTTTGACTTAAAGGAACTGCCTTCATGCATGGGCATGGAGCACTGAATCAATACACAAAGGAAAGAAACTGTGCACCATTCTAATACTTTACGTACAAATGCTTATTTGTGCTTAACATGTAAATAGTCCTAAATGGGTGAGGTAAAGAAAAGTGCTATTTCCTTTTTATTTCCCTTGGCTGTCAGTCACTGATTCCTGGAATGCATCAGTACAACAAAAGCCAGTGTAAATTCTTGTCCCAGGATCATTGCCCATGAACTGTGTGCTGCTTCTTGAATTTTAATATTTTTAATGTAAAAAAATAGCATCAGACAAACACATAGATGTTTAAAGATGCATTACATATACATATATATATATATAAATAGATAATTGATAAATAAAGGTACCTAGGAAACAAATCATAATACACAACTTGAGCTGCTTTTAGAGACCTTTCTGCCCTAAATGGTCACTGCTGTATTACTATTTTAAGTTGGTCATAATTAGTATTAAAAAGGAAATATACCAGACTTTCCTTCTCCGGAGACTAAACTATGTCTGTTCAGAGTTTTCTTATGAAGAATTTATGATTGAAACAATGCCTTTAACCTTGAGAAAGGGCAAATGATGCCAAGAACGTAGTGTTTCTTTCCAAGATAATAGTATTTTTTATATGTCTTCACAAACACTAATCCTTGCTCTTCGTGTCCAGCAGGAACATGGCTTTTCAGACCAGCCTCCTTAACAAGTTATTAAGTTGAAACAAGCTTTCAGAATATAGGGGAAACTGAACAGAATAAAAAGAAATTATGGATGTGGATGGTCAGCTGGGTAAATAGAGGACCTGTTGGTATTTTTGTGATCTCTCCATTTAAAATAGGCATACAGGTCTCAACCTTCTTGCTTCTTGCACTGTTTTCCCAGTGAAAGAGTTTGTATTGGCACAGTTTCCTTGCATGTCACATAACCTGTCTAAGGACATCAAGACTGAAAAGGGGAAGTCAGTGCCAGCGTCTGAGTTTCCAGCATAGTCCAAATCCTTAGAAACAAGAAAGAAAGCCCGCTGTGAGCTGAGTAAGTCCTCTCAGATATCTATGACTTTTAATGTCAGAAATGAATCAATTGTTTCTGTATGACAGATATGGTTGGCATATAAACAGCTCCAACAAATTATTTTACATTTTATATCATACATATTTGTACTTTTGTTCTAAGTTCATAATGAAGCAATCCCACAAATACATAAATAAATAAATAAATGCTCATCTAAGCAAGTTGTGTGTGCTATAATCAATGTGAGATTGTGCAACAACCATTTATAGATCTGTTTTGAACAGAGAACAGCAATTTTTAAGACAGATAATATAGCACATAATTTTTAATGGAAGAATGACTTCAAGTTCTATGAACTGGACTCATCTAAAACTGTGATGCAAATTTGGGAAGAGAGTAGTACTTAATAGCCAGGTCATTCTTCCATTGTATAAGTACTCCATTTACTAAAAATTGTTATAAAAAATAATGAAGTTAATCTTAGAAAGAATATATTGTGTTCAGTTCAGTTCTACCTCATTTTCCAGAAACAATTCTAAGTACATCTTGAAGGGAAACAATTCTTTCTGTGATGGAGGAGCAGCTACAGGAAGGGAATACTAGATTGGAAAGACCTATGATTTCTGTCACGGGCTGGATCATAAGGCACTGTACTGGCCGGTTCCAGGAATATCATTCTTAGCATGCTGATTTCTAGATCACTTAGCTCCCCTCTTCTACAGTAGTGAGAAATTAGATATTTAATGCAGTATTCTTCCTTAGTGAAATACTAAACAAGTATTTAAGTATAATATCACACGAGCAACAGCATATATTTAGTATATTACTTTCTTATGCAAATTACCATCCTTCTTAGAGGCTTTCTATTTCAACAGGCTGCATCTTCCACCTTATACAAAAAAGAAATCTTGACTTTGAACATGATACTCAATTAATATTAAGGAGTGCAGATAAGCATTTTTTTCTGGAATCTAACAAGAAGGGAATGTTAAACCTATCATGATATCCCTAATGATCGTCTTAGCAATTGCGATGAAAGAAATCCTCGTAAAAATATCATTGCAGAAAATACCAAAATGAATTGAAGAGGACAAGAAATATTTTCTACATATAGTAAATAATTAGTAAGGCAAGTCCTATCAGATTTACTTATAGTTACCTAGAGAACCGACAGCTACTCTGGAATCATCTGTAAAACTGTGTTTAATAGATTGTTAAATAACTTACAAATGCGTTATTTGTCAAACAACACAGGCTATTAGCTTAGCAGCAAGAACTCTGTGTGATAAACACTGTTTTTGAATTTAGAAGAATTTTGGCACCAAGTTTCATAAGCAGCATTAAACACTGATTAAGGTCTTCCAGTAAAATTCTATTTGAAACAAGTTATTTGACAAGTAACATACTTTTAAGTTATATTACAATCTATTTAATTTCTTACAGCTGTGCAATACAGCATCCTCTATCCTTTAAACACTAGGAGTTTCTTCTTTTCTCCCTTTCACACTGACATATTTGGATCAGTCAGAGCTGCATACTGTTAAATCAACAGAATTCATGCCATGAGCTGAAAGTTTGACTATACAAAAAATAATTGTTACGTATGCAGACGCAAGTGTGAGAATACAAGTTAGCAGGAAGAGCTTTGGGTGTAACAGGAAAAGATAAAATATTTGATGTGATGGTTATCTGATGATGCATCATTTTATGAGTTGTTTTTCATGCTGTAAAGTACTTCTTGCAACACACATACACTTCATCTTCTATGGCCTCAAGGAGGCTTTTTAGTTGTTGGATTTTTCTGTGGGTTTATTTTTTGTGAGTGCATGTTTTTTTGTCAGTATTAACACATTTATATTTAAAAGTTGATAATTTTTAACTGTTTTCATTTAGTTAGAATTAAGTAATTAAGTGGTTAAGTTCAATTCTAAGTGTAACACAGGTTAGTTTACTGTGCTTTCTTTGAAAGATAGATCTCCTTTCAAGGAAGCCCTGGGTTTCTCCTGTTTTTCATCATCATGACCTCTCATGCACTGTGTTTTCAATTTCCAGAAGAACTCTAACTACAGAACATAACTTTTCATAGGTAAAGATTAATATAAAGATTAATGATATCCCACAATGACTTTCATGAAACACAGAGTTGTCTTCTGGTAGATCTCAGAATTTTGTCTGAATTAGGAGCAAATGCTGTATTTAGTAAAACATTTCTGGAGATTCAACTTGTTTTCTTTTGTTTTTCTTTTTTCTTTTTTCTTTTTCTTTTCTTTTTGGCTGTGTGGCTCTTTTTTAATCTTTTATATCCTGGGTATATCTAAGCTACATGTACATATAGATTCAACTATATCTAATGATAGAGATATATGTATCTAGCTGCTTATGTATATTTAGCTATAAAATTCACAAGATGGCTTTTAGTACTGGTCCCCATAATCATAGGGAAAAAAAACAACAACAACAACAAAAAAATTAAAAACTCAATGACTGAAAAACTGTTAAGCATCTCCAGTTTGCTAATATTACTTCAGTTCATAAACTAAGGAAGTCTATAGGTTATAGTCACTCATAGTACTCTTGTAGCAGCTCATTCTCAACAACCACTGATCCATCATGATCCACCACATCACACAAGACAAAAAAAAAAAAAGATGATCCTTAAACAGCAGGAGAGAGAGAGAGGGAGAGAGAGACAGAGAGAGAATGAGAATATCAAGCTTCAGGGGACTTAACACAACTTTCATTAGGTTAAGGATTTTGTTACGTTAATTTACAAAAGATCTTTACAATTTCCTAAAGAACTATGGCTATAAATTTATGAAAACTGACTGAAAATATTCAGGCTGGATATAACTCTGGGCAGCCTGGTCTAGTGGTTGGCAACAGTGCACATGGCAGAGGGTTGAAGACTAGATGATTTTAGAGGTCCTTTGCAACCTAGGCCATTCTATGATTCCATTCTATATAATGAGATTTCAGTCTGGCTGAAAGCAGAAGAAACATTTTCACAGACTCACTCTACAGTTTTATCAACAGACAAAACAGACAAAAAAGAAAAGAAAAAAAAAGTATCATTCTATACAGCGTAAACTTTATAGGTGAACAGATAAGTTTGCATTCAGTATCAACCTAGTAACAGAAAATAAGGTATCTTGTGCCTCAGAATTGGTAGCAGTTTCATTTTAGATTTGGAATATCTGTAGGAGATTAGAATAATAATTGTGTTTTTCTACTTGATTGGACTTCAGGGATTAGTGTGTGATAAGGCAACTCTGACTGTATGAGACCTGCATTTGAATTTAAGACACTGTGTGACCAAGAGTGGCTGAAACACAACAATAACTGATAGATTTTCATTATGCCATTACCTTTTGCACTGACAAGTTAAAATCCTAGTGACATCTTCAGTTAAACAAAGTGATAGAAACCTTTCAGTGACTAAGATGGAATTGTAGGGGTATAGATTTAGTTAAATAATGATGTGAAGCTTGTTCAAGTTTTGAGACAAAAACTTGGGAGATTTATCTTCCTGTCGTTCTGTGATAGTGTATTATTTATACAATGAAAGATTTAGCTCTGCTGAATGGCAGTTGCTAAGGAGCACTTCAAACTAAAAGCTCTGAAGAAGACAGGATTTTGCAAAACAATTTATGAGATTTCTATCTATATATTTAGGTGGTAAGACTGATGCATTCAGGTAACTTGGCTGCTCTTCCATCCACAAAAAAGTAAGGAAAGTTCTATCCCAGTCAAGGGGTTTGAAAAATACCACTCAAATATCTTCTTTTGAAACGCAACAGGACTACAACAGAATCTACCTGGTGGAAATTCTCCTCTGATTGAAGCCATTCACAAGTCTGCTGCCTTCTGTCCAATGTTTCTTTTTGTACACATTTTTCTTGTGGCTCAGATACCTAGTTAAGGCTTTCAGTGGCAACAGGGAATCCCCGTCTCTCCAGCCAGCTTCAAAGATTTAGGCAGGAAGATGAGTCTGTTGTAATCAGAACTGGAGACAGAAATCATTTTCTGGGCAGAAGCTCTCCATCTCCTTCTCATTGGAAACATGTCCATTTCCCTCTCCCTCTCCCTCACTCTGTTTCTCTGATCTTCCATATTCATGACTTAACAAACACACTAATACTGCAATATGGTTGAAATGACGACCAGCTCAGAATTTTCTGCTTTCAATTTCACAGTGTTGAGACTTCTAACATATATGAAGCAAACTAACAGTGTTTCTATATTAGTCTATTGTTTTTTGTTATCCCTATGAACAATTTCTTACAATAAAAATATTAAAATTCACTTTAAATTGATATGGCAAATCACTGTTTTTATTTCATGCTGTTATTATTGTTCTCTGCTTGCTTTTTCTCTGTGTATGTGATTTAGATCAGGTCATCAGCTCTAAAAAATATGCATCCATAACAACAGACAGCATAGGTAATACATGGGAGCAGGAAAGAGGAAGAGAGAGAAATGGAGAGGGAAGCAAGAACTTTTTGTTTTAACCAGGCATTTTCTGAATGTTACCAAGCTTTTAATGCTACTGCATTGTTCTTTAACTCTACTGTATTTGATGGTGCAATAACAAGGTTTTATGCTGTAAGAGTTTGGGATGGTCTCTTTAATCCCTGGTAAAAACTAAGTATAGCATCTCCTAGATAAATCAAATGAAAATTTCATGCCATGCTTCTCTGTCCTGTTCTGCAGTAATGCATATACCAAAAATATACTGGTATACAGTTGCTGAGGTGTTTTTCTCTTTTTCCCTATAATATTCATTGTTTCCAAAACATAAGGATATTTGATGACTAACAACACAGTCAAGAAGAATTCAAGAAACAAGAGTTTTCAGATGTTGAGTTTCACACTATGTCTCTGGAATTTAACAGCATGTCAGCAGTAAGATAATTATGTACTGTATGTCTTTCTGTATATATGTACATACTTAAGAATATAGGAAGATTTATTTTTAAGGCTTGTTTTTGCATCGTTTGTTTAATCAAATCTGTGCACTAATTTGTTAGAATGCAAAAATGTTTTGGGTTTAAATAAGGAACATTTGTTCCTGAGGGCAAATAAAAAAAAAACTTGACGAAAGAGTAAGAAATCAGATTGTTTTATTTAAATTTGACTAAAATAATATATTGTGGCTAGTCCTCTTTTCTAATCTACGTCACACATGAAAATGAAAACTGAAGTATTAACTAATCCAAGTCCTTCGAAATCACAAGACTTTAAGGTGGTAACTGATCAATTTTCAATAGACATCAAAATCATCAAAATTTCAGAAGTACAGTTTGCACCCATGGATCTTACAAACCTTTTTCTTCTTAGGGTTTATTTATTTATTTACTATAAGCAATTCTTTTAGTTTAACCTATAACATTTTTTCTATAGAGCCAGGGAGAAATTAAGACAAATTGTCCACTTTCATGAACACAATTTACATAAAAAGTGAATACTTCCTGGCATACATGTAGGTCACTCCGAACCTTCTGTTTATTTCAATGGAAGCTACAACAGATATTAAGATCATAATAACACTATTTTTCTTACCAGTGATAAACACAAGCCTGAATGTTGTGCTTGAAAACTGCATGGCCATCTGGAACATTGCAGTCACCACTGCTGAAATGCACAACCTACTCATATCCACTGCTTGGTATCCATAAGCGTTCAGCATGCATTGATGAATGTCAATGGGTGCATTTTTTTCTGCCTGCAGCAATTAAATTCAATACCTTTGCTTCATTCACACTTCCATGTCAGACACCATTCTGTCCCTCTGTTGCCATCTGTCACACAGCAACAAAATGTAATGGGATATTAGGCAGAGGTTCAATCTGTACTACCATATTGTCAACATCTGCCTCTGATGTTGTGGGCCAACATAATAACATAGAAGGCATTACTTTCAGAGCAACCTTCTTATTGAGACTTGAATACTTTCAAGGTAGAGCAAATAAAAAAAAAAAAAAAAAAAAAAGGATGGGGGGGAAGAAAACAAAGCATGTGTCAGTCTTTTCATCTCAGTTTCATAAAAAGTAGGGTTTGTAAATCCAGGTAGTTGGTATCAAATTCAATTAACTTCAAGAAAAATGAACACTCTTTCTAGTTATTAAAATTGAGTTTCTATGCACAGTCTAAGAGCCCTTATATTTGATAGAAATACCATGCATCTACTTTTGAATAAGCTTCAGAAAAAGAATGTGGTATAAAAAGAAAACCTTGCACAAACAAAATAAATATTTATGAGTCTCTCAGAATTTATATTAAGAAAAATGGTATGAATTTTATAGCAAAGACATAAAACAGAATAGTCAGAGATAGTTTGGATTACCACTCCCTCAAAAAAAAACTTTATTCTGCTATGCATCATTGACCTTTGTCAGTTGCATATAGTGTCATTGGTTTTACTAACTATATAGCATAGAGAATACTGGCACAGCCTACTGAGAGTAGAATACGAAAATATGTTAGGAGTAGGAAACAATCGTTGCTGTAGTCACATGAAAAGTATCCACACTGCTGTTAAGAATGTTACAGACACTGCTGTAGTGACTGAAGTGGCCAAATCTTATTTTAAATGAGTTTTGCAGTAGCTTGAAAATAATGACTCTTCAATTACATTGTGGAAATGGATGTTAGAATACTCAGATTATTATTTTCTTTTTAAAGTTTTAACAGTATTCCTCCCATGTTAAAAAAAAAAAAAAAAAAAAAAAAAAAAGCCCAGAAAACACCATCATCTGGTAATTAAATGATGATAGTATTCTCAAAGGTACACAATTCTTCTAAATGTAGGATTTCTGCCAAGACTGTCTTGGATGTCTTAGATAGCTCTGTAGATGCTGTTTGCCAAGCTGATGTGATTATTCTCTCACTGTGTCATTAATTTGATGTGTGAGAAATAAATATTTGCTGTGCAATTAACCGGAGATTATTATGGTCTAATGGAACTCCTTCATACAAACAGATGTTCACCTTTTAGATGCATAGAAAGTACATCAGCACTTGATAAATAGAATGAAGCTGTGGGGAAAATATTGTGAAAGGCATTTAATTGGTGAACAAAACTGATGCTCATGTAATAGTTTTGGATTCACTTAATTGTAGTAAACAACAACAAACAACAAAAAAACAGTTACCATATGTGCAAATATTGTATTTGCCAAAGCCATGGAAATTGTTACTAACAGTACAATAAACAAATGATTTTTTTGCTTTTTTTTTTTTAACAAAAATACTTGCTCCTTTTCTCAGTCTCACATATGTATCTTATACTACAATATTTTGTACTAGTAGGTACATTTCTTTATATTTCATAAAACAGGATGTGAAAAAAGACACTAAAAATTATCAGCTGAAAATTAACTAGGAGTCATAGTATATCTCTTAAATTCTGCACGTATTCTGTATTCATGCTTGCTAACACCACTCGTTCAAGACTTCCTATAGAACAATCTCTGTAGAATAATTGAACATTGCTTGAGGAACCAACCAAGGAGAAAAAACATTCAATTCAAGAAAAAATAAAGATTGAATACAGGCAGAATAGATTTTTTTTTTTTTCAATAGCATGGAACTTTTACAACATAAATATAAATACATAAATTTAAATTCAAGCCTGTATCCGTATAGATATGAAGAATAAAATGAGTCAAAAAGAAAATGTGGTCCCAGTTCAAAAAGGGTGCAATATGGTTTTTTAATACCTTATTTCTGAAACTTATTTAAATATTCATTTTTTTAATTGTTACCGTTGTTTTGATTTTTTTTTTTTTAAACACCAGCCAATATTATAGGAATTTCCTTGACAGTCTGTAGATGCAAGAACAGATTTTCCTTAAGACAGAAAAGTAAATTCAAATTGCAGCCAAAAAATAAGATACAAAAGATAAAAAGCCTCATGATTCCTGAGAATCACTTTAATTGCTTTGGTATGGAGATTCACTTGTTAGTTCTCTGAGACAATATAAAATACCAAGTTATATTAAAATACTGAAGTATGTAATGTATAGGTTCTGAACTTTGATCTTAACGTTCCAGTTGATACACATACTTTAATATCAATTTTGTTACCAGTGTTCTTCAATATTTCTATGAAATTAAATTGAAAGTAAATAAATGCATTAGAGAAACATTCGGGCTTTAAAGGTCATCATTCAAAAGACAAACCTCACAAAAATTTATGATAGCACATTGTAAACTAGAGAAAGGAAAAGTGTATAATTCCATTCTCACTGCTCAAAGAGTTAACTCATTTTTCATTAATTCTGCAGTGACTATCTTGTGTCCAGAAGGATTAACTAGATCAAGAAATGCAAGTGTGTTAATTTAGTTAGATCTATAGCATTCAGAAAGTTTAAGCAAAAGCTTCTGCTTTGTAAACATTGTAGGAGTCTAGAAAGGTGGCAAGTATCTATTTTTTATACAATGCACATCTAATAAGTGATAGATTAGGTTTGTTCTGTAATGTGCCTAATGAATAAATGGCAAATATGAATGCTGAGATGAAAGCATGAAAATAGAGAAAGAAAATTGATGAATAATAGAGCAATAAGGGGAAAAAATACTCACTGAACGTTCTCACAACAATAGGGCCACAAAGAAACTCAGAGGGCTGGAGCACCTTTCCTATGCAAAGGTTGAAGGAATTGGGTCTGTTTAGCTTGGGGAAGAGAAGATTCTGGGGAATTAGCAGCCATCTGGTATTGGAGGGGAGCTTATAAGAAGGAGAGAAACAGACAGGGACAATGGGGGAATGGTTTTAACCTTAAAAAAAGGGATATTTAGGTTAGATGTTTGGAAGAAATTTTTAATCAGAGGGTGGTGAGGTGCTGGCACAGCTGCCTAGGGAAGCTGTGGTGCCCCATCCCTGGAGGTGATCAAGGCCATGTTTGATGGGGCTCTGGGCAGCTGAGCTGGTGGAGGGGCAGCCGTATTCATGGCAGGTGATTGGAAGTAGGTGAACTTTAAGGTCCCTTCCCACCTAAATCTTTCTATGATTCTATGAATAGAGAAGATGTTCAGCACAATGGCCTGCTTATCACATGCCTTTTCTTGTAAATTCTCATATTACTAGCCATGAGAGATTCTTCCAGAAATCTCTCCTTAAACAATAGCAGAGAACACAATTAAATGACAGACTTTTATCCAACGGTAGTTATGGGCATATTATGCTATTTCCCAAATACTTCCAATAGGTAATTTCATAGTACAGGGAAGGAAATCTAAACAGAAAATTAGTCCTGGATCTCAACATCAGAGGTGTCACAAATTACAAGGCAACTCATAACTGTTGCTGTACTTCTTCTACTTAAAAATACTGGTAGTAGTCGAGCAAGACTTATGTTTCAACTCCAAGTACTCATAACTCTTTTTCCTTGGCGCTTTTTTGGTGTTGCTCTGGGTGTTTGCACACTCCTGCATTTTCTGTGACACACATGAACTGAGTTTGAGCACTCAGAGCTTCTCGGTGAGCAGCTCCCAAGGAGCGTTTCCTTTCCTGGCATTAAGCTTCTCTGATCTCTACCCTCAGATGAGATTATCTACAGCATCACAACTAGGTCTAGAGATGTCAGAAGCATTAAGGAGAAAGACTGCTGGTAGCTACTCTTGAGAAGTTACAGGGGAGCAACTTCTTCCATCAAAAATGATATTGCAGTAAGGGATCTTCAATAGCCAGCAGCAGGCAGCAGTATTTCTACCAGGGTTTTATGGCTCTTTGTGAGAGTGGCACATTTGGTTTTGATCATGCATCTGAAAAAAGTCAGAAAGAGCAGTAGGCCTGAACACAGCGAAAGTTTCAGCGGTGAGCAAGAAAACTTGATTCAATCTTCTCTATAAAGACACACAAACTTGGCTTAACCTCTACATTAAGCCAATGTGATAACATCTTATTGTAGCTTCTCCAGAATCAGAATCTCACTTAGAGACAATTGGCAGAGCATACAGTATTCTCACAGCAACTGTTATAAATGATGCAGTGTAGGTACAAGGATGTGGAAAGTTTAGAGGGAACCTGTGCCTGAAACACTTCTTTCTGCCAAGGGTAAACTTGTGCAAGAATTTGCTATGGCTTTTGCCACAAAATGTTACAGTTTATTACCAGAATGTCTTCACTGATAAAAAGTCTTTTAGATAAAGAAGTTCAGACAATATATTGATGTTAGGAAATATAATACAGTTCCCTTTGTAACAATATTCTGCCACACAAGACAATGTAAGATTTAGTGGCAGAGCCTGTTATGATGAAGTAGCCACAAAACCAATATTTCATCTTAAGGAAAGATAAATCTTTGGTGTCTTTTTAAGCAAACCTATCCTGCCACTCTAAAAACAGGTAGTCTAGTTAGAGGTTCAAAGGAATACTTACTCATTTTGGGGCTACATGGAGGCCATGTGGTTTCCTTGGTTAGAAAGGTGTTTCTTTTGAAGATTTCAGGGACATATCTGTTTACTTTCTGTTTAAAGCTGTTGCCATGGGGATCTATGTACCTCTCATATCTCAACTGCTACTAGTAATAAAACAACAGCTAGGGGCAGACTGTTAACTGAATAAGGTTATAACAGACAGTACTAGAAAACACTGGGGTTGTTGCAGTGATGATCTGTATGGGAACTATTGATCACGTCCTGAATCTCTGATTGACCACCCGAGGCAAGCAATGAGTCAGCCATGGGAGCACAGGTGAAGGCAATTCATCTGTGCTACCAGAAGGGGTGGAGCCTGGCTCCACCTCTCCTAGACCCATTTAAGTGCTGATTGCCACCACAGAAGGATCTCCTTCTGGAGATTGCTCCTTGTGGAGTTTTACTGTGAGCTTACAACATCTGTGAGTATTTCCATTTATTTTGATTATTTTTCCACTGAGATAATCTTACTAAGCCTAACCTCTGTATACCTATTGATTGTACACTCACTGATTGTACATGATCCAAAGAAATACTGCAATGAAAAAGTAGTAAAACATAATTGTTTATAATCAATGACAATAGCATTACTCTAAGATAAGTAATGGACAGTGGATATTGGGTTGAACTGAAATTATGGCTAGTGAAAATTTTGTCAAAAGATAGCATTTTGGAAATTATTTACCACCTGTTGACCTGCTTTGACAAATCATCTTCAGAAAATTTTCCTTGGTCAGCCTGATGTCAATACCTTGCACTGAGAGGAAGATTCTCTTAACATGGATCAAATCTTAACCATTTAACCTCATCTTTCTAGCTCTCAGAGTTAAATTTCACATATCTATAATGAAAAAAATAATTGCATACTTAACAATATTTGAAAAGTTAAACACTTTTCCAGTTTCATCACAGAAGAGAAAATGGAAAGATTAAAAAGCTTAAGACATTGTTTTCCCTTAATACACTGTACAGACTTTCGACACGGAGGTGAAATTGAACTTGTTACATTCTTCAGTAGTTGATTCTAGCAATTTCAAAATGATCTGTCAGTTCTCCATCATCCATAATACATTTTACACTTGCCTCGTTTCTCCCTCTCTCTCTTTCCTTCTTTTTCTCTTCTCTTCAAACACTTTTGGGACCATACGCATTACAATTTAAGTGTAGTGTTAACAGTTTTAAACTTCCTGGTCTTATATTTGCTAACTTAACAGTTTCCTCCCATCCCACAAAATGAATAAATAAAATGTATAATTTCCAATTCAGATGGAAGGTAGACTAGATGATAGTAACAGGTCTGCTAGAATACAGACTTAGCTTGCTTTCCCTCAACTACATATACAACTTTGTTCCAGTAGAGGCTACCCATGAGCTTTGGACACCATTAAAATGAAAACTTCAAAAGATGAGAAAAGATTTTTCTCTTACAATTTTACAAATGTTTCAAACAGGAAACAAGCATCCCATGCAAAGCACAAAATGAAATTGAAACCTGAAAAAGGGAAGAGGGGAGGGAAAAATAAATGAAAGCATTATCTACTTTCATCTTTCTTAGTTTACCCACTCACCCCTTGCATGGTAAATTATTGACGATGAATTTATCAGCCACCTTTCATTACTAAATATTGTTACAGAAAATTTGAATAATTCCCAATTTTCCTTTTCGATATCAGGATTTATAATCATCAGAAGTATCTTTGCCTCAGTTTCTGAAGCACAAAGATGTTGATGCTACCAGCGATTATCTGCTGATGGAAAACATATGTGTGCTCATCACAGACAGAAGAGAGATCCTGCAAGAGAGATAAATACTATCAGCACATCACATTTTCCATTCATGGTTACCCTTCAAGACTCTGGTATGCCTGCCTCAAAGGCTGTATCAAATTGGACTCTGAAACAGTTTCCCTTCTATATACCAAAAAAAGATCATGTGATAGAGAATTGAGCTTTCTGCATTCTGGTGCTCTGAAGCATTACATGATGGAGGAAAATGGAAAGGTTTCCTTGTTGCTTAGTATTGTGCTTAAAACTAGTAGATAACCAATAAATGCTCTTCAGAATGGTTAGTAATGCTGTGAATTTTATGGAGAGAAGAAACGTTTGTATTTTTATTGATTCAAATAGTTTTAGGCTTGCCAGAGCGGGCAGTTATGCATGAGGGTTCTTCCATTACACTGAAATACTTTCATAATGAAACTCCAGTCCCTCTTTCCATCTGAAGATGCTCTAGCAACTGGCTGTTGCTAGACGCATGGGTCGCAGTAACTTCCATTTTGTTGATTGTGTCTGTGAATGAAAGTTGTAGTGGGTAGTGGGTGCTTCTGCTGAACTCAGCCACATTGGACTAGATTGCTCCCAGATTGCCTGGGCCCTTAAAGGGATTATTTTACACCGAAAGAGTCTTAGATTAGAAAGATAGTGAAGTGTTTGAAAAGAATTAGCCAAGCCAGGACTTTTGCATTTCTACTGCCGTTTATTACCTGAATAAACTCAGAAGAGTTTTGAAAAACTCTCCTTTTGGGTCTTGTTTTTAAGTTTTGTCCCTATTGCACTGTGGTAGACTGGGAAAATTAAGCCTAAATACTTTTTAACTCACTGAGGATTAACTCACATGAAAACTGTTTATTTCAAACAGGAAATTTAAGAGAGTGAAAAGGAATTGTGCTAAAGAAAGGTAAACTTTCACCACAATCAAAACAGATTAAAACGATTTTATAAAAGGTAATATTTTATGCAATGCAATGCAAGACGTCTTGTGTTTTTAGGAGTGGTTTAAATGTAATGTTAAATGTTTATACTGGCCACCAAAAATGTTTCCTCGCAGATCTCAGGGTATCACTTCCAACAAATCTGTTCTTTGTATTTACGTTTTACATTTTCTCACTTCCCTTTTAATGTTAAAAGAAAAACCAATGTCTTCTAACCTTAAAATATAAGGAAGCAAAGTAAAAAGAGTGAGTTTTATCTCTCCAATCACTGCTGGTAAAGCATTTTCAATGTTTATTTCACAGTATAACACATAAAATGTTTTCTGTTTAATGTAAGACCCAACTATTTTACAGTTTTATCTCACATGTAAGAATCTGAATTACCTCCTGTTTGATTGTTTGTTTCCCAGATTGCTACTGGCTTCTCCACAGGGATAGAAGACAGTAATTTAGTTGCTTTATTATTAACACCTGTGGTTTTTCCTGAGCATATGCTATGTTCATAAGAAAGCCATATTAATTTTCAGGTCCTTACTTTCAAGAGGGTACTGTATGTTAGATGACGGTGGAAGATTGCCAGCACTGGAAAATCTTCATAATATTTATTAAGGGAAAAAGAAAAAGATAAAGTCTGACTGTGGTAGCACAAACTTTCATGAATCACACTGCTAATATAATCCAATTATGAGTTAACTTTATTCTCCAACATTAAAGCTTTTTTTTTTTTTCCTCGATTTTTAATCTTCCTCAAAGGAATTAACAGAAAGTTATTGTTATAAGCTCCAGCTTCTGGATATATGTACAGATATCTGAAGTTTTATGCTGAAGTTTTACTGTGCCCCCAGGACACTCATTTATGTAATTATTTTAAATACTTTTCACTTTTAAGAGTGGAATCTGGAACTCTAGCTCGTCAAAAAACTAGTCAGTTTTCTTCTTCATTTCCTCATGATATCTGGAAAGAAGGAAAAAAGCAGACAAAAAGAAAAAAAAAAAAACAATTACGTGAATTACAAGGAGTCAAGAAGCCCCAAGGGGGAGGAAGTGGATATTTATTCAACTGTTGAAAT
Organism: Tympanuchus pallidicinctus; assembly: GCF_026119805.1. Lineage (NCBI taxonomy): Eukaryota > Metazoa > Chordata > Aves > Galliformes > Phasianidae > Tympanuchus > Tympanuchus pallidicinctus. The sequence goes on along the minus strand of NW_026294780.1, from coordinate 3,091,078 downwards.
TACATTTTTGGATCTTCATAAAATAGTGTATAATTAATGACAATACAGCTTACTAGTTTACAGATAAGTCAAAATAAAGTATCCAAATGTTATTAATTTCACAATTTTTTGTTACTGATGACAGTACTATTATAAGGAATTGAAGCCTTCAGTCTCTTACAGTAAACAAGCCTCATCAGATAGTTTCATTTGTGCAAGTGTCAAAAACAAAACAAAAAAAACAACCAAACATGCTCACAAGAAGCATCCTGTCTGGGAGTGGTAGGCTATGTACCACTTATCTAAAGACACTGAATATATGTGAGTCGGTGGTTTTACACTTATCTTTAGGAAGTTTTCTTCTTTCTTCTCTGTTTATTCTCTGTTTAATATTTCCTTACTCTTCCTTTCCTCGAGTTTTCTATTCCTATGTGTGAAATATAGTTTCTGTAGAGATAGAAGTTCATTGCTTGATGTGTCAGTAAAATATATATTACAGTAATGAATGTAAATGGGATTTAAAAGGCATCAGCATCATGCTCTCCAAGTTGAAGTGATTGTCTTGTTCAATACTAGTCCAGCATCACTGACATAAGTACCAGAGCAACTAGTTGTTCTTCAAGGTACAATTATATTTCAGACTTACATCCTCCCCCACAGGTTTGTGAAGTTAACAGCTTATAAACCAAGATCTGTGTAAAAATCTGTGGCTTCATCACTGAACTGATTTCTCAGTGGGAATAGGAAAATCACATAGGTTTTTTCTTTACAGTAGCTGCCTTTAAATAGCTGTGATTTTAAAGTTTCAATATCGATCTATACAGGATAAAATTATTCAGTGTTCAATGGAAAAGAGAGAAAAGGAAATGTGGAGAGAGAGATGAAGATGAAGAGCCAAGAGATGTTTAAACTCTATAATAGCTTGATTTATACTGCACACTGTGTTGCTTTCTGAAATGCAGAATTCTACCTTGCTATGATGAGGAAGATTTGCAGCTTTCCATTTCTTATGCAAGCTCTGTACAGTATCAGGAAAAAAATATTTTTATTATAGCATTTTTTTAAAATTGGTTGAGACTTGGTCATGCGCATTAAGACTCTGAACATGTGTGAAGGACTGGTATGAAGTTATAGCTAAATCTCAAAAGCACATACGTGATTAGAGAAACTATGGAATTTTCGCATTTGGGTATATCCAGGACCAGAACACTGAGCTTCTGTATTGACTTTGGCAAAAGTATTTTGATATATTAGGTAAGGCTGCATGAAGCCTGCCAGAATTTAATGTTACTATCCTGCTTGGGTTGTTTGTTAAGCATTTTACTCATATTTGGATCCCTCCATGCAAAATTCAAGAAAAGAAATCCCAGGAAGAATAAGTCATATATACTGTAGACTCCCCTCAGCAGATCAAAAGAAATATCCTATAGACTTGAATGGATAATCTAGCCACGCCTCCTTTGCTTATACTGGCAGGTCAAACAGTCTCAAGATTTTTCCACTCATACATTAAGAATATAGAACCCTCCGGAATTTGAAAGAACATTTCATTGCAAAGTTAAAACCATCTCTGTATATGGACACACCCAGGAGAACAGGGAAGTACTAGCAGGCTCCACATTCCTATACACGGAAAGTCTCAAATTCCTGATCTCCAACTATTCAGATTAATCCAAAAGTTTAATATAGCTATCTTCCCCTGATGACCTGTGTTATAAAAGTCTTTAGCTTTTTATTTATTAGAAACATATTATATTATAGTCTGAGATTAGCTGACTTCATACACAACTGGCTCTAAATTCAACTTGCAAGCTGCAGATCCACTACTGATATACACTGTTGTCAATTTCAACCATACATTCTTATTAAGAGGAACTATGCAGAAAATCTTGTTGCCAAAGTCCAACCAAAAAGATTAATAACTTTTTCAACACATAGTGGTTAATAAAGAGATATGTGAAAATATTCTGAAAGGAAAATATAGTTGCATTTTATTTTTTTGGCTATAAGGATTAGGAACAGTTAAATAATTAACCTAAGCTAGTAGTTTTGGTCAAATGAGCCCAAATACTCTTTCCATGTTTCTCTTGTAATTCATCCATCTCATTTCTCTCCTAATTGTGACTGTGGGGTGCCATTCAAGTATTTGCTTTTAGTGTGAATTTCATTTTTGCTCCTGTTTTATTCTGGTAACTACTAGAAGGGATCCTGCATTGTCTCTAACTTTCCAATAGGCTAAACAATGCTTTTCTACGCAGAAACCCAGCAGGAGTTTACGTATCTTCTACTATTTGGGCAAACGGCAGATTTTCTCTCAGGCTTTCAGGAGTCATTGGACTTAAAGTAGCTTCTGCCTGTTTGTCTGTGCTTGTTCTCTCCCATCTTGTACAACTGATCAGAAAACACAGAGAAATCCTGAAGTCATATGCACTATTCTCATGTTGTTCTGGATACAGGTCTGTCCCATTTTATCTGGAGGTCCGCCATCTCCCCAGAGGATCTGCTCTGCTACGCTTACCATTAGGAAGTTTTCTATAATGTTTCTGGATGAAATTTATGCTGAATAAGACTAAATGATAAATTGTAAACTAGATGCAAGTTACCCTATTTGTTTAAGGCATGCTAAGGAGATGCTTGCTTTAAGCAGCTGTATATTGTACAGTAGCTACCTTGGAGTAATAGTTGAATTACAAGGCATAAGTTTTTCTTTCCAAACAGCTATATTCATCTGCATTTTTATAGACATTCATAAAATGCTTGATTGCTTTTCAAAGATAAATACTTCCAAATAGGGATTGGTGAAAAGCCATTACTCTTTGAAATTGTTTACTTCTGCCCACATGTTATCTGTTTTCATTGCTTCAGTAGAAATTGGCACAAAATTTATTTTCTCATCTCTTTGTGATGCCATTATAAATTTTTAAAACAGATTGCATATTTGTTTCCCATTTAGAATATGCCACTCCTCCATACTACAACCATAGAGCAGTGACACAGACATGCAGTTACACTCTTAATTCTCCCATTTAACATAGTGAAAATGACACTGCTGACAGAGAAGCTACAGCCTACTAGATAAATCCATTCATATTTTTCTAGTCCTGTAGGACAATAATCAATCAGCTGGAATCTAGGCCTTTTAAAAATGTATTGTCTCTATTATAGTCCTAAAACTAATCATCATTTCTGCAGATAATTAAAAAGATATTTTTAGATAAATTTATATGTTCCCTGACATTATAGCTCAAACTGGCAATAAGAAAAAACACAGGACTGACAGAAGTCTAAATGTGATTGTTCTTACTTGTTGTTATATCTCTGATATTTTAATAGAGCTGATTCTTATTTTTATCTCCATGAGGTGGTCTTGGAGAAGGTCTACACTTCAGTCTTCCAATTTATATTAAAGTTATACACTACTTTCTAGAGGAGGAGGTTAGAAGGTCATTGTCCATTTATTAACTTGTTTTAAGTTTCAGAGCTTAAAATTCTTCCCAGACAGCTACTTACTGTTCAGGAAATATATAAAAATATTTAAAAATTCATCTCTTCGCAGTGCTAGAGAGTAAATTCACTTTTTTTTTTTTTTTTTTTTTTTTTTTTTTTACAAAGACATTTTAATAGTTCCTATTGTATGTCATAAAGTAAAATTTTTAGATTTGATCTTATTTAAGTTCTTCATTATTTCAAATCTTTCACCATGTTTTCTTGATGTTTCACTCACATAAATTCTGTGCAGTAAGTACAAAAGTCTTCTCGTTTGTCTTCATGAAAGTGCTTATGCCACAAACACATCGCTCCTACCCACTCTTTTTGAAGTATCATTAAGTATCAGCACTGTGGAGGAGTAGTCCTATATCTGTAATTAAGTCAGAAGAGCAGAAGAGAAGGAACTTGATTTTAATGCTTCATAAAATGGTTTTAAGAAATCTTAAGTATCATCTTGAAAAAAAAAAAAAAAGAAAATAGAAAAAAAAAGGAGGTAGCTTTATGCTCAGAATAGAAATGAAGACATAGTCTTTCATAGTGAGTGAGAATGATTAGTCATTGCAGCAGTTAACCACTGAATTTGCAGATGCTCTTCTCGAAGCTGTCAAGTCAAAACTGGATATTTCCATGGAAGTTATCCTTAATCAAATCCAGGCATTCAGATCAGTAGGCAGGAGAGAGGAATGAAACCAAGATTTAATAAAACCCGGGGTAATGGTGTGGGATAAAATTTAATGTGAGCTGCAAGGAAGTTAGCTGATCTCATGGTCTTAAGTGAATTGCAAAGGTATATGTTAGGACAGAAACCACATCGCCGCCTTTTACACTTTGAGGGTTTTGGCAGCTAATGTTCATGTATGCTGGACTGCATGGTGATTAGTAGACATTCAGTACCACTTCAGCAAAGAGAAATAATATTTATTATGAAATATTTTTGCAGTATGTTATTTTTCTAGCTACAAAGATAGAGCAACGTCACATTCATGTATCTGGTGCTAGTGGCATAAACAGGGCTTTAAGGGCATTACAGGGAGGTGTCTATTGAAAACTTTGCTGTATTACATCATCACTGCCATTAACAATATATATATATGTTTTGTTAAGGTGGGCAGCTTTGACCAAACTCACCACATATAACCGATTCTCCTCCTCTGAGCTGTCTGAAGAAAAATCTCAGAATGGAAAAACAGTCACACTAGAGTTAAGTTTGAAACTACAATATTAGAAGTTGATCTGTTGCAATGTCCAGGATGTGCAATGGCAGAAAGGGAAATAAGTGAGTAAAACCACAAGAACCTCCCCCTAGAAACAAGGTTAAAAACATGTTTTTTGGAGAACTTTAATTTTCAGCTAGGTGTTTGCAGCTGTGCTATTTGGAGTCTCATCTGAGATTTTAAAACCAGTCAATTAGCAATCCCAAAAAAAGAGATGAGGATTGGCATATTGTTTATGATATCTTATCTTGTTAACACTACAGGTAAGTAGATCTTTTGCTGTTGTTTTGTTAACTTTCTAAAAAGAAAAAAGAAAAAAACAAAAACAAAAAGAAACCCTACCAAAAGCTTTTATTCCAGAATTCTTCAAAACTAAAGTAATCAAGAAAGGTAATACTTATATTTAATTAGGGATGAAAGTGCCAAAAATAAAATTTGTATCAATTTTTTGTATGATATGATGAAAATGCATGAGATATTAATGATTAAGCTGAGAATGGTTTTCACTGGGTTTTGGAATGTTGCTATGAGTGTGATGCAGGAAATTTTTTAAGATATTTGCTTTATACTTAAATGAAGAAAGTACTCAGAAAGGTCCTGTACACCTATGGGTTAATTACATTTTAAAATGGGTTTCATGTCAGATCTCAGAAAACCAAATCCCTTTAAAGTACAACACATGTTCTTTTTGAACATACATTTCTTACATGTCTTATAATGATAAAAATTCTAGTAAATATAACATATAAAACAAAGGTATTCAACTATTTTAAAACATTATTTTTTCTGATTTAAAACCATTTGTTGTGTTTTGTAATTACTTTCCAATTTTTTATACTCAGTATAAAAATTCATACATATATATTTGCATATGACAAATTGCTTCATTTCAAAGCAGTTCCATAAATATAACATAATTTATAATGGAAATCTGATTTCACCTTCTCAGAATGAAAATGACTCAGTTCACAGAATTTTAACATATTTCTCTGAACATGAGAAATATTTTTACATTAGATGCTATTTTTACATTAGATGAGAAAATAATTTTTTTTGTATCTGTTTAAATCTTTATTATGGCGTTAAAATCAAGCTTTTCTTTAACTTATTTCTGTTAACTGACTACAAAGGGAGAATAGGGTTAAGTGTTGGAGTTTCAACGTAATTATTTAAAGTTAAAATAACTGACTTTGAAGCAGACTTGTTATTACTAGTTAAAATTTTGAATAATTTAGGATGAGACTCAAATGGAGAAAAGGTTTAGTCATGTAAGTTGCTAGAAATTGTGAGGTGTCACTGCTAGCTGATCAAATATGGGTATCAAGTGGGTATCTGATATGGGTATTCTGTTATTCACAAAAATTTCCCAGTGTTCATCCTTATGGATCCAGAGGATTATCAGACGGCTGGAGCACCTTTCTCTTGCAGAAAGGCTGAGGGAGATGGGCTTGTTTAGTCTGGAGAAGTCTCCAGGGAAACCTCACTGTGGCCTTTCAAGACATAAAGAGAGCTTACAAAAAGATGAAGATTTTTTACCAGGGGCCTCTTGTGTCAGGTCAAGGGGAAACGATTTTACTCTGAAAGAAGGTAGTCCTAATTGAAGAAACATTTTGTGATAAGGGTGATGAACAAGCACTGGATGCTTAGAGAAACTGTGCATGTCCTATACCTGGAAGCATGCAAAGTCAGGCTGGATGGGGTCCTGGACAGCCTGATCTGGAGGGTGGCAGCCCTGCCCACAGCACATGGATGGAACTAGATATCTTCCAACCCTCTGGCAGAGGGAGTAATTAAATGTATTATCAGCTTAACCTTCAGAATTCTTTCCATTTAATACCTGTTCATTACAATCTAACTTTAACTAATAAGTGGTTTTTTGTTGTTGTTGGATTGTTCTTTTTTTTTTTTTTCTTTTTGTACTTTACCTGCTCATGGCTCAGTAATAGATGTGTTCAGGCATACTTCCTGTCCTTTACCTCATTGTTGTCTGCACAACAGATATATACTAGAAATCATTCTCAAAATATCCATTATTCTATGGATAGAATCTTCCATAAAGAAGATCTTCCAGAATCTTCCTCATCCTTCTGCTTTAGTTCCATATGGTTATTTTATTTGCACACAGTACTCACATAAAATTTTATAAAGAATTAAAAAAAATAAAATTAAAAACCAGCAAAGGACCTAGATATGATGTTAAGAATTAATGAAGCTGAAAAATTATGGAAATTCAAGACTTGTATTGACATGGCATAGAAACAAAACTTTTGGCATTGTACAGAAAATATGAGAAGTGGTGCATGTGGGTAAACTTGAATATTCTTCTATTTATTTTAATACAAGAATACAGTATATTACTGCACAACTTTTTACTGCTGTATTCATTTCATTTTTGATTTGTACTTCATTTAGTCATAATTTCATTTCCTTGTTTGTAATTATTCCTGCACAAAACAAGTTGCAATCAAATATTTAAATAACAATGTATTGGACTAAGAAGAATATTACTAGAACATTAACCTTAATAAATGTGACAATTAATTAATTATTAATTACAGCTAGCAGTGGGCCAGAGCTCTTGGTTTTGCAATACCCCACAGATGCCAGTGTGCTCCTTAACTCCACTGTGTGGATGCTATGTGTCTTTGAATACCCCAAGGAGGAGAATGAGGAGCCAGTTGTGTACTGGAGGAAGGGCCCCAGCTGTGACAACCAGCAGAGTCTTCGGTCAAGTTCAGGAGCAGGAAGGCCACGCGTACACATTATCAAGGACATATTCAGGGGATTCTCTATCTTAAAACTGAGCAATGTTGACAAGAATGACAGCAACTCATATTTCTGTGATGTGATACTAACCCAGAAAACCCATGGCAAATGTGGAAATGGAACCAAGCTGACAGTGCACGGTAAGAGGTATCTGATAGTCAAAGCAATTGTATTAATGGATGCAAAGTGAGTTAAATATTCCATCAGTTTTACTGATTTCTGTTCTACCACTCAGTGCTGTGAAAAGAAGGATGGGGAAAAAGCAATCTACAGTCATGATCTGAGAATCTGACTGTGGGCAATAAAACATTGATTCAATAATTAATACATATTATATACATAAAACATTTTGTGTATTATAGTATTTGGGTTAATCTTCTGTATTATTATATACATTATATATTTAGAATACGAAATATTTTTTTCTCAGTATTATCCACAAACATTTACTGAGACTTTGCTCCATACAAAAATAAAAATCCGTGACATTCACTTTTCATTGTTTTCCTCAGTCCTTGTGTGCCAGCATTATTGTTTTGAAGTATGCAATCTGTTCTTTAACCTCCAGGTTCTGAAAAATTAATAGTAAATTAAGAAATGTGGGTGATTTTATGAAGTGTATGTGAGAGTAGAGATATGCAGGAGCACGAGATTCTCTCCATATAATTGTAAAATTATTTTCAGCACTTTATAACTCTTCTCCTAGCCTCAATTTATATAAACAATTTCTGTAATCCTGAAGGGGACAATTACCTCAGTGTCTGAGGTAAATAATTCTGGAGGAGGCAAGTTTTTTGCTTGTAACTTGCAGGCATATCTGATTAGTGCATGCTAAAGGCTACAAAGCATCTCTCTGTTACTAGATTTCACTTCATATATAATAATTTCCCAATGCAGTTCTTCTGAATCCCTAAAGAAAAACAGCTCCTTCTAACTTTATATACCATACCATATGTTTAATTTATTTATTAAAAAAACCCAAAACATATTTTTCATCATAACTTAAGTATGTGCAATATAATAAAGATGTTTTTGGATCTATCACCTGTGAAATTTGTTTACTATTCATTTTATAATTAGCTCAGAGCAGTTTAAAAAATTCATCACTGAAGTAGAAAGAAGACAATAGTTCCTTCATGAGAAGTATAACCTTTCAGTCCAGAAAAAAAGAGAAATGTGATAAAGACAACTGTGCTGACTAGTCAGTCTTCACTAATCCTTCAGATTAAATCGTATCAGAAAAGCAACTATTTCTTAATTTTTCAAATACTTAATTTTCTTCCTCTTCTTTTCAGATTTCACGTGCAAAAACTGTGTAAGATCAGAACCCACCTGGTGGTGTTGGTTCCTTCTTCTCGGATACACTCTCTTTGTCACCACAGTTATCATAGCTTTTGGTGTAAGTAACAACTTCAGAAATAAATACTACAGACCTAAAGATGGGTGGCATCTTTTAATGGAAAGATACTATAAGTAAATGAAAGAAAGATGGTCATGCAGCTATGGCAAAGTAAAAAGTCTGTCTCTTTTCTGTTAACCAAAGATTTAGAGGTAGAATCTCCTGTATTTGGATATTTGAGGATATGACCATAAAAGAAAGCTCTGGCAGTGGAGATACTTAGAAAAGTAAAAGCTACCATTTTCAAAGCTTGCTGAAGAAGCTATTCTTGATGTTGCTGAATGTTACCAAGTTTTTATTTTCACCTGGAAATGAAAGATAATTTAGAAAAAAATAATTTCTTAAATGATTTGCAGTTCAAAACACATCCTGCTTCCTCCATACTTTTGGGCTCCAGCTCCTAATTTCATGTGCTCCACCAGGCATACATTAATGTCTGCTTATTTTACACGTGTTTCAGCCAACCAAACAGTTACGCCAGGGCTTTATGCCTTCTCCCACCCACCAGTTGGGATGGGTCCCCACCTGGCATTTCCTCAGCCAGCTTTGACAACTAGAAAATACTTTCCAAGAGAAGAAAATATTTTTTGATACAAAATTGTCTAAGCCCAGAGTGATTTCTTATACTTCCCATGATACTTCAGAAATCTTTTCTCTTTCCTACTTGTGGATCTCTTCCCTATCTCATATCATGTTAATCAACCTCTTCTTATGGATCCAAAAACTAAAAAGAAAGCTTTCAAACAATAGTTCCATTTTGGTCATATTTAGGAATATACTTTATGTGAAGGAAACCATTTGGAAGGAAATGAAGCTGAGCTGTGCCATAACATGATGCAAATTAGAATCTCAGTCTCTGAAGGCATGGGCAGTACTAAAATGGGCTCTACTTATAATTACAAGGTCCTTAATTGCAAACGTATAAGATAGTAACTTAAGAGACCTAAAAAGTTCCTTGTTCATCACCAGTAACCTCTCCCATCAAAAACCAATATTTTAGAGTTCCTCAGAAGTTAAGAGCTGCAGGCTAAATTGGACCAAGAGGCAATAGGTAACTAATTTAACAGGTTCTCAGCTTGTACAGTTAAAAGGGCCATTTAAGTGTTACTGAAACTAGAGTTATAGCAACAGCTCCCTCTCTGCTGATTTTGTTATTAAAAGATTCAGCACCATTGACAAGTTACAAGACCTACAGACACTTATGGTATCTGATTGCCCTTCTGGGTCAAGTAAAGTACGGGTTTTGTTTTCCTTAGAAACAAGTTGTTAAGTGTTGTTACTTCAAAACCACATCAAAATCAGAAATGTTCACACAATTCAGGCAGTAAACAAACAAAATTTGCTAAGATACAATAGCAGTAAAGTCTGCCAAAATGCACTTCTGCATCTGAATATGCAAAAACAGCCAAATAAATCTTTCCTAAAATGAGTCACTGTGAGTACAATCAGTAGTAGCAAAATATACCAGGTCTGGCAGGGATGACTTTCACTGAAAAAACTCAATGAAGAATTGAGTTTATACAGTGCTGTGTTTTGGATTTGTGGTTAAAGGTATTGATAGCATACCAATATACTGAACAGCATTTGCATGGCATCATCAAGTTATTTTCCATTTCTCAGTTTGCTTCCTCAAATTGGTGGCTGAGGATGATCAAGTGGCTGGGAGTGAATACAACCAGGATGACTGGCCACAGCTGACCAAAGGGGATATTACACCACATAACATTGTGTTCATCAAGAAAATCAGGGGTAGAGGAAGAACAAAGGGTTTTTGTTGGCTAAAAAGATGACCATTGCTCTCTGACTGGCTTTGCATTGGTCAGCTGGAGGGAGGTGGTGAGTGATTTCCCTTGCTTCATTTAGGACTTTTTGGTTGTTTATTTTCTTCCTCATTCCTTCACCTATCAAACTGCCCTTGCATTGACCCGGGAGATTTCTCATTTTTGTTCTTCTTGTCCTCTCCCATCCTGCTGGGGAGGGGAAGGTGAGTGAGCAGCTTCATGAGTGTTTGGCTGCTGGCCAGGGTCAAGGCAGCACAGCAGCTAAAGAGAAAGACACTGACATTTTTGAAGTCAGGGAGTCTATAATTTCTTACAGGTCATTTCTTCACTACATGACAAATGTGCCATACCATGAAAATGTGTATAGTGTCAAAATCAGAGTGTGAAATAATGAAAGAGGTACTAGATCACTCAAAAGTCCCTTGGCTTTTTGACACTTCTAGGCCACTACTTAAATTTGGTGTGTCAGGGTTGGCTGAGCACTTCAGGTACCTTCTGGAAGGAGCTGCTATCTCAGGAAGAAGTCACACTTGTCTTTTCTTAGCTTAAATTTCTCTTGTATTTCTCCTTACTTTTGTCAAATTTTCTTTCTGTGCTTCAAAATCAAGACTAGGGCATAACAATGTGCTATTCCCATGTAACATGCATGAAAATTGTACATATTTTATGTGGAAGCCATTAGAGCTGTCAGTTATGGATTCTCCCCAAAAGAAGATATCTATCCCATCAACTCTCCAGAATGATCACTTAAGCTACATAAGAATACAGGACGAATATTAAAAAAAAAAACCACAAACCTCTTTCACCCTAACCAAGTTGTTTGTTTAAATAAAATAAAAGCTTTTACGCACCTTAAAAGATAGTACCATGCATTGAAGAAATATTAAATGAAAATACTGATATAAAGTCAGACTCACATTCTACTTCTTGAATACAGTGAGAATTACCCTTATGCCACTACCTGTAAAAATCAGTTCTTCAGTATTTTATTGAGACTGTGATATGCAACCTTACGAACAATTCAGAATAAATACTCATCACTACGTTAGTGAAGTAAGGAATGTATTCTCTGAAAAATGAGGTATCTAGTGGAAAAAAAACAAATTAATAGCTTAACAATATATTTTTTGGAATATTGCAACAGATTCATCACTGCTGTAAAAAGTGGAAGAATGATTCAAGAAATACAGATAGCAGCACTACCCTGCCAAGTGAATGGATTTATGAGAAGCCACCCAAACCAGTTAATAATGGGTCTAACCAAGAATATGAAGATATGTCACTAATAAGAACTTTCAGTCACATTGAAAGGAAAGTGATATGAAAAACAAGCCTCACAGTTGTAACTGTAATGCTATGAGCATGTGAATGATGTGTACTATTTCAGGATACAGAAGAAACATACACACAAGTCATTTTGTGAACTTGGAATCTTCTTTGTTCAAGATGTTTTCATCTATTCATGTATTTACTTCAAAACTAATGAAATCAATTCTCTATGCAGCTACAAATGCAATGATATTTAGAGTGCACAGCTACCACAAAAACAGTGATAAAGCTATTAATATATTAATATTTCAATGCCAAGAAAGCTGATCATGCATGCTGATATATTTCTTTTTCCATTTCAAACTCAAGGACATGTAGAATTTTGTTTTTATCTGAGTTAAGACAGCTTTGCTTCATCAAAGCAACGGCAAATTCTGTATTACAGTACCTGTCTGTTGCTGAGATAAATTTAAAAAAAAGATTTTGTCATAGAGGAGTTTCTCCTGATGTACTGCCTGACCTTATTTCCAGCTCCTTATCCTGCCCTCATATTTATACATCCCTGCAACTACTTCTACTTTTGGCTGTGTAGCCAGCTGTGCTACTGATATAGTGCACATTTGTACATGCCTCTCTCAAAAGAATGAAAATACTGAATATGTTTTTAATAGTTACAATTTCTGAAGAAAACATAATAATTACTGATGAAGAGCTTGACTTTGTTGTTCTTCTTCTGGCATATCTAACACAGCGTAAGCTATTTGGATTAAAAATATCTTCAAAAGTTGTTTTAAAGTACTTAGGATGCTTTTAGAGTCCATGTAAACAGCAACAATAGAATTAAACTTCATAGAAAGAGCTTACCATAATTTGCATAATAATTAAGTGCTCAGAGAAAGTTGTGCCTTGGAATAGTTATGTACATGTGACTTGAGAGAAGTTAATACTTTAACAAACTCTATTTGAGTTATTGAATTTTTCTTTTTTCCACAAATGATTAAATATTATAAGCTGAGTACTGTGTATCAAGATTTGTTTTTTTTTTTTAACACTGAAAATATAATTATGAAAGGAAAATGTTCATAGGCTAAAACGCCAGAGATTACAGCCTTATACACTATGAATATAAAACAAAGAGTAAGCTCTTTTTTACTCAAGGGGGCAATAAGTCATAGTTAATATTCAAGACTGTACATTATGATGTAGATGCACACTGCTAGTGAAGTTCAGCTTTATCAGTAGAGCTTTATCAGTAAAGCTTTATCAGTACTGCATTCTTCTAAATTATTTGCCTGTTCTGCAAGTAAAAATACTAATTAAAACAGTTTTAAAAACTGATATTGGACTCGTTTTCTTGAAAGCACTTCTGATTCACTTAGAGACAGTTAAGTATTACTTCCAGGACAGACAAACAATGCTTGTGTATTTGGAGAGGCGGAGAGCAGTCATGAAGTCATGAAAAAATCAAAAAAATGTCTTAAATTTGAATAGCAGGAACTAAATAATGGTCTCCCTCACTCTCCTCTACTCAAACTGGGTTCTGAGTGCATCTTCAGTCATAGATATTCAGGTTTCCAGATTCGGAAATTTAAACTCTAATTTGGGATGAAAATATGTAAATTTCCAGAGAAACTAGTTTCTCAGATGCACCTCAGACTTCCTATTTTAAAAATCTTTAAAAAAAAAAAAAAAAATTGTTGATTATAAAACATGACCAACCTCTTCTATTTAAAGTTTTTTTTTAATTTTATTTTTATGTTTTTAATTACCTTAAATATTAAGGGATCTTTTATATATCTTAACATGTAGCTTTAGAGAAGATCCTATATGAGGTGTGAAATCCACCTTAAAAGAAGATGCAGTCATATGAAGGCAGAAGTCAGTGAACCAGAGTTACCTTCAAGAAGCACAAAAACATTAATGCATTCAATGGAACTTTCCATATCTTGCATTTTGGTTCATTCTTAATCTAGCAGACATAACCACAGGGCAAATGCCTTTCAAGACATCTCATTCAGATAACAGGTATACTAGAATGGGGCTGTTTTCTTTCCACTTTACAGCACTGCTTCCATTTCAGATCAATGGTCCTTCAAAATTGTCAACACGGTTTTTACACTTTTTCACATGCTTCTTAGAAACACCAGAGCTATTTTCTATGTAATGTTTCCTAATAAGTTGGAGTTAATGTTCAAGTCAGAAAGGTTAAACATTCCAAAGTTTTGTCTGAAAACAAATAACAGGGCATATGTGCTGCTATCTAACACCAACAGCATAAGGACAGTAAAAAACCAAAATCATTATTTTCTATGTAGCAGTCAGCAAATTTTTTGTCAGCAGGGCTGAATCCAGTTTAGAACACAAGAAATTTTTAATAGCAGGTAGATGAAAAATTATATTTTCTAATTTACACTTTTTTTAACACACATATAGTAGTGTATATGCAATATACAATATGCAATATAGTAGTTTATATGCAATTCTGATCGTACAGTAAATTACAGAATCAGAGAACTATTGCTTAGAGGAAATCTCAATAGCTCATTTAGTCCAACCTCTGCTCAATCAGAGCCTCCTAAGAGCAGGTTGTCCAGGTCCACACCCAAGCAACTTCTGAAGATCTCCATAGGAGACTCCACAATCTCTCTGGGGAACTCCAGCCTCTGTCAGTGTTCCAGCATCCACACAGCACAGACGTGCTTTCTGATGGTCAGAAAGAACCTGCCGTATTCCAGCTTGTGCCCATTGCCATGTCACGACACTGACCAACACTGAGCAGAGCTTGGATTCATCTTTATCATTCCTTCCCATCACCTATTTATACTCATCTAAGATCCTCATAAGCATTTTTCTTGCTGAGCTAAACAAATCCATAAATCTCTGCCTCACCGCATAAGAAGGATGTCCCAGTCCTTTAATGATCTTTGTGTGTCTGCAGTGGACTCTCTGCAGTAAGTCTGTATCTTGACAGCAACCACATATCAGCAGCATGAAGGCAGAAAATAGATACGAGTTTTGGCAAGTTTGATTTCCTTCAACTGCTTAAGACACTAAAAACTTAAAAAGTTAAACAGCCAGACTTACATAGTAAGTCTAACAGAAGGTGAAATTCTAGCAAGCACAAATTATGCTTTCAGCCATACAAGGACTTCAGTTGAAACACCTCTAACAGAAAATGAACAGAATCTGTTTAAGAACTTAGGATTTACATTTCTTTAAAGCATTATTTTAAAGAGGAGAAAGAAAACTTCTTACTACCTTAGGTCTTTGTGAAAAATGTTAATAAAGTGGTCAGAACCCTTTCTTACTATAACAGATTTATGATGCACTAAGAGAAAAATCTAGCTATTAGCCTGCAAAATTAGCCAGAAAATGCCAAACTGCAGAACTTGCATTGTGGTTTGAAACAAAGCAAAAGCCACACACACACACACACACACACAAACAAAGTAAATTGACTTCACATAGAAAAGCTAATATTCACTTCTTGAAAACATAACTACTGATAACAGAAAATAAAGCTTAAGAGGTTCTCATTTTATTAGATGTTTCCCTTTGAAACAGAACATATTTAATGAATAAAGATGCATAAAAGTCATTGTCCAGTAAGACCATACACAGGAGAGATAAAAAAAAAAAAAAAAAAAAAAAAAAAGGATTAGGTTAGGAACACAATCAGCAATGCTACATGGAAAAGAAGATTCTGCCATAGTACCAAAATAAGCATTGAAATTGAATTACAATTTTAGGCTATAGCAAATCAGTTTCCAACAATCTTTTAATAGCATTATTCACTATTTCTATCTGTGTTAAAAGTTCTCCTCTGTGTAAGTAAGAATGAAGGCAAGCAAGGCACAAGTGTCTTTGTAGCATCAAAGCATTTCAGCTCTACCTGTAGAAATGCTGTCCTACATATCTGGAGTCCTACGTATCTGGAAATTATATTCTATTTTCACTGCAATACAGAACCTCATGCATCTAAAAATGTTGATGCAAAGCATTATTATTTTTTCTAGCAAAAACAGCAACAGAATTCAATCCTACCACATGAATCCTATCCTGATATCATCTACATATGAATATGTTGTTTACACTAAGAGGCCTTCAAACAGCTACAAAATATGTATAATTTAACTGCAATACTCACTTCCCTAGATTTTCAATTATTTTGGAGGAGTGCTACACATAATTCAATCTCAAATTTTTGTAAACATTAAGAATTCATCTTAAAAAGTACACTTAAGAAACAAATGCTTTGCTTTTAAGTAGTTGTTGATTTTAGAATTTAGGCATTAAAACCAAAATTTTTGAACTTGCATTTAAGGAAATCGTTGCAAGGTGAATGGTAAAAGAATTTATATCCAGGCACTTTATCAGGTTGTAATAAAACATTTATTTTATGAATAAAGCATTCTGAGAAACTTACAAATAAGTTCTTCACAGAAGTTTCAAGAAAATAAGTTCATTCAATTTTAGCAGCAGAAGAAAACACAGTAAAAATAACTACTCCACTGTACAAGATATTTTTAGTGAACACAAAACATCACAATTCTGTTACAAAAGTTTGAAATAGTATTTCTAATTGAGAAAGTGCATTCACTGAGAAGCACAAAAACTTTAATGTTTAAAAAAATAAATGTTATCAAAAGTGCAAATGTTTTATTTCTTGTGGCTAGAGCTAAGAGTTCAGATCCTTCAAAATGCTTTAAGTACTAAACTGGATTAGCAATACTGCACTCTGTGAGCATGCACAACTGCTATATTAAGCGAGGAATACAGATACAACACTGATTAGTCTCTCAAATAACATTGGAAAAGTCTTCCAAATTTGTATAATTACGGTAACAGAAGCTTTTACAATTGCCATTTTAAAGTCCAGTTCTGAAGCAAAACAGATCAAAACTTGAATGTTCTCAAACAAGCCAAATACTAGTCAAGTACAGTTCTCAATCAGACGAGTTTATACAGGTCTTCTGAATGGAGCTGATATTTTCCTGGCAGAGGATGATGCAATTCCGAATGGGACTTTTTATTTCAATAAACAGAAATTGTGATAACAACCTCTTAGATTTGAGTTAGAATGTCTATAGCTGTGTTTTGAAAGCCATCAGGTTTTATTTTTTATGTTTTGCCTATTCAAACCAGTTTTCTTTTAGTAAAAAATGTACAGCGTCATCAAATCCATTTCGGTACAGTGATTCCATTTTCTCCTGGTTTGGTGGGAACATAGCTTGATTAAGTCTTACTAGGTTGGCCAAAGACAACTGCAAAAGAGAGAGGTGCTAGAAATTGATTTATGAAAGCAACTTATCTCAGACTTGACAGTATTGTTATATGTTCTGTCACATGTTTAGGTTAGCATATTTTAAAACTGTCTACGCTAGTAAATCACATATTCAGGCACATTGCTGAAAATCAAGGCAAACTTATACAAATAGTCTGTGTACGCACCAATAAATTCACAACCTCTAAGACAAGCTGACTGTGAAACTGCCCAGAGTTTCTGAAATGTTTAAGTGCAGAAACACACTAGTAACTGCCTCAGACAGTAGTAGCTGACACGTATTCTTCTGCAAGAAAAGATTTTTATCACTTCCTAGTGCAAATAATGCTATTTTAGTCATGTACTCTATTTATTTCACATTTTTGCAGCTCTAAAAGCCAAAGATATTTCAAAAACAATAGTCTAAAATGTTGCCTGAGATTTTACGTAAGTCTGCATTTGGATGACCACAGAAGCAAGACAATTCTGCAATTTACTCTCAAAATTATTCCACTCATCAACTCATTTTCTTCCTGTAGATGAACTAAGTATTGGACATAAGCAATAATAAAAAAATACAAAGAAAGTTACACATTTATTTTCAGTAAGGTAAATAATCTCATTCTTTATGATCATTTACCAAGTACTACAATGCTGTGAAAGACTACAAAGATTTAGAAATTGGCCCAGTTTAGAACATTAAAGATCATTAATTTCACCCAATTTAAGAAAACATATTAAGCACAGTTTAAGTGACACTTAAAAAGTATAGCAACTGTTGCTAACCAGTTTGGTTTTTTTTTCCTTTCTAATAAAGTTTTTTGGGCAATAGTGGTAGATCTACTGCTGTTCAGTATTTTCTTCCATCATAACAAAGGATGCAATATATTACAATAAAAATTTGTGAGGAAAAGCCTGAACAGAAATGTTAACAATGAAAAGGTCATAAAAATCAGCCTTGGCCTACATAAGCATTCCTATAACATCTAACAAAATTTCTGGAAAAGTGTTGCAGTCACAGGTTTTAAAATCTTAACATGAGCTCAATTGAGCAACAAAGTGTCAAGTCATTGGATATAATTTCAAGTATAGAACTTACATATGTATTTTAAACTCAGAGCAGCTGACTTAACAACTATGAACAGATGAGATAGTTTCCCTCCAGTATTTTAGAGGAGTAGCTGATACTATAGCAAGTCTAGATTATGCAGATTGAACAGCCTACAACACATTTGCTCTATTTTGTACTAGATACAAGCTTTTCAACATTTCTGGCAAAATTTTTACTAGATTTTTCTTTCTTTCGTGTCTAAGGAAAAGCTTACTTTTTGTATGCAAAACAGAAAATGCAAAAAATATTACATAAGAAAGAATTATACACAAAAAATAAACGCTTAAAATAAGTACAAACTGCTCAACTACCTTTTCCTCTTCTGAAGTTAGTAAATAAGCAAGCAACTCACCATTATATCTTGTTTTGCAAATTTAACATACAGATCCACACGTCCTTTATCTTGTGGACAGATATCTAATCGACCACTGAAAGGAGAAATTGTAATCGTACGTCCAAAAGGCAAGATAGGGAGGCCATTGGTAATGCCACCATCAACCCACTTCTACTGCAAAATAAAATTTTCAAAATAGCTTAAGAACAATATAATAATAACGGAATGCTTATCTTTTCTGTCCCTACCTCTTCTACAGCACTCTTGTGGAAATCTAAAAGTTTTCCTCTCAATGAATAAGCAACTTGAAGTATAACAGGCATTAAAATCTATGAACAGACAATGCACATAGCATTCTGTTTATGAGCATTTGACAATGCTGAAACATATTCATAAGCCTCCCAGACACTTAAATATTTTTAATCACGTGAGTAAGTCTTGTTTAGTTGATCTATTAACAAAATGTTGAGAAAAAAAAAGTATATTTTTACACTCTCTGGGACAAAGGAAAATGTAAGATCATTACTGTTACACCTGAACCACTCCACACAGCATATATATTTATAAGCTTTAATCTGTTGCAAAGTAGGAGCTGGGAAATGTCCATGTGAAGGGGAAAACGCCTGCATCAACTAAAACAAATGTAACTTCATCTCTCCTACAATGTCTTGTTTTCTTGCATACTGAAAAAACTGCAACACAAAACAGCAACAGCTGGAAAATAGATGATTAAGGTGGAAAGGAGCTGGACACACAGTACTTGAGAGGGAGCAGACAAATCAAGTCCTCTACAGGAGTTGAGTCTACCTGGTATCGTGACCACAATAAAATTGCTAAAATAATGAAAGTTTTCTCACAAAATTTATGAAAATGCTACAGGAATTTAGTCACAAAAGCAGCAAAAAAGCCATCCCCAGTAAAAAAAAAAAATATGCTACTGGCAAGTTGTTTATGGTATACAAATTAAACTCTCTTCATACTATTGGAAAGATACTTGCATTCTGTGTAACAACTGTGATACAGAAAGTGTAATTTCAGGTTACAATGTCTGGCCTTTGGAAGCCCTTCAAATCACCGAGGTTCATGATTTAACTGTATAGACCGTTCTTAGCTGTACCCTTCACTCTCACTTAAAACAAGTCCCCTCTTAATTCCCCAGTGCCATGTTAGAGTTCATGCAATCAGATGATTTTATTGTCAGTAGCGCCTTATTCCATTGTCAACTTCCGTATCTTCTGATACCTGATGGACTTAAGACCTTTTCATATGGAGATACAGCAAGAATCAGGTTGTTGTTTATTTTATTCACACAACTGCGCACTTCTTCACTTTCTTGGATTAAATCTGACATTTCAAATTTCTTTTATGCTCCTTAGCTTAAAATGTAAGCTACAGATATATGTATATATTCAATATAAATATGACCCTTCTTATCCTATTAGTTCATAATCAGCTTTAAGAGCTTGACTCTCGACTGAATTCCTTCATTTTCCACAAAAAATTAGACAAGTATGGAGATTATTTTGCCTTAGAGGACAAGGTATAAAAAAGCCATCTAAAACTACCTTTCAGATTTCTCAAACTCCATTACAGTAGTACTACTGTACTATACTGTGAGTAAAGTTGAGATGCACCTTGAAACACCAATGTCTATCAGTTTTAATCTATTCTTGAGCTTCTTTTTATTTTTGGCCATAGATAGCTGATTTATATACAATAATCCCTGAATTTTGAAGTTTTGTTTGTTTGTTTGTTTTAAATTCTGATTTCTACAACGAGAACTGTGAAATTGCTATCTAGGCCAAATTTAAGATATCATAATACAAGACTTTATTAACCCCTTTCACAAGTCTAGCTTAGTCTTTTTACACCCTTTAAGATATTCTACACTTACAAATTCTGATTATTTATTTTTTCCTCCCTCTCCCCTTAATACAAGTTAAAGAGTTCTTTGAAAATTTGAAAACATTACTGAGACAAAAGCAATTCCTTTTGTTAAGCACTATCTTGTGTAAATTACATAATTCCTGAATGATACTCTCTGTAGCATTTCTTTTTCTTTCAACTTGGGAGAAACTCTATCAGAGTATCTAGAGATAGAAATCTCTATCAAAATACTTTTATTTCTCTATCAAAATATTTTGGCTCCAAAGTCTTCCGTGTTACAGTTAAAACCAGAATATTTCCACGTGAAAACAAACAGATGCAATGCTCCAGCTTCCTGCAATTCTATTAACCAATTCATCAAAAATGCTTCATAGCTGACGAAGCAAATTCCACATAACTTCTGAATAAGTTCCTTTATTACGTAAGTACAGTCCAAAGACAGAAAATGTTCTAAAATAATATGCAATGAAAACCAAGACAAATACAGAAGCTAAAGATGGAGACTGGACCTAATGGAATCTACTCATTACCAGTAGGCAACTTTTACAAAGGCATCCTGTAAGAACTACAGTGACTGAAACTACAGCTTCATCATCACGTAACAGTCACTCAATCACTAAGGGACATCTATTCAGTTCAAAGATCAATCTTCCCAGCATTCAGAGGACACCAACTTAACTCAAAATAAGGTAATTTTACTTGGAGCAGATTTTGCCCATCACACACAAGAAAGGTGTCTCGCTGCTTTTAGTAAAAGTTTGTTTTAACAAAAGCCAGTATGTCCAAGTTTGCATAGCACAAGACCACTGGAAGTGCAGTTTCAGACAATCTTAAATACTTGATCCAGGCAAAAATGTAGCCCAGTCTAGTTAAGATCACTAGCAGGCCAAGTTCTCAGATGTTCTCTTTATATTACACATGCTTTCATCCTTTTGCTTCAGGGTAGTTTTGGGCTTATCAAACCAGAAGAAAACATGCTAGGAACAGACTGATGTGGTAACTATGCTAACATGCAACTTAGCACATTTATCCCCACCACAGATGACTTGGTGATGTGCACGCAGGTGACATACGTAGCCTGTTCCATATGCTTAGCTCTATTCTGCAATATCTGGGCGCCCAGTTACCTACCCACACCCTGTCATTCACTACACCAATCCATGGAAATGCAATACAGCTTCTAAGATTTTGCTCTCACAGTACTCAAAGTGTTTTGGACTAGTAGTCACTTTCACTTCGATTTGAAATAGTCATTTCAAATAAATAAATAGATAGATAGATAAATAAATAGATAGTTAAATAAATAAATCCCAAGCCACAAGTAGACTTTGTGAGAAAAGTTGGGCATCCCGAATTAATCCATTCCAACAAATAAAAGTAAAAGCAATCTCTTTCTCCTTCTCAAGTACCTTTGATACATCTGATGTGAGTGTAGAAGAGGGTTTGGTAAGGACAAGCAGCTTTCAAATAACAGAATTAGCTGTCCTGATACATCACTGACTTAACTTCTGAATGCAAAACATTAAAGCCAGGCAGGAATGAGAATTGTTCACTAAGAGGCTGCAGACATTTCAGTAAATACCACAGAACTTTGGTAAATGCTAATAGCAGTGTGCACCCAGTAAAATATTCTTTCAGTCAATTTAGACAGATCTCTGATCCAGCTTTTCAATTTGTTAATTGAAAGAATAATGTACGAAGTTTAACAAAGACACTCCCCTTTGAGTAGGGTCAGAATGAACGACAAACATCCATGTGTGCCCCTTAAGCTCTAAAACTGAGAAGTTTTCTGACATCAGAAAGGAACTCAAAGTCCCTAAACAGAAATATAACTGTTAGATATGAATGTTAGAATGACTAGTGTTGTTTTTGTGTTTTTGTGTGTGTGTGTGCACATGTGTGTGCGTGGATGAAAGATATGCTAAATGCAGAATTTGGACGTGTATGATGAACGAAAAGGAAGTAGTAACACTTTTTGGAAAGACTTTTTTTTGTTGTTCTAATAATTACAAACCAAAACAAAATTATTCTTGAAATGTTATTATATTTATATAGGAAAAAAAAGTTATTGGAACTAAACTGCAACTCCCACTTGACATCTCTGAGATCAGGCAATTATATCATAAATGAAGGATGTTGTTGGGAAAAAAAAAAAATAGTTAAACACAGTGAAACTTTACCTCTCCTTTATACTCGACTGGCTTCATTCCAGCATATACTGGTATAAAACTACTTGCTAGCAGGACCTAGATAAAAGAAAGAAGAACTGGAGAAGAACAGTGAAGAAAAGGCAACTCTGAACCAATAAATATTTTCCTGCACATATTCAGAACATTATAAATAGTCTGGAAATTCATTTATGCACATCATTCATTAGTTCAATACATTATATTAATGTATTAACAAATTACTACTTGTTCTTCTACAAGCTGCTGTCTAGAGCAGTTTTCAGATTTATTTTAGACAAGGACACCTCTTCTGGTACGTACAGAAATATGGTATGCATATTCATATACCTTTCTATCCATTCCTAAGAATATCTATGAATCTGTGCATGTGCATCTATGTATATGTTTGTGAACCCAATGAGCTACCTAGATATGGGATCTGTATGTAGCTAGATATTCCAGGTATGTCAGATGTGTCAAATATTTCAGTACAGGTAAATCTGGCCCACATGCATGAGGGTGAATGAGAAACGCAAGGAGCAAAATGGCAAAAGGCCATCAGGTCCAAACAAGCAAATAATTCATAGAGATTATGGAAAAAAAACATAAAAGTTTGTTATTTTGTGGGGTTTTTTTTTTTTTGTTGTTGTTGTTTTTGTCTCTCTAGAATTGTATCCATTTTTACAACAAACTAATCTACTTTCAGTGTTAAGCACTTTTTCGCTCCATACAAATTTGAATTAAGGCTTTACCTCACACTTTTTCTTGCCTATTTCTATTCCTAGTGATCTAAAGAACCACGTATTTATCTGAGCTTAAACATAAAGGTTTTGTCTTCTACTTTTGAAGAATGGAAACATTTCCTCAGAAACAGGCCCTTTCCCTGACAAAACAGTAAAATAATGTCCCCCAACCCTCAAAGCATCCAGAAAAATGTTAAAAAAAAGGAATTCTTCCTTAAAACTTCCTACTTATTATATTTCCTCCTTTTTTTTTTTTCCTGCTATATCCTGCACTACAATACAACCGATTATTAGAAGGAACATTTCCTTTACGTGCATGTGAATTCCTCCTACCATTTCATAAACCCATTTATGTTTACAATCCTGATCTAGATTTTTAAAACAGCATTCAAAAGAGAAGAGATGGGCCATAAAAGATATGCTATAATGGTTAAAATATAGTTTATGTGTGATACTTAATATGGCATTATGTCTATTCCCCACGAAGTACTGGGATTTATTTTCAAGACAGGAATTCCTTTTGTTCACTCCCTCTTACAACTGAACTTAAGTGAATATCAGTGAATCAAGAGATACAAAAAGATTCACAGAATTGTTATAAAACTTTAGGATTATTTATATTATTCTCCCCTACAAAACAGCCAACCATTTATTGGTAATTAACAGCTATCCTGTTATTTTTATAAAGGCCTTGCCTACAATGTAATACTTCTGAAACAAATGAAAGACACAGATTAAATTTTAGCAAAATCTCCAGAATCAAATTCTGCTTGTTGTTTACCTAAATAGCAGCACTGTAATATCAGTGACTATTTGATTAAAATATTTATTATACACCTAATAATAACACTCTTACGCACTGAAGAAAATCATTTACTTTTATTTAAAGCAGAACTATGCAAAATCATTACCTTAATGAGATCCTCCCTGGAGGCAAAATTTGAAAACAAGTAATTTTTCCCATTTCTCACATTAGTAACGGACACATAGAGCCGATTCTCAGCTATCTCATGAGCATTAGAAGGAAGAATAGATTCTATGCCTTCCCTAGAATAAAGAAAGCACTGAGTATTATTCACATGTAAAAATCTTACAACTACACTGAGGGATAAAGCTCTCCACAGAATGAAAAAAACCATATGTTTTACTCTCCATTTTTACTTAGAGGGCATCACACAGAAATGATTTATAGATGCTTTGAGATCGGTACCTAAGTCTTTTCATAAAATCGTAACCAGGAGTTACTGCACCAAAGTCCAATTTTCTGACTTCTTCCGCAAATTCATAGGTAAACTGCTGACATTTCTGAAAATTAAAATATTCACCATTAAAGATGCTTTCATCATAGTTTTCATTATAGAAAGTAAGTTCAACTGTGGTATCTAGACCATACTAACAGCTAACACTTTAATCAAGAACAACCTACAAGGCCAAACTAAGATATTTTCCCACGTGGGAGAGGTTTGCATCAAGATATATTTAATAAACTGCTGATCCTGTCACACAAACTAATTCGTAAGAGAATATATGTAACAAGATCTCTAATTCATTAATAACAAATATATTTAAATGGAGAAAAAACAAAACAAAACAAAAAGCCAAACCTCCCAAACATACTATTCTGTCAGACAAGAAAAGTTCAAGGCTACTTTTCTAGGTATTACTATTGCTCAATAAACAGTTCTCTGGATCATACCATTACCAGAAATGAAGATTCGTATTCCAAGCACCTTTTAAAGTAGGTAAACACTAAGAAAGTAAAAGGAGTTAAAGACTACTTTTGTATTAAAACCAGACATTAGTATCTTAAGACAGCTGTAAGCATTAAAAACATCATAATTTCTCCTTGATAAAAAACAAAAATTATTGACATACATTTAATGAATGAAATACTATGTTTACTACAACTGATGGAAGACAAATGAACAAAAAAAGACCAGAAAACCGGGCTGTAGATTCTACAGCCAGAAAAGCTCTCTTACATAAGCTTAAATGCTTAGTTTTAGTTACCGTGAAACAAATAGCTTGAAGCGTGCACCACAACTCATAAACCCATAAAATGCAGAAATTAAGATCTTGCACCCACTTTCTAAATGCTCTACTAGTAAATCTATCAAAAATACTAGCAAAAATTAAGACTTCCACATCTCTTACAGCAATGGCCACTAATTCATTACACATAGGTTAAATTTTCACTTCTAGTCTAGGCAGCACTTCATTCACCATTGAATCTAATTCAAATATATAAAACCAGTTACATGCCACAGGCCTTCAGTTTATTCCAAGGCTTCTGTAGTAAATCCACAAGAAAGAAGCATATTCAGACAGTGATTCAAACCTTCAGCACCTTGGCCTCTCTCTAAGGGGACAGAAGAAATCCCCAAACTGCTACAGATTATAGAAGCATCTCATAATTAGGATTATTAATTAATAAATTTAATTAATAAAGTAACTGAAGTGCCTTAATAAAGTAACTGAAGTGACAGGGAAATAAGAGTAAAAAGGAGTTGGACAACAGCAAATCTAAGTGAAT
The DNA here is from genome assembly GCF_026119805.1 of Tympanuchus pallidicinctus. NCBI lineage: Eukaryota > Metazoa > Chordata > Aves > Galliformes > Phasianidae > Tympanuchus > Tympanuchus pallidicinctus. Next base: position 3,065,142 of record NW_026294780.1, on the reverse strand, counting down.
AACACAAAACTACTTTCCATCTAAATGCTAAGAACAGATCATATTCCTAGACTCTCAGTCCTTGCTGTCAAAAGGCACATCTCCTTGAAACTATGAATTATTTATAATTTTTAGTGTCAGAAGCTTTAAACAGGGCATCTAAATTTCAAATAGTGACTGAGAACATGTTTAGAAATGGTAACTACTTCTATTGATTTAAGTAAACTTGACATCTAACATGATCACATACTACTGAAAGAAATAGGTACTCATATGTAATTCTATAAGCCATCATATGTATGAAAATCTGTCCTTACTACTCTGAAGTCCCATGCCTTTTCAACAGTGACAAAAATCCAAGATATTACAGAAATGCATTTGCAAGCTGTTACATCTTAACAATAGTCAAGACGAGAAATCTTCAGAATTACATTCTCTTCTAGTTCATAAAAGTTTGTATTAGAGGTTTGAGAACAGAAGATTGAGCAAGTCCTAGTTATAGCTTATCTAACACAGCCATCATTCCAAAAAAAAGAAAAGAAAATCTACCTGATGTCAGAGTTATATTTGTGGATATTTCAACAATTACAAATGCTGTTCATTAATGTAATAATTATCTAGATATGAACATTTTGTAGAAATTTAAATAAAAATAAAATATTAAGTATTTTCTATTCACTATACAACACTGTCCTTATTTACATGCCCTAAGAATTAGGAAATATTTCTGACTAACTCCCAGAGAGTTCTCAATTTACAGTTAAGCAATGTAATAGAGTGACTAAAAGTTATTAAGAAAATGAGAAGGGGTAAAAAGTTCATGACACATTCTTCAGTTTATGCTAAAATGATACTGTCAGGGCAAAATCCAACCTGATATAAGCTTAATTCCCAGAATCAAAAACTCCTCTCGTATTTTGACTTAAAAACATATTTTACGTTGAATCAGATTAGAAACAAATGTTTTGCCTAGAAAAAAATTAAAAACATTTTTCTTGGGCTTAAAAAAAAAAAACAAACAAAAAAACAAAAAACAAAAAAAAAAAAAACACAAACAAAAAAACTAGCTGCTGTGCTTACCATACAAGAAATCAGGGGCAGAGGTAAGTATTACACCAAGCGAAACTGAAACTGAACTATTAATTAGAAACGACAGACTACACCTGAACAAGTAACATACAGTGTTATCTTGACAACAGAATGGAATTTTGCTAATATTGAGTCATATAAAGAAACCATTTGCAGGGGTGGAGGTAAAAAGAAGCCAGAGAAGAGCTGGCTATTAAGAGACAGAAAAAACAGAAGTACGGCCAACTGCAAGTTATGCTTGTATCATAGCAAAACAAAGAGTTCAGTAGCAACATGTGATCTGGGCTGACAATATTCAAATCAAAAGATGTTGAACTATTTACAGAGAGGGCTGGAGAAATTTACCTAATGTTCGTTAGACTGAACCATAAGGGAACTTAGGGAAAAAAAAAAAAGTTATCCAACAGTCTTCTCCCTCATTCTCAAAAATGTCGTTTATGATAATTAAAAATATTAAAAGGACTACTAACATTTCAGCAAGGCCTACTCCTCTAAGTACATTAAAGAAAAGCCATTAAGGGCACAGCAGGAAAAGCAGCCTTAAACTGAGCAAAATCTAAGCCTTAAAACAAGCAAAACAAAACTAGAAAAAGAAAACAGTGTTTTCTCAGAAAGGCTCATCAACCTCATAGCGAAGATTTTCTTTCTTTCATCCAGTCTAAATCTATTCCCTTTTAACTTACTACTGCATCCTCTTGCTCTGTCACTACAGGCCTTGATAAAAAGTTTTCTTTGTCTTCCTTATAAGCCATCCTTAAGCACAGAAAGGCTGTAATGAGGTCTCTCTGGAACCTTCTTTTTTTTCCAGACTGAACAACTTCAACTCTCAGCCTTTCTTCACAGCAGGGTGTTCTAGATATAGTGATATTTACTGCAGCCCTCCTCTGAATCTGTTCTAACTGGTCCCAATCTCTCTTGTACTGGGGATCCCAGATCTGGATACAGTACTCCAAGTGGGGTCTCATGAGAGCGGGAGACTAAATCATCTCCCTCCTGGCCACACTTCTTTTTATGTGTGCCTGAAACACACCTGGTTTTCAGGGCTGCATGCACACATACTGGCTCATGTCAACTTCTTCATCCACCAGTGTCACAATGTCCTTCGCTAAAAGATGCACTCCATCAGCCCCTTGTCTCTATGTAACAACTACACCACTTCATCTCAGTGTCAAACTTGCTAACTGGGCTCTTAATCCCACTATCTATGACACTGATAAAGATGTCAAGAAGAAGTGGTCCCAATACAGACCCATAAGGGACAGCACTCATTACTGTTTTCCATTTGGACACTTAACTGTTTAACTGTCTGGATGCATCTATTTAATCAATTCTTTATCCATTTAACAGTCCAACCATCAAACATATCCCTTCAATTTAGTGGCAAGAATGTTGTGGGAGACTGTATCAAAGGCCTTACAGCAGGACTAACAACTACGTGACATGCTAGAATAAAAGTTTGTGAGGGCTAATTCTCCCCTGGCATACAGTGCAGCTATTGCTATTAAGTTTTAAATTGTACTGAGTCTAAAACATGTCCTATCTGAAGTTGTTTAATCAAGAACAAACGGTAAGGAGCCTGTGAAAATTAGAGCCTGTGTGTGGTGCTCTGGCTATAAGGACAGAGTCATTCATCATTTACATATCCTTCCACAAAGGAACAGTGCTACACATCCGCTTAACAGTCTGCCTACAGACAAGAAAAAAAATGATCAACTTCGTCATGTACAATGAATAAGTAAAACACAGATATATTTTGACACACCGGGTTGCATGTAACTCAACATTCAGACACGAAGTTTGTAATTGCACAGCTTAAATACACAGTCCACACAATTTTATACCATAAACTGAGCACCATCATTTGCATAAATACTTGGGTTTTTGTCCACGCTTCACAGATTTTGCTGATGAAAACATGCACATGAGTCCTATTCCTTTACAAAAAGCAAGGTGAAGGTCAAAAATTAAGGATACCTCTATCATTACCTCTAAAAATCAAAAATTTTTAAACTTAAATATTTTAAAATAATCTTTGAAGATGATTATGTCCTACACCTATGAGTTTATAAATTTACCTCTATATTTTCTGGTACTGCTAATAAGACAGTGGCAGCCAGGGATCCCGCAGAAGCTCCTGCAAAGTCTTTCACAACTTTCAGTAACTTCTTACCATGCCTGTAAAGAGCAGCTGCTGCCCCCAAGTGGTAAATACCCAGAAACCCACACGATGCAAATGACAGATTGACATGTTTCATTTTTCCTGTGGAAATAAAGTTATGCAGTCAGGAAGAGGATCAGTTACTTTTGTCTTACAACTTACAACTGTGTTTTTGGGAAAGAATACATAACATATATATAATATCTATGTTAAAAAACTGTTTACTTTAGAGTAGTAAGCACTTTTGATTAACCAATATATCAATTAGCTTGAGTTTAGCATCTCCAAACCTGAGAGCAATCATTCTAAAACGCTCCTTAGCACAAATTCCTTCTTCAATCAAGACATAAAAGTATGTTTCTATATATAAAATATCTGCACATTTTCATCCATCTCATCAAAGAAATACAGAAGTAGTGTCTTAGAAGTGTCAACGGATGCTGAAACACTAAATATCATCATGCTTCCATTATGCATACAACCTTGAATCTAGTAGAATTCTCTAGGGAAATAATTTTTATCTTTCATCTCTGGAACTCATTTACTTACTAGTACTAGTATTTAGTAAAAGATAAATTCCTACATAAAGTCATTCCTTATTTAGAAAGGAAACAGGCAAACACATTACTGTTAAAAAATATAAAAACACTGAGGCAAAATATAAATACAAAGCAAAAGTTTGCTCATAAAAGCATGAATGCAATCTGAAGGTGTCAAGTACAGAAAAAAAGCACAGAATTCAGATTGATAGAGGTGGTTTATTTTAAATAAACCACATATATACAAAGCTATATATTCTATTAGCTCTTCTGAAAATGACTACAAAACTGAGAGCAAGATATTCTCCATTATATTGCACAGATACACGGACATTGTCCATGCTGAATTAAAATACAAAGTTGTTGTATCTGGATACAAATCAGTAAGAATGGGACTGAATACATCAGTACACTCAGGAGTACACCTGATTGTTCTGGTTTGTGGTGGCATAGCTGATGAAATTTTTCTTTTAGAAACCACTTAGAGACAATACAGTGTCAGTACTGATGAAGCTTCACATACATATAGCAACAGATTTTAATTTAAGTTGCCTCTTCAGCTCAGAAATTAAAGTAGTGGGAAAACAGCAGCTTTCTACACCACAAGAGAAGAAGACATGCTACATTACTGCTTTACATATACCATGTTTAAAATCAGACCATTAATGGGTCCCTCTGCCTAAACAGAAGGATTACTATTTCTGTTGCAAAAGAGATCTCATGGCATCAGGGCATATCATTTACTGTTTTATAAGACAATTCATTCTGCTGAACCACACTATGATAAGGTAGTTTATCAACTTATTAACCATGCCTTATCCCCCTTCACATATGGAACATTTCCATATCCGTTAACAAGCATGAACACCACAAAACAGTTGTGTACACATACAGAGAAACAAATCAAACCACAACAAGAAACCTGTAAGAAAACAGTTATCCTACAAATATGACTCAGATGAATAAAAGTCACCGTTCTGTAAGAGACTATCTGCTTGACAGATGTAGTTAAGCTACGTTGTTTCACCTTGTAAAGTATTCTGTAAGAGAAAGAGATGAAACAGCACTAGATGAATGTCCTGTAAAATCAGAGAAGGGAAACCAACATACCCACCTTTGTATGAATATAAACTGTCTCATTTGTTTTGATTCTTACAAATTTTTCATGGCAGTACTTGATTCGCAAGTTAGAATGGCACATTTGAAAGACAGTATGATTCAAACATTCTTTTCCTTTTATGATCTGGTGAATCACTGCTCTTTGATCAAAAGGAACAGCAGGGTTATAACAATTCTCAAGAGACATATGGAGAAATGTAATCAAGTGTATAATATGACTATTCCCTGCCAGTTTCTAACAGAGCACCACAAATGAGAACACTGTCACATCTCAACGTAGACCATTTCTTCACCTGGGTAAACAGCAGAAATCTTGTCTTAAAAGTGGTGTGACATGCAAGACTTCAGAATATTCTTTGATTGTTTAACGGAAGTTCTTGCTCTTTGCGAGATATTAACTAAAAAATTATCATATGGCTAAACTGTTAAGAATAACAGCCAATAAGAATAATTCAGTGCAACTTACAAGATGTGCAAATGCATTTCAGCATAGCTCTGGATGGTGTATTCACTGTAGAAATATTACTTGCACTGGACAAAGCAAGTATTCTTGCTACTACTGTCCAAAAATATTTTCATCTTACATGAATGACATATTTCAAAACATTTTAACTGGCTAAAGGGATAGGCATAGTTCTATTGCCTACAAGAAAAAAAAAATAATGTAAGAGCAGATAAATATAAGAATTTTGGACACTGGGGCTGCTTGAACTCCCAGCTCCACAGGTAATGCAAAAGCATTCAGGAATAAGTATAACCACATGGATTTGTTTTTTAAAGGATTCTCACATCTGCAAAAAGAATTAATTGGTGATGAGAAAAATATTTGGAAGGGAATCATCTATCTCTATACCCAGTTGCACCTCAATCAACTGTATCTCAGGAAAGCCATATAAGGAGCTTGTACTGAAGAATTGTGTTATGTTACAACATAACTTTTCGTGATTACTGTTTTCCTAGTTGGTATAAACATGAAATAATTTTTCATACTTTTGTTTCCTGAGCAATCTAATTATATAAACATTTTATGATCTCAGTGCCTTAACCACTCATAACTACGTCCTTGTCAGCCTGTTTCTAAACAAAAGCTGCAAATGCCCTAAGCAACTGACTAGAAAGCCTTTTGAAACAAAAATTAAATATACATAGAATGAGAATGACTAAGCACCCTGAAGCACAGAAGTACTTTGAGTTATTATGTATGACGCATATTGGGACATTTGAAAATTTGTTATTAGGAATGAGAAAGCAAGCAAAGGTATGGAAAGAACTATTCAGCTAAGCAGCACTGTTAAAATAAAGGTCATATTTGTAATTACTAAGGGACATGATAATCTTAAATTCAGCCAAATTAAAAATCACCACTCACATGTTCAATACTCTTTCATTTATATAAAAAGGGAAAAAAAGTGCTCGCTAGCACCACATGACATTAGCATTCAGTAAATACCCAATAGATTGTTTTCTCAGCCAAAAATGGGCTCACACAAAATGATAGCCAGTTCAGCAAACTGTTCTAATTAAGAGTTACAGTGCTGCCAGGAGAATGGCAAAACTAAGTTTTGCATATATCCAGCAACAATGAATAAGTACTGTATAAGTTTGAACAGATGGAAAAAAAAGAAACATAATAATTTTAAAAATTGATACATAATCTAAGTAGACACTAAGATTCTTAGGAAAACTGTACTAGTGCCTACAAGCTATAGAAGTTGCATATAATTCCCTTAAAATAAGAAATTAAACAAAACACATGATTTCAGACAGTCAAGTTCATGATTTAGATCATTTTGATCATTAACACAAGATGTCTAGAAAAGCCAGGAAAAGCTCACTTCTTAAGATAATGAAAAAAGTTTCAATACCTTCTAATGTGTGTTGTTTTCCATCATATTCTCCAGTGGGACTATTTCCAGAAGTTCTTTTACTTCCTTCTGCACTAATAGCAACTGCAGTATCTATTACTGACTGGTTTTCATTCATCTTGGAAACCTAAAACATTACAATCAAACATTACCATTTAAAAGCAAAATAAAGAATACATATAAGGGGAAAAAATAAATAAATAAATAAATAAAATAAAGCTTGTTTATCATAGAATCATAGGATGGCCTGGGTTAAAAAGGACAACAGTGATGATCCAGTTTCAATCCTTATATAGACCTATAAATAGTCATATAACCACCTGAAAGAATTTTCCATAATACTTTAGCCTTTATTAAACTATTTGAAAGTTTGACTATTTATAAGCTATACGTTGTAATATATACTTTAAAGATTAAATTAATTAGACATCTAGAAAAAGATAAACATTACAATTTGGAATGGTCAAGACTCTAAGACAAGCCTTAATTTTGTGTCTCTTCCCACTGACTCTGTTTATATCCACATATTTCTTTAATAACCAAATTCATGCATTTTTATCTACTCTTCCCAATCTGGTAAGCACAGACAGCACAGTTTTTTGCCCTCTGCAGAATACTGAATTAGTAAAGACAATTTTCCAGAGAACTCTGCTCCTATTATTCACTAAATGACTTTCACCACTTATTAGTTCTGTCAGTTATCATTCTGTACTGCCTAGAGAATAACTCGAAACAAGTTAAATTTTCTCCTTCTCTGCTTAGAACTACAGGACACACACACACACAGAAAAATCATATTAAAACACTGGTTCTCCTGAAACTTCTTGCTGCCTGCAGCTTCACCTTTAGTTATGAAAGGCATCTTTGTATCATAGAGATGCCTCTTACTGGCATCAAAAGATACTCGTGATTAGAAAAAACACTTAGGCAAATAGGTTATTAAGAAAGAGAAACCAACATCGTATATTGATGCTTATCACTTCTACCTAGAACACTATGGAAATAAATACTTACCTGGCATTTAGCTCTGCCATATGGTGCTCTTAGGGTACAATAGTTTAGAATTCCAGTCCAGAACTGCTGGTTTTTCAGAAGAATGGAACTGCACAATCTGCCTTCTTTCAACTCAAGTAATTGTATTGGTGCAGTACAGAGACTTCTGGCAGTCCACATTTTCTTGAAAGTAACCTCTGGATCCAGATGATGGCAAGCTCAGATGATGTTTTACTACAGATTTACTAAGTATCAATAGATGAGCTGCTTGGACACCATAAAACTGCAACGCAGAATTTTCTTCAAGGTAACCTGTTTAAAAATATGAAGAAATTTAAATAAATAAATAAACAATGCATACACATGCAATTGAAAGGTGGCTGTACACTCTGATCCTGTAATAAGGTTCCCCTCACAGCTTCAGCTTTCAAGGGATCACAATCTAAAACACAGCTGTCTTACAAGATCATTTGTAAGACTGAAATAGCTTCAGTAAGAACCTTTTCTCAGTAGCTCCTTCTCTCTCTCTCTGCATCCATCTAGCACTGTGCTGTCTACCACCATGAAAATAATTGTTCATTTCAAAAACAGGAAGAGCTAAAATTACAAACACAGAGAACCAAACGAACGTAACCTTCCTTATAATTAACGTGAACATGTCATTCATTCTACTTCAGCTGAAAAAAAGCGTAAGGACTGTTCTAGTGACTTCAAACCTGTTGTTCATCAAAAAAAAAAAAAAAAAAAAAAAAACAAACCCAAAATAAACAAAGAAAAAGACAGGCAGTGATGTCAGAGCCCAGTACGAATTGCTCAGGCATGCTGTTTAGCCTTGTAATTTTCAGGGCTGCGTATCTGAAGTGTTGCACACATCCCAACCTCAAATTCTGGCTTACATCCATTAAGACTTTGACTGTTGTATGGACATGGCATGAAAAATAAGCCAGCCTACTGCTTTGTCTACCTGGGCAAAATGGAACAGCGCAGCCCTGAGGGGGCAGGAACTCATTGCTAAACAAGCAGCTTCAAACGTAATCCCACTCCGTGAGTTTCATGTTTTCCTTTCAGGTCACCCCGTGTGCTGTAAGATGACGCGCACACACAACGCCGTTTGTTCGCTGCACTCTCCACGCACGCTCAGTAAAAACGCGCTATCAACAAGCCAAGCAACGCCGAAACAGTGAGATATAATTTTTAAACGGAATAAAAACAGAAAGCCAAGCGGCAACGCACACGACCATAACGCTGAGAACAGTCGCTAAGACGTTTAGGCTTGCAGACTTGAGACAGAAGGCCGGTGTTTCAACAGACCGCTTCGTTCCCAATCGTAAACTAAACTCATTTCTCCTGGTTTCCCGCCCGCCAGCCACAGAGCAGCGTCGCCCCCCCACCCCTCAGATCGGCTCCCAGGGAGCCCCACTTCTCCCTAATTCCGCGCCAGCCCCGCTGCCCCCGGGCAGCCCGAACAGCACCTCAAAACCACCCCTGACCCGCCCCCGCCGCGGCTTCCTCCCGCGCCAAAGCTCGCGAGACTTCCGAGCCCCCCCCCCGCGCGGTCGGGCTGGCGAAAGGGTGGTAACCATGGCAACGGCCCCCGCCACCGCCCCTGTGCTGCATGTGCTGGCGGGAGAGGCGCCGCGGCGTGGCGCGGGTCGTTGCGGGAGTACCGCTGTCGGTGCTGCTTCGTCCAGAACAGAAACAGAACATGCACATAATAGGCACACGTTCTTTAAACTGACCGTTTTCACCCTCGTTCCTTTCCAACAGACTCAGATACTCAGATTTGCAGTGGCTTAATTGCCTTTTCTTAAGTAGCAGATAGGAAAATAAAAATTTACAAGGTGGTTTCTCCATGGGATCATCACATAGAGTGCATATTTTCTTGTGTGGAGCCTACAGACACCGTTGTGACATAACCTGCTGTCACCCTTGTCAACTTATAATGAAGATAGATCAGCAGAATGTAGACAGGGAGAAAAAGTATCATTTGAGAAGTAAATCACAGGAAAATAGCAGCTTGTGTGATGTATGTATGTAATTATCAGGAGCTACCAGATATTATCAGACCATTAGGTATTAGGACAGACACACAACCATGAGCCTGGACATTGGAAGACATCAATTTGCGTGCTGCTCTTCTGTATGAGAAAAAGATGTATTCAGTATGACGCAAGCTTGCAAAACAACATTTAGAAAACCTCTCTGAAAGTGTATCTTCTTGTTTATTAGAGTCCTTGGAACTGCTTGCTGTGAATCTAATCAGTCACTTTGGATTCCTTTTTCTGTGAGATAGCTAGTGTGCATTCTCAAGATATAAATTTAAATTCTGCTTCTGTGGAAGGAGGAAGATAATTAAAATAATCAGTGGCACTAATTATCCTTCTCATTAGAACAATACAGACATTCCTAAGTGAAAATGTCCAATTTTCACCAGAAGATGGATATATGGCGTTTTCATATGAATGTTGATCTGTAAAAGAATATTTAAAAAGGACCACATTCCATGGAATTGACAGAAGTTATGCTAAAGGCTTTGTGCGTAAAGCATTATTTTATTTGCCTTTTATTAAGGAATAGATCTTCAAAACTTCACAGACTGTGCTGTGATTTATTGTTTTGGGAATTTATGTTAAACTGAAATTTACTCAGATATTTTTGTACGAACAAGAAGAGGAAGCAGCAACAACAGCAAATGACTTGCAGCACATTTCCACATACACGCACACACAAAGAAATCATTGCAAAACAGGATCCTGGGATTGTCTTGCATTTCAGCAACCAAACCATCTTATGGTTTCTCTTCTCTTTTTATCATTCTGCACTCTTTCCTCCTGCTGACAGGGTGAGCCTACAGATGAGGAAACCAGATGAGGCCTGGTACTGAAAAAAACATCTTGCTGTAAATACAGAGAAAGTTCTAATTTGTAGCAGACATTAAGAGACCATGTTTACATCTGAAGTGATACTTTGGATGACAGCTTTGACAAGTACAAATGTCACTAAAAAGCAGGATGACCCTTTTCATTCTCAACTGTCCAGATGTGTACAGATTAATTCTAAATAATTGAACTGAAATTTCTGTTCCATGTCTAATCTATTAATGAACTGGAAAGTTAGTGATGTAGATTAAGTTTACTGAATTGGTGAGAATTAAACCTTTAATCAATTCCAAGCATAGGAGGAACAAGTAATGAGTTAAGGAGACCTGTCTGTCTCAAATGTAGCAGCAGTTGCATCTCTTTTGACTTTTTAAGAGAGAGTAAAAATAAGACTTCTTCAGCTCCCTATTTAAACTCCATCCTTTCTATTTCTGTTTTCTGTAACTGGAATAGATTGGACCCTTACATTCAGAGTGTCAGAATCTCACTTAACTGCCCTTTGTTGATGCTTAGTTAAATTCATCCTTATTCAACACTTTATAGCACAATACATGCCTTTTGTTATTTGTTCCTTTAACTGTTGCTGTTCTTTGTAATACTCTGCCATTTACTTAAGACTAAAGTACACCAAAAAAAACCAACATATGTGAGTCCTGAGTTATATAAAGGCATGGGTTATATAAAAATTTCATTGGCTCTGCAATGTGGTGTTTGACAGTACAGGTATTTTGAAGCACCAGTATGTTTAAATTACAGCTTACTTGAAGGTTCCCTTAGCAGGCCAAGCTACAGCAGCAAAAGAAGCTCTTGAGAATATGGTTTTATATTGTTACATTTTTGGTTAGCATGAGTAAGTTGATTAGTGGTGGGACTACTGTTATGTGTCTCTACTAGTAAGAATGTGAATGCTTATTTCACAGTTTGAGTCCTACATAGAAATGAAAAGGTACAGAAAGAAAATCAGTTGAGAGTAAAACTTAATTTGAAAGCCTTATTACTGACAAAGATGTTCCATGCATTATTCAGAATTATATGGATTTTGAAATTATGTATTCTGTTGAATAGCTCTCTTTTATGAACTCAGCATAGTACATTTTCCTGGAGAAGGTGCGAGATTCTTATTTTGGGTGGATGTCAGTGAAGAATTTAACACAGTGTTTTGCAATGTTACTTCAGACTGGCCTAGATCCAAATGGTGATACATGGATTGAAAACTTCAAGAAAATGCTGTTTTAACATCTAAAGGAAAAAAAGGAAAATCGGCTGCAAAACTAGTAAGGAAAAGGGTAAGATTTTCTTATAAGCTAAGAGTAAAAACACTGGTCACTGATGTATAACCTATAAGTTTTAATGGTAGCCAATTGTAACTAACGATTTCCTCACATCCAGAAACTGTTTAAAAGGACTGTAACTCTCTCCCTAGGACTGTGTACTAAGGCTCATGGATGATACTCACGAGTGCACAACCATGGTTCAAAATCTGAACCATTCAGATTTTGCAATGTTTGTGTGGAGGAAAAAAAAAAAAAAAAAAAAAGCCATTAGAAAGTCTGTAGATTCTTGTGAGATAAAAGAGCTAAAATTGCAGACAAATGAGAAAAGGAAAAACACTGACATGGACAGGTATAAGATGAAAAGAAGACATAGAGTGCCAGAAATGACAGACAAAAAACAGACTGTGCTCCAGGGATCTGCGAGAAGTGATCCTTCTCCTCAGAACTGTCTGCTTCGCTAGCAATGATTCTTCATTGAAAAAGAGGAGATAATTAATTTTCATGGTGAAAGAGGAGGTAAGTATATTAATATTTACTGTAATAGCATTTTTTTTTCTGTTTTTTTTTTTCTATTATAGCCAATAAAAGTTTATTTATATATTTAGTTTATTTATATATTTAAGCTGGGTGTATTCTGCTTGCGGAATCAAGTTTTACACAGTTAAGCTTTCCAAACAGTGGCTCAGGGAAGAATGATGACAGGAGAAAGAAGTTCATATATAAAACAAATGTACAAATTGTCATTTAAAAAAAAAAAATAATAAAAAAATTCCAAAGAACAGGGATGCTTTTGGGTTAAAAACAGTCTGTTTTGGAGTGAGGCTGGTAACTTTATGAGGGAGGGAGGAAGAATTACGATGGAAATTTCTGGCTGCAAGGGAACTGTGAGAGGAGGAGGGAGTTAAAGAAGCTGAAGATAGATGTTGAAGCTCATCACAGAACAGTAGTGGAAGACTTTGAGAAGGCAAAAGTTCAACACGTGATATTGAAACCATCTGTGATAATTATAGCCAGTTTTATGAAATTGTAGTTAGCAAAGATCTAGTCAAGACAATGTTTTATACAGAATTATTAAATAGTTATTAGAAATGGAAAAAATAAAGTGTTTTTTGTTGTCTTTGTTAAAATTTGTCTTTGTTAAAAGACAAGGTGAAAACAGATCCAGAAGAACACTGAATAATGATTGGAATCCTTCCAAGGTGTGCTGAAAAAGTGGAGCAAACATCATATGGGAAGATCATTTCTCAGAGCAGGAAATGTAGAAAACAACTTTGGTTACAATAGTAACTATCACAGCCTAGTGATATTAATTACTGCCTAACTGTTCTTCTGATTGTAAGCTGAGTGTCTCTGAGTTTTAGAAGCCAAGTGTCTCAACAGTATATAAGCAGACAAAAAACATCATTGACAGATGTGCAGACACTGAGTATTAGTTTGTACAAATCCTAGAAAGCTCAAATTTGTCATCTTTTAAATCTAAAGCCTTGACTGGTTAAAAAATCTTTTCCGTAGAAATCTGAGTAAATGGGAGAAAGCCCCTGTGGTGCCTCCTTTCAGATGTTTATAGTCTTTTTTTTCTGTGTCATATTCTATTAATATAAGTCTATTTTAAGAAGCTGGAACATTAAATTCCAGGATTCCATTGCATAGGCCAGATTTTTCAAGACATACACTTGTAACTTGCCCCCCACAGATACAATAGAACAAAAAAAACACATGATATGGGACAGTTGTCCTATTGAGTTGATTTTAGCCAAGAAAATTATTAGATACTGAAGTTGTGGTTTCAGCCTTTCTGAACAAAAAAAGTAGTATGTAATATAGTATATAGCTAGGATGAAATTGTTAGTTAACTATGCCAAATCTTAGCAGAAGTTCAGTTCAAGCCTGAATGATTTTTATTGAGTTTAGTCACATCCAAAATAGCCTAATAACCTCCTACAATATAGCTTGCACTTTGACCAGCTTATAGTTGATTTGAGTTGCAAGTGGTGCTCTGATCAGCATAATTAATTAAACCAAACATAAATATTGTGAAAAGTAACTGATATTCTATTAAGGCTTCTTAAATAAAATGATAAGATCTCATTTAAAAGGAATTTATAACACTAGTTTTTGCATGTTCGTACTTGCTCAAGCTTATTTTTATCTTCATTTCTCTCTGTGCAGAGTTCTGCCTGCAGTTTATCACTTCAGTGTCACTTAGATTGACTTCATTGAAGCTAAATAGGCAACGTACACTTCATTTTTATTCTCCTGTCTGTGCTTTATCTGGAAGATTCTTTTAATTAAAACTAAGCAAGACCAGCTAGCAGAAAGACTGAGTGTAAGATTTCCCCTGGGTTGATTCATGCTATCTAGTCCAAAGATAACATGTTCAAGTTACTGTTCAGTATCAAAGAGAAGATAGTTCTTCCTCTCTTTCCAAACGCCTCATCTGTTTAGATTAACGTTATGTAAATCATGCATTCTTCCTACAAGGTTTACTAGGTCATCCTTTTAGCAGCTTTGTATCTTCCAACAGTCTGAGAGTTTAGTTTTTGTCGTTACATATTTACATTTTTATCTAATTGCAAGATTAAAAGGACATTTTCATTTATTTTGTTATCATCATGTCACTGATAGAAAAAGTAAGATAAGAGTTTGCTTGTCCTTTGTGGTATACAACTGACCATTTTACACTAGAAAATTTGTCTTCAGTGGCAGATAGCCTGTAGAACTCATCTTTGATTTCCTTTGTCACACACAGCAGATGTTCCAGAGGAGGCTGTCCAAAAGGATCGATAATGATTTCTGTCTAAGCCGTATTCATTCTATCTCTCCTCCCTGCCCCCAATTATTCATTCATGTCTTTAATGCATATATAACATTGATGTTCCTTTACAGTAAACTATATCTGTTCATATCATCTGCTAAGATGAAGCAATCCTCTGAATAGCCTCTTCTTTCAGACATGTAAGCTGCTTGATTTAGAGCACCAACTGTCAGATAGCTTAATCAACTAGTACATATCCTATGCTTAAGGACTTATATATTTCTGGAGTACTTTATTCATTTTACAAGTGATGCAAAGTGTGTAGCACTTACAGCTTCTTAGGATGATGTCTTCATAAGCTTAATGACTGTTTTATGGTGGCAATCTCAACAGAAATTTTTATAGCAGGCTCATACATACATGTATATCTGTAACATATGAAGGTTAAGAGGAATAAATAAACACACACACAAAGCAAGATCATTGTAGGTTACTAATTGTCTGGACAATACGAGTGGAAGTTGGCTAGATATAAGCTAGAAAATTACTCCTACCCCATCAGCTGTTAAGAATTTCTATTCTTGAAGTCTAAACAGTAGGTGGCACTGCAGTTTGTCTTGTCTTTGTAGACAATATTATCAACCTAAATTATATTTACTTTTTCCAGTTCCCATTTTGTTAGTTTCTTTGATCTGATGAAGGAGTTAAGCGGAATTCTGAAATGCACATATTTTCTAAATAATAAAGAAGATAGATGCAGAAGGATGGAGTACCTCACCTATAAAGAGAGGCTGAAGGAGCTGAGATTATTCAGTCTAGTGAAGAGAAGGCCCTGGGGAGACCTTACAGTGACCAGTATCTAAACATGGCCTGACTCAGGGAATGTAGTGATAGGACAAGGGATAATAGATTTAAAATGAAAAAAAGAGTAAGTTTAGATTAGATATAAGGAATAAAATATTCACTGAGAGTGGAGGCACAGGAAAAGGTAGCCCAGAGAAGGTGTGGATGCCAAATCTTTGCAAGCATTCAAGGCCAAGTTGGATGAGGCCCTGGGCAACCTGGGCTAGAGTAAAATGTCCTTGCCCATAGCTAGGGATTTGGAACTGGATAATCATTAATTGCCCAACCCAAGGTGTTTAATGATTCTATCATTCCATAACATTGCCAGGTGGTTAATTTGAGAGCACAGATAAAAACAACAAAACCAGCAAGAAATCTTTATCAATCAAATAACGTAAAACAGATCTTTGACATTTGTTTCAAAAAATCCTGTACATCTTATAACAAGTTGAATAAAATATAGCAATATTTTCTGAAACTAGTAGTCAGAACAGAGGTAGTGGGCTTTTTTTTTTTTTTTTTTTTTTCTAGTTTCCCAATTTTTAATTATAATTGAAACAGAAGACTGGTATAACAATGAAGATTTTTATTCAGTGGTCTAGAATTGTTGTTGGTCTTTGTTCTTCAAGATATAAAGATTTTTTATTTTTAACATAAAAATACATGTGTTGTTTGATATTGTGTTATAAGTCCGTATATTTCATAGAAGGCCCAGATGGATTTTTTGTGTTTTCTTATAAGTAGTCATTATTTTGACATCTTGGGTGGGGTTCATCCAGGAAAGTAGGCATAGGCTAAATTCTAGACATGGATATTTGAGCTAGTTATTCTGATCTGCCACACTGTTCAGGAAGCAGAAATATGCATTACTGGAAAGGAATTCATTATAACTCACAGTAAATTCATTATAACTCACAGTATAATTTTAAGTATATTAGAATAATAATTCCCTATAACTGCTTATTTTTTCTATATTGATATTGGGGAAGATCTCAGAAACCATTTCGGAAGTAAATGCCTTTGGTTTGTCAAAATGAACCTCTATCCTCACAACAGTGTACACTCAGCTGCCAAATGCTGTGTCCACCATCATTTGTAATTCTGAGGTGAGATGAATTACTGTCTGGAAACCAGAGAGTAAAATCTGAAGTCATCCATTAAATAGAAAATAGACTCCAAAAAATGGACACCATAGGTGGGAATGGCACATTGTTGTAAAATCACTTTGCTTATAATTTGTCTCATTTAACTTCCTTAGACACTATTTAAAGATGCTTGTGCTTGGCTTCACAGCTGACATGCTCTAGTTTCTCACCACCACTTCCTTTGCAAAACCTTCTGTAAGTATTTTTGTTGTTGTCGTTTTCTCTATTAAATATGACTGACTCAGATGCAGTAGAGGATCGTGAGGTTTGTGTACCGACAGCAACATCTCATAAACATTGCTGTTGATGTATAGCCTTTTGATGTTTCTTTCCAACATCCAATTCAATAACCAACTAGTTAGGTATTTTGCATCTTTCATCTTCTTTAATATTTAAATTATTGAATTTTTACTTTGTTATCTCATTTTTTTTCCCAGTTCCGTACCACTCTTGGAAAAAAAAAAAAAAAAAAAAAAAAAAAGTAGATTTATGTAATTGGAAATGTACTTTTTATGTGTCCCCTCTATTACATAACCTATTGCTTGTATAGTTTCCAGAAGTTGTATTTTTCATCTTCTTTTCATATTTTCTTGACATCTGTATCCTTTTTACCCTTTATTTCATCATCCCATTATTTTCTCTCATCTTCTTTTTATTTCACAAGTTGTACGAATTGAAGGCATGCAAAGCAGGTAATTTACATTATATTTCTTAATAAAGCTTTCACATAAATCCACATCATCCTGTATACAACATTTCTAGAAATAGAGTTGTTTCTGACAGCATTTTTTTCTTTCTGAGACTGATTAAGCTAATTGGTAAACCATTTTTTTTGTAATATGCTTTGTATCTGTTTATTAGCCTTTATTATGCTTACTTCCATGCAGGAAAGGCAAAGAAATTTTATCTAAATAAGCTAATGGTGTGAATATGATGTGGATTAGTTATACATCTTTAATTCTTTGTAGCTAGTGATTCAGAATTAAAATGGTCATAGTGAAGCTTATAGGCATAAACAGTGTTTGGATCTTAAAATGGAGGTCTTAAAACCTATTAAAGCACTCTCATCTTTGTTTTCAGGTACTGTTAATAAAAAGGTAGAAAGAACTAATAATATCTTGTTTTCTACACTTTGGCAGGAATTTCATCTTTGTAAAAATCTAAAAAGGATTTGAAGGTAGTAAGGATGTAAGTGACCATTTAAGCTTGCTTGGGGCCGTGTTTGATCTCTGTACTGTCCATTGTCTTCTGTCTTCCTACTCTGTGAAAACACAGCATCGTCTTTCCATGCACACAGTATATGTTGGGTAAGCACAGCCCTAAACTGCTCACAAATGGCATTTAGCAGCTGAAGCATTTTGTTCTCTATTAGGCATTCTTGGAAAGCACATGATCTAAAGATACTATATAACTGTACCAACACTAACATGTAACTTAGATGCCTCCTTTTCTGCCTGAGATAGTACTAGACTGCAAGGAGAAAGTTATTTGTTGATGTACTTTGAGAAAGACATTCTTTTCTATAAGTAACCTCTTCTGGCAGATCTGCTGAATCTTTCTTGAGAGGTAAATGTGAAAATATGGAGGTTATTCTGATAACATCATCTACAAGGATGCCCTGACAAAGCAGAGATTTTGATTAAATGTTATTTAATGTTGCTTTTTTTTTTTAACTTAAAGATATCCTGAAACAAGGGGAAATTTACAACTGTGGCATGTAGTGAAGGTAAAGCCTAGTGAAGGAGGCCTGTGTGAAAAATGTGAAAGAGCTCTTTGCTTACATCAATTAACCTGTTTTTAGTGCTAATGCTTTTAAGATGAGAATTCTAGACATAAAGATTCCCATCTTGTTTCCCACATCCAGTAATTTATTTTTTTTTAATACATGAATCACATTCTGTAGGCATTTAAATAGCTTAGCTCCAACAGAAGCTGTAGAAATATACCTATCGTGAACTATCTAACTCATGAAAAGCTCATCTGAGGTAAAATCTGTCCCACATGGTGAATAACTGGCCTTAGAAGGAAAATTATTGTCTAAGCATTCTGGAGGAAGGCCTTTCTCTTATTGTAGAAAAGCCATCCCAGAAGTAAGAATTTTTAAAGAATTTTTCATCTGAATGACTTCTGCTGCTATAGCTAGAAACAATTTGTTTAACAATCCTCGTGTACTTGTATGGCAGTCTTGTCTAATTATATTCTCTTGCTGTATAGCCTCAGGAGTATTTGCACAAACCTCTTGCATAAGCAGAGGAGGAAAAGTGTCAGATCTTGCTGAACCCAGATTATATGTGGCAGCAAACAGCAAAGCAGCCATCAAATGGTGATTTCCTAACTTTCTTTCCTGGGAATCCAAAATCTGTGCAAGAAGTTCTGCTCAAGAGCAAGGAGTCTGTCTACCTGTCTCATTCTCAACTGGCAGTGCTTATCAGTACTGGGAAGTCTGTGGAAGACCAGAACCCTTTTGGAACAACAAAAATGACTTGTATTCATTCTTACAGCCTTACAGGTGAAATTTGAACATTTGAACCAAAAAAAAAAAAAAAAAAAGCTTTTTCTTACAAACACACTTAAATATATCACAATTCTTCCAATATACTTTGCTATTTTATGACCAGACTTAAATGCTGTATCAGTCCATGCTGACCTTTGGCATCAATGCGTAGTGCATTGGTGTTGACAGTGCATGGTATCTGAATGTATCTCAATACTGCAATATTTTGCTCTGAGTTTGTGACACTCACTCATTGCTTATATGTTTTCATATTTGATAGTAGTGTGTTTTCCAACCAATTACTTTTATCAAGTTTCTGTTTGAAAATATTACGTCTTTGGAAACAAAAAGTCAAACTGGTTTAGTAATAACCTTCCAGAACAGAATATAATTTCAAAAACAGTATTTTATGCTATTTCTTATCATCTTTTAATGACAAAAATAATCCTTAAATATTCAGTTAATTCATTAATTTGTTAAAATTGAATTTTAAATTCATTATTTTGTAATTAATGAAGCTTTGAATAGATATCTCTGAACACTTGTTGAACTGGAACAATAATACTAAATTGAATGTATAAAAGTTCCAGCAGAAATATTTAACTTTGAGCTTTTTCTTTGTCCCTACTGGACAGCATTTCTTTTGGCTGGAAGTGTTTGTGGTGAAACAAATAAAGTCTCCTTTGTCTCAAGTACAAGTCCTCTTAGTTTTAAAATACTTGAAAATCTCTGTGATCCTGATCCTTGTGAGAAATACAAATTGTAGACAAAAATGATTACTGGAAGATAAACGACAACTCAGTGTTAGAGACCCTGGTGAACATCTTAAATATGGAGTCTAGAGAATGTGATAAAAGAATGATTTTTTGCTTATTTTTAAAAGAGACTTCAGCTTACATGCTTTTGTAGTGTAACCCTGGCTGGTAGCTAAGTAACATGCAGCCACTTGCTCACTCTCCCCTAGTAAGATAGAGAGAACTGGAAAGGTAAAAGTTTGAGAACTTGTGGGCTGAAATAAAAACAGCTTACCAGTTTACTAGTAAAGCAGAAGTTCTGTGCACAAGCAAAACAAAATAAGGAATTTGTTCAGTACTTCCCATTAGCAGGCAGGTGTTCAGCTATTTCCAGGGCAGAATCTCATCATGCATAATGGTTTATTGGGAAACTTTGAATGCCCTCTCCTTCCCCCTTCTTTACCCCAGCTTTTATTGCTGAGCATAATGCCGTGTGGTACAGCATAGCCCTTTGGTCAGTCTGGGTCAACTACCCTGGCTTGATCCTATCTGCTTGTGCACCCTCAGCCTGCTCACAGGCAGGGCAGAATGAGCAGAAAAGTCTTTGCCTTTGTGAAAGCACTTTTTTTCAACAACTAAAGCCATTAGTGTGCTATCACAACTATTTTCATCAAAAATCCAAAAACACAACATCATAAAAGCCTCTAAAAATAAAATAAAATTAATTCTACCCTGGAGAAAATCTTGATATATGCTTATTTTATGAGGAGAATAAGTGAATGCACTTTTCCTGAATTTGGAAGATGGGCTTCCTGTGCTTCCCTCCGACAACATGGAAATTCATAAAACCTAAAGAAGGGAGTTGCATTTTTATTTTCTCTTGATTAGTCAGCATGGATGGCAGAGAAAAAGTACAAATAGTGATATTTCAATAGATATGCAACCTTCAAATTCATGTTAAAGTCTTTTTGAAGCATTCTGTTTCTTTGAGCAATATAGGGTTTAGTTTATGTGATAAATAATAGAACTATAACTTTGAAATTATACACTGGTCAGTCTTTGCACTTTTGCAGTGGGTAGGCTGCAAAAAAAAACAACAAAACCCTTGGTTACATTTAATTGAGTTCAGTGCTTTCAGGAGTGGTAACTGACCTTAAAGAATCTGAGAAGAAAAATAGTTTATTATCCTTGCAGTCTCTCTGAAGCATGAGGTTAGAATCATAGACTCATAGAATATACCAAGTTGGAAGGGATCCACAAAGATCACTGTGTCCAAATCCTAGCTCTTCAGGACTGCCTAAATATTAAACCTTATTTCGAGTGCAATGCCCAAACATTCCTTGAACTCCAGCTTCCCTCACAAGAAGCTGTAGACCACCATGAGACCTCCCCTGAGTCTCCTCTGTGCTGAATGAACCAAAGAACCTCAGCCACTCATGATATGTCATGCCCTTTAGACCCTTCACCATCTTTGTAGCCCTACTTTGGACACTCTCTAATAGCTTTATGTTCTTATATTGTGGTGCCCAAACTTGCACATAGTACTCAAGGTGAGGCTGCACAGCTCAAAGTAGAGTGAGACAATCCCTCCCCTCTCCCTCTGGAAGTGCTGGGCTCCATGCATGCCAGGGCACGGTTGGCCTTTTGACTGCCAGGGCATACTGCTGGCTGTTCAACTTGCCGTCATCCAAAATCCCCAGATCCCCTTCCACAGGGCTGCTCTCCAATCTCTCAGAAATGAAAGACAGCACTTGCATTGGGTGGGATGTTAACAGAAAAAGGCATGACATGGCATCCTTTACAAAACAACAAATATAATATATTGATAGAAATCAGATGAATCTTTAAAAATAATTAACTTTTTCAGATGCTGTTTGTTTACACACCCATACTTGTCTTGACTCATATTTTTGTTTGGACTAACTTTTTAAATGAGAGAATCTTTAGTTATGACAATCCATCTTAAGACATGACTAGGAGTTTGTGAAGCACAAACTGTCAGACCAAAAAGTGTCATCAATCCACCATGCAACCACATAGGCCCTGGGCTACACAGCGTACAAGTTCATATATTCTTCTTGTATTACTTTTTTACTAAAAGCAATTTTAGTACTTTTTGCTTCAGGCATTTACTACAAAAGCATTTAATCATCCTTTAAAGTCTGATTTGTTGAATTTTAAATTAAGATTGACAGATTATGTTTTGACAGTTTCTGAGTATTTATACTCTCAAATAAGGTGAATCCAGGAGGAAATAATTCTTATCTTGTAATTACGAGTTATACAAGATGAAAAAATTTGCATATGCTTGGCTCGAACTGTGAAGTGCAAATATCTTCAAATCTTTCTACAGTTTTAGCCTATTATATTTCCCTTTTCTGTACAACTGATCTCTGCCTGCCTAATTTCTGTGATTTAGAATTGAAGAACTTTGATGACTCTGTAACAGTTTCAGACAAAAACAAAAACTTAAATTTGAAACAGAACAGAATTTTGAAACAACACAGCCTTTGAGCTGTTTTTATGCAAGAAATAATATAGAATCATATAGAATCATAGAATGACTTGGGTTGGAAAGGACCCAAAGGATCAAGTTCCAACCTCCCTGCTACAGGAAGGGCCACCAACCTCCAGGTCTGGCCCAAGCTGCCCAGGGCCCCATCCACCCTGGTTTTGAACACCTCAGGGATGGAGCATCTGTAACCTGTCAGGGCAGCCTGTTCCAGCACTCACCACTCTGTCTATGAAGAACTTCCCCCTGACAACTAACCTAAACCTTCCCTCCTTGAGATTAAAACCATTCCTCTTGTCCTGTTACTATCTTCCCGAGTAAAGAGTTTGTTTTGTAATCCCCTTTTAAATGCTGGAAGGCTGCAATGAGATCTCCTTGCAGTCTTCTCTTCTACAGACTGAACAAGCCCAGCTACCTCAGCCTGTCTTTGTAAGGAAGGTGCTCCATACCTCTGATCTTCTTCATACACCTCATTTAAATGAAACATTTTCTAGTCATTTTCACAAAACGCATTAGAAATTAACAGAACTTGGCATTGATGGCACATTAGAATCCTTTGCTGTTGCATATCACAATATTGTCCTCCCATCTCTGAACATCAAATGTGATTGCTGATGTCATAGAATCAAAGAATCATAGAATGGCCTGGGTTGAAAATGTACCTGTACTTGGCACTGATGAAGCATTGGTGAGGTATTGATGAGGCCTCAGCTTGAGTACTGTGCTCAGTTTTGGGTACCTCAGTGCAGAAAGGACACTGAGGTGCTGGAGCAGATCCAAAGAAGGGCAACAAGGCTTGTGAAAGGCTTGGAGAATATGCCCTATGAGGAGAGACTGAAGGAAATGGAGCTGTTTAGTCTGGGAAAAAGGAGGCTGAGGGGAGACTTCATTGCTCTTTGAATATCTGAAAGGTGCTTACAGCAAGAGTGGGGTTGGTCTCTTCTCACTGGTGACAAGTGGCAAGACAAGAAGAAATGGCCTGAAGTTGTGCCAGGGTAAGTTTAGGTTGGATATCAGGAAACATTTCTTTACAGAAAGGGTTGTTAAACACTGGAATAGGCTCCCAAGGGTGGTGGTTGAATCACCATCCCTGGATGTGTTTAAAAACTGTTTGGATGTGATGCTCAGGGACATGATTCAGTGGAGGGCTGTTAGGGTTAGGGTAGTATGGTTAGGACTCGATGATCTTTAAGGTCTTTTCCAACCTGAGTGATTCTATGATTCTGTGATTCTGTGATTCTGTGATAAAGATGTTGAAGAGCACTGGTCCCAAGACAAACCCCTGGGGAACACCACTCCTCACTGGTCCACCTGAGTATAGAGCTGTTGAACACTGAAAATATATTGATCTACTGTTATTCCCATCTATATTCTTAAGTTAAGAACTAGCTTCTTTCAGTTTTAATAGACACTTGTCCATTAATGACAAGAAGAAGTATTGTTTGAGGTAGTAATCAGCAAGATAACTGGCATAAAAGGTTGGTAGAAATAGGAAAAATAGAAAAGAAGATAAAGCAGGTGACTTTGGATCAAGGCATAAGTTAAGGAAAGTACTTACATATGACAATTGCCTTGCCTTTCCTAAAGCTTATACTATTCTATTTCTGCAGCATACATCCTGAGAGAATCTGGCATTGTCAGAAGGGTTAAGGAAAATCAAACTCCACATGAACGTTTTAATTTTTGAGATAGAGCTAAAACCTAGTATAGTTATCAGATGGTTCAAAAAATGAAGGACATGGCCAGATATATATGAGTGTATGTGTATTTATTTGTGTATTTCTGTCTCTCTTTATATATATGTGTATATGTATAGCCACCATTGCTGCACTATAACCCCTCATTTCATAAATTGACATCTCTAAATCTGAAGTTGAGCTACAAAGACATTTTCTTAATGAAATTTTTGTGGCCTAATTTTATGAATGTACTTTAATTTCAGTAACAAAACCTGAAATATATCAACTGTGCAAAAAAGTAGCATTTGGCCAACTAATCAGTCACTACTAATTAACCAATTACAACAGCTATAATGGAAGTTCTTAATCAAAGCTCTAGAAGTAGAATTCCCTCTTTAGCTCTTCCAAAATGATATTGCAATGCCACTGAAGATGAGGTCAATTTAAAATTAGCAGAGAATGCTTGTATAGAAGTATTTTGGAATGTTGCTTATTTATTTTTGTAATCTATAATGAATATATAAGTTCAGTTGCAGCAGAATTTCTCCTAATTTAGTTTAGTCAGTATTTACATAGAAACATCTTTGAGCAGATGCAGTCAACAGCAGAAAGTCATTAATTTAATAGATTTAACCATCGTATTTCAAACTAGCGGATGAAAGGTGAGCAAAAGACCATGCCTACAGTCTGAGATGGAAGCATCTTATATGCCTGTGTTGAGACAGTGAATGTTATACAAAAATGGAGAAAACACTCTATCCACTCTTTCCTGCCTGAGCTGTGTCATTTCTGCCGTGATTATGCTGTAATTATTTTGTGGAGTTTCAGCTTAGCACTCTCCTAGAGTTTAACAAATTAGGAAACTAAAAAACGTTACCTACCAACAATCATGAAATCTCCTTTCTTTGTCTCTTTTCAATATGCTTAATGAAGCTACTAGGCTGTGAAAAATTTCCAAAAATCCCTCTGTTTATTATGTAATTAGGATAGGCTAATAATCACTTTCATCATGCCAGCACAACTTATGTTGAGTGACATCAAGACCCCATCTAGGTTTCAACAGTCTACATCTTTTACTCAGTCTTTTTAATTGTCTGCTCTGTAGCTTGTTATCTCAATCCTACCAAAAATGAATGATCATAGATATATTGTCAAAATATGCATTGAAATGCAATAACATGAAGTCAGCCATCTAATTCCATGCTTAACATACATTGGTGTTGTATAAATTATGTGTAACACACATTATCCTGAGGCAATTCATTTATCTTTTTCTCTTCTAGTTATACAAGAAAAAATAATAGCAACGTAGAGATAATTTAAGACTGAGGCCAGTAGTGTTTTGATTTAAATTGCATTAGAGAACCATTATATTCCTCGCCAGATGAAAACTCTTGAGACATAAAGAGTAAAAGTCAGGACATAAGTTTTCACTAGCCTCTGTGAGGTGTTACTTTGTTGTTATTTTTCTGTTGTTTTATTTTTCTTCTTCCTGTGTCTTATGACTATCACCTTCTCCATATAAAATACAGCAGAGATAAATTTTGTTTTTCCATATTTCCATTTTCTAGTTTTTTTGTTTTGTTGTTGTTTTGTTTTTTTTATATGTTTGGTCTGTTCTTCAAACTGTTTCAGAATTAGCAGAGTTTTTTGAAGTCTTGCTCTCTGCATGACGAAACGCTCCTCTCCAAGAACTAAAAAAAATGCTATGGTGGAACAGAGGCTGCTTTACACCTGCTGGGGGCACTGCAATACAAAGAAAAGGAGCGGTGAATGCTGGTGAGATTGTTTTCTGCCAGTTTGTCCGACTACATTTTATGACATAATGACATTTGACTGTAAAGTTTGAACTTCTTTTTTCCACAAAGTAATTTTTTTCCTAATGTATTTATTTAGAATAACATTAATGATTCTTTTTTTTTCTCTAGAAGGCACTTTGAAAGAAGATTTTAATTGTGTTCTGAAGGACATTTTTCAGTATTCTCACACATACTCATACTGATGAGGAGGACTGAGATAATAACGTTAAAATGAGAATTAAAATATAAGTGATAATTTATGTAGTATAGAAAAAGAATTTTTTAATTATCTCCTATCAGCATTTCAAGCATCTTTATTAACTTGGTAATTCTAATTAGTCTAAGACAGAATCACTATAATTGTATAGGTATTATTACATTTGTATTATTTTCTAGAGAGCAAGAAAAAATCAGAAGACTGACCAATCATTTCAATATAAAATGTAAAGTGTTATGCACATCTCTGACAGTGCTATTGAATAAGTTGTCACTCGATATAATTCATTAAATTATATTAATTTAATTTAAAATAGTCTGTAAGATTTTGCAGATATGAGTGCAGATCAATTGTTGTAACTTCTTTTTCACAGATAAAATATGGACTTTCTGTAGGAAAAAAAAATCAGTAGCTGTAGAAGTGAGCTCATAAAAAAACAAAAATATGTACATATGATTAGGCATATAAACAAAATATGATGATTAAATGACCTCTTAGAAATTTTATTTACTCATCAACAATGTCTCAACCATTCTCTTTGCTTGTCATTTGTAGAAGATCTTTCACCTTAGAAGCTGACAAAAAAACCTGCAACTTTCAGCAAAAATAAGATAAGATTATCAGAATTGAGAGCTGTCACTGGGAGGAAAAAGATGATTAAATGTATTCACTAACCACTCAAAAGGAAAAGGCTATCCAGGTTCCACAAGTATAGTAGTATAGCTATAGTGCTATCTGCATGATTGACAGTAGTTCCATGCAATTGCATGTTATTTTACTTCCTTTTACTCCTAAAAATACATTCTCTGTACTTTTCTCCCATTAGTAGTCAAATTATAATGACTTATAAAGTCTAGTTGTGGTGTGATTTCTGATAACAGGGTGTTATTCTTGCAAAATGGATTCAGTCTTCTTTGCGAATTTGTTTGCGTCCAGTTATGCCATTTGGAAAATGGAAGACTTACTTTGATAGTACAATAATCACAGATTAGAGGCTTGGCTGAAGAGAGGTCATTGTATTTCCAGGATTTATCAGTAAACTGCTTATAAGTGCTATTGGTTTGCTGACTGCTTCTTTGCAGTCTTAAAGCAAGGATTTGACATCACGCTCCTGATATTCTGTGCTTTATGATAAATTCTCTGCATTGCAATAACCATTTCGTACTCTCATCAGGTACCTATCTCTAGTTTTTTCAAAAGTGTATGACATGCCATTAGAATTTACTAACTATATTTTTCCTGCATTAGTGTTTCAATACCACTTTCTTTGCATTGTGGAGAAAAAACAAGATCTGTTTTTACTATTTTCAACAATAGTTTGACAACAACAATAAAATAATATTGGCACTATATTGCTTTTAGAAATGGCATAATACTCTCTGGTTTCATAATATCCCTACAACAAGGAAAATAGATTATCCACACTAATATATGGACATTATCTTTTTCAGATTTGCACTTATTTAAACAAATTTCATAATTCTCTTAAGTTCCCAATTTTTAACTCATTTGTGGAGTTTTCTTACAGAGGTTGTACATACATGTGTTAAGTACATCTTCACTTAGTCATTCATATTCTGGTAATAGCCAGTTAGTTTGAAAGCAGAATTATCTTTTAATGCTTAACAGAGCAACTGGTATGTTTCATGTTTGTAAAAGCTACAATGATCAAAGTAGTACTCTTTCTGAAGTACTATTTCCAAAATGAGAAAACTGAGGAAGGATAAGATCTTGATAGCATTCACGAAATGAAAGATAACCAAACAGAGAACAGTATGAAACAGCTTAATTCTTAATTAGTTAAAGATTTGCTTACTTCATCTGGACATCACTTCTCATTGTTGTAATAATGCTTATGCTTAGAAGGACACAGATACTGCTAAGTTTCTAAGATGACAGAGAGAAGAGTCATCACCTCTTGACACATATTTGTTATAGTTTCTCTTTCAGAGTAGGAGGTGTTAAAGGTCAGGGCTTTGGCATTCAGGCTGAATCTCAAGAATTTGTACTTTAAGTCTTGGCTTAAAATACATTTTCCATATTTACCACAATTTGAAGCTATTTATAAGTGTTACATGACAATCATTTCTTTGTTCATGGAGAGGTTACAAGATAATATAGAATTTTGTGGACAATGGGATGGAACAGCAGATTAAAAATAATAGTAAAATAATATTTTCATTAAGTATTTCCATTTTTATCCTTTTTAAGGCCTCCAGCTCACCTCTTCCCCTTCTGTAACAAAAAGCTGACAAAAGCACACTAAAGAACAGTGCAGTGAAATGAAGACAGAAAATACGAATAGTATTAATAACAGCTTTTGCTTATAATTGTAGTCACTTCATGTATTTCTGAAACTACTGCACAATGACATTCCTTTAAAAGATATACAGATCAGAAAAAATTATTGGATGAACCAGTTACAGAGTAATTCCTTTATTACTTAATGTAAGAGGAATCTGAAAGCTCACGTTAGAAAATCATATTGTAATGACAGGGTCAGCTACAAAATGTCTATTATCTTGATGTAGAGCTAAATATGTGCATTTCTTGCCCTCATCTTAGAAGTTCAAATACAGTTATGAATTTAATTTTCCAGTACAAAATATATTATTATCCCTAGATGTTAATCTATCATGATCTGTACCTAGAACAGTGATTTTAGAAGACAAAACTCAGTTCAATTTTTAAACCTTGTGTTTACTAGTCAGCTATAAAAAAATCCTTAATACTGCCATGCTTTCAGATCAGTGTATTCAGTCCCATCCCACAGAAAGACCTTATGCTTTAGAAAAAACAACACCTTTTCTCAGTTAAACATGAGTTGTGGATCTCACTGTTGTTATTTCAAACATATTATTGTGTAATTTCTTATTATATCAATTTCTATGGAACCCAACAGAACAGCAGAACACTGATTTTCTGTAGTGTTTGTTATATGGCACTTAAAGTAACTACTGTACCTTGACACTAGTCCCACAAACTATTTAGATCCTTAGATCTGCCATTCTACTACATGCAGCCTTCATTCCTGAGGTAGGGATTTAATAACTCCTATTTCTTTACTTCATTTTTTTCTGAGAATTCAAAGCAGACAAAGTTGGCAAAGGGACTCTGTTTGCCTTCAACAAATCAAAATACTGAGTCCCTTGTTACATTGGACTGCATGAAGTGATGGCACAAGCCAAACTACACCGCTCTGTCTCCATTTCATATTACAAAACTGTCTAGCAACTTGGCTGAAAGCAAAGAACATTTTTTATAAAGAACATTTAAAATATACAGAATATTTTAACCAAAAATCTTGATGTTACTTTTGTAAGCTGACAACAGAAGAGGTTTTCAGTATGTAATAAAACTTGGAGGATCAAAGAATCACAGAACATAGGACGGAGTTAAAGAAAACTCTGGGGATCATCTGGTCCCACCCTCTGTTAAAGCAGGTTCCCTACAGCAGGTTGCACAGGAAAGCATTGATGTGGGTTTTGAATATGTCCAGAAAAAGAGACCCCACAATCTCTCTGGGCAGTCATTTTCTGTGATCTGTCACCCTCAAAATAAAGAAATTCCTTCTCATATTTGTATGGAACTTCCTGTATTCCAGTTTTCTCTCACTGCACATTATCCTGTTGCTTCCCACCACTGAAAAGAGCCTGGGCCCATCCATTTGACTCCCATACTTAAGGTATTTATAAACAGTGATGAGATCCCCATTCAGTTTTCTCTTCTCCAGGCTGATCAGTCCCAGATCTCTCAACCTTTTCTCATACAGGAGATGCTCCATGCCCCAGGATCACACGTGCTCTTGACAAAAATGGAAATTCCTTCTTCCTAGTCAGGAAGTAGATAATGTAAGGAACTCTCTGATACATGACTGTTACAGGTATCTTAGAGAAAGATGCTATTTTATACTTAAGTCCCGATGAGAGAAGGAATTATAGATATTCATGTCAAGTCAACCCCTGATATGTGGTCCAAGAACCACAACAGAGGGTAACTCCAGATTTCAGGGTAGCAGTGATTTCTTTATTCAGCCTCATGCACAACAAAAGAAAAATTACCTTGTAAAGTTAACGTGTATATTGCAAAAGAATTTCGTACTTTGGTATGACATGTAGTCCTTCCTCTTTAAAGCATTTCTAACTACCTCATAGGAAAAAAATGACATTTCTCTCTTTCCTTGTATATATGATCCTTTCTTGGCCTTAAGGGCCTACTTTAGGAGCAAAACTAAACTATGATCACGTTCCAAAACTCTTTCTTAAAACTTACTAAACTGCAAAAAAAATTACAGTATTTTTCTTGTAAGCAAAGATTTGTTGTACTATCAATTTGTGACAGTTTTCACAAGGTAAGAGCTGGCTTATAACAGGCAAATTGTGTGTTTGGATGTCTATGATGTCTATGATGTTACATATTAAACTGCAGTTATTTCCTCAGACAGTGAGGGACAGCCATAGAAGAACGTGGTTACTTTGTGGTTATGGTTTAGGCATAGGATATTCAAAAAACAGGATGTTCAACAGTCGCATTGCATGAATGGTGTCATATTTCAAATATAATTTTCTGTAAGACTTTCTCTTCAGGGAGGAGTTAAAGCCTAATGATGACTAGAGGCAGACGTTTTGGCAGTCCTAACTCATAGACAGCATTTGTTGGGTCTAAAAATATGAAAATAAGAAAAATAGTTGTATTTGTCATGCTTGAGTTTGAAATGAAAAGGAATCCTTATTTTTGAATCTTACAGTTATCTAGCTTGTGAACATATTTCACACAAGGAATGAATTTGCAAGAGTGTTTTAATTTTCATTTTATTCATTTTCAACTTCCTAACATATTTCTCAGAAGAGTGAATTAATCGATAATCTTAGTGTCAAAAACACATCATGCATATATGAGAGCAGAGAATTCAACTTCTAGCTAAGTTAATGGTCAATATTAACTTTAGAAGATATATGAATTATAAGATTTTTTAAAATTTATCATTAGCATGCCTTGAGCCTATTTCTATGAAAATAAGAAATGCTATGAAGTTCTAGAATTTTTTTTTAAAAGAATATTTGGACCTTTCCTGATTTTGTTAGTGAATCAAGTGAAATTGTAAAGGATCTAAAATACAATAGATTAAAAATATCTGCAATCATGGCACATTTTCCCTTGAGTTGGCTTTAATGTGACAAGGTTTTTGGTCAATTTAAATTCAAATGGATGTATCCTTAATATAATTTTTGTTCAATATGAAATTAACTATGTTGGTAAATAAAAGCTTAATTTGACCAAGAGATCACTTGAGATATAAATGTGACTGATGTCTGCCAAGCCTATCATGATCTTACAGTCTTATTCTCCTCCCATGTTTAATTACTGTATCAAACAAGGTATTTCTTCTTTGTGTTCAATAGCTGTAGCAGAAACAGTTCACTTCTAATTTGGAATACAGTCTTGAAACCTGAAGTGTACGTTGTTTTTTAATATGGTGTAAAAGACATTCAGAATCTGAGAGAGACAAGAAAAATAAGTGCATATTTTGATTGATCCAAAAAGAAAATATTTTATTTTACGGAAAAGCATATTCTTACAGCTTAGGAATGTCTGCCTGTTATATACTTGAGATATATGTATATATATATTTTACCTTAAATCTATCTATATGTGTTTTTTTTCTCCAAATTCTTTCATAAAAAGAATTTTACTATCTGTGTTAATAAGAATGATTATTATAATAAAAAAGAGCAATTCAGAATCAAAGTCAAATAGTGAAAGACCTCTTGCACTGTTGTGTTTTCTCTGTTCTTTTCCTAATTTTCTACCTCCAAGGATGGGGCATCCACAGCTTTTCTGGACAGGCTGTTCCAGTGCCTCACCACCCTTGTCAAAAGTAATTTCTTACTGATAACTAATCTAATCTAATCGGATTCATGAACACCTGAGGAACCTGAATATCTGCATGTCGATGAGATGCATCCTAGAATCCTGAGGGAATTAGCTGTTGTAGTCGCAAAGCCACTCTCAAATATTTGAAAACTCACAGCAATCAGGTGAAGTTCTTGATGACTGGAAAAAAGGCAACAACACAGCCATTTTTATGATGGATAAAAAAAATGACTCCACAAACTACCAACTTGTCAGTCTCACCTCTGTGCCAGAAAAGATCATGGAGTAGATCTTCCTGGAAGCTATGCTAAGGCACATGGAAGGGAGGGAGGTGATACAGTAGAACAGGCATGGCTTCACCAAGGGCAAATCCTGCTTGATCAGCCTTGTGGATTTCTGTGATGAAATAACTGCATCCATGGACAAGGGAAGAGCCACTGATGTCATTTATGAGGACTTCAGTAAGGCATTTGACACAGTACCTCACAACATCCTTTCCAAAATGGAAACATATGGATTTGACAGATTAACTGCTTGATAGACAAAGAACTTGTTGCAGAATTGAATCCAGAGAGCTGGACTAGATGACCTCTAAAGGTCTCTTCCAACCCTGTGGATTCTATGATTCTATGAAACCCACCCTTTTCAGTTTAAAACAGTTACCCTTGTCCTGCACACCCTTATAAAATGTACATCTTTCCTGTATGCTCCCTTTTAACACTGGAAAACAGCTGTAGGTTCCATTGAAGCCCAGCCCTCTGTAAACTGAATAGCTCCAACTTTTTTCAGCTTTTCTTCATAGGAGAGGTGCTTCAGTCCT
This sequence comes from Tympanuchus pallidicinctus, assembly GCF_026119805.1. Lineage (NCBI taxonomy): Eukaryota > Metazoa > Chordata > Aves > Galliformes > Phasianidae > Tympanuchus > Tympanuchus pallidicinctus. The sequence continues at coordinate 3,032,375 of NW_026294780.1, read as the reverse complement.
CTACTTGTGGCCCTCCTCTTGACCTGTTCCAATAGATCTATGGATTGCTTCTGCTGAGGCCTCCAGAGCTGGATGCAGTTCTCCTGGAACTAAGAATAAATACATGAATGTGTAGATCCTCTTTGCCATAGTGGGGGAAACTTGAACTCTCTAACCTGAATTATTTGTTTTTTTCAAATTAGTTTTTAATGCTTGGGAATATTTCCAGGCAGTTTAGTTACACTTCTTATATGAAAAGTTGATGAAGTAAATTGTTATGGGGAGAAGAAAAGGCATCTGCTTTATGAAAGATTTTTATTTTTATGTGTTTTCCTTTTCTTTCAAATGTATCACATGCTTGCATTATTGTGTGATGCTGAAATTTGTATTGTATGCAATTTTTTCAAAAGCGTTTTATGTATGTAGTGAAAATTATGTTTTAGAGAAGTGTGACTGAATGACGTTAGATTTCCTACTCCTCAAGAGAGATAGCATTTCTCAGCAAGATTGGTATGTAGTCTTTGTTGACATCCTAATGTTGCTGAAGGGTTAATCTAATCATATGAGCCCCTGTAACAAGGGCTAATCTAGTTACATGCACTTGAATGTGTTGGTGGACCTTAGAGGTATACTTCACTGTGCAGGTAAACCCCAAATTCTCATGCCCTTGTGACCTCCTCCTACTCATGCACCACAGTTTTTCTTGGGAACTTGCTCACAGATGCAGAAACCTTAGTCTTCAGGTTGATGACTCTGATTTCTCGTTACCCTTTGACCTCTGGGACTTCATGCATTGTGAGTATCCATGGGAACTTGATAGGCTATTACCCTCATGCACTATTTGGACTAGAAGATTTCTCTGAGTACTACTGAGCAGTACAACGTATTCAATAGTAAGTATTGACTTGCCTTTCAAAGCAGAATTATGTGATACTGATAAGATTGATTATATCACTTCTAATGTTGATTCTGCAAGGTGAACTTAAGGGAAACCATATTTCCAAAAGTCTGGTGCTTTCTTAAGCAAGATGGCAAGACCATCTAGATAGCTTGCAATTTGGAAAAAAAAAAAAAAAAAAAAAAAGGCAGCATGAGTAAAATGCTAGGGAAGAAAATGATTTGTTTGCTTTCAAATTTTTCATTCATGTTACTAATAGAATATTATGACATGAGGATTGAGCCATGCTGCACTTTCAATAAAGTTTTGTACAGAGATATTACTGTCTAGGGAATGTTTAAATCTAGCAGTTTTAAAGAAATAACAAGACTTTTACACAAATTCTGTAGAAGTATACTATTTCCATGTCTATAGTGACGACATTTTAAGATCTGTACTTTTCACAAAGTATTTATACACTCTATAATTTGTTGTAAGTTCAGTTAGTCATATCCATGTCATTGCTTATTTTCATTCCTGAAGCATTAATTACAGACCATGATATCCTTTCAACGAAACTACAGTAAGGCAAAAATGATTTTATTTTGGGTCATTGACCCTGATATGTAGAACTGAGGCTTACTGGTTTCCCCACTGACACTTATAGGAAAAAACTTTTGAGATTTACAATTGCTAAATTTCTTTGTTTATTTTGAAGCATACACATTTAAAATGCCCCTTATAGCATGTGTGCAGTCTCACCCAGTATAACACTATTACTGACAGGTGTATTTTCACATATGATCTTATTTTGGCATGTGAGTTTGATTTATGTATGCAAGACATAAAGACAATTCTGCTTGTTGGGTTAAGCAAGGGATTTAAAGATTCTTTGGACCTTTATCCTTCAGTATTGCAGTATTGGTTGCAACTGTTTTATCAGTATGGTAAACACAGATGAGTGTTTGTGAGACATACTTCTTTCAGAAAGAAAGTCCAGTAATGAAAGGTGAGTAATATTTGAGAATATCGGTGGTTTGTAATCTGTTACTTGTCACAAACAAAAAGAATGCTGAAATTTTGACCCTTCACAAAGGATTGTGTGAGATACTCATGATAGAAAAAACATCTTGCACTTTAATTTCTCCTTCATTAGTGTTGTTTGGTTTCATAACACAGCAGAGTTCCGTATAGAATCTTTCATCTCACTTTTGATCTTAAATGGTTATTATGTTAATGGCAGGAAGTAGATATCCTTTAATGTTATTGATGCATGCAGAATAGACTCTGTCTATTCATGAAAATGAAGGAGATGAAAAACACAAATACTTGTAAATGTTTTTGTGGAGTATGAAGGAGTTGCAGCCTTTTTTGTCTTGATCTTATTTTCTGTTTCTTAGAAGAGCAGAAACTTTCAGTTGCTGATGTCGAGGAATTCAGTTCATCGTGTGCAGGACACAGTGAGAAGGTTTATGTAACAAGAAGTTGGGAAAGGTGAGCTCTTAAGATGGAGAGAAAGAGAGTAAAGAGGGTTCTACAAAAGGGATCCAGAGCATAGCGGGCATAACTCCACCAGCTCTGGTGCTATTATGATTAATGACATCACTAATTATAATTAGTAACTACTGGATCTTTTTGTGGCTAACTTCTTTTTCTCAGATTATCTTATATATTAAGCCTATTTTCCTTCTTTTTGAAGCATATTTTTTAAAATGTCGAGAATAAATTTATCCAAGAGATTTTAAAAAACTATTTTTATATGTTTTAACCTTTCACTCATCCTAATATATGTGCTAACCTTGATTATTATACAGTGGATATATTCCATTTTAAATACTTGCTTGCTTTTCTTTGCTAGAACACCAGTCAACTTTTTGTAATTCAAACGCTTCTTTAAGTCTGTCATTTAAAAACTTTAAAAAAGAACCAGGTGATGTTGGTCTAAGTTATTAATACAAGAACAAGTCATCAGATAGCGAAAAAAATATTCAGTAAAAAATAGCTGAGCTCCTTTAATCTTGTAATTATACTCTTGCTCTCTCACTTCTAAAATGTTGAAAAGTGTTTAAGCCAATAAAACACAAGTTTTTTAAGTAACTGTTACAATGATGTGTTAACAGCCTATTGCTGCCAAATGGAAAATCTGTGTAAGTGATCAGACTTTGTGTCTCAGGCCTAATAAAGCTTCAAAGGCCAACCGCATTACCAAAGTGATGAGGGGTTGAGACTTTAAAACTATACTCACAGTCCTCATGATTTGTTGGTCTCTATATTACGTTTTTAAAGGCACTTTCTGTAAAAAATGAGTGTGTGGAAGCCAAGTCTAAAAAAAAAAGATAGGTAAGAGAGTTACAGGTAAGCAAGATATGAAAATAGAGGTAGTTTAATCAGATAAATGTGGACCACAGATTAATCCTGATATGATTAAGTACAGAGATGGATGATCAGTGCTAAAGAAATGGGGCAAGAAAATTGCAGGGACATTTAGAAGTAGAGCATTATTTTGTAAGTGCTAAGAATGTAGCACATCAATTACTGCATTCAGTGGTTGCTGCTCTGGCAGCTCTTAATATAAAACAAGCTCATCAGATGCTTTGCCAGATAACCTCTGGCTCTTATATAGATTTTTGAACAACGTATATAAATTATACATCATGAACAGCTCTGTCAGTGAAACCCAGCCTGAACAGCTCTATAGATACGGCTTGCTAAGCTTTTATATTTTTTTCTTGACCAATTTGGTAAATTATGAAATTACAGTAAAGGTGAGTTCCATGTCAAAGTTGTTAAGATAAAAGTTCCTTTTAGCTCCTTCTCAAAGAAGATTTTGGGTGAAGAGGAATGGTAGACAATATCTGAAATGAATCTAGAGGCTGTTTTAAAGTTAGACAAGTAAGAAATATTATGTCTCTAGTTTTTAAAATTCATTCTCAGTTGTTGTGCATGTCATTCCACAAATATTTGGGTTTAAGAGTAATTTACTGAATAGTCACTACTGTGCCAGAAGGGTGGGGATCACATACCTGAAATTGTTTTAGAGTATAGTTCCCTTATTTTAGCTATAAATATTGAAGCAAAGAACTCAGGACAGGCTAAAAAAACCATCAGTTTTAATTCATCATCAGCTGATGTTTCAACCATTTAAACTATTGAAAGAACAGAGTGAAGCAGCCAACACCAGTTCACAACTAACTGCAGCTTGTCTCCTAGTAACCGAGCAAACTTTTTTACACCACTTCTATGTCTGAGGATACATCCAAAAAATGGTAAAGGATTATTTAAACAATACAGGTTAACATACACGATTGTCAAAGGAAAATTAAGACTGGTCTGAATGAAGAATAAAGAGAATTATCTGTGTAGGGAAGTTCCAGAAGGGACAAAGGATAGAAGGGCTATAAGCAGTACTAGTCTTGATGACACATAGAAGAGCATGCTAGCAAGACACAAAGTCTGATCTCTTACACACATTTTCCATTTGGCAGCATCAAGCATAAATCTCAGTGATGTCTGTAAATTTCATCTAGTCTGTGGAGGACTCTGTAGTTGAATTTAGGTAGTAAAAAAGGTAAAACAAAGAGAATTGTATAGTATTTTTTATTCTAACTTACCCCATGTAATCCAACTAACTCCTGTTTGATGCTCTGGTGAAAATCTTGTGCAACAAGCCCTCTTGCTCTCTATGAATATGTCTATATATTAATTTGAAATAAGTAATCGCTCATAGATTCCAACTATTGTTTCTCTCTCATCATCTAGCTTGTCTTTGCAGATCAGCAAACAATTACAGATGTTGCATTTCCTAGAATCAACTGTAAGCAACAGTGAGGCTTACAACAGCTTCTCCTCCTTCTACAATATGGACTGTGTGCTTGCATACTTCTGATGTGATGGCAAATATTTGTTCATATTTCCCCTTCCAAGACTGTATCCCCACGCTTTGCAGTCACACATTTCATCACAAAACTCTTCCAGGCAGTTTTTCTATATTTAATATTCTGTGTTGTGCACATAGCAGTCTGTGCATAGTGGCTTAAACTTTGAGAAGAAAATAATGAAGACTATAATTCTCTTCAGCATAATGGCTGGACTGCCTTCCTCTCTTCCCATCAGATTCAGTGCTTCTGCTAGGGTCCAGCTGGGAACATGGCAAATGGAAACTGCCATCAATCACTGAATACCTTCCAGCAACTCAGCAGTAAATGATATTTCATTTATTATCCTTCTCTGAGAAATAGTTAAATATAGTACCATCAGACTACAGTTGTCATCTTCACTCTTCACATTAATTGACATTTTCAGAGTTGGAATACTGGGATTCAGGAGTGTCAGAAAGGTTTCCAGTTTTTCAGGAGAAAAAAAAAAAAAAAGTTTTTTTTTTTTAAATCCAGATTTTGTTATTGCTGTTGTTCACTTTCTAAAGCTTATTTTTCATGTTTTATTGGGGTATTTTTCTATTTGTTTTTTATTTTGTTGTTGTAAAATGTGTTTCTTTTTTCTCTTAAATCTGTAATTTTCACATTCTATCTGAAGAAATTTTTATTACAAGAAGGGGTTATAAATCCTAAAATATTTTGAAACCACCCAGGTACATATGAAGTAGTATTACAATACATCAATACATGATATATATTCATTAATTATATGTGTGTGGGTTTTTTTAATCTGATTTCAGTTTCTGGCATATATGTGTCATATACATGTAAATATATAAAGGGAAATATTTAATCCTTCCTTTATAAAGTCTTCTAAGCTGCATTCTGGCTCTCAGAAACTTGCTAAATTATCTTTTTTTCACCAATCCAGTAGAGGAGTAAAGCAGTAAAGGTTGTAAAACACTGGTAAATCAATCAGTTGAGTTTAGCTAGTTACAGTGTCAGCCATTAATCCACCAGTTTACGACACATTATTCTTTTGTATCATAAATGTTGTTAGCAAGTTAACCAAGACATGATTAGATTATTTATTTTCACACATTTGATTTAGGTGTTTCATGTGTTGTTTCATAATCCCTTGGGGGTGACAGGAATTTAAACCTTATTGTGATATATTTGGTTTGTTTATAGAGCTAATGGTTTTCACTTCTGTGTCTCTATCTGTTTGAGAAATTACTGTTCTGGAACAGGAACCAAATACAAATACTAAAATTAAAATACTAAATACTAAAATTGTTAACTGCAGCATGTTATAACCTAAATACATAATGAAAACTATAGGTTTTAATGTGCATTTTTGTGGAAATAAATGATTTTCTGAAGCCAAATTCAGCTAGCATTCATGTAAGCAGTTTGTTAGCAACATAAGGGTAACGCATATATTGTAACATCTGTAAATACAATTGTAACATTATGGAATACATACATGGAAACAAAATATATCAGGATATTTTTATTTAGATTTTTTTCCCTCAAATATATGTACAGTGAAAAACATGGAAATAATTTTAAAGGTGTGTAGCTAGTCCATGTCATGTAAGAGAAGAAAGAAAAGAAACTGTGGAGAAGCAATATAAAATTCCTACATCTTACTTGTTATCTTATAATTTCAAAGTGAACTTGAATGACTGTGGCAAAAATTTTTATCTCAGTTGCTCTTGGCTTTTTTTTCTGGAAAATATCCTGTAAATATAAGTACCTCCCTAAATATCTAGTTTTCTTGAACTTGAACCAATACACCTAGTCTTCTTGAACTTTTCTTGAACCAATATGCATGCATATATATAAAAACATATATAATTGCGTGTTAACATCACACACTAATTGTGTATTTTATATGTATTATACATATCCATCTATACTGCATGTATATATACAATACAGAGAGGCTATGTGTATATTTTTAATAGATGTATTTATATAGAGAAAAGAACTGGTTGAGTGCTTAACTGTCTTTATAATATGTATATATATATATATTTGTTTATTTTTTTGCAAAAACAGACTGCATAATTCCCTTGCTGAAAAGCGATCTTATTCATGTCTCAACCTTAGCAGTTAACTTTTGTGTGGTTATTTCCGGAAGGATGAGCTGTTTCCTCTCAGTGTAGATAAACAAAGTGAAGTGTTAGAATGGGAGCTAATATTGTGACAATTCTCAGCAGTACAGAAGAAGCCAATATGTTAGCGTTTTGTTGCTAACTGCTTATTTCTACTCAAAGTGAGAGCAAGTACTGAACAGGAAGAAATGGCTCTACAAGGCCTTTATCCAAGTGTAGAAGATCCTTTTATATGTTTGACTGGAAGAAAACTATGTATGTGTACTGCTTTCCTTACTCCATCTTCCACGACACAGAGTTAAGGCCTGTGCTTCTGGCTGAGCAGCCCCATAGAGCACAGAAGTCCTGGGCTTGTGAGAGTTTCTGCCAGGGATCCACACCGGCTGCCTTGTTCCAGATGAGTCCCTGTGCACAGAAGGACACCTTTTGTGGGACATGGGGACAGAGACAGACATGCTTTCTATGTTTCTGTGAATCACATATACTATGAATTTTTTCATTCTCTTATAGGCTTATGTTTAAGATCTGTCATGGTAAAATAGAGATGTGAAGGAGGCATTTTTATTTTTAGAAGTCTTCCATTAATTCACATGTTGAGGATAAGAATTCAGAGTCTGTTACTCTTTTCAGATGTCCTAGCTTTTTCAAAGACTTTTCTTCTTAATAGGGACATCTTTACTTCATCAAGACTCTTTGTAAAGGTCTGACGAGGTTCAATCTGTTATTGACACACCGAAAAGAAAACCAATCTTAAGAAAGTCATTCTTATGTGGGTTGTACTTTTTTTGTTTTGTTTTGTTTTTTTTTTTTGTATCCTCAGCCAGGAAATATTTTACTCAGATGATAGTCTTAATCTTTTCACTGATATAGTCTAACAAGTTTGCTAGTCTAAGCAATCAATTAAACATGCTGAAACCTAGTCTCTGGCAGCAAGGCCAGCTGGCATGAAATGGTCTGTGTCCATTCAATTAAGCTTTGTTAGTCTCCAAAACAGAATGGTGGCAGGCAAAATAAGTACTGGGAATGGATCCTTGCATGCATTCATTTCTGAACCTCCAAAACATTGTTTTCTTAATTCAAAAGCCTGCCAAGACTTCTCTATCAACAGATGATCAAGTCAAAATATCCAAATCTGAGCTATTACATTGGTTAATTTGCTAGTACAGACACAGCTATAATATTACAAAGACAGGGCTTAATATTGCCTTTAAAACTAATGTTAAAAAAAAAAAAAAAAAAAAAGAAAGAAAAAAAAGAAAAAAGAGTTCTACAAAAATACAGTTTCAGTCAGTAAAAAATGAGGTTGATGATGGAACTGGAAGACAGCAAGCCGTTCTGCTGTTTTTCTTTCAGGGTTGGGGGGGCGATTGTGTGTGTGTTTCAAAACATCTCTCTGACTATAAAGCCCTCCCCTGTGAGGACTGAATGGCCCATTTACCTGAAACAATGGAATGTTAGTATGTAGCAGACGTTTTTAAGCAAGGATTATAAAATCTGTGCAAATGCTAAACATGAGGATTTCTGAACAATCTATATTCTGATCCCAATTTGCAGTTTCTTGGTTCTTCTATAATCTTCTCTCCACTTTAGGAACCTGCCTGAATAATAATATAAAAAGAAGTACTATTTTTCTTTTTTCCCTCAAAAAAAAAGTGGAGTGGATTTTAACCTAAGCAAATCAACCATATAATTGCTTGCAAAATACGGATTTGTTCCAAAAGAATGAATTTCAGAGAAATGGCAACTCCTCAAAGAAATCACTTATGAGACTAAGGGTTGGGGTTTTTTTTGTTTTTTGGGTTTTTTTTGCTTTGTTTTATTTTGTTTTGCTTTTAAACTCAGATATCAGAGTCATTTGAGTGCAATTCAAGCCCTGAATGATCTGTTAAAAATAAGGTGTCTTTCTATTCTTAGCAAAAAGCATCTTGTATCTAGGAGATCAGGTGAGGTTTTTCTAAGTGTTGCTAATCAAAACTGCTAATATCTGGGCTTTTTCTTTTCTTTCATCTTTAAGAATGAAGACAGAATACAGACCAGTCAAAATCTGTTTGCTGTCTTTGACACAATTCAGCATGAGGACACTTTATCTTCACTTGTGTAGAGGTGACACAAATTATTTTGTCACTTCTGATCGCTGCAGTGTGTGGAGAGCAAAGGAGAGAATTTCATGGGCAGCATTTGGTGGGGGAGATTCACACTTAGCCTGACAGAAGGCCACATTACCCATGAATACCACTCACGTCCAAAATCCTTCTGTCTTGCCGCAATGCCCAACTGCTTCAGAGCAGTACTCCAAATACTTGCAGATAAAAAATAGATGTTTTCCTAATTTTGTTTCTCCTGGTTAATTTAGAGGGAAAAAGATATATTTTTCTTCAGTAAAGCCTTTGACCAGAATTCCAGTCATTCCAGACAAACTCGATATTGAAACCAGAGTTGTTCCCTGTGCTGATGGACATTAAAACACATTAAGTAAGACTCCATCAGTAACAGAGAATTCATCACTTCATGCCCATTTGCTGGATTTATGTAGGATTCTGATCCACTTGAGGATCACTTAGTGGCAAACTTTGAAGAAATATGATCATAAAGCTTGATTGCTAGATGTAGAACTATATTTAAGACAAAATCATTGTTGTAAAAATTATAATTTCTTAATAGATATTTGTCAGAGATCTTCAGTGACATAATCTTCTAATTCTTTTTTGTTGATTTTGTTGTTGCTGTTGTTGTTGTTTATTTTATTTTCCAGACTCCAATATTTGGTTTGTTGGATATAAACCCTTTTTTTTTTTCCTTAGATTAAAAACTAGCTTTCCAAATATGCTTCCTAAAGTGAAGTTACAAGACTTGTTTATTTTTTTGTTTTATTAGCAGGGAGAATTTAAATCTTTATTCTTTTTAAGGTCTTTAAAGAAATGTGATTAAAAATGGTAACAAAAGCAAGAATCCATCCAATTTCCATGTACATATTAATAAACCTCTGATCCTTTCCTCGTGAAATTGTGTACAAAGTACTTGGCAAGACTCTTTATGGTGTCCTGGAATATAGACTTTTTTTTGAGAATGTTGTAAACACCTGTCCTGGTTTCATCTGGGACAGAGTTGATTTTCTTCATGGCATCTGGTATAGTGCCGTGTTTTGGCTTTAGGAGAAAAACAACGATAAAAAATTATAGAATCATAGAATGGCCTGGGTTAAAAAGGACCTCAAAGATCATCTAGTTTCAACCCCTGCTATGTGTAGAGTCGCCAACCACCAGACCAGGCTGCCCAAAGCCACATCCAGCCTGGCCTTGGATGCCTCCGGGGATGGGGCATCCACAACCTCCTTGGGCAACCTGTTCCAGTGTCTCACCACCATCTGAGTGAAAAACTTCCTGCTAAATCAGTGTTTTAGTAGTTGTTGAGCAGTGTTGCACAGCGCCAAGGACATGTCAATTTCTCAGTTTCTCATATAATTCCAGTGAGGGAACTGTGGGAGCACAAGAGCTGGGAGAGGACAGAACCAGGACAGGTGACCGAAAGTAGACAAAGGGATATACTATAGCACATATGTCATGTGAAGCTATAAAACTGAAGAGTTGGGTGAGGGAGGGTGGGGAGGAGTAGGCAGCTCATGTTTGGCAACTGGATAGGCATTGGTCAGTGGCTGATAAGAAATTACATTGTGCATCATTCGTTTTGTAAATATACATGCATATTGTCATTACTATTATTTTTCCTTTCCTTTTCTATCTTAATAGTTTTTATCTCAACTGACAAGTTTTACTTTGTTTTTTATTTTTCCAGATCTCTCCAACATCCCGCTGGGAATGGAGCTGAGTGAGTGAATGAATGGCGGTGTGGTGCTGAGCTGACTACAAGGTTAAACCACAACAGCTCTGTAATGCCAGGTCTCTTCTGTATATTGCCAATAAAGAGAGGTGCTTGGGCACTTTCAGAGGATTGCCTGTCACTGAAAAGAAACCATATTTTAGCCCTTCAAAACAGATCCTTAAACAAATTGACACTGGAATAAATGTAGGTAGGTGTTAATACACATCTGTACGTATTTTCAATATGCAACATCCTTCAGAGGTGCTATCAAAATATGTAGTCTTTGAGCTTAGTGCTGACTAATGTGAAAGTACTCATATTTTCTCAGTAATCCCTCTCAGTTGCTTTATATTACTCCATAAATACTTGCTTTCAACTTGTCCTATGCTGAAGAGCACCTTTAACTCACTGTCAGGATGTGGCCTCTTTCTGCTGCAGAAAGGCATGAGGAAACATTCCTGGAAGTTTAAAAATCTTCTTCTGTACCTGGATGCAAAAATCTGAAGCGATAGAAACAGTAACATGTCCTACCATGACTAATTAGCATTGTAAATTATACTATTTGATCCTGCCTTGTCCTCCAATCTAGAGCAAATTAGCTTATGTTTATTCTTAAACCCATAATTTGTTTTCGCTGCCACCCTGTTACCATTTGCCAGGGGACTTCAGACCTCAGGTGCTCCACTGTAGATATTTGACCTCTCATTCTTCTGTTTGTCTGCTTTGTCCTGCTGAGACCCTTCCTTTTCTTAGTGCAGTCAGCTGAGGAGACACGAGGCCAGCTCTGGCCAGCAGTAAGCTGCAGCCTGTCTAGAGATGCCTCAGGCCACACAGAGCAGAGAGGAAATGCCTCAGCCTCACTGGGGAGGACAACCTTCCCTCTGCAGCCTCACTGGGCAAAAGAATAGGAAACAGGGCAGATGTCGTCACACCTTGCCTGGCTGGCATTAAAACTTCAGAGTAAAATCTGCTCGTGACGCTGGCTGTCAACATTTGTTCTTCCCAGATGGCAGAGCTAAAATGCTTCAACCTTTGAAGAGTATTAATAATATTTCATTTCTCTCATGTATACTGCATTGCAGAATGTTTTGACCTTTAAAAATAAGATTAAAAAAACAATAGGGCAATAGCTTAGAGGACTTCTGCAATACATATGTATATTTGTTTTGCTTTAGTTAATGAAACAGTTGGAAAAAGAATGCAGGTAAAGGTTCAGACAGTTTGTTACCGGCTGCACACATCAGATCGATTTCATGAAAGATATCACCTGTAGTTAATAACTTAAACAAAGCTACAATGCTGTACATCCATTTGAAATGGAATTTTCATTAATACAGGACCTAATAATAGGTTAGGTAATAGATCTGGTATATAATGCACAGTCAAACAGAAATTCATTCTAACTATTATGCATAGGAAAAAAAAAGTCACAAATTAAAACAAAAAACGATCAAAAAAAACAAAGAAAAAAATGAAAGATTTCTGTATTTTTTTTTTGTGTTCATTATTTAGCAGCAGAACTGTAGCTGAACCAGTCTTTAAGGACTCAGAATCAGTTTAGCCCTCAGGGAGCTCTCTCTCACCTCTGTATTGCCAGGGCATAGCAGATCCACTTGACAACAGCTGACAACAGGGCTGCTCTGACAAGCCCTTAAAGGGCAAGACAGGTAGTCACTAAAATTAGGGCACTGCTTGTATGACTACAGTTTCACAGTTCTGTTCCAAGATGACATCTGGCACTTCTGCACTTTTTTTTTTTTTTGGTATAATATACTCACCATCTCCTTCTAGTCTGTCCAACTGAGAAAGCCTCATTTTTTCCCGTTACAATGTATATACGGCTTGTCTTGAAACCAATGAGCCCCGTGTCCTTATCATATCATGCTTTCTTTGCTTCCCTCAGTAAAAAATGTCTGTTTTTCCTCTTGTTTCTGTAAGTTGATTCTCTTCAGTAAGATTTGTTTCCTCCAGTCAGCATGCAGGCATTAAATATATGATCAAATTGATTGTCCTAACTGGCCACTTGGATTCCTCGCCTGTTTTCACAGATTCTCTTCATTTATCTAGGCCAGCCACTAGTGTGGATGTTCCTGGAAGAAGATATTAGGGTTCTTTACTAATTTTTTCACCAGTTGGTTATTCGGTAGTGCTGCCCATGGGAGCCATTTTATAACGACCCTGATGAAAAAGGGAATATTGCCATATAAAGCAATATTGCCATAAAGCCAAGTGAAATGGCCCTCATTTTGTTACTTGAAGAGAGCAAGATAAATATTCATGCTGTAGATATACTGTATTTTATTGTGATTGAACCACAGAGAGTAAAGTGAGCTCTTAGACATTTTAACATAGGTATCGTGCTTACAATGTTTTCATGATCACCAAAGAACTTCTATCTAGGTTTTATGTGAAATTTAGTTGTTAAGTTGGGTGCAAGCAGGCATATACTTTCTTCTCCGTATAAAATGGGGACATTGAGAATGGCAAATAGAAAGCTATATTGAAAACAAATGTTCCATTATGGCATTCAGCAACAACTTGCCTAAAGCACATGCCACAATCTTCATACAAGTAAGACTTCAGAAACAATTGATTTAATACTAGTAATCATAGTATTGAATTATGATCACTTAACAAAAAACAGGGCTAAATGTTTCTACTAAATGCAAATGCAAAGATTTTTTGCTTAATAACAAAAAGTGCAGATACAGATTGCATTGATTTTTATGTAACTAGGAAAATCTTAGACAAGAACAGTAAGAACTTTAAAAGAATAGAAATTCATTGCAAATCCTGAGTCTGAATGAGAATCATATTACTATGTAGCTCTCATGACTTTATGAATGTGACAACAAGAATTTGCATCATAAAGATGTCTATAAACAAATTTAATGTCTCTACTTTTATCTATATTCACACTGCAAGTTCCACTTCACTAGCAAATCAAGGGATCTATAATAAAAACCATTAGGCTTAATTGATCCCTTTCACTGTCTTTGATAAGAAATGAAAGGAATTCTGTGATTTACATTTTGTTGCAACGTATTTTAAAGGTTATTTTAAATACAAAAGAGAAAACGCAACATGCATTTTCCAGTGTTTCAAAGTCATGTATAAGTAAGTCATTTGCATCAGGCAAAAGACAAAAGTTGCTGAGTAGGCTTAGTGAGCAGATAATCATCATCTTTCTGGGCTTCACTCTCATATTAGATTATACTCAGCATGAAAAACAAAAGCCACGAGGAAAAAGCGTTTGACCATAAGACCTGAATGTTCTTTTATTTATTTATTTATTTATTTATTTATTTTTATGCCAGCGGAGGAAATTCTGGGTATCAGTATTCTGGAAGCACTTTTGCAGTTGTATTTGACTTGATCTGACCTAGTAGAACAAGAGCTCTCTGTCCCCCTGAACAGGAAAACAATCAGAGGAAGCAGGAAATCAACATGTCTGAGCAAGGACTTGCTGCTCAAACTGAAGGACAAGAAGTATGCATACAGGCATTGGAAACAAGGATTTGTGTTCTTGGAAGAATATATGGATGCTGTCTGGACATGCAGGGCTGGAATCAGGAAAGACAAGGTATAGGTAAAACTGTACTCAGCAAGGAATGTAAAAAATAGCAAAGGTTTGTGCAGATACATTAGTTGGAGGAGACAGAGGAGACAAGAGGAATGTATGCCCTCTGATAAACAAGAAGGGAAAACTGACTGCAACAGATATGGAGAAGACTGAGGTAACTCAATTAGTTCTTTGCCTCAGTCTTGACTGGCAGCCAGGATTCTCATGTCTCTTATGTCCCTGAAGCTCACATTCCTGAAATTCTAGGTGAAATTCTGTGGGAGAAAAATCCCTCTCACTGTAAGTCTGAAACTGCCTCAATGAGTCTGAATGTGTGCAAGTACATGGGGCCTAGAAACATGCATGCTAGGGTCTTGAAGGAGCTGACTGAGGTGGTTGCCACGCTACTCTCCATCATATTTGAAAAGTCTTGGCTGTTGGGCAAAATCCCCCATGACTGGAAAAAGGGAAACAACTCCCGTTTTTAAGATATGCATAAGGAAGATCCCAGGAACTACAGGCAAGTGAGACTTATTTCTGTGCCTGGAAAGATCATGGCACAGATCCTCCTGGAAAATGTGTTAAGGCACATACAAAATGATTTAGGGCATTTCATATCTCACCAGTCTGGTAGCCTTCTACGATGGAGTAATAGCATTGATGTTAGAGAGGTATGCATACAGAGGAATAGCCAGCATGGAGAGGGCTTGGCTCTCTACTCCATGCTTGTGAGGCTCCATCTACAGTACTGCATCCAGATCTGATTCCTTTAGCTCAGGAAAGATGTGGAGCTGTTGGAGTTGGTCCGGAGGAGGGCCATGAAGATAATCAGAGGGCTGGAGCACTCCTATAAAGACAGGCTGAGGGAGCTGACCTTGTTCATCCTGGAGAAGAGAAGGTTCTGGAGAGACCTCACTGAGGCCTTCCAATATTCAAAGGGAGCTTATATACAGGAGATAAATGAACTTTTTGTGTTGTCTAATAGTGATAGAATGAGGGAGAATGGCTTTAAACTAAAATATGGGAGATATAGATCAGATGTCTGGGAAACATTTTTTACTGAGAGGGGGTAAGACACTGGATTGTGTTGCCCAGAGTCTGTGGATGTCCCCACCCTGGAGGTGTTCAGATGAGGTTGGATGGAGTTCTGGGCTGATCTAGTGCCTGATTTAGTTACTGACAACCCTTCCCATGGTAGGGTTTTGGAACTAGATGATTTTTAAGGTCTCTTCCAACCAAAGCCATCCTATCATTCTATGATTCTAAATTTCCTTCATCAATATAGTATTTTCTCGAATAGTTGTTTCTAACTTCATGTCTGCTTACATTTTAATTAACTTCTTAATTAAGAGGAGATTAAATGGACATGCAGCTTCTTACTCAAATATTTTTAAATTATTTCCATCTGTGAATCTTTTTGCAAGACTGAACATAAGCCATGTATCAGGAAAGTTAGGACAATTAATATCTTCAATCTTGCAGTAAACTAATTTTTTTACAGTCATGCTTCAAATTTCACACAGAAGAAAATTCTGTATCCTAAAAGGGTGGTTTTGCCAAAAGCAGGGTAAAGCACTAAAATGTCAAAATGCCTTTTGTGGCACAGCTGCAGTTCTGTCATGGAAAAGAAAAACAGTGTTTTCACAGAGCAGCTGTGGCTAAAATGGAAAACATCAATAAGGGACAGAACTTATGAACACATCAGTTGTTACATAAAGTTAATAACAAGATATGCGTATTCTTACTCACTATTCCAGCAGCTGTCGTGCTAGTTTTAACTTTTTCCCCAGAAAATTATTTCTGGACACTCTGAAATTATCAAAGTAAAACTACAAATCAAGAAACAAAATCTTTTAAAGCTTTTCTGAAGACTCAGAAAAGTCTTTAGAAAAGGTGCATATCAATTTCCTGTGTCCTAGCATATGACAGAAGTTAAACCATCATGCTGTATTGCTGCAGATGTGAACACTGGACTCATCCTGGTCCTTGATTGCACTCACAGCTCATATAGATGATACTGAATCATTACAAGAGTAGATCCATAGTAATGAGCAAGTTGGATCAGCCCACCAGTATATGTCTAAGAAGCCTAAGGCTTATTCTTATTTATATGGTGTACCATTTATATGGTAACCTAGAGACTGAAAGATCACTGGAGTTCATCACCCCAGTTCTTTCAGTACATGTTACAGCTGGGAAAAGTGACATCAAATTTTTCCCAGCAGAAATTTTCTTAGATCTATTACATAAGGCTGATACTTTCATTGCCAAGTATGTGAAGTAATAGGCTGCTTCAAACTAGCAGAACAGCAAAAAGATTAACTGGAACACAGCTAAGAATTGCAATAAACTGATTTTTCACTTTGGCTTTTGATGTTGAAAAAAAAGAGCAACAAACTTTGAACAAGTTTTATGTTTAAAAAATGTCTTGCACAGTACTCTATTTGGTAGTCCACCCACTAATATTTCTTACTGACAGTAGCAACTGGAAAAGCAGAAAGTGGTACATAACATAGTGTTTGCTGCATTGTATCATTTATTCCCATCACAACCCGGTGGCTGCTGGCCACAGCTCCAGGCATCCAAGGTAATGCCTGTTAAAGTTATCTCCTATGACAAAATGCATGCAGGCACTGCAGAATGAGCAGCCTTTTCAGACTGCAGACTTTCTGCACCATGTGTGCTTCATTAATTATTATTATTCATGTTCTAATTGTTATTATTTTACAGTGCCCAAGAGGAATGTAGGTTTTTTGTCATCTGTTAAAGATACAATTAGAAGAACTAGGCTCAAAGGAGCAGCTAAGGCAGATGGCATATTAGCAGTTAAATATATAAAACTCTTCTCTCAAGTTTTTGCAGTGAGAAAAACAGATCTCTTTTTTCTTTTCTTTTCAAGGAAACAATTTATTTCATGATGAGTTTGCATTTCGGGGCTCTCAAGAGTTTTGACATCCAGACTAAAAACTCTTAAATCTGACATTATTTTGACTGAGTCAGAATCATTTATTCAGATGCTCTTGGCATAAAGAAATCTCTGCTACTTTCTAAAGCAAATAATATGCGCATGTGTCCAGCTTCTCTCTTTTGCCTGCCACATTTCCAGTTAACCTTGGTAGCCAGGTTAGTGGAAAAACAGTGGTTTAATGTAACACAGGCGGTGACCTACCAGATGACCTATGCAGATCAGATGAAGAATATCAATTTCGAGGTTGACTGGGGGTGGACATAGGTCCACTACTACTAATAAATGATAGAAATTTTTACAATCACGCTCCTCATAGCAGAGCAATAGCTTTCTGAAGCACCAGGAGCTGATCTGAACTGCAGGTGAGAGTGCAAGTGTTCACATGCCAGAAAAAGAAAAAATGTTTACTAAAAGGGCAAATAGTGAAGTTATCAGAGAGCTAGGATTACTTGTTTAAATGACATTTGGAATTAGGAAGCAGCTGGACTTTAAGCAAAGACTACTTCAAAATGAGTACGATACGGTGGTGTAGAGGAGTTAAAGGATTTGAAGTCCAAACAGATATTGAGGAGTTTTCCATTTTTCTGTTGATAAAATGTGCAACCTGTTGAAGCTACATTACTGTTCACAAGGATGAAATAACGTTGTCTCCAAAATGTATTTGCTCTATAGGGTACTTTGAAAACAATTAAGCCCCACATCAACGGGCCAGATTCTGCCTGTGAATGTGTTAGAAAGCTTTGTGACACTTAGGTTTCCCACACATTTTAAGACTCTGCTAAGATGTATATTACAGTGAAATTTTTTTAAGGACACATTAATATAGCTATGTTTGCATGATCTCCTTCTTGTCCATCCAGTGTGTTCGCTAGACTGGTGGAAACACGTGATTCAGAGATTTTAGAAAAAAACAACAGCAAGATTTATGAGTTCTACATTGCTTTCCAGACACATTAGAGATCTACTAAAATCAAAAATAATCAAAATGTAAAAAGAAATAGCTTGTTTCAGAAGAATAAATCAGTTATGTCATTTCCAAGCAACTATTTGTTCCAGGCAATGGTAGGAATATGGTCTATACTAAAATGGAGAAACTGTTACTAATGAAATAATTAGATTATTAATTACAAAAAAAAAAAAAAAAAACAAACAACAACAACAAAAAAAAAAAAAACCAACAAACTAAACCAAATCAAACAAAACAAACAAACAAAAAAACCCCCACCACAATACACTGCTTTCTTGATGTCTGTAAAGGAGCCAGAAGCACAATTAGCTTTGTCAAAACATAATTAAGCTACTAAACTCCCTATTTTATGTAGAAACATGAATAGGAATGTGGGTGATTACATGTACCAAGGCCCAGTACTCTCATTCATAAGTTCTTGAACACCATTTGAAAATTGGCATACATTTTCCCCACATTATTTCTGTGCAAGAGTCATTCCATTGTGTCTCTATTGTACCCAGGTTACAGTTTAGCTCATTTCTGCCCTGGTGTTTGTACCTCTGTTGGGTTGTCTTCAGTCTCCCCTTTGGTAAAGAATCTTCTATATTTTCAGTGTCTTAAGGATAATGAAAAGATTTGGACAAAACATATTTGGGCAATATATTATTAATACATGATAAAGTAAAAATAAAAGTAATCTAATTTCCAGCAAAACGGGTAGTTGATTCTGGCTTGTGTCAGGCACACAGCTCTTGAGGAGCTATCTCCTTGCTTGGATGCTCAAGATGATCATGATAGCATTACATTTTATGGGATCTCATATGCTGTAAATCTCTGAAGTTTGAGCACTGCTTCTAGCTCTGGGCTCCAAGACGTCCTCCCAAATGCATGGTGCACATCTGGCACCCTTGTGTGAACTCAGGATCCCATAGCTCAGTGCCTGGGCCCAGAAATCAGTGCAGGCTGCCTTGATGTGGAAAGGAAAACCATACATCACAGCATCAAGAGTAATATCTGTGCAGCATATTTTCATAATGTGTCAGTTTAATAGTGTTATTGTGCATAGAAATGGTGCATAGAAAGATTTCCCAAATTACCACAGCTTGTAGGAAAACAACACTTGACAGCTTGATTACCATACATGATTATAGCTTAGAGCAAAGTTTGGGACTTGGAACCACACTCTATGTATATTAAAAATGAAGCTTAGATTTGTAATGAACTTAATTGAAAGACTGTGAGATCTGTTGCAGAGTTATACATTTTCTCAATGAATGGATTTTGATCATGAATGAAATAAAATATTTATTTATCCCAGTACAAGCCATTTTCCCTCTTTTGCCAGTACAGAAAAGAGCAATGAATAGCTAAATATGTTTGTACCTTGAAAAGTACCAGTAAAGATATACCTCCATGAGCCAGAGACTTTTGCTCTGAGGCACTGAAGAAAACATCTTCCCCTATTGCACAGAAGATAGAGGGAAAGTGGCTTCCTCCTCAGGATTTCAGTTTCCCACATCTTGAGAGAAATCTTTGTTCATTAGATGAATCAAAAGCTATATGAACTGAACTTATTTCTGTCTCCTGCTGTTTTCACACTGGCTTTAGAGATCAGACCAGAGAGGATTATATCCAGTGCCATAAACAGGAATTATCTTTGAAAGGGCTAACCAGAATAGTCCAGAACAAGAGAACTAAGAACTAAGCAGGATGGATTATCAGAGATCTTGTGCTTGGGTCACTGCATGTTTGGGCAGAGTATCATGCCCACTGTACTAATTAGCCCATACATTAAAGACATGTAAACATAAAATCAAGCAAGGATTTTAAGACTGGATCATAATTTTCACAGTTGATGCTAAAATGTTTGCATGATTTCAGAATAAGCTAGAATTTCTACAGCTTCTTGCTAAAGTTTTCCCTATGCACAGAAATTATGTTTTTTTTTTTCCAGGACTTTGAGACTGAGACTCTAGTCTGATTTTAGATGTCTGTATTTAATCTGTTCTTCTGGATTTTGCACACAGTTATTGGAAAGCACAGTCACCACTAAGACCACTATTACACACAGTCACCACTATTTAAGACCACTATTCATTTTTAATTGAGATGCAGTGGACGCATATTGTCTATTGCTGAAAAGGACAGTCAAGCATTTGTTTATGATGAATCTCTTGGAGACATCGCTTTCCTGAATTCTATGAAGCAAAAGACTTTTATGGTATAATGCCATTAAGGGATTATAGTTTTAATCAGTGTTAATGTAAAACTAAAAATGCTTTCAAGTTCTTTCATAATCTGTAGTTTTTCCCCAGAGGTATTTCTGATAATGTTGCTGATCTGTACAGACTATTTAAATGCAAAGTATGCACTAATCTTTTACGAGAAGTGCTACATATGCTATCTAAGATTAAAAAAAAAAAAATCCTCTCTGAAAAAAAGCTGTCTGGATTAAAGATGAACATTTTTTCAATAAGATTTGAGTCATTAAAAGGCAGAGGCTTGAACAGTGTTTGCAGCTAGTTGAAAGGAACATGTGTTTTTGTTAGCAATTTAATTTAATGTAAACAAATTCTTGATTTTAAGCAATTATTATAGTTCTGTGGTGATGCATCAGGATTTTCATTAAAAAAAGAAAAACACACACACAAAAACAAAGAGCAAAGTGTCTATGATCATTCTTTTGAAGGTACTTACATATGTACCTTTGCACCATTAAACTCTGAACAACTGGCAACAGGATGCAACAGCTTCAGAAACCTGACAGATGTACATCATGGAAAAGGTCACAGGAAGAGCAAAGACCCTGCAGATGGCATCTCTGGCCAGCAGCGTCTAACCTGACACCTGAGAAAATGTTTGGGAATAATTTGGCTGGCACTTGAAATAAGGAGACACCAAGGAGTCCAGCTGAGAAATACGAACCATCATGAGGTCAGACTTCCTTAATTCTGATGATGTCTACAAAGGCCACGGATTTACAGCAAATAAGGTAATAAAAGAAGAACCAAATTCTTCACCTGGTTCATAGTAAATAAACATCAAAGTTCTGTGAGTGCCAAATCTGTGCATGAGTTCTCCTAACTTTTGATCTCTGTAAGACGAGGAAGATGAGGAACTTGCATTTTTGAGGTGTGTTAGCAATGTTGCTTTTGGGCCAGTAATAAGGTACCTGAGTTCTTATTCTATTGTTTGCAATTAAATATGAATATAAAAGTGACTGATCATCTACCTGTGCTCTTCACACCCTTCTTTTCAGACAAAATCTGCCAAGTTATTCAGAATTTACTTCTTAAATTGCCTAAATTGAAGTAGCTCATTTTCCGTCACCCCTGATCTCTAACACTTTTAATTCAGAACAAGATTAGACATATTAAAAACACCATCCAAACTTTCCAACTTGTTTCACCTGTGCAAAGGAGTACTGCCAGTAAACTGGCAAGAAAACACGTCCAACAGCTGAGGAACAGCTGGCAGGGGTAACACTCTCAGTAGAGAGCATTTGCATTCTGTTTGCATTTGTCTGTACCCACATTTCAATAACCACTGCAGCCTAGAAGAGTACTAGAAAGGCTGCATTTATATAATCTCTCAGCCAATCCAGGAATAGATTTTAATCTCTGCATTCTGCTATGATATTTCAAAATAAAAATGAAAATTTTTTCAATATGACATTTCTATATGAAGTCTATATTTCATTGTGTGTTATATCATATACTGTAATTTTTTAAAATAAAATAACACAAAAGGCAAATGTACGGTGTTGAAAAGGCTATTAGAGGTTGCACATTTACCAACAAAGCAAGTAGGGAAATTACTGTAACAAAATTATTTTAAAGAAAAACATACCAGCATGTAGTTGGCTTCCTCTAAAATGTTGAAGAACAAATTTTTAAAAGTCCAAATCTTCTCTTGTCATGGATTGACATTACTGTCGTCTACTTTTTATTCGTTTGCTAGGCTTGTGGAAAAGAACAGAGGTACTCTGGATTCTGTGGTACTTCCTTGGAGGTTTCAGTTCCTGGAATTAAATAAGTTTTCAAGGCAGTAAAGATCTTACAGACCTAGTAGGCAAAAATTACCAACATTAGATGACTTTTGCCTCTGACTACCTGGGAACTATGAGAGAGATAATACTGGACTAAAAGGATCTGGAAAGGCAATATGTATAGTCCTCTCTCACATACAAAGACTAGCATCAACAGTAATTTAGACTAACATCATCAGTTATTTAGCACGACAGTAACTTAGACTCTTTAGCTGTGATATTTGAAGAGTTTAAGCTCCTCTTCCCTGGTGAGATTTGACAAGAAATTGATAGGCTGGCTGAATGGATTCTGCTAAATAGGTAGTATGCATCATCCCCTTCCCTCGATATTTTTTTTCTTCTTCTCTTAAATCTCTGTGCATGCACAGTGTGATATACAGGAGCAGATAGGTCTATTTCCAGGTAAATGTCAAGTTCTGTGATGAAACATACTGGAAAGGACAGTGATGGGTTGTATGAAAGAGGACAGCCACAGCCAAATCAATATTTGGCTTTCTCCTTTCTTACTACCAGAGATCAGTAGCAAAAGGAGGGAAAGAGCTACAAAGTGACCACGCAGAATGCTGCATGCAATTACAAGCAAGAGGTAAAGGTCTCTGGAGTGAGAAAATCAGTTCCAGTATCTCTACTGAGACTAGAACTTGAGCTTGTTTTTGAATGCATTACTGCTACGCTCAGTGGGGTTATTATTTCACCATAGCGGTCAAGATCATGCCACCTGACTTGGTACTGTTCTAGGAAGTATTATATTCTTACTGCATTTCTCTCTTTAGGTTGGTAATTAGTTCACATCCTGAAAGAACACGTAAATTTTTGCTCTACATTTTGTCAGTGCTGCCAATGGCATGAGTGAAAATCTGAGAGTCTCAGTTTGTTGAAGCAGCCACTGCAGGCTCCCAGCTCTATGTCTTCTGTTTCATCCGCTACAGTGTGACCAACTCATCAGCCATGATGCAGCAAAGGAAGGCCTCTGCAAAGTTGTAATAGGAAAATTAACTATGGCACAACCATTCCTGTTTGGACTCAGATGGCTACTTAAGCATGAAGAGGCAGTTTCCATGCATTTTAAATAAATCAATACTGCAGCACTTGTAAATTTAGGTGCTGGGTGACCTCTCAAATTAATAAATTTATGTATAAATGAGACAGGGTTTACTTATGAGCCAGTCCTTCTTGGCTGTTAAACCTGTGAAGGTATACGTATGAATGTATGAATTAACATATGAATGTAAATTACAAAATTACAAAATACACTGATCACAACATGCAAGTACATATGTCTTACCAGAAGAAAATGAAGCTGTTCCTGTGGGTTGAGGGTTTTTTTCCTTTTATTTTTCTTTATTTTTCTTTATTTATTTTTTTTGCGAAGCATATAGAAGAACTTTCCATCTGGCAAAAGCAATGCATTTGAAGGACTGTAAAAAGGTTACAGCTTACACTTTTGTTTGAATTCCAGACCACTGAAAAGTGAAATAAGTTTCTACATGAGCTGAAGAAGAAATATGAAGAAATACAAGAGTGGTTACTGTCACTGATTTCAGTAATTGGCCCCATTTCTAATACTGTAATCTCCTCTTATGTAGAATAGTAGATAATAAATTACTGTATAATGCAGCTGAATTTTAGCAAAGATTTGGCAACATAATGGAGAATTTATTTATGTATTTATTTCATTGCTACTTACATGAAGAGGTATGCATTAATCTTAACAGTACTGAAGTCAAAATGAATTATGTCATAGCATTAAAGGTCTGAAGTTTCACTGTGTTACTAATTAGCAATATATTTAATTATTAACTAGCAATGGGTACATTAGTCTCTTGAAAAAATGTATTTACATCTTTGATTTGGCACTACCTGATGTCTCCAATCTTTGCCATTAATTATCCAAGTACATTCATAAGAACAGTTTTCCATTGTTGTCATTCAATCGTATTTGAAAGTTGTAGAAGACAATGTTCCTTTGCCCTTTCCCTCTTCCCTCACTCCCAAGTTGCTGCAGCCTTCTGGGGAGAGGTGTCAGGAAGAACAGTCCCCCTCCCAGCTCCCCCAGCATTCTCTCCATTAAAGCTGCCTGCCGCTCTAAGACCCCCCTGGGCTTGAGACAGAAGAAGAGGCAGCGCCACAAAGGCGAAGGTTTGATGGAGGGAGGGAATGGAGCTCCTTGTGATAGACAAGGGCCTGGGAATGCTGTCTTTTTAGTAAACTGAGTGGAAAAACCTCCCAGTTGCACAGTAGGATCTTGTGAAGACTCCTCAGAGAAGATAATGTTGTCGTGAGCCTGGCTTAAAACTTCCTGCATTCTTCTAGAGATACCTGCACCCTCTGCTTCCCTATGGAGGAAGTGGATGAAACATTTTACAAACATCTGGAAGTAGCCTTGTGATCCCCAGCACTTGTTCTTGTAGGGGATTTCAACCATCCTGATATTTGTTGGCAAAGTAACACGGCCAGGCACACAAAGTCCAGGTGGTTCTTGCAATATGTTCATGATAACATTCTGACACAAGTGGTAGAGAAGCTGATGTGGAGGGGCGTACTACTTGACCTTGTTTTTACTAATGAGGAAGGGCTGGTAGGGCATGTGAAGGCTGGGGGTTGCTTGGGATGCAGCAATCGTGAGGTGGTGAAGATCAAGATCTTGTGTGGAAGAATTAAAGCAATAAAGCGCAGGAATGCCTATGCTCTGTACCATGGCTTTATTTAGCACCCTTCTCTCCATGGTACATGTTTATGCCAGTTATATCCAAGACCCCACTCATCTAAACAGTATTCATGGGTAGCATTATTTAGCATTTTCGTTGGAAGGAAAGGAGATGCTTTTGGAAGGCATCCTTCATATCATGTAAGACTTAGAAAAGCCTAAAAGAACATAAAATGTGATTTTCCTTCACGCTAGAATATTGGTAACAAAAGAGTAAATGTGTAAAAGCTAACATAATAAAGTAAATATTGCTGAGAAAATTAATGAGAACAATTTTGCATGTCAAACTAATGGAATAAAATTTTACCTAAAAAGCTGCATGTTCTGCATTTCCAGATTTCAACCACAATGCATGTTTCACCATAGTCACAATTAAGTACTTATACTTAATAGTTAAAACTAAACTTTATAAAATAAAACAAAATGACTAAAGAGACTGTCCTTGGAAACTTGGATCCGGAACAGTAGTATCAAGTAACTTTTCATTTTCAGTCCTGTTTGTCTAAAATATTCTAAGGGAAGCAGTTAATATTTGTCAAATAAATCTTGGACTTACTTTTGATGGGAAAACTCTCATTGATATGACAAGGCAGAGAATTAGATGCATTAGGAAGGAAAATGAGTATTTTTTCTGACTGAAAAAGAATTGCCACTGGGAAAGTTACTGCCCACAGTAATTATGTACTTTTGTTATATTACACTGTTTAGTAAAACTTGAAACTGGCACCCACTACTTTCAAAAAGAATGGATTTGAGAAGATGAATTAGATCCCAGAGAAATAAGCTAGGTGAACTTGTCCTGACTGTGGGTGGTGCAGTAATTAAATTTCAGGGAAAGTACACCCTCTGACAGTTCATTAGACAAAACAGTATGTGGAAAATGTCCTGTCACGTCTAATTGCTACAGCTGCTTGTATTTCTCTGTTATATTTGTACATGAGCTATTCACATACGAGGAGGAAAAAATAATCTACGGAAAGATGTACTTCCTATATTACACATATCCTTCTATTTGATTGATGCCTCCAGTATTTAACTAAAAGCTGTAACTTAAATAAGAGGCATAACAAATGTAACGGTAGAAATTCTATATATAGTGATAGTGTTAGATTTATTGAATTGAGTTTACAACTTCACTTAGAAGTGTAATGCTGCCTGAATGGGATTATATTGTATTGTCTATCAAGATTGTTTTTACATATACATTACTGAGCAGTTCCAGATGTAGAATCTGAACTAGAGCTACTGGTGCTGGAAACTTCTTGTTTTGTCTTAAAGAGAAACTAGAGAAACACAGAGAAACTAGCTTCAGTACATGGGTGAATGATCTTAGGGTATAGCAATATAGCAGGAGAAACGTACTACACTGATTTTCTGTTCTTTCATTCACATTTTCTGTCATACAGAATGTTAATATGAAATTTGCTGTTTTTTTTTTTCCCCCATGATAACATGAGAGAAACCAGGTAGCTCTCAGCTGGCATCTTTTCACCATGAGTTGATTTTAGATCAGAAACTTTCACAGCATCACATTGTGTCATAGCTGCATACTTCCTTGCAAATTTCTAACACCATCAAGATTTCAACAAGAGCAACTGGATTTACTCAAAACTAACAGAAATCATAGTCTATTTTCTGTAAAACTGATTTCTGCTTTTCAATAGGCTGTATGTGGTTTGTTCTAACCATGGCCCTGCAAAACATTTGTGCATGTAATTAACATTATGTGTTTTAGTAGATACCTATCTTTCGAGGGAAACACATATTAATTAGATGATTATTGAGTGCTCATTGCACAAATATTCATCAGTACTTAAGGGCTACTAGGAAATCCAAACAGGATCTATGTACCTTAGTCCAGTCTAGCTGTGCCAGGTCAGTTTGGTGGATGAGATGACTCCTAAGTATCTTTGGTATTATATAGTGAATCATAAGGAAATTGTAGAATCATAGAATTATTTGAGTGGGAAGGGACACTTAAGATCATCCAGTTCTGGCCCCCCTGCTATAGGCAGGTATACCTCAACTAGACCAGGTTGCTCAAAGCCCCATCCAGCCTGGTCTTGATCATCTCCAGGAGGGCACATCCACACCCTTTCTAGGCAACCTGTTCCATTGTCTCATCACCCTCACAGTAAATAATTTCTTCTCAATATCTAGTTTAAATCTACCCTCTTCCAGTTTAAAGCCACTTCTCCTCATCCTGCCACTATATGTCCTTATAAAAAGTCCCCCCAGGTTTCCTTTAGGCACCCTTCTGGTACTGAAAGGCTGCTGTGAAGTCCCCCTGGAGCCTTCCCTTATCCAGGCTGAAGAGCCTCAGGCTATCTCAGCCTGTCCTCATAGAGGAGCTGCTTCAGCCCTCTAACCATCTTCATGACCCTACTTTGGACCTGCTCCAACAACTTGATGTCCTTCTTGTGTTGGGGGTCTCAGAACTGGATGCAGTACTCCAGGTGAGGTCTCACAAGAGCAGTTGGTCAGAATCATCTCCCTTAACCTGCTGGTCATGCTTCTCTTGATGGAACCGAGGATATGATTGGCCTTCCGGGCTGCAAGTGCACATTGCCAGCTCGTGTTGAGTTTTAAATCAACTGACACTCCCAAATCCTTCTCCTCAGGGCTGCTCTCAGGCCATTCTCTGTCCAAACTGTATTTGTGCTTGAGATTACCCGGGCCCAGATGCAGGACCTTGCACTCGGCCTTGCTGAACATCATGATGTTGGCATGGGCCCAACTCTTAAGCCTATTCAGGTCCCTCTAGCAGGTCAGCTGCACCACTCAGCTTGGTGTCATCTGCAAACTTGCACTTGATCCCACCGTTCATATCACCTAAAAAATGTGTTAAACAGTACTGGTTCCGGCACTGATCCCTGAGAAATGCACTTGTCACTGGTCTCCATATGGACATTGAGCTGTTGACAGAAACTAAGTGCGACCATCCACAGAATAGCACATGGGAGTGCAATTTTAGTCATTTTTAATTCTACTGAGTTTATTTTTAAACATTTTCTGTATCCTATCAGTATCTTCTAGAAACTAAAATACATTTTTTAGGTTATTGATTCTTCATGAAAATCGATAGATTGTTTTAGTCCCTGCCATAAGGCTTAGATGAAGGTTTGCAACTTGCAAATTGCAATTGTGAGTTTAAACTTCTCAACAAGATGGCAATTTAAACTTTCAGCTTGTTCCTAATCTTTCTGCAGACCGCTGAGGCTATATTTATGTTTGAGTCAAGTGAAGTTTTTGAACATATCAGCAGGAGAAATTAAACAGCCCTGTATCAAAGGTGTGTGAAGATGAATTCTGAATGAGCTTCAGGTTTAGAGTGAGAACAAGATTATTGTGTTACTGCTGTCACTCAATTTCTCATAACAGTCTCAAAGTCTCTGACCAAGATAATTTACTCCACAACTCGAAGTTACTTTTAACACTGACGGAAATTAACATATTTATTCTTTCTGGTTTTCCATAGAAGTATCGATAATTTTTTATGTTCTTCTTTGTTTTAGTTTCAGCTGATATGGAGTTGTTTTCCTCAGAATATCTGGTATGATGTTATGTTTTGGTTCTAGAAGAAAAACAATGTTGATAACACACCACTGTTTATATTTGCTGCTATGCAGTGCTGTACACACTCTCAGTAAAGGGCCCAAGGAGCAGGGATGGAACAGAATCAGTATAGCTGACTTAAACTGGACAAAGGGATATTCTATACCAGATGAGATCATGTGGAAGGAGTTTTGAAGGGGATGAGAATTCATCTCTCTCTCTTCTATTGCTTAGGGCACTAGCTGGGCATTGGTCAGGGGTTGAATGATTGCTCATGCATTACTTGTTATATACATTCATATATATATATTTGTCATAATTATTAGCCTTTCCTTTTCTCTATCTTTGTAAATAGTTTTATCTCAACTCACGAGTTCTACTTTGATTTTTATTCTTCCCATTTCGATTCTCTTCCCTATCTCACAGAGAAGGATGAGAGTGAGCAAACAACCTTGTGGTGCTCAGTCACCTGCCAGGTTAAACCACAGCACTCTTAGTGGTAAAATTTAATTTGATATGGTTTGTCATTAATTATTTTTCTTTTCTTTTCTCAGGACTGCAAATAATACCTGATTGATGGTCTGCAAGATTTAAATCCTCTTTTCATCTAAGTACTGGGAACCTACAGTCTAATTTATATTTTAAGGAACCAACAGCCTAATTTATATTTTAAGGATACCGCTACTTTTAATTTCTTTAAAAAATAGGAAATAAGCATTCTTAGTAAAAAAAAGTGATTGTTGAAATAAAAAGGATATCTTCTTATAACAAAACAAATAAATAGAAGATTCTAAACTGGATTTACACAGACTGCTTCTGGCACCATCTTTTGAACTCATGAGTCTAAACATAGAAGTGTGATTGGCATGGTGCATACGTGTGGATCCCGTTTATATCGACTGGAGCTTCATTCACTTATCAGCTTTCTAGACAAAAGCTCTGCCATATTATAGCTGTAATATATTCATTTTCATACAGACTTTGTTAACTGTCATGCTAAGGTAATATGGTAATAAAATAGATATGTATATGTTGCCAAGTCTTACATACTTCTTTATCTTCTGATGTTTCCTTTATTTAAGAAAACAGAAATTAACTTCAGGAAAATCTCTCAAGGTACCAATTTCTTTTCTAGAGTTGGAATGGAGGAAATAGGAAATGGGTGGAATGCTTATCTTGGGTATTTTATCTAATTTCTAATTTTTTTTTCTTCTGTCAAAACATAATAAATAATTATTATTTTATTATTTTTATTATTATATATTTTGACCTGGTTACGGAATTCCATATTCTATAATAATACAATCAATAAAACACAAAAAGATTGTATCCAACTATTACTATATAAAACAATCTTAGTGGAATTCTATTCAGAAAATGGCTTATTTATAATTTTTACAGCAGTACAATTCTCTTTATTATATACTATATTTTACTTAATATTCACTGCAGATGAGACATTGTACCACGCAGCACTTCTGAAATAAGCTTTCCTATTTTAAAACTTCTTTTTTTATTGGAAAGCTTTTTTGGCAGTTCTTCACTGTCTCTGTGTTTTTCTAGCAAAATCTGCTGAGTCTTCCTCTTTTTAATTCTCATTTTCTATTCCGTGTTGTTTAATGACAATAGTGACTTGTGGAGCAGAATTTTGATGTTTGACTGATTTCAGAATACCTTGAACATTCTTTTGAAACTTTCACTATGTGTAAAAACTTGAAAGGGTTTTTCTTATCATAATCATATTTTATTAAGAAAAAAAAGTGAAAAACAATAAAATTTTCTGGTGCTATTCATGGGGCTGTTTTCAAAAGCAGCTAAAGATTTGCAGTAAGAAGGCAACTATACAAGTGGGGCATTCAGAGATTTTTCAAAAAGTCAATGACAAGTTGAGCACTTGCAGTTACAGGTCAGTTGTGAAAATTAAGTCTTACAATTAAGTAATTTGTTAAGTCACTTTGTGAACACTTCCTGTGACCAGTATGACTGATTTCACTTCTGTGTAAGAGCCAAGAGTTTAACAAAAGCCACATTCTCTCACAGGATTCAAAATGAAAACTGGAAGGACTCCTGTATCAGGTGAATAGAACCAAAATTTGCTTTCCAATGGATCTTTTATGTTCGGCTTTGAATGTTATTGGTTAGAGTGGTCTCCTTTCTTAAATTTAGTGTTTTCTTATCCCAGAACTTGTGAAGCAGTATTTTGTTTGCCTTGCTTCACTGGATTTCTGAAATAGGCAACACTTAGCAAGCCATGTCCAGCACAACATGTTGAATACCATAATGAAGGCAAGTTCCTAGACTTTACTTCGCTATCACGTGGCATTATGGCGGACAGGCAGGTTCTTTATGAATCTTTGGCATAATGAGGATTGGCCACAGAGTTGTGAATAATAGAAAGTTATTGTTACATAAAAATGAAATTAACATAATTATTGACAATTCCTAGCACTTATAAACATGAAGGAAATCAACTTTTTACAAAGGTTGATAGTGATAATACAAGGAAAATTATTTCAAACTAAAGAAAAGAAGATTTAAAGTAGATGTCAGGGGAAGTTTTTTTACTATGAAAGTGATCAGGTGCTGGAACAGGTTGCCCAGAGAGGTTGTGGACGCTCTGTCCTGGAGATGTTTAAGACCAGGTTATAGAACATCATAGATTCTGTCTATCTTTATAATTTACAACACTTCTGAAAGCTTTCTCTAAATTATTCTTAAAAGTAAATGAGGACGGGGTCCTGGGCAATCTGATCTAGTACTTCATCTAGCAGTTGGCAGCCCTGCCTGTGGCAGAGTGATTGGAACTCAATGATCCTTGAAGTCCTTTCCAACCCAAGCCATTGTATGGTTTTATGATTCTGTGATTCACTTAGCATAGCATATATTTTTGCAGAATTTCTAGTATTCTTAGTTTCACAGGTTTTTGGTCACCTGTGTGGGATTTCTCAAGACTGGGTCAAATTCTTATCAAGCAGTATACAATGCATTAACAACCTAGACTCAGACTTTACATGAAAGATTATGAGTCACTCATTCTGCTCTCAGAGGACGATGTCAGCGAAAGTGTCCAGTAGAAATGCTACTCAGATGCATTTCTAGTCTGAATTCTTCTTAGGATTGGAACAGTCTGATTTTAAACCATCAGATATGTATAGGAAGGTATAGATTTGAAGGATGGACTGTTTGATGTTTTAGGAATTGGCTGCCTGGACGCAGCCAAAGGGTTGTGATCAACAACCCTTGTGCTCTTCAACATCTTCATCAATGACATAGACAATGGCATCGAGTGCACCCTCAGCAAGTTTGCAGATGACACCAAGCTGAGCAGTGCAGTCAATACACTGGAAAGAAGGGAAGCCTTCCAGCCTGTCCAGAGGGACCTGGACAGGCTGCAGAAATGGGCTCATGAAAACCTAAAAAGGTTCAATAAAATCAAGTGCAGGGTGCTGGATTAAAGGTCTGGAGGTCTAATGGCCAAATTGGCACGTCCCCCAACTTTTTCATTCGGGTTGGAAAAAAAAAGTTAATTTGTGCTTCAAGCAGAAGAAGCAGAAGTAGAGAAAAAAAAATTATATTTGACAATAAATGTATTTGACTTTTTTTTTTTTTTTTTCAAAAGACTATATTCTATTTGTATATATATTTGCATTTTGCTCTGATCAGGTCTTGCAGTTTCAAAATCACTGGTTGGATATACTGTTCCATATGATTTTCCATATAGTCAAGTACTTATCAAGTGAGGTATACTCTAATCTTACAAACATATGTCAACCAAAAACATGAACAGCGTGTCAGAAACATGAAATTTGTTTAGGTTATATTTTTTAAAAAAACAAGAGCCTGAGATTTTTTTTTCTAAAATCCACATCAACGAAGAAGTAAAAAAGCCTAAACTGGTACTGATTTTCATTATGCAATTTAACATTCTGGTCTAAGGCTACAAGTGTTTTTTTTAATTATTCTGTTGATGATTCTTTTTTGCAACCACATACAATATCATGTAGGCTTCCGATTCTATAACTAAAATTTAAAAAATTGATTTTTTAATGGTTTATCAAGCTCACTGTTCTCCTGTTGCCTCCATGTTGGCATATATTAGAATGAAAATTACATCCGTAAAGAGAGAACTGCTAGTACAAGTAGGAGTGTCAAGAAATGATAAAGAGTTTGAGGAAAGGCTGCTGGAGAAGAGGGAGCTACAATGGAAAAAGAGTACTTCTAGACTGTCTCCGCTCACTCTTTTTTTTCTCATTCTGTTTGGCAGTGTTAACCAGCAATATTGGGGAAAAGTGTCTTGAACAATAAACCAATTACTTGCTAAAAGGAAGAAGGAGAAAGCAGAAAGGAACTGGAGCTGTGACACACACTGTTATGCATGTGCACTTACTCTGCCTTTGCAAATGTTCAAATCCTAAATTAGAATTTTGAATTGATGGTTCTGAACAGATAAAATAATTCCTGGACAGGAATCAAGATACAGTATGCAATAGAAAAAGCATGGAAGTCATTAAATATGGTGAAGAGTTGGAAGAAATCTCTTGGTTATGAATGCTCTATATGAACACAACGAAAACCAAAATTAATTTAATTGACCACAGAAACAAAAAAAAACAAAACAAACACTTCCCAGCTGCAAGATTCTTTGATTATTTTTAGCACAGTACAATAATACGCTATCATAATAACAATCTAACAGTATCCTTGAACTTAATAGACTTCCTAATAGCTCTTCTAATTATTCACAGGAAAGCAATATCCCTGCAAATT
This sequence comes from Tympanuchus pallidicinctus, assembly GCF_026119805.1. Lineage (NCBI taxonomy): Eukaryota > Metazoa > Chordata > Aves > Galliformes > Phasianidae > Tympanuchus > Tympanuchus pallidicinctus. The sequence goes on along the minus strand of NW_026294780.1, from coordinate 2,999,149 downwards.
GGGTTGACTTAGATTTGGAGAAACGGTAGAAGATGCTTCTGCTGATGTCCAAATGATATATATATTTCCTTTACCCAAAACACTAGGATTTATTGTTTCCCAGTACTATAGCAGTGCCAATAACTCTTTTGTAAATGCCTTGTCTACTGCTATGCAAGAAGACATTATAGACAGAAGACAGAATTAGACAGAATTAAATATGCTGGATCTGGCTCAGATCTTCTAAATAGTCCACCCAATCCTAATCAGTGTCCAGTTACATCCTTAACCACGTCTAGTATTTAGTCTCTAGATAATCTTAAATGATTTAACACTGTGAAGAAAATATTTTATTTCCTTTTCATAACTTGATTGGATAACCAAACTCTTATCCTTGAGTGATAAAAAAGGACCTTCAACAGTTTCTGTCCAATTCATCATTTTTTTCATTCACTGCATTTTTAAGAACTCTTATTATCAGCCTTTAGTTCTTATTAGCCCACAGCCTAAATGGTTCAAACAGCAGAATACTGATGCTGAACAGCACTGCATCTCTGAAATGAAAGAATGGAAAACCACATTTCCTGTGCTGACCCAGTAGGAGAAGTTCAGCAGTCAACAGTGTGTATACTGTAATAACATGCTTCAATAAACAAATCCAGTTTTCACAGCTCACCCATTTCCTTGATTCTTCAACTGACCAAGGAGAACCTTGCTTCTCTTCTGTTTGCTCAAACTGATTTTACTCTTATATAACCAAGCATACAGTAAAACCATGAGTTGTTTGTCTTTCCATTAGGAATGATCTAGCCTCCCTGTCCTCCTTCACCTATCACCCTGTCTGTCAGTGATGCAGCACACAAAAGCAACACCACCATATCATGTTAAAGGTCCCCCTACCTTAGTTCTTGATGATACTTGAGATCATATGCCCAAGAAAGAGTGAAGTAGAATGATACCTTAGGATTCTTACAGGCTACAGCAATATGAAATTCAAGATGGTCTTCCATGACAGACATGATGTCTTTCTGTTTAATTGCTTTGGTAGAAATTTCTTTCTTATTTCCTTCTAATCTCTTTTTGATGCAATATAGGTTAAATATGCATAAAATTATGGGGTGGCAAGCTTCAGGGCCTAATGATGTGAAAAAATAATTCATTCTCTTTATTTTGGATTAGTTTCATTTAATACCCTCCTGTATTTGAGAGAACAAGGAACAATTAGTTTTCCAGGCTAAGCCTAGTTCCCTTTACCTCTCCTAAGGAGATTTTAATATTCAGCCCCCTAAACAGATTAATGGACTTTCACTGGACTCTAGTTTATCAGTGTTTCTTGTGCATCCAGAGGCTCTAAACACATCAAGTAGTTCACTTTCATTCCCATAACTGCTGAATAGAATGGGATATGCCACGATGTTGGGCCTGTGCAAAATTTTGCAGCCTTCAGGAATTCAGAGGTTAAAGGAAGATATATGTTGGCTGCTAAGTTTATACTGCCTAAAGAAAGAAGGCAAAGAATGAACTGCTAATCCAAAAGTTAAATGTCATAATTAATTTTAAATCACAGTTCTTTGAATTACATCATTCTAGAGCAGACTGGCTTAATCCACACCATTCAGCCTCTGGCACAGCTTATTTGATAGCTTTGTGGCTTTAAAGCACGATGACTGTTTCATGTGATTCTTCATTTGAAAACAACCCAAACCATTTAAATACTTCTCAGTCTTTGGAATGAGTTGAACTTCTATACTTGTAATCTGTATTTTGGACAATAATTTTCAGAAATTAAAAAGCATGTTTAATCTATCGTTCTTTTTCTGGTACAATTCAGTTCCAGCATACGCAATCATATCTAAATAATCAAACACTAAAATCAGTGAGAACATACACTCATGTAGTCCTATTTTTTTGTGGATTCTCAAGCAATTACTTGTGTACTTTTAAGCTATTCTTTTTCCCCTCTTTACTTTTAGAAAAAAAATAAAAAGGTAAAATGAAAGCTCAAGCTTTTTTTGCTTCATGGTGAGCAAACTACCACTCCTTGTTCCTACAAGCTGGTAAAACTTGTTTGGGATTTTGATTTTAATGTTGACAATGTGGCTTCTGTTCTATGCACTTTTATTTTGTTGAATCTGTATTCTAATTTTGTAACATTTGGTACCGAATACAACACAGTTACAAGAGTTCAAGTTTACAATAACATGATTGCTTGGGAGAGTAGCATTCTGTGAGTAGATTTTCTTTTCAGTGGCTTCACAGAGACTATTAATTCAAATTCAAGGCCTATAGCACAGGTTTTCAAGTATCTTAATTCACTTCAAAGCTAGTTTGAAATATTTACTCAGATTGTGTGTATATCATATATATTCATATATATTTTTTAGATTAAAGGTACTTTGTATTTTCAACATATCCATATTTCTAGTGACACTTCTCTGAACATTTACCCAGAAGATGAAAATTTTCATGAGGCTGGAACAACTCCTCTAACATACTGAAACTTTGTGTAGTAGAACCAATGCATTCCTACACACATGCATAAACATGCACACACCACACACACTTCCACTCACACACAAAAATAAACAGGCAGCAACAACAACAACAACCAGCTCTTGTGATTTTGTGAAATGAAATGAAACATATAAGGAACATCTTTATCTTTGTTACGTCCAGTGTGCACTTTCTCTGCTGTAAACTGGTGTCACGAATACAAAATACTAAATGAAAGCAAGATGAGAAAAGGAGGACAAAGAAGAAACTAAAAGGCAGATGTCAATTTTTTTAAGGAAGAAGTTTAGGTTATATGTTGATAATTATTTTACATAAGATCAGATATCATCTTGTGCAGAAAGTCACAAAATTCCTTTAGTAAGTTTTTGATTTTTCCATGCTTTAGTGCATATCTAAAATATTATCTGATTGTGAGTGTTCAAAAAAGCAAAATAGGGTTCTCCATGTAACAAAGTTTCTCTTTTTTTCTCTGGCATAACATAGGAATTTTAGAATATTTAATATTTTAATGTTGAGATTGTTTTACAAAATAAATAATTCTGTGATTTATTTATTGTTCTGATGGTAAATCTCTACACATCCTCATAGCTGTTCCTTTAATGTTGTTTTTAGTGTTGGTTCAAAGTTTGAGAAAACAAAATTTGGATTTCTAAAACCAAAGCTGTACTTTATCCCTGATCCATTTCAATTCATTTCTTTCTATTGAAACAGGCAGAGAAGGCTCAGAATTAGCTGATGATTAAACAGCAATGAATTCAGAACATAAAATTTAATGACTTGGAATCCCAAGCCTATTAAAGAGTACTTGTTTCCTATAAAACCTCTCAGATTACAATCGCAAATACGTATGTTTTCAGGAAATATCACCAATGTCAGAAAGATACACTTGCAGGTGTTTAAAAAATCTGTGATCATCTAGTCTATTCATGAATTTATTCATGGTCAAAGTCTTGTGATGAGTCCAGGAGTTCATTAGATTTTAGTAAAACTAACTTATTGGAGCAAATAAAAAACCACCCTAAAACATTTCCTAGAGGTTAGTCTTGAAATAAACTAGATCAACTTTATACTTCATATAAGTAAAAAAGTCTTTTAAGAGAACTGGCAGGTTACTGAAAAGATTGATTTATTGAAGTACAGAATGGGGTATTGGTGTTAGAATGTAACTCTGAAAGCAGTCTAGATAAATTTGAACATTAAAAAAGGAGAATAAAAAAAAAAAGAAAGAGAGTGGGAAGGAAAAGTGAAAGGGAAAAGGAAAGATGTCTGGAAAATTATACTGAGACTACACATAAGTTTATGAACTAAGTTTTTACCTACTTTTTGTTCTAATAAAAAACTACTCAGAAAGTCATGCAAGTTAAAATTGAAAGAACAAGAACATGTTTCTGACTTTGTTCACCGAATTGTTCACACATTACTTTATTCCTATTCAGTCCTTCCCAGGTATTTATCTTTTCCTTCATGGATAACACTGTTGCCCATGAGAGGTTAGACAGTGTTAGCTAGAGAGGAGTTCCAGGCTAATAGCAATTTATTTATGCCAGTACATTAACAGACACAGCACTGTTTTCAATGAGATCATTATTATTTTATTTATGGACATTTCATTTCTAAATCTTCAGAGCCTAACAGGCTTTCAAGAGAAGAGCAAAGATACTCACTTTAGCTGGCTAAATGATAGCAAGAGAACAAGAGCAAAAGACATTCAGCCTGGAGGCACCAAACATTCAGAACTTTACTTGTTTAAGATAGGTGAGCAAAACATGTTGATCTATCAGGTCATCAGAGGGAGAATTATATAGCCAACAAGAAGAGAAATGCACCACTGAATAAGTTTCTGAAAGTTTCAGCTTTTATTGAATATTTGCCAGATAACAGAGCGTAAGTAATATGTCTTTCATGTGTCAAATATGTAACAGTATCCATGAACAAGGAGTGTTAAGTAAATATAGACATAAATATATATAAATATAAATATTTCATAATATATCATGGTTCTTATCTAATATTATGCTGAATATATATGTGATTTTTTTTTCATTGCCTTCCAGGAAAGCCCTGTCTCCATATTTCTTGGTATCAATCATTGCCTAAAACATAGATTAAAGACAGAAGTTCTTCTTAGTTCATCTTGAATTTCCACCTTACTCATCAGGTTACAATCTATAAAGAGTTTTCTGCAGTTGGCAGTTATCACTTTAAGCTCTTCCTCAATAAAATTTTCCAAAAGAACCAAAATATTCAAAAAGTGCTATGGCAATAAGACATGCTAGAAACTAAAATGAGCGAGCCAAGAATGCATCTTGGTTCTTATCCATTGGGAATTGTTTGAACTGAGAATTATGCCACAAAATGTGCTCCCCAGATTTAAGTACTAAGTGCATTCTTCATCAGTTTGTATTTTTGTACTTCTTACTTCCACAAAAAGAACACTGGAGCATATGCTGGCCTTAAATCCAATGTAATTGCAGCACCTTATCACAGAAAAGGAAAAACTCACCCTAATGTTAGTACAAACCTATAGATTTGTGTCTGTGACAAAGTGAGAGAAAAAAAACCTTCAGAATAGGAGACCCTGAGTCCTGCACACAGTATTTCACTGTTCAGCACTGGCGTCGCCTACATTCCACAGTTCGGTGATTTTCACAACACAGATCAGACAACTCTAGATTGTTAGGAGATTGCTTTCTTCCATCCATATGATGAATAGTTTAGCTCTTATGACTGGATAATTTAACATGGCATCTTCTAATAAATCCTCTATCTGGAACAAGAACAGATACCAAAAATCTCCACAAGAGACTTCTTGCCATGGAAATTAAGTAGAGAGATTTGAAAGTTAGAAAATCTGTCTCATACAAGATACATAGGCCAAAGACAAAAGAGAGTGCACATGACAAAACTTTGTTATTTGTCAGAGAAGTTTTAATGGAAAGATTAACTGGTCACTGAGCTGCATTTTGTCAGAATAAGTCTAAAAGAAATAATAATCTCCAACAAAATTCACTGTGTTGTATAATTACATGTCTAAACCTGAACAAAATGAATGCTTTTTTAATTCAACATAAAGCAGCCATGCTGTTGAAACAGCTTTTACAACTTTTTTTTTTTTTTTTCACACAAGCAAAGCAGGTAAAGTTCACAGATAAAAAGTCTTTAGATGTAAAATACACATCTGTTCTCAAATTATCACAATGCAGTGTATTTCATTGCCTGTTTTATATACCATTGTTCCAGAAATAAAAACTGTCAGCTTCACATTGAACTAAAATTTACATTACTTAAGGACTAAGATACTTAACTGTCTTCCAAAACAAACATGCTGAATCCTTTACTTCAAGATTAAGAGCAACTGCAACTTTAACAACAAAATATTGTCTGAACACCATAAACTGAAACTCTTCCTTCCTTCCAGTTTTTGCTTTAAGTTAGAGATTCTCTAAAACAGGTTTTCTTTTGACCACATTTCAAATCCCTCTGCTCTATTTTTGAGATATTTCCGAAGACTTAATCCTGATCATTCTAAGTTCATGCTAGTGAGTTACAGAACAATGTAGGCAATATTATTTGTGACAGTATATAGTTTTACAGAGTTTTATAAATTAAACATCTAGTAACTAAATAAAGAATCCAGTTCTGGACAGACTGGCAAGCTGGGCAGGGAGGAACCTTGATGGGATTTAACAAGAGCAAGTGTAGAGTCTTGTACCTGGAGAAATAACCACAAGTATCAGTACAGGTTCGGACGTGACCTGCTGGAGAGGAGCTCTGCAGAAAAGGACCTGTGGGTCCTGGTGGACAACAGGTTGGCCATGAGCCAGAAGTGTGCCCTTGTGGCCAAGAAGGGCAATGGGATCCTGGGGTGCATGAAATAGAACGTGGCCAGCAGGATGAGGGAGGTGATTCTCCTCCATTGTTCTGCCCTGGCAAGGCCATATACAGAGTATTGTGTCCAGTTCTGGGCTCCCTAGATAAAAACAAAACAAACAGGGATCTCCTAGGAGGAATGCAGTGGAGGTCCACAAAGACGATAAAGGGCCTGGAGCATCTTTTCTATGAGGAAAGTCTAAGTAACCTGAGTCTATTCAGCCTAAAGAAAGGAAGAATAGGGGGATCTGATTAATGTTTATAAATATCTAAATGGAAATGGGAGGCAAATTCATGAGGACAGGCTCCTTTGAGTGGTGCATAGCAATAGGAGAAGGAGTAATGGTCTAAAACTTGAACATAGAAAGTTCCATACAAACATGCAGAAGAACTTTACCTTAAGGTGTTGGAGCACTGGAATAGGTTGCCTAGGGAGGTTGTGGAGTCTCCTCTATGGAGATGTTCAAGATCTGTCCAGACACCTACTTATGTGACTATTGTAGGGAAGCTGCTTTAGCAGGGAGTTGGACACGTTGATATCTAGAGGTCCCTTCCAACCCCTGCAATTCTCTGATTCTGTCATTCTGTGATTCTCTGATATGTGTTTACTATACATTTTCATGGTTGTTAATATTTTCACTACTGTTTCAAAACCCAAATACAAATAATTATGAACAGTTTTTGAAAAATAAATAAAATTTTATGGTTAAAAAAGATCAAAATCTTAAAGTATATATTTTTAAAATAATTCTAGTTCTACTACCAAATTAAAATTGCTCTCATGCATAGCATGTTGTGCTCCTGTACTCCTCATTTTGCAAATGTCCAAACAGCTTTGAATAATTTTTTTTTTGGGTCATACTTCTCTTATTTAAATTAAGAAAATCAGAAAGTCCAACTTTTTTTTTTATAAACTCCTTCAGACTCACTGAATAATCATTTTCCAACCAAAAAGATTTCATCAAAAGTTAATGATTATTTCTTAATTAGATTTATGAATGACAATGAACAAATCAATATTTATGTCTCATATCACCATCCTTGCTGGACATCTCTGTATCAAGCTCTGTTTTAATGTTTTTTTAATTATTAAAAATAAAAACCATCTTTGCTTCATTACAACAATTTTTAAATGAATAATTAATACTAGAATTACATATCAGAAAGAAATTAGGTTGTGCATGTAATTAATTCCCTTTATTTCCCTTTGCTAACTGGCATTTTCACAAATTGAGTTAGGCGCCTACTTGTAAAAATATTTATCATAGAGTGGATTTAGGAAAGAGTTATAAATTAAATTCTTGCCCTTAGACTTTTGAGTTCATCTAGAAATTGACAAAGATTTATTTCATTTTTAATATAAATGGGTGTGAATAAATAAGATGTGAAATGATAGCATTTCCAAGACATGGGAGATCCTCTTACATCTCTACAGCTGTGCTTGGTTTATAGTCTTAGCTATTATATTTACAAGACCCAGCACTTGTTGATCTATCACCTTCTATCTACTCTTTCAGTAATATTTCATGATCTGAAGTTTACATTTTTCTGTATAAATGCAAGCACAGGGAGTTAAATAGGAAGTATAAATAAGTAGACTGTAGTCAGAATTATCTTTTCGCTGTGCATGAGATGAAATTTGATCCTAATAAAGTAAATGCAAACTGGCACTTTGCTTCAGTTGCTCTGTAATTTTAGCCTGGAAGTAGAATCATGAAAAATATTGTTTTCTAAATCTCTCAGGAAAATCTACTAACCTCACTATGTCATTTGCCCTAGATTCAGAGGTGACAGTTCAACCTGAAATCGTCAGTGTGCTTAACTGTATTTTATTTTTAAGCAAAAAAGTGCATGAAGGTGGAACATAATTTATTCTATGTGACCAGCTTAAGTAGCAAGTGCAGAGCTGACTTCATCAGACTCTATGAGTTAGCTGTTTATGGTTCTCATATTGTCACTAAGTGTTCTAAAGAGTTGTGCAGAGCATGGCTATTATTTTTCTCCCTGCATTATAGTTCACTCTGTACCAATGCCTTCACTGACACCAAGTCAAACAGCTCAACTCAACAAAAAATACATCCACTCACTCTGTTACCAATTTTAAGTTTGGAATCATGTAGGCTTACCTATATATTGTATGTATCATATCTTGGAAAAATGACTTGATGGGTATAGTAAATTTCCTAGTAGACATAGTTCATATGCTAAAGCCACCACTGTAAATGACATTAATAGCTCTTCTAAATGAAATTTGGAATGTTGAATAGAAAGAAAATTACTAAATTTATTGAACAGTTTACATTCTCAAGTCATCTTTGGAGGGTAGTCCTTCCAGGACTTGCTTTAGGTACATTGGAAAGGCAATCAGAAACATTACTTTTCATGTGTCCTTAGATAAATCAGGATTGAATGTCCTTGTTTGACAGTCTTGCAATATCCACAAAATATACATCTAAATGCTGCAAAGACAAGACTTATGTAGTTACTAGTAAACTAATATTACAGTTCAATATTTTTATTTTCTCTGGCATGGGTTTTAGTTTGAATATGTTCTTTCCCAAGGAAAGTACATTGACTCTTCACTCTGGAAACAAAAATTGAATTAGAACTAATAGACAAAGTAGGATAAAGTAATAAAACAAATATGAAACTAAAGTCTGAGCTTCAGCTAAAATTAGAGTTATGTGCATGTAGCAAAAAAAAAAAAAAAAAAATGTTAATAGGATTTCAGCTCTCATTCTGTGGCAATTTCCAATATCAAAGAGGTAATGAAAAGGGATTTATTTCTTTCTTTATTTTTTAAGAAAAAGAAAATCACTCTTGCCAGCCAGGGAATTTTACTTGCATTTTTTCTTCCTTTCTTGATGATAATTTTTTTCATCAAAATTAGCACTCATATGAAATCTGAAAATTTACAAAGAACAAATCTTCACAGGCAAATAAAACACCACCAATAAAAGGAAAAAAACAAACAAAAAACAAAACCAAGCCAAAAGGACCCCACATGAATTGTGGGGAGGAATTGTCATCATTTTTGCTTTGAAGCACAATATAACAAACTACTCTGATTGCATTTCAGTGAAGAATGTATTTTAGCTAATGTATTCCAAATGGGTATTTTATTTTTTAACTTTTTAAATTTTTTTTTTTTTTTTTTTTTTTCCATGAAAGCAACAGTTAGTACAATGAAAAAGTTCCCATGGAAAATTTTAAACATTTCTGACTTCAGAATTTGAAGAATGAATACATGGGCAAATATCACAATCTTTCTCTCATTTTTTTCTCTTTTGTGGGAAAAACACATCTAAATATCTGCAAAATGAAACAAAAATAAAATGTTTGTCCAAATATGTGTTTAATGAAAATAGTGAATCAGTTATTATTAATTGTTATTTTCTATGTTACCTGCATGTATTTCTAGAAAGTGATGAAATGCGTTGTAGGGAGATTAGTTGTCTGAAAACTGAATAAAGTTCAGGTTACCATTTAAATCACAACACAGACTATGGAGCAGCATTATATCTCGGAATTGATGCACACATAAAACCAAATGTGGCCTGGCTTATCCACTTAGATAAAATGCAACTGTCATTTTTAGCTGTTTTGGTCTTTTTGTTATGTCAGTAAAACAAAAAAAAAAAAGTGCTTACACAAACTTGTTGATATTTCGTTCACTGAAGAGATGATAATGAAGTATGGAATATTGTATTTTTGGTCATTTTTCCCATAATATGGGTAACTAACAAAACCAAGAAAGAAAGAAAATGTATAATTTTAGATGAAACCAGAATTTAAAAGTACATTTGTTTGTTTTTTTTCTTTTTAGTGTCTCTACTGATTTTATGCATACTATTTTCTTGTGTTCTGAGTTGGGCGCCTTTTTGTTTTGTTTTCAATAGAGAGCTTTTGCACACCAGACTGCATTCTTTCCACCCTGCTGAAGCTCCAATTTATGTTCATTAAGAAAAAAAAAAAAAAAAAAAGGAAAGAAAGAAAAAAGGAGTCAGAGAGAGAGCAGGGACAGAGCTAGACGGACACAAAGAGATGTGAAAAAATGAGGCTTTTACTTCCATAGAGAATTTAAAATAATAAAAGATATTCTATAGAGAATTTACGACATTAAAGATATTTACTTAGAAAATGAACTGTTCCTGAAAAGATCTATAAATGAAGAAGTTATATAGCAATCACACTAATTATGGAGGAGCTACCAAAAATAATCACACATGAAGGAACAAGCAATAAATAAATGCTTACAAAAATGGTCATAAGTACAATATTCCTGCTTCAGTCAAAGCAAAATGATATTTAACTTTTTCTTCACACCATGTGCAACATCCTAACATGTTAACTTGATTTTTTATTCACTAAACATGGCAAACAGACTACTGTTTGTGTTATACGTCTTTTGTTTTGAATACATATGTATGTGTGTCTATAAAACTAGAATTTACTCCTTAACACTCTCTGTTAGCCATAGAAACATTTGCTCTTGTTTGAAAAGAAAAAAAGAAAAAGAAAAAGAAAAAAGAAAAAGACAATATTTGCATCTACAAGTCTATGAGATTTAGGCAAATGTTTCAGTTTAATAAGTCATCTAACAGTAAGTGTCCATACAGAGGAGTTCTCATGAATTCTTGATCCTAAGTGGAAAACACTTATATACAGTCAGCTCATGCTTTGGCTGATAGAAAATTCAAGACTGCTGCTTAGAGTGGTATTGTTGCAAACTGCAAAGAAAAGGATCTCTTTTGGAATTGCATTTGACTCAGAATAAACCTAAGGTCTGGAACACAAGTTTCCTGATGAACCATTTCTGAAATTCAGAAAGGATAAGATATGAGGTCTCAGACAGCAACTATAGCTAATTTCTTTGAGTTGGCTTCCTCAACTAATGTCTAGACACATAAAAGGAGACAGCTATTGAAATGCTGAGCACTGCACTGATTAACTTTTAAATGACTTGCTGCCTAGCTTGAGATGGAGAAACAGTCTACAATGAATGGAGAGAATAATGACTAAAATCTGAATCCATGGGAGCCAGATTGTTGAGCCGGGAGTTGCTTAAAAATACCTAGTAGCAAGTGGTGAGGATCACTGACTGGCTAAAGTCCCTTTCAAAGAATGACACCAGCGTCTATAATTAAGAGTTACACATAATGGAGTTCAACATCACTAAGTGTAAGAAGCTGGGACTTGACTGACTGAGAAGTTCATCAGTCCTACAGGGAGCTTCTTCTCGACATTTGTAGAGAAGGTATTTTTACAGGTCAGTCTTCTTGAAGGGAAGTCTCTAAGGGGCTAAGGACGTCTCTGTGACTGTAAGCATAGGAAGGTCCTTGGGCAGGGAGTATCTGCAGGTCACATAAGTTATTTTGTGTAGACTCCTGGCTGTTGGACAGATGGAAATGTCTTTCAGTATGTCACAAGGTTTGACTCTGAGCTTATGTGGCTGCCTGAGACTTTGAGAAAATATAGTTGTCCCTGTCTTTGTGCTAGTTGAAGTCCTCTTTGTCACTGTCTTTGAAATGGCTGTAAATTCACAGTTCTCACGTCTCCAGTGGTCTACAGAGACTATAGATGTTAAGGTATTTTCCAGGCCTGAGAAAAGTGAGTGTTAGTGCCTGCTTAACAGTTAAGAATTTCATCTCATGTGAGTTAATGACTGACAATTGGACCTTATTATTCTCAGATGAATGATCTAGCTGTGAAAGTTGCCTCCTTTCTGCTCCAATACTTTCACAGTGAACAAAATGAACAAAATTTAAGTGGTGGGCTTGAGATAGTATCTTGAATATTGCATTAGTGTACATGTGTGTGAGTACAATCAGAGCTTGACACAAAACCACATGTAAGTATCTGCATGTACTGATATCTATGCCTGTAGTTGGGAGTGGAGAAGATGGAAATGGCACAGGCTTTTACATCAGCCTGAAAACTAGTCAGAAAAGGATTTCTAAGGATCATGTTTCTTGAGATTTATGACTGATCATTATATCTAGTGTCTTCACTGGTATTAATGTTTGCTTGACAGAGCTTTATGAAGTCTACTTTAACATTTCAAAAATATTAGGCATTTCAAAAAAATGCAAAAGTTCAGTGAAAGACTATGATGGTTCTAAATTTATTATCTCAAAAATTTTGGTGTCTGGACTCAGGATAATGGAAGAAATAAGGATCTTAATGAAAAGATTTACAAACAAAATAATAACAAACTTCAATGATTCTTAACTGAAAAAAACAAACAACAACAAAATGAAAACTGTCTTTTATTTAATAGATTAATTTTCATATCATCCTTGTAGCATGACAAAAATTATCTACATTCTACTCATTGAGAATGTATATAGCCCACATTTTCCAAAATGATCCTTTATTTGTATTCTTCATTTTTTTTGAGATCTAAAATTCTTCTTTTCATGATTAGTTTTAAGTGAGCTGATTTTCCAAAACTGTTAAAGTCTTGAGAAATTTTAGACTCTCCTGCTGGGTATCCAATATGTTTTGAAAATAATATTAATAAATACTTGATACTTTGATTTAATATGTCTTTCAGGTCCATAGTTAAAGATTTAGCATTGAAAAAAGATTAGAACTCAATAAGATGTAAGTATCAAGTCAGCTGCTGTAAAGTGACCATATGTCCTCACTCTTCTGTAACACGACATGATGACAGTGAAAAAGATTAAACTTTTGGAGTGAAAAAAAAAATCCTAAAATTTTCTAATTTGAAACGAAATGAGTCAGTGACACATCAGAAGGCTGTGTAGACTGAAGTCATAAAGCAGGGTCTGTAAACTAATTGATGTTACAGCTAGGTTGCAAATGTGCAAGTGTCACACCACTTATGTCAATGAAGAAAAAAACAGTGACTATTACAGGACAACAAAATTAATGAGAGAAAAAAAAAAAAAACAAACTTAATAATCCAGATACCTTCAGCCTTCACATCCTAATTATTATAGTCAGGGCCTGAACTGATGATTGAGCACCTGGTGATGCAGGTGGCTAGCCCAGGAAGAACAGGTGCAAGCAATCCACCTGTGCTTCCCACATGACTGGAATAGAAAACAACTTCCTGGATGAAGATTACTTCTTGAGAAGGTGTGTAGTCAGAAACTCCTATCATCAACTGGGTGAGTTGTTTTTCCTATGTGTGGTTACTGGCATTCTTAATGATTCTTTGTCTGGTGTTGCAAAGAATGTGTGAAAAGTAATTTCACTATTTCAAAGGACTGATGCTTGTATATCCTGTGTTTTCTCATCCTTTAAGTTTTGGATAATAGGCAAAGAATTATTATAATATAACTTACTGCTGAAGCCAAAACTGGTAACTCTTAATGTAGCTGGAGAATCCAGCAAGAAGTGATGATAGACACAGAGTTCTGCTCATGCTGCTCTCATGCCTTCCTAATCTGCTAATTAAATTCCCTGAATACAATATAGTACAGCTTCTATGGAAGCCTCTGACTTCTTAGTTTTCCCTCATAATAACCCACAATTTTTTAAACTCTAATAATTTAGATTTTTTCCTTATGCTGGGAAGAATGGTAGTCATAGTATGGTGTCCTTTTTTCTTTTTTTTTCTTTTTTCTTTCTTCTTTCAGACAATAAGAGTTCTAAAAGGAAATAAGGAAATGAAAAACAAGGTGAAATTCTTAACTTTTACTTCAAACGAATTAATTAAAACTATGGGAATGTGCAGTAAAATTAATATTAAATATTCATTCATACATATGGACTATTGTGTGATCAGTAGGCTGTTACTTTTCTGTAATTGTGGGCTATTCTTAAAAACGAAATAACATTTCGTTAAAAAATTTGTCCCAGTGAGAGATGAGGCTTTCTCATAATCCCAGAATGAACTCCAACCTGACTAGTTACAGAAGTTTTTCTCAGGACATGCTAAATGATATAACTAAATCAATACCAAGAATGATTGTAAAGAAAGATGATGTAGAGAGAAGGAGGTCTCATATGTGCACCTTTATTGAGAAAAGTTAAGTTCAGTCATAACTGCAGCAGCAGCAGGTTTGACCAATCCTGTAAACAGTTCAGGAATGAAGAAAGGGTTCTTCTATAGATAATCTGTTTGTAATTATTATTATTATTTTTTTTTTTCCCCAGAAAAGCTCTGTACAGTATCTTATAAGCACATCCCAAGATGACACAGCTGCTGTCTTCACAATGATTACTTCTTAGCATTGCTTCTCTTCTTTGTTTGGTTCTTATTAAAAGTGAAAGTTTTATTTCACTCTTCTTTTAAATCAAAAGCTTATCCAATGTACGCTTATAGGCACAACGAATCTGAAAATCTGGAATTCCCTAGTCTTATTTTTCATTAGCATTTAACAGTTGATTTGTGGAGGTGGACAGAGTAAACTAAGACACTGATGAATGAATTGAGAGACTTGCCTGATTCATCTTCACTCTGTGGCATGCTGTATGCATGGAACAGGCAATAGTATTAATGAAAACAAGCTTCCCACAGATTTGGGTCTGAATATGTTAGCCAAGTGAGCTCTTTGTGATACAGGTATAAACTGAAGTAGAAGAATTTCAGATGAATCATAAAGAGAAACCATTCCCCCATGAGAAAACTGAGGCAGTGGAGCAGGTCATCGCACAGAGCTGGTTGTTTTGGACAGTGGCTTGAATTGGAGACCCTTTCTGCCTGAATGTTTTTGTGGTCCTATTACTCAGTATTAATAGCACCAGTGCTTTTTCAGAGTTGACATAATTAGTAATGATTTTACGAATATTTATGAAGACATAGGAAACATCTTATTAGAAACTTTCTTCTTTTCAGTTATTCTTCTCTTTCACTGTTCTAAAGAATTAACTGGTTTTGTTCTATTAAAATGGAATACAATGTATTTTTTTTTTTTTTTTATAAAATGTTTTTGTCAGCTTTTACTGTAGATTGATGGCTGGACATTTTGAAGGAGGTTCTAAATGCTCTAGTTCTGGGAGAACTTGTCAACCAATAGAAATTTCATGAAATAAAATTAAACAACAGAGAATAGTACTGATGATAACTAGTTCAATTGGGGAAGACAGTGTCAGTCAGACAATGAAATTTGAGACATGTACACAGTTAAACTTTTCTTTAAGAGGAAAATTGTATTGTAATACGCATAGAAGATACTGGCTAACGTTTATTTACGATTTGTATAAAAGCAACACCCAAAAGTCACAATTGGTCTTTCCATACTTATTTATTCACTCATTTTCACAGTTATTTTTTTTTGTTCTTATTGTATTCAGAATGACACATGTATTATGCAGTGTAGATTATTTGCGTAGACCAAGCACAATCTTTGCCAGTGAAACTAACTCCTAGCAGAATTTATAACAGATCTTGACTGTTAGCAGTTCTTCAGTCCCTCTTGAGATTTACTAGGTCTGCTTTCCATTACGGCTTCCTCACTTTCTGTCTATTGAAGGAAGTACATTGTTCACTCCAAAAGTATTGCCTCTATTTATTTCCGTGGAAACTACAACAGGTACAGAGAGTACAATGACACTGTTAGAAAGAGCAAATTTTAACTTACAAAACGCTATTTTTCAGCATAGTCACCACCATTAATTATGCATTTTTTTTCTCGTGATGAACGAATGCCTTCATGTTGTGCTTGTAAAAATCTGCACCAGCTGAAGTGATCCACTGTCACCATAGCTACCATTGAAACACACCACTCACTATGCTCACATCTGCTGTTTGTTCCCCATAAATGTGCAGCAAGTGTTGTTGAAGGGCACTGGGCGTAATTTCTTACGTGTGGAGGAATTCAATTACGTGCTTTTACTTTATCTGTACTTCCACGTCAGATGCCATTGTGTCAGGCCTCTGATGCCGTATGTTGCACTGCAACAATATGTAATGGAATATTGGTGGAAAGGTTCAATCTCTGCTGCTGTATCACCAAACTGTGCCTCTGACATTGTGGGCAAACATAGCAAAATAGGTGGCAATTTTGGAGCAATCTTCTTATTTACCTTCTCATCTGCAGCACTTACTAAATCTTCCCTGTTCTCTCCAAGCATAAAATTTTCTGTTGTTTGTAAAATATCTTAGGCCATTATCATCCTTGTAGAACATTTTCAATGACAATTGTGCATGACATTGCTCTGTTCTAACTGTAGCCTTGTTATCACAGACTATGCACCGTGATGTTGGCTTATAGTTACCACTGGGAGCATTGCTTTTCTTGAGCACTGCAGTGGAAACTAAAATTTTATCTTATTGCTCCGCTGTCTTGAGATGCCCATAAGCTAATTTCCAGCAGAGAGGGAAGAAAAGGCAGAAAAAGAGTAAAGCCCAATTTACAGTTTTGTCATTCAGAAAATCAGTATTTTATGAGGAAAAAATAGATTTAAAAACAGACTTCATAATTTCCAGATTTATGACAATATCTGTAGGAAGCTCAGACATGGGTTCAGCCCTTAACCGAAATGGCATACTATGTTTGATGCAAGAGATGATAATACAGTGACTGGTGCACCAGAGATGACATAATAAATATTTGCTTTCATAACATCCAAGTGAGAATCAGACAGTACATTCCAGATGAGCACATTATCGCCAATTTCATTAGAATCAGCTCCTTCTGGCTTTGCTTTGGTCTCAGTCGTAGTGAGATAAACCATAATGCATTTAAATCAATTTATCCTTAATATAGACTTCCTTTTGGTGTTTATTTGGTTTGTGTTGTTTTTCACCTGAGATTAACAATAATTAACACAGCAGTTCAAGAGCATCCCTGATACTCTATAAAACAGGATAAATATCCAGTATCTGTTCTTGTAATACTGATCTAGAAGCACTTGTGCTCTATTTTCCATGGTAATTTAAATTAATAAGAACTGTTTGTATAGATTTACAAGTGTGATTCTTGTTGTTGATGAACTAGTCGAGCTTGTACTCAAAAGTTCATTGACATTTGTCAAACTAGAGAGATGGAGTTCTGCATATCAAGCCCTGCTATGTTATTTGGGTCCAAAAAAGCCTCAGCTACTGGGTCTTTAATACCATGAAATAAACAAAATGAAAACTAGATAAAAACAGTAGCAGCGTTAACACCCCTAAACAATATAAATAGTTGTGATGAGAAAATCCAGAATGACAGAAACGCATTGAGTCCATATGGCCACTGGATGTCATTGTTTACTCCACCATGTAACCTTCATCTCTGTAAATAGGATCTGCAACAGGATGTAGCTATTCTATTTGATCATCCGAATGGAATAATTATGGATATATTTTATCTTATTTTGTCTAGTCCAATGTTTTTCAGATTTTGACACTTTGACATTTTATACAGATGTCCACTACTTATTTTTAAAAACAATCAAGCAGTAATTTCTTCAAATAAATTTTAGTTATTGTGGAAAAGAGTGAATAGATCAATTACACTTCCCTTTAGTGTTCACAGATAAGAAACACTAACATGTTAATGATAGAAACTTCTATTCTCCTCATGGGCTTTATTCTGCTTTTGGAGAAGCTGACCAATAAGGTCTTTTCTCTATTACATGCTATTATTGATTTTTTATTTATTTTTTTTTTTTTAAAGAGGTGAGTTATTTTGAACAATCTGTCTAGATTTGGAGCTCAACTGGGTAATTTTTTTTTAATTTTTAAAACAAGTCATGAGTAAAATACAACATGATTAACTTTTCAGCCAGTGGTTTCTTAATGCAGTGTTAAATATGATTTTACTAAGTCTATGCTGAGATCCGCATCAGTTAAATCGGTTCCTTTCCTCTGTGTTCATCAGCTTTAATAGTAAATTATTAGATAGACTAGATCATGCCTACAAAGGATAATTCTGTCTCCACAGTCATTCGGTCTTTGTTGTTTTTTTTTTTTGTTTTGTTTTTTTTTTCTCACACAACCAACCTGACTTCTAGTATGGGAATGGATTAGTGCATCTAGATTCTTCTACCTGTTACTTGGATATATTTGAAGTATGGTTTATATTATTTTCTTAATTAAATGTTAACAGTTACCAACAATGAGTGCTTCATGAAATCTGAAAGGTACTGCATGCACTCACAAATAACATAATTGCTTCAGATAATTTGCTTGATTTAAGCAAATTATCTTTGAATGTACCTTCCGTACATTCAAATTAATTATAGGTGCTCTTGTCATTTGCTCTTAAGGAGCAAGTAACTTGACATCAAATTGCTGTTAGGAGAAGACCAGTACTGATACAAGCTTAGGATAGTGAATAAAAAGTATTATGTGCTTTGGTTCCCTGATGCAGAATTTGACAGAGGACTCTTAAGAAAATTATCTCATGCATATCAGTAAGGAAGTCAGTTCAGTGAATGATCTTATCTGAAAGTTGAATTGAATAACTTTTTTTTTTCTTTACAGGAAAGCATTTTATATTTAAAAGCAGACATCTGCAAATATGCATACTTTCAAAAAATAAAAAGCAAATCCAGATAAATAGCAGTTATTAAAGTAAAAATGAAAACTGAATATATAACAATGAATAGTTGTCACAATATCATGTAAGCATAGAAGAAAAATATGATTTAGTATAAATATTGTGCTCTACAGTTGACAGGATTATCTCAGAGAAGTAGAATATTTTATCTATCTTCATCAGCTAGACATGTTCACTCATCTCTGAATTATTGTCTTATCAATTGAAAAGTCACCGATTGCTTTCAACAGCATCTGACCTGGAAACACTATGTTGACAGTCCCACTCTTCACTTGCACCTGGGCTTTCAAAGACTTGTTTATTGTCAGTGTGAACAAAGGATCCATAAAAAAACCTCTGCTGAATCCTCAGAGGAATTTTTGTTTTATTCCCAGACAGTGAAACAACTGGTGGTGGGCAAGTAACACCAACAATTAGCGTTCTCTGTTATCTCTGCACTAGCTAAGAAATGAACACAGAATGTACTGCATGTTCTTTGAATGCAAGCAGTAGTGCGCTGTACCCCAGGCATGACACATGAATAGAGTTAAATGCTATTTTCTTTATTATTTTTTTTCACTCCCTAGCTCATTTAAAGTATGCAGGAGACTTACAGCTTGGCAATCCTGCTAATCAGAAGCATTTCTTTTCCATGCCAGCACAGAGTGTTTGTCATGGATAATGACTGAAATACCAAGCCCTTAAAAATATTTGCTTTTTATAAATGTATTCTGCTAAAGATGAACTGCAGCTCATACATGTTTCAGGGTATGTGTGCCTCTGAACGTGCGGGCATTTCTTATGAAAACTAATTTCAAAACTCTGGCTGATTATTGGTTTTGGTCTATATACATGTGTGTATAAGTATATATATGCCTATATAATCTGCATACATATATACTTATTCTAACTACAGTCACATGATTTTATTATTCCATGAAAACACTGCTAGGTTGTACTTCCATCACAGACATATAAAATTAAATCCATCAAAAGAATATGAATAATTTTCTCTTTCCCTCTTCCCCTTTCCTTCTTTGTGATACATTTGTTGGTTTTTTTATATACTTTCTCTTTGCTAATGGTAGCAAGATCAGATATTATAACTTTGCTAGCACAAAACATCCCAGAATCGCAGAACTGTAGGGGTTGGAAAGGACCTCCAGAGATCACTGAGTCCAACCCCCTTGCAAAGCAGGCTTCCTACATACTCACTCTCAACCAGACTCTACACAACTGATCACCATCCTCTGAGCTTGGTCAGTCAGCCAGTTCTCAACTGTCTCGCTGTCTAATTGTCTGTCACACACTTTCTCAGCTTTGTTATCAGGATGTCATGGGAGACATAGTAAATTATGATTTATAAATTAATAGAGCTAGATTTATAAATTAATAGATGTTGTGGCCACAACCCTTCTCCCCCTGCAAAAAGGAGTGGCTCAGAGAACTGCCTTGCAGCTTACTCCATAAATTGCAAAAGGCATATAATTGATACCAGAATTGTGTAAATATAAGAATAACTCTTAAAGAAAATTTACTGTGGGAAGATCTGGCAGCAGATCTTTACAATCACCTTTACAAAAGTGATTCCAAGAAACCTAGTTCCTCAAAATGGTTCTCCCAATTTACTCTTGAAATATGTGCTTTGATAATTTTTTCATTCTTTGAATTTCTTTATCAACAAATAGATACATTCAAGCACTGAGCAAACATATGATCTTACAGACCTTCGAAGAAATAGTCAGTGAGCTATGAGAGCAATTTCATATTAATTTAAAAAAAAAAAAAAAGAGAGAAAAAAGATGGAAAAACATAAAAAGACATCACCAGAGGTCTGACTTATGTTTAAATCCTTAATCTCAATAGAAATGGTAGCTCTTGAAAAAAATATTGTACTGTTGACCAATGAAATCTTTGAATAAGCCTCTGGAAAAAACCCAACATATTAGACTTTCATGTATTTATCTGAGGTCAGTAGGTATTTACATACATATTAAATATTTACATAATGGATTATACATTGATTTCCTTCTACATTCCATAGTGTTCTTACAAAATAAATCAGTAAAAGCCAGCAATTATCTTCTGTCATCTGCTCAAGATAGATGCAAATGAGAAGCAAATTCTATTACAGCTTCTTAACTGCATTACTAAACTGTAAAAGTGCTTAGAGGTAGAACAGCACAAACATTTGATGCATTAAAGGGTAAGTGGATTGTAGCATGGTGGCTGATTATCATGTGGAGAAATAAGTGCAATGATAACTTATGCCCATCGTTGCAGTTTGCTTTACCTAAACATGTTTTGTATGATTTTGTAGAGTGACAAACTAACAAAGTAATGCTGCTTCATCCTAAGACATCAAAATGCAGAGCTTTATTTCCTGGAACAATAGTTGAAGATTATAAGGGATAAAAGGATGATCTTCCATATCGAGCTTTTATGGCATCAAAATAGGAGGGCTGCTCAAAAAGTAATGTCTCCTGTTTTATTACATTGGCCCAAATGTCAGAAGCAGATGTCAGTGATATGGGAATTGAGGCTGAACCTTCCTGCCAATATTCCATTACATTTTTCTGCCATGTGGTAGATGGCAGCAGAGACAAAATGGCAGCTGACGTGGAAATGCATCTGAAGCAAAGGCGTGTTACTGAATTCCTCCATGGAGAAACCATGGTACCCATTGACATTTATCGATGTTTGCTGAATGTTGATGAAACCAAACAGTGGATGTGAGCACAGTGAGGTGGTGAGTGGTACATTTCAGCAGTGACAAAAGTGACAGTGGGTCGTCTCCGCTGGTGCAGATTTTCATGAGTGTGGCATATGGGCTCTTGTTCATCACTGGAGAAAATGCATAGCTAATGGTGGTGACTATGTTGAAAACTACTGTTTTATAGCTGAGAATTTGCTCTATCAAACAGTGCTATTGTGCACTTTTATCTTTTGTAGTTTTCAATAGGAAATCAATAATAGAAGTAATTAATAAATAGGAATAAATAAGAGGCATTACTTTTGGACAGGCCTACATATATGGACCTAAGGTACATGTTTACTTGCGTAGGACCTGTAGTGGAAGAAAACATTACACTAAAATATATGTTGCATCATTTTATATGAAAAGAAAATGAATAAAATTTTTGTTAACAAATGATTCTCTGAGTAGCTAAAGTATAAGAAGTTCTATGTATTCATAATTGTATGACCGTGAATAATATTTACGGTATAAAAACTCATGAGTGTCTAGCCTCGTGCTTCATCATAAAAAATGATCACTTGCAGAGACCAGTATAGAAGTCTTCCCCTATGCAAAACAACATATAAAAGCTTACCTTTTATATCTTGGGAAACCCTTACTTCTTTCTAAAACAGTACATTTCAGGCATTCTCATCAGTGATTCAGGATTCAGATATGATGTTTTAAGACAAACATCCAAATTATAGAACAATTAACTGCACATCTGCACATTGCATTGCACATTGCAGTCTGTCTTTTTTCACCCCTTCCCTCCCCCCCCCCTCTTTTTTTCCCCTGCATCAGATATGCTCATTTTTCTTCTTTAGAACATTAGTCTGATGTGAAGTTCCTACCATAGTGGTGCATTCACTAATGTTTTACATCTACTATTTTTATTACTTGAGTGAATGGGAGTGCAAGAGTCCTGTAGAGGCAAGATGAGCAGGTTGTAGAAATCAAGACAAAGGCCTTCCCATCTTTGGCATTCGATTTATTCTCATAGAGATCTACATAGTGACAGACAACCTATATAAAAAATTGAATACTAATTGTTTCAGTACCCAAACATTTCACATGGATGCGTGAAGTAAAATCTTGAAGTAGAGCAATGAGATCAGTTCTGAATGTCAATACTTTTGCTTCCTTCAGTATCAGAAAATGACATTTGTTTTAGCATATGGTACATTGTTTACAAGCAGTTCTTCTGTCAGAGAGGATTTGTGTTTTAAAAGCATCTCTTTCAATCATTTCATGAAGAACACCTTTTTTATTAAGCTCTGAACTGGAATAACAATTCATGCACACTCAAGATCTAGATGAAAGGTCTATAAGAATTCATTCAGGTTAAGAGGCTTAAATCAATTTATCTCCAATTAAATATTGGGGGAAAAAAACAAAACTATGATTGCTGTCAACATAAATTTTATATTGTGTCATCTTACTTGTCTGTGATCTTGACTGGTTCTAATCAAAAGTAAACTAGGGAGTAGGAGATGGATGAGAGGAGCATGTTTGTAATTTGCTTTTAGTTCTCACTGCTCTAGTCTGTTAGTAGTTAGTAACAAATTACACTGCTGTCCCTCTCTGAGTCTGCTTTGTCTATGACAGTAACTGGTGAGATATATGCCAACTTGTGAGTCCTTTTTTACCATACTTTCTTTCCATCACTTTGAGAAGGGAAAGTGAGAGAGAAGGTCAGTGCCTATCAGAAAGAAACCACTACACAGACTGCAAACTGAGTTGTAATGGGCACTACCGTAGCTCAGGAAGTTCAAGTTAGGAAGAAAACTGTTCACTACAACATTGGACCAGGTTCCCTAAAACAGAAGAGGACTCTCCATCTTGGATATTTTCAAGATGCACTTTTAGAAACTGATGATTTGAGTGATCTAGTGCTGATGATAAACCTACTCTTGTTCAGAAAAGTTGCTGAGATGGTTTTGTATGTGTAACTTGCTTGTATAATTATAAAACCCATTGAATCAAAATTAGAAATTGTAAGAGAAAACCATATATAACCATATATTGCACTACTAAGTCATAGCTATAAGTATATGCTGTTTACTGATTCATGTAACTATTAAAAAGCTGCAGTTAATATGATTTTTTGTAATCTGTAAGAAATCTCACAAATGTCAACAGATAAAGCATTCAAAATTAGCTCTGATACCTAGAATATATACAGAGTCCATAATTAAGAAATATTATTAATACATGGGCTATGTATAGAAATACACTTGGAACTACACTGGTGGCATTTACGTGCACCTGGTAAAGTTTCATCTTCTTTGTTATTCCTTAGTATTCTAAGTAAAAACTATTCCTGTCTGTACTGAACTATACTAAATAATGAAAAAGTGTCATAGAAAGAAATTATTATTTCCAAATGATCATCAGAATGGATTAGGCGATTTAGGATTACCAGAATAAATATTCTGATTTTTTTTTCAATAACTTACTATTTTCAATAACTATGTATTTATTCATTTGTCTCTAATAGGAGAATAAATAAATATCAGTAATTTTTTAAAACCAGTAGTGACGATTTATTTATTTCATGGAATCTGTCAGATATCAAATGTTGTTACAAGCTTTATCAAGCACTCAGATCCAGTAGGCATCTTGTGTATAAAAATAAAGTATCTTGTTTTCAGAAGGTCTATTCAGTCATTTCTCATTCAGCCAGCCAGATTAATTCAATTTTGATTACTGGACTACTGAAAATAGGAGCTTTTTTTTTTAGAATGTGCTTTTGCAGGTCTTCAATCTCAAAAGAACTATCACTCTTAGTCAAATAAACCTGACAAGCTTGAGTCTCCCTCAAGTGGTTGGAGACGCCCATCCTTCACAGCTTTCCTTGAATACATTAACCAATTATTTGACATGTCTCTTTGATCATACCCTTGTAGTCTATTAACAAGGAATCAAAACAGTGAGTGAAATCCTCAGTACACTGAAAAACAATTGCAAAGCTCTCATGTAGTTCAGTGGTGACCGAGGTTTCACTCAGTTTCAAGAGTCATTTAACTCTCTGATTGCTTAGAAATTCTCATTTGTTCGCTAATCTGGAACTGCCTTAGTTTTTGGTGCTCCTTCAACTTGTCATGAAGTGTTGCACTTCTTTCAAAAGGTCCTTTGAACTACTTTACAAGATAGAAAATTTTGCGCAGATGGTATCTTAAGAGCAGAGGAAATAATTTTATAATTATACACCATTGAAAATCATATTCTGACAGGATTTTTGCTCATTGACCTACTTGCAGTAACAGTCTAGAAGGCAAATTTTTGTCCTCATATTTATCTTTACAGCTGTTTGTTTTTTTATTTCTTCCTCATATTATTTGAGTTTAATTTTCTTCTGTGATTTGCAGTCTCTTCTTCTGGACAACACTTTCTCAGTCAATCAGACATTGTCTGGTAGGTTCCACAGAAAGTGATTCAAATCCTGTTGTTTATTACCCAACATGATACCTAACGTTTCCTGAAGACTAAGACTAGGGAAGTTTCACATCTTACACGAGGAAGCACAAAATGAGGAAATAGGAAAGCCTGAGAAACAATATTTGCAAAAAGTGGACAGAAAATGTAATAGCACCCCTAACTTTTGGTGCTGACTGCCTCTGGTCATTTCTGACTGTTAAGATATTAATGTACATTCTGTTCTTTTCTATGATACAAGAATACCAATATTTAGATCTTCATTTTCTAAGTTTTGTGGTAAATTGGGATCAAAAGCTCTTGTTGAACACAGATGTAAATATCTAATCTTTTAAATAAGGTTAACAGTTGACTCATTTAGAGCTGTACTGCACACAGTATTTTAGACATTTCCTTTATGTATCAGCATATTTTTATTTATGAAATAATGACACTTCTAAGGACAGAGGCTAGTTCATTTAATCTTAGTGTGTTCCTAAAGGATTTCATGTTTCATGAGAGTTATTACTTACAAATTTGTGAAAGATATGTAAAGAAACATAAAATAGATGTTTATACTCCTGGAAAAATAAATCACTGATTGAGCTTATGAAATGATTCCTCCACAATTAAATGAATGGATACAAGTGCTTTTGGAAAAATATTTTTAACATTTAAACTGAGCTTAGATCATTTGATTTTGGCACACATGTAAGTTTTTAAATCGTTGTGAAATGGTCATTGTGTTAAACATACAGCCTTCATCAAACAAGAGCTCTTATGTGACTGGGAGTAGTTCATATACCAAACTAAGAGTAATGTTTCGATAGTTGTTGTTATTGTTTTTTTCCCATTTAGTTTTTAATCCACCTATATAGAATTTTTTAACAAAGCCAAAATTTCAAGACATCCAATAATTTCACACTTTTTTTCTAAAAGTGATTATTTAGTACACGAATTTTATGAAACTAGTTAATGTACACTGCTCCCCGTGGAGAATAATGTGATCCATGAAATACAAATGAAGGATTGACTATATAATTTTGCCACGTGGGAGTAAATATGATACTGCAGGGGAAGTAACATGAATGGACATTTTTTCAGCAACTTCAAAATATTTCTTTAGTTATTGTTAGACTTAAGTACCTGAACCTTGGAGAAGACGTGGTATTTTTAGGAATTTCTTAATTTTAATTACTGAGAAGTCATAGAATCATAGATTCATAGAATCACAAGGTTGGAAAGGACCTACAAGATCGTCTTGTCCAACTGACCTCCCATTACCACTGCTACCACAAGCTACTAAATCGTATCTTGTAGCTCTTCATTCAGATGCCTCTTGAACACTGACAGGGATGGTAAATCCATCACCTCCCTGGGCAGGCCATTCCAGTGCCTGACCATTCTCTGAGAGAAAAAACTTTTCCTTATGTCTAATCTAAGCCTCCTGTGGTACAACTTGTGGCCATTTCCTCAGGTCCTGTTTGTTGCCAGGGAGAAGAGGCCAAACCCCTCCTCATCACAACTTGCCTTCAGGAAGTTGTAGAGTGCAATGAGGTCTCCCCTGAGCCTCCTCTTCTCCAGACTAAACAATCCCAGTTCCCTCAGTTGCTCCTCATAAGACTTGTGCTCCAGACCACCTCACCAGTCTCGTTGCCCTTCTCTGGACACGTTCCAGGGCTTCAATGTCCTTCTTGTAGTGACGAGCCCAAAACTGAACACAGTACTCCAGGTATGACCTCACTAGTGCTGAATTCAGGGGGATGATTACCTTCCTACTCCTGCTGACCACACTATTTCTAATGCAGGTCAGGGTGCATTGACCCTCTTGGCCACCTGGGCACACTGTCAGCTCACTTTCAGCTGAGCATCAACCAACACCCTCAGGTCCCTTTCCTCTTCACAGTCATCTAGCACTCATCTCCAAACCTATAACGCTTTATGGAGTTATTGTGGCCAAAGTGCAGGACCCGTCACTTGGCCTTGTTGAACCTCATCCCATTCACCTCAGCCCAGCAATCCAGCTTATTTAGATCCCTCTGAAGGGCCTTCCCACCCTCAGGCAGGGTATTAGCTCCCAACTTGGTGTCATCTGCACACTTACTGAGGTTACACTCAACCCCCTCATCTAGGTCATCAATAAAGATATTAAACAAGATGGGCCCCAGTACCAATCCCTGGGGGACACCACTTGTAATGGGTCGCCAGCTGGACTTAACTCCATTCACCACTACCCACTGGGCACAGCCCTCTAGCCAGTTCCTTACCCAAAGAAGGGTATACCTGTCCAGGCCATGAACAGCCAGTTTCCTCAGGAGAATACTGTGAGAGACTGTGTCAAAGGCTTTGCTGAAGTCTAGGTAGACTGCATCAACAGCCTTTCCCTTGTCAACCAGTCTGGTCACCTAGTCATGGAACGAGTCAAGCCAGTATTAACCTTCATCATAGAACAACATCCACAGTGCTGTTGGTAGTACAACAGCAATATTTCTTAAGTCTTGAAAGAAGCCTTAAGCTTTTGTTCAAAGTCTTTAAGGCATTAGAATTCAAATATCCTTTAAAAGCAGTCAATATTGCACACATTAATAATGATCAGTTTTTCACATGACTTACAAAATCGAATACCTTCTGCTTTTCATAGTTACAGAATCAAAGAGTTGGTGATGACCTGCTGGCTGTTGATATAGACTAGCCAGAGTTCAGCAAACTCTTTAACACTGTCTCTCATATTATTCTCCTGAGGAAGTTGACAGCTCATGTCTTGGACAGTTACAGTGTTTGCTTGGTAAACAGCTGGTTGGAGGACTGAGCCCTGAGAGTGGTGATGGATAAAGTTAAATCTAGCTAGCAACTGGTCATGAGTGGTGCACCTCAGGGATCAGTATTGGGGTCAATCCTCTTTAGTATCTTTATTCATGATTTGGACGAGGGAATTGAGTGCACCCTCAGTAAGTCTGCAAATAACACCAAGGTGGAGAAGTAGTGTCATTCTGTGTGAATACTGGGAGGCCCATCAAAGGGATCTAGATAGTTTAGATTGATGGGCTGAGGCCAGTAGGATGGAGTTGAACAAAACAAATTGCCAAATCCTGCACTTTGGTTAAAACAACCAAAGTCTACAAGGCAAGGCTACAGACCTGAGGCAGTGTGGATGGAAAGTTGCAAGGAAGAAAAGGATCTGAGTTTGTTGGTTGATGCTCAGCTGAATGTGAGCCAGCAGTGTGCCCAGATGGCGAAGAAGACTAATGACATCCTGGCTTGTATCAGAAATAGTGTAGTTGACAGGACCAGGGAGGTGTTTGTCCCCTATACTCAGCTCTTGTAAGGTCACATCTTGCATTATTATCAGTATTTTGCTCCTCACCAGAAGAAAGACATCAAAGTTATAAAGGTCTTCCAGAAAAGAGCAAAAAATTTGGTAAAGGCTCTGGAGCATAAATCTATGAGGAGTGGCTGAGGGAACTTGTTTAGTCTGGAAAAGAGAAGGCTCAGAAAATACCTTATTTATCTATACAGCTACCTGAAAGGAGGTTGTGATGAGACAACAGTCAGCCTCTTCTCTCAGGTGACTGGCAAGAGGACAAGGGGGAATAGCCTCAATTTGTTCCAGGAGAGGTTTGGATTGATTATTAGTAAGAATTTCTTCTCAGCAAGAGTGGTTATGCATTGGAACGGATTCACCAGGGAAGTGGCAGAGTCACAGTCCCTGGAGTTGCTTAAGGAAAGAGTAGATGTAGTACTTAGGGATGTGTTTAGCAGGCAGTATTTTTGTGGTAGCTGAATGGTTATGTTTGGACTTGATGATCTTAGAGGTCTTTTCCAACCTTAATGATCCTGTGAGTCTATGATTTTCTGAGCTAATCTGGTCCAATCCCCTGCTCAATCAGTATCACTTAGAACCACTTGACAAGAACCATGCCCAGATCATGTCAAGATCTGCAAGGAAGGGGGCTCTACAACCCCTCTGGGCAACCTGTGCCAGTGCTCCAAGAGCTACACAGTAAAGAAGTGCTTCCCAGTGTTCAGAGATAATCTCTTGTGTTTCAAGTTAGTGTTTGTAGCCTCTTGTCCAGGGACTAGTCAGCACCGAAAAGAACCTGTAATTCCACTTTGCTGTTGTATGGGGAAAAGCCAGAACTAGATAGACTATTCAGATATGTCCTCACCATTGCTGAATGGAGGTGAAGGATCACCTCCCCTGTCCAGATATCAGTACTTTGCCCAATGCTGCCTAAGATATCATTAGCCTTCTTTGAGGCAAGGGCATTTCGGTGTCTCATGTTCAAGATTTATGTCTACTTGAAATTTTTGAAACAGACTGCAGCATCTGAGTCACACATAGTGCAGGTATTTGTCTTTAGAAGTGGCATCCTCACTCTCTCTAAAGGGCAGTATCAGGGGCTGTATCATTTATTCCAACATACATATGTATCTCAATGTATAACCAAGATGTTATAATTGCAATATAATCAAGAGAGTAAGGCAAAGCAGACAATGATCACAAAAAGAGAATAAGTGGAAGAGCTTACCCTTGGGTTGAGCTCACCAGAAGATACCAAAAGAGGGGATCTCCAGAAGAGATCCTTCCCCTCTGGTAGCCAGCTCTTAAATAGGTCCAGGAGGGGTGGAGCCTGGCTCCACCCCTTCCGGCAGCACAGGTGAATTGCCTTCACCTGTGCTCCTCTGGCTGACACAAGGCCCACCTCAGGTGATTAATCAGAGGTTCAGGCCATGACTCAGCAGTTCCCATACACTCAATAAGGTATAATAATTCAGGAATAGGTACAGCTACATTCAGCTGACTATCTAAGGTCACTAGCGTTAACAAAGGTAAAAGCTAGCAGCTGACCAAGCATTACTTATAACACTTTGAGACAGATCCCAATTAAATGCTCCAGCCCCCATTCTGTATGCCTTTAAAGACAGAAAACTTTATGCATTACCACTGTTGGACAACCCTTTGCTCCTGTTTCTGTCACTCTCCTCAAGAAGAGAGAATCTCCATAACCTCTTGCATAGTTTCCCGATCTCCTTCTCCTTCCTGCTTTTATGGCACAGCATGTCTTCTCTAAAATACTATATTTGTGCTGCAGATCCCAAACTCTGCTTCATCTCTCATTCTGATGTGCTTGTGCTACCGTGAACAACCTTGAAAAAATTTCCATTACCTTCCCTCCAACTCTTCCACACCCAACATTTTCAGTGAGCACTGGATTTGGTGTATCGCTAGTTAAAGAGTTTCTGAAAGAGAGGATTATGTGATGTATGGCCCAGACTGAGTTTTAGTTGATAAAAATAAATGAATGCATCCCAAAGGCATTTCTTTTCTTTAAATACAGCTTCTATCAAAGAAACATTTTCAATATTAAAAAACAAAACAAAACAAAAAAAACAACAACGAAACAAACAAAAAAACAATATGGCAAGAAATAATAAGGTCAGAACATTCTAGCTGCTCTAATATTGCCAGGAAGAAAATAAATTATACTGGGAAAGAACCCAGATGCAACTCTTACAAATTAAGATTTTTAAAACCATGTATTTATTGATTCATATATTCAGTAGTGTTTGAATGCTCTCTAATTCAGATCTTTCTAAGAGAATGAAAAGCTATTATGCAGGTACCAAAGAGGTGTTTCTGGTACATAAAAGCACTTAAGAAGTTATTCACAGAGTCTATTTTAAGTACATAATCTGCATTTCTAAATAGAGTCAGTCTTAGCCTTCCCTTGTTCAATACCAGAAGAAAATCTTGCTTGAATGCAATTCAGAAATACTGCTACACTGGAAGGATCTCCTTCTCTACACTGAAGACATAGTAAAAGTAGCCTTCAAACTTCATGATGCAAGGCAGCTATTTAAAGTTTACCCACTTTAATATGGCACCTCATTTTCAAGTACTTATTTTATGTGTATTTTATGTCAGTATTTTCTGACACAGAGAGTTTTAGATGTATCTCACCATTTTGTCAACATATTGTGTAATTTGTATAAACTAGGCAATAAAATATATATGACACATTTAATTGTACCCATATTGGAAAATGTGACTGATAATGTATGTTAGTGGTCTCTTACATGTTCATATGCATCATATGAATCATTTCCAAAGTCAAATTGAAAAGCTTCCCAGCTGTGACAAATACTTGACTTATCATTTTTCTCATGATATACTACCAAAAATAATATTCATCGTATTATTTGCGGTAAGATATGTTCACTGCACAGACTTCAACATAATTTGAACTTAGATTGACCTTGATGTTTACAAGCTAATATGAATAGCTCTGTAATTGAGAACACATAAAAACAAATATGCATACAAGCAGACTTGATTCATATATGCCTGGGAAATCTAAAAGCTGCTAAGCAACCATTGTGAAAACTTTTAATTTCCTGGAGAATTTTAAAGTTCTCCCAAGCCGCTGAAAAGTAGGTGTTTTTGACATGAAGTGCAAAAAATTATTTTAACCCAGTCAGTGTACCATAATTATAAAATTATGTGATTTGCAAGTGATAAGGTACTTGGTAAATTAAACGGGACAAGATGATCTTGATTTACTGAATAATGACTCATCAGTTCCATAAGTTGTTATATGCAGAGTAAGGCTAAATCATTTAAATTCCTCTTTCCCCTTGCATCTATCTTTTTCTCTCACCTTTTCCAGCTTTTCCTTTCCATAGGTTTTCTATAGTAACTGGAAACTGCTCCAAAAAACCTCATTAAGGTTGATTTGAGTGTCACCATAGGTAAGATTCTCCTGAAGTCTAGAAGCCAGTCTATTACTGATTTATTACTGTTACTGATCTAGAGTGTTTAGATTCAAAGGGAAAATAATCAAAGGGAAAAAAATCACAAAATGAAAGTTGAAAACAAATCAGATGAACTAGAAGTACCCAATTCCTAGTACCGACTCTAAAAGCAATAATTTTAATTTTCCCACTTCAAGAGGGAGGAAGTATTTTTTCAACCTTTAGCAAACAAACAAAAAAACTAAAAAAACAAACAAAAAATGCCCCAACAACTTGTTGAGTTAAGGAGAAAAAGGCTCAGCATTCCTGCTGTTGCCAAAACTGAAGGTATTTAGTGAGGAGAGAAAGAAAGGCTAGCCATATGATATGACTGCAGTTATACAACAAAAGTTGGAAAAACTTTGGCTGTAACAAAAAGACAGACCAATCTAACAATGACATGTCCCCAAAAGCAAAAATTGTATTCAGGTTTATAATGCAAGGAAAAAAATATTTTCATATGTTAATCTCTTTCAAAGAGTTGATTCCCCTCCTGTTTGTAGGCTCCCTTTAGGTACTGAAAGGCTGCAATGAGGTCACCCCGCAGCCTTCTTTTCTCCAGGTTGAACAATCCCAGCTCCCTCAGCCTGTCCTCGTAGGGGAGGTGCTCCAGCCCCCTGATCATCTTTGTGGTTCTTCTCTGGACCCTCTCCAACAGCTCTCTGTCTTTCTTGTACTGGAGGCTCCACACTTGGACACAGTACTCCAGATGGGGCCTCACAAGAGCAGAGTAGAGGTGGACAATCACCTCCCTGTCCCTGCTGGCCACCCCTCTTCTGATGAAGCCCAGAATACCATTTGCCTTCTGAGCTGCAAGGGCACACTGCTGGCTCATGTTAAGTTTTTCATCTGTAAAGACCCCCAGGTCCTTCTCCACAGGATTCTCTCAATAACTGCTCCTTCCAGTCTGTATGGATGCCTGGGATTCCTCCTGTCCAAGCACCTTGGACAGTACTGCAACATTATGAAACCATGCTTTCATCAGCAATGATGTGCCAATTAACAAAAGTAGCCAATCACATTTGTCATAAATATACAGTTTACTATTACATAGAGGTTTTTTTTTTGTTTGGTTGTTTTTGTTTTTGTTTTTGTTTTTTTTTAAGTAAATAATGCAGAAGTTAAGTTTTACTGATAGTTCACTCCAAACCTTTGTATCTGACATTTCTTCCAAGAAAAGGTTTCAAAATGTGGATTTAGTGTTCTGTTGATCTGGTTTTGAAATGGAATAATTTAGTTTGAAATAGGCTTCCAAATCAGAAATAGAGTTCTCATGAGCTCTCTCCAAATGCAAAAACCAGTAACTCATTTCTTTATATCTTTTTGAAACTTTAGAATTGTTTAGGATGCATCAATATCTATCTTACAAATTCATTTTACACAACTTTTGTTCAAAATCATTTCTTTCTGGATTAATTCTTTTCTGTTTTAATACAGTGTTAAATTTTCCAAGATTTTAATGTAAAAGAAATAAGGATGATACTAAATGAACATTTGATAATATTTCCGTTGATTAATTCTTGACTTGTACAGATTGAACTGTACAATTGTACAGATTGGAGAATGAGATGTTGTATGTATCTGAGGCCTTCACAAGGTTGGCACAATTTTGTTTCTTTACCAGTTAGCTGCAAGTCCGTCTCAACCAATCAGAAAGAAAGTGAGAATTCACCCTGTTACATTTCTGTGTGGTGTCATCACGGAGTCTGAGCCAGAAAGAAACACGGTGCTTTATTCCCGCAGCTGGAATGAAATCACAATGTTTATGGTAGTAGAAGCAACTCAAAAAGGATTATCTCTTTTATCTCTTTTTAGAAAGATTTTTTTGCCTTTATTTGTTAAAATTAAAGGTATTTATAGTAACGTGTCTTTTGTTTATGTTTGGTGTTGTGGTTTGTTGTTGTTGTTTTGGTTTTTTTTGCAATGCCTTCAGAGAAAGATATATCTTATTACCAGCCTAATGAAACTGCATTAATTTATACATCTAAAGAAATCTTAAGAATGCATGCCCCCCGTTTAAGTAAATGCATGCTGTTTTTTTATGGATTCAGGCTGGGTGTTTGGCAGAACATAAGCTTTTTTTTCCAACCTTAATCAATGTCTAAATAGTATCTATTTATAAAGATTTATTATAACTCTGATCTGGGATTTTACTCAAGTTTTGGGGTTTTTTTTGTACTTGATTTTCAGTCATACAATTTATTATGATTGTGTTGTGGGAGACAAAGCTTTTACTTACACCTGTAAGGGTATAAATTTGACTATGAAGAAAGTAACATATAACTGCTTAACAGAATTTTGGTTTAACTGTACACATTAATTCTTTAATTTCTTGGAAATGATCCAAGAAATCCAAGGATTTTATCATTATAGAATTCTTATCTAAAATTTAATATTGCAAATTGAAGAGCTTGTTAGAACATATGTTTTCCCACTTCAGTAGCTTTTTTCTGTCTGTTCCAACTTTCCACTCATTCCTAATATATTCTCTTCTGTCCCACACTGTTGCCTAGTGAGGCATAATAAACTTAAATACTTAGGACTTTCTAGAGTATTACTGACAGGATATTGTTATGCATCTTTCTTATAGCTGGGGGCTCTCATTCCAATTCTGTCTACACTCAAGAGATCTCATTTGGATCTAATTTGGTTGAAAATATCTCCAGCACAGCCCAGTGAGTATAATGAAGACACATGCTGGGCTGGTTGGGAAATGATATAATGTAAACAAATATGTTGTCTTCAAAATAGCTGTAATATCTACAAATCAACTTCCAAGTCACTCTGGTTTAAATTTTCTTGCTGTTGCTATTAGGGGAGTTTTATTTTCTGAAGCTTATTCAATATAATCAGTGTTGCCAGAAAAGATTTCAACAAATGGTTTTCATTACAAAAGTTTGAACGACAAGTAAGTAAATACCGTGAACAGCAGTAATAACACAAAAAAGATTATGTCCTCTGTTAGCCAAAACATTGATTTCTATTGTTCTCTTACACTGAATGAAACTGATTTTATTCTATATGGCTGGGAAAAATCTGTAGATGCTATATGACATATATAATCCTGTAAGTAAGGAAAAATGTACAACCTTCTCCTGCTGTGTTAGAATAGTATCATAGGACACTTTGGGCAGGAAGTGACCTTCAGAGGTCTGCAATCCAAACCCTTTATCAGCAGGACCAGCTCTGGGGCAGACCAGGTGTCTCAGGTCTTGGTCTAGTCCAGGCTTGAAAGCCTCTGAGGACATGGACACCACAGCCTCTTGGGAAGACCTGATTCACTGCCTTGCTGTCCTACTGGATAGATTTGAAAGCAGATCTGTCATCTCAAAGAAGGAGAAACGAGTCACAGGAACATCATGAAATTTGGCAAGAACAAAAGCTAAATCTTTGTCAGATCCCTGTAGGGAAAGAAG
The DNA here is from genome assembly GCF_026119805.1 of Tympanuchus pallidicinctus. Lineage (NCBI taxonomy): Eukaryota > Metazoa > Chordata > Aves > Galliformes > Phasianidae > Tympanuchus > Tympanuchus pallidicinctus. Next base: position 2,963,984 of record NW_026294780.1, on the reverse strand, counting down.
ACACCCTGAAATGACACTGATAGAGGATTTAGGAACAGCAGAAAAGTCTATGGGAGCAGGGCAGTTTGGAGTGCAGTCAGTGGCACCCAATCCCCAGGCATCTTACATTTCCTGAGAGCTGAAGATGGGCTGAGGTCTGGCTGTGATGTCAGTATGTGGGTGGGGTTCAGAATCAGGCCTGGTGATTGTAACCAAAGTCAGATGATGCCTAGCATGTCTCTGTGACCCTAATGAGTTCATAGTACTGAAGTCTCTTCTCTAAAAATTTTTCTTTTGAATTTCCTACTTCTTTAATCACTGAATTTTATTTTTCATTTTTGTTCAGAGCAATTATTTTTCTCATCAAATCAGGAAATTAGTTAACTTAAAATACCTTCTGTGTTAAGCATTGATACTGTTTATTTAAACTTTGTGTGTAACCAGTTTAGCAATCCAGATTACCTGTCTTCATAATGTCAATAACGGAAAGGAATACCATTACATCATAGAAGTAAGGAATAATTAGCATTTACGAGTTTTCTGTTTTTTCATACTGGAACACATATTACCAGTAATATCACTTCTTATAAAATATTATGGCAACTCAATCCTCCCCTTCCTTCCCACTTCCACAAACGTAAAGACTGTAGGTATTTTCTACTTCATTTAAATCAAGTCAGTCATCTTGAGGCAAAATGAACAATCTCTCAAAATGCTTATCAAAGTGTTCTGGCACTTTTATTTTTTCCTTTCTTGGTGGATGGGAAAGAAAAGAAGTGTGACAAAGCTGAGTTTAATTTGTTAAGCAGATCAAGCAGGCTATGTCATAGACATTTTCTGTCATGGACTTGGTCATACTTACCATCACATACCTGCCACCTGCTGAGATCTGCTTTGTTTGCACCTCTGCTATGATACAAAGAATCTGATTCCCTACAGTGTCAATGAGTTGGTACTGGTGCTTATCTGTCCACCTCTGCCTCTGCTTTCTGCCACTGTTTACATAGTGTGATGCATTCATGTAAGGATGGTTTCCAGTAAAGATAGATGGATTATGAGATTTAGAAAAAAAAAAAGTATCATGCTATCTAAAGTCTTGACTCCTATGTCAATACACTTTAATTTAGTAGGAAAATGTACACAGGAAATCAGTAGAGAAATATCAGAGTGTAATTTATGTTTCACTTACATAAACCAACACTAAGATCCATTTGTCACCTGTTTCAAGGTGCATGTGTGAGATTAGCATTTATCTTCCAGAACTCTTCCAGAATATTTCTAGCACTGTCAACTGCAATAATTATAAAACTTAATATTTTTGTTGTTCTTAAGATACATGCTGTATTTCCTTGAATCATGTCTGAAAATTATATTTACTCAGCAAATACATTTGGAATTTTCTAGAAAAAAAATAATTTCATTCTACCTCCAGTGCATATTACTTAACATGTTACTTAACAGTTACACACTCTTGTCATAAAGATCATGAAGATCACTTGAAATGCTGCACCTCTGTAACATCAGACCTTTCCAAGGAGACTGCTATTGTAATTGGAGATACTGCAATCCCATCAAATAGACAACAAAAACTATTTGTGACTTATGAAAAACTATGTTTTTTTTTTATATTATTATATTTAATTTGTCTCAGGAAAAAGCAAGTCTGAGTTCACAGTCTGAGACCAACATTCAAAGAAGTATGACTATAAGGAGATTAAGAAAATGACATTTTCAGTGTTTTTCTTGAGGTGTTCCCTTGAACAGATAAAATGATAGAGCACTGGCAGTCACCCCTAAAAGCCAATTAAATCCATTGAGCATAAGAACTGAAATAAGACCATAGAAGCAAGGAAGATTACTCAATAGACCGTTTGAGACCTAAGCATGTAGATAATGACTAGTAATGGCAGGTGAACTGTGGTGAAAAAACACAAACTCATCCTTAAGCTTTCATCCAAATCTTAAAACCTTTAGTCAATTCAGAAACACTGCTTTGTGAAGTCACAAAAATTAAATTGTTTTTAACTGACTCACTTGTTTGTGTGCATGCATGTAAAGATAGAGGAATCTGAAATGAAGGCATGAGTTGGAGGACATTCCATGCTTTTACATTTATATGCCTCTCAATACCTTAATCTGTTTTAGTTGGAAAAGAATTAAATTCATTTTCCCCACTTTGAGTCTGCTTTGTCTGTGGTAGTAACTGGTAAGAAATGTTCCCTTATTTTCATCAAACTACAAGATTTATTATTCCTCTTTTTTCCAATTCACCTTCGCTCTTCTTGCTGAATTGGGGAAATGAGTAAGTGACTGAGTGACCATCTATTAGCCAAGGTCATCACAATTAGAATTTGTTCTTCTGGAATAAGAAACTTGTTAATTAGCATGATAAGAATTCATAGCGTGAAAACAGAGTGGCTATTAGATATATCAGTAAGTGTGGAATCCTTTAAATAATGTGAACTGTATGATTATTCCTAGTGCAGTTGTCCTATTTTCCTGTCATATATCTATCTTTCATAGGCAGCTAAAAGATCTCTGTGGTCTACTTTATGCTTTTTTCCTCCAACTTCAACCTTGCTGGCTCTACCTAGTGCCTAGTTGTTTTTTCTTATTCATTGGATCCACCACTAACATCTACAGGCTTTAGAGGATGTTTGCTTAGAATATTATAATCCAATAAACCTCAGGAATAGTTGACAGAATCTTGCTGTGGTTTAGCCATGGATGTATTTGTTGCAGATATGTAACTACACACAGATTTCATGGAAATGATCCTCCTGGAAGTGCATGAGAAATAAAAGCAGATACATAACACTATCAAAGACATAGTTTCTTAACTTTATCAGACTTTTCTTTATCATACTTTGAATAATCTTCTGAAATGTAATGTATGAGTTTAAGTGATTCTGAGGATCCACAATAAAATGAAAATATGTTTTATTCATTCAGGAAAGTAAAAAGTGATTATGCATACTCTAGTATTCTGAGTTTGTTTTGTTTTGTTTTGTTTTAATGTTGATAGCTTTTTGTAGTATAAAAATTGGTTTGTTTCAGTTTAATCTGTCATACATCTATCTATTAATATTTAACTACATTTAAGTAGTATTATTAACTTAGCATGTAATATTATGCTTATGCAAAGATTCTGAATATATATTGACATATTCTAAATATCTTTCTTGTACATCTGCCATTATCTTAATTTGGATAATTAAATATTTCAACATATCAAACTGAAGAAACAGGTAAAGAATTGAAACATTATTGCAGACAACAATAATCACAGAACAGAAGAAAAAATTTTGTAAAAATATTTACATACTTAGTAACCTTTTTGTTCACTTGCAATCTGAAGAGATTACTTTAGTAGTTTAAATCTTCCACAAGTTTTCTTTATTCACAATGTGAAGAAAGTATAATAAATACAAAACATCAGTAATTGAAGTGACTTTACATCTGTAAAGTATTAACTAGGAATTCATGTCGGATATTGTTATTTGTTAGGTACAGACAAGTGGAGACACATACAGAAAACACCCTGTAAGTATTAGTAAGAAATAAAGGTAAAGAAGAATGTCCAAGCTGGAGAGGAAGTGAGAAGAAATAGACTATCAGTGATTAAGTCATTATAGGTAAGATAGTATGCTGCTGCCTGAAACACACTTTTTAATATACAAAAAACAGCATTAACTGTTACTTCTGCACATTTTCTAATTGCTCTGAGTGATTTTTGATATACAATACAGTTTCTGAAAGAGTAAGAAGAAACAATGGAGATGAATCACACCAGTGCAATTTGTTGACAAAAAAAAAAAAAAAAGGCAAAAAGCTGTGAACTCAAGCATGAGATTTTGTGCAGTAGTACAATTAAGTCTATAGGGATCAGGCTGATGCTTTGGGGGTTGAGCTTCTCATGTCTAATGAAGAGCCTTAACACCAGAGCAGATGAGTAGAGGATTTGCATACTTAGCTCTCCAAGACTTCTTGAAAAGTGGTTATACTCTAGAGGAAGCTTATTTCCAGTTCCATTACCCACAGAAATTCCAAGAAGAAATTAAAAAGAAATCATAGGATAAATACTGTAGATGACATTTGCAATTTAAAAACATGCCATTTAAATCCACTAAAATTCAAAATGGCTGGGAGCATCTTGTATTATTTACTGTGCTAGGAAAAAAACATGTGCTATTGGCAGTGTTTAAATTAATAAATAATCCAGAAAATAATAGCTAGTCTAAATGTTTAATGTATTTCAAGGATATATTATTGTCAATTCAAGACTAAATGTTCAGACTTTGATAAATGCCTCTGATAGTAGTTTAAATGACATGATAAATAATAATAATTATAATAAAAAGATGCTACAAGACTAGTTCAAATCAAATTGCGTAGATGGCACTGAATACTCAGGACAACATATAAAATTATTTTAGAGTCTGGTGGGTACTAAGGTGGGAGATTTGAGTTCTACTCAAGTTCTACTTGCTACAGTATTTGCAATGAATAATGAAATATTTTCACTACAAAAAAAGAAAAAAGAAAAAAAAAGAAGAAAGACACTGAAAATGCAAAGGAACAAATATTTCCAGAATAAGTTGTTATGTGAGATACCAGTATTCAAAACTGTGCACTGGAGCAAAGGGTGGTGGCATTGCTTCTGAGCTGCATTCCTCACAGGTTTCTCTTGAACTTATCATGATATAATCACATAACATTGAATTTTTTCTCCTCACTTTTAACTTAATAGTTAAAATAATAATAATAATAATCAGGGCAATGAATAGTTATTTCATGCAAATTCAATTAGAAAAGCTGAAATCTTCTCCCATCCATTCAAGCCCTGAGCAACTGAACAGCATTTTACAAATGTACTAAACCAGTTAGGAATTCTAGATGTAGCTCAGACAGAAAGAGAATAAATTTCTGCATCAACATTGTTTTTAACATTCACATAAAGGTCCTTTATGCTTCCCTAGTATATACTCAAATTAAAAAATATCAAGCAAGGAAGAAGCAAATGCATGCACATACATTTCAGTATAACAGTTCAACATGAGATTTTTGAAGAATTTGGTTTCATGTACAGGCTATACATTACCAGACTAGAATAGAAATCAATCACCTTCAGGCCATTCAGTAGAAATGTGAAAAAGTCTTTTACAAAGAAGCACAGTGCTTGCTTGAAGCTAGAAGTTGTCATCTGAGAAGAAAGGGGTCACTCAGTTTGTAAAATGAGATTAGATAAGCAAATTGCAGGTTTTTCAGCTCTGTGGAAGATAGGTTTACACACCAGTTCAATGAAGAACCAAACTGTTACTACCAACAAATAACCTGTAAATAAAACATTTTTGATAATCCACTTTTTTTCAAATAGGAATGACAAACACCAGCCATTAAGCATTTTTTCTTTCAACTGGGTGTAAAACTAATATAAAGTGATCCATATATTAGGAAAATAACGTCTTTAGATATAAAACCCTGAAATTATTTTTATCAATACTGTCAACACTGAAAAAATGAGTATTATAAACAAATACATTAAAAATGAACAAACAAACAAAAAAAAAAACACCCATGCTCTTGAGTGGTACCAAAGCAAGTAGTTACTAAATAATGAGTATGTGTTAGTATTCTTCTCAGACTCTAGACAGGTTGGTAAAGTAAAAGACAACTGGAAAATAAAGTATACATAACTGCCTAAACAACTTTCAAAATTTGTTTAATGTATAATCTTAAAATCTTTTAAGACACTACCAATAGTTCTATAGGTAGCTGAAATACAGGGATGTATAAGAAATGCAGTCTTACTTTAATGGGAAAGTGTTATTAGGGTAGCAAACTTCTATATATGTCATGATGAGCTAGTAAAAGATTTAGCTCTCAGCACACTGGGTAGTGCACCATTTCCACAATGCACAGGAAGCTAAGATTTGAGATATCACATTCCTTTTTACTTAGAAAATCTCACACAGCTGCCTATATGTTTGTATGTTTTATAAAAATTGAAGGAAATAAGAAAGGAATGAAAGAAGAAAAGAAAGGAGGAGAAAGAAAAATTTGGAAAAAGAAAACATGGTCCAGAATATTTAATAATTTCCTGCCAAAGTGTTTCTTTTGGAATGGTTTTCATCTTGTCTGGTTGTCTAAAAGGCAACTCCCTTTAACTACATGGGATCAAGAACAAAAACAGTAATCCTTTGAAACAGTATAGTAAAATGGGGAAAGACTGCATGATGCACAAGGAGAAACTGGGAGAAAAAAAAAGGAGGCATGGGGGAATCCAATGTTATCTCCAAAAATCTGACAGTTAGTTATAGGCAAGACAAAATAAGACAGTTCTTGGATATGCACACCAAAAGTGCAAGAGGCAATGGCTGCAGTAAGGTGAACTGGGATTAGATATAATAGAAAAAATTCTAGAGAGATTGGTCATACCCTGCAACTGCACAGAGGCTGTTGTACCTCCATCCTTCAAAACTTTCAAAATCTGACTGACATAAAGCTCTTAGCAGCCCTGGTGTGTCTATTATCTCTAATTTGAATAGTACTATTACCAAGATAACCTTCAAAGCAACCTACATTATTTCATGGTTCTATTATTTTTGCACTGATATGGAACATTTAAAACCTCCATATTAATAGGAAACTTCAGTTTTTGAGTTTCTCTAAGGGATTCTTTGTTTATCCTGCATTTCCATGGCCCTACAGCAGCTCTAGTAAATTAAGAAAAAATTATATGAAAAGGTTTTCAAAATTACTGATTTTTAAGCATGCATTCTTCTACCAACATAGATTTTTCACAAAGTGCCTTGAGTTAGTAACTGAAGATATGAAGCATTTATTTTTGCTGGTTTATTTCTACTCTTTACATATGTTTTACAAATACTTATTTCCACAGGTAAGAGAACAATCTCTGCATCTTTTTTTTTTTTTTTTTTTTTTTTTTTTTTGTATGGAAGAGTGTTAAAGATACACCTTTGGTTTATTTGCACTTCCACATCAGAAGCCTTTGTGTCAGACTGCCCCTCTGTTGCCAGGGGCAACATGGAAACAAAAAGTAATGGAATATGGTGGGAAAGTTCCATCTCTATTGCCATCCCACCAAAATCAGCCTCTGAACATTGTGAACTAATGTAAATAAGTGGAAGGCAGCAGTCCTCGTATATCCAGTTGACGGTGTGTATAAACTCATCACATAAAGTGAGTGAGCACAAAAATGGGCATATAGAGTGTCAGGCCTATGAAAATATCATCTGAAACTTATCAAATCAAATTATGTAGTAATTTTCCCCAAAACTCTTGATCAAACATCATAAATTTGTTACTGCATACTTTTTACAGTTCTTGCAATGCAGTGTGTGTCTTACGTGGGCCTTATACTTTCTATAGATCTTCTATCTAATGGTATTGCCCTAATAATAGTAACCAGAATAAGTATCTTTTTTACAGACATAAAGGGAAATAGATGAATATCATCCTTTCTTACTGTTCTTAAGCAAAAGAGATGTTAAATGTATTACATCTTCTGTAAAGCAATTTTTTTAAAGACAATATTTTTTTTCTCATATTTTTTAATTCAACATTAAGACTACAGTAAAACCAAAACCCCTTTCTCCCCCCCCAAAATAACACTCCAGTTTTAAAATCTTGGAAAATGTGTGCATTCTGACATTAACACTATTAAAAATTCCACTTAAATGAGGTAACTTAATGAATGACATAGAGTGGAACCATACAAGTAGCAGCAGCTTTTGGGAGGTTTCAGTGGAAAAAAAAGTGGAGGTCGAACTCACAGAATTTTTCTAGTGTTACACAAGGAGCCTTCTCAGTAGGTGAAAAGTATTTCCAAAGAGGATGCACTATCAAATTGAAGGACGTGTACTGATTTCTTCAGAACTTACGTTTGAATCATAATCATAGAATGGCATGGGTTGGAATGGATCACAAAGATCCAAGTTCCAACCCCACTGCTATAGGCAGAGCTGCCAGGCGGTAGATCAGGCTGCGTAGGGCTCTATCCAGCCTGGCCTTAAATCCCTCAGTGAATCCACAACCTCTCTGTGCAGTTTCAGTGTCTCACCACCCTCTCAGTGAAAAATTTCCCTGACATGATCTAAAAAAAGACATTTCCCTTTGTCCTTTCACTATCTACCTATGTAAAAAGTTTATATCCTTTCTGTTTATATAAACTCCCTCCAAGAACTGGAAGGCCATGTTGAGGTCCCTCCAGAGTCTTCCTGAGTCTGAACAAGCCCAGCTCCTTCAAATTTTCATCACAGGAAAGGTACTTCAGCCCTCTATTAATCTTTGTGACCCTTCTCCAAATGCTCCACATCTTTCCTGTGCTAGAGCCCTCAAACTTGGATGCCTCATGAGGGCAGAGAAAATGAGAACAATCACCTTCCTCACCCTGCTGGCCACCTCTCTTCTAATGCAGCCTGGGATACAGTTGACCTGGGCTGCAAGAATACCATGTTGACTCACATGTTGAGCTTTTTGTCCACTGAGAACCTCAAGTCCTTCTCAGTAGGGCTGCTCTCAAGGAGTTCTTTCCCAGTCTGAACTTGTACCTGGGATTGCCTCAAACCAAGTGCAACATGTTTCACACAGACTAATTGAACCCACTCTTTAAACTTGTCCAAATCCCTTCTGTTGTAGCAACTGCACCACTCATCTTGGTGTTGTCTATGGATGGTGTTACTAAGGATACACTCAATCCCACTTTCTAGGTCATTGATAAAGAATTCTGGTCCCAAGATGGATATCACTCATCACCAGCCTCCTCCTGGACATAGATCTGTCAACTACTACACTTTGGCTGAGACCATCTGACCAATTATTTATCCATCAAACAGTCCATCATTCTAATCCACATCTCTCCACTTAGAGATAATGATGTGTTGTGGGACCATATCAAAAGCATTGTGCAAGTCCAGGTAAACTAACTACATTAGCTGTTCTTCCTTTGTCCACTGATGTTGTCACTCCATAGTAGAAGGCTACCAGATTGATAAAGAATGATATGCCACTGGTGAAGCCATACTTGCTGTCTTGTATCGTCTCCTCATCTTGCATGTGCCTAATGTAGCTTACAGGAGGATCTGTTCCATGATCTTCTCAGGCACAGAAATGAATCTCATTGGCACGTAGTCTCCTGGGCCTTCCTTTCTACTTTAATTAAAAATGAGAGTGGTGTGAGAGTGTGAGAGTGGTCCCTTTTTCCACTCAGGGAACTTCTAGTTTTGTTTAATAACTTTATCATTGTCTCGCTGAGAAAATGATTTTTAAATCTGCAGATGACACCAAAGTTGGAATGCTAGGAATACGTACACAGAGTTTAATAAAATCTTGGCAAATTGGTGTAATAAAAATATCATTCAGTACAGAAAATACATCACTTTCACTCAGGCTTGTATAAACTGAATAAAGATCAGGCCTGATAATTGAACTATACTGATGTCAGTCTTTTAGAAAATGAGCTATGTGTTATGGTGGATCACAAGAACAACGTGAGCACACCAGTATCGTGCTGTTATGAAAAATGCAGATATTAATACAGACAAATGATCTTTCTGTACTGCTCTGGTCTGACAATGCCTCAACTGAGTATGTCACCAGTTTTTGGCAGCACTTCAAGAACCTTCTTATACTACTGGAGAGACTCCAGAGAGTTCTAGAGAATCTGATCTACAGGAAAGATTGAATGAAATTGGGCTGTTCAAATAGAAGATGAAAAGGCCAATTTGTGATACGACAGCAGTGTCATATCAGTGCTAAACAAGTGAACAGTTTTCTGCCTGAATAGGACAAAAAGCAGTGGGCTAAATTATAGCAATCATAAACAAATCTGCATTTTAGGAATAATATCTAATGGCTAGTGAAATATTATAATAAATTATCTGGGGTACATAGTGAAGCCTCATTGCTGAGTGTTTTTAAGAAAAATTTAGATAGCCACATGTCCTGACAGACAGGACAAGTGAGATTCTTGAAAATTTGTGTTTGATCTCTTTGGTCTCAGGACAGTGAAATTCAGCCAGTCTTTCACTCTACACAGTGAAAAAAGGTGAAAGGACTTTCAGAGGATGGGGGCACTCAAAATAACATTGAAGACAAATGTGCTTGATGAAAAAAGAAACACCTATTTCATAACCCACACACCTATGCTCATCATTAATTCTTGTTGCTACTACAGTAGGAGTTTCTTTGCTTCTAATGTGAGTATACCAGCAGCTCTAATTCTTCACTTTTTCACCAACCTTCCTACATTTTTTTTATGAATACTGAAATACTATGCCATCTAAGTGTAGAGAAGTTTTTAGGGGAAGAGAAAAGACAGAAACTTTTTTCCTCTTTAATCATGGGTTTAATCATGGTTGTAACAGAGTATAAAATGACAGATTCAGGTTGGCTCAACAAATAAACCTCAACTATCAGAATAAAAGACTCAACCTGCAAAAAAGCTGATTTGTTCATGTTTTTGCATATCAATGGGGAATTTCAGAAATGTAATAAATAATTTTCTGGTCTGTACTAGAGAGATGTTAAATCTTCTCAAGAAAATATTGACAGTCTTGGGATAAGAAAAAAAGTTATACGTAGTATTGCCTGTTACTAAAAATAATCTTTTTTTTTTTTTTTTTTTTTTTTTTTTAACATAACTGTGTTCAATTCCATGAAGACACAGATCTTCAGTAAACACAGGATACTACAGGGTCTGTGGATACAGTTGTTGGAAAAGATCACCATTAACTGAAGATTATTGTTTGATTAAATAGACTGTCTGATGATAAGGCTTGCAATAGATAAACACAGCCAAGAATTTAATCAACAAACTATATCATCTTTGCATCTATTTCACATTCTGTCTACTCAGAGAACGAACAGATGCAGACTCAGTAGGAGTCAGAAAAGAAAGGAATCAATAGGGAAATACTCTATTAAGAAGAAGTTTCTGAATTTATAATCCAACCTTGACCTAAATATGGTTAGATTCTCTGTCTGTTAGTTCTCTTGAACTGATGAAATCTGAAATCCATTTTCTCTCATTCTAATAAAGTTCCTCTGCTGGTACTATTAGTCTAAATTAAATGCTGAAAGAAATTCATTTTTAATTCCTTCTGACATATGCTAGCACAGTTGTTGCTCTAAATAACTACCTCTGTCTGGGGTTTATCTTAGTATTTAGCCTACAGTTGGTTTATAAGGATTTGTTCCCCAAAATGAATAAATAAAGCACTCAGTTTCAATCCATCTAGGACACAAAATTGTCACTTTAAGAGTCCTTTGTGAGGCAATTCTTTAGACACATGTAGTTGACAGAACTATCCTTTACTTTGTTGTTCAAGGATGTGTATAGACTTGCACCAGAGATAGTTCAGACTACTTTCACAGAAGCAAGTGTACCAGTTACTGCTGATTCGCAAATATGCTATGAAAAATAGCTGTCTGCACAAACTTTCACCACTGCCTGCTCTCCTGGAAACTGCATCACAGATAAAAGGAACAGCAAATGTCTCTTTCACTCTGAACAGTGCAGACAGGATCCATTCCTGTTCTCTCCCCATCTCCATTTCCCTTTTCTCCACCCCAGACTTCGGTTTTAGCTTTGCAGCTCACTACTGAGTAGTTATGAATTAAATTTATGGGGCTGATTAAAAGCAGATAGTTACAGAATTATCCTCCCAGTAAGGGCTTGTCAGAAAAAAAAAATGAGAATCAGAAAAAGATCTTGCCTCAAAATGAACAAAACATTTTGTTTCAGTGGTGCGCTTAGTCAAATAATAGAGAAAGCTTGGAAGTAACGGTCAGGTGAAATCTTAAGGAATAAAGAAAAATCATTTTAAAAGTCATTTGAAATTTTTTCTCTGAACATTGCAGAATTGTCAACAATACCTGAAAGAAAAAATCCCTGAACACTTTAACTATTATTTCCCTCTTTAACAAGTTTATCAGATTAATGTTGCATAAGAATCAGTGTAATTCAGGAAGAAGGACTTTAGAAATAGCTTCAAAGACATGGCATCTTCCTCTTACTTAAAATATAGACATTATTCATTCTAAATTATCATCTTACCTGTGGAAAAAAGTATCTGCGTAGCATTTAGGCACATGCAAATGTCCAATTCTTACGGATTTATGTAGGAAAATAGACATATAAAAATAGTGAAGGCAATATTCCCTAGTAAAAACACAGCACTACCCTATAAATATGTGTGCATATGTGCATCTATAAAAATATAAATTCATATGTATGCATAAATACAGGTATGTAAATGAGCATACTTTAATTCATAAAATACTTGTGCACTGAAGCACATAAAGCTTCTTTTAGAAGCTTGTATGTGTAATGAATTTATCTGGAATAATGAATTGTATAACTGCACACTTCATAACTTACAGCATAGGAGGCATAGTAATCTAAATATGTCAGATAGCTTTGACCTGACTAAAACAGCAGAACCTTGTTAAATACTGTGCACTGGTCCTGTAAAGTTTTTTTTGTTGTGGTGGTTGTTATTTTAATTTTTTAATTATTATTTTATTTTATGGGGACAGAGAAATTATGTCCTCAGCAGCCAATCGTATGTGGTGAATGCACTTCTTGACTATTTCTCATGGCAGCATAGAGAAGACTTGAACTCTTACTGTCTGTCATCTGTTCATAGAGAACTTATATTTCTGATTGATTGGAAGTAAAATTACGGGAGCACTTTCTTTAAACAAGTTTCAACTTCCTCAGTAAAGATGTAACTGCAGTAACATTTTATTCACATAGAATTTGTACGTTAAAACCACAATTCCTCAATGGCAAGATATCTAGGTATCTTCCAAGATCAAGTTAAACTGAGTCAACCCATCTTAATCAAGGAATCCTCAGAAGGTGACTCACCCAGCATGGGCTTTATCAGGAAAAACTGATAATTAATATGTGGACTAGAAACCACATTGAAAGAAACCACAAACAAAGAATTTAAGATGTATAAAATGCATTAGATTAATTTTACCCTTAGCTGTCAATACTGCCCTGTGTCTCCAGTACTGGAGTTTTCAGATAAAGAGAAATCCACTGAGTCTTTATAACAAACCACTTAGAATGCTTGTCTGCACTTCTCCCTCGGGGAAGAAATATGTTCTAGAGCATGCAAATTATTGCATGTGTTTGATAAGTAGTCCACACATTTGCTCAATTGCAAATGTTCCACTTTATTTTTTTTCTTTTACCACTTGTTATTTTTTCTATCCACTTTCATTTTTGCTTTATGTTCAGAATAAAAAATTTTGCTACAAGTAAAAATGGTTTCTTGTAAAGGTAATTTGCTAATATTTTATTATATACAGATCAATTTATCTTCATTCATGTTTTCCAGTTTAATTTTAAATATATTAATTATTAAATTTTCATATTATAAATGCTCAAAACTGTAAATTAGTTCTTTTTTATTTAAAAAAATGCAAATATACACATCATTTATTCTAAATAACTCATCTTTTATCATTCTGTTCAATAAAAAAAACACAGTTAAGTTTTTCATGTTTTAGATGACCTATCTCTTTCTGCTAAGTGATCCATAAAATATATAAAGAAATGGAAATGCTGGTGTTCTTAAGATGCTCAAATATTATGTTTTAATTTCTTCTGCAACTTTGGTATAATAGAAATGAAAGATTTTATAGTTACTGAAATCTATGTTTATTGGGTCTGTTTTTTTGGAGGGGGATTGCTTATGAGTAAGTAAATGTATGGAACAAAATTTGTAAAATATTGTGAATAATTTATAACGAAAAGTAAGGTAAAAAAAATATTGCATGCACATCAATAAAAAATATTGAAAAATCCACTCAAATAGCTGAAAATACCACCAATTCCATAATAACCAAGAGCTTTATGATGATATGCGGCACTTTCCAAGTGAACTCAATAGGAATAATATTCCAATGTTTAGAAAAAAAAGTACTGCCATAGAAATTTTCTCCTTTCAGAATGAAGTGTTCCAAGCATATTATTTATATAGCTGTTTCAGGGAGTTCAAAGAACATACCCATTTTTTAATTTATTCTTCTCTTAACAATAGTGATATTAAGTTGAGCTAAATTCCATTTTAATTTTCTGTCTCTTTTTGTTTTCAACCTCTCCCACACTGTAGGTCCCCTGATGATGGAAATATAATCTTTTTTTTTTTTACGAAGGTGAATGAATTTAAAATCTTAATTTTGTTTAATTTTATTTTAGAAATAATAATGAACTTTAAATTCCTGTCTGCGTGTGGTACACCACTTAAGGTTTTGTCTAAAAGAGGAGAAATCATGCAGTTAAAATGAACACAACCTTGATCTATTTTTATATATTATACCTTCTTTTCCTTTAAGAGACATCCCAAAAGAAAATCATTTGAGGTACATAGGGGCATATTAACTTGCTGACTCAAGATTTCAATATTACTAGGTTGCACTCATAGACTATTTGACCTATTGATGCACTGAAGTACATGTTCAGATTAACAAATGTCTGAATCTAATCAATAGTTAGAAATTTTCTGCTACATCAGGTTTGATGATGACTTTTCAGGCTGTACTATACCATTCTGGCAGGATAAATAAGTATATTCATAGATCTTGTGTCTTTGACAAACTAATCACTGGAAGGTGAGATATACATCTTCTGCATCCAGGCTGCCTGTTACCTTCAGACACTGGAGGAAAAAACCTTCATATTTAATGCCTGACTACTTCTGTCAAAGCTGCCAAAAACAGTTAGATTAAATGGTTTAGAGAGTAATGCTCAAACTTACAATAAATAATTTTCATCACAGATGCCAGAAAGGATTTTTTTTAATTATCTTGGTTATTTTTAATAGTATATTTTAATTTAATTGGTATTAAACACATATTCAGCTAATGTGTTGTTCACAAAATTCTGAAGACAGAGTTGAGCGAATCACTTTCAACATCTAGTCAATGTCAAAACAGTTGGTGGTGGTATATTACACCATTCATTGAGCTTGCTGTCATCTTGGATAAGCTGGAAATTAATGTCTGAGGTTCAAAAAAGATAGCAAATGCAGACAATGATCAGATAAAGTGGACAGATGTTTGCTAAATTATTTTAGAATTATAACCCTTCAATGATTATGCAACCTATTCTCATTAATAGGAAACAGAATGCAAAATAAGTATTAAGACAGCTACTCAGCTCTAAGCCCTAACTAAACAATTTAGAATGGTAAGTTCATTGAGACTTGACACCCTTATGTAAAGAATTCTACTTCTTGAATTCTACACATAAGAAGTTGTGACAGATTCAAAAGTATTTCATCTCTTTCATTTAGTCTTGAACCAGAATCACATACAGAGACTTTCCAGATGGTATCCTGACAATTTTATTAGCAGCAATATCTATATCAGACAGTGCAGCTCACAGGGTTGAACTCTAGAATTTTCTGTACAGGACTGTTTTAGTCTTTATTGCACAACAGCTCCAGCACTGCTAAACTGAGTACAAAGAAACATATCTATGCCACTGACTGCCCTGGCAAAAACTTTTCAGCAAGACTTTCAGCTGAGAATAAATCATACTGCTTCTACAACCAGTTCTGGATTGATATCAGCTTACAGAAAATAAATAAATATATTAATCAAATTCTGTAAGAGGAGAGGCTGTGTTTATGACAGTTTATGACAAGTGTTCAATTACCTTACATATATTTTGAATGATTTCACCAATAGCAATAAAGAGGTAACTTCATATTCCAAATGGTCTTAACGGGATTATACAAAGAGACCAGACCTTGGATAGGCTCAGACCCTTTGCCATTTTATTTATACCTACAGTTCTTGTGCTCACTGCCTTACTGTGGGATCTAAGGCTAGAATACTGTACAGAATGAGTAAGTTTTGTAGTCAAGCCAGAAGCACCCCTGCATTGTTGTTTGAGTGATGCTGATGAAAATCTATTAGGAATATGTCAAATATGCATGGCATGTATATTACAAGAACATGTTGATTGTTCTAAATAATCTCCTGGAAGAATGACAGAATTTGCTTCCCTATGTATTCCCTTTGGAATACTTCAAGGTCATGCTCAACAGATTACTGCTTATTTACCATTTTAACAGAGGGTCAAAATAGGTGCTTCTTGGAAATCAACTGTTGGCATTATTCAGTAATGCAGTTCACATCTGCAAATCATGACACCATGTTCAGGGATAAAAGCAATTTACTTAGTTCATGAAATAAATCTCTGACACAATAAAAGCACTAACTCTTTGGAATGTAATGCTTGACAAATGAAATCTTCAAGAAGTCTTTTATTTTCTTTCTTTGTATTCCAGGAGATTATAAAGTCAAAAATTACCAGCATAAAGAATCTGCTTTTAGTGATTAAGGTTACTAGACTGGGAAAACCTATTCTTTGAGTCTTGAAGTTGTCCAGAAAATCAGATCACATTATAAAAATAGAAAATTGAAGGCACACCTGATGGATTATATCAAGAATGCACTGATGGGAGAGTCATTCCCAACTAGTAAGCTTAAAGAAAATATTACAATGTGTATCGGTTTCCAGCTATATAGACGTTCTTAACTTTAAATTATATGTTCATCTGTACGTGTGTTTTCAATTAAATGGTACGTTGCTCTAGGTACTTTTCCTGGGTGGTCTTGAAAGGCCAGAATTTTTATTAATTAGGAATAGTCTGAAAAGATTACTCTTGAAAATAATTTATGAATATAAATTAAAAAAATATTCAATGATATTACAAGTTTTTGCTCAATTTAAAAAAAAATCTTAACTATTTTGCAGATGATTTAATTGAAGGGTCCATGAATGCAAAGATTAATTGTGACAGTATAATGTTGGCTGATAGTTCCTTTCTACCTCTTGTTTTCATCCCAGCCCCCGGCATGAAAGAACCATGTGAATACTGTAACAAAGTATTGAAAATAAGTTAATTAATCCTACTGAAATTCAGATTTATTAGCATGAGAACACAGCCAGTGCCATACACTTTTTGGCTCAGAAAGCAAGCAGAAAAAGTCTTGATTAACCCATAGCTTAGAATTTAAATGTATTCCATTTATGTAAAAGCAAGATTTGTGAAGGACTGGTAACATGAGGTATCTGTTAAACTAAGACCCTGAAAGTGCCTCTGTTATCCTCTTATGAGAATCCAGTATGTCTCTTGATTAACAGGAGGGTAACAAGTGGTTACCAGACTCTACTTGCAGTGCTTGCAGAATGTAGCTGCTCATGCTCAGGGTTGATTGTGCCACACTTGGGTTTCTATGCAAAAGAATACAGTAGATTTGTTGAAAATCAAGGCTGATGTGTAATGACATTTTTTTTAACATTAACAATTTGGAGTCCTGGTATACAACAGGGTGAACATGAGCCAGAACTGTACTCCTATGGCCAAGAAAGCCAACAGTTTTCTGGGGTGAACTGAAACATGTGGCCAGCCAGTGGGGAAATGGAGGTTATCTTCCCTATCTACTCTGCCCTAGTGAGGCCACATTTGGAGTCCTGCACCCAGCCCTTAATGTGAACATCATCAAGTCCAATATCCTGCCAGTATCCTGCAAGGGAGCAGGACTGGGACCAGGATAGTGATTAGGACAAACCAAAAGCCCTGTGACTGCCTGGCAAATCTGCAGTGTTGGAGGGACCAAGGTTCCTACCTGTGCACCCTGCTGTAGGGAGCCTGCTTTGGCAGGGGAGCTGGACTCAATGTTCTCTAAAGGTCCTTTCCAACCCCTACAACTGTATGATTCTGTGATTCTATAATCATTTGGGTGAGGATGAGGGTGGTGAGGAACACACCCATATGCAATGGGAGATATGGGCAACTGCAAACTGACATACGATGTAGTTTACCTTAGTACTGCCTGAAAGTCCTGACTGATGTCTGATAACTGAACTCTCTAGCCTCAGGTGTCTCAGAAACTGAAGAAAAGCATGGGAACAAGAAGATTCTCATACAGACAAAAGTACAAAACAACTTTATCCATTTGACTCAGCAAGGCAAAGGCAAAATGAAGAATAGGTTTTGGATTGTCTAAATACTTCCATTTCATTCTTGCAGAAGACCAAGGTACATCCTTTTTTAAGCTTATTGAATTTTCAAGTGAATAAACTACTTTTTTCTTTTCAGCTGAGCTGCAATATTTATGTCAAGATGGGTTATTGGTGGTTTTTTTTTTTTTGTAATTTTTGTAATGTCATTTTGGAGAGTTCAGATTTTACTTTTGTTTTCAAGATTTATTAATTCTTAAAATCCATTTCAATGCAGCCAAAAAAAAATACTTTAGGCAATATAATTTTGAAAAAGTTGGCTGAAATTATTTCAAAGGAATATATATAATCATGTAAATAAAACTGATGTTTCACTAAATAGATCTTAAAGAAACTAAATCTGTTATTTAAATGAGAAACTTGAATTTCAAAATCATTGCCCTCCTGTTTTTTTTTTTTTTTTCCTACAACAGGTTTTTGATTATATTGATAACATCGTAGTGAGAAAAAGTTACAGGAGTTTAAAGATACACAGAAAGAATATAGTACATGCTACTGTAAAAATAATTAAAATAATGTCATTACTGTAATCATAATATCAATATTATAAATAATATAAACAATAGAACAAAGATAATTTTAAACAGATATAAAAACAGAGATGTGTTATTACAATCGTAAGATTCATCTTATAGGAAAAAATCTAGAAAGTAGAGGTTAAACAGAAAAGTAAAAATAAAAATAAAACTGGACATGTTCGTAGAACAGAATCATAGAGTCACAGAATGTCTCAGATTGGAAAGGAAGAGTCCTATGTTAAAAGGCACATAGCTTTCCTCTTATTCTATATCCAGAGTTACCTTAAGCAGGAAAAGAAGACAGTAATTCCTTCAATTTATGTATTTTTTCCTAACGAAAACTGTTTTCCAGGGCTTTAAAATGGAACAGCAAATGCAAACTCTATATTTTTTAAAGCGTGATCAACTTAAAATGACACAGATACTTTGTGATTCTCTTTTGTCCAATCCAAAAACTGCATAATAAAAGAACGAAAAGAAAGAAAATGGAGTGACTATCTTTCCAGTCTGAAATAATTGAAGCTTAAAATCATTGATGTCCAAAATTTTGGCTTGCATGGGTTGCAGTGAGTGAAAAGGAACTTCTGGAGTTGACAGAAACTGGACCAGAACACTTGGCAGGCAAAAGATGTATCCATGATGCTACAGGGGCAGGAGGTAGGTCACCTAACTGTCCTTACCGGGCTGCATGCAGATGATGGGCTGTGGGTTGGATATGGCTGTTTAAAACAGTAAGCTGTCACTTGAAAACTTGCTTTCAGAAACTAGATAGATTTACTTAAAAAAGTAATTATTGTAAAAAAGAGAGACAGAGAGGAAGGGAAAGGAGAAAGGAAGGTGAAGGGGGAGGGGAAGGGGAAGGAACTGCAGTACAGGTAACTGTTCGGTAAATTTTAGTCTAGGAACAACCTATGGAGCTTTATATCCACTCCTATCTTCATCTGAAAGTTAATTGCCTCAGGGACTGACCTAGTTTGAAATGAAATCTAGTTTAGCTACATAAACATGTTAAGACTCACCTTCTGATTTACTTAGACAAAATTTGGCTAAAACACAGTTGTCAATTGCACATGAACCAGGTGTCAAGGCTTCCACTGCAGGCAGTGGAAAACAAGTCTGTGATTCACTTGCCTTCATGTAGGTATTAACTGCCATACTAGTTGCCTTAATACCTGGGACTAACGAATGAGGCAAACCAATATGTGCAAAAAAGCAAATGCTGATTATATGATGAATAATACTATTTAATGAAGAATTATTTAACTACATTTAAATACGTAATGAGCTTTTCATGATTATATTACTAATTTAAATGCCTGAGAGGTACTTAAAAGTAGCTGAATCTCATTGATTCACTGATAAATCATTACAAAAAAATGCCCAAACCAACAACAACTACAACAATAATAAACAACAAATTTATAGCACCTTTAGTAATACGGGACTTTTCTTTATTTCCAGTAGTCTTTGTAGCCAACTGAAAGAGTAAGTTATGCATTTTTACATAAAACTCTGCTCACTGGACTCGGAAAGCTAAGGATTCAATTAGCCAAGTCAAAGAAAGTTTTTTTTTTTTTTACATCAAAACAAAAATCAGGCATATCTCGCAAATTTGGATAATTTCTGATAAAACAGCTGCAGAACATGTCCTGCAAAGGACTCAAGTAAATCCTTTACTCAAGCAAGGGCACAAGGTTCTTAACTTTCTCATTTCTAATGCAGGTAAAAGTGAATTTGCTGTCCTACGTATTTTGTAATGTGTATGAATCTTCCCCCATATCTGCAACAAGCTACTGAAAAGCCTGCTATAGCTCTGTACTCCAAGGAAAGGATTATATATCTCAGTGGTATGTGGCTCACATAAAGTCTGACCTTACATTTCTGAAGTCAGGGAGGCTTTTTGTCATCAACTTCAGTGAGAGGAGGAGTACTGTAATGAAACAGGCATTGTGTTCAGTGTTAGTCTCATTTAAAACACTGCAATGTAGATAAAGATCCCAAATGAGGAATTATTTTAGGTAATTGGTTTGTCCTTCCATAAAATGTTGTATATATATGAGTCAAAGAGATGTACTCTTCAGAAAGAACATCAGTTGTAAAAGGAATAAATCAAAAGTTCTTTCATCAGAAGTTTGACTGGTGTTTTATCAATATATAACATGAAAAAGTACCTCCTTCTGCCTTTTAACTGTTGATGTTCATTAATGCAATTACTTCACAGCAACAGGATATTCAAGGAGAATGAAGTTTGTCTACGATGCAGAGAGGTAGACTTCCATTTTCTATACATCCTGAAGAGTGATTTTTGTTCCATATATTAAGCAGTCAGGGAACAATTGGATCACTTTTCATGGTACTACTGAATAACTAATTCTAAAGAAAAGCACATCTCATTTTGTCTTTTAATAATTGTCATAGAAAAAAAAAAATCAGGTTGCTAGCTTTCAGAGCAAGGATCTTATCTTGTTTCTATGTCTGTTTATATAATGTCTGATACTGAGAACTTTGATCTTTTCTCAGAACCTTAAGCCCTTCAAAATATTAAGCAAAAAGCATATTTTATAAACTCTTGCACAAAAATAATTTACAAAAAAAATTTAATGCTGAAGCAAAGCTTCTGCAAGTATCATTTGCCTTTTTATGTTAACTTATGAGGAAAATGTGATTTTTCATTGATGCTACACACACCTTAATGCAAAGGAGACATTTGCAGTTGACTACTTTCTGAACAGTGTTGAATGTAGAGTGCTGAAAAGAAAAAAAAAAAGAAAAAAAAAGGGGGAATCCAAGTGAAAAGAAAATAAAAGTAAAGTTTGCAAACAAAGATTTCTTGCTGCAGTATTATGCTCTACTTGAAAAGCCACTTTTGAATATGTTCTTGTGGGATTTCATAGTGGTCATTTCAACGAGGAATGAAGTGTTTGCTTAAATTCCATGGACTATTTTTCTTTCCCTCCCTTTCAGTCTGGCAAAGCGTAGTCATGAGTGATGTGAACTCATTGTTCCCTATTAAAAAAAGAATTGCTAGGAGTCAGAAAACTTGTCTTAGATTTCCAATTCTTATTCTGAGAGTAACATTTGTCTCAGATGATGTTTCAGTAATTTTCGTAACATTTCTGAAATTCAGTTTCCTATTTCTGAGCAAAAGTTTGGGTAAGAGTTTCCTCCATTGGTACATGGAAGAATTGATGAGGAACAAAAGAGGGTTGTTATTTTGAAAGGCTTTTGTATTTTCCTATCATCACAAAGTGAAAAAAAAAATGCCATATGCAATAGTTATTTTTTCTTACAGAGCATAATGCAATTAAAATTAAGAAGTGCAGCTTCTTAACCCTCTTTCTAGGGAAGAAATTGAGATACTATTCTGAAATTACAAAGGAAAAGAAAGCGCAATGTACAGAAAGAAGTGGAAAACATTATTTTATTATTTACCTTAGGAGAATTATTGGTTCATTAAAAGAGAAAAAGTAAAAGATAGTGGTCTAGAGTGGTGAAGAGTATCAACATCTGACTTCCTTTGAATCCAGCTATTCTGTCACTTTTTTATTCAAAAGGCAGCTGGCTTCCTTTCCAGAAAAAGTCCATTTCATATGTCACCGCAGTGTGCAAGTGCAAGGCTGAAAATTTACAGATCTGAGACCAGTTTAACTCTTCCTATTTATAAAGCATACACCAAAGTAGGCAATGATTAATTCTATTTTTTTTTAGCCTAACCTCCTTTGAGTCATTAACTGTTAGAGGTTCTAGATGTAATAATTTTGGAAATCATGAGTAATTTAAAATATTCTAAAATGTCACACTTTTTACAAGCTCTACCTACATGTGTTAAGTGGACCTTCCATGTATAAGTAATGAGAGCTTAGAAGATCAGATTTATCATTCAAAGTGAAATGATTAGTATAATCACAGCTTAGAAATTACCATGATTCTATTGCTGCAGTAGTCACTCATGTAAGTTGAAATAGGTGGAAGGCAACCAGTCAATATTAGAGAAGTAGTAGTGAATATGGGAAGAGCTGGTTGACGGCAGTATTAACTGGGCTGAATAACAGCATATAAAAGAGAGATATCTGGTGCCAAATGAAGAATGAAAGAGCCAACAAGAAAGATACAAAAATTGTCTTCTACAGTACTGATTTACATCATTTTAATTGCCTTTGTGCCTAAAACTAGACACAACCTGTGTTACTTCAAATGGCTTAAGCTTGTGTAAGAGAATGTGAAAGGTATCTCTGTCTTGTGCTAGTATTGCAAATCTGATGAGTCTATCTCATGAGATATTTGATTTTGCCTATAGCTTGAGACAACTAAGTTGTCTATCTCAAAATGTACGTGACTATACCACTATGGAACATGCTCGCCTAAACAGCGCATCACTCTGATTTTAGTCTAACACAATTGTCCGAGCATGAAAATGGAATGAATCAGAACTTGAAAATTATCAAAGCTTCTGGGAAACTCGGAGTTCAGATGAAAAGAGAAAAGGAGTAAGAGGCAGACTGTTTTCCTTTTCTACTAAGGAAACATCCCGAACATTTTATTATGTGGACCTCACATCTCTTCTCTCATAGAGGATGAATCATCCTAAACAACTCATAAAGAAAATTCCTCCTGAATGATTTCTAGGCAAAAGAATGAAGGAACGGTGATTAGCAGCAGTACAGTTGATGGCTGATGCTTTCATTGCTATAGTACCATTTATTTCACTGACCTGTGTAGTGACATGTCTAGCTGTGTATTTCAGACAACTTTTGATCTCCATTTTTACTTCTATTCCACTCCTTATGAAGAAAAATAGAGTTTTACAAATTTAAGACAAATACAAATAAAAGCAAAATTTCTTTCTTCTTTTTTTTTTAATTATATAATTAAATTATAAAAATATAATTTCTGCAAGGTTAATTCAAAACCATGAAAGCTTTTATGTTCAAGGGGATTTGAACTTCAGATGATTAGATTTCAAATATTCCAAGACTGTTGCATAAAATGCATCACCCAGGACATGAAAATACTGTTTCAAGTCTTTGCTCTGTCACTGACTCCTTGTGCAATTAAGATTGATCCATTTAACTTCCTTGCTCTTCCTCTCCTTTCATGTAAAAGAGTGAATATTTTCATATTTTGTATGGTTTTGATAAAGATTAAAAGTTGTTTAAATATTGGAGACATTGGGTATAAAAGAGTTAAGAAGTAATTCTGTTACAGGGACTCATTTTATTTCTGACACTGTACTAGAAGGCTGTTCTAAGCCCAAAGCTAAAAAACAGAAAAAACTCACAATAGATAGGACATGCAATGTAATATCAAGCAAAACTCCTTTGAGACTTAGATTCTAAATCTCATTCAGTTTGAGAATTCTGACTGAGGAAGCCCCTTGGAGAGCATAGTATTAGTGCTAGATCTATAAGGCCATAAAGCAAGATTCTGAAATAGAATAATAGAATATCCCAAGGATCTTCAGGTTCAACTCCTAACTCCACATATGACTACCCAAAAATCTAACCATATGTCTGAGAGTGTTGTCCAAGCACTCCTTGAACTCAGGCAGATTCATGCCATGACCACTGCCCAGGAGAGCCTGTTCCTGTGCCAACCAGCCTCTGGCAAATAATCTTTTCCTAATACGATTTATAAACTTATAAGGGTATTACAGAGGTCTACACTATAGATTCTACCCTCAGTTTAAAAATAGAACATTATAGACATTGTCCTAAAAATAATAAAAAACACAGCCTGAAGTAATAGCCTTTATATCATTCCATTTCCATTGTTCTTAGTGGAAAGACTTTATGATCTGAATGTTATCAAGCCAGAGAATAGATTCTGAAGGGCATATCATTCAACAGAGCTGGGTGCTACTCTCACATAACTTCAAGCAACATCATTTGCCACCACATTAGCAAAAAAGATACAGTGCTAAGAAAGACTCACAAGGTGAGCCTGTCTTTTTTAGACAATGAAAGAATGAGTTCATAAGACATTGTCTCAGCTAATATCGAGTTTAGAAACTGGCTTCTTCTTTCTCTCCTCACATATCTAATTTTGTCCTAGTACCCCATTCAGCACATGGCTTATATAACAGACTGTTGCATTTTGACTCATCAGTAAGATTTGAAATTATTTAGTACTGGGTTTAGCGTAGAGAGTCCTCTAGATATATATTTACCACTTCAAATCCAAATAAGCTACAATAGAAAGCCTAGACATATATATTGCAGTCAGTAGACATAACAGAACTAAAACAATCCTTTTAAAACATATATGCAGAAATTGAAATTGCTGAAACAACATTCTGAAGCTGTTAACTTTATCAACAGCTGGAGGAAAAATGCCTTCAGTAAATGGACTAAATATGTTCTTTATCATAGATTCAGGTTGCTTCCCTTCATATGCCACTACCACCAAGACCACAGGCACCTCTCCTCATGTCTTCAAGAGAAGAGAATGAAAACAATCCTAATGGTCTTCGCAACAGAAAATAGCATCATTAACTTTATTGTGCTGAAGACAACGATCAACAAATATGGTCATTTTGTCTAAGAATAAGTGCTTTTTGTAGACATATGATTTACAGCCAATCTGCAAAGAATCAAAAATATCTGAAGTATCAGGACACTCTTTTTCCACTAACATTAAACAATCATAGGAGATTGATAAATTATAGAACAAGTTGTATGTTAATTTTTCTTCTCCTGGATGGTATACGGTCCCATAAACAGGAAGGTCTCATCCTTAATTTGTGACTGGTGACATTCACTGTCTTTGGAATCCCCATAGGCCCATACTAGATCACAAGAATAGGTGCCCATTACCTCAGCAGGTAAAGCTGGTCTAAAATGAAACTGAAAAGACTTAAAGCTTGTTTTCTGAAGATACAACAATAGTAGAGCTGAGCATCCAATTTATGCTGTTTCTGTCAAGAAATCTCTAGAACGAACTGCAGAACACAACTTTCCATTTCATTGTTCTTGCTCTTTTTTTAATCTTCTCCTTCTCTTTTACAAAATCTGAGTTTACTGTCCTAATTTCTTTAACATTTCCCTTGGCTTCTATTAAATTATCCAAAAGGTTTATATGCTTTCTTGCCAGGCAATTTCTCCTAAGCTCCCATGACTGTACTTTTAATAACAGTGATACATTTCTCACCTTATTTCTTGCTCTACATTTCTTCTGGGTCTTAGATTTTTACTCAGAAAACAATGACTTTTATGAAGTCTTGTTATCACTGCCACAAATTCATGTCAGAAAGCAATCAGCTTTTTTGCAGAATGTGGTCCTAAAGTGTTACAAGACTGTCAGTGTCTTTATGAATAGTAGTTTAAATAACCATGTTGCATGCTGAAGCTGCAAAGAATATTATTTTTCAAATCCTTTCCATACTATCATATTATCTTTTTTGTTTGTTGGTTGTGGATTGTTTTCTGCAGACAAAAAATTTAATATTTGTCCCAGTTCTTTTGCCATTAATTTGCTATGTACTGTTGTCTAATGTCTATTCCTTTCTTCTTGTCTCATTTTACCTGATGAGAAAAAAGGTAAATGAAATACAGTCTAAACTTAATTAAAATGTCATGTCAGTGCTCTCATGTCATAATCTTTTAAAGTCATGAAAACTATTTATTAAGAATGATATTACCAATACATTTGGAAAAGCAGAATAAACTAAAAAAAGACGTGAATGACGGATATGATGAATTGTATTGTTCCAAAAGTGCATTGTCCCGCAGTACACAACACCGTTCTGGTAGAACTGGAAATAATCTTGTTCAACTGCTTTCATTAGAAACTGTAACCACTGTCAAATTATTTTTACAAAGGAAAAATAAAGAAAAAATGGATAATATCCAACATGACAAAATGACCAAGTAATTTCTTCATTTTCATTGAATGGTAGACAGTCAGACACCTAGGCACTAATAATAGCAGCAGCTTGTTTTTGAGGTAGCATAAGGTCATCCTGTTGGAGCAAGTAACAGAAGGATAGTGCCTATCCAGAAGAGCACTGGTCCTACAACAAGCACTGTTTAGTATTTTAAAGTGAGTAAGAATTAAATATAGCTTAGCAATCAGTGACTACAGAGACCTTACAGAGCCACTGTGTACACAATACTAAGTGCTTTATACTGGTCATAAGGTAGCTGAAAAGAAATTACAAAAATATTAGCAATAGAAATTCACAATTTTCTTACAAGAAGAACATCCTGTGCATAAAAACTGTGTTGGAAAAAAAATTATATAATATTATTTACGAAAAAAAATTGACAAATGGGCAGAACTCAAAAAGTTCTTAAGATACTTAAAAATAGATCCATGTTCAAGCTCGACTGAGCTATAGTGCAGCCCCACCCATCCACTGATGAGGAACATGTTTTATTGAATCATTTCTATTATCTATGTGAAGTAAATCTTCCTCCTAAATGACCTCAAATAAGAGTTTGTAAGGGCAGTTTTGTCTGTTTCAGGCATCCCTTGCTACTAGAAAATAAAAAGTCTCATTTACGCAGTTTTATATTGATGGACAAGGAATAAAACAATTGAAGAAAATGTTGAACTCAGGAAGACATTTTTCCGCACTCCATAGCCAGGAAAATGATCCACATTTGAAGATGGGCGTATCAACCTCAACATGAAATTCTGTTTCACTTGGACTTTTTATGACTTTTGAACAAATACCTATTAATTATTAAGTAATTTGATGAGGCTTTATGGCATCAGAAAAATTGCCTACACTCAGTAAGATTTAATTACAATTTATAAAACCACAGATAGAATAAAATAAAAAAACAGATAAAGAATATCTTTAGGCTAAGGTTATAATCGTGTTGCAGTTCACAGCTCAGAGAAATGTCCTATTTTTGAGCTAGTTCTAAAAGAGACCTTTTAAAGAGTAGCTTCATTTCAGCTGACTTCAGTTGTGAATACAATAGTATACAATGCCATGTGGCACTTGATGTAGGCTATTTTAAAAACTTACATGAACAATCTTTTGTAAGATCTTAGATCTTAAGTTTATGTAAGATCTTTAGATCTTACATAAACCCAGAAGGATAGTTTATGACTGCTTGAGTTTCCTAATATCAGCTTTTGGCAGTAAAAATCCTATACTGATCCTTCACAGCTCACTGGCAATAATTACTATACCTGAAGTATGCTGGCACTGACAAGTTCATAAAAACTGACTTCATACTAGATATCTTGTTCATCTGATAACTGACCACCCTGGTTTTAAAATTTTCAACTATATTCACACTGACTTCTGACATCGTATATGTTTAATAATAAAACACAGAAGAGTTAAATTAACATTTACATTCAAAATTTTAGGCTTTGTTCTTTAACAAATAAGCTTTGGAAAGAAATAACATCTTCCATGTTCCTGCCATTATCACTTGGTAAATCAGAAAATTAAGTACATAATTACATTTTAAAGAAGTATTTTACTATAATTTTATGTAATTATTGACAATAAGTATGATAAACTGGAATTCAAAACATTGTCATAATACAGCAAGATACTTCCATTGCAGAGTTCTTGTTTGTGGCTAAGTATAGCTCAGTGGTACTAGGCAATAGAAGTATGGTCCTATTTATGTGAAGTCAGCAGTAATCTCTGTATTTAGAATACTGCCTTGTCATTTTTTAGGATGAGTTTCCAGCACCAATTGGACCAAGCCATGACCAGTCTGGTCTTGTCCCAGAAGAGATCCTGAAGAAGGTTGGACTAAAGACCACCTAATGTCCATTACTGCCTGAATCACTCTGTGTTTTAGTGAAATCTGTTTTCTGACTTTAGAGTTTGCAGTAAGCGTTGCAGGTCATGAAATATTAGAGTGTTCTGAACACACGTTTAATCAAAAACAAATGGTTTGTATGAAAGTTGTCTAGAGGAAAAGGAAAATCATGCTAGTTGGCATCAGTGAATGGAGGTATGTACTTTCCTCCTTTTTCCTTTCCTTTTTTTTTTTTTTTTCCTGATGTAGACCTCACTTGTGACTTGATCACACTAAAAACAATAATCATTTCCAAGAATTTGACTTGAGTACAGTGTACTTACTTGCTCTGTTATTTGTCTTATTGTAATCCCTGTACAAAGATACAATTTCCTAAAGCTTAAAGAATAATATCAGTATGGATATTTAAAACCGTATTTTACCAGTTTCTTATCTTCTGTTTTACCACTGTGGATTAAAAATTCTCCATAATTCTTTGTGAATTACATAAGTTTGAAATTCATGTTTTAAGGTTTGGGGGATAATGTATTGTTTTTTCCTTTTTTTTTTTTTCCCCAGTTTGTGCCATCTTATCAGATAAGTATTATATACAAATGGAGAAGAGCTGATGTAAATGACTCCTCTTCACCCCATAAAAATTTAATCAATAGTAAAGCAATTATCTCCTACATTAAGATCTAAAAGATTTAATTCACTTCTCTTCAAGGTTAAATGTATGACTTAAACAAGTTAATTATTTCCACTATAGTTTGATTTCCTATTTGTAATACTGTATAGACACAGTTTTATATCTCTCAGGATTGCTGAGAACACAGATGTCGTAACATCTCTGAGACCTGGATAGCAGTAAAGAAAGCAGTTTAAATATACAGAGTAGTTGGTGTTTTGGTCTGTTATTAACAACTGAAATCTGTTGTGTTCTGAAATTCCAACAGCAACTAGAATAACTGTTTTTATAATGTTTACAGTTGATGTAAACTCACAGTTTTTCACAGTACCTGTGGTTTATTGTCACAAGTGATCAGGACGATAAATCATAAAAACAAAAAGAGAGCTGTTAATGAGGCCACGTGCAGGATTACTGTAGGAAACAGACTTCATCTCAATCATATGAAAGACAGAGTTCAGAAAAAAGCACTCATTCCAAAGGCAAGAAATCTAATAATTATTTTTTATCCCAAAATCTTGACTGTTTTATGCTGTATACTGCTATTTCAGAACTTCATATCTTTACCTTAAAAAACCCTATTTCCTTGTTTACTTGATGTAAAAAGTAACTATAAGCATGAATTCATTTTGGACTGATTAAAAAGGCTGAAGTAACACTAAATTTATTCAGCTGAGACCAGTGTAATACAAGTTTCTTGCTTAAATACTTGTTCACAGTCTTCTGCAATTCCAGGACAAATCTCTAAAGTGTGCATATTAACAGTTTGTTTTATTGAGTTAGAGCTTCTCGCTGGAGCTATTGGGCTTCTACATAGGTCACTCTGGAAGTAATGCCTCCTATTTATTTCCATAGGAATTACAACAGAAAAAAAGGGGCACAATAACACTGATTGATAGAGCAACTTCTTAGCAACGAAACACTCTTTTTACAGCATAGTCACCTCCATTAACTATGCCTTTTTACCAGCGATAAACAGGGGCCTGCATGCTGTCCTGTAAATCTGCACCAGTGGAGGTGACTCACTGTCCCCCTCACCACTGCTGGAACCAACAACCTCCTCACTGTGCACACATACTGATCTCCATAAATGTTCTGCAAGTGCTGGTGAATGTCAATGGGTGCCACGTGATAAAATATACCAAGCAATCCTTTTTTCCTCCTCTTCTGTCTTATTCTCTGTACGTAAAGGAATTTTTTTCTATGGTGAATGCAGTAGATACAATACGGCTGACAGGACAATTTCTGCAACCAATGAAACTGGAATTAACTCCAGATTAGCTTATACCATAGGCAATGTCATCATATTTAGAAATTAAGCATCACTTTAAAGAAACAAATTGGATTACAAATTTTCCATAATATAATTGTTGACTCACACCAAGTATGTATTTTGTTCAATAGCCATAGTTATATGTATCACCTGAGAAATGTGCTATTTAGGGTAAGAGAGATGGTCCGTTAGCACTGTTATTACTTAACGCCAAGATTAAAAAAATAAAGAAATAAAAATTAGGAAGGTCTGTTGTCTAATTCTCATTATAATAAGAACTTTTTGCCTACATGAAGAAAATAAAGATTCTCTAATTAAGAGCTTTTTAAACAAGCTGTTGCATTTGGCTGACAAAATTGCCATAAAAGCTTTCTTTCCAACTTGCTAATCTGCTTATGGGCAACACAAGTAATGCAGTCGCTTATTCTGTTCTCTCAGGAAATATTATCAGATGGTTAAAGTAAAGAGAATAGACTAAAAATTAGTGGGGAAAAAAAGGAGTGATGAGAGCTTGCAGAAAGTGAAAACACAACCCAATATAGCATATGATATTTTCTTGTCTTCCCTGAGAAAATTTTTCCATTTTTTAATTCTGCATGACAGCATGTTTAGAAAAGTGTTAACTTCAATTACAAGTTGTCCCATTCTGTCTCGTGCAAAAGTTCACATGAGACAAAAACAGATTTATCCTAGTCTTAGCTGTTCTTTTGAACTGCATATGTAGGAATATCATGATTTCTTTTTCTTCATAGAGTGTACATAACTAATAGGGTAAAGACACGAACTATAAGACAACATTAATTCATTGTCATTCATGCTAAATCCTAATAAATTATATTAGCTTTGTCTTGGTTTCATATATTACATAATTTCAAAATAGTTGTTTAATTTCCTGAGTCTTTATAGGAAAACTTCACCCAAGGTGGTTTACCATTGGATAAATTCAGACTTTTGATGGAAAGAATAAAAGACTAGTCACCCTGCTCTTTGCAGCTCTCTGTCAATCACTGGAGGCTCATGTTTCCTTGGTAAGAAAAACAGCACTATCATCGTTTTTTCAGCTAAGTTTGAATTTTAACTCAGCCTCATCCTGTCACACAGCAGGTCTGCTATGCAGTTTGTTAATAATTTTCTTCTTATTCAGTGTATTCTCTCCCTCTAAAATTGCCAGTGACTGACCTCACCAGCACAACCCCTGGCATGGTTTCAATTCACAGGGTCTGTTCTGAATCCTCTGAACGTTTCTCTCAAGTTGCCCTCACTTACCAGGATTCAGATATCTTGTCAGGTGGGAACAACTGCCATTTTTATACCTACAACACACATTATTAGAAAAATACTGTTTTTTAAGTGATACTCAGGTGATGAGCTATGGTTTTAGACAACCACTGTGAACAGCTAAAGGTACCTCTGGGAAATCTTCCAACTTGGGATAATGTGGGAAGGAAAAAGAAACAGTGGAGATTATTTTGAAGGAATGGTGGTCTGTCATCCTCACATGATGCTGCAG
The DNA here is from genome assembly GCF_026119805.1 of Tympanuchus pallidicinctus. Classification (NCBI taxonomy): domain Eukaryota; kingdom Metazoa; phylum Chordata; class Aves; order Galliformes; family Phasianidae; genus Tympanuchus; species Tympanuchus pallidicinctus. The sequence continues at coordinate 2,932,233 of NW_026294780.1, read as the reverse complement.
AATTGAGTGGTTCTCATTAAGGAACCTACAGGTTATACACTTGTAAATCCAATAAATTGGGATGGGATTCAGTGACATTCAAACATCAGACCCAAGACCCACTAGCGAGGGGCCTGATTCCCAACTGCCAGAGAGGAGTGGGAAACCTGTTCCATACAATTAGCATAACCCAGAGAGATGTTCTACTGCTCCTCCAGAGCCCAGACACAGGCAGTTCAGGAATTCCTGTGGTAGCCTGGAAGTTTACCAGTTGTTACTCCAGGTCTTGAAGAGCTTGTCTTATATTTGCCAGCCTTAGGTCTCACAGGAAATAGAATCAGACAGTTATTCTTAAATACCTAATTTTTTGCCCTAAATAAATACCTAATTTTTGCCCTAAATAATCAGGATCCTACCTCCATTGTTATCCATTGATTGTTATGTAATCAGCTTTCTATTTAAATGGCATAGTTCATCTAAATATCCCAGAAAAAATAATGTTCCTCAGGGACTTTCCTTCTTGTCAGAAGAGAATTCCACCAGTTTATTAATAGGACAGAATTTTGTCTGTTTTTCTAACAAGTGTCAGCTCCTGTATAATCAATTGATATCAAGATGCTACAATTGTATAATCAATGGATATCAAGATGTTACAATATAGCCAAGAGAGCTAGGCAAAGTGAACAATGATAACAAAAGAGAATAAAATGGGAGGCTTACCCTTCGGCTGGGCTCACCACAAAACACCAATAGAGACGATCTCCAGAAGAGATCCTTCCCCTCTGGTAGCCAGCTCTTAAATGGGTCTAGGAAAGGTACAGCCAGGCTCCACCCCTTCCGGCAGCACAGGTGAATTGCCTTCACCTGTGCTCCTCTGGCTGACTCATGGCTCGCCTCAGGTGATCAATCAGAGGTTCAGGCTGTGACTCAGCAGTTCCCATACAGCTCCCAAAACGCTTGTGCTGTTTTTTGGATTTTTTAAAAAATTGTTATTATTTTTTGTTTGTAATGATCTGGTTTTATTAGAGGAAGTACACTTTTGATTGTCTTTAATCTACACTGATCTTTACATGAGTATTATCAAGACCTTCAAATTGTTAGGTAATTTACCAAAAAATATTAAAATGTCTTATGTTCACAAAAATATTTTTAACATGCTTCCCTAGCGAAGCATCTATTTCATTTGCAACACTCTAAAGGTAAACATGATGATGTCAAGTAGTTGCTTTTGTTCTGGGGATATGATTATGGATTTTACTTTAATCTTGCTTCTAGGTATGGCTTGGCTTCTCTGCTGCCTTCCGTCATACCTACACAAATACTTTCATCAGTACAAAATGGATTATTTTAATTTAATTACTCACAAATTCATTTTTTTTTTTTTTTTTACAGACCTACTATAAAGGGCCGCAACAAAGGCCAGGTGATATGAAAATCTGACTTCATGACATATAATTTCAGGAATGAGAGAACTGAAAGAAACAAATAAAATGTTTAAGCCTTATAAATTCCAAAAACATATCAGGGATACTTTCTATTTTAAAAGAGCCCCTTAGCTGAAGCGGACATTGTATCTATCACCTCAGAAGCCCCTTTCTCTCCTGGCTGCCACCACCGCTGTCCCACCTTATGACTCATCAGCAGTTCCTACAGGAATAGTAGCCTTCTCCCAGTTTACATCAGAATTCAAAATCATCTGGGCAATCCCATAACACATACAGGCAGAAAAAAAAAGGCAAAACCAAATATAAAACTGGTCTGATCAGTTGAAGTCTTAAAATATAATACTGAAATTGGACTTGCACAAGGGGGAAAAAAATTACATCAAATGGCGGCTACAGGTTTTTCCTTGTTGTCCTTTCTTTTAAACAAACACATATGCATATAATTATTGTTAGGATATCCAGTGACCCAAAAGATCTCTAGATCTCTACTTTTACTACATTTTGGGACGTTTGTATCTAGCTAGATTGCTTCTGTCCTGTGACCAACTATACTTTTTTTGTTATGCCTAGTCTGTTTTCTGATGTCAGTAGAACAGATCATAGATTCAAATATACATATTTTTGTTAATTCCAGCATTTATTTTATGCAGCATGTTTTATTATTTACTCTTACATATTACTAAAAAATCTTGGTCATAGTTTTAAAATATCTCATTTGGCTTGCAATTCATTTTCCTTCTCTCTTGTAAAGGAGACATAAAAATTTGCTTTTCTACAAGGGTGAAGACACAAATTTCATTAGATCTTTTTTATTTTCACAATGTAGGTTTTATTGTGCAGATTTTTATATAAAACGAATGATGAAATATGAACAAAAAGTCAGGAGAAAAAAAAAGCAACTTTCTTGTTTTTATCAGCCATAAAATTGCTCCATAGTACATGAGGGAAAACAGATATGGAAGAACTTCATATATGAAATAATGCATTGTTTGTATACTTTACCTCTCTCTGAACAGGGAAAACTCCAAGCAAATACATATGCTTTGTGTTTTATTGCTTCCTGCCTTATTTTATTTCTAAATTCTCAATAATTTATACTACTCCAATACTTTCACACAGGTAATTCTTATAAAATTATCTTACAATAGAAAACTTATACTGAAACTCTAGATAGCTCTTTTAAATAAATACAGATATCAATAAAACTTTTCTGAAAGAAAAATTAGCAATTAAGGACCCATTTCAGCAAAACATCTAATTAAACACAAAAAAAGGTATTTAATCCATATACTCAAGTGAGATTTAAGCATGGGTTTTAAAGTCAAAAACAAATGCCAGAATTCCTTCAACATGATAAAATAACAGTGTGCTCTTAAGGAAGGTAAAATGGAAAACAAAAGAAACAATGCACACACACACACACAAAAAAAAACACCTTTCTAAAATTTTCAGCTTTGCTCAAGATACCAGTGAATAAATACAGCTATGGTACTTGAGTACAGTATTATTGTTTGTTTCATTTTCACTATAGTAAATTACAGGAATAGGGTACAATATCTTAAAACTGGGAAAAGATCTGAATTCTTCCCAAAGTTGACTAAAATTTAGCTATATTATTGTTTCAAATTTTGGAATTGCACAAATGTACTCAATGGCAATATTTTGAATCAGGACAGGATTCATTTTTGTGGTAAAAAATAGGCATAGCTATAATAGGAGATACTGCTTTCTTCCAAGGGGAAAAAAAAAGATTTATGAATAATATATTCAAGTGCTCTACCACTCTAAAATATGACAAGAAATTACTGACAGCAGCATTGCTAAAGCACTGCAATGCCTGGAAGGTCACAACATTACTATTATATTAACTTGCTAAGGATGAAGGAAATAAAAATGGTGCAATGAACTTGTGCTTAGTCAGTTTGGCCCTGCTTTTCAAACTAATCTATGGGAACACATGTATTCAGACTCTTCCAGACACTAGCTCTACTGTATACTAACCATCTGATTTACCTACATGCCAAGAAGGTAACAAAACTTTTGCAAATGCATGCCCTTATTTTAAGACTTGACTAGTAAAGCAGGAATTCAGGCCATGAGGATAACTGCAAAACAAAGGCCAAATCTACTAATTTGTTGCCAGATAAATGTTCGTTACTCACATACAACTCATAGAAAGTCTAAACAGCTTGTATCACAGGGTGACCAGGCACCTAGCTCATGCTCCTTTCATAAAAGATATTTGTCTCTCATTTTAAAAGCTATGCTAGTTGCAACAGCAGATTTGTCCATATGTTGTATTTTATAACCTGTTTTACTTTTATTGCCCCCTGAGACTACTAAGCAAGCATAGAAGTCAGGGAACGCTTTCTGGCTGTTATATGTGAAGTCTACAGACACTTCAGAGGCTCCTCAACAGCCCATCTCACTTTACAACAGCTATAGATGGAAAACAGCAACCTCTCTATAAACTTATCTGTAAATAATGACCTCCATATGCTTGAATACCTTAAGGAGTATTAGCTCATTAGTGAAGATGTTATATAGTATTGTGTATATAGTAAGTACATTCAGTGAATTCTTAGCAAAAAAAGCTGTGTTGTGTTTACAGTAACACGATTATATTCTATATCATTAATAAATCAAAAAACAGTGTAAACTGCAGTGTATGTTCAAGCTTTCCCTTGAATAGTTAAGGAAAATATTTGTATTGTCCCTGGCCCTTTGTCAGCTGTCTGACAATACATAAATGAATAAAGCTTTTACCTGTTTAAAGATGAGTTCATTCTGAGACACTGTAAGTGCCTGTAGCTCCTATTATAGACAGGGTTTAAACCTGGTAAACAGCTAAACACCACACAGCCACTCACCTACTCCCCCTGCATATGGATGGGCATAAGAGTGGAGGGGAGGAGAAGGGGAGGGAAGAGGAGAGGCTGGAAAGCTGCCTAGCAAAGAGGGACGTAATGTTGCTTTTTGACAACCAGCTTGTATTTGATCAAACTGCCAGTTATCTCAATGCAATTATTAAATACGTAAATACAGAATGTGTGATTCTAACAAAACACTAGAATCATCCACTAAGTACAAAAAGGCACATTCCAAATAAATATTAAAAATAAAGGGGCACAATTTGTTAATATTAAACAAAGCAAGCACATTGTAAAGCTGGTTGCGTTGTGTATTTATCACTTTGACTGTTCTAAGAGATTTTGATTCTCAGTGATGCCTTATAATTTCAAATCTTTTCCTCTTTAAGAGGAAATCATACTTTTAATAGTTGATGAAATTAAATATATGTTCCTCTAAACAGAGTAACTGATATGAACATATGAATAATTACATGGAAGAAATTGACCAGAAAAATTACAGGTTCTTTTATGCAGTAGTTAGCTAACTAAAACTTTGTAAAAAATGGAAAACAATGCCATTTCAAATAGCAGAATTTTTTTATATCAATATATTCAAATATATTACACATATCGAGTATGGATATGAATTAATACATGCTAATACTCTGAAATTTGTTCTTTATTAGTTAGTTCTCGTGGAAAACAGAAAAATGTAATGTCCTCTCTCAAATGTCTGTGTTTTCCTGCAGAGCTGTATGGGAGAATGAGTCTAGAAACTTAAGCATTTGAAAATGTTTATAATAATCAGAATCATATAATCTTGGTCACCATGTAAATAGAGTTACAAGTTAATATCAGGTTTACACTCATGTTTCCTATCAATGTGATAATCTCATCTTAAAATATAAATTCCCTACGATATAATAGAGGAGGTAAAGTTTTAGGCATTCCTCAGGCATTTACTTGATTTTAACCTCTGACATTTTGTTCTTGCCCCTTAGTTAGTTCTCAGTGCAATACTAAAAGATAAACCTAGAGATATATGTTCTTCACACTTCAAAACTGATTTTGTTTTTCTACCAGTAGTTGATAACTTGCTATTTTAATCAAATTTTTCATTACTTATGTGGACCTTTATCATAACCAGATTTACATTCATTAGTTTTTCTATAGTATATTCTAACAAAAAAAAAACAAGGAAAAGTTTGGAAACAAGTTATACCTATTATCTCGCGTAGAATTCTGTAATGAGTATTGTGCCATTTACAATCTGTTCTTGCTGTGCTGCTCCATTATAATGTCTTGTCATTCAAGCAGTTTGCTTACCATAGTCCTCCAAATGAGCTCAAATTCCATTCACATCAAACTAAAACAACATACACAGCATTTCTGAGGAATTACATCCCTCAAACTGTCTGATTTCCCATTAGTAGAAAAGCATCTCTAGTTTTTTTCTAATTCAAAACAATTTGCAAGAACTCCTGAATTCCAATATAAAAGCTTTACAAAAGAACATTTAAAATGTCTGGAGATGTAACGTTATCATTTACAAAAGTAAGTCAATGTCATTACAAGTTATATTCCAAAAGTGAAATATCCTTAGACATGTATTTGAAGTGGAAAAAAACAGACAAAAAAAAAGTCTGTATTTAGGATATGACAGAAAACACACAACTTTAACTTTGAACCACATTAACTTTGGAAAATTATAAGTGAGTGCTTTTCTTTTTATTATTTTTCTTTTATTCTATTTTTTTTTCAGTTTGAGAGAGGAAATGAAATAATACTAATGAGCAGCATTATGGAATTATGGAATTTCTATTTTTTAAGGAAGCACATTAATGCAAGAAGTCCTTTTGAATAAAGCTGTAGCTGTAATTCAGATTACTGGATAATAAAACACTCTTCATACCTTTTATTTCCTAATCTTCCCCCTTTTCTAAACTTCTCAATCCCTTCTTCTGCTTAGCTTTTATTACTTCTGTTATTTGATTTGTTTCAATTAAGACTAGAAGAAGCTAGTCTGATTTTCTACTCTTCTTGCACAGTAGAGGACTTTATGCTTTTTGGATTTATCCCTGCTCTGATCCAAATGGGTTTTATACAACAAAAATCTCCAATAAATTTCTATCATGTGAATTTACTTGACAGTCCACAAGAGTTTCTGCCACATTCTTCAGTCCAGCAGAGCATCTGTCAGATGTTAATTACATAACAAAAACATGATGAAGCTGTTTCTTCTCTCACAACCAATTCAACCATGAATAAATCCATTGATATGTGAGATTTTCAAGTAAAAGCAAAATTCGATTTCATGGGTTTAAGACACAATTAATTACAAGCAGATTCTTACAAATTATTTTATTTCTTATTGGTGTTATTTTTATTCTCTGTTTTTAACTAATTATTCTGCATTTATACTCAGAGTTCATTATTGAAGGACTTCATATAACTTTATGACAATTTAATGAACATTCATTCTGTTAACTAAAAGAAAGAATGCCTTACACTTCTACATGTCTTTTTTTAATTCTAGTTTAGAATCCTTTTTAGGTGTCCTGTAATTTTTTGAAGAAGAGAGGAGAGGAGACAATTCATTAAATATCCATTAGGGCTGTCTTCTATTTTACCGTGTTAGCCTGCAACATCAGAGGTAGATTTTGATGGTGTGGTAATAGACACTTAACCTTCCATCAATATTTTGATCAATTTTGCTGCTAAAATTAGTAACTACAAGTTCCATATTTTTTTTCATACCATGCATAGATGAATTGAAAATATTCCTTTCACAAAATGTTACTGAGATGGATGCAAATGGGCCTCTAACTGTAATTTAAGAATCATTGTTAGTATTATGTGTCAGGTTACCTATCAAATTTGACCCAGCTATTTGTATCTGCTGGAAAGCATCAGTTATCAGTTGTGTAAATCACCTTCATGAATATAGATGCTGATCTTCTTTACATATGTTTACATGTCTGTGTATAAATTAATCTTTGAAAGCTTCTGGTGGAAACTCCTCATGCAATCACAGATTTCTCACTCTGTAATTGACTAGAATTGATTAAAAAAAAAGCAAAAAAAAAAAAAGCATTACACTAAAATTTAGAGAGCGTATAGCAGGTAAATTCATATCTTAAAGTTGTAATTAGTCCAATCATTTAAGAGAATAAATATTGCCTATTTTACTTATAAAATTGAAAACAATTTCCCTGTTCAGTGTGCTATTATTCATTCAGATATACATGTTCCCTTTTAAAAATTGCTCAAACTGTTTTCACTTTTATATAATGTAACAAAGACAGAAAAATCTGACATTTCTCCTCAAACAATTTCATTAACCAGTGGTCATGTTCATAGTGAGAAAATGCAAAAAGTGGAATAATATGCTTGTTCCTGAATAAAGAAAATTTTCAAAGCATATCCTCTTTTACTTTTTCTCTTTTCTTTTTTTTCTTCTTCTACATTTTTTTTTTTTTTTTTTTTTTTTTTAAACCAGGTATAATAGGAATAATTTTGACCAAACTTTGATTTTCAGAAAGTGTCAGTATGTTAACAGTTCAGACAGCTGATATCTTAATACCTTTGGCTTTAATTTCAGGAATACTCATCTTCTCACTGTATAATGAGATTTTCCTCTGCATTTAAACTAAGTCAAACTACCCCTCTATTAATCTAAAAATAAGATTGTAGGTGTAGAAAGCTTTTTAATGGGAAGAATATAAAAAATAATTTCATATATCTTTTTCGACAGAAATGGACAGCTCATGAACTACTTTAGAACACAAATGTTACTATTTGAAGTGCTGCATGTTTGTGCCCATTCTAACATAAAAATAAAATTGAGACATACTGTGAAAATCATTCTGGCAACAAATCAAAAAAAGAACTAATAGCATGTCAGATAATTGCAAGCAAATAGAGGATTGTAAATACTTCCACCTGTGAGACAGCAAAGATAAATGGGAAGATTGGATATGGTGAGAGACGGAATGTTAGGAAATGCACTTATTTGATTCTAGTGTACACCATTCTCTATTAAGATGCATTTAATCAGGAAAATGATATACTATTTCTTTATTCTTAACAGTGTTTTTGAAGTTAAATATGTCTGTTTTATATGGCCATGCAATGCATAAATTAAGGTTAGTTCATGTAATTCTGTTTTCAGCAGTTGGATTCTAATTGATTTTTTTGTTGTTGTCTTAAGTAAACGACACATCATGTCAACTAAATAATAAAATTTGAAGACGTCCTTGTAATGAAGACATTCCTTAAAGATAAAAGTAGCTGAGAAACTATACTTAGATAACATGCTCAGTGAATGTTTTAATGTGGAGTAGTTAAAAACACGGTAAAAGAAGGTGCTTAAGAAAATCTGATTAGCCATTTGTTTTCTTCTACTTTCACTTTTACCTGTAGTCATCTCTGCATGAGAAAATTCCAAACAGAACAATTTAGAATAAACTAGAGTAGAAAATGCTTACCCTATATGGAAAATGTATTTCTGGCTACAAACAATTTTTTATTCATTTAACTGTTTAATACTTTAATTGTGGTCTTGGACTCACTGCTACCCTGATTCAGTAACCTTTTATTTTACACAGACAAAATTTCTTTCTCTAAAATAATTTCAACATTTTCCAAAATAGCTAAAGGACTCTGTATTTGTTACACAAAGCATGAATTCAAATTTCTTCTTTGCCCTTTGTACTCAACACATTTATGGTCATTTTCTTATCTTGATTAAAACAAAATTAATTATTTGCTTATTATTTATTTATTTATTTATTTTTTTACATATAAATGCTTGTGAAGCTTCAAATTTATTAATAAGAATACAATAGCTCTATTTGATGATATCATTAATAATAATACTATCTTCTAACACATACAGTGTTTACTTCTTGTTCTAATTGAAGTCCATAGTCACAGCCAATTGTGTGTTTTCTAAAACAGCAAATTTCTCCAATCATATGAGACAACTCAGCAAATTAATACAATTTTGTAAAAAAAACCTGTACGTTTAACCCAGCTAAAAGCTAAACTTCTGTCTGAAGTAAAGAATGATTGCATAAAAAAATAATATAATCAATAATGCTGAATCCCTTCCCAAACAGCCAACTGTTCTTCTCTTAGAAGTGTCTGAGGACTGGTGGTCAAAAATTTCTGAAAAAAGTGAAAAAGATAGACCTCTACAGAAATAGTTAGACATCTAAAATTCTTATTTCCAGACTTTTTTCTCAAGACAATAATGGAATAAAATGGGTTAGGCTGGCTCTCATTGAGAAATGAATAATTTCTGCAATTTCATAAAGAATTACTTCTGCCATGGTGATTTTATTTTGCACGCATATTCACTATTGTGATTAAAGGATGCATCGAACACACATCCTCTATAACAGATTATTTAGTGGAAAGCAGTTTATTATTATTCTCTGAACAAAATCTCCAAAACTGAAAGAGAAAAGGGTTTTGTTTTGCTCCATTACAGTTATTTCTGCATCTTCACGATATGATATTTTACTCAATTGTTAATTTTGTATGTGGAAATATGGCCCATTATGAAGTGCAATGAATGAATGATTCTGGAAGAAGTAAAGGCTTCTTCATCCCTTAGAAAGCTGAGATGATTTACATACAGAATGAGACAGATTTCTAAATCTGTGAACATTTAAGACAGGAGAAAAAAAGTATCTTATGATGATGACGACTGCTAAATTTAAAGGAAAAGCATAGATGTCTTAAGAGAATTTCAAGTATATTTCTAAGTGATGGTGTAAATGCCACTGCTGCAAAAGAAATTGCTGGTTTACCAAATTAGATGACAGGGCTGTTCTGAACTTTTACTTCTGAGGGATTGTCTTTCAAAAAAGCTTTTATAACTCTTCATTTTCTTTTATAACTCTTCATATTAGCCTTCAAGAAGTGCCTCTATCTTTCTTTTACTAATCACTTTCTGCAACATTCATTTTCCCTTCTTCAAAAAAATGTATGAACACAATACCAGATTTGTAATATTTCTATCAATTGCTGTTCACAAGACTACAGACATGTAAAGAGCACTACTGATTTATAATGCCCTCATGCAAGTAGAATTTTTTTAAATCTTTTATCTATCTTTCTTTTTAAAAGATAATATAGTATAAATGGCCATTAAAATTTGATTCATATCTGGTTTTATTGACTTCTTAGCACACACAAACGAGATGAACCACTTGGTATACATATATACTTTATCTGGCTTTTACAGTTGTGATGGATGCAATGCATTTCTTGTGTTCTCCAATAACAATTGGGTGAGAAATTACATAATTCTTTTACCACACATTTCATGTAATAAACTTTAATTTCAAGCAAATGTGAGCTATAAAATTCAATTGATGAACTTGCCAGATGTTGTCAGTTTCAGTGTTTTATATGTACATTTCTTCTTTCAACACACTTTCTTCTTACTTTGTGACATATATCTTGAACAGAAATACCTGTCAAGTGACCAGCAGGATGATAAACCCTGATGTATCATTTTACTATACCTTATATGCAATAAAAAGCACACAGAGAATAACAGATATATATAGCACTTACCACATATAATAGTATCAAGGTGGTGAACAGTTATAAATAAATAGCAGTAGAATTTTTTTTCAGTGCATAGATAGGAAGACTAATATACTAATTAAGACTAATATACTAATGTAAGTTTGCATTCTATAGGTGGCATGTATTTGCAACTCCAGTATTATTCTTATTTAAAGCTGCTAAAGGATACCAAGGCTTACAATAGAACACAAGAGTATAAGAAACAGGGTCTAGAGAGGGAAGGGATTGTCTTTTTGACACACTACTTCTATTTTAATAAAAATAAAGTAATTATTAAAGCAAACAACAAAAAACCACCATAATACTCGGGCAGCATATCATTCAGTGATCTCACACAGGCAGATGTTGAAATCTTTCCAATTGCCTACGTATCAACTCTTCAGAACAGAAATGGAAACACTAAACATATTAGTAATAAGACAGAAGTTTGGGGGCACTTTCGAAGCATTTAGTAAGTGACATAAATCAATAGTATCACCGCTGCATACACAGTTTTACATGCAAGGGTGAATTGGGAGTTACAAGCGAACATATTTCCTTCTTAATACAAGCTTGTGCTCAGGTACGTTTCCCTCAAAAAGGATACATTTAAGCTTAATTAATAAACTTAATTAATTCCTTATGATAAAAGTTGTGATTAAGAACAAACAGAACACCTTCTTGCTGGAAAAGTTGATTACTGAGTGAATTATCATGTCTCAAAGAAACATGTCTGATGTCTGACATGACTATCCTCAAAGAGACTCTCAGAACTACCACCAACAGGACTTTCTTGTGAGACCTCTGATTACTGTCTTTGATTCAAATCCAGTGCTGCTTTCAATGATTACAGCTTGTTATATCTTCTACATCCATTTTGAATATTTCTTGTAAATTAACATTCTCCTCTCATTTACGTCTATGGGCTACTTATATTTTTTCTAACTTAAAATTTTGGGATTTGTTTTCAGTTCTATCCTCATGGAGGTACCTGTATTGAAATATCATTTTTTCAAATTAGAATCTTCAAAAACTGGCATGATTTCCCTACAAATTAAGCATAACTTTATATTATTTGTCTCAATAAAAAAAGTACTTATCTCTCCATTTTTCATTGACCACTCATTCCACAATTTTGGGATTTTTTTGAGTTCTGTTTTCTTTTGAGATGACTTTAGTTAAATTGAAACATTATTATTGATAGTGACTTCATTTTACTCAGTAAGTGGCACAGGTGCACACAACATGTAATGCATGCATATTTAAATTCAAATGAGTGTGTGTGAAGGTTGGGAGATGTAGGAATCAGCACTGTGCCTTATCCTCCCCTTGTCCTGCTTTCAGCTGAGACAGTATTAATAGCACACAGATGGTCTGGTTGTTGCTGTGTGATGGGTGCACAACCAGGGCTGGGCCTCTAGGAAGAACTGACATAGCCATTATGGTGCAGGGCAGGAGACAGGGAAGAGCTAGGATAGTGCCTGAATCAGGCAAGGAGCTATTCAATTTAACTGAGTGTGTGGGCATGAGAGGTGAAGCTAATAGTGCACTGTGCTCTCCCCTTCTCAGCATTCCACTGTCACCTATGCAGTCCACACTCAAGTTGAGCACAGTCATCTCACAAATATTTAGATTCCTAAATATCACATAATATAGTTGTAAGTTTATGATATTGTGCATTACTAGATCTTGTGCATTACTACAGCATTACTGGCTGTCCTGGGCCATATGCAGCTCTCTGGCTTGTGGGTTGGACATGCCTGGTACACAGTATACATATTTACATATTCACAGAAATGCCAGAAGAATTTTAATGTCCAAAGAATAATCAGTAAAGATCTGATATATATATATATATATATATATATAACTATCTCACAGCTTACAATAGCATTTTTAGAACATACTTTCTATTGAGGAATAAATTTCACATTTTATAATGATTATATATAATTGCTGTAATCTGAATTGATTGTGGGCATTTACATCATACATCATGTGAAAGAATAGTAACAGTTAACAAGAAATAATTGAAGTAACAGTTGAAATTGCTAAGTAATCTAGCAACAATAACATTTTATTCCTTTTTAACTGCTGGTTGTTATGGTGTACCTATTACTGTGTTGAAGGACCTTAGATCTGTGTTCAGAAAAAAATAAGAATGTTAATACTGTTTTATTTTAAAAGAACTTTCTGACAACTAAAAGTAATTTTTTCTCATAAACTCTGTGGAAATCTGTTACAAATTAATGAAAAAAAAAGCCAACACAAATCTAATTTTTCTCAGTCCTTATATCTTTACTTCACCTCAAGATCTTCTATATAAAACCATTGAATGCCTCTGAATTATTTCTTTTAATGTTGTAGCAATATATTACTTCCATAAATTGGACATTAAGGCTCTTACCAAGTATCCCAGAGGTGTTGCTAATACATTTGACTTTTGCTCATTACCATCATTTCAACACTAGTGCTTTTGATCTTTAGAGAGCTTTCTCTAACTTACAGCAGTGCCAAGTTACTGTACTTCTACAATAATGTCACATTTATCAGTATACATATATATTATAGCTTATCTGTAATTGTACCTTAATTTAGTTGGTTTACATATTTGTATTTATTCACATAAATAATTATGCATCTTATTATTTATCTACTATACAGTATATTCTAATAATCATTGCAGATAAAATAATTTCATTGTCTGCAAACATTTACAATTTTAGCTAAGGTTTAAATTGTCATACCTCTTAATAAAATATCCTTTAAATAAGAAAATAATAAGAAGAAAAAACTTTATTTACTATGTCTATTCTGCAGACTGCATATTTCTTCAGTGATTCATTTCATGCTGCATGTATACTTCTTACTTCATATCTAGTCTTCTCTATTTTGTTTTGCTATAAAGATATTAAAATAAATGGAGTTGTATTCAAGACAAGCTGGATTAATGATGAAGTGAATCAAACCCAAATTTAGACAATAAGCCCCTTAGAGGAGGAATTTAGGTGTGATAGTCCAGAAGGATAATCACCTAATTCCAGATTGAAACGAGGATGGTAGTTCTCTTGCTCAGTTCCCTGTGACTCATGGAAGAAAGCTTCCCCTCTCTTCCCTCGCTCCCAACCCTAGCAGTAGCTGTGGCAGTTCAGTGCTATGTGAAGCCCAACTTCTGCTGAAATTTTTAAGAGATAGGCTATAAAACATCTAGGACGAATAAAATTGAAGGTGAATTAATTTTCATGCACAACCACAATAAATGGCAGAAACTGGAAATGACAAAACAAGATTTTAACAGTATTGAGATAGTTAATCGAGGTAATAATTTGATTACCTTGAATGTAAATACATTTATAATTCCAAACTTGCCCTAATTAAAACCAAATAGGAAACACATCTTCTATTTTAGTCTACAGCATTAATTAAGCAGACAGCTCATTCTGGGACTTTGTCATTTCTCATAGTCCCTGAGCGCTCCTTGAGAAAGCTAGCTAAGAGCTTTGCTTACTGACACTATAGCACATGCTTTTCTCCATGGACCAAGGACAGAACAGGCTATCCCTGTGCAACTGCTCTCCATTTCTTTTGACCTTCCAATGAAGGCTGGATATTTCATCCTGCAGTTTCTCCTAACAATATTTTCAAATGTAAGAGAACAGAAGTTATCTAGGATGTGTTTCATTGAACATATGGGTCATCTAACACTACCACTCAGAATTTCAAAAGATGCATAAATAGATACTTTACATGTAGAGCACTTCAAGGTGAATTGAAGATCACTCAAAACGTTTATGGATCCAAAGAGACAACTAACAAGAGCTATTAGAAGCATTCGGATCTCCAGGCTTTTTCCGTTTTGATTATATTTAGGGCCCTAAAACCTTAGTATGCCTGAGACAAAATTCTCCTGAGCCATTTTAATGGAGAATACGGAACTTTTCAATTATTTGAATGGACTAAATGTTTCTTGATCATTTCAGAATTTATCAGTGTAACTTCCCTGAAATACAGATAAATCCAGCTTAATGTCTGTTTTTATTTCTTTCTCTGGTGCAGCCGACTTTTTCACACACAAAGAATGTATTTGGCACAAGGAAGATCCAAACTGTTTAGACAGCAGATACTGAATCAGCAGGAGACATATTAATTACACATTCAGAAATCATTACTTCATTTCTGATCCATACTTATGAACATATTTATAAAACGTTTATCATCTAAAATGCAGCTGTATGACACTGATCTGATCTGCATGTGGTTAATATTTTAAACAGATATATATGCATATAGAGGTATATTATTCTATCTTAGTGGGCATTATGTCTTGGTAGCCTTGGAGAAAAAAGATCAGTGGTCATTCACAGGTCTTCCAATAACTTTTTTTATTCTCTTTTCAAACTCTGACCTCTTGGCATCACAGTCTAGCTTTTGAATGGTGTGCCTGGAATTGGAATTCCAAAAATCTAGCAAAGTCTTGGAATAACAATGTGGAGCCTACAGCTAAAATATATATTTGTTTTCATAGGCTGTATATTCTTTACACTGTAACAAAAGGTTTTTGAAATGCTATTTCAAATGTGGATGTAAATAAAAATAAAGCAAAGAAAAAAAAAAAAAAAGCAACAAATAAAGAGGGAGCTCCTTCAGTGTCTGATTCAAATTCCATCCATGTTGACCTGACAGATAATAATCCCATATTTTAAGTATCTCATATTTATTCTACACTGTTTTATTTTTAAGATGTAAGAATATATCATATTCCTGCAAATCTGTGTGAAACACATCTTAAACACAATGGTAGATGCATATAGAGCATGAGTTCCTAAATCCAGACAGCCACTACAGGCCTAAGTGTACTATCCATAGCACAAGAGAGGACTATTTCCTGAAATGTTAAGATAGTGTATAACATGTCAAAATACACTTTTGCAAGTTCACATGATTTCTGAAAGTAGAAACTTGGAAAAATTCTAAGGATTAAAGGGTAAAAAGGATGAAGATGTCAAATCACAAAATTTTATTTTGCTCAAGATTTCTATTTATTAATTTTTAAAGTATTTTAAATTTTTGAACTTGCTTGCTTAGTCTGAATAAAAACAAATGATTAATTTTGACCTTATTTGCTTCATATTTTACCCTTGTTTCATTTAATATGGAATTTCAAGTACTATGATGGATGGAAATATCTAAGCTTAACCAATAACTTGGTGCTTTGGATTTGCTCTTAGTTGTGGAAAATCTAGCACATTTGGTAATAATAATGCATTATAAATACTCTTCTGTAAAACAGTAGGTATAGTTTCACTGCATAAAGTTTCAGCTTTGGTATTATCAGGTTTTCTTCCAATTGGCTTTTAGACACAACCATCACAGATGAGATTATATGACATAACTGCCATATGGCAAAGTGGTTCTTCAAAGAACAGTGCATAAGGGAAATGGTAACAGTTTAAGTGATTTGACTTTGACACATCCCTGTCAACAAGGGACTCTGGGGACAACAGGAGATGTATGAATGTCAGAGAAATGTAGAGCAGAGAAGAAAATTGTTAAAAGGAAAGGAGAACCAAGAAAAGACATGACTGTCTTTTCAGGCCTCACAGCATAGGGAGGGGAAAGGCTTTCTCATTTTCCAGTTAATTGATCTCACTAACTAAGGAAAGGGTATAAAATGAAAGAGAACAGCATAAAAATGCCTTCTCTATACTTCCCAAAAGCTACCCAAATTCAAGACTTAGCAAAAAAATCTTGCTGGTGAAAGAAGATGATTCAAACTATTGTTGAAATGTAGTGGAGGAAAACAGAAAGAAATCATTGGATCACTTTTGGAGGATTTAGACAGCATTTAATGAAATATATCTATGTTTAATTCAGTTCTCAGGATGTGAAGGAAAATTAACAAGCCAATGTGGAAATATTTAAGTTCCACTGTATGTGAAAAGAAAGTGCAACATTAGCCTGAGAGTTGTTAAAATTAAGATTACACTTTTCTTTTTGTTTGCATAATTCCTAGCAAATAGTACAACAATTTGGTTGTGAATTCTTGTGTGTTGCTAGAGTATGAATAAATAATGATTTGAAGTCCAAAAAAAGCTCTTACTTCCTACCATTCAAGTGTGAAAATTACTAAAATAGAGACAAAGATTTTATATACCATTTATTAAGGGAAAACCTGTGTTAAGATTTATTTTCTCCTGCACCATTAAAATTACTCCCATTGTATGAGAGATTCATCTAATATATGAGTTTAAATGAGCAGAATACTATCTGACAAGTTTTGTATCAATGAAAAGCTGCCCCAGAAACTTCAAAATGCAAGATTCAAGAGACCCACTAATGTCTGTCCTCTACACAAAAGAGAAGGTAGTCTTATGAATAGTAACTCAGAAGTCTATTATCTATAATGTCAACTTAATGACTTAAATGTTTTATCTTATTGCAAGAAAACCAAGTCAGTGTAATCCTGTATCATGCTATGAAACAAAGCCCAGCCTTTTTTTTTTTAGAAGATGCAAGCATTTTTTATGTGAACAAGGGACTTGAAGAGGGTAAATATGAATCATGACCTGACATCAGCAAGTGCTTTTATTCATTTGAAACTAATGCTAAGCTTCACTTAACCATCATATTAAAAGAGTTCTTGTCATAGTAGGACACTTTTACTCTTCATGAACATAATGAAGTGCTCTTATCTTTGAAGCACATCAAAGCATTTCGGAATGAGAATGAAAGAAAGTCTTTGCAATGCTTTCTTCTGCTACTGAAACATAGAATTTCAAAGCAGCATATAACATTATTCTGTGTGGATGTTCAGACACAATGAACAGATTTATATGTGGTAAAGCTAGAGTGATCCTTCGTGTTTAAAATTCTGTGTTAATAAGCAAAAAAGTATAATGTATTATCTCGTTACATCATGACCTATATAACAGTTTCAATTTAAGTGGCTCCCCTGAACGCTCAGTCAGTTTGCACTTAAAAATGTGAGGGAATTTTCACAGAACTCATGAATGTGAAATATTCATAGTAAGACAACAGCACCGCCATAAGAGCCTTTGCCCTCATTTATATTGGCTTCTGCTTCTATTCCATTGACATTTGTAATCATTAAATGAAGTTTTTTTCCTTTCCCTTGTCCAGTTCATGAGAATATGATTCTAGCTCAGTATCAGTGCTATTTTAATGAAATTGTTAGCCATTGGGCTTCAGGGCACCAATGAGCCTTAGTTGGTTTAATATGATTATCCAGGGATCCCTATTCCACTCCATGCAATGGAGTCCAGAGTCATTCTCCAGCCTGACCCACCTCCTCACCATCACTGCTGTAGATCTGAGGAGTACCCAGAGGACATCACCACAAAGGATAGTTCCTGTTGGGCCAGCACTGGCACTTAGGTATTCCCTATCATACCCATCTGCTACTTCCCTGCCACCCCAGACTGCCTTGGCTTAGGAGCCATGGCTTATTCCTTCACCGTCAGATGTGATCCTTATGCCTCCCTGTGGGAAGGAGGCACCCAGAGCCTGAGGGCAAGAGCCAACCTTGGGATTCTGGTGGGGCCGTAACAGCTGAGATTTAAACTACTTAAAGAATAATCACTAAACATAGTAGAGAAGATGATTTATTGAACTAAAATATTGTAAAAGTGAGTTTTGTGTTTAACCTTGCAGGTAGCTGAGCACCACACAGTTGTTTGCTCACCCCCTTCTTCCCAGTGGGATGGAGGAGAGAATCAAGTAAAACAAAATAGGTTGAGTTATTTACTAAGATAGAGAAAAAGGATAATAATAATGACAAATATGCATAAATAAAAATGTGTATAACAAGTAATATACATGCAATTGCTCACTACCCACCAATCACTGCCCAGTAGTCCCCTAAACCACGACAGGGAGAGAATGACATCCACCCCTTCAAAACTCCTTCCACATGATGTCATATGGTGTGGAATAATCCTTTGTCCAGTTTAAGCCAGCTGTACTAATTCTGTTCCCTCCCAGCTCCTTGGGTCCTTTGCTGAGAATGGCCTTGCCTCTCTACAACACTACTTAGCAGTAGCAACTATAGTCACCAGTGCATTATCAACATTGTATTTTTCCTAGAAACAAGCAAACAGACAAAAATAGCACCATACCACCAGACACTGAAGAAAATTGTTTCAGTTCCAGCTGAGAATAAGGCTTAACAGATTTTTATGGCAAGGTTCAACTTATTATTTAATGCACAGAACATATAGTATTAATTCTAAATTATCAATACAGGATCTTAATGTCCTGAAGTACCAGTTACGCATGAGATCATTCATTTACCAGAGATGTGCTGTTGGTAAATGATCTCTCAACCTCAAGGAGTATCTTTGAGAGGTGTCTCAACTCAAGGGGAAATAATTGCCTTGAAACCAGTTGCGTTAGAGAGGAGAGTTCCAATAAATGCTTATCCAGGCTGACATACTTACAGAATAAAATGGTTGGTTTGTAAGAAGTTGTTAAGCATAAGACTCCTTGTATGTACATTTTTTATTTATTTATTTATTTATTTATTTTTCTTGTTCTCTTGTTTCTAAAGCAAATTTGGTTAAGGAGCACATCTGTCACTTTGCCTACGTTTGGGGGGCCCCACTTCAGCTCAGGACAAAGCTGTGCATACTTGGAAGACTGAGGAATAAAAATTTCAACAGAATACTGCTTAAGTAACTGCCAGCTTTGTGTTTGCCATAGTTATTTCACAGTGATGGCTGAAGTTTTCAGTCTCTCTGCCTTCTCTTAATGTGAGAGGCACTTGTAATGGAAACAAGGGAAAGTGTCTCTTCTCTGTCTTTTTGATGATGAATCAGCCTCAGAAAATATGATTATTCCATCTTAACAATTTAAATAAGCTATTATTGGGAGTGGATGGAGCAAGTAGATAGTATGAGGAAAACTGCCTGGATTTTTCATATTGTTTTCCAGGAACTCATTTAATGCATTTTTTTCTTTGAAGATATTTTCATGCCAGAAAATACTTTTCACTAAAAAAATATTACACCATAAACAATAAAAATAAAGATCTTGTAAAAAAGTATTGCTTGAAATAGTGTCAGTACTAGATAATATCTGACTTTAATTAAAAAAAAAGTATTCTCAATTTGTAGAAACAAAAATGCTGACAATATACTACAAACCACAGAGAATGTCACTCATATTAAATTTCCCCCTTAAGTACAAATTTTAAGTTGGTTTTGCAGGATTTAGTGTCTTTGTGTTCTCCATCTATAGCATTTCTAATTGTTTGCAGTTGAGGATAATTTATAACAGAACAAATAGTAATAAAGTGCTAACTTCATCACTACTAAACTCAGTCCACAAACTGCTCTCAATTTTATGAGATCTTTTTATTTCCTGTGATATCTGTTGTAGAGGAAGGAGTGAAAGGAGCCTAGAGGAGTATTCAACAGAGGCCTTTGCCAGATAAATGTGTAATGAGCTATTCGGCCTGGGACACTACATTCTTTGCCTGCAGAGAAAGGGAGAGATCATAGAAATTGCATCCAGGCACCTTCAAGAACTGCAGCTTGCTATGCAGTGTAGATTTGTCTTGTTTTTCTGAATGCTGTAGAAAGTGAGGTGAATTCTCTATACATCCAGGTGGATTCAGCCCTTGACAGTGCCCTGTATATATGGTATTGCCTAACTGCTGTTCCTGATGGCAAATTACTGTTGTAGAATGGCAAATTACTGTAAGAGCATTATAAAAATTGGACAGTGGGCTGCCCCAATTTAAGCAAGTCCTTCAAACAAGTCATTCTTAGATCATCTGAAGGAAAGAAATGCAAAAGAAAGCCATACTATATTGTCAGCTTGCCCAGAGAGATTGTGGATGCCCCATCTCTGGAAGCATTCAAGGCCGGGCTGCATGTGGCTCTGGGCAGCCTGGTCTAGTGCTTGGTGACCCCCCATAGCAGGGGGTTGAAACTAGATGATCTCTGAGGTCCTCAGGCCAGTCAATGATTCTATGATTCATTCTAATGAAATGTATGGGAATTTATTAGTTCAAGTATGGGAAAAATGAGTACATTGGAGGGAAACAAATTCCACAAGTTCAGCAAATTTCAGCCAATTCCCAACAGGTTTCAGATGATTTTATTTAATAACTATGTGCCTCTGCTGTGTATTACCATACATTTAGCAAACGCTTTCCTAAAGTGATTGTGACCCAGAAGGAAGGTGGATTACACTGATGGACCATCAAGGAAGGAAAATGTTTTCTGAGACACCTATTCTTATGAGACGTCACAGTTGAAGAAAGACAGTATTTAAAAAAAAAAAAATGCTGCTCTTCTATATTCCTTTGTCCAGATACAGTGGTCTTAAATAGCATCTATGCAATACAATTAAGGTACATATTTTGAGGCACTGTCTTACTAGTCAGGCTTTCAGAAATCATATTTTTTGTTTTCCTTTGATTATTTTGTGAACTACAATGATATTGTCACAAGCAGAAAGCCTTTGTACTGTAGCAAAGCTTCCTAAAAAAATAGCATCATCTTCTAAGTAACAACTTTATCATAACAGAATTTTATTGACTGCCATAAGGGAAAAGATGCAGCAACTAGCTTTGTGCCAACATTCATGGGAAATACAACCTGAGGCACAGAATATACAGGTTTCTTTAGCATTCAGAAGTAAGGAAATATTTCACTTCTTTATTATGCAGGGACTCATAGTGAAGTGAGCTGCCTCAAATCTCTCCAAACTAAAAAAATCTTGAGATTTACACACTCCACATCTGCTTTGGTTAAAATACATGTAGTGTTTTGCTGTCATGGTGACAAACGTGCCCAGTCTGATTTCACTCTTGAGAGCATGGAGGATGAAAAAGCGTTGTTACTATGGCTATAGGACAACAAGTATCGCAGAGAGGGTAAAAAAATCTATCCATTGTTCAGAATTACAGATTTATTCTCAAGAATGTACATTTATTTTACAAATTGTTTGCATGTAGTTGCAGTCAATGCCTTAGGAGAATATCAAATTCCAAGCAATATGAAGAAAAGGACTATCTGCTCAGTTGTTGGGTTTCATACATTTTTACTCATTAGAGAATTATTTTGGGGATTGGGATGGGAAAAAATTCCTTTTCTTCTTACATAGAAGAGTAGAAATTCAGATGGAAATCATTAACACAAATTGAAAACAATGGCTTAAAGCATTCTGTCTGTAGATTAACATATATGTGTTTCACTATTCAGGCTGTTTGTTAATTCTTCAAATTAAAAAAAAAAAACAAAACAGAGAAATAAGAGAGAAAGTTATTTGCTTTCACTTACACGTTACTGCGAGAAGGGATTTAGAAAACCTAGAAGACTTTGTTTCTTTGTAATTTACAGAGGAACTGAGGTTTGATAATTATTTGAAGTCTTTAAAACACCTTAATGGAATATGAAGAATTTCTATCTGAGCCAGCTGAGTATTTCTCTAGCTTGAGAAATCTGCTAGGAACCAGACAGCACTTACTATTCATATTATTCATATATAATATGTCAAGACTTAGTAAAGAATTTAAATATTTCCCAAATATTTCTTACTCAAAATAATGCCTAGAATGTCAGTAACTGTAAAGCAAAATAGTTCTGCTTCTTGGTATGTAAACACAGATTTAAAGCTATATTAAAGCTATATTAAACAAAATGTGGGGTTTTCTTTCTGTCATACATTGTTAGTAGATCTTTTCTCACTACCATATTTCTTGTACACTTAGCAGTGCAGAGATTTTTAGCTGTGATTTTATAATGTGTAGTATGACAAATCATTTCATGACTTGTCCTGGTTACAGCCTTTGCCTCACATAGATTCCTCTTAAGGGCTTACTCTTGGAGAAAAAAAAAAAAAAAAAAAAAAAAACCTCTGATTCCCTACAAAGAAAGTGGGGATTTCACTGGAAATCTTGGCAGCTATATATCCATCAGAAGCCAAGATTATTTGCAGGTGCAGACTGTACTGTTTGTTTTTCACTCAGAGCATTTATTCTCTGCTAATAGCTACTCCAGATATCCTTGAAAATGAGCTGGGATCAACTGCAAGGTTAACTCTAGCTGACAGGTAAGACCTCACTCAGCCCCTTGCTCCCCTTCCTCAGTCCCCTACAGTGGGATAAGAGAGAGAATCACAAGGGTAGTAGCAGTAAAACAAAACCAACCAACAAAATGAACAAACAACAAGCACACACACAGACACAAATTCTAATGAATTGAGACAGAAGGAGTTTAAGAAGAAAAGAAGAGGAAAAAAGTGATGCAGAAGCCAGCAGTAGACTGATGCCCAGCCAGTCTCCAACTACTGACTACTAATGACTCCAAGTAATGACTTTGGAGAAACTCCCCTGTTTTTATTGCAGTTCATGATGATATATAGTGTGCAAAATTCATTTGGTCAGTTTAAGACATCTGCACCTTCTCCCAAACTTTTTCTCAGCTCTTGTTCTGTTCACTGGAGCAGCCAAGTGAGAAACAGTGAAGGCTCTAACTCTGTGCAAATACTAATAGCTACAACACTGGTGTGTTATTTTGGCCACAAATTTAAAACACTGCCATACAGGTTGCTATGAAAAAGGCTAATTCCAACTCAAACAGTCCCAGTACACTTAGGTTCAATGTTTAAGAAATCTCCTTTGAGTTTTAAGACTAAAATGTAGTCAGAGTGGCTCCCATATGACCCTAGAATTTTCTTAGCAGTGGGAAAAACATAGTTGGGAAAGATTAAATGGTCACAGATGAAGACATTGCATGAACTTTTCTGAGGTTTTTTCCCAGTGCTTGTTCCTAATCTGATCCTCTTTAGCTGTGAACCAGTAAATGCAAAAAATAAAAAATATCTATGTGGTTGCTACAAGAGATCGCTGATACCAATACTGCATAGATACAAGATGAATTTATTTTCCATACATATATTTATATTTATGTTCCCAGTGTAAAGGTGAAATTACAGATGAGCCAGGAAACCCACAGTCAAAACTAGAATTTTATTTCCAGATCACACACATTTAATTTACCTGGACATATTCAAATCCATAAATAATTGTAGAATGCAACTGCTTGTCATGAAATGGTGCCAAGAAAGAAAATGTGTGATGAAATGTCTTCTAATCAACTATGTAACGTGACTACTTTGATAATCCCTGAGCTATTTAAAGTATTTTATTTTTGATAATATCTCAAAATGTTTATTACGTAAGAAAAAAGTGTAATGTAGGGTTGAAGAAACTATGAAATAGCCACAAGCTATTTAAAACAAATGAAAAAATATAAACAGAATAAAATATATCAGAATAGCTCTGGTTTTGTTTTGACTTAGGGAAATTATAGTTTATAGAAAGACAAATATGACCAGGATTTGACCTTCTGTCTCTGTCATATCACATCGATGAGAATCTTATGTTCCATATGTAAAATGCATAATAGCATTTTATTAAACTAAGAGTTTGTTAATCTTGTGAAAACTCAGTGTATTATGTTGATGCAGTGTTATATGAATTCCAGATAATGACAATTTTATTTTAATGCTTTTTTCCCCAAAATTATGCTCAAGAGTTCAATTAAATTAACCTAAAAATGACAGAAATTATAATAGACTTCATCTAAGCACAGAAAACAATTTCTTCAACTAGTAGGACATGAGTATCAGATTCAGTAGTACAATTGTCGGTATTATGGTACTACACTGAGAAAATAATTCTCAGTGATATTAATTCTGTTAAAAGGCATTGAAGAACAAGATCATCTTCATGATGCTGTTACAGTTTTATGATGATTGGGTAGATAAGAAATAATGAAGGTACTTGATAATGTTGCAGGTGTGAGAAAACAGCCTATGTACTCTTGTAAGGAATTCCAGAAGATGTTTGTTTCTTTCAGAACTTTTGTAATCATGCTACTTAAATAAGGAAAAAAGCACTGCGTCTCTGAGTTTCTTCCTGATTCTTGCCTGTTTCCTTTTTCATCACAGCTTTAAAGGAATTGAATCCCTGTTCTCATAACAAGTGACAGTTCATCCAAATTCTCCTGAACATTGCACGAGGTAGAGTTTTTCAGGCTTTTCATTTCTGCTTCTGCATGTTTTTCTGTCACAGTTCCATTTTCTTTCTAGTGCCATGATATTCATTCTCTGTTCATTGTATAACTTTGCAGTCCAAATACAATGTGTGTAAAACTGATTCCAGTTCTTCTAAGGTCACATTCTTATTTGGTCATCTGTAACACATCAAGAAGTGTACTGAACAAAGTATATTTCTTTACTACCATGTATTCTGATGTCTAAAGCCAGTTCATCATCCAATGAATCAATAGGTCACAGCATTTCCAGAGTAGGAAAAAAACAGTGACAAAACAGCAAAACACAATGACAAAACACAGATCTACAGAATGAAGAACTCTTATATTTTATCAGTGATGACTGTGGAAACGCTAGCATCATTTTTACCATTGCTCACCATTACACTGTACACTATGCAAACCAGTCATACACATAATTCTCTACCATTACATTAGAGATAAAATGACAAGAGCCTCTGTATTTCAGAACATGTTAAGATGGGGATACCATTACACTTGGTATATTAAAGTTTACCTAAGCCTCCAAACAGCCATCAAATGCTCATTACTTTTCCTAATAGTTAGAAACCGGAAAAGACTCCTGGCTGAAAGGTATCGGACCTCCTAATACAGTTTTGTACAACCTGCAGATCAGGAGCTGCATGTGGCCTGGGACAGCCAGTAACACGTCCCACCCCATGCCAAGATGCAGTCATGGCAACAGCTCCTCACCCCTGAGCAGCTCAACTCAGACCCAGGCATGTACCCATCACTCAGCAAAAACCAAACCATCTGTGTGCTGTTAACACCGTCTGATCTGAAACCAGGATAAGGGGAGGGCACAATGCAGTGTAAACTCCACCTCTGCCACCTCCCACACACACTCAGTCAAATTTAAGCATGTGTTCATTACACATTTCATGAGCTTGTGCCTCTTGCTGAATAAAATATAGTGATTACCAATAATATTTCAACCTAACTGATGTTGCATCAAAAGTAAAAAAAAAAAAAAAAGAAACTAAAAAAAAAAAAAAAAAAAAAAAAACCCTGAAAATTGAAAGATGAAGGAAGAATGTTCAACAAAATGAACAGATGAGTACTTTTTTGTCGAGACAAATAATATGGAACTGAGCTTAATTTGTAAGGAAATTGTGTCTTTTTTCAAGGATTACAGTTTGAAAAAAACATATTCAAAAGCATGCTGCCAAATTCAAGGCATATCTAAGAATGTTAGAAGACAAAAGAGCAGAAAACAAAAAAAATCTGTCAACTCAACAAAATGTTTTTTAGAAAGTTACAGCTTAAATGGATTCTATTATAAAAGCTGGTTACGTGGTAGCAAATCTGATTGCAAAAGAATCAAAAGGATGTACTGTTGGTGAGTTTATTAAGCAATGTATGGGAAATGTGGCAGATATAATTTGTCTTGATTAAAAATAATGGATTTTTCTAAAACCATTTTGTCTCCCCAGACTATAGCCAAGCAAAGTGAAGAAACAGGAAAATCTATGTAAAGAAATTTGGAGAGTAAAGCTGAGCTAATTTCAAATTTTATATTTTGTCAGTAGATGAAAGTACTGATGTTACTAATGTAAATCACGTTGCTCAAATCTTTTAATCTTTGAGGCTTCTGTTCAACTTCTGTTAAGCTTCAGCTTTTCTGATATCATTCCTTGTAAGCTCAAGCAAGATTCTTAGATTCCTCCCAAGCAGTCTTTCCCTGTTTCCTCTCTGTCTACTTCAGGGTTCCAGCCAATGTTCCCACCTTAGGAAAGCCAGTCACTTGAAATGTCTGCTTGTCTTCCCAAGTAATGGAGTGTGCCACCTTTGCAGGACAAAGTATTCCAGTTTTTTTCCAAGCTCTTAGCAGCCTGTCATTGAGCTGCTTCCTGAATAAGTCAAAATCTTCTTTCCTGAATTTTACTGTCTGCTCTCTTACTCTCCTTGCACACATTAAGATTGTCATCTCCCATACTTAATATCTCTACAACCCAAATTCCACTGATTTTGTCATCCTAATCAGTTCTTTCTTGCCAATGAATAGCAGCTGTGACTTTACCAAGTTACCTCAATGCTCTCCAGAAATGTTCAGGACTGTTTGTGTTCCATAATGTTGCTACTCCAGAAGATGACTGGGAGGTGAAAATAATCCATAAATTGAGTTTGTGATTCAGAAACTTACTCTAGGTTTTTAAAGAAGACTTCAAGCATTTCTTCAACTTGATCATGTTATCTATAAAAAATTTTAACAGAATGTGACAATTACATCTCTTCTGATCACAAGTCCCAGGCTGTGGAATACATTATGTTACCTGATATTGAACCAACAGGAGAACAATAACCAACAAAGAACCACAAAAATATGAACTCCTTTTACGAGGTTTTTAGGAAGGGACTAATTCCCCTTGAATCTTTTCACAGCACGCTTACTACTGAGCTAGCTACTTGTATTGTTAGGTCAGTGACAGAAAAGTAGTCCATTTCAAAGTATAATTCATTTCTTTTGATGTATCTGAGACAGACCAGGTGAAGTGCTCACTAGAATCCTTTTAATTTCTAATTTCTTTAGAGTCTTGGTGGGTAGCTCAGACGAGAATTTTTGCACTCGAGATACGTGAACAGTGATAATGAACCTCTTTCTCTCTGGACTTGCATGTTCACAGAGCTGACAGTTCCTATGATTCATTTGCTATATTTTTCAGACAGGATAAATGACTTGTTACAAAGCTTCAAACAGGTTATTTTCCAACCCTCATGTACAAGAAAGAAAGAAAATATTCTTTGGCTCAGAGGTAGAGCAATTAAGGGAAAACTTGAATTTTAGACAACTGATTGATTCTGTATTCCTTTCAGGCTGTACTCAAATTGTCAAATCACGCAATAATTTAGATCTTAGATTTTAAATACAGTGAATTTAGATGAACACTGAAGACTATCTAGTCAAATCTCCTTCTGAAGGAATAGTCAGATTTTAATTGATATTAGACTACTCCAGACCTTTTCCAGTGAGGTGTTGAATATTTCCAAGTACATGGCATCCCTGAGTAGTCTGCTCAAGTGTTTGACCACTCTCAGGATGAAGAAACTTTTCAATGTGTTTGACTGGAATTTTCTTTACTGAAACTTTTGTCTGTTGTCTTTTGCTATGCTATTCTACAATAAACAAACAAACAAGCAAATAACTGCATAACTGCTTCTGTCTCTGGTCTAAATAGCCATTAGACAGTTAAAATAAAAGTCCACAAGGCCTTCTTCTGACCAGGATTAACAAACTCAGCTCTTTCAGTATTTCCTCAGAGGACGTGATAAAAAGTTAAAAATTACAAACTAAGGAACATGATAAGTGCTGAAGTATATAGCACAGCAAATAAGATCAGACATTTTGCCCTTCTATAGTTAAGACTACAATTAAATCAATTTTGCTCCTGAAAATATCAATTTAAAAGCTAATTATCGTTTAAGTAAAATGTATTGACTTTACATCTTTTATGTATTCACTTTGCTTTTGTTTTCTTCCCTACGTTCCTGTTGATATGATTTCTAATTTGTTGTAGTTGATATTATTCCATGTTAAGTATTTATAATTCTTCAATTTAATGATTCATACTAGAGAATTTGATGTTACAGTGCATGTAAAATATCTAACTTCTGCAGACTATAATATTTAAAAAACATTGTCTTCATTTACAACTAATGGCCCTCAGCACTTAAGTCCTTAAATCATCGTATGATTTTTTTTTTTTTTGTATTCTTCTTTTGTATCCTTTCTTTGTTTACTTTCTGTTTTACTATATTAATGGTATTTAACAATATTTTACAAAAAGTTGTTCTTGACTGCACTTATAAATGTATTGACATGCCCAAGAATTACTTCTGTGTCCTGAGAAATCTGACCTGTTCATGCCTAAAATGCTTATGAAATGTGTTCTTGACACACTTGAGAGCTCAGACTAATAAATAAATACATCTATATTTAACCAAATAAGCAATTTTGCTTTAAGAATATCTAAATTTTCTTGGTCACTACTTTATTTTCCTTCTGCTGTTTGGTTTCCAGTCTATTTGAACTCATTGTGAGATATTAAATTGACCACCCAGCAGAAAGCTTCTATATGGATTTGTCCACAATGAACAATTCGTAGAGTTTCCTGAGTGGCATTGCTAGTTCTTCCAGATGCAGAGGAAAGTATTCCAGCAAAATGGATAAAAATTACTAACAAGAGAAAACTAGAAAGGGAAAACAAAGCCCCTCATATTCTGCGTATTAAAAGAAAAAAAAAAAAGGGGGGGGGGGGGGGGAAATCAGCTGGCAAGAAATTATTACTATATAGGAAAAAGTATATTTATTCTACTTATTTTCCTCCTATTTTCCTATTTTTAATTCCTCTGTAATATTCAGAGCCAACAGGTCAGCATTTTCATAAGGATTCAATCAAGTTCTCTGTTCACCAGGGAGTTTACTTGCCTGTTCTTTGAACTGAGATTAATAGCTTACCTAACCCTTTCTGATCCTGCCATTTTGAAATGCTTTTAGGAATACCCAATTGAACCCATTTCCCTGTAGAGGCCTCACCCACCTTCTCTTTTTTGATGAATGGTATGAATCTTACATGGTTCCTATTTCACTGCAGCTGACCTCTATCGACAATAGGAGAATGCATATGTTTCTTTATCGCTCTTGGTACTGCATAGTTTCTTGGGTGAATGAACCTTTCTTGAGGAAGATATTCTGAAGAGTAATGTCATATATTTGTGTATATGATTATGTAATCCAAGAATCCAAGAATGCATGCTGAGAGTACATACACAATGTGTACGAGACGGAAGTAGCTATGCACTTGCAGAAGTGTAGTAATTCTATGTTCAATGTAAATCTTCATGTTAGCTTTGGGACCAAGGCTTTTTTCTTCTAGATCCAAAACAAAATCTGCCTATGGCACTTCTGAGGGCTTCTTAGAAGAAACAACTTTTGCTTTTAAAATGGGAGATGTATTAGTATATTTTCTCTGGCACATGACCTAACAAGGAGAATCTTCTGAAGTGTACAGCCTGCTCTTAACTCATCATAAGACAGAGCTTATAAGAAAGATGAAGAGAGACTTTTTGCAAGAATATGTAGTGATAGGACAACATATAAAGGATTTAAACTGAAAGTGAGTAGATTTGCATTAGATATAAAGAAGAAATTTTTCATGATGAGGTTGATGAGACACTTGAAGAGATTGCTCAGAATAGCTGTGGATGCCCCATCACTGGTAGCCTTCAAGGCCAAGTTGCATGGGGCTGATCTTGTTGAATGTATCCTTTCCTGTGGAAGGAGGACTAGAATTTGATCTTTAAGGTCTCTTCCAACCCAACCCTATTCTATGATTTAAAGAGAATCCCACAGCTGGTCTCAGTAGAAGGAGAGGGTAGAAAATGTCAAATGCATTTTTTTAAAATTACCACTCTTTCATTTTATATGTATGATCAAATTCCAGTAGAACTGGAATTTACACAGTTCATAGCATAAATAAATTAAAGGAATTTCATTTCAGATCTGGCCAGCATCTGTCCATGAAAGGTAGATCTGGCCTGACCAACCTCATCTCCAGTTCTCCAGGTGATCTACCTACTGGATGAGGGAAAGTCTGTGGATGTAGCTTATTTAGATTTTAGTAAAGCCTTTGACACTGTCTCCCACAGTGTTTTCCTGGAGAAACTGGTAGCCCATTATGTAAACAGGTGTAATCTTCACTGGGTAAAAAATTGACTGGGAATCCAGGCACAGATGGTGGTAAATGGAGTTAAATCCAGATCACAGAATCACAGAATCAAAGAACTGTAGGGGTTGAAAGGGATCTCCAGAGACCATCAAATCCAACCCTCCTGCAAAGCAAGCCCCCCACAGCAGGCTGCAGAGGTAGGCATTCAGACAGGTCTTGAATATCTCCAGAGAAGGAGAATCCTCAACCTCCCAGGGCAGCCTGTTCCAGTGCTCCGTCACCCTCACTATGAAGCAATTAGTTCACATACTGGTGCAGAACTTCCTATGTTCCAGTTTATGTCCGTTTTCCCTTGTCCTGTCCCCTCAGACCACTTAAAAGAGGTTGGCCATGTCCCTTTGACTCCCACACTTAAAATATTCATAAACATTAATAAGATCCCCTCTGAGTCTTTTTTTCTCAAGGCTGAACAGACCCAGGTCACTCAGCCTTTCCTCATAGGAGAGATGCTCCCGGCCCTTCACCATCTTTGTGGCCCTCCGCTGGGCTCTCTCCAGGAGATCCCTGTCTTTTTTTGTACCAGGGAGCCCAGAACTGGATACAGTATTCCAGGTGAGGCCTGACCAGGGCAAAGTAGGGGGGAAGGATCACCTGCCTTGACCTGCTGGCCACACTCCTTTTAATGCACCCCAGGATCCCATTGGCCTTCTTGGCCACTGGGGCACACTGCTGGCTCATTGCCAACCTGTTGTCCCCCAGGACCCTCAGGTCCTTCTCCGTACTGCTTCTCTACAGCAGGTCATGTCCCAGCTCGTACTGATGCTTGCGGTTATTCACAGAATCACAGAATCACAGAATTGTAGGGGTTGGAAGGGACCTCCAGAGATCATCGAGTCCAACCCCCCTGCCAAAGCAG
Source organism: Tympanuchus pallidicinctus (assembly GCF_026119805.1). Taxonomy (NCBI): domain Eukaryota; kingdom Metazoa; phylum Chordata; class Aves; order Galliformes; family Phasianidae; genus Tympanuchus; species Tympanuchus pallidicinctus. The sequence continues at coordinate 2,900,688 of NW_026294780.1, read as the reverse complement.
GTTCCCTTTCCTTTCCATGTGCGAGACTCTACACTTGCTTTTGTTAAACCACATCAGGTTTCTTGCTGCCAACTCTCCAGTCTATCCAGGTCTTGCTGATGGCAGCACAGCCTTCAGATGTGACAGCCACTTCTCCCAGCTTTGTATCATGGGCGTACTTGCTGAGGGTGGACACTGTCCCCTCTTCAACCTTCTACTGGGTTCATATGAGGATCCATCTGGAGTACTGTTTTCAGGCCTTGGAATGGATACAGAGGAGGGCCACTAAGATGATCAGAGGGCTGGAGCATCTCTCCTGTGAAGAAAGGTTGAGGAAACTGGGATTGTTTAGTTTGGAGAAAGGAAGGGAGACCTATTGCAGCCTTCCAGTACTTGAAAGGAATATATGAACAGGAGGGATAATGACTGTTTACATGGGTTGATAGTGGTGGGACAAGTGGGAATGGTTTTAAGCTGAGAAGGGAGATTTATGTTAGATATTAGGAGGAAGTTTTTCACACAGAGGGTGGTGACGCACTGGAACAGGTTGCCCAAGGAGGTTATGTGGATGCCCCATCCCTGGAGGCATTCAGGGCCAAGCTGGATGTGGCTCTGGGCAGCTTGGACTAGTGACTACCTTGCCTATGGCAGGGAGATTGAAACTAGGTGATCATTGTGGTCCTTTTCAATCCAGGACATTCTATGATTCTATGATTCTCAAAGGTCAGTACTGGGGCCAGTCCTTTTTAATATCTTCATTGATGATCCGGAAGAGGGGATTGAGTGTACTCTCTGTAAGTTTGCAGATGACACCAAGTTTGGAGGAAGTGTTGATCTGCTTGAGGATAGGAAGGATGTACAGAAGGATCTGGATAGTCTGGATTAACGGGCTGAAGCCAGTTGTATGAAGTTCAACACTTATCAAGTGTCAGGTCATGCACATCAGTCACAACATCAGTGTTTGGGGCAGAGTGGCTGGAAAGCTGCATGGAGGAAAAGTATGTGGGGATATTAGTTGACAGCCAGCTCAACATGAGCCAGCAGTGTGCCCAGGCATACAAGAAGCCAGTGACATCCTGGCTTGTACCAAAAAAAGGTGTGGCCAGCAGGACTAGGAAAATGATTGTCCTCTTTTACTTGGTGCTGCTAAGATCGCACTTCTGTTCAGTTTCAGGCCTCTCACTCCTAGAGAGATATTGAGACACCAAGACACTAAAGCATGTCCAAAGAAGTGTAATTAAGCTGGTAAAGGATCTAGAGCATAAGTCTTAGGAGGAGCAGTTGAGGAAACTGGGATTGTTTAGACTGGAGAAACGTTTTACTCTCCACAACTAGATGACAGGGAGATTTAGCGAGGTGATAGATGGCCTATTTTTCCAGGTAACTAGTGATAAGAAGAGAGGTAATTGCTTCAAGTTGTGCCAGAGGAGATTTAGGGTAGGATATTAGGAAAAATTTCTTCACAGAGGATGTTGTAAAGCATTGAAACAGGCTGCCTAGTTAAGTGATCGAATCGCTTTCCGTCTTAGAGGGATCTTAGAGGTCTTTTCCAACTTGAATGATTCTATGATTCAGTGGTTCTTCTGCAAATCTGACTGCACTGCATATTTCCCCAAACAGCAGATGTTTTCCAAATTATCCAGATAATCTGGTATCCATACTTGGAAATTGCATGCCTAGTCTCTTTCACCTGCTGTTAAGCATTTATCTTTTTTTATTTCAGTCAAGTGCTTGAACTGCGAAGCAGTTTCAGACCCCTATGAGATGTCCCTTGACTTGCCTTTGGATATAACAGTAAGGGGTTTTGTAGCTCCAGTTCAAATGAGGCAAACGCTGAGCATACTGTTTCAGCCTCTTTCTTCACTTGAACCAGGACTTTTCAAAGCTGTTTCTGTACTATTTTAGCCAGCAAACAAATGAAAATGCACAGTACACTCTTTATTAACTGCATTTATGTCCTGCTTGGACAGTACTAATTGCCATATACTGTAGGTATGTGAGGATTTTCCATTACTTCTGACTGATAAAGTCATTTAACAGCTACCATTTCCAAGTCAGTGATAGTTTTTCTACCTTTAAGGATCTGGTATATTTCCATTTCCAGCTGTGAATTGGTGCGGATGCATGCAGAAAAGCTCTGACTGGGAAGGTGAGTCATATGGATTTGAATCATTTCTCATCATTTGCACCTTCCCCCACTATGCTTACTCACAAATATTTTAACTTAAGCCAGTTTACTTCTCATAGATTCCAATCAATCAAAATGTAAACAATAGTATGTGCTGTGATGTAAATAATAGTAATAATAAAATAGTTTTACTCTGAAATAAGAGAACGGGGTACCTGAACCAGAAGCTAGTCATGTTTTCAGCTGAAAGCATGTAATTCTCTTTCCTTTGACCACTTCCACAAAAAATGTCTACATTGCACACAGCTTTCATTTTGATTAAATAATTTTAGACTAAACAGATTAAGTTTTTTGTCCTCTTGTTTGCAGTCTCATTAAACTATTCAAAAACTATGATGTGAAATTTCTAAATATACAGACAGCATGTAAAAATATGGGATGTTTCAGAATTATCTAGGCTTATGAAACCAAAGCATGTAATGGAAATAAACGGTCAATGTTATTTCATGAAACAGGGTTATTACAAGTTGGCTTGTTTTCCATGAAATTTCTCTTAGTGTATGTTCATTTCTATGTAAATTTTAAAATCTCTCTTCTGAAAATGTAAATAGGAGAAATATTGTAATTAGATAATTATTATATTAATTCCAACCCCTTCAATTCCCCTTTAAAAGTTGACTGAAACAACCCTCACATTAAAGTGAATTTTGGGCTGGACTAAAAGAAACCATTAAACTCAGGTACAAGTCTCCTTATTTCTAATGGAGACATGATCTCTCATCCAGATTCTTTCATCTGCTGTGCCTGTTGAATGCTCTCCTTTTGAGTAAATATAACCCTAAACCCAGTACACCTGTCCCCTTGGGAAGCTTATGTCAACACAGTTGAATGTTTCATGTGTATATACTAAAGGACAAGCCTAGACCAGAAGTGAAATTTCTTACTTGCTATTAATACATTTAAGCTGAAAGTTGTAACATAAAGGGAATGAAATGGAGGAAATGTGTAAGACATGTAAAATGTCGAAGCCCTGGGGCTCAGCATCAAATTAATATGCTGCAATTTTTACATTCATGATAGTTGTTGTTTGTCCACATCACAAAGTGTAATTACCTGGGAGAAGTTTTCTTGAAGTCACTTGAATTTGAACTTCAGGTACTCATTTAAAAACAAACAAAAACCAAACCAAACCAAAACATAAAACATGCTACAAAAAGATTTTAAAAGTACAAAGATCTTGATAGTTGTGGATTTTCTCATTCTCTTTTAAAAATACATGTAATCTAGTTACCTTTCTTTCTATCTTTAAGTTTTCTTTGCCTCTTTGAAGCAGTCTTGCCTCTGACATATTAGGATCAAGATAGAAAGCCAATTGCTTGTTTAAATCGTGACATTACAATACAGCAATGTCTTTGATGGCATCCTTTTCTCTTTAAGTGCCTTGAAGTTTCTGTTTAATACATTTTACATTTCAGCTGAGGTAAAAGGGGTGGCTTGTTGTCTGCTTTCTGGTTTTTACATGCTTAGTGAACTATGAATTTGTGTATTCTTGCTTTAGTCAGTCACTGACTTTGCAGCATTTGTCCAATCCCACTTCACAGGAAGTTTGTCTGTGGTGGGGGAAGCAGCATTCAGCCACATTCACTGCTTTCTGCCAAATGTGTCAGAAGAAACAAGGATGCTTTTCATACTCTGAGACTACGCCCACACTAGCAGGACTGGAGGTGCTTTTGAGTTTTTGGCTGTAATCTGGAACAGACTCTGTTTACCCTATACTGAGGCATGACCTGGGCATGCATCAACCTTCCTTCATGTTCTGTTCCATACTGAAAAGAAAGGCGGCTTCTCCAGCCAAAGAGAAACCAAACAAATCATAATCTGTTGGATCAAATTTCCAGACTACTTACAAAATGATGCAGGTAAAATACCTGCAGTCAAAACTTTTTCTTCTCTTTCTTCTCTAATCTATGTAAGTAACCCTCATATTGTCTGTGACTTCCATGCTAAATGTCAGTTCTTTCATATCTTAGGTTAGATTGAACACTTTGAAGTACAGCACACAGATGCTTTTACCTATGAGGCATTAGTTACCACTGTAATGACATGGTCACACACTCTAAGGAAACCAACTCACTGAAATGAGACAAGTGATTGCTCAGCCAATGTGTATGCATTTAGTTTTTCATGTCAGTTGTGAAGAGAAATAGGTTCGCTGAAGCTACAGAATCTAAAAGAGAAATATAGCTATAACAGACACTGGAAAAATATGTGTGCACTGCTAATTTCTGCATGATTCTGCAGTGAAATGTCAAGATTTAAGATTTTTACAGGAATTGGATTAGCCATAGGTCTTCTCAGGGTAAGATTCTCCAGATCTTTTTCCCTTTTGTGTAACAGCTAGATATGGTTTCAAATGTAAGCTATTAGAAGCCATATCCCCATCCTTTGATTTGTTCTTGGATGACTGCCATAATTACATTGTCCATATTCAGCAGGCATGGATACCATGTACCTATTGAGTGCTTGTCTGTATAGTGACATGCAGCACTCTCAGAATATTTCAAAATTTTACTGCTATGTAATGTTACCTTTGAACATTAGATTAAAGCAAATAAACACACAGCATTTCCAAAACAGCATAATAAAATGTGAAGCTCCACACTATAAATGTTTATGAACTCAAAAATAAATAGCCAGTGGAAATATAACCATTTGTGCTATGTGTGTGTTAACTTTGCTTATAGAACACTCTCTAAGCCAGAATACTAACGTTCTACTGTAAAGTACTTAGCTATGTGCTATATCTTTAACGTTATCTTTATTTAGCCTCGTATTTCTAGATGCTTATTCTGTAGATTCTTGAAGTTGAAATGAGAAATATTTTTCATCAGTTTTATCAGCATCCCTAAAAGGAGACTCTAACTATACTTCTAGATGAATCACAAAAAGTGTGTTTTGAAGCCTGCCTCTTCTCTGCAATTATTTAGTTAAACCTGAAATCTCACAGGCATGTGCAGTATCTTTAAAGCAAACTCAAGCCTGGAGCAGATATATTTGATGAAGCCATGCCAAGGAAGGAAGATAATGGCAGAGGAAAGCAATAGGACAAAATCTTAAGAGAGCCCAAGTAATCTACTAGCAGTTCTTCTGAAGAATTTCTAATTTTCTTTTCCTTGATGACCTCAACTTTAAAAGATAAGAAAAAGAAACCTCTGTGAAACATATTTCATTCTGCTGTTTCTCAAAATCATAAATGGAGAATGGTAGAATGGTTTGAGCTGAATGGGACCTTTAAAGATCATCTTGTGCAATCCTCCTGCCATGGGAAGTGACTTTTCCACTAGGATAGATTGCTCAAAGTTCCATCCAGACTGGCACTTTCAAGGATGGGGCATCCACATCTTCTCTGGTAGGCTTGTTCCAGCGTTTCATCGTTACTGTGAAAAATTTCTTCCTTGTATCTAATATAACTCACTTTCTATATAAATCACTTTCATTTTAAGCTATTGCCCATTGACCTATGTAGAGGAACTGTTAGGTCACGGCTTGAATTGGTGATTGAGCACCTGGGGAAGGGCTGTGGCTGGCCCAGGGAGCACAAGCAAATTGTTTGCATCTGTGTTCTGCATATGACCAGAAGGGGTGGACCCAGGGCTTATAGAAGGGTCAGCCACAGAAGAGAGATCATCTCTTAAGCCTAGGCTGCTTGTTGAGTAGGAGGAGCACCGTATAGCCAGAGACACTTTTCACCAGTGTCAAGTGGCTGCATTCTACTCTTTTTTCTGTATATGACTATTGGCCTACCTGCAATTACTTTGTTGATATCACCAGAAACCTGCTGGAAGCAATTTTGCTTGTTTGTGAGCAGAACGACGTCTTTCTACACACCCTGGAGAAGAGTTTCTTCTGTCTTTCTTTTAAGTCTCCTTTGAGTATTATAAGACCTCAAAAACATATCCCCAGAGTTCTTTTCCCTGGGCTAAACAACCCCAAACTCTCTTAGCTTCCCCTTCATCATCCAAGTGGTCTCTTCACTGGACCCTCTACTAGAGCTCCACATCTCTCTTGTGCTGTGGGCCTCAGGGCTGAGTGCAGAGCCTCACAAGGACAGAGTAGAAAGGGAGAATTACCTCTCTCAACTGGCTAACTATACTTGTAATGTAAAGCAGGATATTGTTAGCTTTCTTGGCTGAATGCATGTGTGTCTGGCTAACTTCCAATTTTCTGTACTCCAGTACCCCCAAGTCCTTTTCTGCTAGGTTGCTCTCATTACGCTTATCCTCTGGTATGTACTGATTGAAGTTGTCCTGACCCAGGTGCAGAGCCTTCAACATGGCTTTGCTGAATTTCATGAGTCCCATGCGGGTCCACTTCTCAAGTCTGTCCTAGATTCCTCTGGATGGCATCCATTCTTTCTGCTGCACCTTGGTGTCATCCACCAACTTGTCAAAGACGCGCTCGATCCCACTGTCTATGTAATTAATAAAAGTGTTTAACATTACCAGTCCCAGTAGTGACCCTATCAATTTAGGCCCATTCATCCTTCCTGATTTGAGGAATTTGTCAAGATGAGCATTTGAACAATATTTAAAGAAAAATAGGAAGCATGCTGGAAATTATTTTTTCTTAACATAGTATATTTGTTGTTCAATCTCCTTTTCTGTACCATTAAGTGTACTCTGGATGTACCCTATATCAGAGATTCAGTGACATAACTTCTCAGATAACCAAAATACTACTAAAACTGTTCCACTATAAAATGGGAGAGATGTTTTTCAGGATTTTCTTAGATTAGCTGTTACATTTGTGATGAATTAATAGTGACAAGTGCCTCAAAGTAATTCCTGAATTATTCTTTTTTCCTATAGTGCTCCTGTATTACTCAGATGAACAGATATACGCCAAGAGCAGTTTGAAGTCACATATGCTTGTAGCAAGTTGAAAAGTTTTACATATATAAAATACTTTTAAAAGCAGTGTGATTAAACCCACAGCCTTTCATCCCATTGTCAGTCAAGATTACAGCTCACAGTTATGTCCTTGCGGAACTAATTTCTTTTCAATTAATTTTTAAACTCAGCATGGCCTGAAATAATTTTGAATTACTGATAGACTGGGTGAAGGAACATGGACATTTCATTAGGAAGCACGGCATACTGTATATTCTAATACTCATAGTAAATAAGCCTGAAAAGAATGAATATTTACATTCTCTACAATTTTTTTTTTTTCCCTTTTCCTCCTATTCAGAAAGGAAATGTGTGATAAACTTGGAAAGAAAAAGACAAAATATCACTTGTTATGTGAATATTAGCTAAATCACATTAAAGCCAAGCTTGATGTAGACAAGTTTCTCCCTTCTTATACAGGAGTCATCTGCCAAACTAAGTAATGCCTACTCCTATACATGGTGCAAATATATTATTCATTTCAAAAAGCAAATGTATAAGTTTCTCAATTTAGAAATTATAATGAATTTAAAAGCACAGGAAAGTTGGAATATCTTAGAGACTATACTGTAGATCAACCAGGAGTTCTTATTGCTAACTGCTGGATGAAGTCTCAGGATTCTAAGAGCTCTGGATGCTACCAATGCCAATAGCTCACACGGGGAGGATGTTCTGTTTGGCTGTGGAGGAAATGCATCATTAGATGGAAATGTTTTGAAGAGGAACTATATATCAAAGATCTTCCTCCAAAAAAGAAATGGATCCAGGATTTCTATTTGAATGTTCAAAGCTTCTTCTCTCCCTCTCTCCCTTTACATGCCTGCTTTTTTACTTATGTTTAGGGAGTATTAAACTCACCTAAGTGATTTGAGGAAGCAGAAGTTCACTGCAGCAACTGAATGTGAATGACTAACTGAATCTATTATATTCATGTGTTTATCTTTTTACATTTATTCCCATTTTCATGCAAAAAAATAATAACTCTTTTCTTTATTGGCTTTCCCTGTTTCATTATTTGTCCCATTATTCCTAGATTCAGTAGTTTTCCATTTAAAAAGTACAAGTTAGGCATATAAAAAATGATGCTGTGACAATCAAAGTTACAAAACAACTCACACACGAACATACACTCCACTTTTTCTTTCTAAATTTACTAGGAAATAGTTGTCTAAGATCTCTTCTTAATTACGTACAGTAGATCAAAACCAAGATCACTGTCTGTCTTCATTTACTGGATCCCTCTGTGCTCCAAAGCAGTGGGATATGTTTGGAGTTATTCCTTCACAAATAACAGTTATTTGGCATATAGCTTGTCCAGACATTTTCCTATTTCACTGGTGCCATAAACACTTAGCAGCATGTTCTGCTCTCCAGAACACTGTTTTTTTCTATCTCTCCCAAATATCAGTTTTCAGTCAGGGAATGTAGGTCCCAAGTATATGTGTTTTCAACTAAAGTGAAGTTATTTCTCTATTTTGGTGCTTATTTCTCTGTTATATTTTTTCTGAAAGGTTCCTAGGTGTTACAGTTGTTTGTAAAAATATATCTTTGTAAAGAATTTGAAGATGCTTATTTTTCATGAGCTAAAATTTATTCCAAAGAATAATAAGCTCATAAATAAAAAGCCCAATTTTATGAGTCCAGTAAATGCTTATCACTTCTTTACAGTAAGTTTTACTGAGTTACTATCGCCATATGTGTTCTAAGTACTAATGATATATGAACTAAAATAATATTCACATTTTTGAAGTACTAGGTAAGGTTGGGTGTCTTGAAAAAAGTAATTGTAATTGTAAGCTGAGTTCACAGTTTAAAAAAAGATCTTGTTTCTCTTTGAGTAACAGAAGAGCCTGTTTACCTTTCAAAGCTACTAACATCATGCTCTGAACACTGCTGTGGGATAAGTAATCTTTTTTTAAATCTCCTCTCCCAGGTACTCACCTTCTCCATGGCTACCTGCACTCCAAGGCCAGGTCTGGGTCCTGGACCAATATCCACATAAATGCTCATTCAAGTAAAGACTTGGATGTATGTAAGTCATGCCTAAAGTAATGCTTCCTATTTATTTCCATGGAAACTACAACGGATTTAAAGAGCACAATAATACTATTCAATAGTGTTTTGTAACTGGGAATTTGCTCTATCTTTCAACATAGTCATCACCATTTATTTGACTATTTGCATGGATGAGTTGATTGCTATGCTCTTCATTTTGTGGTGTGATAAGTGTGCATGGCTGTCTAGGACATGTCTTGTTCCACTTCAGTGTTGTCACTGCCAAAATTCATAATGTTCAAAGGCACTGATGAATGTCAATGAATGCCACTTTTTTCCGCATGGAGAAATTCAATTTCTCCCCCTTTCTTCACCTGCACTTCCATATCAGATACCATGTTGTCAGACTGCCTCTGCTTCCATCTGTCCCATGGCAACAAAATTGAATGAAATATTGATAGGAAGGTTCAACCTCTACTGCCATACCACCAACATCCACCACTAACACTATGGGCCAGTGTAGTAAAATAGGAGGCTTTACATATGAAGTACCTCGGTAAATGGACATACAACTCCTTGGATATGGTGTCTGTGAAATAAGAGAAGAAACTCTTGTCAAATAGTTCAGGCAAGTAGAAGCCAGAAGTTCCTATATAAGACACTCTTATGCAGACTTTCATAAAATTACACCATAATGAACAACAGATTTTTCTTGCTCTATATCAATGCAAAGACTCATCACTTTGTTTTTTTTATTTGTATTTCAAGTCTTTCTTCTACCCTGGCCTGACATAGGATGCACTTACAGATTGCTCAGTGTGAACCTCTGGAATTTAATTTGTAGGTCACAAACAGTTTAGCAATATTATTTAACTTAAGAACAAAAAAAAATACATCCCAAATCACACTGATGAAGAGATCAGTTTCAAATAAATGTTACAAAAGTCAATTAAAAAACAGTGAGGATCAGTATATGGCTAGCATCATAGATATGAGAAACTAGATACAGTCTGACCTCAGTAGTGATAACTTCTTGCAAATTAATTTATTTAGGGAGGATGACTATAATTCTTCATGCTTCATTATACTGGCAGGCACATGACCTTCCACTATAATTTGCAAGTGAGCATGATGTCATTTTAATGAAACATCAAGCAGGGTAATTCAAAAGGAAATGCCTGCTATAAAAGAGCTATTAAATAATACTTAGCAATTACGGAGTGATTTTCTACTTCAAAGCCCTTCACAAACAGTCACTAATGAATTTGCATAACCTCTCTGTGAGGAGGAAGGGTATCATTTTTCCCTTCTGCTGGCACAGAGCAGAGAACAGACTTGCCTAAGACCACAGAGGCCATGAGTATCATAGCCCCAATCAGAACTCTGAAACTGATGACAGCTAGACATATGGCTAGATCATTACATCAGGCTTCCAGACTAGCAGGGGCGTTTACAGAGTCCTTAATTCCTTTAAATAAAGGTTAGTACTGATAGCTTAGCCTCAGCTGCCAAGTCAGTGCCCATTCCAGGTTACTTTATTGTCATGGCATTGCCATGGATTGTCTATATTAGGATCTAACATCATGCCACCTTGATACAGTCACCCTTGCTACCAATCTGCAGCCCCAGGTCTCCACATAAAAGAAAAAATGTCACATACTACAGTCTCATCCTGAGAGACTGTGAAGATACAAACTTATACATGCATTCAGGCTCAGGAATCTGGAAAGTCTCCTGTTTGCCTCAGTTTAGACATCCTCCCTGCCATGATGTTTGCCGTATAGTCAGGAATGAATGCTGTAGACACTTGAATCTTCTGGCGTCTCAGATGTTGCATAATTAAATGAGAAATTAACAACAGCAAAATCCATCATTAGCACAAAAATGTTATTTTAATATCATAGCATTTACATTAGGCAGACCTCACTGACGTGTAAGGTGAGATGCCGACTGTCATACATTTAGTAAAGCCTGTCTTGATTGATTCAGTTCCTCTGTCCCAATGACAGTGGTAAATATTAAGACAATCATTGCAAAAAACCAATCATTGCAATCTGGAGCTCAAGCCTTATGGAGGAGCAGCTGAAGGAGCTGGGATTGTTCAGTCTACAGAAGAGGAGGCTCAGGGGAGACCTTATTGCTCTCTATAACTACCTGATAGGAGGTTGTAGTGAGCTGGGGATCAGCCTCTCGTGTAACTGGTGGTAGAACTAGAGGGAATGGCTTCAAGCTGCACCAGGGGAGATTCAGGCTGGACATCAGGAAATACTGCTTTTCTGAAAGAGTAGTCAGGCACAGGAATGGGCTGCCCAGGGAGGTGTTCAGGGAATGCTTGGATTTTGTGTTGAGGGATATGGTTTAGTGTGAATTATTGGTGATTGGTGGATGGTTGGACTGGATGATCTTGTAGGTCTTTTCCAATCTTGGTGAATCGGTGATTCTGTGATTCTGTAACAGCAACCATTGTTCCCAGTGGTCATCCAGAAGAGAATCTTGAAGAAGTATTACAGAAATATTCAATACATTTATATTTCGATAACTATTAAATGGAAAAAAATAACTACAAATTAATTTTTGACCCTTTCATTTGCCTGTCAGATCTTTCTTGCCTTTTAATGACAGTTCAGATCCATCTGAAAACATTTTTTTGCTACAAATTTGAGTACAGAGTAAAATTTATTTCCAGTTCTGAAATTTTAAACTGATTTCAATATTATCGTAATCAAGTAATAGCAAGAAGGATGCATGAAATAATATGTGCTTATTTATTTCAAGGAAATGCTACACTGATATAATGACCAGTTATCAGTAACAAAGAATGATCATGCTGCAGATTGTATGTGATAAAGGTATGAATGGTTATCGATCTTAGTGCTAAAAAAAAATTCTCAGAATATTTTGTGGTGTACTTTTAGTATATATATACCAGATATATATTTCATAATTCACGCATTAGCTGTCTTCTTACAGAAATAATACAATATTAATGCTTTCAGAACTTCTTTGTATGAGTATAAAAGTAACTATTAATATATTTTCCTAAATCTCACCTTAATTCTAGTGAAATCTAAAGTGGAAAATCCTGGAGCAGCTCAATGTTTCATCTGCCTCTCCAGACAGTCTTTCAAACTTCCAGAATTCATCTTCCTCACTGGAAGACTGAATAAACAAGACCAAGAGGGATCTCAGCGTGGCTCTACAATAAAATGTTTGACTATAGTTAGGACATCTGGGAACAGTTTGGGGACAACTTCAGGTCTGGAACTATCGATTTGAATTACAGTAATTTTATTTGGCAATTATGGTCATGATTTCAATTTCGCTTTCTGCCAACTGGGAAAGTCTACTTCTGTCTAAGTATACTGCCGTGTCCGTAATTTACAGATGTATGTTCTTGATTGCTCTTCACTGACACACTCTGTATTGTCTTCACTTGGAAGACATCTGTACCGCTAAGCTTTTGCAAAGCAAGAGAGCTTATAGAAATGTAACTTTTATTTAGAAAGGTAACGTATGTTTATTTAGGTCAGTCTTAATCATTATTTACTCTAAAGAAATTCAGGTTGTGAAACATACATGAAAGAGTTAAACATTAATTTCCTAATTGTGTTAGATATTATAATATTTCATTAAACTGAGAGAAAATGTTTCTGATCCTCTTGACTATATTGTTTCCATTTTATCAAATTCCTTTTTTCTAATAAGTATATAGGTAGGGTTTGCTTTTTTGTTTTTGTTTTAATTTTTTTTATATTCAACTTTAATGTTGATGTAAAAATCGAAGAAGGGAGAGAAAAGCTTGGAGGGAGTCTAGAAAAGGAGATAACCTGCATTTGTTTTTTATTTTACTAAATTAAGTTCAACATCATTAAAATTGTTCCCATTAATTTCATTAGGCTGACAGAATTACTTATCCATATAATTTAAAGATGTTTATATAGACTTATCTTCTAATTGACTATTGAATTTCATGGTTTGCAGGGAAACTATGGGCATACAAGATCACCACTGAAATGGTGGTCCAGATCTTCAGTCGCATTGAAGACAGTAAGAACTGCACCCCAAACTATCTGAGTATCCAACTAAAAAAAATGCTATACAAAATGTAACTTTAAATTATAGAGATATATGATTGAGAAATATTATTATTTCTTTATGAAGTAAACTTTGAAGATTTTATCCATAGAACACAGGAAGAATGTTGATAAAATGTAGACTTTTCACTTCGCAGATAGTGTCTGCTTTGAAAAAAAAAGGCATTATTCTAGTTTTTATTTTCTAGATAAAATACTGCATTAAAATATGTCAATTATCATCAGATGTTGTTTGACCTAGAGGAGATTTAATATACTCCTCAGAAAAGCTCTGATTTGACATTTTGCTATTCATGTTTTACAACTTTTTTTCCTTCTGTAGGATTATTTCTACTTTAAAATAGTATGACAGAAAATTATCTGACCCTTTAAGTATGTCAGCATTCCGATGAAAAGTATTATTTTTTTCTAGGCATAATATATAGAACATTCATGTCAATCTAACTTTACTTGCATATGATATTTTCCATTGTTTTATAGAAAAGAAATTGTTGTGGACATTTGTACTTGATACAAATGTACTGAAGATGAGATGAGATTCATTTGTCTTAAGGAAATACTTATCACTGAACCATTTTACATTAGATATCCTTAACAGTTAAAAGAATTTAAAAAGCACTTTCAGGGTGAGAGTTACCTCAGCCTATGATCAGATGAATTTCATTTGCAGACATCTGCAGTAAGATCAGATGAATCCCAACCTTGGTGTCACAGAATGTAGTGTGCTTTGCATCAGGTCCATCTGTGAATGGCAAGTGAGAGACTCTCTCTTATGCCTATAAAATGTGAGACTTGTCACGATTGCCAACATTTAAAAACAGCTGCAGGGAACAAGAGAGCAGAGCTGCAGATCACTCCATTTATGTACAACACTGGAAGATTTTTTCAGCCTTTCTTTTGGAGCACATCAGGTGCTAAGCTTAAACTCTGGTGAGATATACACTAGCCATGCCCTGCACGTGATATCCATTAAGTGATAATTTGAATATATGTCACTAAAAGCTCTTTCCTTCCTCTTGAGCAATTCTAAGTTACAAGATCACTTCCATAATTTATCAAGCATATTTTTTTGTGCTCAGTTCATGCTTGAAAACAGCTGAACTGTCTTTGCTCAAAATGCTTCTCTTTCTGAGAGCTCTCTTCTGGAAAACCTCATATCAAAAAATAATAATGCCAGATACATAAAACATTGTCATAGTAGTAATTAATGTTCAGTTCTAAGTGCAAAGTACACACAAAAAGTCAGGCAACACAGTAGGAGCCTATCTGAGAGAGGACATAAATGTTGATCTCTTCGACATTAGACAGCAGTCAAACATGGTTGTTTTCCCACACTAAGCCGTACAGATAAGTCTTTGTATAAAGTTTAAAGTTTGAACAATTCTGTGCTGTAATCAACACTGTCTAAGAATCCTCTTCTTGTGTGGACAGAGAAACTTCTCTCCCAGGAACTGTTCTCTGATTACCTACTTTTTCATGAACTTCCTTCGATGCTCTGTTCAAAGAAGGCTGTTTTAATGGCTTTAATACCCACTTGGTAAGCGAGGGAAATGTGACTGTAGGCTGCAGACCCACTAGGGAATATTGTATGTCCATCCCCTCAAAAACTGCCATAACTACAAAAATACATGGCATCATAAAACTATGACACATGACTAAGTATTTTCTTCATCTTTTCCTGTGAATGGAGAAATGTTCAGTCAACAGTGCTGGAGTAAATGCCAGACAGAAAATAAACAAAATAAAATCTCTTTGAGCAGGTAAGGCGCTCTGGTAGGAGTTTCAAAAATTCCCTTCCCTCTCTTCCTTAATCTTATTAGTACCTCTGTGTAGCTTCACAGATAGATATGCACTCAGGATGACTGAAATGGCCCATAACAAGAAGTGTACTGGTAAAAAACTGATGTTGAAGCTCCAAAGCTTGTTATCATTATTGTCCACAAATTAAAGTATTTGAAAAATTTTTGGTAATTTTAGTTTTGTATATAGGAAGTTACTGCTTATTAAGCAGTCTGTGAATATCTCCTTTGATACGTAAGTTAAAAGTATGTTGTTTGTTTGTTTCCTTTTCCAAAGGAAATACAAATGTCAACAACAAAATAATTAGTATTATATCTTTATATTTCTTATATGCACTGCTGTGTGATCTTTGTCAAATGAAGGTACATTATAGATTTTTTTATTCTGTTGGAAAAAAATACAAATGGCATCAATAAATATTAATTAAAAATATTCTTGATATGTAATCTTGAGATATTTTGTAGGTTTAATCTTCAATACATCTCAGCAGTTAAATATTTACAAACATAACAGCTAAAGCGTGTGTTTTTCCCAGAAAAATTATATTGATGTTTGATACATACATGGATTATTCTCTCATCAGTGATTGTGAGGAAACTGCCAAATATGACTCCAAGGCCCAAGAACCATGTACATTTCTGATCCTTGGAACTGGAAAAAATAACTTTACTTAAATGGATGTCAGTTTATATGTGAAGAAAGATTAAAGATTTAATCATATATATATACATTAATTTTCAGATTTAAAACCTATGTTTTAATCATCTCCAGTTTGCAATGGACATACTAGGAGTAAGTTCAGTCCAAAATTTCAGACTGAGACAGCCACAAATTAGGGGAAAGTTTAGACTTTAGTCCAGAAACCTCTGATGTATTCAGAAGAATTAATGTTTGGATTATGCTCGTAGACATTTCCTTGGCTATTTTAAGTTTCTTGCATTGTAGAGAGAGATCAGATGGAACAAGGCCATTTCTCGACTTCTCCATTCATCTTCCAGTTTAGATTTACAGCAGGAAGTCTGGACACCATCGTATGCAATGCCCTTCGTAACTTTGAGGGGAACTGGTTACAAGATTTACTGCACATCAAGGATGATATTAAGGTGTGCACTTGATTTGCAGACATAGCTAATCCTTTTGATTTGGCTGTGTCAAGATCTAAAGTAGGAGAAAATATACTTTCCTCTTTTTTTTTTTTTTTTTTTAACATTTGTTTGTAATCGAATTACTCTCTAAAGAATTAAAAAGTTAAGAAAAAAAGAAATGGTTTTCCAGGTTCTTTTTTTTGTTTGTTTGTTTGTTTTGTTTTGTTTTTCTTAAGCTAAAGCAGAATTAGGCTTGGATTTATCCTGAAAGAGAGTGATAAAGCCAAATACAATGTACAGACATTGATTTTCCAGTGTGCCTTATCTTTCCAGGAAATAGGCTTTTATTTTCTACAGCTTCTCATGTACAAATAGATAAACAAGTAAATAAATAAAATATTTTTCAAATTATGCATGGAGTTAATACAATATTGCCATGATGATTTTCTGCCAATGATTTCATTCTCTTTTGTCTCTTTTAAAAACAGCTCATTGTTTTGATTTCTGAAGCAACCTAGAAAATGTAATCAATATGCATCAGTCAAAGCAATATCCTCCCAAGTTTACAAAACATAAAAGCTATCTATGATTTCCAGTAAGATGATGTCCCATGGCCTACATGGTTTTGAGTTATGATAACCCAGCAACATAGGAGCATCAGACAGTCTCACAATTAGAGAAAAAGAAACTTCACTAAAATTAATATAAAATCCTTAACATCTTTCTGCCATATAATAATCTTCTATTAGTTAACTTGCTGTGTTGACTGATATATTTTATTAATTTGATCAATTCTTGCTATTTCTCAAGAATGAAACCTTGAATTTTTTATTTATTTATTTATTTTCTGAGCATATTCAAGAGCTCTTCATCTATTCTGTGACTTCATATGAAATCCAAAGACTATAGATATGTTAGTACTGTTACTGTGGAATAAATTGCACCCAAGATTACGGTTTTGTTTTTAGAAAGTAGTCATGATTTTCTTTGAATTCCCAGTGCATTAAGCACAAAGACTGAAAGGTAAACTGGAAAAAAAAATGGCAGAAAGAAATAGTCTCATTTTGTAATGTATAGACATTAGTGTATTAATGTATTTAGGCATGAAAATTATGGTATTTAAGAAAATTAACAAATCTAACACCACTTCCATTGCTATAAATCTTTCCTTTTTTTTTTTTTTTTTAGGAAGAAAATATTTTAAAGTGTTATTTGATTACATTTGCAGGAGGGAGTAAAATTGTTTGTGTTTAATCAATCCTTCTGTTTTGTGAAGTGACTGCATTTAGTCTTTAAGAAAAAAAGAAAAAAGCTAATGATAGTATTTAATTGTAGCAGATGAAATATTACATTATAATGAATAGGTTCAAAATCACATTCAAAGGTTATGCTAGAAGCCTTACAGGATAGCAGGCACGAAAATTTCCTATCATTTGGAAAATTTCCAAATGATAGCTACATGTAAAGGACTTATTTAAGTGTTGAAGAATTGCAGAAATAGAATTTTTAAATTGATAGAAATAGCAGTACACAATACAGAAATGTGTTATTGCAGGCAAGATAAGAGTTACAATTGCTACCAATAATTTTATTATATTAATTACATTTTAATTTTTATATTTATCAGAATTTGAATATTTTTCTTTAAACTTCATTACCTCACTCTCCTCTTTCTGGGAAAATATTAAATAATTCCCTGTATTTAAGTATAGTGTACATTGCTAATTTATGAATTATCAGAAAAAAAAGCCTCAATGCATTCACAGAGAAGGTGTTACAAATGATGTTTGAAATTGCCAAGAGAATAAGTGTTTTTTGTTTGTTTGTTTGTTTGTTTGTTTGAAGAAAACATGATACTACAACAACTATTCCCTTTTCTCTCATTTGACCTTTTTTCTTTTCTTTTGCTCCAGAAGACAAGAAGAAGAAACAGAAAATGTTTATTCATGCTAAACTTTAATTAGATTCAATTTGAAGAGAAAATTGCTGTCTGTGAGCAACCTTAATGTAGGTCAGAAACACAGAATGAAAAGGTTTTCCTTGAATGCTGTTGGGTCACTGTCTGCTAGGACTGTCATAATATTCCTGTAAACAAATTAGTTCCAACCCTCTCACCATGGACAGGATTATCAATGAATGCATTATATTATTTTTCTCTGCAATTGAAAACTTATCTAGAAAGTTCTGAAAATTACTCACTTCTTCAGAAAATGTTAAACAGGATACTGTTGTAATTGATGGGGAAACATTATTACCAGCCACTTTTGAAGACTGATGACATTTTTTTCTCTAATTAAATCAAGATAGTTGGAGCTAATAATAATGAAGTTCTTTTTCTTCCCTAAAACATTTGCTCCTAACTTTCTAGTTGATTTCATTCAATATTTTGGTTCTAAAATTTGGTAAGCAGCCATTAAGCTGATTTCAATCAATGATGTCCCAAAGAGACATCACTTGGAAAATCAGTCATTTTTGTGAGCTGTTTGTTTTCCATTCACTGTAACTCTTTGCATGGGTTTGTTTCATTGTTGATGGCAGATAAGATCACTCTGACCTCAAGAGTTGTATGAGATGAAAGCTCAGCCCCTGACAGGAGAGAAAGAAACTGAAAGGTTTCCACAGTTGTGCTTTTTTTTTTTCCTTGTTTTTGTTTTGTTTTTAATTTCTGGAAAATGGTTATGTCTTCTTTCATATTTTTTCAAAACTTATTGTAAATGAAAATATATCGGCCTTTTGAATTTTTTAGAAGCAACAGACAGATGTTTCCCAAGAGCATTCACTTACACTTCTTTTACTAAGCCCCAAAGTTTAAGATCATAAAAAGCATGCTTTCATATCTGAAAAAAATCAGCCACTGTTCTTACTGAAGATACCACCATCTCACGCACTCATGAAAAATGTCGGCACTATTTCAAATATTGTGAAAGATAAAGAAGCTTGGGGAAGTATATTTCCATGTCCATACTTCTGTGCTATTGGAGTCGATCTAGAGAAGGGCCATGGAAGAAGTCAAAAGACTGAAGTACCTCTCCTACAAGGAAAGGCTTATTGAGCTAGGCTTGTCTCATGAGAGAAGGCTCCAGGGAGACCTCCTATGACCTTCCAGTACTTGAAGGGACCTTAAAAGCAGGAGAGGGACTGAGTTTTTATGCAGGCAGTTAACTATAGGACAAAGGGGAATGATTTTACCTAAAGAAAAGAGATTTAGATTAGATGTTAGGGGAATTATTTTTTTACTCAGGGGATAGTGAGGCACTGGTACAGGCTACTCAGAGAAGCTGCAGCTGGCGCCATCCCTGGATGTATTCAAGGCCAGGTTGGATGGGATCCTAGGCAGCCATATCTGGTGACTGGTAACCCTGATCACAGGAGAGGGTTGGAACTAGATGATCTTTAATGCTTCTCTCCAACTTAAGTCATTCTATAATTCTATGTAAAGAATTACAGATCTTGGTCTTTGTGAAGATTTATTTAACCACACGGTATTTATGAGGAAATTATGAGATATTACAAGGAAGTTACTGTTAACACTTGAAATTACAGAATTACAAAAATATTGTTACTATATAAGGGAATCAAAATGCACAGATGTTTTGTATTTTAAATGATTAAATTATCTCTGTGCTGTTCACTGTAGAGGTATGATATTACATTATCAGCCAGAAGGAAAATAGTTTCTATCTGAAAGCTAACAAGTTTTTCATTTATAAAGAAGTAGAAGTCACATCAACAACAAATAAAAATCAATCTTTGAGGTGTTTTCAGAAGAAACTAATGAACAAGATTTCATGGAAAACTGTTTTGGAAACGTCCTGTCTTTTGAGTAAAAATCACAGCCATGATGTTTAACAGATGTATTATCACGATACATTGAATTCTAACATAACATCTCATTGTCCTTCATGTATATGCAATTTTTATTATTTTCATTTTTTACTATGATTTTTTTCAATTGTAGACAGTTTTCTAAAAAAATCTTGATTTGAAAAGCAATATTAACTTTTAGGATAAATTTCAGAGCTATTACATCACCACCATTTATCTACACACACACATATATGGGACTATTTAGCCAAATGTTTTCCACTATATCTCAACAACTTCTTCATGGTCCCAGCAGGAACTTATCAGCTTTGTCTGATTTTTGTTCAGGTGTACACATGCAAAATCCATGCTTACATTCACACAAGCTCCTTTCACAACTTCAGCCAACAAAATTTTATAAACTCCAGCCAAATTACTATTTATATTTTTCTCTGCTCATCTTCGCTCTGCCCACACTGTCTATAAAACTTCTCCAAGCTTTGGGATGAAAGGACCTCTAAACAAAGAGATATGAGAGATGGGGTTAAGGAAGTGCATTTTTTTAAATGAAAATTGCATTTTCATTTAAAAAAATTACATTACATTACATTACAGCAGATATTAATCAAAAGGAAGATGAACAAGTAGATACCAAGCATAGTGGAAATTATGGGAAAGAGAGAGGCTAAACACAATAGACAAGATAGGTTGCTAAAGGCAATGTGCACATCCCACTTCACTAAGTCCATGGTATTAGAAAAAGGGAATTGAGGGGCTGGAGTAGTACATGGGAAAGTTGAGGTTAAAGTTTAGCTATCAAACCTTCAAATTTATATCAACTAATTCTTGAAAAGTATTAGGCTAAAAAGATACAATATCTTTCAGGCTGTGACTCAGTCCTTCAAAGGCATGTGTAGCGTATTCACAAGGGAAATTGATTTGTAGTCAATACTTCTGCCCCAAATTGCATTCAAGTAGCTAGCAACTGTTTTATCAAGATATTAGCAACTTCAAAGCTATCATCAACTTAGTTTAAAAAAATCAATTAGCTAGCCTAACAAGATGTACCCTATTTTATGATCTTCTCATTTGCTATTTAAAGTAAATTATGCTAAGTCTGAGTGAACTCAGAAAAAGTCAACTGTGAGATAATAAAATAATTCCAGACTAAGCCTAGATTGTTTCTTCGGAAATCTTTATGTTTGTCTGCCTAGCAAGATAGCTGTTACTGGCATTTTGTGCATATCAAGAGGAGTCAAAATGGTTATAAAATATCTTAAAAGATGGAAAAATATTTTTGATCAATTTTCTAGTGATTCTCTCTAAATAGATACTTTACACTGTACAGACAGTGTTGCTTGGTAGAGTACTGTGGAATAAAACTCTACAGGAAAGGGGAGAGAAGGAAAGCTGGTTAATCTTCAGTGATCACCTCTTCCAGGCTCAAGAGTGATCCATCATGACAAACTAAGTCAGGCAAAAAAAGTCAGGACATAGTGTGGATGAACAAGGAGCTCACAGATGAACTAAAATGCAAAGAAGAAAATCTGCAGAAGATGTAAATAGGGATTGGTAACTTTGGAGAAATAAAGAAATGTATCAAGTTAGATAGAGTACAGATAGAATTGAATGTGGCCGGGGGTATGAAAGGCGATTAGAAGGGCTTCTGTAAATACATCAGTGATAAAAGGAAAAATAATAGGAAAAATGTGAAAGGGAGTAGAAGACCAGGTTTCCCAGGTCATGGAGAAGGCTCAGATGACAATGACATTTTTACTTCAGCCCTTGTAGGCAACTGTTCTAGCCACAGTGACCAATAGAAATCAGAGGCAGAGACTGAGACTGAATAATCACCTACTATAGCAGAGGGTCAGGTTCAAGGCCATTAAAGGAATCTGAATATGCATAAATCCATGGGGCCTGATGAGTTGAATGTGAAGCTCTAGAGAGAAATGTAAAATGAAGTTTCCAAGACACTATCTGTATTGTTTGAGAACTTGTTGCAGTCCATTGTAATTCCAAGTGACTGGAAAAAGGAAAACATATGCCCATTTTTAAAATGGAAGGATCCAGGTAGCTACAGAGCAATCAATCTTACTTCAGTGATAGACAAGATCATGGAAAAGTTCCTACTAGAAACTATGCTAAGCTTCACAGAGAACAGAGAGGTGATTAGTGACAGTCAATATGGCTTCACTAATCACGCAAAAAAAAAAATTGGTGGCCTTCTACAATAGGGTTATGGCATTTGTCATTAAAGAGCAATAAATGGCATCTACTAGGGCTTGTACAGATTAGATGACAGTGTCCTGTACAACACCTTTGTCTCCAAACTGAAGATATGGATTTGATGATGGATCGCACTTTGGATAAGGAATTGGCTGGATGTTCATACTCAAATGATTGTGATCAGTGTCTTACTGTCCAAGTGGAGGCCAGTTTAGAGTGGTGCTCCTCAGGAACCTGTATAAAGATCAGCACAACTAAACATTTTTGTTGGTGACATGGACAGGAAGTTTGAGTGCAGCAAGTTTGCAGATGACACCAAAAACTGTAGTTCAGTCAACATGGAGAGAAGGGACATTGACAGACTAGAGAAGTAGTCCCAGGTGCTTAGGGACAAGTGCAAGGTCTGCACACAGGTCAGGGCAATCCCAAACACAAATACAAGTTGGATGATGAGTCAATACAGAACTGCCCTATGGAGGTGGATTTGGGAATATTGGTGGAAGAAAACCTCAACATGAGCCAGTAATACACACTGAAATATGCAACAGAAAGCTGAGTATATCCTGGACTGCATCAAAAGAAGTGTAGCTAGCAGATCAAAGGAGTCGATCCTCACCCTCCACTCTGCTCTTCTGATATGCTAGCTGGAGTAGTGTGTTTAGCATGGTGGCCTGCAGTATAAGAAAGAAACCTGTTAGACTGGATTCAGAGGAAAACCATGAAGATGATCAGAGGGCTTCAGCTATGAAGAAAAGCTGAGAAAATAGGAGTTATTTAGCCTAGAAACGGGAAGACTCTGGCGAAAATTCTTTGCAACTTTTCAATATTTAAAGAAAGCCCACAGGGAAGGTGTGGAAAAAGTCCATCAGAGAGCTTAGTGATAGAAGAAATGGTAACAGTTTTAAGCTGAAAGTGGGTAGTTTTAAATTAGATGTAAGTAAAACTTCTTCACTATTAGAGTAGAGAGGCCCTGGAACAGGTTGCCCATGTGGATACCCCATCCCTGGAGTGTTTTAGGCCAGGCTGGATGAGGCTTTGGGTAATCAGAACTACTGAAAGATGCCCCTTCCTGTGGAAGTAGTAACGGAACTACATGTAATTTATAGTCCCTTCCAATCTGTATTTCTATGATTCTGTGACATAATACAGATTCACTTGCTGTTTAAATGCTGGACTCTCGCAGGACTGAATAATATTCAAGCTACAATATTCAGCTTAGCCAAAATCCTATAACCTATATCCTATATCCTCTTCAAGGGAATATGAAATTGGAGTATGTAGTAAGTGTGAATTTGAGAGAAATTATTGTTTAAGTGTAGCGTGACTATGATAGAATTAAAATTATCCTGTAGAACATCAGGAAATTAATTCCAGATAAGAATGCTAGATGACAGCTATGAGGCTGAAAATATTAAAAGCTACTTATCAGTGAAATAGTTATCTAAATTAATGATTATCTAGTTCTTATCTAAAGCTATGTGAAAAAAACCTGAATATTTTTGAAAAAAAAAAAAATGTTCACTTATTTTAATGTAGTTTTAATAGTAAAATTTTGTTAAAATGTTCTGTCTTCACCGGTTTGCATGTGATCTAAAATTGGAAAAATAAACCTTAGTTTGCAACCTTGTTTTATTACTGTTCTTACAGGCCTGATATCATAGTACAACAAAGTATATAGAATGCCAATAAAATCCTTTTAAAATGGATTATTTTTTTAGAAGAAATGTAGTTATATGGAAATGAGAACACATGATGGAATACTTAATTGTTCTTATTTATATTTTTATCCATTGTCATAATTATCCATCTGTTCTTGCCCAAGTCACTGGGTTATATTAGTCTGATGTTGGTGTTTAGCTGAAGAACTGTCTTTGGACAAAGTTACATTGATTGGTAACTGTTCAAATGTGGTAATATCCTTCTTTCTGTATAGGAAATATAGCCTTCAAAGGCTTTACTGATGACAGTATACCATCTTTCTCTCTTTGCTTTTCAGTGAACGAAAGACTTATGCATTATACTAATGCCTGAGAACTTGTAAAAGAAATTTCCATGTGGTTTTAACTATATTTGACATAATTTATTTTCTTGAATAGAAGCCATATAAGTGGATTCTATTTAGAACATATTATTATTTTTGTCATTCTGATTATAGTCTCATTGGTCTTGTTTAAATGAGTTTTCTCCAAAATAACAAAAAATGCATCCTGTTCTTAGTTCGTTGTTTTATTTTTTCTTTTGCCTCACCCAGCATAAAGTCTTTAAGTTCCATTAAAAGTTGATTTGACTGGGAAATGAATAGAAATTTTTATCTCCAACTTTAGAAATTCTGTAATAAATTTATGATGCATGTCAGGCTGTTATGAAATGCAACCGTGGGGCATAAAGATAAAAATCTTCTTACTCAGGAAATATTATTAACAGACCATGAGAGAACAGCATATTACAAAAGAGATTAAAAATAAAATCTGCATCTAATTTCATATCCCCACATCACAAATCAGTCTTAAGCATATTCTATAGTTTCTGGTACATAACTGGGGGGGGTGAACTTTTTAATTCTTAACTCTTAACGGACAGTAACAAAGACAAATATTTCAGTTCTCATGTACATTGTTTGCACAAAGCATCCATGAAACTGTAACTTATTTCGGTAGACCTATATATATTTTACTGTGTGTATACATATATGTATGTAAAAGTAAATGTTTTTGCTTGGATTTCAGACCATCCTCATGTCCCTCCTATGAACTCATCATTCTTCTGTTGGATGCCCCAGATCTGGATTCAGTACTCTGGATGGGGCCTCAAAAAGCAGAGTAGAGGGAAAAAATCCCTTTCCTCTTTCTGCTGGCCACCCCTTTTCTGATGCAGCTCAGGATGCCATTGGCCTTCTGGCTGCATTTTGTTACAATCACACTCTTAAAAAGCTTAGCAGCATCCCCTTTGATCTTGCACAATCTGCCAATTTTACTCTTGTTAAAACCATACTGAATGGAGGAGAGCTTAATACCTGTACTAAAAACAGAGTACTATAAATTACGTGGCCTTGATGGTAGGATCCTTGTTGTTTTCTGTCCACAACTAGCAGTGTCCAGAATCAAGCTTTAACATTTTCTGTATCATTTATGGAAATTAGACAATTGTGAAGTCAAGATTTGAGCTAGATCTGTCGTGAATATTTATTAAAAAGAGAAAAAAGGCTACCCAGTTTATGGCTCTACATCACTCTATTATGTCTGCATCAGAAAAGGGATAATAAGAATAAAGTCATAGCCTAAAGGGTGCTATGAAGCTCCCAGCTCAGAGCCACTCCTAGGAACATCCCAACTAAAAGGATATATTCTTACTTTTCTGTCTTGACTTGTTTTTCAAAGCACATAATTTCATCATTAAGGAATATTTTCTCATACACATAAGTAATAGAAAAAAAGAATGACTTTATTGTTTCCAAGACTCTTGGGTGACTTTAGTCCTAGTTACTATTGGCCTGCTTGTGGTTAGTGAAGAGAAACAAATACAGCTCTGTTTTCTATTTAATAATGATAATAGCAGCCTCATAAACTTCTGCAGATTGCAAAGTGCTCCAAGAGGTCTAGGTGAAACGGCCAGGCAGACATGGCCAAAGCCAAGGGCTTGTTGATCTATTGTTGAAGGGACAGTTTATATCCTAAAAGACAGTAATACTTGCCCAGCTCATAGAGCTTTTACTTGCCACTCTCAGTACTGTCTTCCCAAGCCTGAACACTCCTTTCAATTCCATACTCCTCTCCCATCCTTCTCTCAGAGGATAATCCAAGACATCTCAGAGATCCCTCTGAGGGCTCCTTTACAAAAAGGGTTGTGATTACAAATTTGAATCCTATATATTTTTTTTTCCTGTATCGGAGAAAATATAAGAGGAGAAAATCAATAGTCATTGCTTGTTCAACTTGCACACTGTCATTTTCTTTCCTTTTCTATTGCCAAGTTAAATATGAAATGTATATCTACAGAACTGGAAAAATGTATAGGAAAGGAAGGGTGGTTCCTCCTTATTCTCCCACCCTCTCTCCCTCCTCCCTTCCTCCCTCCCGCCCACCCTCTCTACATCCCTCCCTCCCTCCTCCTTCCTCTCTTTCTTCTGCTAACAAGTCTCTTGGAATGACAGACTTATACTAACCTCAAAAAGTCTCATCTTCTCTCACTTTTAGTTAAGGAGATAAAATATTTCAACCAAATATTTCAGTCTTGTCTCTTAAATCTGTGTCTTAAATTCACAATGTAGCTAAACTATGCTGAATAAACAAACCTCATAATGACTTCAATAATATTTTGGTCTCTCAAGATTTATTTGCATTTCAAAATTAAATTCCATTTTTTTAAAAAAAGTCTGTTTTTCAGATCTGAAAATGCCAAATAGGCTTGTGACTATGATATTTCCCAAAAGACTGCTAGGAAAAAATATAAATCATTCACTAAAACATGAATATTTGTGATTTATTCTTCTATTTTTATTAAGGCTTATTTCAAATTTACTGTAAGACAGTCAAATTTTTGCCTCATTCTTGACATTCTCTCCTTTCCACCCAATAAAATCTTTCCTTGATACATTCTAACCTTTTTTTTTCTTCTCTTCATATATACTTCTTCCCATTTATTCAGTTTTATGTTGTCTATGTTGTCATCAGAGAGGTTGAACAAACACAGGAACAATTGATACAGAATCTTTCTTTAACAAGAAGAAAGATAATATGTAGTATCAGCTGAAAGATGTAACTACCAAAGATACTTGGAAGGTGGGAAGTGTTGTTTTTTTTTTCCCCCCACTATTCTTTTCAGTTCAGTGAACACTGTAATAACAGTAATCCATTTGTTCAAATTTGCCAAAACCTCTGTCTCTGATTAGTATCTCGTATGAGATTCTCCAAGTAATTTCAGATATATTTCAAAATAGTTTCCACCTATACAGCGTTGCTTGCTTAATAAATCATTATTTCTGTTCTTTAAAAATTCCTTAGGTAGATAGGTTATTGTTTTGCAGAGTCAAAAACTAGAGCTTGACATACTAAGTCACTTCCTAAGCATCAGAAAGTTAATGCAGCTTGGTATATTTTCATAAAAAGGAGAATAGAGTCATTCTGTCTTCACCCAGTGCAGCTACAATTAGCTATTAAGAAAAAAATCAGTACAGAATCTCTAAAGAAAGAATTCTTCCCTTCAAATTCAAGCTATCAAGTTCTGCTGTGTATAGTATCCTCTCATTTTTTTTTTACTGCTTAGATGTCATCATATGCTTTTAATTATATGAATATCAATAAAGTTATAATAAAATCTATATTTAATACAGAGCTTTAAATAGAAATTTGAAATTAAATTGAATGTGATATATACTTGGTTTTGACATTTTAAATGATCTTAGAAGACCATACTGAATTTGTGATATTTATATAGCCATTGTAGGAGTTTCCTGTGCCAGCCATTTCCTATCAGAATGTTATTGCACACTTTCCATCTACATCTAACAACGTAAAGCTGCTCTGTTGTTGGAATTCCTTTTCAAGACAAAGTTTTTTTTCTTCTTCCTATGAACAATCCCAGAAAATAGTAATTCCAGAGAGTGTTATTTCACTTATACATTTGGCTTGCTTATATGGAATTGCAATCAATTTTATGAGAGAATTTTTATATTCTAACAGTCAGTGTTTGAGTTTTAGTGCAAACATTGCCTGAACTGTGAAGAGAACCATGTCTGCTCTTACCTCTGTTGCTTTCACATATTTAATATCTATTTAAATTAGCTTAAAAAGATTCCATAAGTCTTTTATAAAAACAGTGATGCCCTGAATATAAAATTAAGATACAAATATAAACATACACTGTGTGAGTGCTTTAATTAACAAGATCATAATTAAATAATAAATGAAATTATGATTATATTTCAACATCTTACATGTCCTGAACCCATTAATTCTTTTCCTTGAACAACAAAGCTAAAATGTGCTGGCCGATTAAGAGCTGTCACTTTTAAACAAAATAACAGAAATCTCAGCTTCAAGCAGGACATTCACTTCGACTTGAAAAGGAAAAGGAATCTGAAAATTTACAAACTGATCTGAAAAGAACATGTTATTCTTTTTCATCTAAAAGTGGCATGTTTTTATATGTAAATCTGTGCTTGAAATTATTGGACATGCTGAGCTTTTAATATGTGAATTAGCATAAATAAGGAAGGGCTAAAGAATGTTTCTTCCTAGAGATACACTTAAGTTTCTAAATATATATGTATATTTTTAATTAATATCAGCTTTATTCATAATTAACTTTGAGTACTCAGTTTTCACTTCCAACTACTTGCAGCACTATTACTGTCAGCAACATCCTTTACATTGCTTTGTCTCTGAGAAACTGCTGATTTTATTTTTAAAATATATCTCATTTCCCTGAATAAACTCAATTTCAGATTGGCACTAAGGACTATTAGCACTTATATAGTACTTATTAGTATGAGAATGAGATGATGAAGGCTATTACATATTTTCCTTTTTTTTTCAAAAAGAATTTATTCATTCTTCAGACCAAGATAGTACTTTCCACAATTGGAAAAGCTTCAAGCCAGTGATCAGTCAGATTCAGCTTTAAGAATTAAGAAGATCAAATTGAAGACATCAAATTTATTTCTTTCTCACTGTTTACACTAAATGATACTTCATATGGTAGATGTATCAACAGACAGGCCAAACCAAATTTCACCCCAAGGGTTACTTCCTTGTTGTACCACCCAGTTTCATCAGCCTCACTACAAGCTAAGTGAAAACACAATTGTGGACACTTATTTTCTCAGAGAAATAATGACAGCAACCGTAGTTGAACTTCATGTAGATAAAATATGTAAGGCAAATTGGCTACTAATGTATAGAGTAGACATTCCACTGGAGAATAATAGCAGTGTTGCTTAAAAAAAAATGCACATAGTCAAAGGCTTACACTTCTTCTATCTGACTCATTTGTAAGTGAATCGTAAGTATTAGCAAGAAGTTAATTTGTTATTTTACGGACTGAAGTGAATGAAACAAAAAATCAAAATGGATATTCAACAATTATCTTGATTTTTTGATTGCTTACTTGAAAAACAAAATGGAGAGAATCAACTGAATTTTATAAAATGAAGTTCTAAGCATTCTTTCATTACTTGAATAATAGATTTACAGTAAGAGAGATATTGTCTAATACCTCCCTTTATTTAAAGTGTTTTATCCAGATAGTTGAGATTTTAAGTTAGAAATTGTATAAGCAAACACATGTTTGAACTTACATACTTTCTTTAAAAAAAATAATGAGATAATACAATGAGAAATGTATTACTCGCTGTTGGGCTAATTCTGGGGGAAAACTAGTGCAGAAGAGAATTACTGTTTTCACATTGGTTGTAAACTCACCTGAGGCTATTATTCATGTACCAAACACACTGTGCTCTTGCATATGATAGATGAGTTCACATAATCGTGATTGGTGGAGTGACTGATTGATTGATACCAGGTGAAAGCATTTTCTCAGAACCTTGGTGGAAGTGAAGCGGCCTTGACAGGTCTAAAAAAAAATAAAAAATAAAAAATAAATAAATCTATCAGGAATTACACACTGCTATCAAATTTTTACCTGTCACAGGAAGGAGCAATGGATAACACCTGACTCAGTTTATACTGACAAAAGAAAATGTTCCTCTATCTATGTATACATATACAAGGGCTGCTCCAAATGTAATGCCTTCCAGTTTGCTATATTGGCCCACAACATCAAAGATGGATGTTGGTTGTATGACAGGAGATGTTGAACGTTTCCACCAGTATTCTATTTTGTTGCCATGTGACAGATAGCAGCAGAGGGGCAGTCTGACAAAATGGCATCTAATATGTAAGTGTGAATAAAGCCAAGCTGTGGAATTGAATTCCTACGTGCATAAAAAACGGCACCAACTGACATTCATCAATGCCTGTTGAATGTTTATGGAGACCAAACAGTGGATGTGAGCACAGTGAGGTAAGGGGTGGTGCATTTCAGCAGTGAAAACACCAACATGAAAGACAAGCCACATTCTGGACAGCCATGCATAGCTGCCACAGCATGAAAAGAGTGTCTCAATCAACTCATCCCAATGAATCAGCAGATTATAACTGTGTACAGAGATGAATATCAGCATCGTATGTTGAAAATAATAGTAAGAATGTTGGAATACTACAAAGCTGGCACCAGATCACTCCCTTGAATGCTCATACATGAACAGAAATATGGATTTCCTGGAACCCAGAAAAACTATCAACTGTCTCTGCTAGACCACAGCACTGGCTAAGCTGAAGGCTCCAACTTCAAGAGTCAGACCAGAAAAAGAGAACGCTTTTCTCTGGCAACATGATAAACCAACCCATGCCTCATGTCCATTTGAAGACAATGTAGTCACACTGCCAATCTTGGCTGGATTGTCCTATAGCATGCTCTGCACAGCCTGGTTTTGGTGCTTTCTGACTTTCGTCTGTTCAGGCCAATGAAAGACAGACTGCATGGGTAACATTTTCATCACAATAACACTGTCATAGCATCAGTGAAACACTGGGTCACTGGCACAGATTTTCACCAGTGCAGAATGCAGGCTCTTGTTCACTGCTGGTGAAAACGAATAGATACATTCAAAAAATAATTTTTTATAGCTGAGAATTTGAGAATTTCTTCTATAAAATACTGTTACAGTGCTCTTTCTATGCGTTATTATTTTCAAGGAAAAAAAAAACCAGAAAGCATTACTTTTGGAGAAACTTATGTAGGTTAACAAGAGCATACACACACACAGAAACCCAAGAGTGGTAAATGTGTCCAGAAAGGGATTAATCTGCATAGAGTCACTAACAATTTGACTAGTTTTAGTCAAGAAAATGTAGGGTGAAAGTTATCCTAAAATACACATCTAGAACGTGTCAGCTTTGTTATACTTTATAGGTTTCTGTAGCTCAAATGAGGTGTGGTGATTAGCTGTCTGATAGGCTAAAACATAACACAATTTTATACTAAAACAAGAAACAACTTTTAGAAATTTGAAAGGTTGTTTGTTGTTTTTTTCAGAAACCAAAATTTATAGCATAACTGGAAATAATCAGAGTAGATGTTTTATTCAGACTCCCAAAATCATAGGCAATCTTCATTCTTTTCCTTGCCTTGTCTTTTTTTTTTTTTTCTTTTTTTTTTCCCCATGAGAAATTCATTTTTATACATCTGAATTTGACTTAGGTTCTCATGAAAGTTTTAGTTTCAGGAAGTCAGTTTCTAAGGACAAAATACTTTGTATAGAACTCCCTCAAAATTCTGTTATCCATTGTTATTTACAGTTGATGGTTTACTAAAGTTCAGTTAAGTAAATATCATAAATATAATATTCCACAAGCACATTTTAAAAAGATTAGGAAAAACATTTTCTCTTTATGAAGTTTAGAAATGCTTTGAAAATACTTCCATTAACTGTACTAACTGTGAGATTTGGTAAAAGATTACAAATTAAGTCCACCAAATATTTGCACCTATCTTCTATATTAGAAGGAGCTGTAAAATTGATGACAAAGTTTTTCAAATGTTGGTACCATGTGAAACACTTTAAAAATAAATAAGAAACTGCACATTGGCAATTGCTTATTAAAAAAAAATAAATAAATTTTAAAAAAAATCAAATAACAATGTTTTATATTACTCTTTACCCACAGAAGTTGTGGGGGCCCTAGAGGCACTCAGTGCAAGATTGGAGTGCGGCTATGGACAGCATGAGCTGGTGGGGAGGAGCCCTGCCCATGGCACAGGGGTTGGAACTAGATGAACTTTAAGGTCCCCTCCAAACTAAGCTATTCTACTGCATTTATTATGTGTATGGGTA
Source organism: Tympanuchus pallidicinctus (assembly GCF_026119805.1). Lineage (NCBI taxonomy): Eukaryota > Metazoa > Chordata > Aves > Galliformes > Phasianidae > Tympanuchus > Tympanuchus pallidicinctus. The sequence goes on along the minus strand of NW_026294780.1, from coordinate 2,868,733 downwards.
CTCTGGAGAACATGAATGACTAAGAATTAACTACATTGAGGATTAACATAAGATGGACCAGATGGAATAATTGATTCTCGAGGAATTCTACTTTTGCTCTGAGTTCAACAGTCTGTATTAAAAATAATAAATACCTAAAAAATGCATTAAACAAACAAACAAATAAAATCAAAGTACTGAAAAGTTTGGTTTTGATGAATAATTCAGATTTTTTAGTCCAAATTTTCTGATCGATCACTAGGAACAGAACTAATATAAAAATGGTGCCTGCAGACAGTTTTTCAATACTCTGTAACATCTTAATTGTTCCAAAACAAAAGTTTTTATGTTTTGAGCATGACATAATTTTAAATCACCATCAAATACTTTCTGTCATCTTACATAAACTACCTCACTAATTTGACCAATCTAGCTACGAAAAAATTCTTACAGTGAAGAAAAGAAGCATAGTTTATCCTGAAATTCCTTTTTAAATCTCTGGTATACTTTTTTGTAAGACTTTTAAATCCAGAGATAAAAGCACAGAAAGATTGTAGATGACAGTTAATCTGGGAAGCAGTTCAACTTCAGTATGATTGTATATTTTATATCATGTGTATTTAACACCAAATTGTATTAATATATAACTTTACTTTCCACAGTGGCTTCATATATATTAAAAATCTGTTACCAAAGAGTCTTGTCTGAATACTTTTTTTCTTCTCCAAGGAATTTTTAATGTCCTCTGGTCTTACTCAACAAAGTGGTAATAGTGGACTCATTCTGTTTCATACTTTCCTGACAATGGTGCACACATAGATGTCTGCATTGAATCTTTTTCATTTGGCTTTTTTTATTACCTCACAATTTCTTAAATGAAGTCATGATGAATTTAATACAAAGTTATTGAAATCAATGTGAAACATGCCATTTGCTTAGATGGATTTTGACTTAACAATTATTTTTCAAAATTTGAAAAGAAAAAAATGGAAATTGGAATTAGTTTTTTCAATAAAGATTTCTTAGTCTATGCTTACTTTAATTAAAGAAGAAATTATAGTTGTTCAGTTTTTCTAGTTATTTAAGAGTCACTGCATTATGGTTTTTTTCACTGATGCTTACCTACTCTGAATGTACAACAAAATCCTTGAATTAGGAATACAATACAAACCATTCCAATGATATAACAAAATTATTTTCATCAATATTTTTCAACTATATATGTACGATTTTTAAGAAAAAAAAAGGTTAAGACTATTAAAACTTGTTTTATATAATCAAATATCTTTACACAGTCAAACACCAGAATACTAATTAAAAGCCCTCTCCCATCAGTCAACATACTAACATATCATCTAAAAGTGCATTAATGTGATCTCTTCAATGTCAAATGACGTTAGCTTTCATACATTTTGCTTTCTATTTCTCTTTGCAGCCCACTAAACACATCAGACTATGTCACTTGAGATAGTACTTAGGTTAGAATCCCAAAAACACCTATTAATTTCTGACTATCTTTTCAAATATAAAATTCGGTGAGTAGTTTAATATATTTTCTTTTGATTTCAGTTAGGCTGAAGCTGTTTCTCTTTCTAGTCTTTCTACATTAATAAATTAAGCTCAAATTTTATCCCTACTTGCCGATAGCAATTATAATAGAAAATGGGGCCTAATCTAAAACACGTAATAGTAATTCACAAACAGAGTAAGTAAATACTCAGTAATCCACAATAGTGGAAAAGTGATTTTTCGGCTAACATTTATAACCACAGTTCCTAATGACTCTGAATCTCTCTCTACAGAGGCCTTGTCATTTTTTGACATCTTTGGGCAGAGTCCAATTTGAACAGTCATGTCTGATTATATGTTTCTTACAGTTTGAGTTTTAAAATTTTCTGTAAACAACTACCAATAAAACTGCATGTTTGTAATGACATTCAAACCATCAACTACACAACTACCGTTTAATTTTTAAAACCTTGATAGTTTCTAAGTATTCAAAACAAAGTTCAAAATAAAAAGGAAAGCTGCTCTTCAAAAATAATCGTAAGATCATCAATATATCACCTGCTCGAGATCTTTGATCATTATTATTATTATTTTGCCAGTAGATTAGGGCTAACTTAGAAAGGTTAGCTTTAAACTGAAGTATTTGAGGGGTGTGGTCCAAAATGGCAGTGCTCACGCCATTGCAACTGACTGCAAAATAAGTCAGGCCAACCAGATGCTTAGCTGCATCAGCTTCCTTAGCTGCTTCCCCTGATGTGAGCCAGGCCAGACATCTCCAGAGTTTGTATAGCTATGGGGCATTCTCTGCTCTCTTTTATTCTCTGATTGCCCATACACCAACACACACATCATGGGAAAGAAACAGGAAGAACTAGAGAACTGTGCGCAGTCAGAGGACCATAATCTATTTGCGATCACTAACACAGGAACATCATAAGGACATGCAGGGATGCAATCAGGAAGGCAAAGGCTCACTTGGAATTAAATCTGATGATGGAAGTCAAGGAAAACAAGAAGAGTTTCTTTAAATGTATCAATAGCAAAAAAAAAGCCAAACTAGGAATTATATGGGTCTGCTGCCCCAGTGAGGTGGGTGCCCTGGTAAAAGACAACACTAAGAAGGTGGATTTAATGAACACATGCTTTTGTTCAGTCTTTATTGCTAAAACTGGCTCTTAGCAATAAAGTCTGGAAGTTAGAAAGAGAGACTGTGCAGAAAGGAAAACTTCCCCTTAGTTGAGGAGGCACTGGTCAGAGATCATCTGGGTAAACTCGCTGCACACAAATCCATGGGCCCGTATGAGATGCACCCAGAAGTTCTGAGGGAGCTTGCAGAAGAGATTTCTAAAACACCCCTCATCACCTTTGAAAGGTCATGGAAAATGGGAGAGGACCATTAAGAATGGAGGAAAACCAGTGTCACTCCATTTTTCAAAAAGAGCAAGAAAGGAAAAGGACCCAGGAAATTCCAGACCAGTCAGCCTTATCTCTAATCCTGGGAAGGTGATAGAAAATGTATTTGGGATGCCATCACCAAGCAAGTGAAAAGAGGGTTATCTGGGATAGTCAACATAGATTCACCAAGGATAAATCATGCTTGACCAACTTGGTAGCCTTCTGTGATGTCACGACCAACACAGTAGATGAGGGGAGAGCAGTGAATGTTGTGCACATTGACATCAGCAAGGCATTTGACATTTGCCTCCCATAACATCCTTGTAGATAAGTTTAGAAACACGGGATAGATGAGTAGACAGTGAGGCGGAGTGAGAACATGCTGACTAGCAGAGCTCGAGGGGACTGACTGTGATCAATTGTGATCAATGATGCAAATTTAAGTTGGATGCCTGTAGCTAGCAGGGAGGATTTTGTACTGGGTCCAGCCTTGTTTAATCCATTCATCCATGATGTGGATGAAGGAACGGAATACCCTCAGAGAGTTTGCTGATGATACAAAGCTGGGAGGAGCGGCTGACACACCACAAGTCTGTACTGTCATTCAGTGAGATCTGGAGAGACTGGAGAGTTGGGAGGAGAGGAACTTAATGGGATTCAATGACAGATACATGGTCCTGGACCTGGGGAGAAATAGTTGCATGCATCAGTACAAGGTAGGGGCTGACCTGCAGGAAAAGAGCTCTGCAGTGAAGGATCTCCTTGTCCTGGTGTACAGTTGGGTGACCACGTGTCAGCAGTGTGCCCTTGTGGCCAAGAAGGCCAATGGCATCCTGGGGTGCATTAAATTCACAGTCAGCAGATTGAGGAAGGTGAGCTTCCCCCTCTACTCTGCCCTGGTGAGGCTACATCTGAAGTACTGTGTCCAGTTCTGAGCTTCTCAGAACAAGAAAGATAGGGAACTCCTAGAGAGAGTTCAGCAAAGGGCTGCAAAGATGACAGGGGTCCGGGGCAGTATTAGGAAAGGTAGAGAGACCTGGGACTGTAAAGCCTGAAGGCTGAGGAAGAATCTTACCAATATTGATAAATATCAAATGGTCAAAAGTGAAGTGTATAGTACCAGGCTCTTTCAATGGTGTCCAGTGACAGAACAAGGGGCAGTGGGCACAAACTGGAACTGTGATTAATTAATTATTAATTAAACAATAGCACTTCCAGCCCTTACATTCTAAAGTCATAATAAAGGTCCCTCTAACTACTGTCATTTTCTTGAGATAAATGAGGGAAGGTATAGGAGTTAGCAAGACTAAGACTCAATCTACCAGAATATTCAATCATGAATAAGTGAGAATAATTTTGCTTTTAACATAAACATAGTTTTTCTTAATATAGAACTACTGAACTAAAACTTGGAATATGTTAGTTTAAAACTTTTAAAGTATTTGATGGGATACATATGTAGAACTTGTTCTTTAAATGTATGTATACTTAAAAACATAAAAACAAAAAAACTATTACGTGAATACTGTGTAACCTGCATAGTTAATGAATTAAGTTGCAGATTTCTTAATTAAAATTGTTTAAAAATGATTGTGGAACATTTTTTTAAAAAAGGTTCCTGAAAGATGACACTGAAATAATTGTTTTTCCATTCTGTAGGATACGATTTCTTTTTTAAGTAAATTTTACTGATAAGAGTAATTAGCTTCTACTTTGTTCTGTGGAAACAGGTTCCAGCTATGTGACTATTTTTGTGGGAGAAAAAAGTAATTCTTGTATACTATCAATTTGAAAAATAAATTAGAATATTCAAAATTCATAATAAATATCTCACGTAACAGTTATCATTTCATAAAACTTTGAGTATGAATGAAGACCTCTCTGTTAATTAACTGAGTACCAGAGTTATGTAAACGTTCTACTTTACTATGGCAACAAAAAAGTAAATTAGAAAATAGACATTAGGAGACATATGCTTTAGGATCACTGACAGAGAAAATCTGGGAATCTGTGACCAATGCACAGAGAAAGTAAGATTGAACTAAAGGTGAGCAAAATTTTTGCTGAATGAAACCATAAAAAAAATAAATAAGGAGAAACTTTTCAAAAAAAAACTCTTTATATTTTTTAAACATACTGTTAATAATATTAAAATTTAGCTCAAATTTATTTTCCAGTCCACCAAGTATAATTTTAAAAACTATTTTGGTTCACACTTCTGGAAGTGTATACATCACCAAAGTATGCCTACTTATCATACATTTTCATTTCTGTTTGTAATGTTCTTCCTTATAGAGCTTACCAGAAAAAGAGGCAGACTGCAGAAATGAACCATGTTGATGTCACACACGTAGTGATAATAAAGAGCTAGATATTGAGAAAGTGGATTGTCCTCGATATAATTCAAACTACTGCATTTTTGTTGTTAGGTGACAAGAAGATGCACAGCATGTGAAAATGGAGGGAAATTAAGATTCACAGGGGATGGAGCATAAGAATAGAAATTTATAGGGAACTGCTGTTAGGCTTCATAATAGAAATAAAGAGGAGGAAGAGGAGAACATTGGAATGAGGAAAAATATGAATGAAATGGCATTTTTAAAAATTTCATTGATGTGATCATCAATAAATCATCACAGAAAAAAAACTGCTGAAGTCTTTTTTTTGGTTAATAATCATAAAATTAAACGCCAACAAATAGCCACTAATGGAATGCTTATATATGATTAATTTATATGTTTAATTAATAATGGCTAACAATTGAATGATAGCCATTTATCTTCTAATCACTTAGCAGTCAAATATGGAGAAAATTAAAATGACTACATTCATATATTTCAGTTTCAAACCTTTCAGTTACTTTGTCAAAACTAATATTAATAAAATCATAGATTGAAAAGATGGAATGGGCCATTGTGATAACCCTTTTTTGATCTTCTGTAATATAGGTCAAAGGGTTTCCTTTTTAACGTTCATGTATTTTAGTCAAGCTTTCACAGACTTATATTAATCAAAGAATCTGAGAATTTGTGTACATTCATGTTGGTCTGCCACTTGTTTTCAGAGCGAAAGCTGTTTTTTTTCTTCAATTATTTTTTACTTATTTTATTAGTTTATCCAAATATTAATGGGTGAGTTTGAAAGAAAGTAAACAAGCCCATTATTCTAACTTGTCTCTAATACAGACTAATTCAATGATAATAGAATGAATAATGGGAGGTATATTCACCCCTTCTCAGTAGACATACTGTTGCTGGAGTCTCTAAATGAAATGCTTTATCTTCCTTTTAACAATTCTAAAAATCTGTGGAATATTACTGAACTTCTTATCTCTTTGAGAGTTTTTGCTACCTGCAGATGTAAAATGACTCTCCAGCAAGTCTTAGCAGTAATGTTGATCTTTCTTCAATACAATGGGCTTTTTTTTTTTTTTTTGATCAAAGAATAACCTGTGTGCATCTACCGCTATCTCACAGTCTCTTTCTGACACCCTTACTCAGTCCGATACTTTGCTATAGAATCTCATCCCAAATCTTTGTCAAATAAGTCACTTTTATTACATAATGAGAACAAGTTACTCCTATCTCCTGGAAGCTTTGAATCAGTTATAACTCCATTATATACTCCAGTATAAACACTAGTGGCTATAAAACAGTTGATCTTACCAGAATGAAATATACCCCAGAAGAACTCAAGCTAGAACATGATTAGATTTTTTTTTTTTAATGTTACCACCTGCAAGCACTACAGAGCTCTAAAGTGGAAAACACATTTATTTCTTCACAGAAAGACTTTTTTTTCAAATGCTACACAATTTGTATATAACTTTAGCTTGATACAAAATCACAGTTCAGGTTTATGCTTCATGTATTTCATCATTTAAGATCTTGTTTACATCTTTTACCCTTGACTTGGAGAACTGTTATGACTTACAACTGATGTATATAAGCATATATCTTTATTTTGACAATGATAGAAAAGCAGTACTTTGTTGTTTTGTTTTTTTTTTTCCTTCAGAAATAAACATTTTAATTCAGTGAAAAATTGAAACATTTGTAAGAGGAGATATTATTGCTGTATGGATTAAACTGAAATGTGTGGATTTCTCATGCATAATTAGCAGACAGCATCTTGCCCTTATATATCCAAATACTGTAGCCCTTTCACACAAGATCAGACAAGGCTGCTAAATAACACTTCATTTTTTTTTTGTGAAACTATATCATACCCTGAGATGTTTTGGCTGAAATTAGTTTATTTTCACCTTTGAAAACTAAACCTTCTGCTTCTCAAATATATTAAAACAGCTAACAAAACATAAAATGTTCTGCTATTTTGCTGAAAAAGAGTATCACATAGTAAAATGTCTTCCATAATAAATATACAATACCTTTTCTTACTGTTGTCTGCAAAGTGCAAGATACTGCATTTAGTTCATGTCCAAACTGAAAAACAGAACTGGAAATCTAAATCTCCTGAAATCTATGTACTCTTCAGAAAAAAGTTTATTTCAACTTCTCCCATGAGAAAGTAACTTAATTGCTGGGCATCTTTTTAATAAACTCCCCCAAAAGTCTGGTCATTTATTGTTCTGAAAGACTACAGTGGAGATTGAAGTGTTTTAAAGGTTACCCTGTGTTTATTGGTTTGCCTACCTTCTCATTTTTGCAAGACATACATATTAATGTATTACTATTTTTAATGTGTTATAAGTGAGGTAAAATTACTGCACTTATGCCTGACTGATACAATTGACAGCATAAATATATTAATCTAACTGTTGATATCCTGTGGGGAAAATCCCTTAGGCAATGAACAGAACAAATCCAAATAAGTAGCCTACAACACATATTTGAAGATAAGGCAAGCAAACTTTACCAATAATTTGCAAATTGTCCACAGTATGACATAGTTACTGCACAGATATTTCAAGCTTCTGAGTACATAACAAGGACAATCTTTTCTACAAAAATCCAAGATGCCAAAGATAGAAGATACAGGAACACGAATAAAACCATTTGTATGTGGTGTTCAGGGACATAATTTAGCGAAGGGTTATTAGTTAGGGTTGTATGGTTAGGTCATGATTGGACTCAATGATCCTTAAGGTCTTTTCCAATGTGAGTGATTCTATGATTCTATGATGAGATGATGCTGTAGTTTTTTGCCAAGAAAGAGCTAGATATTTTTTAAATAAACCTCTTATTAATACATAAATTTTAAAGAAAGCACTGAAATAAAATTATTCTTTGTGCTTTCCCCTCTTTAATAAGGAAGTTATTCTGTACTTTCATTGCTGTTCATAGTGAGGACTAAAAGCACTCTGGACATTCAAATATCCAGTTGACTTGGTGATAATTAGTATTAGAAGGTAATCTGAAAGTAGTTTCTGCTAAACTAGCTAAATAGTGATTATTTGAGACAGACAGAATTTCTGTATCAGTTCAATACGAATAATTTCTATTGTAAATCATGCCCAGATTAACTCAGCAAATTGTATTGAATAGCCAGTAAAGATCATAACTGAACATATATGTGCACACATTCTATATTTAAGGGCATATATCACCAACCTTTTGACTGACAGCTTGCTGCAAAATCCCTTCTATTCCTGTCAGGAAATATTTCTTTCTACAAGAATTGATATGTAGCAAGTCTTAGCAGTAATAAAATAACAGCTTTGTACACCCTATTGATATTCTACAAATTTAAGGCATAGAACTCTGAACAAATAAACTAATTTGCATTTGCTTATTTTACAAACAGAAGAAAATAAACATGAATTACAGATATAGCAAACAATTCACCCTTGTATCTGAAAATCTTCAAAACTGGATTACTTAGTTGGCTCCTGTTCCACCAAAAATCATAAATGTCTGCTTTAAGAATAAAAAACAAATATCAAACAATAAATAAAAACGAGCAGTGCTGACTCCACCTCTCATGCCTGCCACACACACTCAGTCAAATCAAAACCTGCATGCATTACACGCTACATGAACTTGTGCCCTTTGTGAATAAAGCACAATTGATTAACAATAATGATATTTCAACCTATCCCATGTCATCTCAAAAGAAAACAGTACCCCAAAATAACATAAATTGTTCATGAAGGAAGTGTATTCAATGAAAAATGGACAAGTAAGTAGTCTTTTGTCTAGATAAATTAGCATAGATGGCACTATGCTTAATTTGTAAGGAAGTTGTGTCAGTTTTCAAAGATTAAAATTTGAAAAGACATTACATGCGATAACATGCTGCCAAATTTGATGTGTATCAAGGAATGCTTTGTATAGACAAAATAGCCAAACTGAACAACAAAATTTTTTATAAATATTACAATTCAATTCAAACAGCCTCTGTTACTATAGCTAGTTATCACCATTTCCTGATGGTGAGTTTAATAAGCAATACACAGGAAGTGTGGCAGATGCAATTTACCCTGATAATAAAGAGATTTTTCTGATACCAGTGTCTCAGCAGATTGTATGCAGGCAAACTGGTAAAATAGGAAAATGTATATAAAAAAAATAAATACTTGGAGAGCGAAGCTGTGCTAATTTCAAATCTTATACTTTGGTACTCAATGCTTGGCTGAACATGATGCTTGGCTGAACATGAGCCAGCAGTGTGCCCAGGTAGCCAAGAAGGCCAACGGCATCCTGGCTTGCATCAGGAATGGTGTGGCCAGCTGGAACAGGGAAGTGATTGTCCCTCTGTACTCAGTTCTGGTGAGGCCACACCTCAAGTAATGTGTCCAGTTTTGGGCCCCTCACCACAAGAAAGACATTGAGGCCCTTGAGCAGGTTCAAAGAAGAGCAACAAAACTGGTGAGGGGGTCTGGAGCACAGATCTTAGGAGGAACGACTGAAGAAGCTGGGATTGTTCAGTCTGCAGAAGAGGCGGCTCAGGAGAGACCTCATTGCTCTCTATAACTACCTGAAAGGAGGTTGTAGTGAGCTGGGGGTCGGCCTCTTCTCTCGTGTAACTGGTGATAGAACTAGAGGGAATGGCTCCAAGCTGCACCAGTGGAGATTTAGGCTGGACATTAGAAAACACTACTTTCTTGGAAGAGTGTTCATGCACTGGAACAGACTGCCCAGGGAGATGGTGGAATCATCAACCCTGGAGGTGTTAAAGGAACCGTGGGATTTTGCGTTGAGGGACACAGTTTAAAAAGTACTGCTGGTGACAGATGGATGGTTGGACTCTATGATCTTGTAGGTCTTTTCCAACCTTGGTGATTCTGTGATTTCTGGTGACAAGTGAAAGTACTGACACTACAAATGGGGCTCAACTTGCCATTTTTATTAGTGGTATTGATAACAAAAGTGATGTCACTGAAGGACATGCTTCTCTGTTGCCACTGAAAGATACAATTAATTCCCTTGATTAGTATCAATCAGTAAAAATTACATTAAAATGATTTTTTTCAACCTTCGTCAACATATCTGGTACGCCTACAGATTGAGCCCTGGCAATGAACAGTAAGAGAAACTTATAAAATTAATAGAAGACAATGTAATTACTGCCAGCAACTCACATCTTATGAAATACCACTGCAACATATAAAGAAAATTTTTGTGTGAAAGCTTCAAAAATGGATAATGTCATGCAAATTGTCACCAAAGATACTAATTTCATGAAGTCCAAGGGACTGGATCATCCATAATTGCAGGAGTTAATTAAAAGTATGGATGATGATTATGGAGACATAATTTACTTTTCTGAAGTAAGGTGACTAAGTCAAGGTAAAAAGATTATTTGCAAAATGAAATCAAGTCCTTCATGGAATCCAAAGGAAAATTTGTGTGGAGTAACAAGATCAAAAAAGGTGAAGATCAACCATGTTTCAAACCAGAACAGCTTTCAAAATGGAACTTAAACTTGTGGCAAGCTCAAGTTATGTCAAATGAATTTATGCATTTTGATACATTGGCTAAACACAGTGCTGTTCACAGCGAAACATATGCAACCTTGCTTTCTGTTTTGATAACAGAATTTGAGAGTAAGTTTCAAGATTGAAAACAAAACAAAAAAAACCCACAAAACTACCACCAACAAAAAATCCACACCCATTTTTGCTATATTTGTGACTTACATTACCTGCAAATTTTGAAGTGGAAGTATAAAGTTGCAATGAAACATTCAACTCAAATTCAATCATGCCTCTTTACCAGAATTTATAAGACCTATCATACCAGAGAAAGATATCCATCACTATTTATTCATGCTATCACTTTTTGGCAGTGTGCATATTTGTAAACAAATATTTTCAAAAATGAAGACTACTTCTGAAAAAAAAAAAAAAAAAAGTAAAATTGCATCATTAATCTGACAATCATCTTGAGAATTTGCTAATAATTGCAGCTTCCACTGAACAAGACTGATGTATTAATTTCACAAAAACAAGGTCAAATATCCCACTATGTTTTTGTTGCTTTTTTGATATTTCATTAAAAAAATATGTAAAGTTTTGATACTTAAATACATTAATTATGTTATGTGTTTTACACGTGTCCCAAGACAATTCCTTTTAACTCAGTGTGGCCCAATCCAATCAAGAGGTTGGACACCCATGGTCTTAACATAGGAGTTCAACATGAGCAGTGTGAGAGACAGAACCACAGTCCACCATAGCATAAAGACAGTCATCTCCCTTAACTGTATAGGTTTATATAGATAATTAGATCTCTTGAATTAGTTAATATAAAGCAACCTAAAAAGAATCATCAGCAGTACAAAATTTAGGGGCATCTGTGAGGGGAAGCACCAGTAAGAAACTGAGTCCTGAACAGTGTGATGCTCAAATGACTTACTTGGTCAAATATTTATTTAAATTCAATTTCAGCAATAAGATTTTTAACTAAACTATCGGTGGCCGAGTGTAACTAATGTTACTTCCTCTGTATGAATGAGAAATCATTGGTCTTGAAATCTTACAATTAATTATTGGTTTACTGCTAAGTGTTTCTTGCTGCTCAGAAAGTTTCCACAGTCACCAACTTCACATCTGAAACATTCTTTTTTTTCTTGTTAATAAGGCTTTGACAGACAAAATAGTTACAGAACTCAACTAAGCATTTCTATAATTAATGAATATTAATGTTATAATTACAAAATAAATAAGACAGTTAGGCAAAGCAGATTATGATAACAAAAGAGAATAGATAGAAAGCTTACCCATACCCTGGGCTCACCTACAAAACTCTAGCAGAGTGGATCTCCAAGAAGAAGGCTGTCCCCCCCCCCCAGGTAGCCAGCTCTTAAGTAGGTCTTCTGGCAGCACAGGTGAATTGCCTTCTCCTGTGCTCCTGTGGCTGACTCATTGCTCACCTCAGGTGATCAATCAGAGGTTCAGGTCGTGACTCAGCAGTTCCCATACAGCATTCTAGCAAGTTTTTCTCATAAACAAAAGAAAAAGCACTTGGCATTTATTCAGTTATTTGACATTGTTGATTTTTTTTTTTAATCTTTAAGTGAATGTTGCCATAAAAACATAATCACTAATTTCAATGAACAAAGCTTGCCTAATATATATGTAATGACATGTAATATTGACATCAGAGTTAATTTAAATTTTATTAATAAATGCAGTGATTTATTTTAAAGAGATTATCATTAAAATATCAATGAAATAAATATTTCTGAACCTAATTAAGACTACAGAGATAGTCTCCTTTTTCAGCTGAAGGGGTACTGGCAGGACAAAGCCATTCCTAGATAAGTAGTTGTATTAACTATATGACTTTGAATTATGTATAAAGTGTGGTAAAATTCAGCTAATGTCACATCAATTAACAGCAAAAATATATATATAATTCTTGAAATGGAGTACTACTGTGAGTGGTAATGAGGGATCTGTTAGAAGTTATGTGTGGAGACAACATAAATAGCTGAAGATTTTTTTTCCTGTCTCACATCCTTTATGTGGGAGGAGAAAAGCAGAGAGGGACTTTTCAAACTATGTGGAATTTATGTGGGGGACTTTGTTTTGATTCTACTTTCTGTTTAATCTCATATTTTTTAGGGAATACTTTTGCGAGCTATTCAGAAATACTCATTTTTTAATGAGCTTCATTCAGTGTTAATGAACATGGCTTTATAAAAGGAAAAAGAATCCCCTGAACTATGCTGTAATTATCCATTGTTTTACAGCTCAGAACAAGATAAATGTCATTTTTTGTTCTAATGTTTAATATAATCATGAACAGCCAAAATGTTTCAAGACTTGAGAAGTACAATGAAAAAATCCTTTACTTAAATGCAAATGATCTTGGGAGTTATTTCCTTAATAATAGTGCAATTTTATGGTCATACATACATTGAAAACCAGAGAAAGAAACTATTGTCAGTGTGATATTAAAAATGCCAATAAAGGATTAAAATTTGTCTACAAATGAATTTAACTATGAATTAACTCCAAACAGCTTGTAACTGTGGATCACAAACAATAAATGACTCTGAGATTAGAATACAAAACTTAATGGCAGCAGCAGTATGACAATAAAACAAGATAGGACTTTCCTATCATAATGGAATTATCAGAGATAAAAAAATAAAAAATTCAGGTCCTGAATTTGTGTATTTATTAGTAAAATGCAACTGTTCTTTCTTGAAATTCAGGTTTTCTGATGTTGCTCTCACATTCTCAGTCAATCTCATAAGTGTTCAACCAAATTTTACCTGCTCACCTTTGGGTGCTGACCAACAGATGTCTTCAGTTCAATAAATGTTGATATGTATAGCATTTCTGCTCCCTTTTTATTTTTGTTTTCAGGGATGATTTATCTCTTCATTATGCTGAAACATACTCATTATCTACTGAGAAACTAGAGAGATCTTGTGTACTAAAAAGTAACAGACTAGGGCAAAAAACAACGTCCAAGTTTTGTTCTTTGAGGTACTAATGGTGTATTTAAAAATATTAATTACTATTTTATTTAATAATTGGCTTACTTGTGTTGGTAATAATTCATATTAATAAGGAGAATAATAATCCACACAATAGTCTAAACAGATTTAATAGAATTATTCTGCAATAGTGTATGTCCAATCGTTTTTGGCATCTTGTCTATGATTGCCTAGACCTAGCTTTAAATCTAGCTGACTTGAAAGCCCACTGGAAAAAAAAAAATAATAATAATAATAATAAAGGCTTAATTTATAGTGCATAATTTATCTAACTTATTTTAGCTGTGTATATTAGGGCAACTAAAATGTTATCTTCCAAGAGGTATTTACTCACTGATACCAGAGGTTTAGGAACTGTTTCATATTTGGTTAGGTGAAATTAATTCCAATCAGAGTTCTACTTAAACTGTCTCACTGGGTATGTCTGCACTGCTAATGCAAAAGAGAGCCTAAGAGCTATCTGTTAAGCTTCATTTAACATACTGTCCCATTTTTTAACTGCTCCTGCAATGTTCCCCTTTTATTCCCAAGAATTATGCTTCAGATGTAGCAATTCCACTCTCAAAACTTCCTATAAAACTACCTTAGAAAAGCTTCGCCTTTCAGACAGCATTTTGCTTCAGACCAGTTTTGTAACATATACAGTGTTTCATCGTATAAAAGAAGCTCACTTTGTTTCAGATGGTGTAAACACAATGAGCACTGACAAAGTAAAAGCACCTTAGGTGCACACAGAATTTAAAGGGCACAGGAAAGAAAATCAACAAAAATCAACCTTGTCTACACTAGAGAGGAAGAACTGGACAGTGTGAGGTTAAATAATTTGCGCTATTGAACTTTAGGGCTGAGGATGTCTCTGGCAATCTTTATTTAACAGTAAACTCTTACTGTTTTATTCCAAAGAGAACAGAAATGAGAAAAACAGTATTCTGAAACCAATTATTTTTGTATGCTTCTAAATTCGGTATTTTGTTTTGTTATTTATGATTGTTTTCCATTTTCACAAACCGAAAAGAATTGCCTCTGAAATGCTTAAGTGCAAGACAGCCTTCAGCACTGCCTTAGCAAAATGTTTTGATTAAGAAATTTTTGTATAAATTTTCAGTGCTTGTGAAAACTTCACTGGGAAATAGTTCTTTATTCTAAAATACACTAAAAATTCTTCCTCCCCATCCATTGCAAAATGCAGCTCTTTCATCCTTTCCCATTGTAATACATCCATCTTTTTACCACTCCCCTGAAACACATGCCTCTTCATACCATCCTGCCTCCTGATACCCCTGTCCTGAAGGCACACCACCTTCCTTCCTATTGTTTTTTTTTTTTTAATATTCTCTTTAGAATATGTTTTACAAGAAATTCTACATTGATAAAATCATTCCACCCAAGAGAAAAATTGAAGCCATACTGTGTAGTTTTGATCTCTGGAAATGGAGTTTTGTAAATAAAGCATAATTGAGACCATGTCACTCTTCAACAATAGAAGAAAAGGAAAACAGAGGATTTTTTTCTCTTCCTATGAATCCAAATGTTAATGTTGCCTGAGCGTAGGACAGCATCATTCACTAACTACTAAAAATTCTGTTTCCTATTTTCAATAGTGTTGCCTGGAAAAGACATCCTTAATGTAGCTTTAAGACCAGAAGTATCACTTGCCCTCTTTGAAGTGCTGTTTCAGACACCCAGAGATTTTACTTACCCATCAATGAAAACTCATTGAAAACAAAGAGAGTAAACGTGTATCTTAACTGCATACTTCCATGCTTGGACACCTCTGGAAAGTTCCAATTTCCAATGATTTGAATATCGACTAGCTTTTTTGTACTTTATTTTAGTACACTGTTTGAACTTCTGTTTAAATACAGACTACGGATAAAGGATATATGAACAACAGAAATTATATTTAGATCTGTGTGTCCATGAATATTTATCCAAATATAGAGGTAAATACTTCTGATTTTCTTCTTCTGAAGTGCCAAGAAAAACTGAAATTCCCTTTGTTAATTGCATACTTAATTGCTGAATTAACATATGTTCTGCTTTTTACAGGAAATATTAAATCTATTGGGAAGGCACTGCTAAGGTAATAGTACTGGGGCAATATCTAATATTACGATAAATAACCAGTGCAACTCCACTGTGTGTTGTTTCTTCAGAAAACTACTAAATATCTTTAAAAGTGCAATGCTACCAGATAAGTAAAAGATCAAAAACAAACTAACAAAAACAACAGAAAAAAAGAAAAAGATCTGCCAACTATATTTGGGGTATAATCCTCATCCACCAAAAAATTTCCTTAGGTCTGATAGAACAACCACATTTTACTACTGCTAATGCCACAAATCCCACAGAAAGTATATAATACATTTCACTACCTTGCATTTTTCATTTAATTCATTGAGTATAAATAAATTAAGAAAATTCCATAGTTTCTGTTCGTTTGTTAGTTAGTGCTGTTTTGTTCTTTAAGTACATTCAAGGCCCTAACAATTCATTTTTAGACAGGAGTTATGCTATATCTCTGCAGGCCATGTTACTCTCAGATGAGCGTGCTGTTTACATGAATAGTGGATATGAGACCAGATTTACTGTAACTCAGGTGTAGCCGTTCCAGTCAGCCTTCAAACTGACTTATCAGTCAACATCCTTGAATTCCTTCAGAAAACAGATTGCCACTTTAAAGCAAGAATTGTGAAACTTCATTGTTTTGAAAGACAAGCTTTGCTCCATGCTTCTTAAGATCTTCTAGGCACCTTCAGAATTTTCATAGCCACTTTGCTGTTCACAAAATAGTTTTTTTGTTATTTTTGTTATACCTTTATTTATTAATTATTTTTATTATTTTTGTTATACTTTCATTATTAATTATTTTTGTTGTACCTTTCCAGAGCAGCAACAAGTATGAATGCATATACAGAGTGTATCTGTCTGACTTAGAAGCTACAGCAATTAGGAACATTCATATGACAGTAATATTTTTATTATATTAAACACTATGTTTAAATCTCTATGTTAATCCAAATATATAAAAGCCCGTATAAAATTATTTTTTCTTATTTGTAGAGTTCATCAATCTGAAAAGTTTGTGCTTCCGAAATATACGTCATTAAGATGATAACGAGGGAGAATGTGAAATCATTTACATGCATTCATCTTGTGATAAGATCTAATCCAGCTCCAACTTTACAGCCATGGAGATAATTCTTTTTTATTTTAAAAAATCAATTAAATTTAGAACAATAATCATTCTTAGAAGTGCAGTTCTTGTTGCAGTATTGTGCTGAAACTTGTACTCCAAATTGCCCCAAAGAGTCAAGCACTATCTTCTATTTAATACAATATTCCCAGAAATATCATTGTTTCCTCATGACTGTAACAGCAAAGCAAAGAAAAAATTGTATTTTCTTTCAGAAGAATAAGACCTGCCATGTCATGAAAGTTTAACCCAACACTCTGAAGAGTAAATCTTTGCTAAATATTTCATGACGTAATATTGTGTCGTAGTGTTTATAAAAAGCAATGTTCTTTTTTTCTTATTACAGGAAACCCACATTGTAACTACTAGGCTGTGGTACAATAACAACATTTCAGAAACTATTTTCAAAGAAATGTGTTAAAGAACAAGAAATAAATACAAAGAACTGAGAAACACTAACTGTTCCGAGCTTTCAGGGGATTCAATGAATTTCCCTTTGTACAGGATACCTGGTTTTCTTTGGAGTCTTTGAATTTTACAAGTAATGGTAGGAAGAAAAAGGAAATGACAGTCAAATGACAATCACTCTAAATCAAACAGGTATAATTTATAACAGGATTCTGGGAGAAAGAAGAAGGAAACAGAAAAATGTGTTATGTTCTACTGGTGGAATCAAATTATATTATCCACATAGAGAATAAAAAAAAAAATACATGTGAAACTGCTGAAAAAATAATTACAGAACAGACTCAAATAGATTAATCATTGAGAAAAAGTTTTTAATGGGCCGAAAAATAAGTGAGGTAGTTCAAGGACTTTTAAGCTTATTCAGCCTTGGTAAGTAAGTATTCAGCCCTTAGTAACTTGAGATGGTCAGTAGACTGTTATAAAAGTTGTGTACCCAATCCTGGAAGATATTTCAGTTCTTAATGCTTACTGACTTCAGTGCGGGTAATTCCACTATTACAGTATGCTTTTATTCTGCTCACAGAAAACCCTGTTGTTAGGGTTAAATCACAATTCTCTACTTCTTGGCTTTCCAGCACTGGATATTAAAATCTATGTCCTTTTAAGGCAGTCCAGAGATGGTCTGTGCAACTTAAAATGCAAGTGAACTGCATAATTTATAAATGTATGTTGGAGTAAAGCTAAAATAACCATAGGTGTACAGCTACCGGCTGTATTTGGGCTTTTCATCATCCTGTAGAAAAATGTATTCTACTGTAGGCAACAGCATTCATGCTTTATGCATTTGAGGAATCCGACATCGTCATGTGCTGCAAAATTTTAACATTGAGAAGATAAATGGATAAACTAACAGATATTTTATGTACAGCATCATGTTTTCCAAATCTTTTTTTAAAAGGAGGCCATGGATTCCTCGTATTATTGAAGTAGTAGCATGTAATGTAGAAATAATACTAGAAATCCCTCTTATTCTTCAACACTCACAATATTCTTTTTGTATTTTCATAATTCTGTAAGACCTATGACTTACCACAGTGGTTTCCACTAGTAAAATGAAGTAAATCAAAGCTAATTTTTCATCTGATATAAAAAGAACAGTTACTACTTTTTTAATATATGTATTGGAAGTTTTATGATTTTAACCATATGCAAGTTTCTTACTGTTTACAACGACATAGCAGATCTTGTTTCAATTTCTTTTTAAGTTTTTTTTTTTTTTTTTTTTTTTTTTTTTTTTTAATCTTTAAGAATTAAAAACTTCTGTATTTTAATTCAGGATTAATAAGATTAAACACAGTTGTTGACTTCAGAGCTACTTATAGAAGTAACAGAAATGTAAATATATATGTTCTCTATTGCTACTGATGACTTTAGCGTTGTGGTAACCTAAACATTATTTAGCATTAGCACTGTAGCCTCCAGAATTATTTGAAGTTAGAAAGAACGTATATGTCCTGAGCATCTATACAACTTGTAAAGTAAGTATTGTTTATTCTGCTTATGAATTTTTTGTTTTGTTTTGTTTTGTTTTGCTTTATTTAGTGCTGTGACTATATATCTATAGTACTTTCTGAGTATGCAGATTATTATTCTGGAAAACCAAAGCAATCTTCTTTACAGATTTGATTTGTTCTATTAAGCAAAAAAGTTCTGCAAGTAAAAAAAACAAACAATAAAACATAATAAAGGATTATGTTAGAATTTTAAAATATGGAATTTAAGACATAATTATCCATTGCTAATTCCAAATAGCACGGCTTTCAGGACCTCTCTTGACATTTCCAAGAAGGCTAACACAGGAGAGTACAGAAATGAAGTTGCGTTTTTGGGTTTTTTTAATTTGCTAGGGTAGGTAGTACATGCCAACTGGAGAATACAGTGATTCACTTGATTGCAAGTATGATTAAGGGCAGATGTTTTACAGATTCAATAAATTAAAACTGAATTTCTGTCTTGCTGCATGAGAAATAATATGAGAATAATTGAATTAAACAACGTTGATACATCTGTATATAGGAAATGATTTTCTTATATGAAATCATCCAAGGGAACAATCACTGTGAAATAGTGGAAGTCATAAAGTAGGAAGAAAGTAAAACAATTCATTATGAAAATAATATTTTTAAATCATGTTACACTAGAATTATTTAGCTATAACAAGAATAGATTATATTTACAGAAATAGAATAGAAATTATAATTGAGGAGCAAATAGAGGGAAAATTCTGTTAACACACTTTTAATGCACAAGAAAAACAAGCTATAGGACACAGTCCTACATGGCATGGTCTCCATAGCCTTGCTAGCATAAATGCAGTTTTGCAGCAACAAACCAAGATAGCATTAGTTCTTAGAATGTTTAGAAGATTCGTAATGAAACTGATAATGGCTTGTTTTAATAAAGAGAAAGTTTAATTGTTTTCCTGCTTTTTTCAGTGGCATAACAGTATTGTTTCTTGATTATTATTGTATCAGCAAATGTTAACTTTCTTCTCATTCCAGTTTGGAATGAGAAAGGGAAAAAAGAAATATTTCAATATATTCACCAACAAAATGAAACTGCAGACAGGGAAAACGAGGTGAGAAGAATGGTTTGAAGCACAGATATCCTACTTAAAACGTGATAGAGTCAAAGAGTAAAATGGATTCAGTCACAGAATCATACCTCAAATGAATGCACATAACTTTCCCTTTTACTGACTTACAAGTAGCCATGAACAAAAACAGCTTATGAACGTAAACATGGTACCTTAATTAACAAAAGAATGTCATTATTGCAACACAAACCTCTAAAGAAAGTCCACATTTTATGATTATCAGTTTGTCTCATCCCTAAAAATGTGCTTTAATGAGTACAGCTACAGGAAAATCCTGAAACCCATAGGAGATTACAACACCATCTCTTCCTTTACTGACTTAACATACAGTCTGAAAGAAAACTCTCTACTTCTTTTGCGGAAAATATCAAATGAAAACAGCATAACAAGAAAAGACAGGAACAATATAACAAGCAAGTTCGACGTGCCAAATTTATGTTTTAAACTAGGTTAATACACAAAAATTTTACTGGGAAAAAAAAAAAATAGAAACAGGCCTTATAAAAAAGCCTCTAATTAAGACCAATTAACAAATACACAACTGTGGCAAACAGTGCTGAAAGAAGTGATAGAAGGTTCCTGGTTCAACAGCTGAAGTTTATTAATCATCTATCCCATAAATAGTGGAATAGTAGGAATCGCCTTTCTGGAGTACTGAACACTTTAAGGAATAATTGTACAATTATTTGGACACATTAGAGTATATGATTTGCCTGTTAATGAGGAAATATGCCCTCCTAGGTCTGTTGTTTGTGAACAGAGAATGTCTTAAGAGTGAAGTGGCAGTTGCTGGCTGTCTTGGCCATAGTGTCCATTAATTTCAAAACTTTAGTGATAGGAGGAAAACTTTCACCTAAGCCTCAACCCTGGCTATGGAGAGAGCAGGTTTCAGGCTGCTTATGGAATTAGTTAATTAGGTCCTCTAGGAAACTAATGGATCTTCATGCCTTCAAAGGCAGTTTTAATCACTTTTCAGTTATCACCTCCAAAAAAGCAGCAGAGCAGATAATTGCAACATGTTGGTAGTCAAGTAGGTGGGGCAGGGAGATCTAGACAAATTAGAGAGCAAGGCAATCACCAAGTATACGACCTTACTTCTTCTGGCCATATGTGTTTTCCACTTAAGATCTAGAAGAACCCTATTCAGCCAAGCAAGCCTTCTGCCCTGTTTGCTTAACTTTCAGAATTACAGAATTGCCTGTTCCTATGCTCTTAGGAGGCGGCACTTAAAAAGTGACAAGACTGATGGACTGTAATGTTTTCAAAAGCAGTTCCTAGGGGACCTTACTAACTAGATCACTAAGCAGACTGATATCTGCTCTCCCTATATGCAGGGTTGAGATTTTCAGTCTGCATGGCACAGTTGTTGCAGAGAGTTTATGTCACTTCTTAGTGATTTGTATGCTTAGTTAACTTTACCTTAGAGATATGCAACAATAGCAAGGAGAAAATGAAGTTTGAGTCTGGTACAGATACAGCTCCTTCATGAGTTTTAAAAATCTGTTGCTCCATAGTTCTGCTGAGCTACTACGGTACTGTGTTAATTTTTAAGACTTTAATTTTTAAGAGGTCAAGTTGTTCTCTTGTTTAAGCAGACAAATAAAGGACACTTAATTATCCCTAGTCAGAAAAAGAATAGTATTCTTTAATCAAGAAGATCCCAGAAGAATTCTATTTTTTCTAAAGTTTTCTTGCAGAGCAGGGAATTTCCTTAGAGTCTGCCTCAGAAACACCAGTCCCTGCAATTATGAATTCCCAGCCTCAAGTAAAAAGTAGGATAACCTCATGTGGGGTATGAATTTGCACACTTGAATCCCATAGGACAGAGCCCAAAATACAGGAAGAATCATCCTACTTGTGATGTTTGTCTGTTGTCACGTTTTCAGCCTGAGACAGCTGAGAAGTTCTCATAACCTATCATATGCCTCTCTTAACTTATAAATACATAAAAATATAAAAATAGGAGCAATAGGTGTTGCAAGTAATATAGTTATGAGAGCACAAAACTCACTGTTGAGCTGCCAAGCCTGTCTGAAAATCTATATACAGGCTCTGACTGTCTCAAGTCTCTGTAGCAAGTTTTGGGGACAGTGACATTGCTCTATTTTATCTATCATAGCCTGAGAGCTGTAAGATAGAACATAAACCTGCTCAAAACCTTTGTCCTTTTGGAAACATCATTTCCTAAAGAATTTATTCATTTTTAAAGGTCAAACAACAGGATGGCCATAGGCAATGAATATTTGCAGAATAAGATCCCATATGAATACTCTCAAAATATCTCTCCCTGTGTAGTCAGTACTTTTTCACTAGCAAGGTCAAAGTAAAGTAAAATTTCATGAAAAGGGTGAAAGATTTTATATTATGTATATATAAATAGTGTAATTAAAAGCAAAAATGAAAGTAGTATGATAGTTTTTTTTTCAGTGACCGCTAGTGAATTTGACAGTAAATTTAGAAAGTGTAAGGAAAATGACCAATGGACTACATATCCCATGATTGGCTTAACACAACAATAGGATCATTGAGCCTTAGATGGAACAAAATTAACAACTGATCTACAGGAGGAGAAACAGAGCATGCTCTGACATGCTGTCAGAACATCGGACTCACCAAGTTAAAATATAGGAACAAGACAAATAGCAAGGACTGTAAGGCCAAATAACTCAAGAGAAAGCTTCTGATTAAAGAGAGTGATAGATGATACATTTCAGCAGAGGGTCAAGGTTGATGTTTGAACATACAAGTTGTTTAGGCACATTTATTCTTAATGATTTTTCTTAACACCATCTCCAAAGGACTGAACCAAGAGCTGATTTATTTTTATTTTTAGATATATAACTGTCTATTTAAAAATAGCAGAACCTCAAGAGTAACAAAGCTTCTACTCTTTCTTGGAAATGTATGCATAGAGATTTCTCTTGAATCTCTCCAATAAACTAGTCTAAGAAAATAAAGCTATTATGAACTCTTAGGAGGATGTATAATAGAAAAAGAAATGCATAAATAAAGTACAAATTTTTTTGTTTGTTTGTTTTTATTGTACTACTTCACAATAACAACTCCATTCATGGAGAGTACATTGCTTTTGATATGCTTTATTTGGGCACTTTCTCATTTCATGCTAAATGAATAATGCAAAATAGAAATGAGTATTCCTATTGGTTGTTGAAGCATATTACATTTTTTTACCTAAATTGAATCTGCTAGTCTGCAAAATTTCATTTCTTCTCAAACTTGGCGCTGGGGTGGGGGTTTCATACGCATCCTGTTGAGTTCTGTGTAAGCTAAACCGTTTCTGGCACCATGAAAAACATTTCATACTTTATATATTTCCAGTCCTGCTGAAAAACAGTAGGTCCTGACTTGAAGCCAAATCCAAACTTTTTTTTACAGCTGGATACCCTTGTGACTAACCACTCAGGAGTGATACTATTGTGTTCAGTGCCAAACTCCAACAACAAGCAGATAGATGTGTTTTTTATTTCCTTTGGTTTCTACTAAACTGACATGCATTCCACTCTCATGACAGAGGCCCTTTCAAGTGGGAATTTCTTTAAAGACAAGGAAAAATCGATTTAAATTAAGGTAGGAGTACAAAATCAAACTTTCTCATGATTTACTGCAAGCAGTAAATCCTCAAAAAGTTAATAGCCCTGAATGGTATGGTATTCTGGTTATCTCTACTGTGGCATTGAATTTAGAATTGTAATTCTCTGATCTGTGTTCATAGATTGAAGATTCATGTTCCACTGTTTTTAACACATTCTCCCTCCTCCTCCTCTGCCTAATACTGAAACCAGCTAGATATGGCCTCAGAAAGCCAGCCTGCCTGCACATCTATGCAGAGATTGGGCAGACCTCACTGGTCAGAAGGCATAATCCACTGCTTCAGACAGCTCTTGAACCTGTTTAAACCAGATTAGAGGCAGTGTACGTATAAATCAGGTCTGCTTAAGCACTACTTTTATTGTTCCATGAGAGCTTCAACTATGCTATAAAAGATAAAGAGGTGAGTGAAATGGATACCAAACAACAACATCCAATAAGCATTCTGTAATATTAACAGTTTTTGACTTTGCTGAAACATAGGTGAAGAAAGACGGTAGTTATCAAACATAAACACCTATAATTAACATAGAAAGAACATACACGATCCAGTGAAAAGCTATTAAGAATGGGCCTTTTATCTTTCCTAGGAGAAATTTCCTACTGTGTTTTTAGGATGAGAAAAGTGCCATCAACCAGGACAAAAAAGATGAGCCATACAGCTTGAAAACAGTTTAAACATTGTAATGTCTATGTTACGTAGACATGTGTGGTCTGCACCTTGTGATTTCTCTGAAACAAAGCATGTAGTATATTTATGTAAGCTTTTTTCCATGTTTTTTTCCAAAAAGACCCTTTAAGTTTGGAAGTTTACAAAGGAAGTCTGAAGAAAAAATTGGCAACGATAGTGTTCAGTAAAGAAAGGCTTACCAACTTACCAAGTGTATGCCTATAAAGAGTAAACTGAGCTTTATGAATAAGTAATGACTATTATATAATCTGTTCACTTGATTTCATAGAATCATAGAATCATAGAATTTCATTTATACCAACATGAAACAAGCCAAATGCAAAACACTTTGGTTGAACAATGCATAAAGAAAGTAAAATACAGGACATTAATATCAATATTTAAGAAAAAAAGAGAGAAAAAAGAGTGAAGGTTTACATTAATGGTTAGGTGGAGAATAGGAAAAATATTTCTTCATCAAGACTTGGAATCGTGCCTTCCAAAGATTTTCTGCAGTGTTTAAATTATAAAACCCTTCTAACCATTTAATGCCATCTAAATTGCCAGAAAGAGTTCTCATCTGTGTTTACTCATGGTACAAAAAGTGACTAACACCCTCGACTATCAGCCAAAGAAAGGATATGACATTGGAAATACTCTGTTGCCACACAGTTGCTTGAATGTGAAGTTTTCAGCTTTGTTAATTCTGGAGTCACTTTCTGTGAGCTAGGCTGTCTACTCATCACCGCCCCAATGAAGATCTCTTTTTATGGATAACCATCAGAGCTTCCTCTCCCTTCTTAAAGCCAGAACAATGGAACACCCTGAGCATCACAAAGGGTCCATATTGCATATTGACTGCTATTTTTATGGTAGAGATTATTGCATTTCTCATCAATAGCCGAGCAAAAAGCAGTCACCAAAATTCCATGTCTTCTGGTAGTATCCAGGCTGAGTAAATACAGGCATTCTTTATAAGCCATTTTTCTTCCCTTATGCAGAGCATAACTTTCTCTAAAGTAGTGTTAACACTCTGAAAATCAATCTTCCCATTTAACACTGTGGTCAGCCTCAGAAAGAGCGGTTATTCTAAGTGATTCATAAACATTCCCAGTGACCAACAATAACAGTATTTGACTGAGGTTTTGAATTTGCACATAAGCATGTGTGCTCACACACATACATGCATACTGTATATACCTCACTTCTAGAGGTAACAAACACATGATATACTTCAAAGTCAAATATCTCAGATATCCATCTTTCTGCTAATACACTTACATTAGAAATTAAATACTTGAGTGTATGGACACCAGATCAAGAATTTTTAATAAAAAAAAATAAGTAAAAATAATTAAGTATCACAGTCTTGTATCTATACACTGTTTACAAGGTGCATATGGTGCATCTTAGTTTATATTCCTTTAGAAACATTTTACTAAACAGTCACATGGTGCAAGGACACATTGCATCGACTTCCTCTGAGCAGTATGGGTTTACATTAGCTGAATAACTGTCCCATCAAATTTGATTTCTAAGATTTTGAGCCTTGCTTTTCATTTAGTTGTTCAACCATAGCATTACAACAACAACAAAAAAAACTGATTTACAGTAAGCCCATTGTTTCCAGAGTGTATCGTTTAAATTTTATTTCGCCTAAATAGAGGAACTCTTCATATAATGAATTCTTGTTATCTCCAATAACAACTAAAATCCATTAACTTCACTGAAACTAGTCATATGTAGAAAATTAAGTCATAAAATATGATCTTGAGGTATAGATGTAATTTTATTCTCATTAAACTATAGTAGTGATTTTTTTTTTTTTTTGAGAAAAAGATGTAGATAGGTTAAAAAAATTTTTTTTTCTTCTTTTTTTTTTTTTTCTTTTGGGCTAGTAAAACAGCAGATGCAAGAGCAAGGAAAAGTAAATTTTTTTCCTTTCAAGATTATTCAACTATTTTCTTAGAAAACAAATACAGTACAAAATGATGAAATAGTGTGTCCCATTATTTAATGTATTATATTAAGAATAATGTTTTTAAAGTTTTATAGGAATTAGATTTGTCTGGAATATAATGTGTGTATGTACCCTCTTTGTCCAAGCTAATAGAAACAGAGAAAGTTCTTGAGGTACCTATTTTCTTGCTTTATATGAAAATGGTAGTGTTTGTTGTTTATTTGTTTTTTGGTTTTTTTTTAAATACATAGTCATTTTAAAATGTAAAAATAATTACAAGGAATTTTTTTTTTCCCTATGGTTTTTATGTTGATCTTGGAACGCAGAACTTGGACTTGCCTCCAAAGCACAAACCCTAAAGTGCAGTAGGCATATAGATAAACAAAGTTTTTGTCTGGACAAATAAAATTGGAAACTAAGTCTTTTGCTGCTGAGTATATTGAATCTGGCTTCCATTGTCTGCTCTTGGGAGATTTTCTTTTCCTATTATTTCACTTATTTTCTTTCCCTACCTTCAAAAACATATTAGGGTGCATACAGGCCCATTCATTTCACAGCATTCATTAAACATTGTTGAGATTTTGAGCTATACTGCACATGAATGTGCTATTGCACATGAAACTATTCATAATGTGGCAGCCAAGAAGGACTCTCTGTGGAGTCATATGCTAGGTGATGAAAGGAAAATATGAGATTCAGCCAGACTGGAAAGAGCCTCAGCTGGGAGGCAGGGAAAATAAGTTTTTTAAAATGGAGGCATAGAGTGAAAAATAAAAAAAGAAAATAATTTAAATTTTCAGAGATACTCAAAGAATTGTCAATTAATAAAGCCTTCAAGTATATCAACCCCAAGGAAGCAAACAGCTTATGCTGCTCCAGGTAGGGACTCAAAGAGGCCACACTGAAAGCTCACTGATTCCTGAGGAAGGACCACACCCCCTCCTGCACTACTGCCTCCTGTGTAGCAGTTGGGAAGCAACTTCATTGTCTTGGTACGAACACTCTGTACATCTTGTCAGCAAGGTAGCTCTCTCCAACCTAATTCAAACAGATTCAAATTCATACACCTGAAGTATGAGTTGATGTTGTAGTAGATGTCTCCCCTGGGAAATTGCTCCTGGGAAACTGAGTGATGCACTAAATTTCCTTCTTAAGGAATATTCAAACTCTTTCCTTGCCTGAAGCCTGAGAAAGGCATCTCGAGAAAGTTCTCAAATCTGTTGCACAGAATGCTGCACTGTAGCAAATCCAGGATTCACAGAGTGGATAAAAAAAGAAAGAATCAAAGAATCATAGAATCACAGAATTGTAGGGATTGGAAGGGACCTCCAGAGATCATCAAGTCCAACCCCCTGCCAAAGCAGGTTCCCTACAGCAGGTCGCACAGGTAGGCATCCAGGCAGGTCTTGAACATCTCCAGAGAAGGAGACTCCACCACCTCCCTGGGCAGCCTGTTCCAGTGCTCCGTCACCTCACTGTAAAGAAGTTCTTGCGCACATTTGTGCAGAACTTCCTATGCTGCAGTTTCTGGCCATTTCCCCTTGTCCTGTCTCCACTCACCGCTGAAAAGAGTCCAGTCTCGCCATTCTATTCCCCACACCTTAGATATTTATAGACCTGGATCAGGTCCCCTCTCAGCCTTCTTTTCTCAAAGCTGAACAGACCCAGTTCACTCAGCCTTTCCTCATAGGAGAGATGCTCCAGGCCATGCACCATCTTTGTGGCCCTCCGCTGGACTCTTTCCAAGAGATCCTTGTCTTTTTTGTACTGGACGCAGTACTCCAGATGAGGCCTCACCAGGTACAGTTCAATGCACTTAGCTGTTCAACTTACAAAGTAGTTGTATTTATTATTTAATTTCAAAATATTTGAACTATCCTAGGAACCAGGATTAGGGCTCAGGTTTATCCTAAATGAAATGCGTTAACTGCAATTCTATACCATTCAAGACAAAAGGATCTGCAATATTTTAACATTACTATGTTGACAGGATGTTGTCTTGTACTCAATAAACAGGATCACTGGCATTCCGGAGGTGCCTGTGAGTACCTCAGTCAGAAGCCCTCTTGAAATAACAAAATGGAAATCTTATAGTTCATCTAAATTAGACATGAATTCTCAGATGCACTTCTGAGTTTTAGCAGAAACTTGGTGTGGGCAAAGAAGTACAAAAGAAGAAAGAATGTTCTGTGACTTAGTCCAGATTTATTTCCAATGTTTTGAGTGGACTGTTGGATGTTAAAGTCTTTTAGTCTTTCTGGGAAATTACAAAATTATAAGTATTTTTCTGACTCCTCACCCATTAAAGCTTGTGTTTTGTCAGAGGATCAAAAATCTAAAGCTTTTCTCCAGCTTCAGAGATACAGATCGAAGTTCAAACAGGCTTTTTTACTGTTACTGTACAATGACAGTGAAATCAAATGCTTCACAGAGTTCATCTTTATGTTAAAGAGATATTTGCTACATTTGCTTCAATAAAAACACATAGTAGTTCTGGAAGGAGAGGAGGGTGTAATTCTTCCAGTTACTGATTTATGCATCACATAGAGATATAAATATATGCACATTCTCTGTAAAATAACTTAAAAATGTGATATGTTTTGCAGTTCAAATTTGCTATTAATTGGAAAGATTTAAAACGTCCTTTTATCTTTAAAATATCAAATTGTACATGAAAATCCAGTTTAAAGGTCAGGTAATGCTAAATGATTGTCAATCTTTCCCTGCAGCCTTAATACAGAAAGGTAGCTAGCTTTGATCTCCCACTATTTACTCCAGCTGACAAGACATTTTTAGTTCCTTGCAGACGGAGCAGATTTCAGTTAAATTCATATCAGGGGGCAAGTATGAGCCTTAACCTCAGCTGGGGATTGAATTTCCAACCTTCTAGTGCAAGGATATATTTGCTGTTAAGTCACTTGCTCAAGCACTGCGTCATGTACAAAGTTGCATGCTGTTATTCAACTGGACAAGATTTATCTACTCTAACTAGGCTCCTGAGTCAAGCCCATAGAAATTATAACATCTAGCTCACCTGGAGCTGTCTTCACTTTTAAAATGTACTTTCCTCTTCAGGTGTATTGACCAATGTATTTTTAAGAAGCCATTTTTTGTGAAGCTTGTCTGCTTTATTTGACAGCACTCATCATCAACTGCTCATCAAAAGAATCTTGTTCTCCATTTGGTTTTAATCATGTGAGAAACTGAGTCCTTCATTTAATTCCCTCTTCCCTGTTTGCCATTCTTAAATGATTACCTGAAGAATTCATCTTAAAAATTAGTTGCACCAATTCTCATCTTGCTCATTGTCCTTTGTGTACAATCCACAATCACACTGCCATTTTCAATGCCAGGTCTCACTGCATCCCCACAATGTCACACTAATGTGTTTTTGTCTGCCCTTCTCCTAACAGCATAGCTATTGCTCTGTGCTGACTTTCATACATGCCTGGGCACAGAGAGTAAAACATGGGGCTTGAGTGGGCAGAATGTGGACATGAGCACTTTTATTTGCCAACCTAGACCCTGGTTATCCTTTCTGAATTCACAGACAACATTAGCTGCACTGCTATCTTGCTTTGACCTTGTACTAGTTCTTTATGTATGTTTTACATTTTTTTTTCTTTTTTATTATTACTATTCTTTATGTCTCTGGTAGGGCGGGTAGGATGGTTTGCTCTGGATATTCTCTTCTGAAATACTAGAGGGCACTCCTTTTCATTACACTACAGTATCTGTTAACATACACCATACACTTACAGTTTCAGTTTCTGCATTATGTCCCTAAAGCATGCCATATTGATAGAATTTAAACAAAAATCCATCAGCAATTTAGAGAGTTCATAAATATGATCCTCACATGGCTCAGTTTAGTCACATTCATTACCAGAAAGGAACTATTTCTTCCTTTGTCTCTTTACTCCACTTTGGTATCATCTCCAATTCTGTTCTCCCTCTTTACTGAAATTTGACACCTTTCAGCCTCCTTTCTCAACACCAGAACTTCACAGAAACATCTCCATGAACTCCCATTGTTCTAGATTGTAGACAGTGAATAATATCTTGCATTTACAGCCAGGATGCAGAAGAGGAAGCCTTGGACCACCAGAGCATTGCAGCAAAACCAGCAGGAGTTCATCTTGTCACAGGAATGGATGTGGTACTGAATCCATCAATCATGTACATAACTGAAATGTGTAAAGAACTGCCAAAGTCAGCAATGAAGAAAACATTGCTCAAATCTGTTCATGAATACAAAGGGAAATAATTTTGGAGGAAAAAAAAAATAGGACTTTACAGGCAGTGTGGCTGGATTTGTTTAGTTATAAAATTGCATTTCATGGGACTATTTAGAGAATATGATTATCTTTCAGTCATTCAAGTGTTTCTATAAAAAACATGAGGAGCCTTACTTGATATGTTTCTAATCTAATGGGTTACGCTCTGCTGTCTAGCTACTTGTTTAAACTTACAATGTAAAGTAACATTATGACAGGACACAATACAGTCTTAATTCTTGCATCAGTAAGTTGTTTATAAGGTAGAAGGAACAGAATAAATCATTTGATCAGTGATAATTGATTATGCTCAGAAACAGCATTAAATTACAGTGTAAGCTCTTGCTTTTACGTGGGAAGATACAAATATGAAAAAATTTGCACTTTTTTTTTTTATCTTATTAAAGGGAACTATTCATTCAAGTACTGTACTGCACAGTTTCTAAGGGCTGCAAAGAGTAAAATACTTCCCTGTTCAACAGTAAGTCATAAGTGATGAGAAAAACCTCCAAGGATACACAAAAGATGTTGGTCAGAATGAGTAGGATCATTATACCAACTCTTATTTTGTTCAACTGGCAAAACAGAATACCAGCCAAGTCTCACAGATGCCAAGAACTGAGAAAGAACGCTTTTGATGCACAGTTCACTCTTATGATTTTAATTTGTATTTATTTAGGAAATGTATTTCAGACAGCTATGTAGAACAGTTTCACAATACTGTATTTCATTACAGCTATGTTCTGAAGCTGATGCAATCTGGGCATGAGCTAAAAGGACCATGAAAAAAATAATTCAATCAGGGTAGCAAAATGCAAAATGTGCTTATTCAGTGGTTTCTTAAAAGGAAAAATAAACCATATTTTAGTTGGAAGTACTGTACAAATTTCACTTCTCATTAAAGGACTTTTTGGTCTATAAAGTACTTCAAAAATGATATGGAAGATGTTAATAGTTCTATCAATATGGAAGAACAGAAATTCATGCTTACAGCAGGTGATTCATATCACGTTGCAAAAAAATGTACTGCACGTTTTTGCATACATAGCATGCATATTTTAAAGTTTTAATATCAAAACAGGTGAGCGTTTTTAAATGTAGCTGGTTTCTACCAAAAGGAAGACAGCAGCATTTTGCTTTTACATATTGTGAGAATTACATCATCAGCAGATGATATAGAACCTGCTCTGCACTGGAGATCTCTCAAAATGGCAGTTATTTGTGACTCTGTAGCTCTACTAACATATTACATCATTCTGCAGTATTCTGGGCCATCCTACAGTGCTTCGAGACAATAACAAGCCTGTCAAAAAAAAAGTGCAGAACTTAACCCTTAGGAGTTTCAGACAAAAATAAACAGTATCTGATGAACATCTCTGTGGAAAATTCTATGAATTTGTTGTTTTCCCCAGAAATGACTGTGCTGATGATACTCATTTACTCATCTGAGGTGGTCACTCCAGAACCTCATTACAGATGAAGGAGAGAGTGAGCAGCTTCAGGATGTGGTTGGTCTAAACAATGAGCAACTAAAATATTCTGCAAAAAAAAAAAGCTTCAAGAAAATACTGAAAGAGATCAGATGAATTTTCTCCTGAGATCTTCCCTCTATTAGAGGTTCTCTGGTGGCTTATTTATGTGACCAGAAACATTTTGTATAAACAGATAACCAAGAATTACTATTGCCAAATAAAAGTTTGTCTGAGGAAACCTTGTCCACCCTGGGATTGTCAGTAAGACTGCTATCCTGTCTGAGAATGGGCTGTTTCTCCATTGATTTTAGCATAAAATGGGATCAGAAATACAACTCAAGTTTATCACACATGCACATACATTGTACATTTTCTCAAAACAGTTTAAGATACTGCATTATTTCATAGGCAAATCTTGAAGTTAATTCTACCATGAAGCTTTTCCCTTCAGTTCTGAATCTTAGGTAATTTTTGCCACTCAATATAAATATCTGAATATTGAACTCACTGTGAAAATGCTAACACAACACCAATGCAGGTAGGTTATGAGAAAGACCCTAGACATTGCAGTCAGTGTTGTTCATGAATATCAATTCAGTTTTAACAGAACTAGAGTAGAAAATAAATTGTGGAATATATTTAAGGACCCAGAATAGTAATCTCATTTTAAAAAGAAAAAGAAAACAGAAAAATTTATGAAACAGTAATAATACTTAAATAAAGTGGATAAGTAAAGTACAGAGAAATCTCTTCCTGTCATTGAAAGTAATTTTCCAAGTATTAATGATAATGGCAAATAATAGCAAGAATGTAGTATTTTTTGTCAAAATTCAAAAGAATTCACGTTTGCGTATATATTGATTTAGCTAATTATCTTTTTCTTACAGAGGAATATATATATACAAGCATAATGATTTTGCAGAGCAAAGTCTTACACTGATTTATTACCAGGATACAGAGAGCACTGTTGTTAATGGATACATTTACAAGAATGAGGGTCACAGGTTTTGCTGCCACAGCTGATAAAGAACTTTCCAGGAAGAAACCTCTTCTCTTTCTTGAGTGACCTGCAGCTCTTTACAACACTGTGTTAAATACAGCAGTTTCCTATTTCATATCTTTGATCGCACTCACAAGACATTTAGCAAACCTATGTTGGAATGGAGCTAAAACACCTCTTCTTTGACCCTAACATAACCATGGAAATAATATGGAATCTATAGATAGTCTCTGCTGCTGCCTTAACTGTGCAGAGGTTGAGCTTGAAAGACTGCCTTCAGGAGGCAGCTAAATCTTCCAAATTCCTCTCTCAAAGACACTAAATTCTGTACACTGGCTAAGTTTCTTTCCCCACCTCTAGAAATCACAGAATCATTGAATTGTTTGGGTTGGAAGGAACCTTTACAATCATCTAGTTCCAACTCCCCTGTTAATTGGCATGAACACTTCCCACTAGACCAGGTTGCTCAAAGCTGCATTCAACTTGGCCTTGCATGCTCACAGGGAGAGGGCATCCACAACCTCTCTTGGCAATCTGTTCCAGTGTCTCACCACCCTGACAGAAAAGAATTTCTTCCTAATATCTAGTTTAAATCTACCCTCTTCCAGTTTAAAGCTATTTCCTCTCATCCTATTGCTACATATCCTCGTAAAAAGTCCCTCCCCACCATTCCTGTAGGCTTCCTTCACGTACTGGAAGGCTGCTATAAGGTGATCTCAGAGCTTTGTCTTCTGCAGGCTGAAAAGCCCTAGCTCTTCACATGGGAGAGGTGTTCTTTAAGAAGCAATTCAGGTGGAATTTGAGAAATTTCAGCTTAACTAGAAAGTCTGTCTAACAGGCATTCGAGTAAAGGAAATTATCTTTAAACCTATCATTACAAGACAATCTCTGAAACAGAAAATCTGTAAGAGGAATATGAATGTTCTTTTAGATCTCTTTGTTTGTGTATTAGTGAAATTATCATAATATTTTCAGAAACTTACTGTTAACAGTAGATGAAAATATATGATTAAATAATATCTAGAAAACTATAAATACTTGCTTCTGATGTTCCTAGTAGTTGAAACAA
Organism: Tympanuchus pallidicinctus; assembly: GCF_026119805.1. Taxonomy (NCBI): domain Eukaryota; kingdom Metazoa; phylum Chordata; class Aves; order Galliformes; family Phasianidae; genus Tympanuchus; species Tympanuchus pallidicinctus. The sequence continues at coordinate 2,834,619 of NW_026294780.1, read as the reverse complement.
AAGTCCATTAAAACAAGCCTGCAGTTTAGATAGGAAAATTGAAGACACAATATTAATTAGAACAATATTATGTTACGGTTACTGTGTGTAATGATGCAGTTTTTTGATACATTCTTTTTTAAAATGGCATCTCACTTGGTGTCTTTATTTTACAATTCAATGCCCCATTATCTTCTGCACTCGTCTCAAGTTCTTGAGATGAAATGCCTGGAATATATCATTAGTCCATCATATTCACCTTATCTGAAGGCAGTTTTTCTCTCTGAAAAAAATACAAAGCAGTTCAACCTCACATTTGATGTAATATCCAGCGTATAAATTGGATTAAATTTATCAGCACTTGGTTACTTCCAGGGGGGAAAAATGTAGCACTTCATTTTGCTGTAAAAAGGCTACAGAACCTTTCCAGGATCACAATAGTCTCATTTGTGTAATAACTACAACTGCTAATATTGAGGTTTCTAGAAAACTATGACAGTGCCTGTGATATTACCTTATGTTAAATCTCTCTCTTTCTCTCTTTTTTTTTTAATAAATAAATATATAAGATATATATAAATAGCACAAATAAAATTTTTGTTAGGACTTATTCCATACAAACAGACACCTGAAACAAAAACACAGGGTAATGGTAATACCGGTGTGTTTCACCATGACAAGCAATTGAATACATGACCTGCTCCATCAAAAGCAAGACTGGCATGAATAGCCCAGAATTTCAATCATTGTTCATCAATTTCTTCACAATAATGTTAATTTTCTAATTGCATATCCGTTGCATATTCAAATAAGACATTTTGTTAAGTAAAGAACCATGATAAATGTTTTCTTAAGCATTTAACCATTAAAACACATATTTCTGGAATTGCATATAACAAAGATATATCCTGTTGGTTGTGTCATATTTTTCAAAAATGTTTATTATGCTTTTCAAAGCAGCACACTGGCACAAATTTTCTTGTTAGAAAATTTTAATTAAATTAAAGTAAATGTTTAATAACATTCAAATGAAATGTTGCATGACACATGCTTTTCAGGCCTTGGTGTTCTAGAAAGCTGTTTTGAATTGGTCTAAAAAGAACTTCTAAAATATTTCATTTGTCACCAGAGAATGCCACACAACAATTAGTCATAGCACAAAAAACTGGAAAATAGCGAGGAGTGTCAAAGTCTCAAACAACCCCGAAGTTCAGAAGTGAAGAAACAGAGCTAAAATGTATCCTATTTAGAAGAAATGAATTTGACTGCAATGTAAATGAATCAGAAATATGTACAAAATACTATTTATATTTTTGATACTTAAAAGAAGTCAATTTTTTTGTCTGTTTTTTTTTTTTTCTCCTTCACAAAAAATATCTGTAGAAATAGAAGTAATTAATATTTGAGCAAATCTATATTTAGATGCACTGTTTGCATGGATAGCTCTTTAGACAGAGCAGAAAACCTTTTTAGAGATTATCCACTCTATTACTCTTCTCCAAGCTAGGATAGTCTGCATGCATACCAGTCCTCCTATGGTGGTCACAATGCCTGTAACCTAGTTTTCACTTTATGAATTCATAACTCATGTCAGAGGCTTCTTTGTGTGGCACTGACACTGTCACAAAAAATGTCAAGGCTACACTCATTGAAGGCACTTTACATCTCCAAGCTTCAGGAATGAGCTTCAGTATGGACTGATAATAAGAAATACTGAGAACAGTTATTGCAGTGAGGATAGCTGGACAAGGAGATACTCCATGCCATGTGATGTCATGCTGAACAATAAAGCTGGGGGGAAAGAAGCAAGGGGAAGTGATGTTTTTAAGAGTGATATTGTTTGTATTCCCAAAACAATGTTACACATGATGGGCCCTGCTTTCCTGGAAGTGGCTGACAATGGCTAGCAGTGAAATCATTATTTGTTCTGATTTGCTTGGACACACATTTCTTTGTTTTATCTGATAAACTGTCTTAACTCATGAGTTCTCACATTTCTGCCTTTCTGATTCTCCCCTATCTGCTGAGGAGATGCTAGCATGCAGCTATGTTGAGCTTCCTGCCACGGATAAAGCACAGTTGCTACTCATAAAGAATCAGGTTGAGTTTTACCTTGTCAGGATTCCCTGATGAATAACAGTTGAGATACAGAAAAGTCACCCCAAAATGGACAAACACAGATCATTGTTGAATGGCAGTGAGAGGAAAAATATCTTCTTCCTATACATCAAAGCATCACCATCACAAAATACACTTAAATACCATAATATTTACATTATTAATAATATCATCAAATATGTAAAAAAATGGAACACCCCTGTGCTACGGAACACAAAAATTAATGACAGTTTACAGCTGTGCTATAAACTATGAAACTGTCATAACATACAAGTCAAATGTTAAAATGATCAATGAAAAGAGAATCAGTGGTAAGTAATGGGTAATTGCAAATCACACATTCCATGACTATTAAGAGTAAACTTTGTCAAATTATGTTGATATCTCTTTTTCAATTTTTAGATTCTAGCTATAGCTTATTTAAATTGGTATGATTTTAATAATGGCTATAATCCTCAAGTTCATCAACAGAAATAATGATGACTGCTGGTGTTATACATGACTATCAATAGCAAACTTTAGATTACGTTCTGGCACATTTTTCTTTTGCAAGCTTTAGGTTTTAGCTGCAGCTTATTCAAATTGCAATCATTTTAATAAGAATTATAATCCTTAGATTCATCAGCAGAAATAAGGATGACAATTTGTTAACTGGTGTTACTTAAATGTTATATAAGTGCAAAACTAACATCTTATGAAAAAAATATAAAAACATTGTAGCATTTGAAGAAGTTAAACTACTCACACAGTTCTATCATAGGGTTCTGTACTAAACCAGAATAGGATGAGGCTGTTAATACAGAAAATAAATACAAGAGATAAAATACATGGAAATCCATCCTAAAATATATCTTCTTATACTGCAATGGAAATCTTGAAGCAAATTTTTACTATATTATTACAGAATGAGCATTACATAATATTTGTGAAAAAGGACTCGGAAGAATCCTAGCAAGTTCCAATTCCAATAAATTTCTGACAGCTATGATATTTTAAATCAGTAAAATCAGAAATCATGTACACAGGAAAATTACTATTTCCATGATAATTGTGAGCACAATCTTTGCCATCCTTCTTTCACACTTTTACTTCAAAAGTGTATTTTCATAATAGCTGAACATTAGTGCCTATAAGGAAAATACAGTTGCTATAATTTATTTGGGTTTACAAAAGTCAAGTTTCATACCCTTAGTACATTTTTAATGGAAACAGTGATGTTAATAAACACAAAGTTTACATGTGAAATTGTACAAGGTTGCAGTAGAGACTGTTAACCTTGTCTCAACAGGTTAGCATATGGTAATCTTAGATGTAACAAATCTTATCTTTTGACCAGATGGGTTTTTAAACTCTCATTGCTATTCAAAATTGTTTTGGCACTCATGGAAAAAAAGTCATCAAGATTGTACAGCACATATGTGAAGAAATAAATTCACAGAGAACGGATCTCTATACTTCCATAAGCTTTGCAGTTGCAGAGTTGCTTAGGAGCTGGACAGTGGAGCTTGCAAACCCTCTATTAATGTGTTGCAATTGTTTTCTTTTACTGTGAAATTCCAAATTATTTTATTGCATGTGTATCGCACTTTTGTGATACCTTTTCACTTAATTATTTGGGGTTGGACTGGATGATCTCCAGAAGTCCCTTTCAGCCTCTAAGATTCAATGATTCTGTGATTCTCATCCTGAATATTACTTTCTGTTCTACTGAGGTTCTTTTTTTTTTTTTTTTCCTTCTTTTCAATATTTCTTTGCTTGAAAAGTAACCCAAATCCCAGCTTAAGAAGCAAATGTATTGTAGACACATGTGCCAGAAAATCTCTAATTGACTCCAATGTGCATTGCTCTCTCAATTTCCTGACAACATGGAAGGCATGGCAGCACCTTAGGTGCAAAATGAGAATAGCAGAACTCATAAAAAGAACAAGTATAATTGTTGTAGCTGGCTACTATTAAGGTCATCATTCCAACAATATCAGCAGTGGACAACAATTTATAGATCTGTATGCAGTCTTTGTCTCTTAGTTTTACTGAGTTTTATGAGAAAATGCAATATGAATCAGGCTAACCACAGCATACCACTAATCCACCTGGGTCTGGAAAAGCAATAAGCACTGGCAACATATTAGTCTTTCAGAGAAACAAGAAATAAAAAAAAAAAAAGAAGAAGAAAGAGCCTCTGAGAAATTTGAGAAATTGAGCCACTTATGCTGCCTTTTTGGTCTTATAATAAGTATTCTTTATAGAAATTTTTGGTTGGAGTTCTTCCTGCATTTGCTTTTGCTACATTGGCTTAGAAACTTAAATAAAAATTGAACTGCACAGACCTGGTAGAAATAATATTGTTGCCTCTGAATTCTGTCACAGTTTGTAATCTAGCAGCAACTTACCATTTGTTTTAATTCTGTGCTAGATTTCTTCCTGCAGTGCAACAGTTTCGTGTATATAGAAAAAGCTGATTTTTCAAAATAAATATATGTATAGATATGATACTTCAGTGGACAGTTAGGAAATTATTTTCATGTTTTTTCCCCTCCTGTTATTACTTTAACTCCTTTAACTATTGCAAGTATAGTGTATACATTTTTAAGCAGTTTTTGTTATTTTGAGCAAATACCATGCTTGGGTCCTCCAGCAGAGCCCGCTGCCATATCACCATTTACTCCAGGACCCATAAATTGCACATGCGGCTGTTTTTCCTCCAGGAAACCTCAAACAAAAATGTTTTCTTATTTCTTATTATTTCTGGATAATAATTTCCTATGAATTCCTTGTCTCAAAGCCTGATTTACTTTTGTCTCATTCTGCTAACTTGTATACAACATTATTACTCTAGGAAGTAGCTTGTGTTATTGCTCTTCAAGGTGATAAGGTCAAAATGTTGTGGCTGCATTTGATGCTCCCTGGCATTCCTATCTAAAGTATTCTCAAACTGTGTTTCTGCCACTCGCCTTATAATGGGGCCACACTGGCACCACTGGTGCTGATCTTGCCTCCCACCTATAGCAGAAGAATAGTGCTGCTCTAGCAGCACTGCTCCTGGGATAAATTATGCTGCAGCATTTGAAGGATTTAATCACCTGACTCTTCAGTAAAAGACATTTATGTAACTATCCAGCAAACCAGCCATATTCAGCAAAATATAATTCCAGGCTAATTATGTGTTTAAGTTTTGATCTTTAAATGAGGTGAAACTCTTATCTGTAATTGGGCCCAAGAAGCTATTTTTATGGGCTTTCAGAACATTTTAATACTTCTAACATTCAGAAGAATTAGATGATCAGCATTTAACTAAATTGAGCAAAAATGAGACAAAATTATATAACTGTGATACATTGTTATCTTCCCAAATTACTCTCCCGGGTGGTTATAAAAGCAAAGAGGATATTTTCAAACTAGTTGGTTTAAAACTTCAATTTAGGGGGCAGTCAACGACTACTCAACCTAAACTGAAAAATTAACTTTAGTAGGAAAACTTTTCCTCCTCTGAGCTGTGTTCTGTGAAAGATCCAGTTCAGAACCAGGGAGAAACAGTGATTCTCACTATGAGCCCCTAGGATTCAAGAGATGCCAACAAGATGGAAACACCTAAGAAGATCACCTTCTTCCTAATTACGTTACTTGCAAGTTTTTTACCTCCCTGCTGAGGCTGGAGAATGTAATAGCTTACCACTGGAGCTGGATGCAAAAAATGCTGCACAGGCACTACAGATGAGCATAGAGAAATGCTAGTGAAGGTTCTGCATTTGTATTTGTAATCTTGCTACAGTACTCGCCATGCCTTAGCCCCTATAGCCCCATTCTATAAGCTTCTTTGAATGCTAGCTGTACAGCACAGTATTTCCCCTTCTCACAGCCTAACAAACCATGACAGGATTATGAAATGCACAGAGAACTGTTTATGTTCCCAGTTTGCTACTAGCTTAGACTCTGCCTCTTGCACTGTCTGGATAAGAAGCAAAGAAGAGTCTTGTTGGCCTGATGAAAAGTCCATTCTTGTTCTCTCAGGTTCTGCTGAGATGCTGCCCAAGTACTATGTCCAGGGATACAGGAGGTGGCTAGAGCAACCCAGGTGCAAGATGAAATACCTCTGCCTGTCGCAATTGCTTTGGACAGAAACAACTTCTGCTCCAGCATTTCTGCAGCTTGACACAGATATTGACAAAACAATATTCACAGCGGTTGTCAAAGTGAGTAGCTACTCTACATTTTCAAAGTTTGCCTCCCTCAAGCTCCCTGAATCTGTGATTTAAACACTCATGTATTTTCTCCCTCATCTTTGATCCTTCAGTAGCAAATATTTATTCACTTTTAACGTGCATGGTTGGATTACATGATAAGAGAAAAATAAAACACAGGAATTTTCATTTCCCTTCCAAACCACACCAAGAGAAAACTTTCCTCTATCAAAGTTTTTTGGGACATAGTGATATGGTTCTACAGCTGATTTGATTCTGAAAAGTATTTTATGTGCCTTTGAACTTAAAAATTTTATGTGACCTGGGTCACATTGGCTTTCAGCTTTCTCATAGAATCATAGAATCATAGAATATCCTGAGTTGAAAGGCCATAACAAGGATCACTGAATCTAATGTCTGGCTCCATGCAGGTCCACCTAAAATTCAAACCATATTTATAAGAGCATTGTTTAAATGTTTCTTGTACTCCAGCACACTTGGGGCCATAACCACTACCCCTCTGTTCCCTTCATGAGGAGCTACAGGCTGCCATGAGGCCTCCCCTCAGCCTCCTCAGCTCTGGGCTGAACAAAACAAGAGAACTCAGCTACCTCTCATATATCTTGCCCCCTAGATACTCTGTCCTTTATGCTGGTTCCCAAACCTACATCCAGAGCAGGAGGTGAGGCCACAAAGCACAGAGCAGAGTGGGACAACCTCTCACTTCACCCAGCTGTCAGTGTGGGGCCTGATCCACCTCAAGGTACAGTTGGTTTTGGGCCAACTTCTCATTAACTGAAACCCCAGATCCCTTTCAGCTGGGCTGCTCTGCAGCCTCTTTACCCCCATTGAGTTCACAGATCCAGGGATGCCCCATCCTAGGTCCAGAATCCAACACTTGTTCTTGTTGAACTTTATGTGGTTGATGACTACCTACCCTCCCAATCTGCCCAAGATCTCTACACAAGGGCTCTGTACCCTCTGGGGAATCTAAAGTTCCTTCTGATTTAGTGTTGTCCACAAAACTTACTATACCTTTGAGCTATGTATCCAAGTCATTGATGAAAACAGGAAAGAGAACTGTCCCCAAATAAAGCCCAGCACTGCCCAAATAGTGGAGTTTCCAGACAGTAAAATTGAAGTCCTCCTAATAGTTTTTGATGGTTTACTATGTTGAACTACTTGAATACAAATGTTTGCACAAAGACACTGCAGACTACTTTAAATGGGTTTTTGACCACTATATCCAAAAATGTTTTCAGTGCAGAGACAAGTTCAGAATCCAGAAATAGATTGGACTTCACAGATACAGCTGCAAAAGAACATGTTTACCTTGAATTAATACGCTAGACAATATAAGCATTAAACTTTTCACTTAACTCATAAATACCATGGAACAAAACCCACATTAATTACATTCAGATAGGACCTGGGATAGAACAGAATAGGTTTTTAAATGATTAAATATTCTTTTTTCTCTTGCATTTCAAGGAAGCCCGTGAGAAGTTTGTTTGAGATACTACAATATATATCAAGAACCCTGATACATAATGCTTTCTACATCCTTTGTCAAGACCAAAACTATCTCTTACACTTGCATACTGCTTAAGGCAAAGAAGCCCTGATTTCAATTACAGTTGCTCAGCACAGCTCTAATTACTACACGTGACATCAGGTAAAACATATGCTTTATGGAGTTTCTATAGGCTTAGTTAATGGTATATGTTAAATATTTATATGAGATCCTTTCCATATCCACATAGGTAACAACACCATAAATGAGTACCATATGACTCACTACATCTTTTCAGTAATTGCTGTAATATAGTATTACAAATGCTGTCTGTGCATCCAGGTGAATCTTTGTGCTGAAATTCTCTTGTCACATGTAAGGAATGACCATGTAGGAGGCTAAAGGGTCTCTGATGAGGAATACAAATCCTACCTAAAAAAAACTGATTTTTTTTTTTAATATAGGAAGCTGAATTGGACTGATTTGTAATATGACCTGGATCCTCAGTCTTCAGTCCTCCAAAGTGAGGCTTAATGGAATTTAATCAAAAGTTGTTGGGATCCTAGCCACACATGTGAATATATATAGTCAAGTATTTTAATTACTCCTGAGGTTAGGCATTTGAGGGACTGTAACAAAAGAAAGAAAGAAAGAAAGAAAGAAAGAAAGAAAGAAAGAAAGAAAGAAAGAAAGAAAGAAAGAAAGAAAGAAAGAAAGAAAGAAAGAAAGAAAGAAAGAAAGAAAGAAAGAAAGAAAGAAAGAAAGAAAGAAAGAAAGAAAGAAAGAAAGAAAGAAAGAAAGAAAGAAAGAAAGAAAGAAAGAAAGAAAGGAAGAAAGGAAGAAAGGAAGAAAGGAAGAAAGGAAGGAAGGAAGAAGGAAGGAAGGAAGGAAGGAAGGAAGGAAGGAAGGAAGGAAGGAAGGAAGGAAGGAAGGAAGGAAGGAAGGAAGGAAGGAAGGAAGGAAGGAAGGAAGGAAGGAAGGAAGGAAGGAAGGAAGGAAGGAAGGAAGGAAGGAAGGAAGGAAGGAAGGAAGGAAGGAAGGAAGGAAGGAAGGAAGGAAGGAAGGAAGGAAGGAAGGAAGGAAGGAAGGAAGGAAGGAAGGAAGGAAGGAAGGAAGGAAGGAAGAAAGAAAGAAAGAAAGAAAGAAAGAAAGAAAGAAAGAAAGAAAGAAAGAAAGAAAGAAAGAAAGAAAGAAAGAAAGAAAGAAAGAAAGAAAGAAAGAAAGAAAGAAAGAAAGAAAGAAAGAAAGAAAACTCCATTGTTAGCCCATGACTTAAAGCATAGCTTTGCAGAAACCTTTCTTACATACTAGTTTGTTTCTAAAAATCTTTGCCAAGAAAATCTTCTTTGCCAAGTCCCAGCTTTGGTGAGAGTGGAGGGGGGCGTCGTATCCCATTCTGCACACTGATCCTCTCACATCAGGTCACAATTATTAGCTACACAATGGCAACCTTTCTATCTCCTTCATAATTGTGTGAGGAGAATTTTTTTATCATATGAGCTTTCAGTTGCATAGCTCAATGTCACAGGTGTTGATATTTCTTTCAAAAGACAGGTCTTCAATGTTCTTTCAAGAGTCCAGTCTGAATTTTTTATGAGATGTTGGTATTGCTGCAGCCAGGTTTGGTTTAGATCTAGCGAGATTTAGGTGAATGCTAGGAAGCCCACTGTTGAAACCAAGCAAGACTGGTCATTTGTGTAAAGCTGAGCTACAAGCACAGAGGGAGCTCAGTTGACACAGGCCTTCTCTCACCACAAAGTTACTGGGAAAGAATTTTACACTTTTCAAAATCACACTTTTCAATATGAGAGTCTAGCACTTCTTTGGATTTGATTTTAAGTCACTAAGGTATTATTAACATAGGTTTTTTATCAGACTGGGAGGTTTTTTCTGAGTGAAAATGTATTGCTTTTTTTCCTCACGTGGAATTCACATATGATTACCTTTGTTCATTTTGCTGGCTGCTTGCTAACACAGCATCTCTTTCCTATTTACTCCCATATGGATTCTTAATTAACTTTTCTTCAGAACTTATGAAAAATATTCTCCATGTTTGCTTAGTCTTTTACTTGCAGTGTTCTCTCTTCTTTTGCCAAAGTATACATATCTTAACAGGTTTAAAAGAACCAGTGATATCATTACAAAGCAAAATGCAATACAAATCATAGTTTCAAAGATGACAGTAGATAAATAATCAGTTTGCTAGAAATCATCACCCTTGGTAAAAACATGATCTACTTTAGACATCATGAAATCAAAAGTAAACTTTTATCTCATCTACATGCGTACTTTCTTTTCACATTTTCTTGTTTCTTTGTTGTTTTTCCTTTCCTGTATGACATCAGTGGAAAGTACCTTTATAGTCAGACAAAGCACAAATGTAACTAAAAGTCATCACAAATATATCTTTTTCTAGATTTTGAAGAAAATCTGACTTTGGATAAGTAATTTGAATGGAAATATAAACAAAGTTACATATATTTAGCATTCATATTTTACTCTTCTATACCTCTTTTGTTTATCAGCAGTAAACAAACCTATGTTAAGAGTATTCTAACATATTGGTCAACACACCATGCATCAAAATAAATAAATAAATAAATAAATAAATAAATAAATAAATAAATAAATCCATTTTTTGCAGTGAATCTACTACTATCTATAGGACCATCCAGAACTTGGCTCATCTTTCACGCCATTGTCCCTACTACTGAAACTCATCAGTCACCCCTCACTGCACTTAGATCCACTGTTCAGCAAATGTTGATGCATGTCAGTGAAGGCAATTTTTTCTGCAAGAAGTAATTCAAGGACACACCTTTTCTCCACATGCACTTTTATGTCAGAAGCCACTTTGTCAGACTGTCCCTCTGCTGCCCTCTGAGGCACAGCTACAGTATGTAATGGAATATTGGTGGGAAGATTCAACATCTACTGCCACACCATCAACATCTGCCTCTGACTGTAGGCCAACATGGTAACATAGAAGGCATTACTTTTGGAGCAGCCCTGATAAATTTTCTGTAAAACAATTTGATTAACTTCTAGCCCCTCCCAGAGACAGAATAATATCTAAATATCTATCTAAACCTAGTGTGACAAGCTCAACATTTCTAAATACTTCATTTTGTGTAATTCTCAACTATATCAAAGACTGTTGACAATTAATGGTTATAGAGTTATCCAGTATAGTTGTCCAACTTGTCCAGTATAGCTAGTATTCAGCTAAAAATCTTTTTGCTTTCTAAATGAACACTAGATGAGAACTCAAATAACATTGTTCAGCAGTAAAAAACTGAATACATCCGTGAGGGGAAAAAAAAGAGGACACAATTCTATCCACTATTAAGATCAAGTAACAAATACCTGGTTATGACAAGGAAAAAGAGGGTCTCTTGTGATTTCTTCTTTTACATCAGAAGAATGCAGAGGCCTGTCTCAGGCATGCTCTGACACCAGCCAATTTGGTTATTAGCACAACAGTTGAAGTGAAATCATAAGTCTCTAGTGTTTCCTTCTTTTCCAGCCATAAAAAAGGTGAAGCTTGGCTCATGCTTATATCAAACACCATTTTTAAATATTGTGGTTTACTTTTTCTTCACGGAAATCACTCAGCAGGGTCACCAGGCTAATCACAGTTCATTGTAAATCACTGGAAATGGGGAGAAAGTAGGAGTGTGTGAGAGAAAACATATTGATGTATTGTTAGTGACATTTCCCAGCTTTGTGATTTATTTTTCTTCGAGAGCTTTGTGCACTTTCCAGCTTAAAAAGGATGTCTCCCAGTTCGCTGAGCTACCATTTCCAAATAATTCTGAGACAAAGATTTTCTGCAAAAGTTTCACTATTTCTCTTTTCCGTTTTCCCTGCAGTTCATTTATTCTGCCTTTCTTTTATTTCTTTTCTTCTGATGTGGTGTCTCACTGTCTGATTCATGAAAGCCTCCCCTCCCACTCTTTACAAGTGGGAACATAGCAACCGAGTGACACTCTATCAATAACCACGCAGGATGCTAAAGGGAAGATTTTGTTTGTTCCTTCTGAGTTAGAGGAGCAAGAATGTACCCAAAGAGTTTACATCCTACTAGCTCTTTGAATGAGATACAACAGGAAACTAAACCATAATAAGCTAAATAAAATAAAAGCATTGGTCAACAAAGGCTTTTCCTTCTAGGATCTATTATTTATACTGACCACAGGTATTAGGACAGCCGTACTTCAAACTGCTCTGATTTGGTAAATGATCTGTATGAAAATAAGCTTTCTAAAAACACATTTGGTATTTCCATCCTAACCATTGCAATCAGTTTTGACTTCTTCTCATAGACAATTAATAATTCTTCACTTGGTCCAGAGTCTCTCTTGAGAGCAATATTATTCAGTCCAACACTAAATTCCTCCATTTGCTGCATCATAGATCATAGTGCTTTTACAGATCTCACTCTTGCTGTACCATTCTTTCCTTTCAATGCTCCTTACAGTTTGTTTGTAAGGCACAGCATCAGAGCCTGACTTGGAGCTGTGAATCAACATCTCTCATAGTCACAATAGAAAAGAGAGCACTTCCAAAGCCAAAATAGAAGAGGTTGCTGTTACTTTGAATCATGAGCTTCCCAATAACTACAGTTGGATCTAAATATACAATGCACTGCACACACATTCTTTAGCTTTAAGTAGCCTTCCATGTTTAACTAGAAAGGATTTTTATAAATCAATTATGACATAATACAAAAGGATAAGCTACAACAACAAAAAATGCTATAAATTTAACAAAGAAAAGAATGTAGGAAATCTGAGCCTACTGCAAGCCTGGATTTACTTCTGCTGTCACTATGCTCTGTTTGCTAAGATAAAATGGAAGCAGAAGGGTTTTGGAGATAAAAGATAATTTCTCATTTAGAGAAGAAGAAAATGATGCAAAGGGATTTTCTCAAGAGTAATCTCTACAGCGGTTTTTGGTTATTTTTTTCCTTTGAATCCAGACAGCAAAAACCTAATGCAAGCAGCTTGTTCTGCGAGAATTCCAAAATACTACATGTCATTCTGCCTTTTGATCAGCTTTTTAGTAACTTTCTACCCTCTCCAGCAAGTAGCCATGTCTTAGACAATGCCTATACCTTTGAGTATTTGTAGATGCTTCCACCACATTTTGTTTTGTCACTTTCTCTCATAGCCAGAGAATGGCCTGTGATCTCTTTCATTTCACATGAAAGACATGGTTTCTCTCTCTACAACAAAGAAAAATCCAATTAATTTAAACTTTTATATACTGGGAAATTCCAAACACAAGATTTTTTCCCCAGAATACCATGATCTAGAAAGTTCATCTCAGATACCTTCCATGATTTGACGAGCTTGAATGCTTTTAATGGGCTGTTATGTTTAATGGACCTGAGTCCAAGGCAGCTTTCTTGATAATCAGTGTTTATGGGTTAGCCAGAGAAGTGCTATGTAATTCCTACTTCAAGTCTTCAAGTGGCAGATGCCATATCATTCTAAGAAATAGCTGAAGGCTATCTGTTTGCAGTGTTTTACCCACCCAGAACATGTAATTTCATTGCAGAGAGCATCATTCTCCTCAAATAGAAGGTAGCTTCCAGCACAAAAGCTGCAAGAGCTGTGTGATTTCTTGAATGCAAATAAGAATTTCATACAACAAAAAGCAAAACTTTAAATAAAATGGCATATTACAGGAGAAAAAAAACATTTCTGTTTCTGTGTGTCAAATTTTAATGTCTATTTTGCTTCCAATTCTCATGAATTTCAGCTTCTTACTGTAAATGATATCAGAGTTAATGTATTTCATTTCATTTTGTCCATTGTTCATACAACCTGTTGCATGTAAAACTGATTTTAAAAGTTCTCTGAATTTTGATTGCCATAAAAGGCGACTTGTTTCACTCCTGCACATTTTGTTAAATGCAAGTAAATAAGCAAGAGGAGGACAAAAAAATAAAAAATTTAAAAACATCATGCAGTGAATTGAATTCGAAGTTTAAATTTAATAGAATTGACAGTAGGTTTCTACAATCTGTCCAAGTCTGCTTAAACAATATTATCTCTATTGCTGCCTTTGAAGAAAAAGTAAAATTATACATTCCATTAATTGAAGGATATCCAGACTTGTATTAGAAGATAGACTTGTACTCCATTTCCTATGGAAGGCTTCTTAATTGTAGAAACGTGAGTAAATGAAGACACGCATAAATACACACATAAAATCTCAGTACTTGATATAGGTCATAGAAATAATTTGTACCCAGATATTTGTCAAGACTTAAGAATAGGAGAACATATGTATGAAATGTATCATTCCATCTGCATCCTTTCCTGTGATAGTCCTGTATAAGATTTGCATTCATCCATTGTTGTTTTTTTTTTTCTATTTTAGTTTCATGTATTATATTATAAACTTTCGTACATATGAGATCAAGTAATTCTGTTCTTTACTCCATATCATAAAAAATAAAACTTTCTTTTAACATTTCTATAAGAGAAATGTAAGTGGCACTCAGCCACTGGAAAATAGATTTCCATCATCCAAACATAATGACTTTAGTTTTGCATCATCTATCAGTTTTCTTAAGTTAATATTATAAAATACTTGTTATTCCTTTGTGAAACAAATTTATCTACATAAATAGAAAACAGGAATTTTTTTATTTTTTTAAATGTTGAGTTAGACTTATGTTTACAATTTTCTCATTTAGATGACATTTTACATCTAGCAGCCTTCTGTGTATGTCAGTCCTTCTATTAGTTATTGCTACCTAGCTGATCAGTGCAAATCACGATTGCAATCTAAAAAATATTTTAAGATCTTTTAGTCAGTTATTGAGACTTCCTGTTGAATTTTCAGCACTGCACTTATTTTCATGAAGCTCCTGATCCATGTAGGGATATACCTCACCCACATAAAAACATAATTTTACTTCACGTCATGACCATCTTGTCAAATCTACACCTGTTATTTGTTGAGATAATGAAAACTAAATAATGCCCTAGTACAGACAGGATTAAACCTACAGTAAGTATATCGGATAAAATCATGACAAGACTTGGAACAAAATGAATATGTAAGCAATTTATACAGCATTTTTTCCAGGTGAAATACAGTTATCTCAAAACAAGTTTATTTTTTTTAAATCAAAAACACAGTTCTTTTGTAAGTACTCTTAAAAAAAGCAAACATTGCTTCATTACTTCTGTGAAATACTAAGTAAATAAAACATTTTTGAAATAATAGAATAGACAGTTTATCAGTACTCAATTCAGATCATTGCTTAATTCCGTCCAGGTCTAGGCTGGAAGCAATAGTGCCAAATGCAAGGAATTTTCTACCAATCTATCCAAATTTGTGAACTACATAGCTTCAGTTGAAAAAGTATCAGTGAACTTTAACAGAAGTTCACATCTTTTTCCTGTTAGTTATCACTGTCTCTAAAACTGTCTTTGCAGATCTTTCTCAGTGGCATGGGACACACTAGCAAGGCAAGAGACAATCCTCAAGGCTGTACTTCTGCCTTAAATGGAGGCTGATAATTCTCCATCAAAAATCCATCAAAGACTCTTAAAGGTAACTATTAGGTACATAAATTGAGTTCATAACCATATTTCGAGCTCATTCTGAGAATCAGAAAATTGACTGCATCTTTTAAAACAGTAAGAAGAATCACAATATAAATTAATGTTAATAATGCTTATTATAATGCATAATTCAGCCTCTCACTGGAAATAATTGTGATATCTTACATAGTGTCCTGCTTGAATACTGATAAATAGATAGCAGTGGCAATTTTCTTAAGCTTTGAGCCCTACTGAGAAATTGGTATGTAAAGAAGGTTTGTGGATCTCAGCAATGACCCAGTTTAAACTGGAACACTAATATTTTTTCTGTCTTTGCAAGCTTGATTCAGGGGTATCGGCAGCTACTTGATAAAGAAACACATCTTTGTAAGGATAGTTCCAGTATCTTATCTGGCAACTTCAAAGTGATTAGTAGATGTCCAGGTCATTGGGCTTATTAACAGTGACATCTCAGATTTTTGCTGAGACAATATGTCATTTCAGCTCCAGACATCTCTAGGAATGTCATCATGTTCATCTGATTTTCCCCATATCCTTCCCCAGCTCTGTAATACCCAGTCCCAACAATTAGTTCCAATTCACTGTCCTCAGAAACTGAGGCCGTTTCAAAAGAATGTCATG
This sequence comes from Tympanuchus pallidicinctus, assembly GCF_026119805.1. Classification (NCBI taxonomy): domain Eukaryota; kingdom Metazoa; phylum Chordata; class Aves; order Galliformes; family Phasianidae; genus Tympanuchus; species Tympanuchus pallidicinctus. Next base: position 2,818,624 of record NW_026294780.1, on the reverse strand, counting down.
CACAATTTACTGCTCTGTTTCTTCTTTACACTTTTTTTCCCACACATCTGTGTTTTTTTTCCCAAGGCACCCAAAGCCAGCTGGATATATATTTGTTAAAATATATGCATCATTCTACAGGTATTAACAATCATTCAGTTCTCAAAACAACATAGTTTTATTTCTGTATTGGCTAACATTAGTTAAAAATATCAAGTGCCCAAGCAATGTGATCAGTAGATTAGAATTAAGGAAATCTGTTGCATTGCCTCCTACGGTACTGACCTAAAACCAGGCCAGGACCAAATGACTGCACGCACACACCAATATGATGAACAGCAAAATGGCCTTTATTACACGTGAACTCTAGCTTATATAACCTATGTGCTTCGTCTACGCCCCTAAGGGCACGTGCCACACATCAATCATAGAGCAGGGAGAGGGCCTATCGCGTCACATCCCGTGGGGGGTCTCGCAGTTGCTGACAACGGAAATCTTTTCTTTGAGACCAGGTTTTAGAACCTTAGAGGTTATCAGTAAGTGCTCACCAGTGCAATACAAAGCAAAGACAAATCAACTAACTACACATTCACTTACCCCATGCCTAAATCCAAACGCACTACTTTCTACCACTGAGATCCTAAGCAGGCCCCTGTGTCCCAGAATAATCACACTTTCCTTTAGCAAGAGAGATATTCACATCACCTACCTTTAGGAAACTGATTAATAGGTTTAAATCAGGAGGTCATTCTTCCCAGTATCCATACATAGACAATGAAAAGAGGTAGTGCATTACAATTGTGTTCCTGCTCTGACTCACTATATTTGGAGGATAACAAGGGAAAGTCAAAGCCAGATGTACAGAATGAGGCTGTGTGGATATCTCACAGCAATCAAATGGAAAGTAGCCTGAACATGCAAAACAAACACTGAAATTTCTAACTTTAGAAAAAATAGATTGGATGGAACTGAAAAACCATAATCTAGAATAAGCTTATGGTTCAATAGGAATCTCTATTCTTCTTAAATTTGTCCACTGTAACAAATTTATGGTGATAAACATAATATATAATCTTTGGGGCGTGATTCTGTAGTGTCAGCATTTTCCACCAAGCTTTACTATTCAAAAAGATGCAGCCTTTGGTAATACAAAACCTAGGAAAAGACAGAGACCATAAAAGAGTTAACTGGCTATTGAAGAAAAGTAAATATAATAGGTATTGCTTAAAATTTCCCCACGTTCTTTGTTGAGTCTCTTTAATGAAATAAGAGGTGTACTTTAATAGGTGTGCAATAGTACAAAATGTAGAAATTAAAATATTGGCTAAAATACCACATCTTATTCACAAGAAGTACCTTAGTGAAAAAACTATGAATTATGAGAGGTGAAGGAGTCAACAAGGATTGCAAATCTGAAGGTTCGGAGATGATCCAGCATGAGTAATGAGTGGAATCTATGCTACATGAAATAATACCAATGTTGAGATTTTCCTAACAGCTGAGGAAGGAAGAATTAGCTTAATTGGGCAAATACTTTTTTTTGTTGATAATATTTTTTCTACAAAGATTATATGGTGCTGTACTATATATAAATAAATGCTATGAGGTTATTCCTAAATGCTGACAATGGCTACATAGTTGGTCAAATTCTGCCTTAAACACACCCAAAACCCTTATATCTAAGGAGATACATTAGGAGATTAAGTATCTGCATCTGGCTCAGGGTTACCAACAAATGATGTGCAGAAAATCTGCTGGATTGAAGTAATTCCAAAACAACTTCCTACTTGCTTTAAAGGAGACAGAAGTAGGTCCTTCCAGGAAAGAAAGTTGTGTAATTCACTGTGAGTCTGAGAGCTGGGCTAATTTAAAGGGATCTGATTTCATGGACTGTATACTTCACAGATGGGACCAAAAATATTTGATGTTCTTGTTCACACACATACAAATTAGAGGGTGAAGAGGGAAGGCATTAAAAAGGAATGTAACTCCCTGTAAAAATTCCCATCATTGTACAGAACTGATTCCAGGTTCTGGAACTCTGGGTACTAGAAATCATCAAAACCATCTGGGTACTAGAAACCATCAAAACCATCAAAATGCTGCTAGGACAGTCATCATTCATCCATGTCCTCATTTCTGCTGCTGTGAACTGATTGCTTTTATCATAGCATCCATTATGATGTACCTAATGGCATCTAATGACCATTTATGACTTGGATTCCTATTTTAATTTTGCAAACATTTGTGCTTTTCACTGTTCAGTAGAAAACAAAGAAAAAAAGCACAAACATTTTGCAATTCCCTTAATGTCTTTCTGTGGACAGTGTCTATTCTACCAGGTACAGACAAACATATCAGCTCCTGCTGGCCTGTTCTTCACAGGATAACCTCCCAAAAACAATTAGATAACAAACCCCCATATTCTTCTTTCCGGAGGCTTTTATAGATGTTAAGATAAAAGCCTGCAAAATTCTAGCTTCTGGGAGATGCAGTATCCCAAAAGTGGATGAAGCCTATGTGCCTTTGACAGTACAAACTCAAGCCATTTATTTTCCTTTATACTTCCCCTTTAAAAGCCCTGCTTTCAGAATAAAAAAATAATCAAAATTTAAGCTCTTTTTATATCTACACTGAGATCTGTGTCAGCCGCCAGTGTTGTCAGAGCTGTTTTGGAAACCCTGCTGTACCAGTATAAGATATGTAGATAGACTGTCGAAAGTAAAGTGCCACAGCTCTTTGATAGAACAAAAAGTAAGAAGAAAACCAGAAATGAAATGATTTGCTATTATTTCAAACAATCAAAAATATTTTTAGAAAAAGGTGTCCAAATGAAATGGCAGGTTTAAAATGGAAGATACATCAGCTGCTAAATTCACTGTCACAGGATACTGTGATAAAGGCTCAAAACATAAAACCCAGAGGAAAGCTTCGTAAGTGGAAAGTTTTCATATAGAACCAGAAGAATATCACCACCACTTCAGAAGTTTTCACATTTCTGATAACCAGAATGGTTGTTCTGGATCACAGTGAATGCTTCACTGAGCAGAATCATCAGCTCAGATTACTGAGCCAATGGACTTTCTGTTTGAACTAGGTAGACACATTTCATCTTCTTACCTTTCATGTCGTAAGACAGGCAAATAATATATTTTTCATTTAATAGTCACCAGGCTGGGCACTGATCTATAGCTAACAAACCCACTTTTACCTTAAAAAAGCTTAATACCTGTGTCAAATTGGAAATCTGTACAGTACTACCAAGTGTTCACCACTATCAAATGTCAGGTTTCTGGCTTGATTTAAGATGATGAATCTTCTTCATTTGTCTTTAACATTTTCACTGATTTATTTCAAAATTTTTTGTCACACATTTGTACATAAGCTTGTGTTGTTCAGATTAGGACATAAAACACCTTTGCAATGTGTCCTCTTTTGTCAATCCACAGCTATCATAAAAGCAATTTCTTATTTACTTATCTTCTAAAAATTAAGAAATTAATTTGTAAAAAATTAAGAAATGTCCCTTTCTTTGTCCATTGTATCATTTAAAAAAAAAAAAAAAAGAAAAAGAAAAAAAAGAAAAAAAAAAAAGGAGAAGGAATATATTTGAAATACTTCACTGAATAAGCCATTACCTTTAATAAGACTTCTGTACATTGTGGCTCATGTAATTCAGATCTGAAGCTAATATGCTGTTTGAAAATGTACCTGCTTCTGAGATGATTCCTAAAGAGGGAGGTAGAATAGCAATTATTAGGTAGGACAAGACATGAGCTGAATTACTGAGATGTACAATAAGGAGATCTCGGCCTCTACAATTTGCCTGTCAAAAATGAAGCTTTTAATCAATTTAATCAGTGTAACAATACATTAGCTCAGCAGCCTGCCATCTCAGCATGTAATTTTAACTATAAAGAATATTCTACAAACACTATAAAGCCTCAAAGTGCTCTTTTAAAAAGTCTCTAAAACATAAACAAGGTTTTTAATAGCCTGTGTCAGCAGGACCAGAACAAATTACAGGAATGTAATGAAGAAGAACCTTTTTCCCCCAAAAGGATTCAACAGCGCTAGTTAGATAATCTGACTGCACTCCTCATTCTTTTATGGAGACAGAATCAAACCTTGATTTGTCTTTTTCCCCAAACCTCTCTAGTTTTCACGCCACATGGAAGTACTTATACTAATCTTCATTAGTTCTCTCAGGACACTGAATTCATCCATTCCTAATTCCAACAATGCCTTGGCATGCACAGTAAAGCACAATGGAATGTTACAAAACAGAATTGAGAGCAGTAAAGAATCTGTTTCAAACTGCAATGTCAGAATAGATTTTTCATAGGAAAGGATTACTATGTCCTATTACTAAGTTTAAAGAAAGTGAAATCATCAATTCTATTATTTTGTTGCATTACAACATTTCAGTGAAGAAATTACTGTAATTAACTTTCCCTTGCGCTTTCAGTTTTCCTGGGACTGAGAAAATTACTTCAAGCTTCCCACAAACACACCAGTCACCAGAGATTTGACAGCTAAGAAAGCCAAAGTAACAGGCACATATACAAGAGGGCTAGACATGAAAAGTTCTATATATATAAACACATAATTCTATGTGACCATGAGCACTTGAAACAGTATTTTAATGCAATACCGTTTTCAAAGTGAATTTCTGTTTCACAACATAAGAACATAGTTTTCTATGGCAGGAAACAAAGCTATTTGCTATGCTTCCACCTTCCAACACACCTGGCCTGCTCTACAATTATGAGAAAGGATGGATTTGCCTTTGACCTCCTCTGCTGCCTTCCTCATTTCACAAGTTAAAGTAGGGAGTGGTGACTGAACCTCACATAGGGATGGAAAAATGTTCTAAGAATTGCCTTTCCACAGACCTGAGCACGTTGAAGAGCCTAATGAGAACTATCCCTTAAAGAAAACTGTAATTTTCTTCCATAACAGAAGAAAATGAATGCTTGGTCCTCAAAGGAGGTGACAGTACGTGCAAAAGGCCAACAGCTGCTCCATCACATCTGACTCCTAAAAATTTATTTGAAAGAAAAACAGATGTGAATTTAGAATAAATTTTGGGACATGTCTCCCTCAGTGCACTGATAACAGGGACACAGAAGGCAGTATATTAAATCCCATGACAGGCCTTTATAGTTAGGCAAAGCCTATGTGTAAACCATAAAACTAAGCAAGAGAGACTATTCTGCTTTGTAAAGCAAGCCTAATCGACAAAGGCTTTCCCCTTAAATCAGTACTTTCCATCTTCAGAAGAAACGTGTAGAAACTCAATGAACAGGACAATTTAGAAAATTACGTATGTACATGTAGCAATTTATTTATCTGCAAAGATCAGTGGGATTCTGGTATATTCAACATCTAGTATTTGTGCAAATTGCCTTGAGAAATCTCTGAACTAATGGTAAAATAGGATTTTCTGGGGTTCAGTGAATCTTGCAAATTGCTGCTTGCGTGCAGCCAACTAGTAAGCCACCGTCTGAATTACATTTTTTTTAGTTCTTTTTCACATAGCTCTTATTATGTGAGCGAGCACGAGAAAGGCTGATAAAATAGGTGAAAATGACTAGTCTATGACTTTTTTGTTGTTTATTTTCAGTGACTACTGATGTAAATATAGATATGTGTGTGTATATAAGATGGTCTGTGTGTGTGTGCCCATGCACACGTGTGTATTCTGCCTACAGTCTGGGAGATCTCTAATGGAATAATCATTGAAATAATGTAATGTCTCAGTGGCATGAAGAGTTTTGAACTCTGCTGGTTTTTCCTCTTCATTTCAACTGCTTTAGCTGTCCAGTGAAGAAGTAGGAGTTACCACAGAAAAACATATATATATATATATATATTTTTTTTTTTTTTTTAATGGCAATTTTTCATTGCTTTTGATGGAAATTGTTGATATGTATTTTAAACTATGAAGGCTGATCTGAAGGTAATGCCTCCTACTTTATTATGTCATCCCACAACATCAGAGGTGCACGTGAAGGTTTTTACAAGTGTAGCATGCAGGCTCTTGTTCATCACTTGTGAAAATGCACAGCTAATGGTGATGACTATGCTGAAAAACAATGTTTTGTAGCTGGGAATTTGCTCTACCAAGTACTGAAATTGTGCTCTTTGTATGCGCTGTAGTTTCTTCGGAAATAAATAGAAGGCATTACTTTCAGAGTGATCTAAAACTATTCATGGTAAAAAGATTCAGTACATCAGGAATAAATTTATTGGACTTGCATGTGGCTAATTCATAAATTTTAACAAGGTTAAACACACTGAATAAATCATCCTCTTTCCAGTGTTTGCATATCATAAGCCTTCTTTAGAGATTTGCTCCTAATAGCCATTGTTATACTACTGAAACAATGCAATCAAAGCCCACAAGATATTTCTTATTGACATAACAAAATGATTGACCATAAATGATGTGTTAGTCCAGTCAAATTAGACCTTATAGCATTAAAAAAATATACTGGGGAGGACATTCTAATATTCAAGGCAAACTGTATCTCTTGTAGAATAATCCTTCTATATCTCTCATCAGTTAATCATTTTAGACAGCTAATTAATTCAATTATTATTCAAATAGTTCAAATTTTTGGCTTGGTAAATCTTTACATACTGCAATGAATCATGCAGTTATACAACATATTCTTTCTGTAGAGTTGTTAGCTAATGAAATCCTGTTTGTCTTCTCCTTATTCTAGTGCTCATTTTCGTGCTATTTCATCTTTGCCATCTTTAATACAATTTTTTATGATCCACAAGGCAAAACATCATATAGATTATACTGATTTCAACAACAAACACTTGAAAAATATTCCTGTGCTCCTGTTTACAGTGTAGAACATATGAGAACACAGGAGATTGTAACGGAAAGTTTTATATATACTGTTCTTATCAGGAAAAAACATTTTTTATAGTATTTCAAAAATAGTCTGTTCACAAGCTAAATAAGCACGAGGAAGGATTCCACTCATTCACTACATTTATAAGGAAAAAAATCAAATTTATAATATATGAAGAACTAATATAGAATTAATTATTATCCATTACAAATTAATAGGACAATTGATGGTGAATGATGAAACAAGCAAAACATGAGGAAGCAAGCAATGATAGTTAATAGCTCACTGAATCATCCCTGGCCTCACTGACTGTAGTACTCTGAAAAGCTGCTGAAAAGGTATTGGTTGCATTCTTTTCCATAGTACTTAAGTACTTGACAAGTTTTACTGATTTTATTCTAATCTGACTTTTGGAACACAATAATATCTCTGTGTGATTTTTGTTTGTTTGTTTGTATGTTTGTTTTTGACGGGGTAACAGCCGAGGCAGTGACAAAATAAAAAACATCGCATCTTTGAGATGCTTAGGATCTTCTGTATTGAAACAGTACAGCATTCAGTTTGTGTATGAGCAATTTTGTCATCTCCCATTGAGAAAGTTCAATTTTATCTCAAAATGGAATTGATATGATCTCATTTTAAACATGTCAGAGTTAGAAATTTCCATTTGACTTTGACTTTGTTTTTTTTTACGTTGAATGAAAATAAAGTGATCTAATTGACAGAGAATGCAACATGACATGTAACACTGATCCGAAGCTTATTCTTCCAGGGTATTTTTTTCTTCTACTTCCTTGGGATGGACTACATTGAAATTGTCATGTTAATTCCATAATGCTTTATAGTAGATGAGAGAACGAGTAGAATGAGAATTGCAATTCCCCCTAGTTCACTATAACACTATAAAGCACTCAGAATAAGTCCTATATATGGACCATCATGCCTAAATTTTAATTTAGGTAGAATGTATCAGAATGGAGAAACCAGCCTTCTCCAGGAGTGAGGAAAAAGTGTTCAACACTCATACAGTCATACTTTGAATCATGGTGTTCCCTACAAGTTTAAGATCTCCAAACATGCACAGAAAACTGTAGTTTTGGAAATGTTCAAAATAAACCATAAATAAAATAAATAAATTCATAATCCATACATGAAGTAGTACAGTGATTACATTCACAGTTAGCATCAAGCCTAGATCAAAACAAAAGTTTGTATGGTGCAGACACTTTTAAAAGATTGTTGTTGGAGCAGTTACCTTTATACAACTGCTAGTGTTTACAAAAAAGAACATCTAGGACCTGGACCACAAACAGTTCAAGATTACTGGAATACATAGGTAGCTCACTTCCCTGGAGATAGAAAGCACCCGGGCTGTGCTTTTGTTTGTTAAAATGGTAAAACATCAGCCAAAAAACACGGGGGCTGCAGCTCTAGAAGAAGGTGACCTACAGTGGCAAATCAGTCATCTGATAGGACCCTGCCTTTTAAACTTGAACAAAATTTTTGCGTTTTTTTCATTTCAGTTACAAAATATAACAAAATCATGCTTGGCACCAAGGAATGAAAACACAAAGTCTTCTTTAACTCAGAGTCTAAAAATGCATTTAAGAGTTGGAGTCACATTTCTTTCTTTTGGTGCCTCAGAGGTGGCCAACATAGCAAACACTCCTTTGATTTTAATGTTTCCTGCCAACTGTAATAGCTCCCTACTCATGATCATACTTCTTAAATGCCTCATACCTGCGGTGATTGTGTGTTGAACTGAATTTCCTTGAGTCATTTTCCTGTGATCAGATGTGTAATTTTCAGATATTTTCTGTTCTAACATCTAAGATTCTCCCTTGGAGCTTATCCAAAGCTTATGATGTTCTTTGAAATGCTTGAATGAAAGGTGTTTTAGGAATGAGAAGTCACTACTGTTATAGAAAAAATCTGACAAACAGACAGTTGTTGAAAGACATTAAACATTTCATTTACTACTGAAGTAAATTTTATTGGATAACACAATTTGTCTTTGCATGCCCACACTATGAATATCTGTAACTGCACTAGTAACATTTTGCATATCGTAGAGACAAGAAGGGAGTGGAAATACAGAATGTTTGAATTCTTCTGACCTGTTTTAGACATATATCGTAAATTTCTTTACTGGCTTTGGAAATATTATAAACAAGCTCAAATGTAGAGGTCAACAAATACACTTTCATCTGGTCAGACATAATACTGTAATGTATATACCTCCCACACCTTTAGATCAACCATGTCTACAACATCCACTATGAAATCATTACCCTGGAAAGGATCTTTCCCTGGTTATGCTGTTGCGGGCTGTCTCTGTCTTGTACAGGTTGTGAAACATCTTGGCTCACGTAGTGTGAAATGATTCATTTTTTGGCCATGCAAAGTCTTGAATGTTTACAGATTTCTCTTAGTTCTGCTGAACAATTCAAATTAAGCAACTGACTACTAAATGTCAGCATCTGCACATACGAGGTTTTTTAGCTATCCAGTCTTAAGCTGTGCCTGCTCTTATCTTTTAAAAAATTATTTTATCACACACTTTTTTTTCTTAATATGTTGCGTCAGAATTTTCTTCATAATAATAAAAAAGATCCTGTTCATAATAAATTGTCAACAAAGAAACTTCAATTTACACTACATTGTAGCAGAAAATAAACCTGTATTAGGCTGATTTGTTAGCTTGTGTTTATACAAAGGCCCAAGATCTTATACAGTTTTGTAAATGATTTTTAATCAATATTCTTTAGTTGGTTAAGCATATCAACCTTTATATATTCTAAATATTTTCTTAGCTTATTTCCTGAGGATATGTATGTAGAAATTAGTATAAAAAATGCTACAAACTAAATGCAAATCCGGTCATTAATGTGCAAATGCTAAAATTACTGGACAGTAATTCCCTAGAAATGACAGCCACAGACAAATATGATGTGATTTACATGTCAGGGGCATCATCATATAGACAAAGACAAACCTTCAAATTAAGCCTCCCAATAGTAACGCGTTAAAAGCCTGAGACCATCAGTTTTTTCCTGGGAATTAATTAATCCCTTTAAAATGTAGCTAGTGGCTACAAAGCCCCATATGCACAACAAGCAGTCAGATTCTTAGCACTATGCATACAAAAGCAAAATTCAGAAGGAATGTTCTTTTGTATTAGAAGCTGGTCATTATCTGATCTGTAGTTATGCCATTAAATTCTGTCCCTCCAACTTCTTACTATTTTACAAGAAGATCCTTTTACACTACCCACCATTTTTTACAGTGTTTGAACAGGGAGAAATTTCATTGTCATAGGAATGGTGTAAGAGATTATTCTTTTACATCATTGTCTCAAAGCTTGCTGGGGACACAGATGAACAAATCCAAGCAAGTCCTGGGCAAAGGTTGTGAAATCCTTTGTCTGAGGGACACAAATGGACAAGGCCAGGGGCAAGGAGAGAGAGATGAGCTGCAGCTTAAGAGCCATGAAGCGGTCTTTTGTGTGGGCTTACCTCGAGGAAGATGGCCGTCTCAGGAGGTACTCAAATGACTCTCGCTCAAGCGCCCAGGGATGTCACATAGGCAGGAGAAAAAGTAGGATAAAAGAGGAATCAAAAACCACGAGGTTTAGGTTTTCTGGCAACAGATTCCTCATGAAGAAGAAGAGGTTTCTGCCATGAGAAGCTTCACAACCTGCCTCTCTCCCTCCTGGACTTGCTCTGTGCTCTCTCCCTCCTGGACTTGTTCTACGCTATACCACAATGCTGAAGAAGAACAAAGGTGTCTGCCATCAGATTCCTCACTACAGAATTCCTGCATGCTGATGGACTCTCCTGGACCTGCTACCTGAGTCCTGCTGCTTCCTCCCAGATTGGCTCCATGACTGCCTCCTGCTACCTGCTTGCTGCCCAAGGCTGGCCACGCTGCTGTTCCCCCCCCTGCTGCTTTTGCCTCAGAACTTCAAAACGTCGTGCAATAGGACCACTGCTGAATCCTAGTGGTGACTATCCCCTCTTTACGCAATTCTTGCTTCTTTCATCTCTTTTCTTTTGCCCTCCTTCCCTTCCCCATCTCCATGATTACGATTTATAATAAACTGGTTGGACCAACATTTGAACCGTTGTTTCTTAATCTCACACCGGGTATACAGATATTAAAAGAACCCCATCTCCCTCCTATAAATTGGAGCGAGACAAATGGTGAGATATCTGTTTTCTGAGGCCCTGAAATGAAGTAAACCAAGCTTTATGTGGATCTCTGATTTGATCAGAACATCCACACATTCACTCTCAGACTATGAGTCTTTGGCTTACTTAATATATAGCTGTTCTCTCAACTCAAGACTTTGTTCTCATGTCAAATCTTTCTTTAGTATAATCTGTCAAAGTAGATTCTTGGTTAATGGCTTTGATGAATGTGCCAACTCCGTATGTTTTAGTGTAATAACAAAAAATTGAAGGTTTTCTGTTACGGAAAAAGAAAAACCTGAAAGAACAAAAATGATCATGTCTAGACTTCAGTGTATATTTTTGTTGCCAAAGTTCCAAATAATACTGACTGAGCAGCATTGCTGCTAGGATTCTCCCTCAAAATTTGCACTGAAAAGAAAATGCCATTCTTATTTTATGACAGATGCATTACATTTAACTTCATGTAAGTTCACAGTTGCATGTAAAAAACATGTCCATACTTGCTCTAATTTTAATGAATTTCTGCTCCTACTGACCTAGTTACTGTCCTTTTCATTGACTGATTTAATGGAAAAATAGTGCAGTCTTCTGCTAAAAAGTGGTAAAATGAATCAACAAACGTGGAATGTTCCAAAAATTTTCTTAAAATACTGTATTTTTGCAACCTCCTCTAAATCAGTGAGCACAGCAAAAATCAAGAACGCAATATTCTAATTAAAAAGATGTAGTTTAAAAACTTCTGAATAGCAATGATAGTTTATTATTATTATTTCTTATCATGTCAAACCATTGCGCCTGGGTCCTGAGTGATCCCCTGGCCTTGTCTGTCCCTGTTCACCCTAGGGCTTCCCTACATATAGAGGCCCAGATCATCAAGTTGCTGCCAGGGCCATCAAACTTTGCCCCATTTAGGGAGCAGCAGTGCTTAGTTCTAGCTCCCCACAGCTCTGCCATGCTCAGCCATACCTCTGCTAAGCCACTGGCCTAAAGCTTGACTTCACAGAACTAATAATATTTTATGGGCAGAATAAAAGTACAAAAACAAAACAAACAAACACAAAGTTCAATGTGAGTCAAATATAATGAAAAAGCATGTGAGAAGTGTGCATAAACTGGGAATAAAGATATACAATCCTGTGTGAAACTTGATATTTCAGTAGAGAGAAAAATGTTTGCTTCTAGTAGTTGTCCATGTGGCTAATGCCCAGCCAACAAAGCAAATAAAGTAAGTGAATTAAATGCAAATGTAAGTATATTTAAAGATAATAGCAGTATTCATATTGTGCATTGGTTTAGATTTCATCTTAACACATATTAAATGGTATACCACATTATATTTAAGAAATGATACTCTCATTCAAAATTCATGAACTCACTCGAAATCTACATTAGGTACACCTTCTTCTTTTGGGTATTTATTTCCCATCTAACAACGTAACCATATATTATGTTAAGTCATGAACAAATACAAATTATATTTTCTCTTAAAAAAAGAGACAACTATTCCCAATAATTCCCAATTATTCTCATTATTATAATAAAAAATGCGTAAATTAACATAGTCTGTACATGTACTCCAAAAGTTTTTAATGTCTAATGTATCCTGAAGAGGAGCTGATTAGACTGTCAACCACTGAACCTTTTCTAAAGCAAAAATGGAGTGAACTGTTACAAAAAAAGATACATAGATGTCTTTTGAAAAGGGATAATTTTAACATCTGACACTTCCTATCCACTGAACACTGAATGCCTAATTCAGGTAACAGAAGCTTTAAGTGTATGCAGGGAGATATAGAGAAAAAGGATCCACAGAAACTGCTGAGTTGGAACAGCTTGAATAGTCAGAAGAATATCTCAAAGTGAATTAAAGATACCTTTAGTTTTCACTCTTCTTCACAACTCTTTGGCTGTGAAGTGACATTTTCTCTAGCTGCAATGCACAGCCTTGATCAGCGTCCTTCGGATGATTCACAACATATAGAAAGACATGCATATATTTGTAGATACAAATATACATGAACAGCATGTGCACATAAACATATATTGTGTGTTCCTGTGCTCACATGTATGTGTAACTACTTACATAGAGTACATACAGTCATTAATCAGCTAGCATCGTAGGGATCACTAGCTGCTAAGCAAGCCAGTTCAGTTCTTCCTATTTCTGTGGGGATGTGAAATAGATGAGTTCACTAAATTATTCTTGTTGAAGTGTTCTGTTTTGAAGGAAAATATTAAATTTTCATTTGGCCAGAGAGACAAGCCCGTGTAAAAGAGTCAGCATGGCTTACTGGAAAGGACACACTCCTGTAGGTTCAGATTTCCATAGTCAGGTGCTGTGAGACATGACTGAACATCTCACACTTCTTGAGGTGAAAGGTACACTTTAAAAAACAAGGCTAGGCAACTGCTGATCATGAAATTTCAGACTGTGCAATAGATACTAATGCAGTAGAAGTTTACCACCCACTGCTTTAATCTTTCTGTCTTTGACATACTGTTAAGCACATTACCTGAAATTTCCAAAGTCCAACCTATACAAGGAACTATGATACTGTAGCAAAAATGATGGTTTTGCTGTATGTGATATAACATAGAATATATCTTAAAAATATAGAAGTTATCTTTTTCCTGACAGGTATTGGTAGAAATATTTGAATTAGAATTAAGGGAATAAGGTAGAGTTTACTGAATTTTAAAATCATGAATACTAAAGAAGTTCATTTCTTGCACTTATAACTGGCTTACACTAACTAAATTGTTAATAATATTTTTGCGACAGATAGCATTGTGTATGAGAAAATATTAAAACATTTTTCTTTCTCACTCATGACTAAAGCTTTTTAAATCTCAAAGTACTGATTAGGGATATAATTGGCCATTTGATGGAATTTTAAAGTTCTTTTCTCTAATACCCTTAATATTGGAATGAGGAAGAGGGTGTCATTTACATCAGTCTGAGACATAAATTTTGCATGTTTAACCATTTTGTATGTATTTTTATATATAGATACATAGAGATATATGCCACACTGGAAGATGGAATTTTTGTTCCAATTTTCTTGATGACCAACTCTTTGGGATTCTGCTTGAGGAGGCAAAACAACTGAGGATCAAAGGTTCCTTTAAGAAAATAAAACTTCCAGTTCAAGTAGGCACAAAAAATGTTAATGAAAAGAGCACAGATGAAGGACTCTTCTTTTCAATCATGGACTAGCATTTCACTCACTGAACATATTACAGCAATTTTTATTATTTACACATTGATTAGAGAAATAAAACTCACATTTCCACTACGCTGGGAGAAAGAATGGAAGGAAGGAAGGAAGGAAGGAAGGAAGGAAGGAAGGAAGGAAGGAAGGAAGGAAGGAAGGAAGGAAGGAAGGAAGGAAGGAAGGAAGGAAGGAAGAGAAAGTGAAAAAAAGAAGGGAAAAAAAAAGGAGGAAATGGAATAAGGAAAGAAAGAAAAGAAAGAAGGAAGAAAGAAAAATATTTTTTTTCTAGTCATACATAGAACTAATTTAAAAATGGAGTATTTCTGAACAATTTAGAAGTTTGAAAGTTTGTGTGAAACTGACCGAAATAAAAATATGTGAAATAAATTTTTAAAACTATGTATTTTGACTATTTTCAATAGCAAAATAAATTGGAGTATCTATGCTCAAAATCACATTAGACTGATGTTATATTTCATCAAGTAGAAAGCATCGCATTACTAAAAAACAGATTCTCATTTAAAAAAAAAAGCATAAATATTGAAGTATTTATGACAATTGTTTCATGCCTATGTTGAGCTCTGTCTTTCAGACTCTGAGAAAAATCTTTCTAGATCTTGTGTATATATTTGAGAAGTGAGAAAAAAAAAAAAAAAAAAAAAAAAGATCATCTTACAGAATGAGAAACTATACATAAATTAATTCTGGTTTTCCTAAGATGAAAATCAAGCTATGTTAAGGTACATTTACTGCCACTGTGAAAACTG
This sequence comes from Tympanuchus pallidicinctus, assembly GCF_026119805.1. NCBI lineage: Eukaryota > Metazoa > Chordata > Aves > Galliformes > Phasianidae > Tympanuchus > Tympanuchus pallidicinctus. Next base: position 2,803,598 of record NW_026294780.1, on the reverse strand, counting down.
ACTTGACATGTTGGGAAGCTAGAAAACATTCTCAGATCATTTTTTTTTTTTTTCACAGGATCTGGTTTGTGTTGCTTACATTGAGAAACTGAGCATTTATTCTACTTAACATAAGGTATTTAAGAAGTAATTCTGCAGCATATTTTGGACATATCAGATAGATAATCATATAGGTCACTGGAATCAGCTTCTAATTTGATATAAAAAATCAAGTTATCAAAAGAATTAAACTAAATGTCTTTCAGGTAGATAGAATTAAGATAATTTTTGAGATAGAAGTTACACTTCAGGTCTGCTAATGAAAACACTAGGTGATCTCATCACCATGAAAACATTAGGAGACAGAATTTCCATCAGTTCATTTGAGTAACAGTCATTGAACAGCTACAGATTGTAATGACTTTATCTATTAATTTAGTTGAGATCTGAACAAATGACTAGCCCCTTAAGAAATGAAAACTGCAATATATCTTAAGCATTCATTTCCCATGATTCTGACTTCAGTTAGCACACTTCATATTACACAGAAATATATTGCATCTATTTGGCTTACTTCTAAAAAAGAACAGTTCACATCTGGTTGATTGGCCTGCTATCAGCTATTAATATTCAGCAATACCATAAACAGCTACCATAAACATTGTGATTTGTGCTAAGAGGCAATTGATGAGATTTCTTCCAAGATTTTTTATCATTTCATGTACATATCTGGTCATGAAGAGCACTGCATGGATAAAGTTATCTACATTATGCGCCTACATGGCAATAGTGCCGAAAAGGGGATGTAAAGCTGTAAAAACACTAGAAATACAGCCCAACTTCAGCTATTATAGCTGTGAAACCCCCCCCCAAAAAAATCTGTTTGAAATATAGGGAGCCAGTGAGTCAGTGATCACTAAGAAGATGTTTGAAAGAGATTGTGAGTTTTCTCTGTATAGATCCAAGCTCCAAGTCAGAGAAACCAGATTGTGTTCTGCCTAATGTTACAACTGGCAAGATACACTGTGATTCCTTTTGCTAGTCACATGGTCTAAGGAGTATGGTGCATGATCACATCTGTTTACAGTGCTACTGAAAGACTGTCTTCTCAGCATGAAGAATGCCAGTTGCCAGATCTGCACTATCACAGGAAGAAAAAAGGAAGAAAAAAAAAAAAAGGAAAAAAAAAAAGAAAAAGAAACAAGGATCATCTAGGCTGGAAGATCAAGATCATCAAGTCCACCATTACCCTTACTTACTGAGTCCCATTAGCACCACATTCATGCCTCATAAATACTTCCAGGGATGAAGACTACATAACTTCCTGGGCAGCCTGTTCCAATGCTTGATCCCCCTCTCCACGAAACAATTAATGTCCAATCTAAACCTCCAGTGGTGCAGTTTCAGGCTATTTTCTAATGTTCTATAACTTGTCACCTGAGAAACAAGACACCCTTCTTACTGTAATCTCCTTCCAGGTAATTGTAGAGAGTGATAAGATCTCCCCTCAAACTCCTTCAGCCTAAGCAACTCCAATTCTTTCAGTGTCTTCCTTCTAAGTCTTCTTTTCTAGTCTCCTCAATAGCTTTGTTACAATTCTCTGCACACATCTCAGCAACTCAATATCCTTCATGTAGTCAGAGGCTGAAAACTGAACACAGCATCTGAGCTGCAGCCTCACCACTACTGCGTACAAGGGGACAATCACTTCCCTGGTCCTGTTGGACACAGTATTTATGATGCAGACCAGGACAGCACTGACCTTCTTTGCCACCTCAGTACACTGCTGGCTCATGTTTATCCAGCTAATGATCAGCATCCCCCAGTCTTCTGACAGGCAACTTTCCAGCAACTCTTTCCCAAACCTGTACTGCTGCATGGGGTCACTTAAGTGTTGCATTTGGCATTTAACCTTGTTAGATGTCACATGATTGGGCTCAGCTCATCAAACCCGTCTACCCAGATCTCTCAGCAAAGCCCTCCTACCTTCAAGTAGACTGTCAGTGCTATTTAAGTCCAGGTCATCTCCAAACTTAGTGAGATCACACTATATTCGCTCACTCAGATAATTGATAGAAATGTTAAACAAAATTGGCCCAATACTGAGTCCTGGGGAATGCCACTAGTGACCAACCAGCAACTGAATTGAACTCCGTTCACTATGATTCTAAGCCCAATGATTCAACCAGCTGCTCACAAAGTGAACTGCACACCTGTCCAAGCCATGAGCAACCAGTTCCTCCAGGAGAGTACTATGGGAGATGGTGTCAAATGCTTTATTAAAATCTATATAAATGACATCCAAATGCTCCTTTCAGTAAATTTGATAAATCATAATGGTTACATCATATGGATTACATAATACAATCTTATATTTCTTAAATTATAGGCATTGTCTACATTATTAAATTAAATAGAAATAAGAGGCACCAAGTTAAAGTAGGCAGTGCTACTTCCAAGCACTGGAACTTGTAAACTACTAGACTCCTTGGTATGTCTGTTGCACATTTTTCACATTTTGTTCCCAAACTATTTCTGGGAAATGACAAGGACCAGGAGCCATTCACGATGAAGTTTTCATGCAGTCACCTACTTTTGCAGGAAAAGATTGTTTAATGTTATGAATGCAGTCTGCTACAGACCAGCTGCCCAAGTACTAGAAAACAGTCTTCGACACATTCAATATCCAAATTATAAATAGACTTTGCAATAGATACATCACGCAACAGGAATATTCTGGTTAGATAAAAGGAATACATTTTACCATGAAAACAGTCAAACATTGGCCCAGGTTGCTTGGAGAGTCAGTGAGGTCTATTTCTTGGAGGTGCTTAAGATTTCAAACAACTTTGAGTAATCTGATCTGCTTTGACAGTGAAGTAAGATCTAATGACCTCCAGAGGTCCCTTCCAATGTAAATTATTTTGTGATTTTGTGATTCATACTCTCTTTCAAAGTCAAAATCAGGCAGTGCACGCAGATAAGGACAATTTAATCTGACAGAAACTGTTCTTTCTTAAATTGGCATAACAGGTCATATGGACAAATTTTCCATAGATCTTATCAGTGTAATTCATGAGTTTTAATCCCAAAGAAGACCATTCTAGAAAGATGATGTCAGTACGATGTTAAGGAAAGTAAACAGTAGGAGTTGAATACTCACTTAACAGAGACATGTCCAATCAATATATGAATTATATCTGGCAAAAGAGTAAGAAGAAATACGATCAATACCAGTGACATTGCATTCATCTGAATGTAACTGAAGAGGACATTAACTCCATAAAAACAAAATAACAAAACCTCTACCACTAGAAAATGTACCTGTGTATCCTACAGTCACTATTTGGGTCATATATAAAATATGGTATGTACACTTTTTAATCCTTTGAATTTGATTTAACTTAGTTCAGTATATTCAAGCCTTCATTTTAATGAATAGTCGTTAAAATGTTTGGAAATTCCTCAGAAAAATAGAATGCTTTTTCAAAAGTAACTGGCACATCCAAGAAATATTTCCCTCTGGAAGTCAAAATGACTGGTAGTTTGTACAATTTTTACATTGTGTGTAAAACAGTTCTACATGTGCCTCTCTGTACTGTCCTTACTACATTGATCATTGTAGAGTAGAAAATATGATGAAAAATAAAGTTCCTGGTTTGACATAAGGACAGGAGGATCACTCACCAATAACCATCATGGGCAAAACAGATTCAGCCTAGGGAGTTTCATGAAATTTATTGCTAGCTGTCCTAATTGCAGCTAGGACAAAATTGTTTTCTTCAGAGTGCCAGGTACGATGTTATGTTCTGGTTCTAGGAGAAAAACAATGTTGATAATACAACAATGCTTATAGTTTTTTTCTAAGCAGTTTTGCACAGAGCTAAAGCCATTTCAGTTTCTCAGTGAAAGAGCTGGGAAGGGACAGAATTAGGGCAGCTGACTTAAACTGGCCAAAGGGATATTCCATGTGACATCATGTAGGATGCAGTTCCAAGCCAGGCTGCTCCTGTGGGGGGTACCCATGGGCTGTGCCTCCTCCAGGCCGCAGCCACCGCTGCCCTGTGGGCTCCTCCATGACCACACAGAGAAATCTGCTGTAAAGCAGTGGTGCTTCTCTTCCTTAATTCCACTCTCCTAGAGCACACCCAGTGCCGCTCACAGCACAGCTCTGGCGCAGCAGGTCCCTTTGGATCACCTCTAGCTGCTCTGCTCTGATGTGGTGCACTGATGGGTTCTGCTCACAGGTCATCCCTGAAGCCTCCCTGCTGCTCAAACCTGAAATCCCCATACTGACGCTGTCTACCACAATATGAAACTTTCAGCGTGTTTTCCTTCTGTTCTTTCAATCTTTCTTTTCCTTTTCTTAGGACAGCAATATTGTTAGGAAAAGCTATGCACTAAATGCAGTGGGGATTCATTCCTGATCACTAGTCACCTGGAATAATTAGTGATCCATAATAAAAAATAAATAAATGTATTATTTTCAGGTTTGTAAAATAAGACCTTCTGTTGAAAGTTTTAGTTTTGTAATGTATTCTTGCAGTTTGAAGGGCAGTTTGGTAGAACTCATTCCTTTGGGAGGAATATTGACAAGGGTCTTTCGTCAGGAGGAAAATGCTAATCAGAGAAGGTATTTTATGGACAAATGAAAAAACACAGCAGAAAAAAGACCAAAACTCTTAAATAAATACTGTGTTTTCTTATACATAACATATGTAAGAGAGATGCATCTTCTAAATTCTACATTCAAATTCTAGTTTGTGTATTAAACCTGATTATTTTCTTCCCCACCCTTTCATTATATGGCTGAAGAAAAACATTATGCTGTCAAAGAGGATTAAGCTAGATTTGAGATCCAGGATGGTTCCATTATATTAGGCATCAGCAGCCTTTTGGTTTTGTACAGCACTCAGCACACTGACAGCCTTCAACTTACCCTTCCTATTGTGGTGCTCTGTGTAATGTCTGTAGCCTACTAGCCAGGGCCGATTTCTGAATATCTGTTTTTCTCTTAATCTGGTCCATTTTCAACATTACACAGGAAAAGTATGAACATTCTATTAAATCTACATAAAATATAGCTTAATCTGTCTAGCAATATTAATCTTGGCCTCAATCCAGCAGAGCTCCTACTATTTCTTAATACCATCATTACATTCAGTATAACAAAACAGAAAAACAAACACATATCTGAGCATAGAATAACCTCAAGGCTTTCAGCATTTTCTGTGCTATAACAGTGAAAACAATAAGAATGCAGAAAAACCAACACTGAAGATCAGGAAGGGTACAAGAAGCATTTTTGAGATGAGGTTAAAACCAAAAGAATATATTAATTTGATTTTTATACTAATTAATCTACATTAATTAATCTATGTCCCAGACATAGATTCTTAAACTGGAGATATTTACATACAAATGGTAGTGATTTTTGTTGAAATGTTTCTCTGTCTGGAGAGCCAGGTGCTGCACAGGATTGGGCAAGATAAAGATCTTTCTGGTTTCCTCTGCACTGTATTAAATAAAGGCCAGCATATGAGTGTAGCACTGGACTGTAGAATATTTACTTCCTAATTGTTAGTAGCATTTCCTGACTCTCTTTTTTGGAATTTTCCAGCTAAGTCTCTCCAAGATAAATTTATTTTAGAGGCTTAGAGCCCGAAAATACTATGGACAAGAGCCAGTTGGGAGCAGTTAGTCTTTAAGAAATAAATAAACGAAAGGATAAATAAATAAATCCCTGTAGATATTTAGAAATACAGCTGAAAATTCAGCTCCCATTTTTGGGAAATATCTCATAAAATTAAACTCCTTTTGTGAGATGTCTTGCTAAAGAACATGTGTTTGTCCTATTTTTTCTCTTCCTCATATCTTCTCTGTTCCAAAAGTTTTGAAATCATTTTAACTCCTCAAACCGATTTCTCAACCATGATGTCTTTCTACAGCTAAAATGGATTGTCATTCATCTGCCTCTAGTTTGATAGAGCTCCTGAAAACCTCGGAGAACAAAGTACTTCCTAAAGGAATGGTTTTAGTTTGAAGTAGTCCTTTCTCTACTACAGGGAACTAAAACCTAAAATCAGAAATTTTATAGTATCATCAGGTTCAGTAACTTTTTTATTTTCTTATTCTTCACTTCCTCCCCTAAGGCCTAGATCAGGACTTCAATATGGTGTCTCAAATAAAGTAAAAATATTGATAAATAGAGAAATCAGATATAACTTCATTTAACTGATTGGGTTGTAGGAAGGATAACATTTATAATATTTCAAAGTGAGTGAAAGAAGTTTGAGATAAATTACTGACATTCACAATTAGATAGCGATAACAGTGGTTCTTAAAAGCTATCAGAGATTATTCTTGACCAATTGTTGCAAAATCATACATATAATTATGATAGATAAAGTAAAACAGATTTGTTTAACACACAGTTTTACTATGCCTACATGTGGGTGATAGTAATTTTCTTTAACTTACTGTTCTACATAATTTGTACATTGACAGAATTATGTCAACAATTAAATACATAATATCAACTTTAAGTGTGTGTCAGCAGTTGTTAAAGATATCATTACATATTGTAGGTTGCTATGAATGTGTGTATTTATTTATTTATTCTTTTACTCCCAAGAAAACCACAACAGATACAAAGAGCAAAATAACACTATTTGTCAAAGCAAATTCTCAGCTATAAAACACTAGCTTTCAGCATAGTCATTAGCATTAGTTACCTTTTGCCTGCATATTGCTCTTGTGAAAATCAGTACCAGAGGAGGTGACACACTGTAGCTGTCACGTCTGATGAAAAACACCACTCAATGCCTTTCTGTGCCCAAATCCACTCTTCAGTCTCCATAAATTTTTAGCAAGCATCAATGAAAGTCAATGGATGCTATTTTTTCTGCATGAAAGAGTTCAGTGATGCGCCTTTGCTTCATCCACACTTCCATGTCAGATGCCATTTTGTCACAGAATCATAGAATCATAGAATGACTTAAGTTGGAGGGTATTTAAAAAATGAGCGAGTTCCAGCCCCCCTGCCATGATCAGGGCTGCCAGCCACTAGGTCAGACTGCCCAGGATCCCATCAAACCTGGCCTTGAATGCTCCTCTGCTGCCGTGTTACACAGCAACAAAAAGTAATGGAATGTTGGTGAGATGGTTCAGCCTCTACTGCCATACCACCAACATCCACCTTTGACATCATGGACCAACATAATAAAGTAAGAGGCATTACTTTTGGAGCAGCCCTCATAATTCAGCAAATAGTAATGAATTTCATACCTAAGTGTAGTAAGAAATATGACTACATATACTAAAAGAATAGAGGCATATATTAATACTGGATAATATGATTTGACATGCCAGGAAAGTAATAAAAATACCATGTACTTGGACATCCTTTAGAAAACATGAAGTATCTAACAGAGAATTAATATGTAAGGACATCAAATGTGAAGAATCAGTCATATGGCTGGATGCATACTTTTTTTGTCTAACTTACTTATAATTTGGGAAGCTGCATATCCTCAAATATGATATCTAATATGATGACCTTAACAGAAATATTTTTCCAAGTCAGTAAGACATAAATATCGTTTATCTAACCAACTGTCTCAAATTGCAAAAGCCAGGCAATTTTCTTCATTCCACATGATCAGACAGAAGCTACAGTTCCTTCTGGAAGAAAGTTTATCTGATCAGTTTATGGTCAGATATAGTAATAAAGCTGAACTTTACAGGGAAAACAAAAATTCCCAGGAAATACGAAGAAATATTGCTGAGTCAAGATACTTAAATTCAGCACACAAGAAAAGTAATCATATTGCTGATATTCAGTCAAGATCAAAATAGAGAACATATACAAATATTAGTAGTCTTGGAACTCAACCAAAAGAGCAAATGTGAGAGATAAGCAAAATAAAATATTCTTTAGGAGACTCTTTATAGTCTCTTGATAAAGACAGAGTGATGATTCTGTTTCAGCTCTGCAAGACAAATATCTCCACTGTGGTGCACAGCCATTTTCATTAAGTAATCTGAACAAGTGTTGCTATTTCCTTTACACATTAACATGATTCCTGTTTGCAGGAAGAGATCAAAGTTTGCCTATATCCATCTCTCTGTAGTTGTCTTTGACCTTGCTGATAGTGACATGGATACCTCACAATGAGAATAAACAGAGGAAGAAGGGGTAATGGGAACTAGATGGAGCAAAAAGAGCTTCACATTGTGAAAAACAAAAAAAATGTTGGCAACCTAAGAAAACAGACTATGAATACCTGAGTTCATCTTGGCAAAGCAGATATATTATGTAAACTTTTAAGTGCTTCTGGAAATGCATCTACATTTTAATGTATCTTCTACTTGTGTGGATTTTCAGAATTGCTGAAAAAGTCACATTCTTGTGTGAACAGCAGCACCAAAATGGTTTTACATACCATGCAGACTGTGACTTCCATTGCCTCTAAGCATTCAAGCAAAACTTTTTTCTCCATTTTTAGTTTTTATTTACGTTAGCATCTTACACATTTGCCCTGTAACTTAAAGCTCACAACAGAAAGACTCCATCTCACTTTTTTTGAGTGATGAAACAAACCTAAGAAAAATTTCCCTATTAAGATTCTGTTATACCTCATTCATCTCATCATTTTCTCCCTGTGAAGCTATGTTAAGTTTTATCCAAGCCCCCAAGTCAGCACAAGGGTACTACAATAATATTTGCTGAAAATTCTCTGAAAGACCTCCTACTCTGCAATTCATATTTGCCTGGCACACCTATGTGTCAGTTCTTTTAAATCAAGTGTCTGAGCAGGTTTAGCACACATACTCATTTATAATTTATAAGCCTGTTAGGTCTGGGGCTCGCATTCTTTTAATACAGATTGTGTTGCTGTCAAAATTAATCATAGGTTACTTTCCCTAATGGCTCCTGCTGGGGAGTTGGGTACGCTAGAAATTATGTTTTGATCTGCAATAAAATATTCACGTCAGTAACAGCTGCTTTGTGTTAGACAGTTCACTCTAAAAGTAATCCCTCCTATTTATTTCCATGGAAACTACAAAAGCTACAAAGAGTACAGTAACACTATTTGACTATTTGGCTAAATTTCAGCTACAAAACACTAGCTTTCAACACAGTTACCACCATTAGTTATTCATTTTCACCAGAGATGAACAAGATCCAGCTTTTTGCTCTTGTAAAAATCCACACCACACCACTGTGACCCACTGTAGTTGTCACCACTGCTGAAACACACTACCCAACACCTCACTGTGCTCACATACACTGTTCAGTCTCCATAAATATTCACTGAATATAAATATGCAGTGTTGATGAATGTCACTGGCTGCAGTTTTTTCCATATGGAGGAGTTCAGTGCCGCATCCTTGCTTCATCTTGCTTCCATGTCAGACGTCTTTTGCCAGTGTACCCCTCTGCTCTCATCTGTCACAGAGATAATAATAATGGGATATTGGTGGGAAGGTTCTGCCTTTACTGCCTTTCCAGCAACATCTGCATCTAAAATTGCAGGCCAACACAGTAAAATAGGAGGCATTTCTTTCAGAGCAGCCCTCACATAATGCCATATATGTACAGTAAGGAAATTAGTTGCTTATATTAGAAAGCTTTCCTGACAAATTACCACAATATTTTTGATACTGTAATAGTTTATATGGATGATATTATTTATCTTTCAAATGCAGACCTTATTTCCATAAAAACAAATTCTTATTTTTGCTACAAGAAACTCTTTGTTGTTCACAGTTTCTCGAAATGCAAATACTCATCCTTATCACCAGCATCACCACTATTCCAGTAAAGCAAACACAAGCACTTCTGTCCCGCACTTCTAGCACATTCACATTTAATTATAGATTATTCAACTACCATGTGAACTAAAAAAATAGTTTATATTGTACTGAACTTGAACTCTGTCTTTCAGATGCAGAATCACAACAGTTTAGAGGTTCAAGCAGAAGTCACCTGGTGACATTTATGTTCATGTATTTTGGTCTAAGTGACTTCAAACACAGAATCATATAATGGTTCAGGCAGAAAGATACCTCTAGATATCATCCTGTCCAATCCCCTGCTCAACAAGGTCTATATAAAGCAGGTAGCCCACGCATCTTTTTTAAATTAGCCAAGCCTTTCAGTTTTCTGTCCTTTGCAGACTTGCTGGGGGTACTTTGTCCCATCATTCAGATCCAGATGAAGATGCTGAAGGGGTGGATCTAGTACTGACCAGTGGAGTACTTCACTGTTTTTCCTAACTATCACCACCCTCTAGACTAAGCCATTCAATCTATTTTCAATCCTTCTCACTGTCTTCTCACATAGTCAGTAAATCAACAGCTTATCTATTTTATGGTGGGCAGTCTCAAAGGCCTTAGTGAAATTCAGGAAAACAATTTCCACTGCTCTGCCCTCATCCAGCAAGCCACTCATTTCATCACAGAAGTTTATCAGATTGATGAAACATGACTTCTCATTGGTGAATCCCTATGGACTGCTCCTGATGATTTTCTTCTCCTTCCTGAGCCTGGAAATGTTTTTTTCCAGGATTATCTGCTCCATTACATTCCCAAGGACCAAGAGGAGGCTGACCACCCTGCAGTTCCCTACATCGTAATTCTTGACATTCTTGAAGATACAAGTGACTTCCTCTCTTCCAGCCTTTGGGCACTTCTCCCAGTTATCATGTTCAAACAAAGATTATTGAGAGTAGCCATCTTCCATCTCCCTCAGCATTTGTGGGTCCTTCCTTTGCAGTTATGCATGTCTACTTCACTTGAGTGTTCCCTGTCCTGATCTTCTTCCACCAAGTGTACGTCATCTTTTATCCCACCTTTCCTCCAGAGAGCTGGGATCTCTGAAGACTTGTCTTGCTCATGCAATCAAAATCAAGCAAAGAAGACATACAGTGCTTCAGCCTTTTCCACTTGCAACATTTTGCATATCCTTGCTCATTTAGTACCTAAAACCATCCAATTTTAAAATAATTTTAAAAGAGCAGAAAAGGTGTTTGAGGAAAAAAAACCTACAACTACCATCTTCAGGATATTTTCCTCATCAGCAGTCTCCTCAAGCTACCATTGATTTTAACAAAAAATAGATAATGATGAAAAGGATTTACAAAATAATTTGTTGCCTATTGGGCTAGTGTTGAGATGATAATCAGGTGATGAGCTTTAAAAATGATTGATATTCAAAACTGCTTAGGGTCAAGATAAAAAGAGGAAGAGTCAGTGCACAGACAAAGTGGTGTAAAATGAGCTTCTAAAGGCAGATATATGATTAATCAACCAGCCAGCATATTTATCCTGAGTAAGGCAATGGCATATCTCCAGTTAGATAAACTGGAAGGAGTCCAAAAAAAGTTCCCTGCAGTACACAATCTGCATTCATACTTGTGATGGAATATCCTCTGCTCTAGGAATATAGAGAAATGTTTTGGGAGAAGACATAGATCAAGCAAGAGATAGTTGTGAGAAGCTATCCAGTTTTGCCTTGTTTTGTTTTTTAACTTAGAGGTGAAAAAGAAAGAAAGAAAAATTCATTGTAATGTGATTTCCTGGACAAATTTTCTTCAGAAGAAGGATGATCTAGTGTGATATTTCCTCTGAAAAGTGACAAAACCACTATTTCACTGTTTCCTGCAAACATTTTTAATGTATGTCTTCTAAACATTTATTCTTCACTCATATGACAGTGTAGAAGTGGTACCAAAAAGATACTAGCCTCTTGGGCTTAAATTGATTTTGATGCATTTTTGTTTATTTTGCTGTTGTAGTAAGAAAAACAGATGTAAAGCATGATAAACATACTAAGTCTGTGGTCATTTCTTCACATTTTCTTTGTGCTGGTTTGTTTGGTTGGTTGGTCTGTTTTTTTTTTTACTTAAAGAATCATATGATTGGCTCCGGCATCCTTCTGCCTGAGAAAGTGAGCAGCTGAAGTCAGATATGGAAAAAACTGTTAATAAAATGTGCTGTATAATTGATCCCTGAGTCACTCTGGTACCTGTAGAAACTTTTTTCTAAAGTCTCTTGAAAGTTTACTTCTGAAACATAACCTTATTTCCTAAACCTACCAACTCTGCCGGCTCATCATGCAAAAGTATTTCCAATCTTTCCTTTAGAATGATCAGAAAATAAATGCGTACTGTCAGTATAAGCTGTCAGTATGAACCATTTCTCAGCTGACTCATTCACATGACTCCTCTCACCCTTTGGAGCCTGAAGAGTACATTCTGAGGGAGATACCACCATACAGCTGGTTTTTTGGTTGAGTTTGAATTCTGAAACTCAGCTCAGGCTGGAAATACTTTCTCTGTGTTTGCATGATGGAGATAGCCATTTTGTTCCAGCTTACTTTGTACAACTTTGTAAGAAGCAGCATTTCTGAGAATGGCTTTGATTTGATAGACTTTGCATGTGCAGTTAGCAAGCTCAGATATGACCCAGTAAACCAGACATTCCTTTGAAATTTTGGAAATTGAAAGAAAAAGGGTTGCCACAGAATATGAATATTCCACAGGTGCCTACTGCAAATAGTGACAGATTTATACAGGGGCTTCTATATATGTGCCCTAAAATGAAACTCCAAGAGTTGAACAGTCTGAGCAAAACACACAAGATGGTCTTTAAAAGATGTCGCCTGAAACAGACTGTATATAGCCATGGTAATCAATAAAATCAATGTGCTATTAACATAGCATCATAATAAGAGCAAGAAGCAAAGTCTGTCAAGCTAACAAGAATTTATGCTTGTAATTGTGTCCCACATGTCTAATTTTGTAATTGTAAACCTAATTTTACTGCTTTACCTACAATGGAATGAGTCAATACCCCAGTTTTTAACGTAAGTGTTACAAATGTCCTCTAAGTGTGCATTAACTCTCTCACCTTAGTGATAGCACATACAGGTTTGTCTGTCTTATCCTGTTTATCCACATTGATTGTTTTCATAGTGATTCTCCCCACTGCTCTGCTTTCCTATTAAGAATATGTGTGACAGATGACTTGTTGGCTGTAATTTCTTTGATAAAATAGATCTTCACCAGAAAATAGTGTTTTGTTAAAACTGAAATTTTGTAAGTTCACCAGTGTTAACACCATTATGAGAGATACTCACCAGAGAAAAAGCAGAATATCCATCCAAGTTATCACTCACAGCCTTTGCAATTAGGAAGAGCTATAAACTGTCTCATTTAAAATCTAAAATGGGTGAGAATAATGATGTAAATTATGCATTTAAATCTTTTCATGTAGGAAAGGCAATAAAATTGGGTATTTCAGTTCTTAGACAACTGTTGCAAATGCAGATTTTCTTGACAAATTTTTGAAAACTTTTATTTGGAAAAAAAGATTATTTGTTTTTTTAAGTCATATCAGTCTGGTTACAAAAGAAACTATGAAAATTTAGTTTAAAACTATGTGTTCTCAAGATTAGATACCATCTTAATTCAGGTGACTCGGCGTGACGTCAGTTCTCAGACTATGCATCACTACATACTTTAACTGGAGGAAATATTTGCACAGGATCTTGTCATCTATCAGAGACATTGCATTTAACACATATCAGTGTTAGAATACCCACTGCCTCTTCTGAATTTGTGCTTCATAATCTATAAATTATTATCATGTAAAAATTGTTATTAAAATCTCGATAACATTCAGCAGCACGCTTTACAGTGCATGTAAAAATGTAGTAAAAAACTAGTTAAAAACTATTCAGTTTTACTCTTTTACAGTGCTCATTATTTCATTAAGGCTTTTAGTTTCATAGAATCATAGAATCATAGAATCACCAAGGTTGGAAAAGACCTTCAAGATCATCCAGTCCAACCGTTCGCCTATTCCCAATAGCTCCCACTAAACCATGTCCCTCAACACAACATCCAGTCTTTCCTTGAACACCCTCAGGCTCGGTGACTCCACCACCTCCCTGGGCAGTCCATTCCAATGTTTGCCACTGAGTTATGGCTTACATGAGCATATGTATATTAGATGTCTTTTTTTTTTCTTTTTTTTTTCTTCTTTTAATTTTTGTTCCTTGCAAAAAATTCCAGACTATAACATTGTTCCCATTCATATCCAGTTGAAAAGAGTACATTACAAGTACTACAGATAGATTTCTGGATGTGATGTCATAGGTGTACTACTCAGGAGAAAAATAAGGAAAGAAAAAACAGATGAAAATGTGGCATCTCCAAAATAAACAGGCAAATGCTAAGGTTCTTCAGCTTACATGTTCAGAAATGTTTTAAATAATGAAATTAGATGTTTTATATTTTCACTTTATTAAACTATGAAAATTATGGCTGTTAGGAAACTACAGACACATGTTGATAAATACAGATTTTTCAGAAATCAAAAAATATTGTACACAATTTATCCAACTGTGTTTAGTGTATAGGGCATATGTAGTACAGTGGCATAATACACTTAGTGTCACATCCATAACACCTGTCATTATTTCACATAAAATTTTCATGAGCACTCAGAACAACGTGCAAATATAAGATTTATTGTTCAGAGTTCCTACATGGTAACTAAGAAATTAATGGCTCTTTCTGACAAACAAATGGTAGTGAAAGCGTTAACTCTATTCTAGCATTTGTCTTAACTTTTGGCAACTTTCTGCAATTATTAGCATCACTGCCATATCATTACTGAATGCTAAAGTGCTGCTGCTGCATATGTCAATAGAAGTTAAGAAACACAAAGACCATTTCCATCTTTTTCTGTATGTATGTCACTAATTCAGAGCAACATAACAAAAACTGGCAAAAGTTTGAGACTTACTTGATGTTGTTTCTAGCATAACCAAAGTAGATTTTTATCCTGTAAACTAGAGTGGTCTTTTTAAGACAGAAGATTCTCTAATAAGGGTGGTCTACTTCATAGGATTTCCTGCATCTAGAAGAATCTATCTTTGCTCTTTCCATTTGGGAAGTTAAAAGGCCAACACACAGGTGGTCAGGAAAGACTGGACTAACCTTTTCCAATTATGAACTAGCTGGGTCATTGGGAATGCCTGCCTGCTGACATACCTTATATCATGCAGGGTGACTGTTTGATGGCGAATGCACCACAACCCAATGTAAATGTTTAGATATACATGAATTTTCATGAACGCCTAAGTGTATTGAAAGAATACACATTTCGTACTGTATCTGTGTACTGTTGAATGATAGATTAATCAGTAAGGTATCTCTAGTCTAATGAAGATCATTTGGAGTTTCTGCATATTCTCAAAAGGAACTACAGAGTTGCATTTTATATTTCTTCCAACAGGCATCATGTGTTTTCAATAACAGCAGCAATCTGCAGGTGCAGTTATCTTTTGCAGTACATAAATTTTAAGGAGACTGAATTCTTTTTCTCCCCTAACAAAGACCTCTGAGACTTGCCTTGCAGTTGAGACCTTACCACTGAGGTATAACCTCTGACCTTCAATGCAACATGCAGCAGAAAAAAGCAAACTCCCTGGTCTATGCAGAACACCTGCCTCAAACATCTGCAAGCAACAAGCTGAGGATTTAATGAACTGGCCCGTGCCATGTGATTACAATAGCTCTGCAAAGGTTCTTAAGGAAGCCAAGATTAAAAGTAATCAGGAAAATAAGTTGACCTTCTACAGATTTGGTATGACAAAACATCATCGTTGATGTACCCTGTTAAAGACACCAGCCCACTTTCCTGTTGCATGCTAATGCTTCATGTGCTTATTGGTTTTATTCTTCCTTTTATGTTGGGATATCAGGTGGAGGGAAACTCCACTGCAAAAGTGTGAAGAGAAAAATGCTAATTTGTTTTATTCATGACAGAGAACAACATCATTTTGGAGGTCCCTTAATTTGATTATAGGTGATTAAAATAAAACTCTATAGCACTGCACTGTTTTTTTTTCTAATCTGGAAAAGTTAATATAGACAGAATCATAAACAGAACGTGGGACCAATCAACATGGGAATTAGTATTTACATTTATTTAAGTTGCTGATTTCATGCTGCCTTAGAACACCTCTAGTAATATTGATGGCTGCTTATACTGTGATTTGAAATTCCTGAAAAGATCATTTTTGCCTTAGAGACTGCACAATCCTGGATGCTGTAAGTCTCCACAGAATCTAGTTGAAGTCCTACAGCACTGAATTGTCTGTCAAGTTTGCTAGGGACACCATTATGAGTAATATAATCTTTCCAGTTTCTAGCCGCCTTATATCTCTTTTATTTTCATTTTTCCTGAAGTGAAAGCAGTATGTAATTATCCCATTTTGATTGCTTCAGAAGCATAGCTTCTTATTGGGAAAGCATTGTGCTGTGAAACACACAACATACCATTGATACACTTGTCGATCACTTCTTGCTACCTGCCAGAATATATATATGTGCATATAAAGAACCAAATGGAACTTACACTTATCAGTTCTGCACAACCATCTGCTCACAGAAGCTGGCTATGATCTGGGAGAATCTAGTGAGGTACGAGCTCTTTTTCTTAGTGTACTAAGCCTAGTAAGTATGGCAGTCATGCCAAATTCTGAGTGGTACATCTCCTACTAAAGTTAGTACTTCCGACTTGCTGAGAATCTACAATTCTACTTAGCTATTTAGTGCATTGTAATTGGGTCATTAACTATTCCCACTTATCTGATTATTGCTGAGCTTATCTTCCCTGTTTGGCCACAACAATTTCTGTGCTTCTTTCTAAAGCAAAAAATGCACAACATAGTCCATGTCTTTCACTGTGGTAAGACTGATAATTCTCTCAGATTCCCAGGATTTTAAATGAGGAGAGCTTGCCTTGTGTTAGCCTGGCTACTTGGAAATTGTGTTCCAAGTCCTGTTGTACAATAAGTGGCAGTGTTGCTCTCCAGTGCCTGGCCTTATTTCCTCAGATGCTATTTTTTTTTTTAAAGTAGGATTTATCCTACCATTCACTATAGTGCACACCTATATTGCTGGTTCCTTAATCATCCCAGGCCAGGAGATACGCTAAATACCTTGAATTTTCCTTTCTATTTAGATTCTAATTCAATCTCTTAAAACCCAATTAATCAAAGGCATAGAGTTAGGAGAACACTTGTAGGAGACTGTGGCCATCTTCCTCGAGATAAGCCCACACAAAAGACTGCTTCCTGGCCATTAATCTGCGGCTTATCGTTTCCCCTGCTATTGTCCATCACTATTCTCCAGACATAGGATTTCTGAACCATTGCCCAGGACTTGCTTGGACTTGTTCATCTGTGCCCCCAGCAAGCTTTGAGACAATGATGTAAAAGAATAATCTCTTACATCGTGATGTACTACTAGATCTGAGATGTATTTGCAAGTATTTAAAATATCCCCCTCAATTTAATTTGAAAATGAGATACATTTGTTTTGAGTACTGAAAACCTTTGGTGTCAGGGAAGAGGAAAATCTATAAAATAAAATTTTATTTAATTATATAACCTTTTACAAACTTTGCTTTCCAGTTCAGTTTTTAATGTACCAAATAGATACAGTTTCTTTAAATGTCCCTAAAGTTTTCTTCCTATTGTTCCATTGTAAGAATGATTCTAAGCTAATTACTTTGAAGGAAATATTGTGATTATGCAGGGATAGAAATGTCTGAGAAAAGACAAATTTACAGTTCTCAGCTAATTTATTTCCAGGAAGTCTCTCTGCTAATGCCTCTCTTTCCTACCTTCCCACCAGATACAAAGTAAAATTTTTATAATGAAAATCCCAAGGAAAAACAACAGAAAGTCTATTCTTTCTAAAATGAATCTCAATTTTCATAGACATCTACAAGAATAAATAAGGAAGTGTGTTCATTCCAAAATACACAAAAAACAGTATCTCAAAAGTGTGCAAACAATTTTAACCATGTCCACATCTGACCAAAAAAAAAAAAAGATATAAATACACACATACACTCATACACACACTTGTTGCTTTGAAAGTAATACCTCCAGCTTATTTCCATGGAAACTACAACAAATCCAGAGAGCACACTAGCAGTATTTGATAGAGAGAATTCTTGGCTACAAAATATCAGTTTTCAACAATGTCACCACCATTTGTTATGCGTTTTCATCAGAGATGAATGAGAGCCTGCATACCACTCCCAAAAAAATCTGCATGGCCATGCAAAACATGGCTTGTCTTTCACATCTCTGTCACTACAGCTTAAACATACCATCCACCGCCTTATTCTACTGACATCACTCGTTTGTCTCCATAAACATTCAAAAAGCATCAATGAATATGAACAGGTACCATTTTTTTCAGCATGGAGAAATTCAATTCCATACCTTTGCTTTATCCACATTTTCATGTCAGACATCATTTTGTCAGACTGCCCCTCTGCTGCTATCTGCTGCACAGAATTCTATGATTCTATAATCTCAGTTTAGAAAGCACTGATTCTATAATCTCAGTTTAGAAAGCACTGATTCAGCAGTGTTAACAGTCATGCCTTCTCTGTCTCTGTGAATAAATGTGCTGCCTACATGATGCGTAACAGGTAAGATGGATTTATCTCTGTGACAAATTGCCCCTTCAACTACTTCAGAGTGAGCCTCAGGGAAATGGGAAACCAGAGTCTATTCCTAGGTTAGTTAGAGGTTTGCATAAGACACAGGAAAAGATCTAAAGTGGCTTTCATTACTAAGAATGTTAAAAGTTTGGCAAAAAATAGGCTTCTAGGACTCTAAACATGGCCAGAGACAAGAACTTTCTAAATAAGGAATAAGGGAGTAAATAACTTCTCTAAAGCACTCAGACGACTAATTCTTTCCTTGAAAAAAAAAATAACAAAACAAACAAACAAACAAACAAAAAACAACGTAGAATAACTACGCTGGCTGTCCAAAACACTTCTTGGAATATATGTAAGTTTCATACCAGCTATTTCATCTTCACTCATCAAGAAAGAAACCTTTCCCACATCCCACACGACAACTAAAGCACTGCTTTCTTTTCACTTGATTTTAAAAGCAATACTTTTAGCTTGTTTTAAAAGTGGAATAAGTGGACAGAACCGACAGATATTCATAAGGGGATGGGCCTTGATGAATTTATCTACTGAGAAAGTGATGAGGTAGCCGCGTATGTGATTTCAATGCCATTCTCAAAATTTTTCTTCAGTTTTGATAGCTCAAGTCTGAAAATGAAAGGAAAGCAAATGTCAACCATGTTTTCAGGAAGTGGAGGAAAAAAGACACGAGCATGTCAGCTTCACCTATTTCCCCTTGAAGATAATAGAGCAGATAATTCTAGAAACCATTCCCTGCACACAAAGAAGAAAAAACCATTAGAAATAATTAGCATGAGTTCACCAAAGCAAAGTTATGCCTGACCAACCTGGCAATCTTCTGTAATTAAATCACCAGCCTGATGCACAAAGTGAGAGAAATGGATAATGTCTACATAGACTTCAGTAAGATCTTTGGCATTATCCCCCACAAGATCCGTATAGACTAGCTGATGAAATACAGGATGAATGAGTAGACAGGGAGATAGAAAACTGGTTGGACAGCAAAGTACCCCAGAGGTCAGTACTAGATTCAGTTTCGCTTAACATCTTCATCAATAATCTAAATGATGGGGCATATTACACATTCAGTACAAACACCAGTGACATGAACTTTGGAAAAGCTGATTTGCCAGAGGGCCACACAGACCTCCAGAAAGACTATAACAGCCTGGACAGGTGGGCTGACAAGAATCTCATTACTTCAATAAGTAGTGCAAAGCCCTGCACTCAGGAAGGAAAAATCCCAGGCACCAGTATATGCTGGGACTTACCCACCTGGAAAGAAGCTCTACGGATGAAAGGACTTGGGAGTTCAGGTAAAGATCCAATTGAACAGGAGACAGCTATGTATCCTTGATGCTAAAAAGGATAGTGGTTTTCTTGCTTGCATTAGACATATGGCCAAGAAAGGTCAAGGTCAAGAAAGGTGATCCGTCCTCCCTGCTCAATATTGGCAAGGCTACATCTGGAGTGCTGTACCTACTTCTAGGCCTCCCAGTAAAACAGACGAGGATCTACTGAACAAGACCAGCTTCGAGGCACCATGGTGATCAAGGTAATGAGGCACCTCTCCTGTGAGGAGAAGCTGAGGGTGTAGGCACCATTCAACCTGGCGAAGAAGCTTTTGGGGATCATATAAATATCTATAAGCACCTGAATGGAGGGTACAAAAAAGACAGACTCTTTTAAGTGGTTACCAGTGTCAAGGAATAATAAGCACAAAGTGGGACACTGGAGGGTCCTTCTGAACATCAAGACTCAAAAGACTCATCAAAACATCACTTGACTCATTGTGGTGAATGAAGCATTTGAGCAGTGCTAAGAGAGGTTGCAGAATCCCTTCTTTGGACAAATTCAGATGCTGCTTCTACATGGTCCTGGGCTGCATGCCCTTGCTTGAGCAAATTTATTGTAGATGAACTTCAGGAGTACCTTCCAGCCTTCACCATTCCATTATATTTTTTTTCTCCTTTAGAAAATGTACAGATTAAAAGAGGACATTTACAGGTAAAGACTTTTTTAAGGAACTGTTACTGACATGACAAAAAAAAAAAAAAAAAAACCTTTTGTAGGCTTTACTTCAACAATTTACTTTTCTCAGCTTGCAATTTCTTAAGTTCTTTCAAAGGCATACCACATTAAGACAAGATAAATATTTGCTGCAGACTCCAACGATAGCGGTTTTCTGTAAAAATCATTCAGAATTGAAGGACTACATTGTGGAAAGTGTATGAAGCAATTAGCACATTGAATTGTTCTGAAAGCTGCTGGCACTGTTTAGAGATTAAGTTAGTCTTTGGCATTATTATTTGAGAGTTCTGAAGGGCAAATCTTAATGAAAAGTTATTGCATTAACAACCTGCAAAAAAAAAAAAAAAAAAAAAAGGCTTATTTTATGAAGATGATTTAGTGGCAAGGGCAACAAAAATAATCCACTTCTGGTAAAGCAAAATGCTAGATATGCTTTATGCTGAGCTTTTGTACTTTAAAATACAACTTTGAATAAAAGCTAGTTCATTTGTGATCTTGGGAAATAACTGGACCTTTTCTTTTGGGAAAAAGAAAAACAAAACAAACTCCAAACAGGTTCAAAATGCAGCTCTGAAAGATTTGGCAATTAAGTCTTGAAAGCAGTTTCAAAGACTACGAATTCCTGGAGACACCATCTCAGTCCTTCTCCTGGTTCTCTTATACTTTATCGTTGCTTTTTTTTTTTTCCTTGTAGTTTTTATGAACTTTTGCCTTTCTCTTGTATTCATCCAGAACAGAATTTTGAATTGTGTCACTTTTTAAGTTAGATGTGCAAGAAATATTTAGCAATCAGCAGGCCTCTCAGAGGGTATGAGTTCTTCTCATATGTTTTTTTTATCAGGGCAATAGACATTAATATTTATTAATCTGTTTGTGAGGAAAATGCAAGTGAGTCATACTGAAGATCAGCATGTTTTTGCTTCCGATTTTGTTGTTTTTCTGCTAGCATGTAAAGCAGATCTCTAAATAGAAATAGATAATAAAGAAATAGAATTACACTTGCTTAATGTATGGAATAAGGAATTAAAATGGAATTAAGCTTGTTTAAAGTAGCTTCTGAATTAAGAAGAGATTCATTACAATTCACAGGAGATTCATTACAGTACATTCACCGCAGACCTAGAGAATCATATGAAAACCTTTCCTGAGGAATAGTAAAAATACTAGTGTCATCAGAAGCTACAGACTAAGCACTGAGAAAGAATTTTTATCATTGTCTTATTCCATCTGAACAGATTAAAAAGAAAACCTCAATTTTCAGATTATCTTTCATTTCCAAAGAAACAAAAAAGTCATACCATTTCATATGGGTACAAAGTCATATCAACTAAGATTTTCACAAATCTTGTGACTAAGTATGGCTACATGTTGCTCCACTTTTGCCCCAAACTTGAGGCTCACACTGGATCTCTAGAACTTCAGATAGCACAGCATTATCAAGCAAACTTCATGAGCAGAAAAGCTTGTAAGTTTAAGACAAGCTGATTGACTTGTTGCAGGAGTCAGAAGTGTGTGTCTTCAGAGTCTGAGGTCCATTCAAAATTTTTGCCATAACACCTTCGCTTCTCTTTCTATGCAAGTTGGAATGCTTTAGCAGGCACCTTTAGCAACTCCTTACTTTCAAAAATACTTACTGTTATTTAAGAAATGCTATTGGTTATATTGCTGGGAGAAAATGGGATGAGAAAAAGATAGTCGTATCTGATAAAGTAAAAATATGTATTTTTTCTCTTTCAAGAGCATTTAGTGAGAAATAAAATTAGTATGCCTTTATAAAAATCTTCTCTGGAAAAACACAAATTGATCCTTGTTGTTCAAAGAAATCTGTCTTCATTTTCCTCTTCAGATTCCAACAGAGGCTATCATCAGAAATACCAGTAGGCTTCAGTATCATCTGATCAGATAGTATTGCAAGGACAATGAAAACCAGTGTCCTTTAGGACAAGATATTTATTCTTAAGGTAACTTATGAATAAATAATTTCCAGGGAACACAAAAATTAAAGCAGAGCTTATGATTTTTATTTGATATGTTGCCCTAGAACAACTTGGGACCCTAAGTTTGTAATATTTGTAAGACACACTGTGAGTTCCTATTTCTTTTATTAATTTGTAGAAATTATTTTTGTGTAATCATTTGTCTTCTGTGAACTACTTTATTCCAGCAGCTCCTAGCTGCACACAGAAATTAACATTTTTTTCAATGACTTTACTTTTTGCTATGATCAAGTCTGAAAACTGCCATTTTACTGAAAGTATTCTCTGTAATAAGAAGTTAGGTCCACTAATAAAACTGCTTAAATAACACTGCATTTCAAAAATGCAAATGTAAATAAAACAAAGCAACACTCTATACAGATTTAAGACAAAAACAAAAATAATTCTATTCTTAATTTTATATTAGCTTTTCATTAATGTGGTAAAGTTGTGCTAGGAATAAGTATAGCGGTAAGAATCAAAGTAAAGATTAAATTAGACTATTCTGAAGCAGCCTCAATCTTTTATAGATACATTCCAGGTGACTAATATCCCTGACTATTAAACAAAGCAAATATGGACCATTTGGAACTACTTGCAAAGCCTTTCATCATTTTCTTAAAAGAAATGTGTCCCAAACAGTTCAGTACATCATTCTCTGGAAACCATTTAGCTAATTTATAAAAACAAGACCACTGTTGAGAGTGTGGCCTGCATCTACCAGGCATAATTATGCTGCCTTATGTTTTGTTCATTCTGGAAACAATCAGCCACACACGTGCCAGAAATAATAGTTACTACGTGTTCAGAAAATACTCAAACACTGACACATATGCATCTCATTGACTAGCAAGGGAGTATAAACCTACCTCAGCAAGCATCATATTTTGATATTCATATGACATTTTACTTGACAATTTAAGATAACTTTAATATCTAATGGATCATAGTTAAAAAATACTAGGGAGATTAAGCATAGGAGTAAGAAAAAGAGATCTGTGGTGAAAAGTGAAAGTGGTAGAGATAAGAAAAGTGGAAGACAGATGAATAGTTTTCTGCAGCAAATTCTCAGAGCAGCAGGAGATACCAAGCAGATTTCACAAACAAAATACAATCCCATTTCTACAAATTCAATATCATGTGCAGTTATAAAATAAAGTTTACTCAGCCCAAGAATAACTCTTAGAAAATAACAACAGGTTGTCTCAGAAGCACAGTCTATTTTCCTGAGGCCACTCATGGGATTCAATGCACAATTTCAGAAAATTTGATAGAATCAATTCTATAACAATTCTTTTCATAAATTAACGTCACTGGTAGGATTCTTTCCCTGAAAGTCTCTAATAAGTTTCTACTCATTTTATCTTCTTCTAAAACTTTTATTTCCTAGAATTAATTCCCAGAATATTAACAAAATGAACTGGTGGGCATTGTCATAAGCATAGAAGAAAGAGCAGTGAAGAGTGTATCAATTAAATAATTTGAAAGAATTTGTTGATACTTCAGCAATAGTTTACCTATGTGTGGACTATCTAGTGTTCTTTGGTCTTTAATCCCTTCAGTTTATTAAAATCTCAGCCCATGGTGGAACTGGAAGATACTTTGTCTCCACAGGTGATGTTGGAAAGTCACAACACACTAGCATTAACAACAAAAGTCCCTTCTTCTCTTTCCTATTCACAAAGTACATAAAAGGATGTACTCTCCAGCAACAAGATTGGCAGCAGGGCCTTCCTTCAGCATTTTGATGGGAGAAAAATCTGCCCTTGAAGTTCTTTGACTTAGTTTGACATAAGGAAAATCTTCAGAAAAACTTCACAGAGCGTAATATATCAAAAGGGATCTAAATAAACACGTATGAACCAGATTTTGTAGGTGAACTAACCAGAAAAATTTAGTTTTATACTGATGCAATAGACAGAAAACACAACTGACCTACCAGGGGCAGGGTACAGAAATTATTGTGTAGGGATCCGTGGATTTCCTTAACATAAAATCAATAGAAGTTCAGATTTGATCTCACAGGATGAAAAGATTAGTGCATCTGAGAAATATCAAAGTAAACAATATTATGTATGGTGCATGTGATGCATAAAGTAATGTGGGTTAAGTATAAATGTGTTCTTTGCCAAATTAATTTACTGGACCTGTTCTTTTGTTTTGAAATCAGAATAATCTATCATCAAATTCATCTTCTCTTTTGAAAATGTGTGCTCGTCTGCTAAAATTCAGGAATGGTCAAACAGATTCCCAAAACCATGTCCAGGCAGTTTTTGAATATCTCCAAAGAGGAAGACTTCACAATGTTTGGTTACCTGCACAATAAATGTTTCTTTATATTCAGAGGTAACCCACTGTGTTCCAGTTCGGATCAATTGCCTCTTATGCTGTCAGTGGGCAACAGTGAAAAGAGCCTGGCTCTGTTGCCTTTGCACACTGCCTTCAAGTAGTTGACCCCACTTGTACCTCTCCTGTGGCTCTGAGCTCTGAAACTGACAAGCAGACAGCGATTTCTGTGATCATGAATTAAAGGCACAGAATGAAATTCGGGAAGAAATGACTGAGTTCAGTCTCCAGAAGTAACTTTAATTCTGACATTTCCTTCTTTTCAGGTATACAACTTTTGGACTCAAATATGTTTTAATAAGTGTTGGAGATGTCATGAAATGCTACATTTTTAACATGGTATAAAATTCAATCAGCATCTCAACTATTGTGCTCTCTTAAGTGCATCTGTTGCTAAGT
This sequence comes from Tympanuchus pallidicinctus, assembly GCF_026119805.1. Taxonomy (NCBI): domain Eukaryota; kingdom Metazoa; phylum Chordata; class Aves; order Galliformes; family Phasianidae; genus Tympanuchus; species Tympanuchus pallidicinctus. The sequence continues at coordinate 2,778,327 of NW_026294780.1, read as the reverse complement.
GCTCTAACTAATTATATTTTTACATTAAAGATTATTTATTTTAGTATATATTACTATTTGAAAGCCTTATGTATCTGATAAAATCTCTTTCCAAAGTCTTCTGTGATAACATAAGCAACAATAAATTTCCACTGTCTCAACTAGGAAATTAGCTTTGGGATCATGACTAGGATAGAAACTGAAAAGAAATATCATCTTCACTTTGCAATTTACATTCTTCTTGTTTTAGTTGAGAAAGAAAAATAAAAGAAAAAGGTATTTATTGTTTAGTTACTATTGTGCATACATATACACACCCTTATGATGTACATACATACTTGTAGATTCAGAGAAATATATAAGAACTATTTGTAGGTACAAGAAACTTTTATGATAAGCAAAAGCTATCAGGCAGAATCTCTGACCTGGGTCAAGCTGACTAGGCAAAACTGATAGGTCACAAAGGTCAAGACCTCTTTCAATTAACCCCACACTGTGTGAATGGCATTAGGTAATTACTGTTTTAGATGTGCCAAGGTAGATGAATTGTGTATGTGTTAGCATTTAGGCATTGAAGTATTTACCAGTGAATTTTATTTCATATTGCTGCAGACCATTACCAGTAATATGGTAAATATTGATACTTAAAAATACTTTTCCATAAATTTCATGTTTTAAGTAATAAATTACAATTACGGCCAAAATACTGTCACTGGACAAAATTTCCTTGAAGGCATCAGAATAAAGGGTAAACACAACCATTTCAAAAAAGGAGTGGCTACAGTCCCTTATCCAAAAAGCAGTCAAGTGAATGAATGACAAGAATACTAACCTAAGAGAAAAATATGGGTAGTCTTTAAAATCAGTAAGAGATAATGACCTTGAAAGAAATACATATTATTGATGTATAAACTATAAATGTATTCAATCTGACATCAATATTATGTTTCTTTGGCTAATCTGTCTACCCTTCCATCATTCATCAGCATCTTGATTTTACTTAAGAGACTATATGCATGGTCATAATTCTTATGTTTATAAATATTTCTGAGCATTCCAACACAAAGGGTTTTTCACTGAATAAGAGCTTAGAGGATCTTTTTATTCCTTGCTTGTAGCACCAATTAAGAAAATGTAATTTCCCTGCTATGTAAAGATAAGGGGAAAAAAAAAGACTTTTTTGTAACAAATTAATGAAGTCTACAAAACAAAGTTCAATATGAGAACTGGAAAAGTAGGAAAGTTTTGAAAAATTTGTCTCTTCTCAGTTATCATACTGCACTTTGGGTGACAAATGGCTTTAAACTGTTAGATTGGTTCTTAATCTACTAGATTACATCTGGAATTTAAGTATGGTGTAGCTGCTGAGTATTCAGGACATGACTTTTAATTCTGACCAACCTTGACAAGACAGTTGCGCCTCCATAAGCAACACGTACATTTGCGTCATCCTGTCTTGAGTATTAAGTTGCAGAATCTCAATGCTACGTAATCTCAACACTACAACATTCAGCATTCTGTACACTAAGAAGAACAGGTTACTACAGTCTAATCACAATTGTATACTGAATTTCTCCCTCAGTGAAATCATTACAGCCCTTGAAAATTAGCATCCAATCTCTGAAGTTGCCTCTGCTCAGGATTGAGGTAACCCAGTAAATGGGTTCCTGATTCTGAACTTGCCCACTAAAAACAAGAACAGCTACAATGTAGGACGCTAGTTAGAAATATGCACCCTTCTTTCATAAGGAAAGAGCCCTAATTATAAGCAAAATTACACTACTGATGTTTGTGTCCTTCAATAACGGCAGTATGCCCAAAGGCCAGATAAAATAAAAGAGTAAAGTAAGAAGAGAAAATTCAGAGCAGGTGAATAAATGGCATTGCTCATGTAAGAGAAAAGTGGATATATGTAAGTAGTTGGAGGAAACCTGACCAAAGCTCATTAATGCTCAGGAACTTCAATATTATGTCACTCCCAATAGCATTGGGAACTGGCCGCCATAGGTGATAGCACAACATTTTCGCTTTCAGAAAGAAAATATAATTCTTCATTGTTTTAGTAAAGTAACTGGTCCGTAATGTCACATCCTTTAACAGCTATGTCAACTCTAATGAGTATAGGAACATTTGTAAACAGAGAATCTATATTTTAACTACAGCAGACTTTAGGTTTTGGATCTTTGTAATACAGTAAATTAGATAGAAAGCCTTATTATTAGTAAGAACAATAAAGCTTTATGCTTGGCTCAGCTCCATTTCAGTTTCTCCATCTGTACGCAAACATTCAGGTCACAAAGGTAAAGTAGCACTGTAAAAAGGCCTCAGAAAACACCTACCTATCTGTCATATTCTGATTTTTCATTTTCTTTCTCCTATACCTCAGCAAGCCTCTGGCAGGAGAATGTGTTTTACATAAAAATCCATGCTTTCCAATATTTTTTTCACCTTAAAGTGCCAATTAATTCAAACCAAGCCTTTGTTTCAAAAAACTTTGAATGTTTGGGTTGAAGAGGTTTATCAGTTGTTTCAGGATGAAGAGGTTTATCAGTTGCTATAAATAGGAGGATCAACATAGAGGATTATCTGACAGAGCAGACATGTGTCTGGATGTCCACCATTTTGAGGAAGTATTCAAACAATAAATTATTACCTTTCATAGGTTGAATGTCTGCTTTTCTAAGGCCAGGTTTACTCCCTTGGAGTGAAGTACGGAGCTCCTCTGAATGATCCTTATTTTATCATTTTTAGATGAAGGATTCGATAAAGAGAGAAATATTGCATTCCCTGTGGGATCTTCAATTTGAGATGTTTAATGAGCTACACTGAAATAAAAAACTTCCCAAAACAGGGAGAGGAAGGGGTCCTTGCCAATGTTTTACTGGAAAGACTAATGATGCGGGATTATTGACCTCTTTTGACCTTTTGACCTTAGTTAACTACATCTTTTAAAAATACAATTTGCTCTATGTATTCTTTTCATGCAAATGAAAGTCATTTTTTAACCCTGTGGTATTTACTCAGCATTTATCAGTAGACAGAAAATAAAAGTTTTAGAAAAGGATGGTGTCATTATGAAGTCTATCTTCATTATAAAAGATGTTTATTGTTAGTCCTTTTTTCGGTTAGCATTATGAATAAATATATACATATATTCTTACTTTCACCTAAAGAATTACGTATTAAATTCAGTGGGAATTTTCATTACAGTATATGAGTATTTTGCAGATATTTTTGTTATTCATTTAAATGAAAATGGTATATACATAAGCATAAGATCTGGAAATTTAGAGACACAGTATTTTCTTTCATTTGATGTCCCAGCTTCTTGCTTATGACATAGGCTTTAATGACAGAGCACAAACTTCATGCCAGAATGAAAGTCTGAAAGCACCTTCGTAATGATCATAATTCAAGTCTGGTATTTACCTGTTCACTTAAATACTCATATTCTACCCGAGACAAAATTAGCACTTCCATGTACTTTTAAACCTCAGAATTAATCTGGAAATATGTAGCAAGATCTCTGTAAAACATTTTCCCTTTTTTTTTGTTGGAAGTATGTCACAAAGAATATTTCTCTGCATACATTTCTATACACAAACACTGAGATTATCAAAAGTAAAGTTCTTCAGGATCTCTTCGCTACCAACAGCCTCTCTTTTTTATAACAATATGTAGAAATAGAAAATGTGCAGGAGTATTTTTAAATTATATTCACATCACACAAACTGGTGCCGATTGTGTCACACAGATTGCATGATAAGATATCAATAACTTCCCCAATTTTGTTTGTAGTATGCTTTCCCATTGTGTTAGTTCATTACACTAAAATTGGAGCTCTTTCTCCTACTACAAATTCTCTCCTCAGAATAAAACTGACACGACTTTTTTTTTTTTCATTTCTTTTACACTACAGCAGAAGACCCTGGAGTTAAAGGACACTTGGTGGCCTTTTCAAAATTCCTTAAAGCTTTACTTCTGAAGGAACCGTATTTGTCAACGTGATTGGTATAGTGCAGGAAAAGTTTTGTGAAAACCAGAAAGGTTTAGCTTCCTCTTCAAATAGCAGCTTAATTCTCCATAAAAACTCTTGTGAATCCCTCATGCAATAGTAGAGCCTTCAGGCTCGTTTTTATTTGGCCATCTATACTTCGTACAATGCAATTTTCATTGATCTCAGTCAGAAAATTAGTATTTTTCCCCCTACATGTAGGCTAAAAATCTAGAAGAACAAACATAAGGCCATATCTCTAGAATTAAATATTTTATCATTTCTCTTTTTCCTCTTTTCTATTTAACCAGCGTAATTCACAAGGTTAAATCCCAACCCCTTGCTTAGGCCTACTGTCCTAATATCAGAGAACTAAATGAATAACCTGGGAGAAAAAGTATATCATACAAGAACAACTTAGGGGATTGTGATAATGGAAAATACAGCAATGACAGAGTAGCATGCTTCTAGGCTACAGCAGGTGAGGACTTCTTCAAATGCAAGAGCCATAGGCACAGAAGTAAAGGAATGAATCTGCTTCCCTTCAGAAAACCTAAAGTAGGCAGGGATCATCAGCAAGGGGGCCTTGCCTCCACTACCAACACTTAAATGAGGTCTGGGAAGGGCTAGATCCTGGCTGCACTCCTTCCAGTTACTCAGGAACATTGCATGCACCCCTGAACTCCTCTGGGCTGGCACTGCATTCCCACCAGGTGCTCAATCAATGTTTCAGGCCATGACTTAGCATTTCTGCTACAGGGATGCTTCCAGAATTCAAGGTACAATAACTGATAAATGCTGTCTTTTTCCCTATTTTTTTCTTGTTCTGTTTTCCTTTTTTTTTTTTTTTTCTCCTCTTTTTTTTCCTTTTCATTTCTTGGATTACAAAAAACAGCTTACAACAGAAACTGCGAATTTTACTGCTCTGGAAAGCATCTAGATCACCAAGCATTGTTGTTTGGAAGTACCATCATATTTTTAACACTGAGAAATAGTTCTTATGTATTTCTCCTGAAGTAGGTGCAAAAATTCCATAAATATATTATACAATTAATATTAGTTCATGATGGAATGAATTTCAGTGATCATACTTTGGTAATGTTCTGTAAAGGAGATTTGTTACTATACTTTATGACATCCAGACATATTTAATTGATTATATTGTAGTTCCATAGAGAAATTTTACTACACTCAACACAAAATCAAATGTAGTAACAATCTTTTGCAACTAAAATAACTTCCGTAAGCAGTAGCAGTGATACTGCTCAAAGGTATTATCTGCCATTCTGTGAACACCAGTATCATTTTTTGAACACCAGTTTTATAACAGCAAGTTTGATTTCCAGTCTCATTTGTATGGTCTAATTAGTGAATGCAATTTTAGCATTTGACATGCATATCTTCTGCTACACTCTTGATGAGTAACATAGAATCATGGGCTGGAAGGGACCTCTGGAGATCATCAAGTCCCACCTCCTGCTAACACAGTTCCCTACAGTATCCAAGCATCCAAGAGGATCTTGAATATTTCCAGAGAAGGAGATTCCACAACCTCTCTACCAGCTTGTTCCAGTGCTCTGTCACCTTCACAGTAACAAAGTTCTTTCTCTTGCTCTCATGAAAAGGCATTTAACAACACATTTTCAACTAAAAAGTTATTTTTCCTCACTTCTGCAGTTCATTTCCCAAGTGGTGGCAAGCATTCTATTAGCAGTGAGTGACACATGATTGCAGTGATTTTTAAGCAAACTTATAAGACAAGCTTTTGTTTACCAAAATCATAGAGTATGAATGTTTAGAAATACATATTTGCTTCTTTATTTATTTTTTTGGAAGGGATGGCATGTAGTCACATGTATCTGGAAGCTTACTAAGCATATCTAAAGATATGATTAATTCAAAGCATTTACATCAAAGCTCTAATTACTTTTTGCTGTTAAAGATTGTGGAGGTGAGCTTGGCAGATGTAAAGTCTTGCATTCAAAGCCATAGGCAAATATGTTTACCTACAGGCTCGTTCTGTTCACGTTTTCATTAATTGCAAAGAATGTATTGCTTTAGGCTTACTTTATATTATAGATAACAATCAACTTCAGCAAAAATAAGAATTCTTTAAATCACTTATAGAGTTATCTTAGGAAAAAAAAAGCTGAAGAATCTTCTGGTATCCATTCTGCTATGAAAAAAAACTACTGCAGATTTCTTTCTTTTAGAAGAGTAATGTTCTCACTTACTTAGCTGCTCAGCAGTGCTAATGGCAGTGATTCTCCAAGTTGTTCTGAACTGAGCGAAAGGGTTATGGGAAAGAGAAAAACTGAGTGAGGAATAAAGGGATACAAAAAGTATTTTTGCTGACCCATGGCTCTAGAGCACAGTGATTTTGTGTACAACTATGAAACTTCTAATCTTGAATGTCATATGCCTGCAGTGACCCATATTGTTCCCATTAACAGTAGCAGGCTGTCAGTTTCTCTGTTGGCTTCTTGGCTGTCTGTAGGAAAGGACTACGTAAAGAAAGCCATTTTTGTTTATGGAGTTCAGAGGTGAGGAACTAAGGAAATAAGGCAGAAAAGCAGAGAAAATAAAGTGTATGCATTTAGTAGAACATTCAGGATGAAGAATAACCTTCGTTTCCTTCAGGACAGGAAGAACCTAATGCTTTTAGAAGGCATCAAGCTCTCTAGAAACACATGCTTTCTCATTTATCATACCCATTCTCATTCAACAGTTTGAAAATATCCTTACCATGCCAAACCAAACTGTTCTCTTAGGGAAGTTAGAAACCCAGAAGTAAGGAGAAAGACAATACTCACGAAGATCATCTTGAGCAGTATCATTGCATTCGGGGTTCCAGATGGTTTTGGTTTCAACTATGGAGAGTCATGCAGTTTGAAACTGACTTTTCTGAAAAAGATTGTTTAAAAAAAAAAAAAAAAGACTGCAGAGCTTAGGAAGCTCCTAATGCCATATGATGCATAATGCTCATACAGGTAACAGTCCCTCCAGTTGGGATCAGCGTGCAGACACCCTGTAGTGCCTGTAAAACTGGTGAGTAATTAATAATAATGGTATAATTTGCAGGTGAACCATAAGGTATCTGTCAAATGTTCATAGTTGACAAAGTTCCCCTCACTGGATTTTCACAAACATTGGTGACTGATTCATTGTACCTTACACGGTACATTCCATGTAAGGTGGAATGAATCAGTCAATTTAACTATCTTAATTATACCCCTGCAAAATGTAGATGCCCAGCCAAATACTTTCACTCTATCAGGAATGGAAAGTTCAGAAGGAAAGAAAGATCAAATTCTTCAGACTTTCCATAAGCATTAACTTCCTCAAATTCTAGGGCCCTGTTTGCCTGCATTAAAGATTATTCTATTTCACAAGTGAAAAACTCTTAAAGGATAAAAACCTCTGGTTGTGCTTGAAACAAAAAGGAAAATTTTCTCTTCTGTGATGAGTAAAAACCCAGGCCACATAGGACCAAGATCACAGTATCACTGCCTACCGCAGAAAGTTACAACAGGAAAGAAGCAGCAGCTCAGCAGGGTAATGTAAACATATGCTAGGGAATTAAGGGTTGCATTTAAGGAATGAAGTTAATGTTTGGGGTAAGTGATGATTTTTTCTGGAAGTTCTTGGGAGGTCTTAAATGTATTGTGGGAGATCTTTGGTTTCTCAGGATCGCAGAGCTTCTGAATGCCCTCACACATACAGAAAAGCAATGCTATGCCCTATGTTGTTGTATAAAGAAGTAAATTTCTCGTTAGGATCTGCTCTACATTTTCTCAACGTTCGGGTGAAAGCAGTGTTGAAATGCCACTAAGGTCCTGACGGCTGCTTTCTTAGTAGGTGGCTGGATGGAAAAAACACATATCCTGTCTGCCCAAGAGACAGAAGTGGCAACACAAGGACTGCAACTGTCAAAGTTGTGCATTTGCTTCATGCACGTGTAAATACTAATACAGTAATTTGATTATTTTTAAAAGGAGAGGTGGTATCCTGAGAGCTTGGTTTAATGAACAACGATTTCAAAAGAAGAGTTTTTCCTACAGCAGGGAATACATTCTCTGTTTTATGGTTTATGTTTCTAGTTTATGCTTTTTATCCCCCCCCTACCCCCCCTTATTACTACATATTACCTAACTCTTTGCTCCATCTTTTTCCATATCCTATTTACTCACTGCTATTCGAATCCTCCACCTCCTCATCCCTGTTTTTCCTGCTCTTCAGCTCCTGACTTCTATCACTCTTTGTTTGCTATGAATAAGATATGATCATAGTCACACACCTGCTGCTCTCATTTCATGAAAGCATCAGAATATGACTATCCCAGCAACATGAGACTTGCAATAGACAGAGCTTTTTGTCAGATTTTTTTTTTTTTTTAAACACATCACATAACCATGAATATACAGCTGTTAAAATTAAGAAATATACAGGAAATTTAAACAGGTTACCATGCTAAAACAAAAAAAAAAAAAACCAGGTGGAAGATTTACACTTGTCCATGGCTCAGTACAAAGACTCCAAAAAGAGATATTTCCCCTGTGCTTGTCAGCTCTTAAATGGGATCTAGGAGAGGTGGAGCCATGCTCCACCCCTTCTGGTAGCTCCCGGCCCTCCCTATAGGAGAATTGCCTTCACCTGTGCTCCTGGGGCTGACTCATTGCTCACCTCAGGTGGTCAATCAGAGGTTCAGGCCGTGATTCAGCAGTTCCCACACACGCATATTTTTTAATATTTGGTGTTAAGTGAAAAGCATGTTTTTTCTTTCACATTTTTGCTGTTTTAAACAAGAAAGTTTTCAATTTCCTTGAACGTGACCAAACAAATAACCTGTTATTTGGGCACAATTTGATTTTTGTTGTACAACAACAATATTGACTCATCTCCTCATGCCATTAGATCATCTATCATCAGGCCAGAGCAAAAAAATGCTTATTTTGTTTCTCACCTAACGTTGAAATTAGTTTTAAAACTGTAGATGATATGTGTTGAGTATGGGAGAAGATTTATGCATAAAGTATATACATCGAACTATATTTTTTTCTTTTCAGATTACCTAAAAGGCATGTTGTTACTCATTCTGTCTTTACTTCTCTTTTCAGTGTGTTGTTTTTAGATTGCTTCCTCTAGTTAAGTCCTAACAACTGAAAGCTAATACATTCTTTCACTTTTGTTTGTTCAGCATTTTCATGGCTCACACCTTGAACATACCCCATCACCATTCGCTTCAAATTGTTTGCACCTAGAACAGTGCCATCTCTCTATTTATTGCCTTTTTGCAGCCCCTTTTTGTGAGTGTTACTCTGTGTTTGCTTTTGCCATCTGCTTACTGCATGATACATCTCACTAACCTGTTTGTGTTCACAAGGCTTGCAGACAGAGAGCTCTCTTTGTTAGTTTGTTCATAAATTAATACACTATCAAAGAAGAAGGAAAATTTGCCTGAAATGAGTGCTTCATCTCAGTTTCCGTTTTGTGGGGTAGGAATTGTAGAATCATAGAATCACTGAATATTTTGGGTTACAGAGGACCTTTAAGATTATCTAGTTCCAACTGCCCTCCTACAGGCAGGTAAACATCCCTCTAGACCAGGTTACTCAAAGCCTCATCCAGCCTTGCCCTGTGTACCCCCACAGTGGGGGCATCCCCAACTTCACGGTAAAAAAGTTCTTCCTCATATCTAGTCTAAATCTTCCAGTTGAAAGCAATTTTCCCTTGTTTTATTGCTACATGTTCTTATAAAAAGTCCTTCTCCAGCTTTTCTGTAGGTACCCTTCAGGTTCTGGAAGGCCTCAGAACTAAACACAGTACTTTAGGTGAAGTCTCACAAGAGCAGAGAGGCAGCACTTGATATACAATTCTCTTTATGCAAGACAGGAAGTGATTGACCTTCTGGGCTGCGAGCATACACTGCCAGCTCATGCTGAGTCTTTCATCAACTGACATCCACAAATCCTTCTCCTCAGGACTGCTCTCAAGCCATTCTCTGCCCATCCTGTATTTGTTCTTGAGATTTCCCTTATCCGTTTGCAGGACCTTGTACTTGGCCTTGTTGAACTTCACGAGGTTGGCATGGGCCCTCCTCCCAAGTTTGTTCATGTCCCTTTAGGTAGCATCCCTTCCCTATAGCATGTCAACTGCGCAACTCAGCTGTAAACTTGCTGAGGGTGCACTTGATCCCACCAACCCAGTCACCTATGAAGATTTTAAATAGCACCAGTCCAGTACCAGTCACTGAGGAATGCCACTCATCACTGATCTCCACTTGGACCTTGAGCCATTGACTGCAACTCACTGACTCTGCTCATCCAGCCAATTTATGATCCAGTGTGGTCCATCCATCAAATCCATTTTTCTCCAGTTTGATGAGCAGAGTGTCATGCGGGACTTTGTCAAACACTTTGCACAAGTCCAGATAAATGACACCGTTTCCTCTGCCTTCATCCACTCATGCTGTAACTCCAACATAATAGGCCACCAAGTTTGTCAGTGATGACTTTTCTTTGGTGAAGCCATGTTTACCTCATCTTAATTTTCCCTGTGACTTAGTGGGACCTTCCTGAGGATCTACTAAAAAACTGCAGGCTCAATATTGCACATTTTTTTCTCAGTTTGATCCCTTGTTAAAAGTTTAATATATTCCTTCTTTTTCAAGATGAAAATTTCGATGTTACTTACTTGGGTCTCCCTCTGAGTTGAATGGGTTCCTAGCAATGTTGAAATAGTTCAGACTTCTTAAAAAATATACAGAAGAATTCTTTTACTCCCTGTTTACACTGACTACAAAGAAAAATGTTGAAATCCTGAGTTATTTTTGATCTAGGCATTTGTCAGTAGCTTTCACGCTTCTTTTTCTTTGACCTAATAAGTTCTCTGTGTGTTGTCATGAAGCTGAGCTACTCTGGGACACTGAAAGAAGTGAAATGAAAGATCATGAGGTAATCAAAAGTTCTTGTTTAATAAATCTTTATTAAACTCCTACACTTTTCTTCTCATTATGTTGATTTCAATCTTAAGAAGAACTTCAAATATATACTCAGATAAATTGCTTGCTGTGGAAAAAGTTGGAGTTTTGAGGAATGTGGTGGTATGCCAATTCCTTCAGCATGAGAAAGAGAAAAACATTAGAGAGGTTAAGAATGCTCTGTTAAAGCAATGTAATATAGCAAGCCGGAGCCAGCTGCAGACTAGCCCAAGACTGAAATGACATAATTGCAGCATAACAGTGTAATACTCATAAGGATTTTTGAGCGCCAGTTCCTGCAAGAAAACAAGTTTACAATGAAATTAATTTGTGCCTCAAGACCTTCACTAAGAAGACTAGCACTGAAGTGGGAAAGAACCGACTCCCTGTTATCCATTTGCCTGGGTAATTTAAACCAGTAGAGTTTAAATAAATGATTATTAAAGTCAGTATTGAGCAAGGAGGCAAAGGACTCTTGCAAAAATACACATTAATTGGTATCACCTTAAAGTCAAAATATCTATGTTGATTTATAGTAACTGAGAACCTAGCCTTTGTCTTTGAAGTCCAACCTGAAGAGCTTATAGTCACATGACACTGAAGTAATATTGCTTCCTTCAAGACAGTTTGTCTGTTTAAGGGCACTGCTACATGGAGTGAATTTACTGATTGCAATTTCAAAGTTACTGACCAAAAGAAAAGTGCATTGCATTTCCTGAATTTGCAAGCTCTGCTCTAAAGATTTTGTTACCAGTGCTTCTATCTAGTGGAATTACAGAAAAACTTGTTAATTTGCTCTTGACCTTGAAGAATAATTGTCATGAAAGACATTGTCTCCTTTAAGTGGCATAAGATTTATATTGCACTACTTATTTCTAACAGAATACAAACTTTCCTAATCACACCTTGGCAGGAAGAACATGCCCTTTTTTACTGCTAGCAATCAATCCAGTTATGCTTTTAGGTGTTCAGGTGAGGCGTGCTATTTGGTTGAACAGAAGCACTTCAGGTTGTGGAAATCTCTGAATTAAAGCACATTATATTAATAACGTCAAGGGAAAATTAATATTGAGCATAATTTAAAGAATGGTGTGGTCTACACAGATTCTGATAAGTGTAATTGCTGTGACATTTCTAAAACCATCTCTATCCCAAACTTTGTACCTCCACATGGAGCAGCTGAGATAATAGTGTTCAACATATTTATGAGAGTATGTGAAAATTAATTTAGAATTCAGATCAAAATTCTGCAGAGTAACCATACATCTATCAGAAAGTCTGAAGAAACGATGGCCTACCATTTTTGCTTCAAGCACAGTTTTGCCACATAAAAATCTAGTCAGTCCAACACACTCAGACATTTCTCTCTATATTTATATTCTAAATGTCAACTGTCGAGAAGAAGCAGGCTGGGACTATATATTTATTTCATACATTTAAAACTTTATCTGTTCATCATCATCTTTCTCCTTCTGGAAGCAAGCAACTGGATAGCAGCATTTGCAGGACTCTTCTTGCACTGTATCCTTAATAGCAATACTGGGGAAGGGAAGTTGGAAGGTAAGCAGCAGGCAGGAGAGAAGATCAGAAGTGAATAATTTATCTTGTAAGTTGGCCTTGCAGCAGGCTTTAATTAAGCTAAGTAAATCTGGATTAAACATCCAACAAAGAAATCCTAGAGTACACACCAAAGTCTATTTCTTTAGGGATTCCGTCTTTTATTTCTACCCAAGAAACAGCTAATACTTATCTGTGCATTATAAGATGTTAATTATAGACAAAATTGCTATCCAGAGGAATTTATTGCTTACATAGATAACCAAAAATTGCTGAAATCTATATCTCACTCAGAAAAATCTGTATCTTCACTCAGGAAAAAGCAGATTTCAGTGATTTAACAAAAATTATACGGCAAATTGTGACTCTGATTTCAGAGCAGATTCTTCTGATTCCAGGACCTGAGAAGAGACTAACATTCTCTTCTGACAGGAGGGGCACCTAGCAGCATTTCTGTTGGATCTCTGCAATATGAATGTACTGGACTATGTCAGTACTCAAGCTCCTTTGATTATATCCTCTTATATAGACATACCTTAAAAGATAAAGCAGTGCACAGCCACTTGATCATTCCTTTCCACACACTAAAAAGTATTAAAGCAAACGTCGTGTGCAGAAATGAATTGTACAAAAGTATTGAAGTATAGAGATTTATTTAGTAATGGAGGAAACCTATGGTTGGTACTGACCTTTACCCAGGTGACGTTATTTTCAGATGGTGAGTAATTGCAGATATATACACATGCATAGAATCTTTGACTTTCTATGCAAGTTTTGTCTGTTTGGCCAACATTTATTCTTTCCCTACTGTCTATTAAAAGATATTAAAATGAAATCACTCTACGTTTTTTTTTCAAAGATTTATTTATTTTACTAGCAGTATCAGGATTTTTTTAATCTAAAGCAAATGTTAATGTATGACCTTCTGCAATGGCAAAATTACACCCAAAAGGGCCAAATGGGTTTTAAAACACCCCTGACACCTTTCACCTACCACTCATAAGTGTGCCTCAGAAAAAGTGAGAATTGGCTTTGACCAGCTTTTGTGACATTCCTACATCAGTATGGTATAACTCAGACTTGACAGAAAGGCAGAACTGTCATTAAATGATTTTGTATTTACACAAAAGTTTACTGACAATTTTGGCCATGATTCCAAGTGTATGACAGGGCACATTTACACCACTTGCCTGTGTTGTATCTTATGAACTAGAAACCTTCCTGAATTCCTCTTAATTTAGTGGAATATTCTGCTGCAACAGGTTGTCTAATCCTGTTAAATCAACAAGAAAGAAACTGTTTATTATGCATGTTTCATTTGAATTTAAGATTATCTACAGAAATAGAGTTGCACTGAGTCTGTATGAAGGGTGACCTGCAGTGTTTTATGTGCACTGTCCTCTCCATGAGAGAGTGGGAACATTTCTATAGCCCTTCTGTCCAGGTTGCCTTCCTTAATTCAAGTCTGTAGAGGAGGAGGAAGGACCAGATAGTATCTTCAGACATTGGATGTCAGCAGCAGTCAAAACATCCATCAATTTATACATGTTAGATATAATTGATGGGACAAAATATGATTGAAGTAACAGTTTATTGATCCACATTACTGGTTTCTTTTCTTTTTCTCCACAGAAGATTTATATCCTGAAAGAAGAAATTGTAATCCTACACCATTAAAAAATAGAAAAAAACATGGGTTTGTACTTCCTTTTCAAATGATTGCTAGCAAGTCTCCTTACAATTAAATTTTTGTAAATGATAAAAGTATCTGTCATTGGTCTGTTGATTTCAGTCTTTGGTTCAGCGTTAACTAACATCTAGTGATTTTTTAAAGTAGAATTTATTTGTTTATGAATAGGATTACTTATGAATGTAAGAAATATGCCTAGACATTGTGTTTACATGTGTAAATAATGATTTTTGAAACTTATGAAAAATTTCAAACAAACCTTTAGTCTAGTAATGTTGAACACACAGAATGCCAATGCATTAGAAATACAGACAAAACTCAATTAAAATAAGCCACAGTGCTCATGCAATTTCTTCTTTAGATTTCTATTTCACACTGTGAACCTTTTATAGACAAGTGTTCTACATTCAGTGAAGCCAGTAAGACTTATTTTGTAACTAATAGGATAGACCTTTTCAGTTTTAACAGCAGTGTGCTTATAGAAAAAGACTCTACCTAAAAGAAATTAGAAGCACTGTTGTATTAGTAATCTTTGAATTGTATAATACTTCATGTATTTTCCAAAGCAGTATAATAATATATACAGAGTTGGACATAAAAATTCCATGTAGAATGAAAACATATGCAACTGGATAACTAGACAGAGTGTACTCTCATCAAGTTTGCTGATGACTCAAAACAAGGAGGAGAGGCTGATACTCAGAAGGGTTATGCTGCTATCCAGATGGACCTGGCCAGGCTGGAAAGTGGGCTGGCAGCAACCTTGTGACGTTCAGCAAAGGGAAATACAAAGTCCTGTACGTAAGGAGAAACAACTGCAAACCCCAGTACATGCTGTAAGCTGCCCACCAGGGAAGTATTGTGGCACAAAAGGACATTGAGGACACAGTGGACACAAAGTGGAATTTAAGTCAGCACTGTGCCCGCAAAGAAAGTATCCTTGGCAGCTGTAGGCAGAGCATTTCCATCAGGTAGTGGAATATGAAATTTGATACAAAGATACAAAATTTGAATTTCCTTTCCATAATCAGAAACCTTTGATAACTTCAATTTTTTCTTCTGTAATATTTTCTATTTTATTTACTATTTAGAAGACTTTTAAAGTATTAGAAAACATTAGGTTTTTATTTTTATTTATTTTATTTTTTTTAATAACAGTAAAAGAAGATCACAACTATTCATGAACTTTGAATATTTAAAAGAAAATTAAACAAAGTTACTTCTTAGTTTTCAAAGACTCTACCAGGTAAGTAAAAGCCTCCCACTCTAATAAACCTCTGAAAAACTCAGACTAGGAGGTTTTTTTCAAATATTCTGCATGATGGCATTACAGGGTACCTCAGACAGGAGACTGTCTGCATCCCTGTTACTTTCCACTATTTCACCATTTCTTCATCACCACTCAGCTGGAAGAAGGGAAAGCCTTTCTTGGAGTCTAGATCTTCTGCCACTGTAACCAGCAGCAATATACACCCTTTGAAGCAGAGTACTTAATGGCACTTCTTGGGGATTTTCTCACTGTCCACTCAGCTTGTTCTGCAACTACCCAGTTACCCAGCTCTCGTGAAGACAGGGCTTTCTCCTATAGGAATAAAGTAGGATCCAGATCCTCATATACTGAAAGTAGACTGAGACCTTTAAATATCTATGTGCTTGAAGGCAAAATGAATTGTGGTTAGGACAGAAGTTTATTTCAAGGTCTCTTAAACACTGGAATATTTCTTCAGGGATGGTTTTCCATTGCTTCATCGTCCTCACAATTGCACAGCAGTCTTCAAATGCTAAAATTTGAGTCCATTACTTACTCATCATGTTGCTTCTCGCTGCAGAACATTTCTAAATAGTTGAAAGTAAATAACAGTTTTTGGTCTTTCTTTTCTGTAAACTACAGTACTCCAGAAGTTCTTCATTCTTCTACCGTAGCTCATGTTTTCTGACCTCTGATAATCCTCACTGATTTTTAAGTTTTCCACAATCTTTCTTAAAGTGAGGCTCATTCTTGAAATAGTACTCCCACTGAAACACTTTCAAGTAGAAGGAAAATTATTTTAATGTTGAATGCCACATTCTTGTCTAAGTAGTTCAGGATACTTTTCCTTTTTTTCCTCTGAAACAATGCAATATTTTTGGCTTGTAAGCAACTGGTGATCAACCCATGAATTCAAGTCTCTTAGATGACTACTAATTTTTCCCTAGCCCGTACTGTTTAGCAGATTATTCTTGCTCTAGCAAAGTACTCTCTGATTATGCCTATCATAGCACACCTTTTATAATAGGCATTAATTTGAGATGACTCCAAATTCCATTTGTTTATATGAATTTTCTTTATCATATCTGTAAATCTGATGAGAATACTTCTTTTTCATTGTCCAGAATATTCATGGTAACAGTACATAATCCTGGACAGAAAAAGTTGTCTCTGAAGTACATTAGTAGATAAATTCTTCAGTATTGGCTTGTACCTTTATTACTCTTTAAACATGTTTCTGCAGCAAAGTCTGCATATACTTTAATATTATTATTTGAATATATTTCTAATTTAATCCTAAGAGACACAAAGTCAAAAACCTTGCTAAAATCAAGATATGGAAAAATGTTATTCTTTTCAGCATAAAGATTTGCTACTGTGCTATATGATGAAATTGTGCATTGTTTGGCCTTTGCTAATTCATGTTGACCAATATTTATCTCCTTGAATTAACTTCTAAGTTCTTACAGGTTGGGCTTTGATGATTTTTTTCCATCTTTCGCTAGATTTACTTCCTTTATAATTCTGCCTATTTTAGTCCTGCATCTATACTGCTTTGCACTCAGAGAATATAGTTGCTGATATATCAATTAGATTGTTTTAATTTAGTCCAGTTGCAAGTACATTTGATGTTTTTTCTCTAATGGACTCCAGCTTCTGACTCCTTTAGCCCATCCTTCTGCAGAATTTTGCCTTCTAAACGTATACAAGGTAAAACTAGCACATTCCAAAAACTGGCTAGACTGCCTGGATGGACTTCATATAATCCTACTTTAAGTACCTCTGTGCTTCAACATCCGCGTTTTTAATTTGACGTTCTCTATATTAAAATGTATAAAAAATAATGTTGATCATTTTAATTCAGTTAAACAGACTTCAGCAACTTTGTTTCAACTTACTAGAGAATAGCCAGTGCAGATACAGATGTTCTCTCTGTAAAAAGCTGTTCTTAGTCGGGTGAGTTCCTACCTCATTATTCTGTATTCTTTTCCCAGATTGTGTTTGAGAAGCAAGTGATGACCAAGTAATTACTGTATTACCATGAAGTCCTACTTGGATTATTCTGATTTCCATGACTAAGACTGTGATAGTGGCCATCTTCTTTAGTTCTTTAATTCTTATCAGTGTGAATAGAAGTCTGGAAACTTATGGAAACTTTATGCTTTTCCATAATTTAGATCTCTGAATAGAAGTTAGCATCCTTCACATTTAAAATTTTTTTCAAGCTTATTTTATTCTCCCTCCCCCCCCCCCACTTGCCTTTTCTAATCAAGCTATGTCCTTCAATATTAATGCTGTGACATGTGAATCATCAGACAAGTTTTAATCAAGCAAATGACAACTGAAGCAAAATGTTGACCAAGTAATATAACCTTCAGTTCCTCCTACTTACTTCCTTCAGAATCTAAGATGCTTGATGGTCCAACCCACCATTCTGTTTGTCCCTCCTCTGACCTTATGGTCCCTCCTCTAACCTTATGCCTATATTCTTGCCAATATTCAGGCATTTGTTCAGGACAGAACAGTTTATACTGATCTGATGATTTTGTGGGGTTATTTTTGTTGGTTTTTTTGGTTGTTGTGTTGTTAAACTGTCTCTATAAATTACTAAATTAGTGAGAGAGAGAGAGATGCAGTTACTATTTGTGCTGAGGGGTTTATGGAACGTTATCCCATGGTCAAGGCAGCTGACATTCTGCTGGCAGCACCATCTGCTCACTCGCGGATTTATCTCCATGTCACATCTGTCCCTGAGCCTTGACCTTTGATCAGCAGAACTGCAAAAAAGCCACCTGAGCTCCTGACCCTTTCGCCCTCCCATTCACAGAGACTTACAGTAGCTTTTAATCTTTGTAAACTCATTCCCAGTAGCTTTATTAACACCCACATGGAACACGAGCTCAGAGTAGTGTTCAGTGGGCTGGAGAAGCCTTGGCAACTTTTCAGTAACACCCAGCATTTGCAATCCTTGAAGACCACATAACCTCCCAGAATGTCAAATCTTGTCAACAGATGGGTCTCACTGTCACTCTTATCAACACTGTCATTGACAAATCTTATAATCTTCTCCCAAATTGATGTTACTTGCTGCTTTTCATGCAACCTAATCCTTTAAAATCTTCATGAGAATTTCACATTCTTCTCTTCCAACTTCTCTCCACTATGTTATTGTCACTCTCGTGAAATAACAACTTTTCTGGAGAAAAAGAAAGCTCAAAAACATAGGTTCTATCTGACAAGAAAGCAGGATGCAAATTAAAATGAAACAAAACAATACAAAACCACATCTTTTTCTCTTTCTAAAGAGGGCTATAATTTTTCAAGTATGTACAAGTTAGTTTGGCAAATCCAGGGATAATTTTGCCAACCACAATTAAAAGTACAGTAGAATAAAAGAATACAAACTATTCATCGTTAGGGGTAAGTGGTTAAAGAGAAGATAAATGTCTTTAGTAATAAGCTTTTGCCTTAGCTAAACCTCTGCCTGCATTCTTGAAATACTTCCTGAAATATACTTTCATGAATAGTGCATTTTTGCAGTGGAAAGAATCAACATGCACAGAATGCAGAGAACTTTCCCATAGACAAAATCATACTTGTGAGACATTTTAAGGAACACCCACTATAGTATCAAATGTCTCTGTGGCACAATGATCAGCTGCTGTGAGAATGCATCTTTTCCTTTCTTTATAACAAGAATGTGGATAGCAGATATGAAAATTTTAGGGAAATCTCTTAAATAAAGCCAAATGCATAAACATTTCATGGTGCAAATTGTGATATATTATGTAATAATAGGGAGAATGTTTGCACGTCATAATAAACACTTTTAGATTCTTGGTGGGAAAAATATCCTCATTTCGAGGAAGACTAAATAAGGAAGATGATCAGCTGTAATTTTAGCTGTATGGAAGATGTCTCATAGCTCATTTATTGACTCAACTGAGAGGAAAGAATGAGATTATAAACACTGGAAAAAAGAAGCCACAAAAATTTGTGAAGGACAAAGCATCTCATAATATATGCAAGTAGAAACAAATTAATATTGCCAGACCATCCCTATAAAAAGTAATGGTTATGTTATTCTTTGAAACAAGCACACAGAAGATAGATTCCAACCTAAGAGGAATATCATGCCCAAACAGGCAAGTCATCCGACATAAAATAGTCAGTGATCAAGAAAAGTTAAAGATATCATAAAGTTAACAGAGAACAAGGATTGCAAATTTGAGACTGAAGAAAACACAGCAGAGGGTTTAGTAATTGGAGTCTTAAAAACATGTTGCAGATAATAGCTGAACTTTCTCCTAAATGAGTGATGTTGAAGCATGACTGTTCTGCTCAGGTAAAATTCAGGATATTCAGCAAAAATATTCAGGTAGCAGTTGTCAAGAGCAAGAAAAGGGAAAATTGCTGGAAGAACAAGGAAGCCCATAAAGATGTCTTTTAGAGGAGTGGATTTCCCATGCCAGAATTCTGGCTGTTAGGGACAAGGCAGAACGAAACAGAGGAGAATGGATCAGACAACGGATGTATACACAAGATGTAAAAGTAAAATCAGAAGGATTGTCAATCAAATAGAAAGAATGAGGGAGATCACACAACCAAGGGTGAGTTTTGCATATACCCTAGGATATGTTTTCAAAGTCAAACATGATGAGCAGGTTGGGCTTGTTAATCTCATATCTGGCAGGGCTACTATTAAATTTAAAATGGACTTAAGGGCAGAGGTGAACGTGGATTGTAAGGAGAATTTACAAGGGATGATCCTTGGAACCAGATGGAGCAGTTGGAGGTAGTGCTCAATAGCCCTGGGGACTTGCAAGTTGCCTTGTTAAGCACAAAGTCTACCTTTGCCATAAAGGGAAGGCACACACATTGGACAAAATCAGCATTAATAGGATTCCAAACACTAAAACCCCTAACTAAATCATGCATTCAAAAGGAGATTAAAAATAAGTGGAAGAAGCTTTGCCTAAATTTGGATATAATGCCATAAAATCAGTGTGGAATTAAATGAAATAAGACCTTGCTTTATGCCTTTTGGTTATGTATTTTTGCCAGTCTTGCTGCTCATATAGAAGGAAGACTAAAGAACATGGCAGAACAGAAGCAGCAGCCATTGTTAATCTGACAGTGCAGTGTATTTTTATAGTGTGCACAGCCGTCATCACTGAGGTAAGCCATACGTGCATTTTTAAGTACATTAATGTGTTGAGGGCGACGAAGTGCTAATAAACAAGTGTAGTCTTCCAAGATGTTCAGCCTTGCTAAAATGCTGAAACTAACAGATTCACAGTATTGTGCAGTTGTTTGTTTTTTACTCCCTTGACACGCTGAAAAAGTTTTGTGAATTGATGCTGTAAACTTTACAGAAATGTTCTTACCAACAACCTCTGACTGATTTAGCCACTTTTTTTTTTTTTTTTTTTTTTTTTTTTTACTTTTCTATCATTTCTAGGATTGGCTAAGTAACATGTAAGTGAAAAATAAGGATTTTAGTATAACATTCTTTAATCATTTTTACCTTCATCTCAGTAAAATATTTATCGTCATTTTGATCTTTTTTTCCAATAGTAGCTTTTCAAATTCTCTCTCTCTTTTTCTTTTTTTTTTTTTTTTCCATTTAATGAATCTGATCATTTAAGAGAAAGCAAAGCTTTACCTTGTCATTCTACTTGAAGAACAATAGCAACCCACCAGAGAATGGAAGAGTTTGTTGCTGTTCTTCCTGGTGCACTGGCTCCAAGGCAGTACCCTAGCTCTTGAATTTGCTGCAGACTAACAGTACCTGGACACAAAGAATAGCCAAGATGCACAGCATAGAGAAATACAGGGAGAACAGTGTTCACATCTGACCTCCTTTTATTTCTGGTACATAAATTGTGGTGGGTTGTACTTGCCAGTCTTCATCCTCTCCTTCAAAAGTCCTTAAGAAATTCCTTACACTTTATTTTCTTACCTGTGGATGTGAGTTCATTTAAAGACTGACCATTTTTTCTTGGTTCTGACTTACTATGAAGTAACTATACAAGGAGACTGGCACATTTTATTTCATCTATAAGGATTTCAATGCTTCTGCATTTAAGATGATTGTAACATATGCTTCACAATGTCTGGAAATGGCTCTTTCAACTGGAATACAGCAATTCATACATTTGTATTCATATTTAGGATACAATACTGATTGTATTCTAAGCTCCAGGATATGCTATATTTCTAAAAGCCAAAACAGCACCCCTTTCATTTGTTTGAGGCTGACTAATTCATTAGGCAAAACAGGAAGCTGATCTTTTTGCAGAAATCCTTTGCCTACATCAGTTTCCCCACAGTTTGGACAAGATTTAGCATAAAGTCTGTGGGTATCTTCATTGTCTGTCTCTTTCTGAACACAAATTACCTCTTATTTTTATAGAAACAGAACAAAGCTTTTGCTTGAGCATGTAAGGCTCTTGATTTCAACCATGATGTGCAATATGCCTCCAACTGGGCTTAAGTCCTGACTTTAGGAAGATTGTCCTTATCTTCTGACTTGTTGCAGCTTCTTGGTATCTCAGAACCTTATTACTGTATGTGCTCTCATAGTGTATACAAGCAGAGATCACACATTTATAGTCACTGCTAAAAACGCCATGGCAAATCCTGCTTCTTGTTCTCACCAGTGAAGACTCCTTTCCTCTATCCAGTTGAAAAGTTAGGTCTTTTCTGTGCGCAGTGCTAGGATGTGTCTTTTCCATTTTGTCTTCATTTATTCAGTTCTGCAGATCTGACCCAGTCCCTCTCCTTTCAGCAACAGCTTGACAGTGAAAAGCTCACACAGCTATCTCTCTAACTATTGATAATCAAGTGACCATCTGGAATGGAGTAGACCACAGACCCATGTGTGTCTGTGTCATTCACAAGTGAAGATTTGTTTAGGGCAGCTCAGTGTTAATTTACCTAAGTGCATAGCAGTCCAATAGAAAAAAAAGTCAGCAGTTCATGTGTTCCCCACAGTGGTGGAAAAGACCAGGGGATTCCAGGGTATGCTTCCACCACGCAAATCTAAACCTCATGTCTCAAATTTTTTTTTGGACACTCGTCATCATGGAAGAGCTGCAACCTGCAAAGTTGGTACCAGAAAAAAACACTGAAGCCTAGTCAGAGCAGCAGGCAGTGTTAGTCCCAGAGAGCAGTGCAGCTATGGTGATGTTTTTTTGTGCTGAGGTCTCAGTTTCTATTCTGTGTCTGCAGATGTCTGGTCTAACAAGGCAAACTGAAGTATTTCTACGAGACTTCAGCAAGCCAAATCTCAATGGAAGTATGTTTGTGGTGGATTTCAGCATGAAGCTCTTTGCACCAGTTGTCTTTGCAGCTGGTCCACCCTCATCTAGTCTCCTCAGAGGGAGCATATTGGAGGTGTGAGCTGCTCCTCTCTGCCAACACTGTGGGCACAGAAGCTCAGGATCATTTTGCTTCAATAGCAGGGGCATCTGCTGACCAACATGGCTCTCCTGCTCAATTTGCTCCTTCTTTTGTTCATGTTGTGCTTATGCAGTCAGCTATATGCCCTTCCTTTTAGGATAAGCAGACATTTACATGCTGAATCCTTTCCCTCCTGTTCACCTTACGCTTCTGTGATGGGAAAGGGGACTTTCCAAAGCACATGAACTGAACACACTCCTTTATTTCTTCAGACATCCAGATGATGGTTTCTTCTCCATCTGCCCTCTCCAGTCACAGGGGTTTCAATACCTGTGGCACCGGCAGAGCCAGTCAGGTGCCAGCCATGTTCTGCCAAAGCCACAACAGCTGGTCGGCTTAGCTCAGTCATTTCACAGTCCCTGGAAGTCTCAAAGCTTGTACTCTCCTAGAGGTGAAGTGGTAGCTGAACAGAGGATTCAAGGCACCAACCCACACCACATCAAGAATAAAATAAATAAAATAAATGGACCATAGCCATTGTCAGTAACAAATTATTTGATGTTAATATAGTAAATTAACACTTAAGTCCATTTCATAAGCTAAGTAATCAGGGTGAATTCTCTACAAATCTGGCTAATTAACTTTGCTTCTAAAGATTTCTGAAGTAACTGATGTCTGACAACATGAAATAGATAAGAAGCTGTTGGTTTCATTTTCTGCAGGCTTTGAATTTCCCAGGGCTTCATCACAAATCTACTGAGAACAAAAGCAGCTTTATTATTGTTTTTCAAAAGAATATTTCCCCTTTTTTTTTTCTTCTTTCAAACAGAATTGTTTATGATGTGGTTCTCCAAGTGCCATTTCCTTGAAAATTAAGACGTCACTATTTGCATCACTGTTATTTCACGTGTAATTAGTAAGAGGGGATCTCCATCTTTGGTAATATTCAAAACATGACAGGACAAAGCCCTAAGCAACTTGTCTTCTGTGAATGATATAGAACGTAATAAATTATTCTGGAGATTTTGAGATTAGCTGAGATAGGAGAAAAAATTCCCTAGACAAATTCTGAGAATAACTACCAAAAGCACTGACTATATGATTCTCTTAATTGCTTCCCAATACCAGTATATACTGTTTCCAAAAACGAATATTTTTTCAGTCAAAGGTTGAATTTCAGGAAGCGAGAGAATCCCAAGCTGAAGTGTTCACCCAATTGAACTACATTTTCCATGCAAGTTTGTTGGTGAGTGATATCAACGATATTAAATATGTTGTAAACTTAATGAAATAAAGGGATGATTTTTCTTGTTATTAGTTCCATGTACTTTATGAAGTTTACAAAACCACCTCCGTGATTGTTAGACAGAACATGTGGTATCATCTTATGCTTTTAAGGTAATCAGTACACTCTTAGGGGAGGAGAAGAATTTCAGCTTTGTCAGCTTTGTACTTTTTGATATTATCCAGGCTCAGAAGTTCATGCTGTTTCTTCTGTATCACTCTCTATGCCTCTGGAATTCATCTACAATTCCTGTTTTCCAGATTAATTGGAAGTGATGTATTTAGCTAACTTGAAAATAATTTATTGTCTTAGCAGCATTAATCAGCAAACTTGATTGATATCTATCAATTGAACTTGCTTGTTTGATAGCTACCATTTCCTGGGCTAGCATGTCTTTTATTTAAATAGACATTAAAATACAGTTTCTCCATAAGTATATGATGTAGATAGTAATTTAAATGAGATACAGATACATTTTATATCTAAAAATAGCATTACTTTGTTGACAAGGGTCACTTTATTGAAATCATCTTTAAATACGATTACATATATTATTTCAATGATTTTATTTATTGAAAAAATATCACAAACCTCAACCTTCATAGCAATGTACAGTGAAGAGAAACATGCTACAAATATAACCTCTACAACCAAAGTAAATAAATGAGATACGTTCTTAAAACGAACATACAACAAAAGAAATAAACAGTGATCCCTTATAATACTCCTTCCCCCTCCCCCCAAAAGATACTGAAATAAAAAAATGTGAGAAACTGATACAGTCCTCAGATAAGTGGAAAAACACAGAAGCATTCTCTGGTGCATCATTAGACTTCTAAGCTACTGTGTATACCTAGCAATTCAGCCACTCATCAGCCATTAAATTGCATCTTTTGTGATATTAGAAAAATCTCTGGATTCCAGTCAAAGCAAGGAGAATGAATGTGGATTGTCTTCAGTATGATTCAATGAACATCAAACAAAAAGCACAGTTGTCCCTGAGGGTTCTATGAGCATCAACCCACAAGCTTTGTTTTACTGCTGGTGACTTGTTGGTTTTTGTTTTTTTCCCTTTCTTTCTTTTTTTCTTGTATATTCCAGTCTTATGAGTTACAGCCTAATTGATATTGGTGTGCAGATGTGCTTTCTGAAAATCTGAAATATAAATATTTCAAGCTAGCATTGCAGCTCATCTTGGAAAGTAAATTTAAAAGATTTTTTTGAGTGCTTGTAGATAACTGATAATACTGAAAATTGGACATCTGCAAAGGAGCAAATATACAAGATCATTTTAGATTCTTTTTTTTTTTTGGAGGTGGGAAGCGATGGAGTGTGGGAAGGAGGAGGATTGATGATCACCTC
Organism: Tympanuchus pallidicinctus; assembly: GCF_026119805.1. Classification (NCBI taxonomy): domain Eukaryota; kingdom Metazoa; phylum Chordata; class Aves; order Galliformes; family Phasianidae; genus Tympanuchus; species Tympanuchus pallidicinctus. The sequence continues at coordinate 2,752,828 of NW_026294780.1, read as the reverse complement.
TTCCACCTCTCACTTAGGTAGAAGTGACAGAGTGGAAATTACAGCTCATCACTCTACATCTAGTAACAGTTATGCAGTCTGAACTGTTTAAATCAGGCAATAATAAAATTATAAAAGTGTGAAAAATGTGTCGGGTTGGCTGATCAGTACTAACCATACTAACCATCAAATCTGGAGTTAAACATTGACAAATTTGAACCTGTTACAAATAAGTGACTGGACAGTTTGTGAAAAAGACAAGCAAGTTCTATTTGAGGTACAAATATCTTTGCACACAAATAGAAAGGGATACTTGTGTTCAACGTGTTTGCCCAACTCTCTTAAAAAAATGGCAATCTAGTAATTCTCAAATTGATCTTCTTTTGAGAAGAAAGACATCTCCTTTGAAGCTTATTATTAAATAATGTGAATTAATCACTGTCCCAGGTGATGAAGTGGGTAGAACTAGCATTCATAAATTCTTCAGTTTATGAGCCACACAGCACTCAGTAAATGCTTACAGCAAGGCGTTTATTAAATATTAATCTCTACTCCAACCAGCGCCTTCAGGAGAAGCAGAAAAGATATTATGCACAATCCAGAGGAGGACAGAGCTATTTGCTTATGTTGAACCCTTCAAGCCTGCACTGGCTGTATTTCAAAGCCAAGCTCTCAATGTTCTCCCCAGTGCTTTCTTTCACCCTGACAGGTGCTGCAATGTTGCTGGCAGGCTAACAGACAGTGTTTTGGCTCAAGGCCTTCCTCAAGGAGGCTGGCATATATCCATATGACGACAATACAACACCTGTAATAAGAAAACAGAAGAACAAGGGATTTATTTATTTATTTTTGTACCGTGAAGAGCTTTCATTGTATAATCTTTTTCCATAAATGGACTTTTTGGATGATGGAGCATGTTCTGGTTTTAGATGCAAAATAGCAAAGTTGCATTGAAACACAAGACACAAAACTCCAAAATAAAAGGATCATTACTGCCCAATATATACCAAATTTGCTTTATTTAATATGATTGATATCAGGCAGTCATTGTCTCTCCTAAGTCAGTGTTGAATAGAATATTCACATGAAGCTATGGAAGGAAAAACAAAAGTGGATATTTGGAATTACAGTATACAAAACACTTCATCTACCTATCATCACATCTGACCTACGTACTGATAACTCCTGTGAAGGTTTACTGTGCCATAATGGCAGATGTCATGGGAATAATCCTAGTTGAAGAGAAATTTAAATATAAGGAGTTTTCAAAGCACTATTCAACAACAAAAAACCAAAACAGTTCTTCTAGTGAGAAAGCAATATTTGGAAATATTAATCACCAAAAAAATCACATCTGAGAATGACAGCAGATCTGTGACTATTTGAAACACTTAAATGTGTAGTAAGACACACATTTTCATTCATTAAAAATATATAATATAAATCAAGAGATAATGTGTTGTTAAATAGAAAATCTGGAGTATGCACCGATTTCACCATGATTTTGAATTATGGAAATCTTGACTTGCAGGCCCAGGCCACTGGCACTGATCTAGCAACATTTTAGTTATTTTAAGACAGTATCACAAAGGTTGAAGAAAAATTCACTGTGGACGAGTCCATTAAAACAGAGCAACTGTAGGTGTTTGATTGTGTCTTGTGTCTGTTTCTTTATTTCAATAATTACTTTTCAACATAAAAATCTCAAATTATACCTAAGTTATAACTTTCTAAAGAAAAAAAAATATAGTAGCAAACAGGGAATATAAAATATTGTGACTTCATGTACAGTGAAATGTAGATGTACCAATGGTAGTATGATTTTTAATAGATGACTCTGTATCTCCGTAATAAATAAAAAAAAGGGAAACAGTCCAAGACCTGTACAGAGGAGACAATGTAGCAAGACTTCAGTGTAGGATAGTTTATTAACTAAACAGTATGTACAAACTCTAAACATGAAAATAATGCATGAAAGAAATCAGACTCTATTTACATTTAATTTTCTTTTCTTTTTTTTCTTTTTTTCTTTTTTTTTACAAATTGTTTTTACAAGAAGCATTTTTCTTTCTCTAAATAAAAGGACAGACTCATAAGACCCATTGTTTTGTATTACATACATAAATAAATACTGACTATAAATGACTGTTATAGGAACGTAATTTCTACAGCCAATTTGGGTAACAGATGAACAGTTCTGTTACCTCTACTAAAATATAATTAAGTAAAAAGGAAAAAATTTTACATATAGAGCTCTGTTAATAACTTTGTAAATTGTACCTTAGTAATATATTCAGTAGAGGTAATACAGTCGTTACATTTCATGCCCACAACTGAACAATGAGTTTTGGCATGCAAAACCATATATAATCATTAACATCTGCAGGTATTCATTTACAATTTTTTAAATAAAGGGTTTTCTTAATTATTTAAAACTACATGCAACAGCTTATTAGCATCATATTCCTGGTTACAATGCACAAGTTTGCATAACAATATTTTTAGTCATTGATGTTCACAGATACTGATCAAAAGGGTAGGAATATACCTGGCACATAGCATAAGAAAATGAATTAATAAATAAGTTAATATCACAACTACATTTACATATACACACAAAAATAAAAATTTCTATGATGTTGCAGTATACTTCTGACCCACTGACTTCTGTGCATATCAAAGTTTTCTTTTCTGTGCACCTCCCTGAATCAGGGCCTGCTTATCTGAAACTGCATGACTTCTGTAGGAAGTACAGGGATGAAATTATTGTCAAAGAGATTTATTCAGTATTTAGGTTTCTATACGTTTCTGCTAATATAAATGATAACATTCCCATTCACGTTAGCAAAGACTATTTCTTTGATTTTGTTTGTGACTGTGCCAAACATTAATGTCAATGTTAGCACTGCCACACCTCAGCTCTTTCTGAAGCCACTAAGTTGAAGATGCCAAACATTTCAGAAGTCAGACCTCTTATTTATTCTTCACGTGCAGAATTCTTAATGAACACTCAAGATCTTACACATAGTAGTACAGCACAAGTTCTGCCTCACTTGATTTTCCTCTCCTCTATAAACAACTAAAAAGATATAATCAGAACATACTGTTGTCTTCTCAAACAAAAATCCCCAGTGAACAAATAAAAAGTCACAAAGCAGATAGCAAAAATGGCATACAATAATTCTTTCAGAAATACGGATAAACAAAATGCATCACGAAGCCAATGGACAAATCCATTGGATTCACTGGAATCGTACATAAGAAACAATATGTTAGTGTAAAGATGCAGAGTACCTAAAAGCATCCCAATATCTGTATTATACAACATCATTAGAGAAAATAAATCTTTGACTAATGAATGAAGCAGTGAATTACAAGTCTATTACTGAATTAAATGTTTAATGTGATCTAATGTAAGTTAGGACAATAACCTGTACAATTCAGCAAACAAGGCTTTATGAATTAGGCACTAGCAATTTTAAATCAGCACTGCTAAATTCAAAGAATAATTAGGAAAGCACTCATTGCTGTGAATTTAGCATCTATGCATGAGCCTCACTGATTTTTTATTTTTTATTTGGAGGATCACTTGAAAGGTGAGTTGATAAATTAATTTGTTGAAGAAAAAATAAATTTACTTCTCATTGAATCTTGTATAACTCTTAAACCAATTCTACTTTATCAACTGAGTTGTTTTTTTTTAATGGAAACAGCCTCCATATTCTTTTAAAAGTATGTTACTTCTTTTAAAAGTTGAATGTTTCAAAGAAACAGACATCAGCAAACACTAACAATTCTGATTCCTCTCAGAAGAACAAGGCTGCCATTCAGCAATTAAGACTAAGGACGTGATCACTCAGAGCTGCTAATTCCACTTTATCTCCAAGCCAGGTTTAGCATCATTGTAATAAAAACCAACATCCATGCAACATTATACTATCAATACAACATAATTTCATTAACATTAATCAAATCACTACAGAATGACTCCAGCATAACTGGAATAGATTCCGATGTAAAGATTTCGACAAAGGTTTTCAAAGAAGTCCAAAGTATTACCCTGATCCCACTTAAAACTATTCTCAGTTAACATCACAGATATCCCTTCTATCCATACTTTACGCCCTGCACAACTTAAATGTCAAAGCAATGCTGCACACAAGTTCAATTTATTTTTTTTTTCTTTGAACAGTACACATCAAACATTTTTACCCCTCAAAAAATCTGAGACATTGGCTTTCTTTCAAAATTGAAAACAAACCTACTACCCTACAGATTTGATTAAGAATTTATCTGTTAACTTGTTAATATATTTTGAAAGAAAGGAGGTGACAGAGTGGCAGAGGAAGCAAATAAAAGCAACTCAGCATTTAATATTTTTGAATCAACTGTCAAATTCCCAAAGGATGTAGCAATAGAAATTATCTGGAAAAGTTCTTGGTCATTCATTGCATATTAAAAAAGACATCAGGGAAAATAGAAAGAGAACAAGGAAAAAAGAGTACTTCAATAGCAAATACAGAAATGCAGAAAAACTGGAATGAAAAAACTGTCAGAAATTAATTCAGTTTCTTTCTCTCCCTGTGGTATTACCCCATATGCACCCAAAATTATACATTACGGTATTGACAAACTATGTATGATTGTTTTTTGAAGGCTCTACTGTAAGAAGCGTAATTGTTATCCTCATTTTTCAGACATGTATTTCTTCTTCATGGAGCCAATACATCCTTCTTTCTGTTCAAAAGATCCATGGGGAATAGAGATTTGTGCATCAAAAGACAGAGAAGCTAAGAAGTAGCTCTACAACTACTTGAATAATAAATGTGCCTCATAATTTTCATTTTTAAAATGTTAACTGTTCAAGTTTTAGATAAAAAATTAGAATTTCTTTTCAAGATAACAACCAACATCGTAGAGATAATTTTTCTAGGATCTATAAATAAATTGTGTTAATCATCATTAATTGAAAACAATTGTATTAACTGTCATTTACTTCTTTACAGTGAATGGAGTATCAACATTTTACATGACCGTTAACTCTATTAATATAAGATCTACATGCAGAAATGTTACTTCAGAAGAGATGGTTGATTATGCACATGTACCATCATTCTCTACTGCAGTGATGCTGCAGTTATTAAATCTTGCTTATTTAAGGGATTCTGGTTCTGGTACCTAGTTTACTTATACGTTTATTTCAGACAAATAGGTATTTTCTTCAAGAGCAAAATACACTAGGGTTTAAACTGTTGAAAGGCAGAGCTTTAAGTAAAATACATCATTTAAACATATTGACGACAACATGGCCTCTAAGTGTTCAAAAGTATGTGTACATCACAGGAAAACCTCTCACATAATAACATTGAAGCCACTAAGAGAAATAACTGTACACACTTCACTGTTCCAATCTACTTTAAACACAAAATACAAAAACATAATCAACACATTTGATTTTCTCCAACATGTTGAGTTTAATGCATTCTTCAATTTGTTGAATAATGGTGGTACTGAAATGGTACTTCTTGGATGCTTCATCCTGGCCTTGGTAGAAATAAAATTCTTCATGACTAAACTACACAAGAGTAGAAACAGATTGTACAGCATGGTAACTTCCACTGGAAAACTGGATTCTTTGCTTCTATAGATGTGCCTTTTTCTAGCCTCCATTTGGGAGCTCAGTTTTTCTCTCAGTTATTTGTATAATCATCTTAAACAGTTTAATACTTTTCTGGGGGTGGCTTGTAGTGGTGAGGATGATGTTGTTTCAGATGAGGTCCTAAACAAAAGAATAGAAGAGTATTCAGATATGAAAGCCTGAATACGTAATACAATCATTTATCAGATTTTACTGTGAACACTTCTTGAGCCCTTCAGCTTGCAAGCCTTCAGCTTGTAAGTGAAATGTCTGTGCTGGCAATTATACACATATTGAGTCCAGACATCTTCAGTGGGACTGAAAAAGGACAAAAGGATTCAAGCAGATTAATTATGGACTGTAAATTTTGCTGGGCTTCATAATACTGACTTGTTCTTTTCCAAAAGTAATAAAATGATTGAAGCTACTAAAACTATTAAGAAGTTTGCACAGCTTTAGAAATATGGTCAGGTAATAGATATAACAGACTCTCAAACAGTCTAACCTAAGCAATCCCATGTCTAGGTAGTATTTGTAGGAGAGACCAGCTCTGAATCCTAGATACTATAGGCATAAACCAAAGAGCTGCAATGGAATGCAGTGATAAATGTAAGGTCATAGCAAATGAGTAAGAGAAAGGCTGTATTTGATTACATCAATGCTGATGGACAATAACAGAGAAAAAAAGCAATACTGTCATGCATGTTATGTTTACGGACTTCTACTAGAGCTAATAAAGATTCTAAGACTTAAGCAACCTGTTTATTTGTGTAGAAGGTTTTAAACACATAACCACATGCCAAAACACTACTTACTGTGGGGTAAAAATGGAGGAAGATCAGGTGTTCGGAACAATCTTATAGTAGCTGGTCCTTCCCCACCAGTTGTCAATACTTGAACTTCCAGTCGGTATAGCATTGATGGCCTGAGATTGGGCACGGTGAGTACATAATGATCCTAATAAATAAATTACATTAATTCTCTTAGAATCTAAAAATAAAGCATAGTTGCTCTACTCACACAAATCAAGGTTCTATCACTCTCAGCACTCACAAATTATTTTTTAAGAAATCTGTGAAAAGGATTTAGCATATGTACTACATATTCTTTTTTAATAAAAAAAGTTCATTAAATGCAATTGTTTTTATTTTACATTTTTCTGTAAATTCTACTGAATGGGAAAATAAAACAAGACAATTTTCAGGGCTAGGGCCCCTGTTGGAGCTGGCAGCGTGGCTAACTGTTTTCAGCAAGTTTGACCCAGATTACACATAAAGATCAGCTCTTCTATTCCCATTTCTGGCATATGAAATATCTATATTCCCCTTACTTTTAATTGCTCTGTATCTCTGGTCACTCACACTTGGGCTAAAAACTTTTGGAGTAACTTTATAAATGCTCCTAAATAGAAAACCATCTGACTAAGGAGGACATTCAGGAATTGAAGTTCCAATTCACCTTATTTCAACCTAAAAAGTAGTGAAAAAGCATCATGTAGTCCAGTTCCTGGGACAGGACAGTGGGACAGAGATACTGGACAGTGCACACAGAGTATGCTCATTCAATCAGACAGAATTTGCATGGCAAATTGTTCTGGAAGATCTTATCTCAAGCACACAGTAGAGGGACAAAAGGGGGCTGTGAGAAAACTGGTAAGTTGCTATTCCTGGCAGTTCAGAAATCTAAGGGGAAAGGCAGAGGTAAAAGTAGAGCTTTATGCCAAATCAGTATACTGATAATACTCAGATGCAGCTACTCTCAAAAACCCTTGCTGAAGCTCTTCCATTGCATATAAAATACTCAGTGAAAAGAGAGATAAATGCCTACGTCACATTCATACACTCACTTTGCTCTTTTAGATGCTCCCTGAACATGTGCATTTCAGCCGTGGATGCACAATTACAAAACTTTTAACAATTACAGATGGCCAACAAGAATGAATGAATGATCCTCACCATGAAATACCCTACACTGTGGTGGTGTCTGAGAGGGAGGAGATACTATTTCAACTGAAGCAAATGTTTTGTGCAAGTTAACCAGGCGCCATGAATAGATGGATACATATGGTGTTAAATAATTAAACATATGAAATCTCCAGACTCTACAGTAACAAAATCAGAGAAAAAACAAAGATAAGCAATTAAAACACAATGTAAAGGAATGTTTAAATAAAACATAATATATATCCCAGACCTAACAGAAGCAAATGCTTAAAAATGAAATAGTAATAATGAATAAACCATATGCAAAACAAAAGAAATTTTAAATGAAGAATAACATCCTATGGCCTGTAACTTCACTAAGGTTGTGGTCTGCATTCTAACGTCTGTGAAGAAGTAACCTCTTCAAGATAATCCTGCAACATATCCTGCTGAAGAGATCAAGGATATATATTCTTTGTGCCTCTGCTTCAGATGTTGATTGAGCTCTCAATGAACTGATGTGGATCTCATTACGACTGCACAACCGTGGCAGAAGACAGCTCTGCAGAGTGCGTAGCAGCTTGCTACATAGTTTTGGAGCATCTGTGGTCAACTTTGTTACTCTTTGTTACTCTGCTTGAAAACTGGCTTTGAAATTTCGCCATAGCCTTAGGGCAGTCTGCAAGACGATAAAACTGTGGGAATCTTGTTTTGGACTTCAGAAAATGTGTTGAATGTAGGATGTGTTCAACACAACATTTTATTCATTCTTTGATGAAACAAATGTTGTGAAAAGACTTTCAGGCAATTCTGCTTGTGACACATTTGCCTTGATCTATCACGTTGCTGAAGTGCACAGAAAGACTCCTAGCACTGTTAGGAGACTTTGGATCAAGGCCAGCTGCCTAAATTCTTTTGTCGACCCTGGTGGATCTGGTAATGCAGTCTGAAAGAAGTGCTGTTCACTTGCTTCTGCCAGAGGAGGAACTGAAATAACAAAGACCATTTTAAAGCTAAAAGGAGGAAGAATTCAAATGAATTGTTGTGACACTTTCAACAAACAGTGAATTCTAGTTCTCCTTCAAATTGTTGGATAACAGCAAGTATTCACAGAAGGGAAATGATTTTTATTTTTCTTAGAGAAATGAGAAACTCAAAGGAAAAAAACAATACTTAATCCATGAAATTTATTGACTTGGACACCAAGTAATTAGTAAAACTACAGTAATAACCAAGTTGAATAGCCTGATCACCAGAAGAAAACAAAAACTATCTACTGCCATGCAGATGATCTTTTCCTCCCTTTGGGCATTTCTCAGATAATAGTTTCTGATTTGACAATTGTACACATTAAAATTTTTGATGTGCAATTGAGAAGAGTAGCTGTGCTTTGTATTTCTAAGGACAAAATTAAGGCATCTCCTGCTCCAACATGCCTGCAGAGAAGGAAAATGCTATGTGTGACATCTTCATTACCACTAAAAAAAATAAAAATACGCCACATATACACACAGTTATGAAGCCACTAGAAAAGGAAATGAATGAGCAACTTACTGCTGGCAGTATCTGTGACTGTGAAATGATGCTATTGGGCAAGCTATTTTGCCGGCTTTCTGTGGTTACTTCTGCCCATGTGACTTGAAATCCTGTCATAGGCTGGTGAAGGACTGTCTTAGATATCTTCCAGGAAAAATGACCGGTGATGTTACCTTCCTGAACAATGAAAGACGCAGATAGATTCTCGGGTTTGGCCAACACTTTGGGTAGAACTGGCACTATAAATTTGGAAAGCAAAAAGATAAGCTAAACTTCGAGAAGTAGTGGTCAATAATATTCATTTAATTTCACAAATTGAGGTCAGACAGAGCTCTTTTTTTGTATTACTCAGGATCTTTACACGGTTCTGTCATTGCATTTTCAGGTGTTAGCAAAAAACCTATCTTTGACATATTCCATCAGCATTCTGGGTCAAGTTCAAACTTCAAATCAAATTCTGTCAGCCACAGGTGACAGGCAAGAAAATATATGCCATGTAAAATTATAAATGCTTCATTGATTGGCAACCATCCTGGCAGTTCTCTGTATTTCAGAATATCTGAGCTGATTTCTGAGATGAAAAGAAAACCCATAACATATCACAGAGCTCCATTATGTAGGCAAAAAGTAAAATTAATGCTATAAAACTGTACTACAAGTTAACAGGCACACTTTGGCTAGGTGAAACTTATGCCTGAGCTGCAGTTGTCCAGAAAGAAAATTATAATGTTGGAATTTTTCAAGCGAAGTGGGCAGGAAATTGTGGCCACTGACAGCAGGATTCTGAGGTGAGCCACAGAGCAGTGGGGGGCAGTAATAATTCAAAGTGAGAGTGCCACTCTCTTGCTGTAGACATGTCCAGACTTGGCTACTCAAAGCTATGGCTGACTTCACCTGCTTCGAGTAGGTGGCTGGATTAGCTGATATCAGAAATCCCTTCCAAAAAATTTCTCAGAATTGAATCAGAGAATTGAATCACAGAATTGTAGGGGTTGGAAGGGACCTCCAGAGATCATCGAGTCCAACTCCCCTGCCAAAGCACTGGTTTCTCTTCAGATCGTATAAGTCTTTCTCCATCACTCTGTGATTTCAAATAATCTTTCAGCTATACCTTGGATTGTGGCAACACTGCCAAAGGTATGATTGTCTCTTTTTGCTACATTACAGAAGTATTAACCAAAACTAAATCAAACTGAAAAAGCAGATTTTGAGCTGAGTACTAGAACATTCAAAAGATGGATCATGCCATTGAATTGAATTAACAGTTATTAACAGAACTGAAGTAACAGTTATCATGCATCATTATGGTGAATATATAACATATGGGAAGGTTTCGCTCCTTACATAACAAAAACTGTACTACAAAATGTCATCATATGTTTATAAACAACCCTCTAAAATTATAACCTAATAAACACAGCAGCAACATGGTAACAAAATCTATGTTGCTCTGTATTTTACTTGACTTTTTGTGTAAGCATTAGTCATCTTTTTTTGTTGTTCTGAATCTTTCATATTCCATTGCAGAATTACTTTTACATACTTTTTTTTGTGTGTGATTTTAAGTGCATTTGAAATTATTTGGCAAATTCTGCAGATCATGTCTTACCTTCTTCAGCAGCACAGTTAATGTGCTTATGGGTTTTTTCTTTAAATGCAGTGCAAGGTGGGGTGACAAAGAAAATACTCTCAGCCTTAAAACGACTTTTAGATTTTGCAGGTAAAACAGTTACTTTATATCTGCATGAAAATGACAGGTCCTTCAGAATCATGTAGTTTTCCTAGAAAAAGAAAAGCAAAAGAGAACATGATGCAAACAGATCCCTAGGGGAAAAAAAAAATAGAAAAATAATTGAAAAATGAGTTTGACAGATGATGAAAAGTTTTCTCCAATAAAATATTTTACTGACACAATTAACACACTCCAACATAGCTTTTCTCAAAGAACAAAGCAAACATTACTTACATTATAATTATTTTCAATTGTAAAATAGTAAAATACATTAGCATGGCATTCAGAAAGGTCCATCCTTTCTACACAGCTCCTTCACCATGCTATACGAATGCATCTAACTTAGAATAGTTAGAACAGTCTCCTACACAGTGGCAATGAGGTAGCAATGTGAGGATGTAAATACTAATTGAATTAAATAATTGTTAAAAAGATGAAGTAAATTGCTGTAAATGGCAGGCTTTGTCTACATTTAGCTTTTTTAATGCACTTGAAGTCCAGCATGGTACTATGAATCAATTATTTTCCTCTTTAGTATGTTTACCACTTCTGTCTTCTTATCAGGAAGGTAAAATCCACAGCTGAATTACACAGCAAAATTCTTTTAAAGACAATGATAGAAAAATAAAATTTTACACAAAGTGTAATTGTCATGGTAACTTCTTAACGTTGTATAAAGTATGTTTGAAAATCAATCTGAAAGCTTAAGCACAAATCAAACTATGAAGAAAAGAAGTTGTTTTGTGTGTATGTGTGCATGTGTGTGTGTGCGTGCTTTTTTCTGGAAAAATGTACATTTTTCTGGGAAAATGTACACTTTCTTGGCTAACGTCCCAGGTCTTCGACAGACTTTTATATTTTTCTTTCTCTCTGGAATCATTAATCTCCAGTATTTTTCTGCTTCACACCAACTTTTTTTGGAAGTTAATCCGAAACTACATTAGCCAAAACTTCATGTGGAAGGGCATTTTCAATGGGACATAGATTGGGCTGAGAATGGACTTCATTTCCTATTTCCTACCTACTACTCTAACAGGTTTGACTCCTCCCTATAATTCTAACAGGGTTGGTTCTACTTTTATTGTAAGAAAACAACAAACAAACAAAAAAGCAAAACTAAACTAAAGTACACGTTCCATTGCTTTATAAATGACTGCAATTTGACATTTGTTAAAGATGCTGGTGCATTTATGCAAGACTTCAGGTTATCCTCTGTAGCCATTGTTTCTCATTCAATCTTTAAAGCAGATACTTGCTAGTCAATTGGGGTTTTGACTAGACTTACTGAGGCTTCATGTTCACCTACATCTCAAAATGCATTCTAAAAATGGCAAATCGTCTGACTTGAAAGTCCATGGACCCTGGACAAAAGCATAAATGCTCAGCACCAGAAGCCTAAGTTCTTTATCTGCCTTGAATTATCATATTGATTATCAAACCCTTTGTCTTCTGATCACTTGTAATAAGAATGAGCCCACATAGTTATACAAAGTAATTGTACAAATTGGTGTAAAATGATAGAAAAGAAATAAATTTACTAATCCCACAGTGCACTTAGCCAGATATAAAAGTAATCTTTCCTGATTTCTAGTGGAAATAAACTTATTAAATACAAACTTTTTCCTAAGTTCATTGACTATAACTTGAAATATTGAGACTGTTCATATCATTATACCACAATCATTTTTTTAATCCAACTCTAACATTTGCCTTACTGACTTCATGAGGTAATAAACCTTACAAGCTAACAGGCTCTTGCATGAGAATTATTTTCTTTTTATTTATTCTAGTTTTATATGACATTAACTGTACTGAATTGATCTGATAGTACAGGTAAAGTTAAGAAGAAAGGATGAATTATGTTTTATTTCAGTATGAAGAATACCCCCCCAATGTGTATTTTTCCTGACATGCATTTACATGGAGCTCTTCTCCTTACCTGTGTCCAACCTTCAGATTTAATGTCTAGTATTTTCCAACTATTGTATTATTTTTCTAATTCTATTGTTCTTCTCAGTTCTGAAAACCATATTTGCGTCTAAAAAAACCATGCTAGTTTATAACTGCTATTATTACTCTTCAGTATTTGTACTTTTCCAGACATCTAGTTCTTATCATAAAACCAGCTGTCTTCTATCTGCTGTAGAAGTATATATTAAATCTGTTTGCCTGCTAGTCTTCTGAACAGCACCACCATCACCAACAAAAAAATATTAGCCTAGCTTGGATTAAAAAAACAAACAAAGAAACACAAAAACCACTCCAGAAGAACCATTTCTATCTTATGTAAGAAAAAGTATAAACCAAACTGTGCTTTGTTGCAGAACTATCCTTTCTCTTGCAGCTTAGGAGCTATTCAGAGTCAAGTAGAAGTCTGAATGAAGACTTACGTAAGTCAGCTCAGTTACTTTCTCAAGTCCCTTGGTGTCATTGTGTGCACAGGATTCCAGTAATGAATGGACTTGGAATTGATTCATGCTGATACCTGAAGGGGTCAAAAAAAGAGGAAAAGACATATTACAATTACAGCTTCACAACTGCAACTTTTTCAAGCTTGTTTGGATACAAATAGAGTTTAAGTATTCTAGGGCTACTAGTTCCTCACTTGTCCATAAGCACTCATTAGCAAAAATGAACTATTATACATTTGTAATTTAAGTCATACATCAGCTAAGAGGAATAACTTTAAAAACAGAATTGGCATTTTAAGAAATGTAAGCATCTACTGATATGAACATTAAAAAAAAATCTCAATTCTGTTTCTTCCAAGCATCCTGCATATGATGGGATTGACCTTGTACCAATTGCTTGACACTGTTTATATTGTCAGTGTTGCAACACTGCTCACTGGCAGTACTTGAGAAATGTGTGCCTGGAGGTATGTGAAAATGTCTTCAAGCCTCTGAGATTTTCCCTTTCAGAAAAGGGAATTAGTTGCCATTTAAATCAAGGACAAAACTTACATAAGTATCAGTACTATAAACTTTCAAGCAATTTCCAGATCTTCATTTTTTTGAGGTCCCTACAAATAATTGTAGAAGTAGCCACTGTATTTTACAGTTGCTTTTCTCAAGACTGATTGCAAAAGAAAGTGAAAGAAGAGCAATTAAGAATTAGACAAAAGAAGAAAAACTTACCAGATACTGACAATACATCTCGTCATTTTTCTGGTTCTCCTTTGTCTTTATATAGGAGATGCAAAATGACATGCTTGTTACTATTAATTAACTTGGTATAACATAGACACTAATACCAAATGCCTGATTGTGCATTTCAGGAGTGAAAACAAATATCTGTGATGCCCTTAGAGCTGCTCTGGCATTAGACTGCTACAAGTAAGTGGGATGCAGAAGGGGAAAATTATAAATTGAAGAGAAAACAAGCAGTGTCTGAAACTAGCTCAGATGGTACTCTGGTAAAAAGACTGATGAGAAGCCCCCTTGAAATTGATTTTTTTTTTTTTTTTTTTTTATCAGCTGTTAGCAATACAATGTGTATGCTAACTTTCTTTGGAAGCTCAATATTCTCTCAAAGATACCTAAAGAAATAACTTGCTGCTTTGTGATTGTTCCCTTCCATTTGAAAAGCAATAAATAATTGGATGTGCTTTCACTTGCCTCTTGGTTGCTGGGCTTTCCCATTTGTTATGCTTCTCTGATGAAAACACAAATTCACAGTACATCTGGAAGCAGGTTTCATCTGAGTTAGTCTGTTTCTATTGCCTATCACCTGTTTGTGCCCCTCTCCTGGGACCTGAAAGCAATGTTCTGCTATATTACTCCTGCTATGTTAAAAATGTACAGTTTGTGCCACAAGCACACAATGAATCTGCTATTGATAGCATATTCGCTGATAATCAGAACTTATTATTTTAAACTATCTGCATGTAAGTTGTTCTGCTCTTTGTAAAGCTACAAAAGCCCAAGAATCAAGAGCTTACAACATCTCAGCAGCCATCCAGAGAATTACTATGCATTTTTCTAGAAATGTGTCCAAAATATCTGTTAGTTGCAGCTCCTGGCAGAGAGGAAATCTGTTTGGATTCTACAGCTCCACCTTCATTTCTTGCATAAACTATAAGCTTTTCAGAAGACAGTGCCCTCTTGCAGTTCTTCCTTCCTATTTCTCCTCTCTTGCATTAGCAAACCCTAAGTAACCTACTCATAAACAGCTGATAACATCTTTATTAAAGCAAGAAAATCAGGAATAATTAAAAAAAAAAAATATTTCTCTCTTCCTTGCCCTCTCAACGTGGACTGTAAATGTGTGATGAAAGTTTTTAACAACCATAATTTTGTATTTGTTTATTTAAACAAAACTAAGAAATGAACCTTATATTTGATATTGTTCACATCTTATATTCTGATAACAGTCTATATTGAAAAATCAAGATTTTCTGTATTTTAATATTTAATTTTTGTATGCACATACATATGTACAACAGCAGCCATAAAATGGAATTCATCATGACAACAAAAGCTAAGTTTATCCAGAACTCTTCATTAAGACACATTCCTAGATTTTTATTTTCAATATTAAAATTCCTTCACTTCTCATCTTAAGTAATTCGAGTTGAAAAAAATGAAATATAAGTCTCCTATTTGAGACTTCTTAAAAAATGTGAAAAATGAGGAAAATTGAGACTTTTTTATTATGTAGAGCTAGAGGCATGAAATACTCAGTGTATATACATGCTTGAAGTATGCATATTAAATAATGAGCTTGCTTTAGAAATTACCTTATTATATTATTTAGAAATTTTTCTTAGAGCAGGAGGCAAAATGTATGGAATGATCTAATAGGTCACATAAGATACTTCGAAAAATAAGATGAAAATATGTACTTGTTTCATGAAACTGCTTATAAAGATCATGGCTTTAGAGTTTCGTTCTTAGGTAACTGATTTGTGTGCACAAGCGAAACAAAAGCTTATCCTATCCTCCTTTTCTCTTTCCTTTGAGATTACTACTCTAATTTTATTAAGATTTTTCTTTCCAGCTGTCCATTACAAACTCAACAACATGCATCACATAAACAGTTTACGCTGCAGCCTAGGTGAATGTCAGCTTCTATCACCACAGCTAATGGTTCTGCATTAAGTCCAGCTGAAGTTAATACACGTATTAACACACAGCTGTATCATCTTCTGAAAAATAATTTGAGTAGTTAATATATACAGAATATCCAGCATTTACTGGAACTGCTCTCTAGCAGCTTAATTAGCAAGCTCTACCATTCCTTCTAGAATAAGATTATCACACAGCAAAAAAACTGCTCAATTCTTTCATTTCAATTCTGATATAAATAATCACATTAAGAAATCACTTAAAGTTATCAAAATGGACATCACCTGCCTAAACAAGACAGCATTTCAGACAGTTGCATACAACTAATCCTCCCATAGAAATTAGTAGGTAATATTAATTATTTCTTCTATGATTTCTAAGGTAAATTTTCTGTAGTATGTGATGAGTTCCTAGACTTAAGAAAACATTCAGACATCACATGAGCACGTTCTTAAAATTCCACATATGCTTAGCTCTTTTGCTTCTAACTTCAATGAATGAAATACTCAAATACCTTAGCTAGAAATGCCTTGATCTGGGGATGTTCTAAATCATGCTGAAAAGATGTTTGTTGTGACTTTCTCCCTCTTATGTTCCACCCCAAAAAAGGAACCCTTAATTCCAAATGAGTATCTCTGCAAAGTTATCCTGTTATTGATGCTCTTCAAGCAATCTTTGATATATTTCCTCATTGGAATTAAATATAGTAAAAGAAAGCAGTTGTTATCAATGTTTGGAAGATAACTTGCCATACACAAACCTGCTATCTTCAACCATCCTTCAATTAGAATATCATAATGAAATTGCAATTTCTAAGAAGTTATTCAGTAAGAAAATTACTGAAAGAACTTGTTCTGCCCATATCTAAGCCAATTGCTAAAGATGATGCTTCACAGAGAGAACTACAGTGATTCCTTATGAAGGGCCTGTGACTGCTTCTTTCTCTTACCATGGAGAGTGTTGATCTTACAAGCTTCTGAGTACTCTGGCCCTGTTTCAACAAAGCACTTAAGCACAGGAACAGTTGTGTTGACTTCAGTAGTTAAGAGCAGCTAATGGACCAGGCAAGAAAGTTTAGTACCCAGCAGGATCAAGACATTAATAACTGTATAAACTACAGCTAAAAGATGGTCTTGAACATATCTTTGATTGTCTTAGATTTAAAAAAAGAAGAAAATACGACGAAATTACATAATTCCCTTCCTGGATTGTGTGTCTTGCAGCATTACTGCTATAAAAATAGGCCATAGCAAAGTTTAACCAGATCAGGTAAAGATTTTATATTTAATATCACAGCACAGGGCAAAGTCAGCTCAGGGCACATGAAACACATTTCAACTAGCTTGACTGTTTCTAGGGTAAAGTTACAGTAAGGATTTGGGGATCTCTATATAAATACTTTATCGAATAGGATACCACCACAAAACAATCCAGGACAAAAATTACTTATTTTAAATGATGAAACTGTGTAATGGTAAATGGTAAACCGTGAAATGGTAAATGGTGAAATTTAAGTCTCGCATAAAGAAAAATGATTATTTGTGCACAAATTCTGTAAGAAATAGGAAAAAGTTGCTCATAATACACCTTTACAACTGTGGAAATAGTTCAATAAATCAGTGCTTCCAAGATGCCATTTTGGCACAAGGATGAATGGCAATGCTTATTTTCCAGCACAATTTACCCAGGTTTCCGCACCAAGAATTATTACTCAGTATTTGAGATACAATATTATGATGTATCTTCACTCTCTCAGATCTTCATTCCTCTGTTTATCAGGTCATCATTCTCAACAGAAAAAAAAGTTATAAAATGTATCACTTTTTAGAAACACTTTTTCTAATAAAACTCAATTGCTGGAAATGCCTTGCAAAAATATATGGGAAAGGCCTAAATGTGGGGAGGAAAAAAAAGCGAATAAATGAAGCACTATTATTTAATACTAGTTGCTTCAGTTTTGAAGACACGATTATTATAAAGCTACCCATTCGATACTTATTACTTAAGACAGTGTCATACTGTAACAATAGAATGACTGAAAAACAGTTTGGGAGGACATGCTTCAGTGTACTTCAGAGAAGCAAAACATGATCTTTATCACTACTTGATCGTAACACTTATTTTCTCATGTATTGATTTACAAGCTATTTATGCTTCTGTGAGTAATGGAATTTCTTGTTAACATTTGAAACCTGAAGCTAACGACAGGGCAAGAAATAATAAAGGATTAAGTGTTTTATTTAACTTATGGTTGATAAGTAAATGCAAAGTGAACAGTCAAACAATCTTAGGATAGATAGGGACACAGAACGTACCTTAAACTAACTACAAAACGCTGTACTGATGAGCTAATGCATGTTCTCCTGTAAAAACTATGCTTCTGAAGTGTTCTCTCTCAGTCACTGTAGCTAAGCTTTCCTGTAAGACTAAAATGAAAACAGCTCTGGCTCCTTTAGCTGCCTGTGTATTGATTCACCCAGTGGTAAAAAAAAATAAAAAAATAAAACCCAAAATGTCAAATATTTGTCTATGAAATTCATGGCATTCATGTCAACTTTTTAGTGATCAGCTATTCAAGGAGTATGATTAAAATAAACACTAAAATCCTCAGTTGACATTTAAACTTCATTCAATAAACAGTTATTAACAAGGCAAAATGTATGGTTTCCTGCTCTTATATGGAATATAAGCAGTATCATTTAAATAGCAAAGATTTTGTTCCTTACATTACGCCATTTAAAACAAACTTTCTTTCTATAGAACACATTCTTTGCATAATACATCAATAATCCTTTCAAAAAATGATATTAAAAATGAGTGTGTAATTTAAAGGTGGGCTTGAGCCACAGCATTTGTGTCCATATTTAGGTTTAAGATTTAAAGGTTAAAGGTTTAAGGATGTTTGTATTGAAATATTTAAATCTGGAATCATCTTTATTCTGGATTACTTCTACTCCCACTGCCTTTCCCACACACAATATCCTATGTTAATTAAGTTCAACAACATCTCACTCTGGTTTTCTATTACAAGGAAATTTGCCTCGTGTAAACTCTAAGTTTCATAATAGCTGCTTGCAGCCTGAATAAAAGCTTCCTACATTGCTCCTTCATAGCCAGACATTCCAATATTCCAATATTTCAAAAATAGAATTCAATGAAAAAATTACAAACAAACCCAAGCTTGCTATCATTCTACACCTACTGAAAAGCTTTCTGTTTAATTCTGACAAATCCGGATCTTAATGTAGGTGAAGAGGCTATAAAAAGGGTAGGGAATGTGGGAGTTCTTCCCAGCTCCAGAGGCCAGGTACACATCCACCTTAACTAATAAAGCCTCTGTGGGAGGAGATACAGACATGAACCTGTTACTGCTTTCTCATACCTTATGCAAAGAAAAAACCAGACAAGCGGGTTGTTTGCATGTACAGTGCATGCAAAATTCTCCCAAAGGTCCTAAACTGGACATTCATGGCGTGTGCATCATGGTATGCCACACCAGAAACTTAGAGAAAGCATTTACAGTAGCAGTTATTAACCCACAGTGGATGAAAGGTATCTTGATACGCTAAGTACCCCAGGAAAGTTTTACTCACAATAGGAATGGAAGGATTGCTCCAGATATGATTGTCTGAAGATGTAAGACAAAGATTTACAAACATCCCGGGGATACTGTTTCTGAAAATGAATTTTCTCTTGAAAAGTTAAGTCAGCTATGAATTAGTTTATTAGCTGAATAGTCAATTTTTTCAAAGCCTTGAAGTGAGTTAAGTCTGATAAATAATTTCACAATTTGATACATGTGTCTGAAGTCTGATTGCAGGTCTATCCATCTTTGGATTGTACTTACATTTCTATATGATCTTTTAATGTAAGTTCAAAAGAAATTAAATTTGTATTCAGTTAATAAGTTTAAGAATAAAAAGGGGACTTACATTTTCACAATTACTGAAGGAATTCTAGAGTATAACAGGTCATACTGAGGGCTCGTGAACATCGTACTCTTTGTGAATATTAATATGTCATACCATATGAGTTAACCAGACGAAATGTTAGAACTAGTTTAATGTAGTATGGTACAGCCAGTCTCTGCCTTCAAGCAGACGTCAGTGGGTATCAGCTAAGCAAAATCACTGTTCCGTGCTCTGTGCTGCCTTTGCTCTGCTACCACAATAGGTAATTCTAATTTGGCTTTTGTTATTTCATTTCCTGGCAAACTCCGAACCAATTCCAATTACATTCCTAGGGACTAATCATTGGAAAAACTTTCTCCCAAGTGTCTCACACCAAGAGCTTTAACCACCCACCCTGAGAGGTATGGTGGTTTGGAAGCGAGTGAAAGGCAATCGTTAGTGGTTTTCTGTTGTGTCTGTGGAAACATGAAGCAAGGCTGTAAACTGTGACATTCAAAAATCTGCCTAACATTGTTTCCATCGCAGGGGAGATAGCCCTGAGGTTACCATTATTGTAAATATGATTTTAAAACTTTACCACTTGTCCAACTAATACATTGCTTACTATTTGAGAAGTGGTGCATTGTCTGCTCTAGCATTTGTATTATTTGTTGATGTACCATTATCTCTTCACATTTGGACATAAACCAAATGCAAACTACCTATTTTTAGCCTTTTAATTCTCTTCTAGGAAGCAGAAAGTCAGAGATCTTAAAAATCAGTATTAGGATAACAAAAATTTTATTCCTGGAATTAGATTAGGCCTATGTGAGACAAAGTAAGGGAGGAGAAGGAATCACACAGAGAATATTTCTGACAAGATACTCTTTTAACTCTGGAATAACATCCCACTAAAGTTCTAGCTGATAGTATTACCCACTACACTAGGAAAGAAGCTGAGAAAGCCAATAGGACATAGGCACCTGAGTCAATTGTAGCACACATGGAAAAGTAAAATTATGCAATATCTCCTGGTGAATGGCTGAACAGTTGATCTAGTCAAAGATTCCTGTACCCAGGGACAACTTTACTAAATACAACTGAGCATAATGCATACTCCCCAGTCAGCCTCTGCTGATCCAGTAGATTCACACAGAAAGATGAAATACATTAATGTATACATCACTATAACTAACAGTGAGATCTTTTTCAAAGAACCATCTGGACCACAGTGATACTTTCAAGTACAAATATATTCCAGCTTAAATACATGATTAGAAAACAGTGAGCTGTTTAAACACAAGTCTTCTGATATAACAGTATCAAACTAAGTAATTACTTAGTTTTAAGAAACTGTTGAATCCTTACCAATAACAACTAGAAACTTCAACGTTACTGAAGGGTTTCATTAACTCCAATGGCACTAGCTGTGCAAGAAAGGACCACAGGATAACATGGAGAAACCCTTATATTACTTTAAAACCTACCATGTGAAATACCTTATTGCAAACAAAGGGTCAGCACACACCGTCACTTCATTTATCTTTCTGAACTAAGTGAAAGTTAATTTTGTTTTCCTAAGATCTGGTTTTAAAAGCATTTGTGTCAGCTTTCTGTTTGCTTTGCCTTGCCTTGCATTTTATTCTTCCCTGTAATTTAATTCATTATTCTTGTTTGCTTGATTTACCAGACAATGGAGGATTCTTTGCCTCTCCCTGTTTTAAGTGTTCTTTTTTTTTTCTCTGCTTTAGCATTTACCAGAAATACAAAGAAAGAAGCCTGAAGCCAAGCCTTAATGCATTTTAAATATTTGTCTTTTTAAGCAAAACTAAGGAGTATATATATATTGATTTTAAATATCTAGAAGTACTTCAAATGTTTAATTTGAACACAAAGACATAAATGTCCATACACTTCACTCAAAGACAAGTGAACAAAACTAAATCTTTACCTGAGCAGGGACAGTTAAATTATTCTCTAGTAACAAGCAATAAGAAAACAGTAGTGAAAACCATGCAGTGCGCTAGAAAATACTATTGTGATATGTTGCTTTGGAAAGGAGTTATCATACTAAATTACATTCTAGTATTTTCATGTATGAGAATTATAACAGCAAATGAAGAGGATTGAAGCAATGAATTCATAAAGAATAAAAGTTTTTTTCTCCTTTAGTGTATGAGATATTTATTATTTTCATATCCTAAAAATACATAACCATGCAATAACTTGAAGACCGCTCAGCTGAGGTCCAAAACCTCAGCTCTCTGGTTGCCAAACCATTATGGAACAGAGGAAACATAAAATTATTTTTGTTTTTACAATTTCAGTCTTGACTGCTGCCCAAGATACCAAGGATCTTAATAGTAATAAATAGCTAGTCTCTTTAAGCAAGGTTTTCAAAGTGCACCAGTACTTCATAATGGGTGGTACTCTGTGACTCCAGCACCAAGAAGTTAAAAGTGAGCTTTTTAAATTGGTTCCACTACTTGACACAAATAGCACATCATTTTTAATTTCACATAGTCAAGATAGCCAAAAAATCTGGCCACAAGAAAGTTCCCCTTTTCATTTATAAAAGCAGAATTCATGCTGTTTAAGGAATGTACTGTTTCTCTAATCCCAGGCCTAAGTCAGAGGCAGCAAGTGAAAGACATTTTCTTCTTTCAGAAAGAAATCATTGTATCCTATAATTACAATACACTTTTGTGATGACTGACTAGTAAAATTATGTGCATTTGCTAAGCACCTTGTACCGCCTGAAGTGTGCTGTTATTCTTGCTGGGATACCTCCTGAAATAAAGTTATTATTGCCATCATACCAATGCATTCAGACTGAAAGACTATTTCATAAAGGTATTTCTTTTAATGTAAAGTTCAGATCCTACATTCCATTCATGCCTCATGCTTACTGAAGCTAATAGGACTGAGGAAATGACACTTGAGGAACTGGCCTATATAAGTCCTTCCAAGGTACCAAATTGTGGTACATTATGATACATAAATATGGAAATAGGATCTTCCATCTTGAGTTCAGCACATTATTCAGTTCAACTTATAAGCAGTTGCTTTTTTAATGCATAAAATAAAGCCAGCTTACTAATAGTTTGCAACATCACCTCTGCTTCATTTCTTGTACAGTCAGATTAATTCTATTCAGAGAGATATTGAAAAAAAACGTTTTCTTTCACTGGCTTCCTAGAGGCACATCTGCAAATGACAACAAGGATTATATGTTCTTCATAGTAATGGCAGAACTATCTTTGACTGTCAGGAAATATCACCATGCCTTCTGGAAATCCTAAAGTGCATTGCACTGTTAGATGGCCTCAGCAGCTTGGTCTTCGTAAAGTACAAATTCTGGAAACAGTAACAGCATCTGTTAAAGGTCTTTATATATAGGTCAGAACAACTTGATTTACCTTCTAAGTTATTTCCGTTTTGAGCAGATCATTGGATCAGATGACCTCTAGAGGTTCCTATCAACCTGAATTATTCTATGAGTCCATTCTGTCTTTTTTAGACGGAGTAAAAGTGTTCAAATTCAAATAAGATTTCTAAGGTAGAAAATGGAACAATGAAAATTTAAAAAAATAATCTAACCTTAGGAACATGTTTGTGTTTCTTAAGTACTATGAGACCACCAGATATCCATACAGGTCTTTTGTTCTGATTGTTTCTGTAATTTGTGATGTGAGAAACAGTATGAAACTCTTTATTGTAGCTGTCTTGGTTTCAGACAGAATTTAAAAAAAAATAATTATGAGGTCCAATGATACTAGCAGCTATTCTTGCAGAAAATTAGTAATATTACAGAGTGAAACATTTCTGTTTTGGTAAATTTTAAAACTTTCAATACAGCTAAAAGACACTTTATATCAACTTATCACATTGGTTAAAATGTTTTCATCTTAAGAAGCTCTAAAATGTAAACAACATATTTATATCATCATCACTGCAATCATCTCTGTTTAGGATCATTAAATCCATTGCAGAAAGTACCAAAAATCTTTACAAGCAAACTAGACAAAGCAAAGATTGCTACAAACAATTGAAATTTTACTTAATTTACAAATGTCTAACATATTCAAGCTTCATATCTGTATTTCTTGAATTATTTCTTATGTCATGGAAACTCTCAACATTATCAAGATACACACTTTCCATAGTTTAATGATATTTTCATAGTCGCTACTTGTTTTAAACTCACACATCCTATTTTAGGACTGTAACAAGACTGTATTTCTGTTAAAAATAGAAACTAAAAAAATAATAGCTTTCAATAGTAAAACTGAACAGAATAATCTGAGTTGGAAGGAATCCACAAAGTCCAACTCCTGGCTCCACACAGTACTATTCCAAATTCAAAATCTATATTTCAGACTGTTCAACTGCTTCTTCGACACTAGCAGCATGGTACTTCTAGTGGTACTTCCACTGTCTGATCACTTTTGTAGTAATGTACAAAATAATGATAGCATTAAAGTAATCAATAGGGACTCCTGCTTGCTTTCATCCATCATGTAGGAATCAGAGGTCAGCTACTTGTCAGGAAGGATTTGAACTCTGATTGCCTATTTGCAACAGGCAACAACCTAGACATCAGGTCATACAGTAGACTGAAGTAAATCTTAGTATTATATTTGCTGCAATCACATACCTCCTACAAATCCCTAAACACAATTAGTGACAGTGCAGTTTATAAAGGACAAAGAAGTGCGAGTACAGATCCAAAATCAGCTGTTTCCTCTGACTGCTGTCTTTCATTATGACAAGATACAGAAAATATGTTCCTTCTGCTGTGCCCACAAGCACAATGAAAAAAACTTGCTCTGAGCACATCTTCACTTGTAAATTTTCAGTAAGTATCTCATCCGTGACATCCTCAACTCCAAACCCCTGTCAGAGCTCATGGAAGTTGCTATCTTCCAAGGAGA
Source organism: Tympanuchus pallidicinctus (assembly GCF_026119805.1). NCBI lineage: Eukaryota > Metazoa > Chordata > Aves > Galliformes > Phasianidae > Tympanuchus > Tympanuchus pallidicinctus. The sequence continues at coordinate 2,728,131 of NW_026294780.1, read as the reverse complement.
AGGTAATTACCTATATTTCAGTTTCACATAAGGCAATGGCTCCTGCTGAGTTACTGAATACGCTGTCACTTTGAACATGGAAATTTTTGTTGAAAAAAAAGAAAAAAAGAAAATCTGACAAACTTCCATATTCTGCCCCTCTTACACACATATTTGCTATCACAATTTGTTATGAGAGAATAACGAAGACATCTTCCACTATAGGACTGAAGAATGTGACAGAGCTGGCTCCCACCACATAACCAAACTGGACACCTGGTTGTCCCCCTGGTATAACAGGATGTACAGAAATTCAAACCAGAATCTGTACAGTAAGTAACTCAAGAACTCAGCTAGAACATTGCTCGCAATTCAAGTAAAGCAACAAGAAGTCAAATTATGTCATTTCTAAATGATGTGTGACATATCTGTCTCTGATGATTTGTAGTGGTGGGGATTACACTAGTTCCAAACAGTTAATTCTAAACAGTAAAAACTTTCCTAAGTTCCTTTGATCCATTAACTCATCTCAACAATGTAATTCCCTCTGAAAGTAATTCCTCCTATTTATTTCCACAGAAACTACAACAGCTACAAACAGCTGCTGCCACTGCTGAAACAAACCACCCACTGCCTCACTGTGCTCTCATCCGCTGTTTGCTCTCCATAAACGTTCAGAAAGTGTCAATGAATATCAATAGGTGCCATTTTTTCTTCATGGAGGAATTTAATTCCACCCCTTTGCTTCATCCACACCTCCAGGTCAGACATCAATTTGTCAGACTGCCCCTCTGCTGCCATCACACAACAACAACACGTAATGGAATACTATCTGGCAAGTTCAGTTTCTACTGCCTTACCACCAACATCTGCCTCTAACATCATGGGCCAACATAATAAAACAGGAGGCAATACTTTCAGACTTCGCATTATAAGAATGCTGAGTAACTTTTTCTTTTTATATACATTTATAGTCTTTAACACAAATATGACTTTCAGGTATGTGACAATGTAGAAAACAGCTCCAGATTTAGATGCCAACACTAGACATTCACAATGCAATGTCTACTCATACGCTTGATAGCTAATCTACCATTACCATTAGAGAAGAAATAGTTCAAGATATCTACTTTGCATCTTGAGAAATTTTCTTTTTTTTCAGTTCAGACTGTTCAGTATTGAACCTGTTACCAGAAAGATATGAGGCATCTCTAGGTTTTCTACATATGTGTTGTCAAGTCTGAACTGATCATCTAAGTCCCCTTAGTACTCAGTAAGGAACACGGGCAACTACAGAAGATTATTTAGCTGCTGTATGGGATCAACTGCTTCAAGTCATCTTCATTTAAACAGGTAGACACTTTTTAAAAAGTGAAAGCTACATCTCATAAACCACACTACCCAATGTGACATAGGATAGCTGAATGGCTATATAGCTTTTCTCAAGTTAGGATGGTGCTGTATAAACCTAATCCCTTCTCCCAGAACTAAGTATTTCTAAAATTCTTTGAAAAATTCCAGAGGAATAAGTTACTGTCTATTTTGTAACCCTTTATTTCAAATGCAAAAATGTTATGCATGCGCTCCTGCTTTATTTGTAGATGCTTCCAGTTAAAACACTAATAGAGTAGGCGTATTTTCAAATACATATGATGCTGCTGTGGGTAAGCTAGAGCAATGTAGAAATGCATGCTCCTGGAGGGAAAGAAAGGAAAATATTTTTTTTCATTTCTAAATCTGATTAGATACTTAAAATGTACAGTATTTTCCACCAGTTTTAAAGACTTAGACAAAATCATCACTAGATTTTCTGCAAAAAAAAAAAGGTGCATGTAGCCTAGTAGACAACCAATGTACAAATTTTTGCTGTGGTCTTGGCAAACTTTTTTTCCTATTCTAATTCAAAGTGACTGATAAAGCTTGCCATCAAGCTTATAACGGCCCTCACATAACCACTGTAGCTCTAAATTTTGTGGTTCAGACTGTAGTTTAGATTTTGCGACATCACTACATGATTTCCATACAGACTCATTTTCTGACTCATTTCTCAACTGACAAAATCCAGGAAGTCATGCTGCAGCGGCATCCAAAGCAGTACCACATGGGAACAGTATGCACTTGAGATCTCTTGACCACATACCTGGGAGACTATATGCCTAGTCACAAAAGTTCTGTGACGTAAGGACAAATTCTGATTATTTATTTATATGAAGCAATTTCTTCTGAACCAAAAATCATCTCAGCTCTGAGAAGACTCAGTAATCCAACACGACTAACTACAATTTTTAGGTAGCTAACACATAATTTCTTTCTGGCAGACATAACAAGAGGCAATGTTTCATTCTAATGTGAAGGTGAAGGATGGATGTTGTATTTGACTTGAAATGACTGAATGAGGCTCAGAATATTATAACAATGTTCTACAACTCTGAGACAGGTTAGGAGAGTTCCTCCTTAAAAAAAACAGTAAAACAAAAATTTGACAAACCTGTCTTCTTCCAGTAGACTTTAACCTGAAGTTGATTGTCCTGATAGAAAGGAGTTCCAATTTTAAGAAAACGAGTGGGTTTTCTTCTTTGAAAAGTTGGGTAAGGATCTACCAGTCCTTTTGGAGGTTTCCCAGAAGATGTCTGCTCATCTGCAGTACACAGAAAAATAAAGAAATTATTTCTTTAATACAGTGCTGTCTAATGACTATGCCAACAATGTTTAAATTCAGAAAAAAACACAATCCTACCTTATTTTAATATCTTAGCTAAATGAAATTATTGTAACTATAAAAAACAAATGGTCCATATGGCTGAAAAACATGATTTGTTCAAAATTCAGTAAAGATATTTTAGAGAGACAAAAAAGACACACCAATACTTATATGAAAATGCTCTCTTAATTTTCAAAAGGATCATAAGTAAACGGAGTGCATTTATATTCCCAGGAATAAGAGAAGTTAACAGTCTGACTTTTTCAACAAGCATGGTATCTAGCTGTACTTCTATATAATCATTCATCATCTTTATATTTGCAAAGTATTTGAATATAGCCAAAAACCTGAGGACAGGATTGAGTGTAACCCACAGAGGCTGCATGTGGTTATTACATCAAAGTAAATATAGCTCTTTGGTATGGTATATGAGAACACTGTGGTCAGATTAAAGATCTTTTTTCCTGCTTTCCTGTCTCCAACAGTGAACAGTGAATGCTTAGAAAAACACTGTACGAGCAGAATGAACTTTGAGCAAATCCCGTGATATGTGTGCCTTCCAACAAGCAACGGCAATGCAATGTCCCTCATCAAGCTCTTCATCTGGTAACATTTTATGAATATTTAGCAGTATTGTCAGTACTCCTAAGTGTTTTCAGTTTAAGAGGCAGTAGTGTGGATTCAAAATGTATTTCATTGCACACTGTCAAATATAATAGTTCTGATTGAGGACAGTATTTGCATCAGATTAACAAAAAAACCCTGTAGTTAATTAAATCAATATTACATATAAGTGAAAATTGAAGATTCCAATTATTGGGAAGTCGCAAATTATTAGCTGTATACTTGAGAGAAAGAGAAAAAGACTTAAGTTTCAACAATCATCATGAGAATCTGATACATTTTTACTTTTGTACTTGCTTCTTTTACACTGAAGTAAATCTACCAGATTCACATATGTTCTTTCACAAGGTCATCAAAGTGTTTATGCTATCTGAAAGGAAATCACAAAGTGATAGAGCAAAGTACAAACTTGAACCTGTTAGGTATATTTCAATGTATTTTATTTTCAAAGTATTTTAGTTTAAAAAAATTTGTATTTTGCTGTTTTCTCTCCAATTTCAGAACAGGAACACTGATTTAAACTATATACTACATACACTGATCAAGAAAGAGAGAATCTTGCTGCATTTCCCAGAACAGAGGCACATGAATACAGTGAAGCAAGATATTTTCAAGAGCGAGGAAAGATAACACCAGAGGGCCAGGGTCAAAGCTCATAAAAGTCCATAGGACTAAATTACTTCAGTGGATTATGGACTGATTATATTCTGACAACAGGAACAGCCACCTAAAAAAAGACCTTAATTCCACAGCAAGTTGAGCAATTGACAGTGGGACTACTGCAAAATTGGAATGGTGCTTCTGGAACTACTTCCCAAAGGCCATAAAATTCCCCAAATGATGAGGGGGCACGAATGTCCTGTCCTAGATAATATTTCAGGCAATTATTTTTTCAGATTTCTCCATCTGCTTCTGAGTATTATCAAAAAATACCTCAAGCAGAAGTGGTTCTAACTAGCTAACTTTAGTGAGAGTCAGAAGATTAATTCAGATCTATTTGCATCTCCTTTAGGGGCACATTGTATTTGGTTTTCCACATAAGCCATAATTTTGCTATTTTCATAATAGGTCCAAACATACTTCTAGTAGAATGCTCTGTTGACTAAAATGTGTGGTATCACCAGTTTGGGCTCAAATAATCTCCAATTCTTTCATCCACAGGCTTTAACAGAAAGTATGTTCAGATTTTTCTATATTATTATTGAAGTACTTTCTTGTAAAACAAATATGTCTTTTCAAGTTCTCACAGGCACAGATTTGCAGTTAAAAAGAAAATACTGCTCATTAGGTAAATGGATGGTCATACTTTGAATGTAGCATTCATACACTTGAGGTACATTTGCAATCAAAAATATTCTGAATGCAGTATTAATTTGGTTTAAAAAACAATACAGCAGCCATTTAAACTCTCAGTTGAAAAGGTCAATGTAATAAAGTGAAATAAAGCACAAAAAAATTATGTAGATAATAAACTTTCACAGAAACTACTGATAGACTTTTATTAAGTAAAAGGGGCAAGGAGTGGGTAGATTATCCAAGTGACTTTTGATTATTCAAGGGACTTTAAACACGGTAGGAAAGACAAATCACTGATGTGGACATAAAACGATGAACCCACCAATCATTATTGGTAGAATAAATGTCACTTGGTAGAGGACCTAGAGGAGGATAATGTGGTTATAGGTGATCTGCATCAGATTCAGGAAAAAAAAACAGTGTTCTGGAGAGAGAACTGAAACAGAAGTCTTCCCCTCCCAGCATAACCCCATTATTGACATATCAGCAATATCATAGAGAGTTGATTCAGCACCATCAGTGAAACACTTTCCTATTGTAAAGAAAAAGTAAGGAATGACATCTACACAGGCGAAGTACAAACTCAGTTATACCAGCTCCAGTTTAGAGAGACTGCATTATGCAGAAAGTCTTCATTTAATGTTTTGAAAGACTATAACCTAACATCAGGTCTAATAATAAAGCCTGCTGAATATCAGTTGATTAATTAGTCTTGCTTCCAAGAAGGGAAAATTTAGAAGGCTATTATCATGGTAAAATGAGAGAAAAAAATTAATAGCTTCCCCAATAAAGCCCTGCCTCAGACTCATGTGAAATTCAGGTATCAGCCTATTCCTGGAACATTATTTCTACTTAAAGTAGACTCAGTTACATGTTCCTTCTTGGAGCTGTTATTTAATCTGGCAAAATAACAGTAGTATGATATCATGCATGTTCCTGAAAACTAGGTCATTTTTGTGGGCAATGCCAGAAAACACAGGTACAATCAAGGTGAGCCAGTGGAAAGGCAAAATTTCTGTATTCACTTACATAGTGCTCCACCAAGGATTTAACATAAACTTGCCTTGTGTCCGCACTGTGCAGATTCAAGCTCATTTTCTGCTATGACTTCCAAGAAAAGGCAGTACATTCAAGATATCAAAGTTTGGCCCTTTGCTGTCTCTAAAATGACCCAAAAAGGTTGTAAAAGTGAGCTTAATAGAGAGAAAGGAAGGACATGTATTTTAAGTTCTGTTTTATCTTCTTGGTGCATTAAAACAGGAAGCAATTGTAGATGTAGAGATCAGTCTTATGTAGAAATTAAAGTATTTTATACATGTCCAAACAGAATATACATGCAGAAGGGTCCAGTAAAAATAGCCATCGGTTAGTTAGATGAGGCTGTTTAGGGTAATGTAATGTTATGAAAATGGTGCCAAATAATTGATTGTACTTTAAAATCAAGAAGTAAATGGATAGAAAATGAAACAATCAGGAAAGAATATTAGAAATGATATCTCTAGCATCTTCTTATCAGAATTTTGCTTTATTGCTTTATTGATTAATCAGAGATGTATCAGAAGCTAAGACAGTAACTCTGTATTGTATTGCAATTATAAAAACATTTAACTAAGACTTGGTTTACTCTCATATTCAGATACAATTTTAAGTTACACTGTCATAATAAAACGAGAGAAAGAAATTCAAATTGCTACTTTGGCTGTATGCCATAATAATGCATAATAACGGCACCTGGGATTCTTTTCCACTTACCAGAACAAAGCTGAACCAAGCATTGCTTTAGCATGTGAAGTTTTAAATATCTTAATCTGACCTCTACAGATATCAAGATTTTAATTTGAATTTTTGTCTGTGTGTGTAATAATTTCTTGAGAATTTATTTATCAGGCAAAAAACAATTAAGTTTCTCTAATAGAAGAGTCAATGTTTTGTCTCACTTTCTACAACATATATATTTGTATGGTCCAAGAACCAGAATTCATAGGCTAGTCAGAATAGTCAGGATTTTGAAAAGCACTGCAAGTCAAAACTGTCCAGTTAAGAGAAAGATACAGAAATGAATTTACAGCAGCCAGTAAGAAATATTGCAAGGATTTATAGATATATTGCATTTTTCAAGTCTTAACATCACAGTGGTACAAATGCATCCATTTTCATTGCATTTCTTTAAGGTGAGTAGCAACTAAGAAAAAGAAATAGGCAAAAATTCTTATCAAGTTTTAAATAGGAAATTTAACATTAAAAGGTTACTCAACTTCATCAAGATGAGATTACTCTGCTATCAAACAGCCAGCTTAAAGAAAATAATTTAAGAAATCAGTACTTAAAACACTCAAATTCCAGTTAAAGAAGAGATAAAGCATTCAGGTGTCTGAATACAATTACTCACTATTATTCCTGCTGTCCTGTGTTGTGCTAAAATGAAGAGAAACCTTAGCACTTTTAAGGCGTATCTGACCCCAGCGTGTTACTGCCTGTAGTTCTACATTGTAGTTGCTGTTGGGCTGGAGTCCCTCCAGGACCACATAATTTTGGGGCTATAATAGAGAATATATATATAAATAAGAAAGTTATAGTATTACTGAAAAACAGGCTTGTATTAAAAGCAGGATTGTTATCTTAGGCACACTACTCTTTTGAAATTAGAAAAAAAAACTTACGTATAAATTTCAGGAGAACAAAAGTTTGCTTCTTTAGAACTATATTTCATTATACTCTACTTTTCTTTGTCATTTTTTATAGTACTAACCTTACTGACATTTACAGACTTTCAGTAATTCCTTGGCAAATACAGTTACTTACAATTTAGGCCAAAATTAAGATTGTAATTTTATTTGTATATATATACACACACACAGAATACAAAATACAGAAGTACTTTTTTTGGTATGCCACAATTATTTCAGTCAAAGAAATTGAAACTCATTCATCCACAATTTTTTTTTTTTCTTTTTTTTTTTTGTATTAGCAAAGCAACTGACAACTTAGTCTTGAGATAGCTAGTCTGAAAACAGCTACATACAGTGTTCAGTACTTTTGTTAGTATTTTCTATAGAATGTTTTTTTGAAACAAACAAACAACAAGCCAACCATCCAAAGAATCTGCTAATTGGTAAGGATTGTTTTCCTCTATAGAATGAAAAACAAAAAATTAAAAATACAACTTAGTGGAAGTGTATGTGAATAGGACAATCATGTTTAATAATCCATACATTGAAATACTTCCCATAATATTGCAAAGAAGAGACAAGGCTACTCAATATTCTTACATTACGTTTGTAAATATTTTTTTAATATTTATAAAACATCCCTTCTAGCCTATGTCTCAGACAGAAGAATCCATGTTTTTATGCAATTCATTGTGAAACTGAAGTTTAGCCATGAATCCAGAGTAAAGATAACCACATACTGCCACATTTAACAGTTATGCGATTATCAAAAGTGTTTAAAATCAGTGATGTTCATTTGTTTGTGCTGAAATATTTACTACTGACAATATTTTAAACATTTTACTCAAATTATTTGAGTATTTCCATAGAGAAATAACTATAAAATGATTTGTATTAGACTAAATTTGAACTAGTCTATTTCTAAAGGCAAAATCTGGATAAAGAAAATTGTCAATGTTCTTTTAAAACCAAGATTTTTTTAACCTTGTTTTATATTTTCCTTAGTTTTGATTTCTAGAATGAATATTTCTATAATATTTATTGGCAAGCAATAGTCTGAGAAGTGTCCTATGGGGGCAGTCTAAATCTCATTGCTGTACAGTTTCACAGAATCACAGAATCACAGAATGGCCGGGGTTGGAAGGGACCTCAAGGATCATGAATCTCCAACCCTCCTGTCACATGCAGGGGCACCAACCTCCCCATTTAATACTAGACCAGGCTGCCCAGGGCCCCATTCAATCTGGCCTTGGGGCAGGATTAGCAAAAAAGATATTTTAAGAGTTTACCTTTCCACTGAAATACATTTTGGTTCTCTTGAATTTCCTTATAGTCAAGTTCGGACCTTGTTCCCAATTACTTTAATGCTAGGAAGCCAATGGAATCTTTCATCAGAAACATAAATTCTACTACCTATCAACATCCAACTCAACTCCTATCTTGCTAATGTGATTTTTAAAAACTGCAAGAATGAGCTAACTTTCTTTTCCGTGTATGTTTACTACGGCTTTGTGGATTTTTTATTCCTAAGTATTTGACTTGAGTAGAAACAAAGAGCCAAGTTATCACGGTTGCTGAAAAGAATCCACATTATTTCCAGCGGTGGGTCTATTTCCTTTTCCCTCTTTCCCACTGTAGAGCTAGTGATGATGGCTGCAGCCTCTAGACCCTGAACCCTATCAGTTCCCAATAGAAGGGATGGGTCCACAGTGCTCATCCAGTGGTGGGTCTGCTATACAACTCATAATAATATAACAAGAATACAAACTACCCTGCTTTCATGTTTTGCAGGGTTTGGTGGCTAAGGGATAGAAGGACTATTACTCAATAGCTGTCATTCATCAGAGTGCAAGCAGTCAACCAGAGCCAAAACACAGTGTTAACACAGCCATGGAAATGCATTAATAAAAGTGATTCCAGATAATTAAGTCCAGACTTTTATTTGGGATACATTTCAATCTCTATTAACTACTTTTAGTTACTGTGCAATATGCTTAAGGAAATGACAGCAAGACTTAATGCAGTCAAAAATCTCAAAAAAAAACTGCCGCTATGAAATATGTCACATCTTTGGCACAACAGATTATTTAAATGTTTATTATTCTTTTCCTTGGGCCCCTACTGATTATTTAATAGTTATTCTATATAATGCTGCCTTTTGTTTACAAACTGAAAAAATAATGCAACAGATTATGTTAATGTTTCTTAAATGAAACACCACTCCATCTTTCAGAAGCGTGGTAAAATAAATCCTGCTCTAGAGGAGAAAAAGCAATGAACTTTCTATCCATCCCTCCTGCAAAATCTTATATTTGCCTGCATTCTAAGACAGAAGTCTGCTTTTCTCCTTGAGTTCAGTGAAGCAAAGGAATTGAATTGAGGTATCAAATTTGCCTGTGGGGTTGGTGATCTTAAAAATTAAGTCAATTACTTTCCAAGCAGTTGAAATTATTGCAATTTATCACATTTTTCTTACTTACACTCTGTTTATTTCATGCCAGAAATAAGTTTGAATGTTCCAGAATTAATACATAGTCATATCTCTGTTTCATTTGCTATTTTCTTTCTTACCCCATCAGTAATCTTCCTTCTCTTTTTTTTAGCTGGGATCACGTATTTGCTATAAGTCCAGCTCCAGAAAACTTTGTAGTGGTGCACTGGAATATCAGGCTCTTCTGGAAGATCCCAAGTAATCATTACATTAACAGTTCCATCATTGTTTGCACTGATATTGGCAATTCTGATATTAGATGGAGCTGGTGGAGCAGATGGATCTGAAATTAAAAATAAAATCAAATAATATTAAAAAATCATATGTAAAGATCACTCTTAAGTAAATTAAAAATCATATTCATCTTATATATTTACTAGTCATACAAAATCTGTATTTAACATTCTTAATGCACTTAAGAACATTCAGGCAAAAATTTCTCACAGATGCAAATTCTACAAATCCAAACTTTACTAAAAATACAATTATGTATTCACATGTAGGATTATAATTATTCTATATCATTGCTATGTTCACAAATGTGATAAAGTTTCATCATAATGTACTAAATCATTAGGCTTATTTCTGGCACATTATAAATACACAGTGAATGTAAAAACTCCTGGCTCACAAGAACAGAATAGAATCTTGGAGACACCAAATATTTTGGTCTGTGTTGTCAGAGAACTGTCAGATGAGAATATTTCTAGAGTTTGAATCTTTCTTTCAAATTCTTGTACTGATATCCACTATCACAGACATAGACTTGTCCTTAGAATAAATACATATATATATTTTAATAACAACAGCAGACTCAACCACCCCTGTGATTTATTTCCCTATTCAAGTTTCTGTTCAATATTAACTGAGGTGTTGTTCCTTCAATTGCCTATGTGCCAACCCCAGATTTACGGACACCAGATAGTTAAAGGTTCCACTACTGAACAATTTCTAATATTGAATGTTAGGTCCAACCATACAATATAATGGCTGAGTCATGTGAATAAGTGGAAATTTTTCATCTGAACTTTTGAAAGTCAAATCCACTGTCATCTGAGTCTTACTTTTTAATCACAATTCCCAATCTAAGTAACCTTGGAAACATTACAAAAAATGCTATAAAGAGTGAATATGGCAATATACTTCTTTTACCAGCACTTTTGTGAAAGAATACTTCAAAAAGTTGTTTGTTCTTTTTTTGTGTCTGTGTTAACCAAACATTACAGGCAAGATATAATGAAAACACACAAATCAATAAATAACTATGTAAACAAATTAAACAGTGGAGCTCAAAAAAAATCAAAATATTTCAGGCATGCAAAGAAAATGTGTAGTAATTAAGGCATGATATGAAGTTGAAGCCAAGAGATATACAATGTGATTGAGAAAATCATTTTAATGAAACCTTTCTGCCAAATGAGCCACCACTTATTCCCAGAAATAAAACTGGAGGTGTGCAGAAGATACATCAGGCATTCATTTATGGTGCAGTTCACCTGAATCTCTTCATAATGGTTAATGAGCTGTTAAATGAACTTTCCAGACATACTAAGTTCATCAGATAATCCCTATGACTTATGGTCTCACTGAAAAATTCCATCACTAGGTCATGCAAACTAACACATTCAGGGTTAATAAAGACAGCATTTCCTTTTTAAAGACCAGCAAATGTGAAATAATGCCTTATTCCCCTTATTTAACAGGAGTCTCCATTAAATAATAATAGATGCTTCTGTTTCCTCATGTGTGTCATCTTAGTTAAATAGTAAAGAATGGTCCTGTTATCACACACACTGGCTGTAACTGTTAAAAAAAAAAACCATGAGTTTAAGAATTCTGGAAATTTAACTTCATTTTCCTAATTCCTTTTTTTTTTTTTTTTAATCAGATTGTAAGTTGGATTGTTTTATTTATTTTTTTTTCCTGGCAATGTTTTTACATTTATTGTCTTACCTAGCAGCTAACCACTCTATTTTAAATATATACAAAGCTGCATGTTTTGGAAGAGATAAGTAACATGAAGATAAATTTCTAAAATTTGTTTTCGATAAATAGCTTGTGTTGTTATCTAACATAATTCATCATCTATTTCTGTGCTTGATAATATAAGTAGAAGAGAAATGAAATTTGGACACAATAATCAGAATAATGAATAAAAAAAAAAAAAAAATCTCTTCAAGCATCCAGTTTCACTAACTTAAAATGTTGGGGTTTATTTTTTATTTATTTATTTATTTATTTATTTATTTATTTATTTATTTATTTAATGCAATGTGACAACGCATTGTGGCCATAAAACATTTATAACCTGAAGTGCAACTGATCGTATTACCACAGGTGAATTATTCAGGTTAACTCCCACAAGTACCATACATCATGTATTATGTACATATAACATATGGGATACAGTTAAAGTGTTTTGGAGGGTATGCCTTCATGAATGCTTTGACATAAGCCTAAACAATTATAACTGTACATGTCTTCCATGTCTACAAAATACTCTGAGAATCCCCAAAATTCTAAAAGTTAAATGAAATAGTACTTCAGAATAAACTCTTGATAGAACTAAAAATAAAAAAGCAAATTTGTTTAATTAGTTTTCTTCGGAATTCCTTGGTATGTGTTTCTGGCCCTATTGAAATATGTCTTTTAAAAGGAGGAAGAAGAGCAGTCATAGACGTCAAGACAGAAAGGATGGAGTTCTGCAATTGACAGACATGAAAAAGTGAGAAATTTGAAAGTACCATATTTTCTAGAAAAAAGAATAGTAAACTAAGCTGGGGAAAATAATAATCTACGAGGGTTGCTCTAAAATAACGCCTCCTATTTTATTATGTTGGCTCATGAAGTCAGAGGCAAATGTTGGTGGTATGGCAGTAGGGATTGAACTCTCCTGATAATATTCCATTACATGTCACTGCTGTACAACAGCTGGCAGCAGAGTGGCAGTCTGACAAAATGTTGCCTGAAGTGAAAGTGTGAATGAAGAAAAGGTGTGGAACTGAATTCCTCCATACAGAAAAAATGGCAACCATTGATATTCATTGATGCTTGCTGAATGTTTATGGAGACCAAACACTGGCTGTGAGGTGATGAGTGCATTTCAGCAGTGGCAACAGCAATGTGGACAACAAGCCACATTCTGCACAGCTGTCACACCACGGAATGAAGAGCACCTTGATCAGCTCATCTATGTGAATTGATGGATTACAACCAGGGAACTGTGTACATAGTTCAGTATAAGCCTAAATGCATTGGAAACAATGATGGCAATGTTTGAATATTATAACATCTGCGTTAGGCTGTGCCCCACAAGTGCTCAAAGAGGAACAGAAAGAACCATATATGCAGGTTTGTCAAGACCCAGTGAACCAATACGAGGCTGAAGGTGACAGCTTCCAGGATCGCACTGTTACCAGTAACAAAAAGTGGTGTCACCATTACAAGCTGGAGTCAAAACAGCAGTTCACAGAGTGAAGATATGTGAATTTCCCATTGAAGAAAAAGTTCCAGACAGTGGATAAAGTGATATGCACTGTCTTTTGGAATAGGGATAGGTAAACATGGATTTCCTGGAATCTGGACAAACCATCAACTCTGACTGCAATATCACGATGCTGACTAAGATGAAGACTCAAATTTTCAGAGACAGGCTAGAGAAGACAACAGTCTTTCTCTTGCAACATGATAACACCAGGCTGCATGCTAGTTTGAAGACCATTGAGTCTCACTGCCAGTCTTGGCTGGATTGTCCTACCATATCCACTGTATAATCTGAATTTGGCATCTTCCGACTTTCATCTGTTCAGACCAATGTAAGGTGGACTGTGTGGACAACATACTCCTAGCAACAACACTGCTGCAGCAGCTGTGGAAACAGTGGGTCACCTGCACTGAGGCAGGTTTTTATGGGAGCAGCATGCAGGTACTTATTCATCACTGGCAGAAATGCAAAACTAATGGTGGTGACTGTTGAAAAATAGTGCTTTGTAGTTGAGAGTTTACTATATCAAATAGTCACGGTGTGCTCTTTGTATACGTATATGTTGCAGTTTCCATGGAAATAAATAGGAGGCATTAATTTTGGAATGACCAACACAGAAACAAGAAAATGATCAAAGATGAAAAAATAAGAATAGAACAGAACACAACACAATGGTTGGAAGGAATCTTCAGAGATCATCTAGTGCAGCTGTCTGACCACATCATAGAATCATAAAATCATCAAAGCTAACCAAAAGTTAAAGTATATTACTAAGGACATTATCCAAATCCCTCTTGAACATTGACAAGCACTATAATTTCACATTTAATCATGTGCAAGAAAGGAGAAAAAAACCACAAAAACTAACAAACTATTGTTGGATTTTGGGAAACCAACAATAAAATATTTCCTGGATTCTGGGTACCTGAATATGAAGCCATTTAGCAAGCACTTTATATCAGCTGAGAATCCACTGCATATTATTTCCATATGATGATATAATTTATTCATCTAATTCTATGTCTCTCTATACCACTCATCACTTCTATAGCTGACAGAACTATAATTTTTTTTACACCAAAAAACAGGAACGTTCATGTTTTCCTCATTTGAAAAGTCTGAAGTAAGACAGAATAGCAACAAGGCTATTAATAACCTCTGTTATTACCAAGAAGAAAAGCAAACAAACAAACAAACAAGCAAATAAAAAAACACCGCACCCTCAAAAAATGAGAACACCCTTAATATCCCTAAAACTCAAGAAAGCAAGCAAAATGCCCGTCTTATATAACCTAAACAATACACTCCTTCATTAGGCATACAGCCTATTTATTTATATTTATGAGATAACTGTAGCTTACTCAGGTTTGTTTTGTTGTTTTTTTTAAGCCTTCTCAATTCTATTGGAAAAATAATAGGAAATTCGTTCTTCTACAAGGCACTCCATTATGCTTATGTCTATGCAGACACAAAAAGCCATAGACAACTTTTGTGCTGAAATATTTCTAAGTCTAGTAACTGGTACTGGACTACAGAGCTTTCACACTTTTGTTAACCTGATTATGAAGCTAAACTGGAATTCTAATGACTGTAAAACTAACAACCATTCTGCTATTTGTGTTCATATACCTGTGGCCCCTTTGACTGACCGCCCACATGTATAATTTAGATATGTGAACGTTAAACTACTGGAAGGGCCAGTTTTTCAAATTTAAAGTTCTGAAATTTTATTTAAATGCACTTATCCGAGTATTAAATTGAATAATTTGGTTTGCAGAAAGAGTGCTGTTAGTTGTAGTTGTAGTTGTAGTTGTCCTTTGCTGTTTATGCTACAGCTCAAATAAAAGAAAAATCCTTATATATATTATAATTTGGCACATACAACTGTTTTCAAATCTTAAAATATTCTGGTCTCAGCCATCTGACAAGTAAATCACTTCTCACTGCTAGAAATGATAGCTTCATTAGGTCAAGGCTGAGGCTGCTATTCCAGCACATGGAGTAAGTACTGCATTTGTCTGCATTGTATCTGGCTTGAGTATACCCAAAGGACTTAAATGCTTGTCTTGCTGGCTACTCAGCCATCACAAGAAAAACTGTCTCCAGTCCCCAGAAGGGAGGATTCCTTGCTGTTAATACAAGAAAAAAAAAAGAAAACTCACATCACTATTTCAAAACTAACATCTTTCCACAATCATATTTTTAAACATAATGATAGACACTTTATATTTTACAAAATTCTTTCTACAAATAGGACCTAGAAGCAACTTGCCACCTCAGTACAAAAGCACGTGCAGGGTAGGTACAATAATTGCATTATACATTGCTGCAAAACATTCTCTTTAGCTTTAAATGTGGCAAGTGTAATGAAAACAATAAATGATTTAAAATATATATGTCAGAGAGGAATAATGACATTCAAACATGGAATTTCCATCCTGAGCTGTAAAAATGACAGCAAGTTTGACTCCTGTTTAAACCTTTTCTACTGACATATTTTTTTCTCCTTAAAATAGATCATCCATCGCTATTGTTTAAACATTAAGTATCCCAACTCTAAAAATCTGCTGAAAATGCTCTACAGACATGTTTTCAACTATTAAACAGTTCCAAGGTATAAGTAAGAGGACTGGCTTTGCCCAATGGAAATGGCACACATAAACCAGCTGTGCAGCAGTATAAAAAAATCATTGGTCTCAAAGGAGCAACAGAAAGAATTTTATTGCCAGGAGTGGGTGTCTGTTCTGGTTTTACTAACACTCAGTAATGCATGCATGAAATCTCATCCAGCATGGTACTTATGTGCTGTGAAAACAATGTTGTCTGCTTCCTTTTGCTTGACAATTCATCCTGTGTATGCTAGCAGCTGCCTTTATGGTGAAGATAAAAACCTTTAGCAAGGTGGAAGGATCAGGTTTGTGCTCATTGTGTTGATCTTACAGCCCCTTTTAGCCTGTGAAAATAGCACAGTGTCTAACTACAAACCAGCAAGATAATATATTATATGGAAATGCTTATATTTCCATAATATAAGCATGTTCCTCTGGTTCCTCTACGTAACAGTAGTATCTTTTACTGAGAGGTCACTGTCATCATAGAACCTAAAAGCTAGAAAAAATAGTCTAAAAACTCTTATACAAATACCAGCTGAATTACTAGTGCCAAACAGCTTCTGGCAATTTGGGTTAGGCTATCCAGTGTCCTATAATGGGAAAAAAGGAATCGTAGCTTTTTTTTTCTTTTCTTTCCTAAATAGACTTATTTTTGGATTGTAGGATCAGTTCTCTTCTCCTTCCAAACTAAATGAAACAGCTTGGAGAAGATCAGTTAAACTATGAGAAGTATATTCACATCTTAGGGGATCAAAAATATTCTGCCAGACATTCCACTAGCTTTTTGCTGTTGCTGCAAATTATTGTCACTCAGTGGAAGATGAAAAGGAAAGCAAACACAATTAAAAAAAAAAAATAAAAATGAAGTGGAAATCAAGAATACCAGGAAGCTTTGATCCATTTTCACTGACAGTATCAACCTGAAAATCCATGTACAGAGTCCTACTTGCAGGAAAGGACTCATTCTCCTAGGTGCTGCATTAACTCCACCTTCTGGCTATCTGTTCTAAGGAGATATGTATCATCTATTCTGTATTTCTCGTAACTTTGGTATATCAAATTATGGCAAAATAAAGCATCGCTTTTTTCCCTGTGAAGAGCTATGCCAGATAGGCCAATATAAACGCTTTGTCTCCTTTTATAGGAATAAATAAACAGCATAAAAAATTCTCACAGTTTATGCTTTGAACCTTTCATAAATTATTTATCTCAGCAGTGTCACTTTGATTATTTATTATTTACATACTGATTTCATAAATGAATACATGAGGCAGTGTAAAATAGCTAATAAACCTCCACCTCAGATGTTCACAGTATAGGACTATCAAAGTCTATAGCAGATAAATAATCAAAACACAAGTAGATGAAGAATGGAGTAGAACCTTTATAGCTGAAATGCTTGATGAAATGCTCTTCTGTCTTCCTAGTTTTATGTTTTTCGTGACTGGGATATTAAACTAATTTGGACAATAAGGAGTTTTAGTGAAAGAAAAGTTATTACATAACTCAGAAGATGTAAAGTTATTTTGAATTTTAAAAAAATCTTGCTTTGTTGTATCTAATTAGAAATCACATTTTTGCATTTGCAAAAGACACAAAACAGTATAAACAGCATCATAATTACCAGACAAGTAAGTCACTCTCTAAGTAATTTTGGCACCAATATTTCTGAGTGTTTTTTTTTTAACAGCTTAAAATATTTAGTGACAGAAATTTTGTGGTTCCATACCGTTCCCAATATTCTGATTATATATCACATTTGACCCCACTTATGATCTTGTGTGAGAAACTGTTTTAGGAATTGTTGTTACATTTCCCAATCAAAGGATTTCCTTTAAAAAAAAGTTTCTGACCACACTTCACACAAATGTACCAAAGAGAGTCAGCAAACTTTCAAAGGGGAGGTGCCAAAATCATCCCTTCTTTTTGCTAACAAAGGTTAAATATGCCAGCAGGAACTCTGTAGGAATGAGCAGATGCTGGCACCCAAAAACAGGCACATGAGATCAGTAGTTTTTTGCCTCTCTGCCAGGCAGGGGCAGCCACTTCCCACTGAGTTCCAAAGTAGTAATAAATAGTCCAACTATAACTGTTTGTGCTATGTGTGCCTACTCCGGGACATGGAGGCTGAGAGATACTGACAATCTAGTGTCATCCCTGCCAGTCACCACAATCACTTAATGCTTCCAGATTTCATCAGGTAAACATGGTATCTTCGCAATAGCCACTAACAGAACAAAGCTTCTAAAATACTCAAATGAATGGATGGAATAAGATGACTCTGACTACAGAGCTGAGAGTTAACTGTATTCCTTTTGTTTGCTTGGCAATTCACAACGTTCTGTTATGTGCAGGAGCTTAGATTTGAAAACTGTTATTGTGAGGGTAACAGTAGGTGAGGGTTAATGCCGACTTTTGAACAGAACTAGCTGTGTATTTTCTGCTGTTTTCATTTGTTATGTAACAGTATGGGGATGTTTTGCTAGCTTCTGTACTTCTTGCAAAGTCCTGGAAGTGCTCAAAGTGCTCTCTGCCCACCTGACAGCCATGAGCAGTACAACTGGAGAGCAATGCTTCAGGAGTAACTGCAGAGAGTGCAGGAGAAGCGGGCTCTGGTATCTAACATACAATCATTTCAAAACCTCAAGCTCCTGAAAATCACCGCCAGGTAGGAGATTATTCTGAAGAAATATTTCTGTATGCTTATTATGCTATCATATTGTTCTCCAGAAACCCATTTATGGATACGGTCAGATATTCAGCTAAAGAGATGTTCAGTATGACTTAACACAGATGTTCTTACATTCATTACTAATGTAGGTGTTTTGAACAATATGCTCCTGTGGTGAGCCCAACCATCAGGGACGTGTTTGGAACATAACTTGACACAAATGTCATGCTCAAGCCAAAATCCCAGTGTTATCATGATGTATCTTTATGTAAATGCAGTTGTAGTGTTTTCAAGCAGAATAGTTGGAAAATCTCTAGCAATTCAGAAAAACAACTGACCATGATGGGAGTTGAAAAGAAAGCTGGTGCCCAATTCAGCAATAAAGCACTATATCTATTTAACTGCATCTCAAGAGAAAAATCAGAGAAAGCTACTGCTGCTGCTGAGTCCTTGCAGTAAACTCATCACAGTTTGGACGAACTGCATTTTTTATGTCACTGAAACTGTATGCTAGAAATTGCAACAAATTCTTAAAATTATCCTTTTTTTTTTGTTTCACAGCAATAGTGGGATGACCATTCCAACAAACCTTCTTATCAGATACGAGGTTATAGCACTGAAAATTCTGAATGTAAACTGAATGTGAGCTGAATGTAAACTTATTCAGTAAATAATTAAAACATCCATATTATCAAAAGCACTTGCATGCTTATATAACTGTACCTACAATAAGACTTTTTTCTAGGATTGATTATGACCAAAAAGAAAGAAAAAGCTAACATGAAAACCCATAAATAGCAACTGTTTATATTGCAAGTCAACTCTTCAGGAGAAATAAATGTATACTTCTAAGTATTCTTTATAAAAGTGTAAAGATTCTGTCACTACCAAGACAAAGACATGTCTATCTATTATAAACTTCACTTCCATTAGTAATATTGTGAAGACTCCTAAAACTCACTGTTTGGCACCAAAGCCAACTAGCACAGTCTGGCTATTTCCAGACTACTGCTACTACTACTGTAAGAGAGGGTGACCACATCCAGATTATTGGGGATGGTTTCTAGCCTGTGATACAGTGCTTCAAAGTCATCTGGAAAAGCTCTAATTCACATGGGTCAAAAATACATCAGAAAAAAACTTCACAGGAGGGGAGATCTGTTTGAGCTCCCATCTTCCCAGTACCAATTACTGATCCATTTTCAAAGTTACTGCCCACATACATCCCTTGACAAATCAAGCAACAGCAACAAAAATTCCTGCAACACTTAATTGACTGGCTAACATTCCTTCCCAGTGAAAAGTAACATGCTGCTAAACACACCCTTATTATCCTTAAGCCCTTATGATTAGTGTGAAAAGGGAGGGAGTCATATTAAGACAGCCCCTATTTCCATTAAAATAATGATGCTCCAATTACTTAGACGTAGGTGACAAATATTTCTGTACTCAGCTAAACATATGACAGTAACAAATTTCCTATAGCTATAAAGGATCATAAGAGATTTCTTGGAATAAAACATTGAAAATCATTCTCCATGTTTTGTGGTCATGGTCTTGTTGTTTGATACCAATAGCATGGAAAATGTCTAAAAGGAGTATTATTTATTGAGACTTCTTACTGATAAAAAGAATAATGATACTACTAACCTTTAATTCTTGGGCAGACTTCAAACAAACCTCACACCATTTCTAAAACTAATGGCAAAACAACCAAATGCCCCACTTCCTCCAACAAAAACACAGGCAGCACTCCACATTTGAGCAAGCAGAAGATGTGCTCCAGATGTAGGGAACCAAAACTCACCTTTAGAGGAGCGGAAGTGCTTGCTGGGTGCCGTGAAGCCCCTTGTCCCATGCACGTTCACAGCTGCCACACGGAACTGGTACCACCTGCTTGCTCTGATGTCTGACAGCTGAACCCGCTCATCTGTTGTCTGGTGGAGAAAATGTCATGGTTAAGGTCTGCTTAGATGGGGCCAGTTGTGCTCTCTGCAATGTAACACCCATCAGTCAGATTGGGAGGTAGCAGACACACCTCTTCAGTACACACAAGTGTCAGTAGAACAAAACCACGTCGCCACCAAATTTTACAGTGCATTGCAGGTCTCTTCTAGAAAAGTGAATTTAGAAAATTGGTCAAGCGTTAAATTCACAAAATGATATTTTCAGTTATCATAACCTTCACCAAACAGATTGGACTTAGCTAATCAACTGGTGATTTTTTAGGGAACTCATTACCCCATATCAATGGACTCATTTCTCCAGACCCTAAAGAGTCAGGCTCCAAAATGACTTCACAAAATCCAACACTGAAAAGCCACCAGCTGGTTCATAGGAAACACAAAGCCCTCAGTTATGTGGGGTGAAGTGTATGAATCGTCCTTCAGATCTTTGGCACTTAGGTCAAAATGACATAGTAGCCTTAACTCTTCTCCGCAGACTTTTCTTAGGTCATAGGAGATGATCTTTTCTCCAACAACACTAACTGCTGGCGTGTCATGAATTCCATTTCCAACATCTGCAGTGAATGCCTTAACCACTCACATACAGAAAAAATAAAAACGCACTCTGAACTCTTTCAGTAGGAGGTGCTTTAAACACTCTTATTCTGACGCCTGTTTTTATTCTTCTTTAAGCTTTTAAGCTGGCTTGTACACTTTCTGATTTTTTTTTCTAAGGTACAAACATCAGAACTGAACACAGCCTTCTGATAACAGCTCAATCTCTACCAAGTACAGAACAAATAGTGTCTGTAGAGCTCATCAGAAACTATTTGTGGCTATTTTTCATTTAACAGCGCTCACTTTTGCTGTTTTAATACTTTAATCAAAAAACACATAAGCTTGAAGTAAATGTCTTGCACGTCTAAACAAACAAGCTGCACAACAAATACTAAGTATTATTATGACCCAAGATAAAATCTCATTAACAAATTTACTGGCATCTATTAATTTTTATAACAGTTGTTTTCTATAATTTCAAAAACCTACCATATGAGATTCAGCATCACTTGCAATGATGCCAAGTACTTCCAGAAGGACAATGCGGTGATCTGAGAAACTCAACACAGCTTCACAAAGTGCCTGACAAGTCTGCTAACCTTCTACAATAGGGTGACTACACCAGTCAACAAGGGAAGACCAATTGAGTCTACCTGGACTTCTCTAAGCCTTTGATATTATATCTCACATTACATCCTTATCTCTAAATTGGAGAGATAGGGATTTGAAGGCTGAATTATTTGGTGGCTAAGAAATGGGCTGGATGGCCACAGCCAGAGAATTGTGGACAATAGTGCTATGTCCAGGTAGAAGCCAGTAAAAAGCAGGATCACTCAGGTCTCTATCTTGGGGTCAGTGCTCAATCCCACAGTGCTCTAGCCAGTGGGATTGAATGCATCCTCACAAGTTTGGTGATGACACCAAGCGGAGTGGTGCAGTTGACACAACTGAAGGAAGGGATGTTATCCAGAGGGACTTGGACAAACTTGAAAAGAAGACTTACATGAACCTTCAACAAGGTCAAGTGCAAGGTGCTGCATTTTTGTTGGGGCAATCCCAGATACGTGTACAGATGAGGAGAAGAATTCATTGAGAACAGCCCTCCAGAGCAGGACTTGGGAGCTGTGGTGGGTAAAAAGCTGGACGTGAGCTAGCAGCAAGCACTTGCCAACATATCCTGGGCTGCATCAAAGGAAGTGTGGCCAACAGGACATGATAGTCACAGTCTACTCTGCCATCATGAGGTTTCATCTGGAATACTATATTCAGC
Organism: Tympanuchus pallidicinctus; assembly: GCF_026119805.1. Lineage (NCBI taxonomy): Eukaryota > Metazoa > Chordata > Aves > Galliformes > Phasianidae > Tympanuchus > Tympanuchus pallidicinctus. The sequence continues at coordinate 2,705,830 of NW_026294780.1, read as the reverse complement.
TGTAGAGAAGCCCAGCACATGAAAGACACGGAGTGATTGGAGTGGGTTCAATATAGGGCCAAAAAGAGCATCAGAGGAGTGGAACACCTCTCTTATGAAGAAGAGAAGCCTTCATGGAGACCTCATTGTGGCTTTCCAGTACTTCAAGGAAACACAAAAAAGATGGACAACAACCTTTTACACAGTCTTATAGTGACTGGGCAAGGGGTAACAATTTTAAATTAAAAGAGTGGAGATTTAGATTCAATGTAAGTAGAAAATTCTTTACTTAGAGGGTGGCGAGACACTGGAACAGGCCCAGAGAATTTGTGGATGTCCCATTCCTGATGGCATTTAAGGTCAGGTGTGACAAGTTACTTGGCAATGTTTTCCAGTGAGAGCCATCTGTGTCCGTAACTTAGTACTAGGTGATTTTTAAGGTCTTCTCTAAAACAAGATATTACATTATTCTATAAATTTCTGCTTTTTGCTTCCATGCCAACCTAAATCAGACAGTCAAAACTTCAGAAATTTGCTCCAGCTCTCCAGCAACAGTATTTTCAGAGACTTGACCAATGAAGTTTGTAGCTATTATTCTGTGTTTAATCCCTTCAACTTGCTGACAAAGAAAATTCAGGAAAACGAGTAGCAGGATTGTATGTGCATATGAAGGAAATAGGTGACCCATTGTTGCTGTCACCACTACCGTAACACATCACCCATTGCCTTACTGTGCTCACATCCACTATTTGATCTCCATGAACATTCAGCAAGCATCAATGAATGTCAAAGAGTGTAATTTTTTCTGTATGGAGGAATTCAATTCCACACGTTTGCTTCATACACTCTTCCATGTACTATGCCATTTTATCAGACAGCTCTTCTGCTGCTGTCTGTCGCATGGCAACAAAATGTAAAGGAATATTGGCAGGAAGGTTCAGCCTTTACTGCCATGCCACCAACATTTGCCTCTGACATCATGTGACAGCCTAATAAAATAGGCAGCATCATTTTAGGATCAGTCCTAGTAGATAGAAGGCAGGCATAATGTGAAAAGACTTGATTGACTCTACATTACTCAACTGAGAAATCTCAGTTGTCATTTCTTTGCACCAGCCCAGTTATTCTGTTAGGGCTCATTTAAAACACCAGATTTCATTTCTGTCACTCTTTGTGTGGCGATTGTGAGATGTAGGATCAAATAATGTGTCAATTCACATAACTAAAATTACTTTAATTTATGAACAGGCCCTAGGCTTGCTTCTTTCACTATTGGCTTTGTTGGCAAAGCTCCTATTAGTCTCACTGGCATGCAAGACATGTATCTGTAACTAAAGCTCCTGCATTATAAAAAGCTTTGGTCTAACTAACCTCTACAAAGACTTAACATAGTTGAAGCTAAATACTGCTGAGAAAGAGCTAAATACTGCTGAGAAATCTTATACTATTCTGTTAGTAATTTGAACATTTTTTTCAGTTAGTTCTCAAAGAACTATTAGAGTAATTATTAAAAAATAATTCTAATAATGTCTTAGAACACAAACATAATGTTTTGAAGAATTTAATCAATGAAAAACAAAACAAAAAGATCAATCCTAAACAATCATGAGGAAATAATTAGGCTGTGCATTTATGCAATTAACCTAAAAGAGGAAGGTTTTACAGTAAGGTTCCAATCCTAATACACATTATTTGGAATAAAATAATGTAAAAAATTAGTCCTCAAACACAAACACCAGGCAACACATCATCACCCCAAATTCAACAAAAACAAATGTATGGATGCAACTTTATATAAGAAAAGCATGGAATACCACAATCTGGAGAGTAAAGAGAATAGCTTGACATCCCTTCTCAAGAGGGCATCTCAGGTCCAAGAGCCAATGGACCAACCAGTGCTGCCACATTCAAGAAGCAATGACAGTTCTAATCCTTTCCCAGCAGTCCAAAAATAGTTTAGGTTCCAAGTGCCCTCCTGAAAAAAGTCCCTCATCCTGTCTTCGTTCTTGACTTCAACACACCTAGAGAAATCTTTCCCTGCTGTTCATACAGCTGACTTATGACTAAAGTACCTACCCAGAGCACAGATGACCTATATTCAATCCCATCATCTGTTTGAGAGGGTAAAAGAGAATACTGCCTAGTGTCTTGAACGTTGCATGCTAGTTTGAATTAGGACATTTTATGGGCAAGACTTTTCCTCAGAACAAAGCAAGCTGAAGGTATCAACAACTTCTTGTAAGAAAAGGATAAAATTTGTTAGGATAAGGAGAATGAAAAAATAACATTCAGCAGTGTAGAAACTAAGCAACTCTGATGGAATTTCTGCATCACTACTCCAAGGATTTTGGTGTGTGCCTTTTATATATAAGTAATAATTGGTGTAAGAAGGTCTTTGTGGCAAAGACTGGTACAGATGACCCTCAGCTATTCTAGGTTTACAATAATCAGTGGAGTATTTCAATGTGTTCACTCTATTTCTATCACATTATCAATCTTGAATTCTATAGTGCAAAGTTTTACTGGAAATAGTAGGGGACAGTCTCTCTCACCTTGCTGAGTCACAGCTCCACAACTATCTTTTGAAATAATTCAAAATGATAAAGAATTTGCAGTAGACAGTGAAGAGATATCATCCAGACTGTAAAAAGAGCTGAGTTTATATTTTCTCTGTCAAAGAAGAAGTCTGGCAGTGCCACATCCACTGCTCTATCAAAGGACATTAGACCTTCCATAACTAACATTTCTGCTTTCTAACATGATGAATACTTAAAATTCTTTTTAATGTTAAGATTAAATGTTAAGAAAATAACATAGTAATAGATTGTCTCCCTTCTTAAAAAGAAAGCACCAAAAGAGAACTAATGACAATATAATCCAAAAGACATTTACTTTTTCAAAAAACACTTTTTCAATGCCAAATAAAAATTTATGATACATGAGAAAAAATTTACATAATAACTCACAGTAATTAAGTAGAAAATGCCAGTGTTTTTGAAAACTAAATCCTTCAAAAAAGTTATTTAAAATTATAGCCTCACCTGTAAATGAATAGTTAAAAAGAAAAACAGAAAACTATGAAAAAGCTCTGACAAAATACTATGAAATTTCTTCTAAGAACGTGCAGACAAAAACTTCACATAATTCCAGGCATATAATTTTGCAATATACAGGCATAAGGAAATTCAGAGCCTTGTTGATCTACCTCTGCTCTGAGCATGCCCTCTAACAAAAGTAGGAAAAAGTAATGAAAGGGCATCATCACCCACAGACAGCCATGCCCCAGGAGTTCTTAACTGAATGGCTGAGCTCTTCATACACATATAATCAAGGTCTCAGAGCCCAGTGTTTTGGAATCATAGAAGAAATATTCTCAGTTATATGAATAAGAAAAGCCTGGAGGAGATGCACACTGTCACTTTAGTCAAAATGGACATTCACCTTTGCTGCTGACATGGCATCCAGTCAAATCCAGAATTTGATTGCCCAGCAGGATGTCTAAAACCACAAATGCCATTGAGGTACATGACTATAGAGACCAAAATTTTTATTACTAATGCCCCTCAAGGGTGCCCAGCCTTTATGCCCCACTAAGTGCACATGGTTTGCAAAGTCAGCCAGGCATCCTAAAGCTTGTTTGGGACTGACTTCCCCAGTGGGGTCTGTCTCATAATCCAACGTATGTCTCTCAAGACATAGTAGGGACATCAAAGTTCTCAGAAAGAAGTCAGTTGGAGGAGTCTTCTCCTGCCATAATGAATAACTCAGCCCCTTCTGCCTGCATGTTGCACACTGTCAAGAAAGTTAGCTATCAGGATTCTTACCATTCTGAGAAGGAAAGACATTTCTGAAGCCCTGTCTCTCGTACATCACTGTGAGAAGGAAGATATTCATACAAACTCCACCACTGTATATAGTGCTTGTTCCAGAAATGTGCAAGAGGTCTATTTCTGAGATGAGGAAAAGTGTAGTAATATGCTATCTTTGCTGAAGAACTGTTTCTACAGCTTAGCTACACGGCATAACAGCGAATAGCAGTTCACATCTGGTTTATGTTTGCTAAGTAGTATTCTCCTAGTAGCATAAGCAAGAAGCTGTTTTCTGAGTATGGAGAACACAGACTGAAGACGTGAACCTCAACTGAGAGACAAAAATAAGTCACTGTAACTTTATCAGGTGTGAAGTTGTGCACGTTCCTTGGGATGAAATTGCACAGGCTGTGTTTCATGCCAAGCTCTGCTGCAGGTGACCTTCCCTGATCAGGACTCTAACACTGTAACAGTCCCCTGTAGTAAAACAGTAAAGCTAAAGACTTCACTTTTGAGTATTCAGTTTCACAAGCTTGACACTATTTTAAGATACCTCCTTCCTACGCAACGTGAACTGAGAATGAAAACAGACTGCCACAGAATTTAAACTCCTTATTTTATTTTGTGGATTGTTCCCTTTCTTTTTTTTTCCTAGCTGTAATGATCTTTTGCAGGTCTTTTCAGAATCAACATTTTGCTTTTCTTGTCAGCAGAGATGATGGTGAAGCAGTTAAGATAAATGACTGGAACTCTGCCATCCAGGTGGACTGTCAGCATGTTAAGAAACAGATTGAAACTGGGAAGAAACCTAAGTGAAAATTTATGCTCTGTTGGCTGCTTCCCATTAAGAAACATTTGCTCATGAATCTTACATTTTCAGCCTGGATTGCCCTGAGTGATAAAAGCATGACATCATAGGTCCTTCCAAATTAGGAGGGCAACATCTGAAAAAGTGACTTTATAGATAAAAAAAGGTTTCACTCTTAACACTTATGCTTTTAAAAACTGAATGGTCTTTTGATCAATTATATTTCTTAGCATTTTGCTAAAATTGAAGCCATGCCTTGGAGGACAGGCACTGGCTCACACTGACTTTAAAAGGACTGTCTCTCATAAGATTCCTTCAGTAGATTTTGGTATCTAATTCTACATTTTTCAATAGATTGGTGGCTTTTTGGAATACCTGTCTGAATAGATAACAAGTATGTGCTTGTACAAAAGTTCTACTGAGCGCCTTATGGAAATCAAGATTCCAGGTACATCTATTTACAGGTAGATTTATCTATTATCTATCTACTATCTACAGGTAGATCCTTACCTATACAAAGTAAACTTACAAAATAAACTCATTTTGGAAACACAAATGTCATTTCTGAATGTCATTTCCTTTGGGGGCAGGGAAAGAAATATTTTCTTTTTTGCTAATATATTCACACATTTGTAATGATGCTATTTACTATACATACCAAAAACATTTGATGTTTCTGTTACTTAAAAACTGAAAGTCAAAATACTGAAGTTCATTTTTCTTGAATAAGTCTTTTAAATAGCTCATTGAGCAGTGGAGGAAAGCCTTGGAGATCTAGACCCTGCTTGTGGCTTGTGACTTAGAGAGACACCAAAAAGGGACATCTGTGCAACAATCTCTCAGTTTACATGATCTAACTCTTCTCTGATCTGAAGAAGAACTTTAAGGAAGGTATGGGTTCTTACCATTTTACAAAGAACTGACCTGTGCTACAGTTTGCCAGTTAGTAGCATCATCCTCGCTAGGATGGATTCCTTGATTCCACCTCCTCTGAACAACATAAATCACAGGCTCAATGGAAATATTGAATTTTGAAGACCACTTCACCTCCAGGTCTCCAGACTGGAGTTCTATGAATTTTAACTCTTTCCGGGGTTTCAATGGAACACCTGCAATAGGAACACAAAGATGGAAATATTTGAATAATTTACAAAATCAGAAAAAAAATATCTTGAGGTTAAACTGTATAAAAAACACTAATAAAAAAGAAGCTGGTTGGTCAGTTCAGAAGAAATAAAGAAGGGAACGGGTAGGGTGACACAAGCAGAAATTTCTGAAGTCTTCATTACTGGCAACAGTAAAACTAAAAAAAAAATCTTCAAAATTATTTTTTTATTTCATTTAAGAACTAAAAGTAAGGATTTGAGAGCTGTGAGTTAAAACTGATCTCAGTCTCCATATATGTTTTGATAACCTGGAGAAAGATCCTTTGATCTCAAGCTGAATCAACTATACTGCCATTCAGATATTCACCCAATTGCGTCTTTGTACACTTCTCACCATGGAATTTTCACAGCATCACTTGGCAACCTTCATTTCTTTCCACTTTCCACTCTACCCTTAACATTACAAAAATTTCCCTGGCTTTGTCTTCTTTGCTGCATTTTAAACACAGTACTTGTGTTCATGGATCATGGACAACAGATTGTATCTTTCACCTATGGAGGAGTCTTCTGAGCACTGCAGGATTGTTGTCACGTCTTTCATTGCTTTCTTCTTCAGTCTAATAACTGCGGTGCACTCCAAGTAAGAATTTCTTTCTCTTCCTCTGATTATTCTTGCAGTTATACTGTTGAAACTCTTCCATTGGACCACAGCCCTTCTCCAAAGCCATGTCTAAAACTAGACACAGACCTCAGAAGAGCCTTTACCAACGCAGACTAGAGTAACAGAATTATTTTCAGTCTTTTACATTCATCTGATATACGTAAGTATGCTGCTTGCCTTTTCCTGAGCAGCATGCAGCCATAGTGTATGATGTGTCTGTCACTCCAATTTTTATATTTCAGAGTCTAAGCTGTCTTTATATTATTTAGAGTAATTTCTCATTTCATTATGTTACTGAAGGACAGTTATTTCTGTTGCTTTGACACTTGATAGCATTGTCTCTCTGAAACTATTTGTAGTAGTTTGAAGGAGAATACCAAAATCAAATTTGGCATCTTTTGATTAAATCACCGTATCAAGCATTTCCCTAGATAGACATTAGAAGCTCATATATTTAATTGTGCACCATTTTGTCACTTTGGGATATGCTACACACAAGAATTCTATGCTGAAATATAAATCTTCTTATTAGATTATTGTGTGTGCTTTATCTTTATATTTATATATTTATATTTCACCATTTCATTGGGGGCCAATAAAAAAACAACTGCATACACTGTTTCAATAAATTGTAATATGAATGTTTCTACTCAGTCCGTTATAGATGGCTGGAATAGTGAATCTTATATGACCAAACTATTTTTATGTTTTAAGAGGTCTTCTTCTAAATGTGATTCAATAATTAGCCCCAATTCAATACAAGTAGATACTGTCACTCTTGAAGAAACCTAAAATCAACCTATGGAAAATTCAGTATATAAATCCAGTATCATCACAGTTTAAACCATGCGTATCATTCAACAGTCAGCTGTCTTAGTCTAATATAACTAACATTATAGATCCTGTCAGTTCTGATTTCTATGTTTCAAAATCCTTCTTTAATTACAATGTACAATAATCCTACAATTTGCATGTTAAGAAAATTCCATCTGCTCTGCATTAGGGGCAGTTGGATTTGCTTGACTGCAAGTAACTCAGCCTTTCTGCTGTCATGTAATTGCGTGCAGATGGATTTCAGCAGCACAAACTAGAGCATCACACAAGTGCATTCTGAAACTTCTGTAGAACCAGCATCATCAATTTCATATCCGGATGTGTAGATCCAATCACTCTTCAGTGTGCTCTTTATTATGCAAATGGATAACCCTTTCATTGTGCTGGGACAAATTAGTCCTTCAAAGTAGTGTTTGAAGAATTTAAACCACTGACTGCTATATGTGTACAGCACCAAAGCCCATCACCACAAAAAAAAAAGTACTTAGAAAAGGTGTATTTCAAAACATTCATATGACTCTGTGCTACTAAAAATACTTGTATACCCTTCTATCATAAGAAACTGTACTTTAAATGTTGATTTTCCAGGAATTCCAAAAGCTTTCATAGAATGGTTTCAGATAGTAAAAGCCTCATTCATGGCATCAATACAATTCTAAACACAATACAGTTGTTCAAAGATGCAAAGATAAGCACCTCTAAAGCTGTGCAAATTTTTTTAAATATGCAATTATTTTTTGTTAACCATGAAAAAACTTTTAAACTATGGATGACAGTTCTGGCTCCAGCCGTCCTATTATGACACTGCCATACCATCTTAGCTTTTAAACATCATGATCTTCTCTTTATAATTCATTTTGCTCATGTCTGCATTTTGGTCTGCTGTAGGGATTACTCCCTAACACATTTCAGACAAAATTAATTAGGCTGGATTAGACAGTACGGACCCTGAAACTCTGATCAAAAGAGATCGTGAAAATTTCACTGAAGTTGAGACATTATCACATTGGAGAAACCACTTACTTCTGAAAAGGAAAAAGGTGATGGGTAACTATTCAGCTGTAACCAGATAAGTGTGAAAAAAAAGATACATGTTCATGCCCTTACTTGGAGATGAACATGTGGGTGTTAGACAATGCCACTGTGATCAAGCACTGGACAATAATTTCTCTTTCTTTTTGTTCTATGGTTTTATATGACTTTATTTCTAAGCAGAGATATTCCTCTCATTTATATCCATAGAATACCAAGTTAACCTTAGATATTTAGATAGAATTATCTCCAAATAGAAAAAAAAAATTAAGTAGGCAATGGAAAAGCAGAAAAATTTTCTGAAGTCCTTTACTAATTGAGACAACACAAAGGAGGTGGATGGGGCAGATAATAGAAGAGTGAGAGAAAACATTTCATATCTCCAGCAAAGGAAAAAAAAAAAAAAAATTGAAGATTGTGTAACTGAGCAGTAATACTACTCCTAACAGAGATGAGAAAAATGCAGTGATACAGACAACTTGATCATTATTGAATACAAGTCAATTAAAAAAATAAAAAAGGAAAACAAATACAGTCAAGCCCAAAAACACTTTCAACATACAGCTTTGGTGTAAGCATACTTACCTTGCTATCCTTTTAGGATTTGGCTTTTACACTCAGTACTAGAGGGCACGCCCAGTTATATCAGGTATTTTATATCCATTGTTGTAACTTTCATCTCTAGAACTTGATGAACACTGAAACTCTACCAACTTCTGCAGACTCTTAGATTCAATCTGAGTTCACTTTCTAGCTGTGAGTGCTGTCAAAATGGTAAGAGTAAGTACTAGATGTGTTCACTAGATCTCAGTCATGCTTGCAGAGTTTGCTTTTTAGTGACAGTAAGGTCATTTACCCTTGGAGGAAATGAATAACAAGCCTGTTCAGCTTCTATTTGTTCTTTGTTGCAGAAAGACAAGTTGAAGAGGCTAATTAGCTGAATTCATCAGCTGAGAAGGCAGTACTGTATTGGGTTTGACCTTCCTCTGCAAAAAAATATATGTTCTTACAAGAAAGCACCACCTGCAGATAGGTGATAGAATGCTAGAGAAGGTTAATTCTGCTACTACATAATTAGGCCAAGCAAAAGCAGACTGCGCAGTGTGCAGTTATACAGTGCATGATATTTGTGTCCCCCTCCAAAAAAATGTGTCATCTTGTTTCACTTGTTTCACTTGCTGCTAGTTTTGCTTTCACCTTCTTTGGCTGCCACATTTACTAGAATGCTTCGCAGCATCGTTTAGTGATTGTAGAATGTACCCTGCCCATGTAAACCATTAATTACACATGCAATACAAATGCTGAGTTTATTGCTCCATTCAATAGTCTCAAGAAAATGACAGAAATAAGTAAACAGTCCATTTAAATAATTTTCATTTTAAATGTGGATGAGAGTATATTAATTCCTTATAGTTTGACAGGGCTGCTCTGATGTCCCTTGAAAGAAGAATTTCCCTTCTACACTGGAAATCTGGATCATAGTATCGTTTGCCATTCAAACTACTTCAAGTAGTGTTTTGATTCGTTTCATGCTTACTCAAACTCAATGACATCTATATCAAATTTTCTCCACTTATGTAAGTAAATATGACAGTGTTGGTGGCCAGCGTTGTACATTCAAACTCAGGATACAAAAGTCAAAGTATATTATTTATGACATGCATTCTCATCAGTAGGGACATTTAAAAATATGCATTAACATTTCAGTTAAAAGAATTAACTTAAAAACAAATCACCATCTCCTTCACATATTTGACTTCCAACATCAAAACAGGCCTGATATTTGTTGTAATCAAACATACACAAAATCATGATAGCCTGCTCTATTTCAAGTACTGTTAGCAGGTTTGTATGCCAGGAAAGGTCAACAACTCTGACCTCATCCAAACATTCATCCTGTGTTTTCAGTGTTGCAAACAACTGGAGATCGGCAGATGGAAATAAGACTGGATTCAGACCTAAGCCTGAAATTTAGTCCAGAGTTCTGCTGATTGCTCTCTCCAGGGAGAGCCCAAGCTATCAGCAGCATACCTGATTAGTATTTATTTTTTATCACTGAAGTAAGAAGAATGGATTTCTAACAAAATGTTCCAACTCCATTTAGCAAGAAAATTTCTTTCACAAATGGTCATTGCTTTGTGTTAGAAGCATGTTTTAAAACTATTTCATACATAAAGCTTTTTAAAAATAAACATAACAAATTAAAATCTGGAGGTTGTATAAGCACAAATCTTTCCTAAATCTCTATGCTCTTGCTGATGGATGGCAAGGACAGAATCTCAGGACTCCAGACAAATAAAAACTTTTTGAATAATTCATGGTGCCTTAAATTTAAATAATGCAGTAATATATATGTAGGCTTTATCTAGGCTGCTAAGTACACCAACTCCAAATTCATTACACTGATTTGTTCTTTGGCTTTGTTACCACACAATTCCTATTCAGTAGTGCTATCTTTTTGGCTTGTAATCATAAATGTCATTTGTGATTAATAGGACTTGAACTATTTATTGTTAAATATTTTCCTGGTGCATTCTCTCTCATCTGCATCAAATTAAGTGAGATTTCACCTAAACTGGCAAGTTTGTTCTGCATAATAGCCATATGCTTACATTCCACAGATTTCCAGATATGGCCTTCGTAAGGCAGAAAAAACAAATCAGAAACTGGAACAGCATTTTTCTTTGTCTTTCCATGATTTATGCATCCAGTCACACCTCCACAAGAACCTTCCTCCATGTCTTCTCCATACAAATTCCTATGAAATGCAAGTCCTAGTTCTCTAAGAGATTTTACTATGGTCAGAAGTTATTAGCCCGGCATAAGTACATATTAATAATAATTTCTACCTTTGTACAGGTTCTTGGGAACTTGGCATGTGTGACCACATCCATTGGAACAGCATTTCTTCACTCCAGAACATTCACTATCAGCTTCACAGCTTTCAACGCAGGCAGCTGCAAAACCACTGGCCTTTTCAGGTGCTGGGCAGTCCCCTTGCTTCACTGACAGGATGTATTTAAGGAATTCACAGCTAGTTAGGCATTCATAATTCTTCTTGGGGAAAAGAGGCTAAAGGAAAAACAAAAGAACAAAAGAATTTAAAAAAGTTTTCAAGAGGAAGAAAAAAAAAAAGAAAAAATGTTGTACATTTCCCAAGACCTCCAAAGATAATTTCAGATTTTCATCTTTTGCAAGACTATCCCTGAAGGTTTGTATATTCAAGTCCCCTCTAAAAAAGCATTCCAAGTGCACAAACACAAATTCCCTCAAGTATGATCACCATCTTTAATGGAATAAAGCTGTTTACATCTGCCAGATTTCTCTTGTTTTCCTCACATTGCCTAGCTACAAACTTGCTCAATAACAGATTTTTTAAAATCTCAAAACAAAGGGGAAGCAATGGTCAGATGTTTTTTTTTGTTGTTGTTTTGTTTGTTATTTTTTTTTTGACTGCTCCACATTCCTCCCTTCTTATTTCATGAACTCTATCCACAATATCTGATGTAACACCATGCTAGGAAAATAAGAGAAATCTTGCTTCCTTGCACTGTCTGAACTGAGTTGGTTAAAAGAAGGACATCTTTATTTTCTTGGTAACATAGTAATAATTACTCATAGAACTGGAATAAAATTTCTGATAAAAAGATCAGCAGAAAATACAGATCAAAATAGAATCATAGAATCACAGAATCTACTTAGAGTTAGAAGGGACCTTTAAAGGTCATCTAGTCCAACTCCTCTGCAAAAAACTGGGAACAGAGCTTAAATACTTTAAATTAATTAAAGCTCAAATAAATGCCACCTCTCGGAGAAATCAGCTCCTAGCTATAGGAGACACTGTTTCAAAGCATATACGTTTTACAGTATGTGCACTACTACTTCAGGCATTTGACAATTTTTTTTCCAGCTGTATTAGAAACAGCATCTAGAAGCCCATGGAGAACACTGTGTACAACACAGGGATTCCACCTCCTCTTTTAGCTGGTGCTTTATTTAGTTTGGTGTATAAACCAGATATGGCAATTCCCTCAAAGAGACCAGTGAAAACTGTAGGTAGTTAAACTGCATAACAGGGGTTATCCAAGTTTACAACCTACTCTCCATAAACCCATTCATGTAATTTCTGCAACTTTGTTGCTATTTTCCATATTCAAATTTTACTTTTTTAATTTATACTGCTTGCAATTTGTGGCAAAATGAGAAACAGTGTTAAGTATAAGGAGTCCCATGTGAGGCCTCCCTGAGTATGTGTCAGTTTATGCTCCAGAATCCAGGAATGTGCCACTAACATACCTCTCACATATTGTCCTATAGAGTAGTATGAAATTTTTGAATCAAACTCTTCATATATTTTAGTGACACAGTATAACTACTGCAATGACTGCCAAAATAAGCAGTCCCCTTTTCTCTCCTAGTCACCCCAGTGTTCCTTGGATATGCACTCATGCTGACCATACCTGATTTCACCGTGTCTTAAGAAACCAGAAGGAAATTAAACTTTTGGAAAACAAAGGAGACAGGCAAAATGTTTCCTTCTCTTCTTCATGTGAAGGTTACTTTAACAATAGCATACATTACCGAGATAAGGACTTATACACAACAACAGACCATGAGAAATACAAAGCTGAAGTTTTTATACAAAGTAAATAAAGATGAATTTATTCCCAAAGTTTAGTTTTCTCAAATGAAAACAGTCTGTATTAATACATTCAGATAACGTCTAAGGAGCTTACATGAGCTTGAAAGAAATAAAGGAAAATGATCTGTGTGTGTGTCAAGCAAATTTCAAATCCTAAAACATCACAAATTTGCAGCTACTTAATTAAAAACTTTACAGCTCCCTGAGGCATAATACATCCTCAAGGCTTCTCTTCCTCACCCTATTTCACAGCTCATTTTTCAGTTAGCTGCTAAATGTGCTGCTCTTCATTACTGGCCTTTGAAGTTCTAAATTTAGTTTCAACCACAAAACACTAATCAAAGAGGGATGCTCACTGTTTTTAACTACAATAGAACAGTGTTCTACAAATGTTTTCCTTTTAAACCAAATTTATACATTTTTACATCCATATCTGGAAACAGCCTGAGTAGGAAGTGATATATGAGGATGACATAAATTACACACGCTAAAACTGCTTTATTACACTTCTCCAGAATTTTGTTATATAAGGAAGCAGCAACTGATTCCAGTGAAAGAACTTGATTTTAATGAGAAATTTTTATTTGTTCTTCTAATATAACTAAATAGATTAGCATTCTTTTGATCCTTACTTACATGTAGCTATTTGGATCTAAAATTTATGCTTTTAGTTGAAATGACAACATTTCCTAATCAAGATATTTAAAACTGTTTAAACAAGACATGTTGTTCCATCTGCAAAAGAGCATTCACAGTGATGAAGAAGATGATAAATCAATCAGTTGAGTATATCAGTTAAGGTCAATTCTGTTTTTATAAGACAAGCTGAAAATCTTAATAAATGCACACTTTAATTGATTTGAATAAAGATATATCTATATAATAAAGCAACCTTCTACTGAGCTGGTGTTTTACTTTGTACTAAAAGCCAGTTAAGGTTGCTTCAAAACCAATCCAACTATCTCCCATTTTGTACTAGTTTAACTGATCTATGCTTGTTTATTCACAAGGTTATTCTGAAATGCTGTGCAGAAACAGTTTCCTTCAGAAAAGACTTGTTTCTGAATAATTATGAATTTTGATGCCTTTCTGCTGAATCTAGTTAAAATCAGACTGCTCTTCGCAAATGAAATGCCATCCTTTTTCCTAGCTATCTTGCACAAGGATTTTCACATTTGTGATGTTTTTATCCTTAAAAAAAAAAAAAAGAAAAAAGAAAAAAAAAACCTTTTCTTAAACATGTCCAGAAAAGGGAAAAGGTATGTGGGAGAAATAAAGGAGGTATTTAACAGCACCTTCTCAGAGATATTATGTGAGTGTAACCAATCAGTGCTTCAAACTTCAAGATAATTTAGTTAGGAAAAAAAACCCTTTTTTTTCCCTCAAACATATTATGGCTACATCATTACAAGTGTCCATAAAAACAAAAGAAAATGCTATAAACATCCCATGTTTGTTAACTGTCTCCTTAAAGCTCACACCTCTAATAGTGTAAGTGAAAGAGGCAGCTGGAAGAAAGTGAGAAAGAATGCCCTTGGGCTGACATACCTCACAGAAGCTTTGGCAATGGTTTTTCTTCAAGTCCCAGGATTCTTTGCAGGGCTCCAGGCACTAGGAAGAGTCAAGAGGGGAAAGTGTCAAGAAGAGAAAGAAATAAACATCTACAAATGACCCCAGTTTGTTCTCTCATTGTTTGTGTGGCCCATAGGAAGTTAATAACAGGCTTTAAAAATCCACTTCTCCTGAGGATAAGATTGTGTCATTGAGTCATGGTGTCAGAGCAAGGGCATGCCAAACTCTGTTGAGATTACAAGAAACATTTTCAGTGCTTCTTACAGTACAAGACAATTGCTCTTCTTATTTATATGCCATCCTATTTTCTGCATTACTGAGTCTAGGTCCTAATAACATTTAACATCATGTCACTGGATCACAGAGCAATGTCAAGAGTACTACTCTAAACTACAAAAATTTAAATCTTCTCCTTTCTGATCAGCCTAAAAATTAGACGGGGACATTGTCTTCCCATGGGAGAAACTATTTCAACAAGCTATAGAGTAAACTCAGCAGAGATTTAGCCACTATTCCTGTATAAATAGACAATGTTCACTGGTCTGTTAGCAAAATCACTTTATTTCAAGCACCACATTATCATTTTTTCACCTTCAATCTCTACTACAATGGATATACAGAGTTCAGATTCAAACACTGCAAATCTAAGATTCAAACTCTAAAACCTGAGTCAAACTTCTCAACATAAAAAAAACTTACTGCAGCTGAAACATAAATTTAAACTTCCATCCAGTTAAGTAAACAATCTTGGAAAAAAAAAAAAAAAAACATTGTTGGAAGTTAGTAGCATTTGTTCTTTCTGGTAATACTTGAAAGATAATTACCACACCAAAAGGAAAGGCCTATGACATGCAATTCTCTGAATCTGACACATGTTCGTATTATTTGTTTCTCTTATACATAGTATTAAACTGGAAGTATTTACATTTTTGTTAATCAAAAACAAGTACAAACACATACACACTATATTTCAGAACAGCTATTCTCTTGTACCATTAATGCGCTAAAAACATCATTTTTTTAGAAGATAAATGTTTTTCTTTCTAGTGACAAAGTCTAAAAACATAAAACCAATAGTCATACAGGTTACATAGTTTACGAATGCAAAATACATTTTCTCTCTGCTCTGTGTACAGGTATAGGCCAGTGACATGTGGTGTCCTGCAGTAGTCTACCATGGGACTGATGCTCTTCAACATCATTACCAATAACACAGATGGTGGAATTAAGTGCACCATCAGTAAGGTACAACTCGGCTTGGCCAATACCAGGCTGAGTGGTGCAGCTGTTACAATAAAAGGAAAAGACACCATCTAAAGGGACCTGGACAAGCTTGAGAAGTGGGCCCATGAGAACCTAATGAGATTAAATAAAGCCAAGTATACTTGGGTCAGGGCAATCCCAATATGTGTACAGACTGGGAGAAGAATTCCTTGAGAGCAGCCCTACAGAGAAGGACTTGGGTGTTCTGGTGAAAATTTGGACAAGAGCCAGCAGTGTGCACATGCAGCCCAGAAGGCCATCTGTATCCTGGGCTGTATAAAAAGAGGGATGGCCACTAGGGCAAGAAAGGTGATTGTCTCCCTCTGCTTTGCCCTTGTGAGGCCCCATCTTGGAGTACTGCATCCAGGTTTGGGGCCCTAGCAGAAGAAAGACATGGAGTTGCTGGAGTGGGTCCAGAGGAGGGCCACAAGAATTATCAGAGTGCCAGAGCACCTCTCCTATGAAGAAAGGTAGTGGGAGCTGGGCTTGTTTAGCATGGAGAAAAGAAGGCTCTAGTAAGATCTCACTGTATAAGGGTTCTTTGGGTAGACAGTGATAGGACAAGAGGAAATGGTTTAAAACTAAAGGAGGGAAGGTTTTTATTAGAAGTCAGGGAAAGTTTTACAATGAGAGAGAGGTGAAGTGATGGAACAAGTTGCCCAGAGAGGTTGTAGATGCCCCGTGTTCAAGGCCAGGTTGAATGGGGCTTAGGAGCTACCTGATTATCATGGCTTTGAGGTTTATTATTGATGTTCCACAGCATAACAACATACAGTACTGGCAGTTAAAGAGTTAATGCTGCAGCTTCAGTCCTGGAAGAGAAGAATGAATCACAGCTTCCAGAAGACTCTGTTTTTTCATTTCCATCTTGTGGGGAGAGGGAAAAATAAAACTCACTGGAAGTCATAAGACTATCTCTCTTTGCTCTCTGGTGGAACAGAATAAGAACTCTGGTTTTCAGAAAACTCTCTCATTTACTTGATTTATTAGATTCAATCCTAGCTAACTTGTATTTTTGCTATTGTAGTTAGTAAACTAAGTTTGTTTTCCTTCTCAGATCACTGCCACTGTTTTTTTTCCCTTTCATTCCATTTCCCTCCTTTTTGGGCCAGTGGGTCTGCTGTCCCCCTGTCACGGACACTGATCTAGTACTTGATCCAGTAGTTCGCTTCCCTGTCTGCAGAAGGGGACGTTGGAACTTGATGATCCTTGAGGTCTTCCTTGAGGGAGGTGATTGTCCCCCTCTGCTCTGCTCTTGTGAGGCCCCAACTGGAGTACTACGTCCAGGTCTGGAGCCCCCAGTACAGGAAAGACAGGGAGCTGTTGGGGAGGGTCCAGAGAAGGGGCACGAAGATGATCAGGGGACTGGAGCACCTCCCCTACGAAGACAGGAGGAGGGCGCTGGGCTTGTTCAGCCTGGAGCAGAGAAGGCTGTGAGGTGACCTCACTGCAGCATTTCAATACCTAAAGGGAGCCTACAAACAGGAGGGAGAATCAACTCTTTGAAAGGGTTGATAACTGCAGGACAAGGGGAAATGGTTTTAAGTTGAGGGAGGGAAGATTTAGGTTGGATGTCAGGGGGAAATTCTTTACAGAGATAGTGGTGAGGTGCTGGAACAGGCTGCCCAGAGAGGTTGTGGATGCCCCATCCCTGGAAGTGTTCAAGGCCAGACTGGATGGGGCCCTGGGCAGCCTGGTCTAGTATTAAATGTGGAGGTTGGTGGCCCTGCCTGTGGCAGGGGGATTGGAGATTCATGATCCTTCAGGTCTCTTCCAACCCTGGCCATTCTGAGATTCTGTGATTCTGTGTGTCCCTTCCAACCCAAGCCATCCTATGATTCTGTTCTATGATTCTATAATTATAGTAATGAGGGAGACTGACTTCTTAAACAGTTTGATAGTGATCGGACAGGGGGGAATGGTTTTAAACTAAAAGAAGGAGATTCAGATTAGATGATAGGGGGAAGTTTTTCACTGAGATGGTGGTAAAGTACTGGAACAGTTGCCCAGAGAAGTTGTAGATGCCCCATCTCTAGAGGCCAGGTTGGATGAGGACCAGGGCAACTTGATCTAGTGGTTGGCCACCCTGCCAGAGCATGAGAGCTGGAACTAGATGGTCTTTAAGGTCCCTTCCAACCCAAGCCATTCTATGATTCTATAAATACACATAGTGGTATTTTAGACCCAACTTTTAGCTCTTCAAAATTCACAATGTACTATACACAAAGTAATTAGAAGGATACATTATAAAATGACACTGAAGTCAGTAAGTTTAATTAATTCTGGAGTATTGTTTGTCTTGTAGCAGTTATTGTACATTTGAGCGCCATTCCATCATCATCACAATTTTACAGCTCTTCTAATTGTCTGATAGATTTAATACCAATTTACAGAGATATAAGCGGTGTAAAAATAGAATGGGCAACATTTTGATCATGCTGGGACTCTATCAGTATTTCCCAGGGCTTGTCACGATTTCCATACTCTTACCTTCTCCTAATTCTTTTTTCACGGCTATGCAGCCACACTGACTGTATCCAAATCAGTATATCCACAATCTTGCCACAAGCTTGAGATGAGAATCAGGCACAAGTTCATGCTCAACTGCATTGTTGGACTACCCTCCTTGCAGGCTGTGGAGCAAAATGTTCAGCATGCCTGGAAGGAAATATCAAAATGCTGTGCACTTTAGAGGAACTGTTCTATTTGTTTCTACAACAATGTCTTTATCTACAGTGTAAGTAGGCTTCAGTGTTCGGTGTTTTGACTGATTGCTGCTTTGTTCAGTTAACAGGTAGGACTGCCCAAGATATTCGCCTGGAGTCCAGCACCTCCTGGTTTTTTGAATGGCACAACTGATGTGCACCTCAGCTCAGACATTCCAAAGGGAAGTCATACAAAATAAACAAGACCTGAATGGTATCCTGCCAACTGACTGTTCTCAGAATATTCTGATAATGCATCTATCCATAAGGCCTTCATTGTAAGATTAGTAAGTGCTGATTAGAGTATACACCTAATTACATATAAACAAAAAATCTTTCATATTTGCTTCACATTCCTGTTACATGGAGTATCCTCAGAGCACTGGACTTAGCCTAGCACCATGAGCTGATCCATACACCAATTGCCCAGCTTCAGTGGAGCTGTGTCATTCTCTAAGTTGGAGAAGAGTTGCTACCAGACACCAATGTTGTCAGAAACCCTGCACTAGGATTGTTTTGAACAAAGAGGAAAGAAGAGGAAAACAAAATAGAACAGAACAATTGAAAGGAATCTACAGAGATCACCAAGTCCAATTGCCAATTGTTCACTTTAGGGATAGCCAAAGGTTAAAGCGTATTGATGAGGGCGTTACCCAGCTGCCTCTTGAACACTGATAGGCATGGGGGATTGATCACCTCTCTAGAAAGCCTGTTTCATTGTTAGACCACTCTTACAGTAAAGAAATTTCTTCTAGTGTCCAGTCTGAACCTCCTCTGGTGCACTCTTCTGTAGTTCCCTTGCAGTGTATCTCCTGTACGCAAGAGAAGAGCTCAGCACCTTCCACTCCTCTTCCTTTCCTCAGGGAGCTGCAGAGAGCAAGGAGGTCACCTCTCTGCTTTCTCCATACTAGACATTTCAGGTGCCCTTGGCTCCTCCTCACAGTACATGCCTTCCATCCCTTTTGTTGCTCTCAACTGGGTGTTTTCAAGGACCTTAATGCCCCTGTTATATTGTAGAGCCTAGAACTGCTGCACATGACATTCAAGGTTAGGCTGCATCAGTGTCAAACATAATGAGAATTACCTCTTTTGACCTACTGAAGAACATACATTTTCAGTGCTCTGCATCATACTGAAGCAAAACACTTCTTCCTCTACTATGGATCTGCGTCATTTTTAGCCCACCTAGCCACAGCAAGCACTAAGATGAATATTGAGAACAGACTGACAGTTTTTTTGACAGGTAGTTGTCACTGCACAGTAAAAATTCATCTTAAAATACAAAATTGGGGTATTACTTTTCTAATATCTTGAGTGTAATTCAGCAAAGACCTAACCCAAAGCTCCCCCAGAATATAACAGGAAATAATTGGAGTTATTTCTCTCTTGCACATGGGCTATGGCATTCCTCAGAAGATAATGGGTGTAAGCGACACTCACCTTGATAAGCCAAATCCTCCTAATGCACCTGTACCTGGAGGTCCAGGCTTGCATTCTGCATTCAGACCACTGCTAAACAAGAGCAGCAAGTGATAGGAGCAGACCTAAGAACTCACTGTTGGTCAACCTTCAAAATCTGTCCGTGCACATAAGCACATACACATATATCATTATTACTATAGATCAGTTAATAATCAGTCTCCTAAGGACCTGTCAAATCACAAAGACAAATTCTATAAAAAAAATGTGATCTTACTATAAGGCATTGAGTGGAGAACATTCTTGGAGTCAAGGATTTAACAAAAGCCAAAGGAGATTATACTGTTCAACACCTTTACAGAGAAACACTTTGTGATAGGTACTCTTAAACATATGACTGCATTCAACAGAATGAAAAAAATATTTTCCATTTGTACATCTCAACAAAGTAATAGTAAACACAGTGCAAAACATAAGCAAACGCAAGAGTTCCTGACATGTTTTTGTTTTGTTTTGCCCATATCTATTAGGCATAAAAGTTTTTACTTTCTGTGTTTCAAAAAGTAGAATTTTAAGTTGTCTAAAGAACATTTTTTTACTGTTTCAAGACAATATAAACACAGTTGAAAATTTATCCAGTCCAAGTCCACTCATAGCATATTAATCTGGTAGAACAATAATAGATATTAGAATTGCCATATAATAGAACATACATCCTTTTGAGGCAACTACTTTTCTTCTTATGAATCATGTGATACAGGATTTGCTTACTGAAAATATTTTGCACGATACAATGGAAAAGAAGTATCAGTAATACTTCAAATTAGGAAAGAAAGGCACATGAATTAAAAATAAAATTAAAAAAAAAAAAAAGCAAGAAACAGTCTCACTTGTTTCCCAACAGTAGTACTCACACATTCCCTTCCTAGACGACGCATACCTCATTTATTGATGCTAACAAGAAATATCATTCCTTTTATTACTATTTGAATCAAAGTCCAAATTAGATAATCAAATTCCAGCAACACTTGATATGAGTCAGTCATAGTACATCTGTACTTAAAAGGATATTTTGTAATTCTGTACGCTATTCCCATAAGGAAATAATTCAGTAGAATAGGAAAATATATTATTACCCATAAAAGAATGTAAGAATCACAACTCTTCAACAATTTGCGATGTAACTTAAGAAAAGTATCCTGAGATGAGACCAAAGAAGTAATCTGAAGGAGTGTGCCTCCATACCTTTGGAATATACATATGTTTTATAAAATCACTTTCAGAAGTTTACTTATACATTTTTTTCTTAATTTCCCATAAAAAAGAATTTCCTCATAAATCTAAGGTAGGTGTTTTCCTTCTATGGACTCGAAACACCATACTTGAATTCTGCAAATTGAAATGAAGGAATAAATGTTTCATTATGAAACCAGAGTTAGAAATATCAATTTAAAGATTCTTGTTTGTTCTGCTTTGCTGTATTTTATTTTTACCTCCAGTTTAAATCTTTGATCAGTGTTAGAACACACAGCTGTGGCCCTGTTTCACAATGAATATTGCAAAATGAAAAACTTGGGTAGATAGGTACGCAACAAGAATTTCAGGCACTTGCAGTGAGAATTCCTGCAGAGATAGGCACGTGAATCCAATTCACGGTGCAAAAAACCATGAATTTTCTCACTTCCAATCTGGATCATTCTCAGAAGTCTCCAAAAGCCATGCTTTATGATTTGGTTGATTCTGAGACTCCATTCATGGTATTAGAATATCAAACTCAAGTTTATGAACACCTCTATTGGTCATTAGGTGCCTGCTATGAGTCACTTGGCTCTCAGGTGCTTGTATATCCTATCAGATCAGGACTCCTCTACACATCTATCTTATCACAGAATCACCAAGGTTGGAAAAGACCTTCAAGATCATCCAGCCCAACCATCCACCTATCACCAATAGTACTCACTAAATCACATCCCTCAACACAAAATCCAAATGTTTCTTTAACACCTCCAGGGCCGGTGACCACCACCTCCCTGGGCAGCCCATTCCAGTGCCTGACCACTCTTTCAGAAAAGTAATATTTCCTGACGTACAGCCTAAATCTCCACTGGCACAGCTTGAAGCCATTCCCTCTTGTCCTATCACCAGTTACATGAGAGAAGAGGCCAACCCCCAGCTCACTACAATCTCCCTTCAGGTAGTTATAGAAAGCAATAAGGTCTCCCCTGAGCCTCCTCTCCTCCAATTTCTCTCTTCTTTTATTTAAAACAATCTGCTAGAAGCAGAGATGTACTAATTTTTTGGTTGGTTCCTCATCCCCCCAAAAATCCATAAGCCCAAAGAGGAATGTTCAATTTCAGAATACGCAGCTGTCATATTATCTTGTATGTTGATACATGCTGGTCAAGAAGCCTCTGAGCATTTTCTAAGATCCATTTCAAGCTGAACCTGTCTATTGCTCCTCTGTGTCTTTGCCTCCCCTCCTTTATCAGTACACTGAGCCACTAGAACTCTGGTCATCAGCTTTCTAGAAACTTAGTGTTTTAGCTTCTAAAACTCAGTTACACTTAATATAGACAAGAAGAGGCTTAAGTATCTTTAAAACTCTGAGACCCTAGGACGAACAACTGTGAAAGCTATTCTTTTGTGTAAAATACCAGCTTCATATGACTACCTGGAGTTACTCTCTGTTAAAGAGATTCTCATGAGAATTACACGAGTAATATATTTTTCCTTGTAACTGAACAACAAACGTGTTAAATGATAGAGAAAGGTTCCCTGTCTGTGTTGCCTATTTTCCACTACCATAGGTCACTGAGCATCACGATTTGGTGAAAAGGAGTGATTTTGTATTCAAGGATCAAGTCTTAATTAAATTAGTTACAGTTAGGGTCATTCAATGATATTATCAAGTACACTGGGAACCCAGCTGATATGGTCTGAAAGTATTGCTAATCAAAGAGCTGGTTTTCAATGAAAACCAGGTTTCATGCTGACCTCATATAGAACTATTTAGCATTGAAGTAATAGGGGTTAAGTTGTGAGAACACAGCATTTTATGTTGAGTGCTAATATCAAGAAGTAGGAGGCAATACTAGCCTTACTCGAGGAGAAAGAGAGATGTACTTCCTGGTAGTATTTTTTAGATCTACTAAGAAAACACTAGCAAAAGCTATACAACAGAGATCCAAAACACATCATTAAATATATATTATTTTTAATAATTCTTAGCTAATAAGATAAAGTATACAATCTCCAGGAGGAATACTGAACTTACAACACATCAACTGCTTTAGCAATTAATTTATTTAGTTAGTTTAACAAAAAGATGGTAAAGTACCTATATTCCTAAAATATGCTAAATATAAACCTACATGGTAAAAATCTATCTGGCATCTTGAAATTGAATCTCAAAAGATATGAACAACACTCACTCACTTATTCATCTCAGAATGGTATTAAAACTGAAATATTTTTAATTACATTTCTAAACATCATTAAACAATTTTAATTCCAAGCACTGTGCTGTAAATAAATGTAAATTATCTCTGCATATAGCATTATCACTGTCACAGAAGAGATCACCAAAATCTCTAGTTCACCAAACTATGCAGAATGTGAGTTACAGATCTTCCAAATACAAATTTTGAAAGACTAGAAAAAAAACAGAATAGTCAAAATAATATGAAAATAATTAAGAGAATGACAGTATCCTTTAAGCTCGCTCTTGCTATTTGAATAGACAGGTGGACAAAACTATGAGTTTGTCTCTACTTGGCTTTTTAGAAGGCATAGGCATAAAGTTACTGAATCAAACTATTGTTTTTTATGTGTAACTATCTTCTCCCTGAAGAGTGAACTACTCATTTGTACTCTGCCATTTCACTGCAGAGTGGGACATTTACAAGAAAGTTAACTGGCAACAAAGTTTTGCAGAGCTTTTTAAACCGCTGTGGCAAACAGTTGTATTTGATACGTATTTATTTTACTCGGGAGTGGTGGCACTAAAAGCACACACAGAGACAGGCATTACTGCTCTCCCCTGATAAACAAACCATGCATATCAATAGATATGGTACAGGTAATATTCAGAAATGGAATTGTTGGATATCTAACAGACTTGAGCTTGAAATGATCACTTCCTTTTGTTTTAATTGCCCACTTCATTTCAGTAGAAAGCGTGGGGGATACCAATTCACAACTTTAAAGCTCCATGTGCTCCAATATCCTGAATAAGAGCAATAGAAATACCAAGACCCTTGCCAAGAATGACAGATCAAATTTTTTGAAAGTGCATGTAGCCTTTACTGTAAGTTCCCAGAATTTAACAGAAACTGATAGCTACCAGAAAAGTTTTACATACACTGAAGGTGAGAATCATTGAACATGCTTACAACAAAAGAACAACTTTGACATAAAATATTTGGAAAGTAAGCTACTACTTTGGAAGAAAAAAAAAAAAAAAGAAAAAAAAAAAAAAGAAGGAAAAAAAAAAAAAAGAAAAAAGAATTCATCTTATTGTACTTCAGCTGAAATGCAGCAGTTTGAACCCTTATCCTTTTAGAGTGAAAATAACTTAACTTAACATTAACAGCTTACTTTTTATCTCTATGATTTAGTTGTCCAGTATGCCAAATTTTGCCAGAAAAACTGTTTGATTGAAAGAATAGAAGAACAATCCTAAGACATTTTTTGTATTTCTATTCTTTGTTATCAAATAAACAAAATCATGGCTATTTATGTCAACAGAGAATTGGCTCCCAAACGTTAGGGTTTATTCCTGATGTTTTTTACAGACTTTTTATACCAGCAAAAGAAATCAGGACATACATTCCTCCTTTTCCGCACCTCATAGCCTAGAGTCTAAGGCACATAGATAAATAGATAAATAAATAACACTGAGTTACTTTGTATGACTTTGAAACACATAATTGAATCTCAACCCACCTACATTTAAGATAAATCCCTGAAATATAATGGATCTGATGGAACTTCCTGACGTTTTACTTGTCAAGATAAAAGGCATTAGTGATGGCAAAATGCTACAAAGTAGGAAGTGAAGGAGCTCTGTTGTGCACACCTGAGCTATATACTGTGTCAAAGTGCACAAATTATTTTATATCAAATGAAGAGAGATCACTGAAAATGGTTAAGAAGGACTTCTGCATTGACCTCTTTCTAGTAGTGATAATTGTTTTAATTGCTGAGAGTCTTCCACACTTTGCACTATTTCTTCGGAATGGAATTCTGCAGTAGTGTCATTACTATAATATAGTCAATCATGTATTTAACTACAATGAATTAATGAATTTAAAACACAATAGCAGTTTTACTTTATTGGCTGAACTTCCATATTTCAGGCTACAGTACTGTGGTACAGTTTACATCTGTTATGTTTGTATATTCTGCACTTGTGTCTCAGATTAGTCATGTCAACTCATTCTACTTCTAAAGCTCCTGTAAGACTGCACCTATAACATAGAGAGTAAGCAACATGGCAGAAACTGTTTTCTTCTGTCCTTAGTTTCTAGACTGCTGTTTCCTGCCCCACTTCTTTGAAGAATGCATCTATAAAAATACCCAGAACAAGTATGCATAAAAATAGAGATCAGCAAAATGCAATGACTTTTCCCTCCCAGTGATTAGAATGGTGGATAGGCCATTATAATTTGTTTCTAGCAGTAGGTACACAGAATGGATGATGAGTTAGTCTAAAAGAAGCCCATCTTGCATTCCAATGTAATTTCTTATACTGTCTTTTTAATTTCCTAATGCTTGACTATTTGCTTTAGTGATTACATAATGCTTACAAAATAAAAGTGAACATAAATGTTTTGACATTTTAGACAAGCACATAGTTTTCATTGAGAAAACGTAATTCTTCTAATTCCAAACAGACAAGGGAAAACCTCTTCAAGCTGGCACTTTCCCCTACCAATCTGTTAGAAGGCAGCTTCAGATAACCACACACAGTCTTGCTATAAACACCATCTTGCCATGGAACTTGAAGTGCCTGTCATATCAGCATGACTCTCTCCAAGCACAGTCAAGCTGTTTTTGGTTTGTTTTTTTTTTTTGTTGTTGCTGTTTTATAAATCACTTAAACTAGTGAACTCTTCAGATAACAGATGACTCTCCTTATACATCACCCTGCAATTTCACACATGCATTTCTGAATGAAAAAGCCACAAAATGTTCTTTTTGCTTTATCTATCACAGTATTATGGTTTTATAGACCACCTAACACTCAGAGACTAAGAAAAAAAAAAGGACTGGGAGGGGGGCTCTTTGTCTAAACTGCTACTTTGTTTCTCTTCTCTGGCTTTCTATTTCCCTCCCAGCACTACCATCACCATCAGAAACGACATATTCTGCATTACTAAACAGAAAGAGCCGTAGGGCTTTTCACTTCTAATTTCACGCCATAATAAAATGCAGTGGTTGTTTCACTGGGGGACCTGAAAAGCCTGTCTTTGTGAGGCTTGTTTGATGGTCAGGTTAAGCATCACATTCTGGCAGCAGGCATCTGTGCCTGCCTCTTCATGCAGTTAGAGCAAAGGGAAAGGAAAAGGAACAGAAAAAGAAAAGGAGGTTGTCTTGGGAAAATAAATAAATAAATAATAATGCCCCTACTCTGAAGCAAGCAATTTACATTACACAGCTATTGCTTGGTCTAAGCATTTTTAAACATATCTGTTTGTTCATCACGTTGACAGATGGATAAATCTAATGACAGTAAGTTTAGAAAGTTTTCAGTGTATTCAGTTAGAATTGTTGCTTTAACAGAAAAAAATATATAGACTTGAAGTAGACTTTGTGTGGATAAGCAGAAGGAAAAAAAAATATAGTACTTCTAAAAATAACAATCATGCATTATAGAAATACAGCTTCCTTCTACAGAAAACAGAAATTAAAATTCTGTTAATTTTAAGTAGAACAGGAATTTTAAAAAGCAAGATGTAACTCTGAAGTCTTCTACACTTACCTTGACTTTTTCCAAATATATTCTCACTAGATAAAGAAGGCTTTCCTGTCCTATGTTTAGATTCCCTTTTGTAACCATTGTATTTTTTTGTAAAAAGAGATAATGTGATTCTTTCTCTCAATAATCTCTTCATTCATCTTAACACAGTCTACTGAAAAAAAATAAAATGGTTAAAATTCTATCAGTTTACATGACAATTCATAAAATAAACTGCTACATAATACTTTAAAAAGCTAGGTAGTTTCACATATTATCTGCTTAAAAAAAAAAAAAAAAAAAAAGATTGTGATGTAAATAATAAAGTGTCTGAATACCTCAGGAAAATTCAAACTAAGATGACCTAAAATTGCTATCTTGCTTAAAAGGGATTTCTTTCAAAGGCTATTAAATAAATGACTTCCTTGCTACTTTTCAATATATTTTACACATTAGCAAGGAAGACAATATTTTCATACTAAATTTCTTGGTTAGTCTTCTAAACGTTACGTTTTTGAGGTTATGATTATGTTGTGAACAGAAGTGAATCTTTATCGATGATGCCATCAGCAGATGGAAAGTCATGTGCTGGGACAAGCAGTCCTTTGATGTAAATGAGCTTAAGCAGAAACCTTAGGTAAAAAAGCAATTACATTCTTAGTCAAGTATACTTCCCCATTCAGCTCAGTCAATAGCCTCACCAAAACTAGCTGTCTAGGGCAGGGACTTGTGCAAAAGGGAAGGAGAGAGGAGTTTGTAAACACCTCTTTAATTGATAGCTTGTACTTAAAGCAGCTTAAGCATGTCATAAAACTGCATAAAGAAAACAAATACTGACTCATCTTATCAGCAAGGCTGAGAAATAAAGCTTAACATTATAGTATTGAGAGGTAAGTAGGACAAACTAGCAGAAGAATTAATAAACAGTTTGAATCACACTATTACAGAATGTAATAATCTGT
Source organism: Tympanuchus pallidicinctus (assembly GCF_026119805.1). Classification (NCBI taxonomy): domain Eukaryota; kingdom Metazoa; phylum Chordata; class Aves; order Galliformes; family Phasianidae; genus Tympanuchus; species Tympanuchus pallidicinctus. The sequence goes on along the minus strand of NW_026294780.1, from coordinate 2,678,080 downwards.
CCTCAGCCTTGTGCTGGAAGAATTGAGCTGGATACACTTTCCCTGGCAGTAGGTTTGGGCTAGACCTCTGGACATTTCCAGTCCTAAGACTGAAGAATATGATTCTGCTGACTAGAATATCATGAACAGCTTCTGGTTTCAGCAATCATCAGCATAGTAGTTCATTTCTGAAGTTCAAACAGCTATTATTGCATTACTTTGAGGTACAAATTTGGAATGTTATATGGGCAAGCACAACTCTTCTTAAATATTAAAATTAGTTGGCAGATATTACTCCTAGAAGAATAAGTAACTTTATTTTTTTTTAACTTCAGCTTGAAAGTTGACTATTTCAATTAATTATCCATTGATTTCTAACATCACTAAAACACCCAGATCCTTCCAGTCATGGACCACTGTACATAAATGGAAAGACTGATAACGATATCTTTCTAGTCACCCTAAAGTAACCTACCAAACTCAGCAGATGCTGAGATAATGAAATGGAAAACAGTTGCAATAAAAATCAATGCTGTAGCATAGCAAGAAAATGTAAAGTGGAAATGTAATGCTTAATCTAGTTTTCTGCCTTTCATTCATTTTAATGGGACTCATAGGCAAGCTCTCAGAGGAAGGAGAGTAAGATTCTGAAATTGCTGGAATGAAGTCCCCAGAGAACAACTGTCCTAAAAGCCACCCATTGAATAGCTCTTCCTACACTAACAGGCAAAAGGACAGCTTGCCTTCTATGTAAATACATCCAAGAAAACCAAGTAAAGCCAAGCCAAAAGGTCTAAATTGAATATTTTAATTCTAGATTTAATGAGCAGAGGCTGCAAATACCCAGAACATTTCAAGAACTTATTACAGAACCAATACACACAGCTTCAAAGAACTGCTCTGGAGCCTTACAGAAGACAGCTCCTCCTGTCCCAACATCTGCTTTTCTCCTGAATCATTTTTCCTAGACGCATCACCTTACAATTCACTATGAAAACTGGAGCAGGTAGATAGCTAAAAGCAGAATGCTTTTGCTGGCCATACACAGAGAGAGTGACCACAGGCTAAACACAGAAGGGAGTTACGATCTTTTCTATCAGAGAAAGGAAAGCTAAGTAGGAACTTGTGCCAGCTTTATGTGCCTTTATGAATCTCCTGATAAGAAGAGAGTTTGTATTCCCCATAGATCATGTTACCTCTTTCTCTACATTGTCCGATACTTTCTCTCAGAGTTTATACTGAAAATGTAATATATCCTATGGTTTTGCAACAGAAAAAAGAACAATTCTATATTTTAAAATTCAAAAAAGAAGTCATTATTCTGTGCAATTAACTAGATAGTTTCTTCTACTTCTGTAGGATCTCGGCCCAATTGGCCACATCTTACCTCATGAAATAACTTCAAATTTAAGAAAACACGTCTGTTTTCTTTTATGATCCCATCAAGGTTTCTCTTTGCTATGATTGACAATCAGCAAAAACCATGAAACCAACCTGTCCTTCTTAAAAGATAAATAAACTTCTTAAGGTCTAGCCCCTACAGCAATACCAGATATCCAAATCAACAGAGACAGGAAACCATGCAAGCATTATCTTCAAAGCTCAAAGGAGCATAAAACACTTATTTCAGGAGTTATATAATCAGCAAATTCAGTAGGAACTGTACTTTGAATGTGCCAGGGCAAAGCTAACAATTTCCCCAGACAGAAAATTATCTAAGGTTTAACTTAGTTTCCCATTCACAGGTACCTATATCCAATATAAGATGGCAACTTGCCTCGAGCTGTCTCTCCTAAAAGCCAAATGCTTTTATTTCTTTCTTTTTTTTTTTTTTTAATTTTTTTTTTAAATAAAGGCATCTTTTACATCTGTCAGCCTCTAGAGTCCTGACTCCAGGACTCAATGGAAGCTGAAATGCAACTAGGTGCTCTTGTGTAAAGAAACAATACAACCCTTGTCTGGAACCCTGGTTTGGATAGCTAAACTACAAATGATACTTCCCATTAGCTGATGACGATCTGGTCAACAGCACATAGAATACCATTCAGTGGAGCTGCATCTCCTAGAGGGTGAAATAAAAAACTCTCTGGAACTGGATCCTACAGACAACACTGAGAACATGTTTAATCCCACAACATACCAACTGCACAGAATCCAAAGTTTATGTTTGAATCCCAAGTTAGGTACAATCGCTGGTCAAAGCAGTTTTAATTTTTATGAGTATGCTTGGACTATCATAGTGAGAAAGCATTTCTTATTCAAGAACTGTAGTATTCCAAAATACTCACGGAAATACAGGATACTTCTTTAGCAAGTATTTCATAAAATCACAGAACCGCTTGAATTGGAAGGGATCTTTGAAAGGACCTTTCAAGTCCAACTCCCTTGCATTGAACAGAGACACCTACACCTAGATCAAGTTGCTCAGAGCCCTATCCAGCCTGACCTTGAACATCTCCAGGGATGGGGCATCTACCACATCCCTGGGCAACCTGTTCCAGTGCCTCAACACTTACTGTAAAAATCTTCTTCCTTACATACATTCAAATCTCCTTTCTTTTAGTTTGGAACCATTTCCCCCTGTCCTATCACAACAGATCCTGTAAGGAGTCTGTCCCCTTCTTTCTTATAAATCCCCTTTAGATAGGCTGCTATCAGGTCTCACCAAAGCCTTCTCCTCTCCAGGCTGAACAGACTCAGCTGTCTCAGCCTGTCCTTGTAGAGGAGGTATTCTACCCCTTGGATCACTTGGCCCTCCTCTGGATGTGCTCCAACAGATCCATGTCTCGTTAGTATTACAGATTCCACTTCTGGATCCAGTACTCCAGCTGAGGTCTCAACAGCATGGAACAGAGGGGCAGGATCACCTCCCTTGACCTGCTGGCCACATTTCTTTTGATGCAGCCCAGAATACTGTTGACTTTCTGGCTGTAAGGGCACATTGCTGACTCATGTCCATCTTGCCATTTACCTGAACTTGCAACTTTTCAACAGAGCTGTGCTCTATGCTTTCACCCCACAGCTTGTATTAGTAATGAGGCTTGCAATGACCCAAACATTTCTAATCCTGTGGCTATGCTTTTCTTCTTAAATATCTGAACACTTAGTCGTAAAAAACAGACAGAAAAGTAATCATGAAGAGACTTCTAAAGAGGTAAGATATAAGATACAATGTAGTTTGTTTCACAGCCAGTTACATTTGTTACATGATTTCATTCATTTTCACTCTCTCAATCCAACATGAATTTACATACTTTTTGATCACTGTAACATTTTAAATATGTTTAGCACTATGTATAAAACTACAAATGCAATAATGCTGCTTATTCAAATAAACTGCCTTAGTCATTTTATATTTTCCAGAGTATTTCTTTGGGCAAGAATCTAGAGATAAATATTTAAGGACCTTAGGGTAACCATCCTTATATTTGTCTGAACAAATACATCAACTCATGCTGTAGAAGAAAAATAATTTTCTCTTTTCCCTAATGTCTACAAGACACGTAGAAAAAATTTTTCTACCACCATGTAAAATTTCTATTGCCAGCAGCAAAACTGCTAGTACAGAGAATTGTAACAAAACAGACATGGAGTTTTATGATAAATGCCAGGAGTTACAAATCGAATCATGAAAAATACAGAGCAATGCAAAGTTTTCTCAACACATTTTTGTTTTTTTTGTTTGCTTTTTTAATCTTCAAAAGAATAAGGACTATTTCAGAATTTTGACTACTAAAAATGCCTTAATGACTTATGACTGTGAAGAAATAATATCCCTCTCCTGCATTTTACAGTTTCCTAATGGAATGGCTGCAAAAACGTACATGCATCTGACAAATACTTTCTTCATCTATACTCAAATCTGCTTACACATCCATAGAAAAATGATTCATTTTAGTTTAACTTCAGTGATCATAAAGCCAATTTTGTGCTTAAATTAACATATAAAATGTTCGTTAAAATCTATAGGAGCCATCCAGGCAACCAGGGAGACAGTTTGGCCCAAAGTATCTTAAGAATAATTTGGCACAATTTCTGGAACAATGTTTAGGCCAAGTCACTTACATAAACAGTCTTTCCACTCATATTCTTAAAAAAGCCAACAGCAACAACAGCTGTCAAAGACTGTCCAAAGACATCATTCCTTTTTTCACTTTAACCTTTTAGACTAATCTGTACCTGCATTTTTAGACACTTAATTTCAAATTATGTCTTTTTCACTTTTTCAATGAGTACAATGTTCTTTCAGCCAACAAAAAAATAGCTTGAAAAGAGTATAATTCTAAATTGTAGCAATTACAGGTGATTTACTTTTTCTTCTTCAATCATTCATCCCTCTCCTGTTTGGTGTAACAACAGAAATTGCTTCTAGGCCTTTGGAGGACCAAAAAGCGTTGGCTGTATCAACATACCTTAGGCATAAAAGCCTTTCCAGAAAAAGGACATCATAGTAGGCAAAGATGGATTTTATCCATGTTAAACTTCTTCAGCGCAGTTCAGAATTTTTCTTGGGTTTCAAAGATTCATGATACATATAAAATCATTCTAATTTAGATGAAGCTTGTAGTATTATATAACTTGCTCTTAAAGATACAACTTACCATGAAATTACATTGTGCCATTAAGAGTCTTTTCATACCATTATTATTGCACCTCTACAAGAATCTTGCTGAAGAAGTATCATAGTTCTACCGCTCCAATGTATACTGCCGAGTAGCTGTGGATATGACTTTTTTTTTTCTCTCCTCCAGGATTTGATGACAGTACAACAAAGGTGCACTGTTACAAAACTTAAAGTCCTTTTTAAAAGAGACTAACAATTTAAACAGAGTTCATTATAACTCAGCTTTTGAAAAATGTCTCTCCAGGCACAAATTTAATCCAAGAAGTCAAAGAGAAAAAAAAATGCCAGCTCCATCTGTAACACATTTTAAACTAATTTATTGCCACTAACTGTTCTCAAGTAACTGACTTGCCCTGCAAATACTATAAGCCAAAGCTTTCAGTTAAGAGCTTTATTTTATTTGCTTAATTGATCGTTTTGGCACATTTTGCTGTTTCCCACTGCAAAAGTAGTAGTACATTTCATGTACTCAGAAAACTTTCATTTAATGTCTCAGAAGAAAGAGAGAATAAACTGAAATTTGTTATTTGCCACATTAATAATCTAAACTGCTTCAGTTATCCCCATTTTCCTCATGTCTCCAGTAGTGATTTCCCCTATGGGACCATTTTACTGATTTTTCTAAATGACATACCATTTTACAGACAGATTTTCTTTAGATCACTTTGGTTATGTCAACGCAATATAGTCTAGAAAGAGTGACTCCAAAACATTAAATAAATAAAAAATAAAAATAACAGAAGCAGACTAAACAGTGACATCTACTTCCTAAGATTACACATGGAATGCTTGATCAGCCAAAAATGTTCTCCATCTTCTCCCTTCATATAACTATGCTTCAGGATCTGTATATCCTAAAGCTTTTCAGAATTTTTGTATATGTTTGGTTTGTTTTCACTGTTGTTGCGATGTTGTCTTTTTTATCCTCCAATAATGCCAGCTCTTTACAAAAGCTTTATTCAACTGGATGAAGCTTATGTACAATATAAGACCTGTTTACCTTCAAGTGCACAGCTTCTTCTACAGCCACTCAAACCAAGCATAACATAAATTATATCAAATCAGAACAACAGTGCTTTCCAACTCTTTTTTTGGATTCAGTCTGGAAATTAGAGATTTCCCTTACAAAGAAACCAGTGAAGGCTGAGAGGCACAAAGAAGCATTAGTCAAGATGTAGATGACAAACGGTAACCTTCCTCTAGGCTGTTAATTAAGTAGAACAAGTGAGAGAAGTCACATTGCCCTTTATAACGAGAGAGAGCACCTTGTGCAGAGATGGGCAGGTAGACGAAACTCCATGAACAGTTTAAGCTAGTTCTGTTTGCTCTTTTACTCTTCAAGTGTACAGCAAACTGGCAATGCTGGAAAATCATTTTGGCTAGACATGTGAGCTGATCTTGCTCCCCGCAAAGTCAGCATAAGGGAGTGGATGGAATAAACTGATATAAGACTGAGCCTTGCAACAGCAGCCAGTATGTAAAATGGCTTTATGGACAACATACTCCAACAAGTATTCTAATTAGGAAATTTCCTTTTCCCTTATCCTTTCACTAAAATGAAAAAAAAAAAAAAAAAAAAAAACAAAAACACAAAAACTCATGGATTTTAAAGTGACAACCAAATGAAAAAGGAGTAAGCGGTAATGTTCTTTTCCTTCTACTTGCGCATATAGAAGATTTGAACTGTTCAAATCATTTTAACAAACAAAAAAGGAGCACTGCATTCTAAAATTATAAAATCTTATCATCTTATTTGTCCTATTTCTGTTCAAGGCTTCATACACAGAGACATAAACTGAGCAACCTAAGCATTAAAAAACATATTCACAGATAAGATAGGTCACCATGCCGCTCTGTCACTGGTCTGGAGAGGGAACTTTCAGATTGAAATTAAAGTTCAGTCATTAAGTCATCTTGATGACGATACTGATGATGACAACTTGTTAATAACTCAGGAAGAAAGCTTATATATATATTTTAGGCTGGACAATACCATATGCAGTCACGCATTCTGATCTTCTTACTTTGTCAAACCAACACACATTCACGTTCCAGACCATAGTAAAGATTTTTACCCAATTTTGCATCCTCACTCTTAAAACTATTGGTTATGAGAGTTGAGGAACTTACTCGGTTGCAATCCTGGCTCCCAGCTGCCTGAAGCAAGCATTCCTATATCTCAGTAGTGCTGCACTCTGCCCTTACCTTTTCCAGCTCAAAAATGTTTCACCTTCTATCCCAACTACGTATCTGTTGCTGTGGATGTTTACAAGAGTTTTGGGTGTATACAATTATTTTTTTCCTAGAGAAATTCTCATTTAAAAAGATCAGGAGCTTCTCAATCAACATGAAGAATACAATCCAGAGAGACAAATATTTCTTACCTCTCCTGAAACTGATATTTTGAGAGATCATATAAATGTAAATGAACAGATCTTTATCAATCCCTGAAAACCTTAAAACTGGAATAGTTGAAGCTATGGTACTGGCCAGATTAGAAATAAAATTCCAATCAGAGGAAGAACAAAAAGTTGCATTCTGAAATTACTATTGTAAGAGTTAAGATTTTTTAAACTGCAAATAATAATCAGTTAGAGCCAATAGGATTTCAAATCAAAGTCAAGTAAACTCGATGGTATCCTTACATTTACTTCAGAAGGCTTTCAACAGGAATGCAATTGCTTTAATTGAATCTTGAAAAATAACCTGTTGGTGCATCATGTACATTATTAACAACAGATAGTTGAAAAATGAGAATGTTAAACAACAAAAGGCCCTTTTTTTGCTACTTATTTGCCATCTCTGTGGTTTGAATGAATGCATTTTTTCTAAATATTCAATCAGGTTTGCATTTTTCACCAATAAAACTAAGTTTCCTAAACTAAGTTTTAAGCTGTTTAAGCCCCTTTGTATATTTCTGTTTACTCAAAGTGTGAAGCAGCATGCCTTTAGAAGAAAAGTCACAAGTAATTTAGACAGTTTCCTTCTGGTGAAACTCGTTTTTCATTTATTAATGAGAAATTAGCAGACTGTTTTCAAAGTTGAGCACATTTTCAGTGCAATGTGAAAACATGGACAAATTTAAAAGCATGTTTACTGAGCTTCAGCAACGCTGTAGCAATTAACTTTATATGCAACTATTTGCATTTTATTGCAAAAAGTTCTCTAAAAAAATGATTTTATGAATCTAGTCCTAGTAATCCTGGACTACTGCCTGGAAAAAAAAAAAAAAAGTCAAATAATTGCACAGGATTTACAGCAAAAAACTTGATAGTAACTTCATTAGCATAGCTCATAGGTGCTGTATTCACATATGTATAATAAAGAATTGTTCAAAGAAAATGTGTCCAGCTCAAACTGCAATTCTTAATTACTTAAGCAGATCCAAATTAGCATTCACAGCCTGCATTTCCTTAACAACAGGCTTTCAAGCTGAAAATAATTTGTAATTCAAAAAGGATTTTGGTCAACAGATACTGAGCATGCAAAACATGTTTGGCAATTAAAAATCCCAAGATCTGTTGAAAACTTAGCTTACGAGTTTACATTTTCTTGTTTCCTGTAATTTTTCAGTGAAATATTATAAAATATATGCATGAATTGATATACATTGGAAATATTCCCAGACATTCAGTTTAGACTAGGTCTGTTCTTAATATCTGACGAAATCTTAATCTATATTTACAATAGCTCTTTAATTTGACTCCAAATGATGTAATGTCCTTACTGCTTAACAAACAGGAAAACATGTCAAGAAAATAATCTGTTACTTAAATTTGAAACACACCAGCCTTCTCTTCAAAATGCTTGTCTGTACATATGTAGAGATCATAAGTATAGTTGCTGCTATATGTTTATTCCAGTAACAGATGCATTAAAATGAAATAAGGCTGATCCACTGATTAATTAGACCACCATGTGTTACATCTACTACTGAATGTGCAATTCTAATTGAATTTATGAAGATTTTATGGTAAATAGCAAATCATAATAAAAAAAAAATATCCAGTACGTTCCTACAATAAAAGTAAAAAAGCACGTCTAGAATAGTTTACTTTTCTCCCTCTACTTAGTCATGATCTAATGGAAGTAATTTGTTGTATTAGTGTTTCTGTAGCATTCCTGCAGAATACAGAAGAAACATCTGAAATAGTTCTCATAGGACTTAAGACATCACTTATCCCATGAAGTCTGGTCATGATTTGGGCAATACATGCTTTTCTTTTATTTGCCTTGGAGCAGAGGAAAACAGTTATAGTCCTGTCAAGTCTCCTCTGACAGAAGAGACACTTAGCATTTTAGCCCTCACCTGAAATTCTCTCTCCCACTTTCCCCTCCAGCTTGATGCCCTCATCTGACATATCTGCAGTATAGTGCTGCTACCTACCAACTACTGCAACTGGATCTGGCCAGTTGGAAGAGCTTGCTAAAGAGATTTATGTGATGCAGGGAATGTCATGTTTTAAGGAACTCTGCTGCAACAAGAAAAATATATGTTTAGATATACACAAACTTTTACAAGAGTCTACATTCTTATAGAAGAGCAATGATTGCACAGGGGGAACATGATTCAAAGGACTGGATGACGATTCATTCCTGCACATTTTCCTGAAAAAGTATTTTGCCCTGAAGAGTAGTAGCATTCCAAATAAATTCCAGATCATGACAAAATAGATGTAAGTGTTATCTCAGCTGTAAGAACAAATTAATGTAACATCCTTGTTCACTGGAGATTTAGGATGCAGAAAGAACTTTTCCCTAAAACCTTAATGCTGTAGCTATATTTTCTGTGCATCATTGGGCTCATCTGTATTTTTATTTCACTTTTCTTAATCATCTTGCATATTTTTTTAGATAGGCCACTAGTGTTGTGTGGAAAAACATGGGTAATCATATAATGGAATTCTAAAGTTATTTTTAGTAAAAGAAAGTTGTATTCTCTAGTGAGTGAAAACTGAAACAACAGTACTTATACCAATTTCACTTCTTATTTTCTGAGCCATACAATATGTTTTGCATATTGCCATGATGTTAGGAAGTATGTCATCTAGGAAAAAACAAGATCCACACATCAAAGATCTGGCAGACAACTCTACGGATTATTTTATTATGTAACCACCCTTACACATTAGCCCCAAAAGCACAAAAGCTGCTGCAGATGGCTTGGATAGCAATTATTCCCATTTGTGGATGTAAGATACATTGGAATGACTCACAGACGAAAGAACGTCCAGAAAGACCTGTACTTCTTTCAAATAAAATTAGAAGTGAGATCATTGGGTTTATCTTTATGCTTCATCCACCCTTTCAACCTCTAGATTTAAAAAAGTTAACTGTGATTGCTTCCCACACTCAGGTGACTCAGATGCTTTCATATGAAATTCTTCAACAGGACACAAATTTAAATTTGTCTCAGATTCACCTCTAGCTCCTTTGTCTTTCACAAATTATTTAAACAAATGAGAGCCAAGTTGTTACTGAAGTTGACCAAAAAAATGGAGAGCAGGATAATATAGAATAAAAGTTTTAGATACAGAGAATAAGGAAAGGTAAATTGTTTTATTTCAAATGAACTAGATTATTACTGCTTATATTCTGAATCACAATATAGAATAAAAAATACACATTCATAAAATTTCAAATCAGACTTTGGCCACTGTCACTAGAATGACTGAGATGATTCACACAGCATGTTACTGCTTTCACAAAAAACAACAACAACAACAACAAAGAGAATAAGTGAGTTGAGCTGCAGATAAGACATGATATTTTCACACTGATTCTACAAATACCCATGAAAAAATGCTGATGTTACAGATATATGCATTAGCTTCTTTTTTCTAAAGCTTTTTTGAAAAGTTTTGTTTGTTTGTTTGTTTGTTTTTTTGTGGCTATGGTGCCTTGAAGGAGCTGCTTTTGCAATAGCAAACTGAGAGATGATGTGGGATTTGATTGCTTTTACCTTTCTCACACTGGCTATCTGCTCCTCAGAAGAGACTCCAGAAAAGAACACATGCTCAGACTTCATCATTCTTAGCTGATAAACCCTCATATAAAAATTCACCAGTATTATGTTTATGAGATCTGGTGATGCAAACAAGGAAGCTAGTATTCATTTCTCCCCTCCTTTCTTCCTTTCTCTGGGACAAATATTCAGATGCTGTATGCCAGGCCACCTGGGCAGTGCTAATGCTCTGTGTAATAACTGCTTGAACATTTCCAGAAAGACCAAACTGAGGCAAGTAAGATAACAGAGAGCTAAATGGAAGCATAAGGAATGGATAAAATACTACATAGGCCAATTATTTACTCATCGTTTACCTACACTAACTGTTATCACAGGACATTAGAACAAAGTTAAGATTTTGTCTTCCATGGCTAACCATGTAGGTGTTCATTACCATCAAAATAGTGAGTATTTGTGCCAGAGCAGCATACATTAATAATGTTAAAATATTTCATCAACCATAATATCTTTGGAGGACATAAATTTAAAACAACCTGCTCGAGCAGTTTCTGACATATAAGAAAAATTAAGCTATTTATCTGTCGTGCTGAAAATAGAGAGCCAAAGCATGGCAAAATTATTTCACACCTATCAACTTACCACGGTATCAGTTATCACACAAAAGAAATGAAAGACAATACAAAATTTAAGTGTAACCAAAGGGAACACATACATTATGACACACTAATTATTACAAAAAATATCCCACTTAAGTTCTCACTTTCGCAAAGGCATTTGTACTTTTATAGTTATGACAGTATAATCCTTTTCCTGTTTACCACAACTAGATGCAATCAATACACAGTTACAGCTAAATCCAATGGAACTTACGAAAAGGGTAAATGATTTCCAAGATAGAAAACATAAGCTGCTCTTGGTTGTATTCTGATAAGGTGTTACGCACTCATATTTCTTTCTTCTCTGTATTTCTTTGATGATTTCAATAAAATCATCACACTTAGCTCTGAATTGGTGCAAACACCTCACAGAAACACTGGACAGCAAACAATGCATGCATTCACTGAAATATTTCATTCTATAAAGATAGCCATAGGAGACAAGTAATACTTTCATTTCAAACATCATTACATTTTTCTTCCCAATAGGTATTTCAATTATTTCACAAACCCATGTATGCAGTCTCAAATTTAAAGAATGGAGTTATTTTTCAGTTTAACAGCAAATCAAGTGTTATCTACACACTTTTATAACCATGAAAAAACTTATGGGAGGTAAAACACAATTTCATTTTACAGATGTGAAAGTTAGAGAAGAGAGAGGACTCAGAATTTGCCAAGACTGCTTAAAATATACCAGTGACAAAATCACGTCTCTCAAGTCCAGATAAATCAAAATCTTATTCTTACCTGAGTTATTTTCAACATTTAAAATCCTTTCTACCCCTAGATGATAGAGCAAAGTCCCCCAGGCTTTAAATACTCATGTCTATATTTTGCTGTGACAATCTCTATATTCCAATTTTTGTGCTCCTTTTACACTAAAAAATATTGCACCTCATGATTTCCTCAAGCAAGCGGGTCCATGACTTTCTTCAGCCAACATGAGGCAAGCTCATAAAAACTATAAACTTGTTTGAACTGAAGAAGGCTAGGCTGTGCTCTCTGGAGCCACAGAATGGAGAAGTAGTAACCAGAGATACTGCTGAGAGGGTGAAGTGATAAAAATCTGGGGAATTTAATATCTTCAATGTTACTCTAAGAAACAAACAAACAAAAAAAATCACAGGACAGAAACCAGCTCTGACTGAAGGGAACACATGCACTAAGCCTTTGACTTGCACTGATTAGAGTGATTTTATCCATACAAGATATATTTTTTAATTTCTATACAGGGATTCTAACTTCATCAAAATGACAAATGAGAAATACAACTTCAAAAATACAGGTTAGCCTATGACCACATCTCATTCTTCTGCTAATAAGATCAGGGAAGATACAGGTATATTGGAAAGCTGGAATCATCATCAATGAGATAGCTCCCTGGACAGAATCCAGAGAGCAAATTCAATCTCCTGTTGTTCGTCAGCACCTAAGAACTAGTCACAGCAATATACATATGTACACATGCTTACAGATACACACATATATAAATATGCATGGCCTACTCAAAAATTAATGTCTCTTATTTATTTTCATGGAAACCTCAATTGATATAAAGACCACAATAACACTATTTGATAGAGCAAATTCTCAGCTACAAAACACTACTTTTCAACATAGTCACCGCCATTAGCTATGCATTTTCACCAGCAATGAACAGGAACCTGCATGCTGCACTTATAAATATCTGCATCAGTGGAGGTGATTCACTGTTTCATAGCTGCTATGACGACGTCGTTACTAGAAAAATGTCACCCATGCCATTCATCTTCCATTGGTCCAAACAGATGGAAGTCAGAAGACATAAATCCGGGCTATATAGTGGATGTGATAGGGCAGTCCCACCAACATTAGCAATGTGCTCCATGGTCTTCAGACTCACACGGGACCTGGCATAACCATGTTGCTAGAGAAAAGTTGTCTTCTCTGTCCTGGCTCTGGAATTTCAAACCTTCCGCTTCATCAGCATTGTGATGTAGCAATCAGAAGTGATGTTTTTTTCTCAGTTCTGGGAAATCCAGAAGGATCACATTTTATCACTGGTAACTGAGTGATCCAGGAAACTGTCAGCTTCAGCATCACATTGGTTCAATAGCTCCTGACAAACTTGCATACACTGCTCTTCCTGTTACTGTGTGAGCATTAGTGAGACCAACCCAGCACAAACACTGTGATATTCTAACCTGGACACCTTTGTTTCCAGTGTGCTTAAGCCAATACTCAGTTTTGTTCACTGTTCCCTGGTTGTAATCTATTGATTCATGCAGATGAGCTGAACAAGACTCTCTTCATTTCACTGTGCACATCTGTCCAGAACGTGGCTTGTCTTTTATGTTAACATTGCCACTGCTGAAATTCACCACTCACCTCCTCACTGTGCTCACATCCACTGTTTGCACTCCAGAAACATTCAGCAAGCAAGCATCGATGAATGTCAATGGGTGCAATTTTTCCTTATGGAGGAATTTATTTCCACCCCTTTGCTTCAGATGCACTTCCACGTCAGATGCTATTTTGTAAGACTGCCCCCTCTGCTGCCATCTGTCATGCAACAACGTGTAAGGAGATATTGGTGGGAAGGTTCAACCTGTACTGCCATACCACCAACATCTACCTCCAACATTACTTTTAGAGCACCCTCATGGGTAAGTATGTATATACACATACTCAATGCTCAATTGAATTCACCAGAGTTATTCAGATTATCAGGTATGAAAAGAATCCACGACACATCAAAAACCAGGAAGTCCAGCAGAAAGCTTATCAAGGTAGCTTTCACTCAAAAGCATCTCTTGTGAAAGTAACTAACCTCTTTTCAAATAGAAGCCACCAGAGATCTCACCCAGTTAGCAACACATCAATCTGAAATATGGTTAATCAACTGAAGTCAAGGAAAAAAACAAGAGCATAGAGAATGAAAACAAGTTACAAGATCTAAATGAGAGATGAGAAAAGGTACTTAATTTTCAGACTCTCATCCAGTAATTTAGACCAGCATGGCTTTCCACTCTGCTCAGTAATAAGAATGAATATAAACTTTAAAAGCATACAAACAAAAATTTAGCCTTCTTAGCTATTGCCCCAAATGAAATACTAGCATAACTCTATTTGCTGTCAATTATCACAAGTCAGCATGGCAACAACTTTTTATTTTCTTGAAATTCCTCTCATAATTACAAACAATACGAAAATTACAAGCAGTGTCCCTGTTGTGAATAAAATCATCTGCAAATATAAAGTGAAAAAATAAACATAAGTAACAGCTCCCATACTCCACAGCAAAAAAGATCACTAAAAATTAAGCAGTGATACTTCCTTGCAGTTCAAGAGGCAGACTGTTCAAGCCTAAAATTAGCACACACCACTCCTCCAGGACATTTTATCCGGTCCTTGAAAAAAATATCACGTCAACCTGCACATGAATTAAATGCTGCTGCTTTTTTCTTCCTTCTTTTAAACAAAATCTGCATTTCAAAGGAAACAGACAATTTTATGTTGGATAATGAAGACAGCAGCTGCCAGCTCTTCCCCTTTTTTTTTTTTTTTTCAAGTTTCATATCTTCCCTTTTCAACTTCTTATCTTAAAGCACCTGTTTTGGCTAGTAAGAAACTTACTGTCCCAAGGATGCACATAATCAAAACAGTGCAGTGGTCTAATTTTTACTTGCTATATTATACTTCATGATGACATCTATATCTATATCCCACAATAGCTTAAGTTTGAAGTCAGCTCTGGATATCACCTACTTTAAACCCCTCTATTCAAAGCAGAGACCACTAAAGCAGTTTGCTCAGGATCTGTGTCTATGTAGTGAGAGAAAGGTGCTGCTGTTTATTCATTCACAGTACAGCAAGAGTCTCTGATTACATCAGAATGCCATACAGTTATATGCACAAAAGCTCTTTAAGAAACAAATTCATGACCTGAAAAGTTTCCCATGATACAACTGATGACTGTACCACAATATAAAGAATGTATCAATTACCAGTGCTGTAGTCCTAGTATTTTGAACAGAATAATTCTTTTGTAAAACAGAGTTTATGGTAGTTGCAGATGGAAATTTAATTTAGACATTTTCATAGACTGCAGTCTATAGACTCCAGGAACTCGGGCTGTAATTATCTGTAAAGATTTCTGCATCAACAAGCAAGAGCAAATCCTGAAGTTGCATAACCTGTCATAAGTGGGGCACCACTGCTCAACTTCAGAATTACACTCTCCTCCCAGTTCTAGTAGCATCAGTGATGTTCCTTAACAACTGACACAGACACAGAAAATAATACACATTTTTCCTTGGGAAGTGGATTTTACCTCAAAGACAAAATACAGAAAGCATGTACAAGTGTCTCTAAGTTGAGGCCCAAGTGAAGATACTGATGATGGATGATCACCAATTTTCTTTAACAATTTTCTAGCTTTCTATTTTAACCTCTCACTGCACTATCCATAATAAATGCCTTATTAAAAATGTCTCTCAAGACATCCTGATAGTCATTATTATTTTGGAATACTTTATTATGTTCAAGAGCAAACATGGCCTTTTCAGACATAAGCTTTATAAAAATATATTCCATAAACAAACAAACAAAAAAACAAACAGGGTATTTCTCTCCCAAACATTGTCAAGCATAAAAGAGAAACCAACAAAAAAGCTTACAGCAACTGAAGTGCTCACCACGATGAACAGCTCATCTTCACCATCTCAAAAGCTCAAAGCCTCACAGGCCCAAACGCAATTTGGCACAATTGTCTTAGGATGGCATAGTCTGTGTTCGTTGAAAGTCTGAAAGCAACTTTGTGAAGTAGCAGAACCAAGAACAGATACAGATGTAAAGCACTCAAAGTTCACTTAGAACAAGGCAAAATTTAGAGTTTTCAAAGAAAAGTCCTTCCAAATTTTTTTCCTATGAAGGGAAGAAAGTCTGTGCCTATCAGGAAGCTAAAACCTGAGGTGAGAAGATATGCGTGACATCTGGAAGCAAAAGGTGACAGTATTCATGCTTCTTTTCTCCCCTTTCATGGCAACTACCTCTAGAAAAGTCACAGTCTTGCAAATGCTAGAAAAAGTCACTATACTG
Organism: Tympanuchus pallidicinctus; assembly: GCF_026119805.1. Lineage (NCBI taxonomy): Eukaryota > Metazoa > Chordata > Aves > Galliformes > Phasianidae > Tympanuchus > Tympanuchus pallidicinctus. Next base: position 2,661,771 of record NW_026294780.1, on the reverse strand, counting down.
ATCAAAGCTAATTCACATAATGGAAGAATCAAAAGGCTTTTAAGCATTTAGCACTTTAAAAAAATAGAGTTTAAACAAAAGGGATTTAAAAAGAAAGTAACATATTTGAGAATTGTGTATTTCTATAAAGTAGGGTGCTAGATTACATAGATGATGCAGCAGAGATAAAAGCAAGTGAAAATGTTCTACCTTTTCTATGTACCAGTTTCTACCTTAAAAAAAAAAAAAAAAAAAAAAAAAAAAAAAAAAACAAATAACCCAGATATGTGAAAATACAGCTATGAAAATATGAATTACATATAAAAACTATCATTCACAACGCAATGTAGTTTTGTGACAACCTCAGTCTTTAGCCATTTCCAAGAATGAAACTGTGTGCTATTCTATCAGCTACCTCATGCAACTTCCAAACAGAAAATCACCTCAAGGCTGTTGCGCGATTGCTAACTCTTCAACTTGAATGAAGTAATTACTAGGAAAAGACTTTGTGTCATTGCAGTGCCCTGACTTTCACTGAAGTTTTGTCAGGGTAGAAAGTAAGACAAGCAATGCTGGATTTGTCTTTTGGGAGGAATGACCTAGATCTCTAGATTCAGATTTCAGAAAAGCCTCCTGAGCCAGGTGATTGAATGTCATTGCCAACATCAATTCACCTGCTTCAAAGAGAATAACAACTACTTTAAAACTTATATGGATATGTAGGTATATACAGTATTACCAGTCAACAATTTTCTCATTTAATAAAAGGTTAAATGAATACCTTCATTTAGAAGCTGTTAGAACAAAGGGCATGTTCAATATTTCCAGTAAATGTTGAATATGATGGTATCAAAACAGATTCAGATAATTAACATCTTGAAAATATATCACAGTAGCTTACATTACAACTTCTAGTCAGGAAGTCTTGTATCTCACATGAATTGTGAAACTAAGAGGATCAGGCTGCTATATATAAATTTGGAAACTCTCATTTGTAGTCTTTAAATTTTCCTTCATGCATATTTTCATCACATTTTTACTATCATGCTCTCCATAAATCAAGTATCACTGATGCCAGCCTTCTTTCTGCAAGTGCATGCCATGGTGTTCTGTATTAAGGGGCCACGAAAACGGGAAGATCTTGTTAAATTCCTCATTCGTTAAAGGAAATAAAGAAAATAACAACAAAAGGGTGTTTCTTCATGTGTTTTTCTTTAAATTAGCGTTAGAGAATGCAAGAAGAAAGGAAGAAGGAGAATATCCCCCCCTCTCCTTCCCTACTCTCTTGCTGTTTCTTTGTTTTTCTCTCCCCTGTGAGAGAACATACAATAAAAATGTCTTTTCAGTAATTTGTTATCTTCTTTGAAATGATTCATTTCAATATAACCTTTTGTTAAAATAGGCAGAAGAACACACTGTTTCTGCAAAGAGGCACAAATTAAAATTCTTCGTAGTACGTGCTGAGTAGAGCAGTTCTACTGACAAACTGCATTCTGCGAACATTAAGGCTTTACAGTTGGAAGGTGACACAGAATATACTTTGCAATACGATGTAAAAATCTGAACTAGTGTCTTTATCACTGGTGTGTTCATCATATTTTAAAGTTTAAATTTAATATCTCAAGATCTTCCTAAAGTAGATAGTATGTGACAAATGTTAGAATCTGTGGTTTTACAAAATTATCTATTCTTGCTTACTCATTTTGTGTGTAAGTGTATAATACATGGGAGGAAGCAAATAATGCATATTAAAGCATACTTTGTCTTCTTAGCATCTACCCCCCAGTATTACCTATGAGATGTGAATACTGACTTAACCTTTATTTCTGAACATTTTCATGCTACTGGAAGACGTGTATAAAAATGCACAGCAAGGTTGAACCTTTATAACTGTCCTTTGCATTTTAGTAAGTTTTAGGAAGTTTACAAACCCATTTCTTTACAGAAAAATGTCCTTTTGCCTTTAGTGCTCAGATCATTTAAACTACCTCTCCATGTCCAAAAGTGCACAGACCACATTGCTAATGCCCGTATTTGTGCATATAAATCTCTAATCTGTCAGTCCGGTTCCCCATGAATAGTCTATTTAGGTTGGGCTTAAAGCAGTGGGAAGTCGACCTACACGAGAGAGTTCTCTTGTAAAATGACCGGAGGTCAGTGTTATTATCTCTGTAGGCTACCAATGGTGTATTTGTTCCACCCTGTGTATGAGTCATTCATTTATAATAAGCTCCACTGCGCTTTGAAAGTGCATGGAGGGATGGGTACAAGAGCTTATCTTCTGTCAATTGGCTGAGGCATAAGACTCAAAAAAGAGATGTCCTCAGTATTTAGCTGTTCAACTAGAAGATGATTAACTTTGCTATAAATAAATTAGAGCTTACATCCAAACCTCAGTAAAATTACGCTACAATCACGCTTTCATTCTGACAGCCACTTTGTTAATATACTTCCCTCACCTTTGAAGTTCTCATTGTTTACAAATGCCTACTGAATATGTGTACTGCCAACAACACCTTCTCATTAAAAGCAAAAGTGGTTAGAAAAGCTATTTAAGCAATTTGATGAAAGTACAGCATCATTATCAAGATGTGATTCTGTATCCTGTGTTTCTCTCTCATACATTAAACTCTAAAGTGAAGCAATTTAAATAATCCAAATAAAACAAGCTTGATATTCAACTTGAAGTAAATTATGCACAGATTAGGTTCACATTTTCCAGAGTCTAAGGATTTAGAAGCAAAATCCTCCTACAGTTCGAAAATTTCTCATTTATAGGTTTCTTGGGGGAGTGAAAGAGGAAGATGAAAGGAAAATGCAGTAAAAAAAACAGTTAGGGAATTACTGCTCTCACTGACATTCGTAAACAGCTGCTGGATTAATGAAAAAAAAAAAAAAGTGTGCTTCAGGTGAATGTATTTGTAAACAAATATACACAGTAGTGCTATTCATACTAATCTATAAACCATACCACAAAAGTGTTATTTAAATGCTTTACATGCTTTTCTTATCCTGCAATTTCATCAATCTCAGAATCCCTTACACAATTCCATTGCTGCTATTTTTTCCTATCCTACTCCATCTCCCTGAGGCCTTTTCTTAAAAGCCTTTCCACCTGTTCTCTTCATACAATGTGGCATTTTTAGATAGTAGACCATCAAGCTAAAGAGAAGTTTGTTAAGGCTTTCTTAATACAAGATACTAAAGTGTCAAGACAGATAAATTTCTGTGGCATTGTCTTGAAAAGATACAGAACAATATAACTTGGCGGCTTGACAATTCTTTCAGGCTTTGTTTACTGTTCCTGCAACATTCACAGTAAATGAGATCACCAATAAGACAAGGTCAGAATATCATGCTATCCAAATGCTGGGTAAAATATAGCACAGAGCATGCAAACAGAATGTCATATATCATTACAGAGGAGCTCACATTACTGTAGGCATACAGTACCACACATCAGTAGTACTTGGACTTAATGCAACATTTACCACTTCGACAGACCACACAAAAAAACTACATATATAATTCAATGAGACAAATAATTTTGCTACTTTTAATAATATTTTGTAGTCATGAAGAGAAAGTATAGTCAAGTGTTTCGAGATGCAACTGAGACATTACAAAAACTATTTTTTACCCAAGTTTCTCAAACCTATTCATTGCATTTCCAGGTTATATGCCTGCTTTCAAGTCAAGTACCCAAAGTGGAGTCATTTGCAAAGCTGAAACAGTAGAAGACAAACAAGAAGCAGAAAGGTCAAAACAGGCCTGACATCTTCACAGGCCTGTCTTCTCAATGACAGATTTCTCCAAACATACTGTGCTTCTTGTTAAGCAAGTGTCTCAAGTCTCTTTATTGTCCTCTTCAAAGGTGTTAAACAGCTCCATACTGTTTGATAACCTGTCATCACCCAACAAATGTGGGTAATAAAAAAAAAAATGCACTAGCTTCCTATGACAGCACTATAAAATATATTCAAGAGCTTTACTTGAAATTCACTGTTTGATAGAACTACCATAAAAAATACAACTGTATTGAGGTATTTCAGCCTTTCCCCAGAAAAAAAAAAAACAACCACCAGTAAAAACTAAACTATAATGTGCTTAAGATGTCACGCTGAACCAATGGATCAATAAAGCAAGTTTCTGTGCAAACTCAAAACGCACTTGCCACACATACATCTACTTGAATTGCATCCACATTGAAAATCATGTCAACCTGGGGAGAGGAAAAAGCTGTTCAAATTATTATGATATAAGCTTTTTTTTTTTTTTCCTTTTTGTGAACAATTCCACTTTCTGAGTAAAAGTTAAATTTATATAAGAAGAAAACATCGCTCATTTCCTATCAAGAGGAAGATTGTATAGGAAGAGATCAGATACGCAAAAATCTTCTGCATACATGATCCACCTGGCAGGGCAGGCACCATCCCTGCCAGTTTTCTGTTAAGATGAGGGTCATCTGCCTACCCCACCTGTACTGACCTTTCGCTGCTCCTTCACCACCATGCTGTCCTCTTACCATTACTTTTACAGAAAACCACAGAAGTCTTTAAAGTGTTGGTATCATCCGCCAAAAGTAGAAGTTTAAGTGGCCATTAAGCAAGTTACACACTTTGCAAACGCATGACACTTTACATCAGTTTCACAGCTGACAATCTTCCTACCACTGAATGAGTAAAATTTCTGATTCATTCAATCTTGCTCTCTTAGTAATTAAAAACAATCTATATGAATACTGTTTGCAACTCTATTTTTCCACTGTCTCTGGAAAAAGAAAAAAAAAAATTGAAGGGATGTCTTTAAAGAAAAGCATAGAGATATACTTGTTTCCTTACCATAACTACTTCCAAATGTATTATAAAATGTACTTGCAGAGTGATGAATCTAGGAATAATGAGGACAAAGCAGCCTTTCTCTGAAGATGCTGATGACCTACTTCCTTGCCATTTACAGAACTAAATTCTTTCTGCAATAGTTTAAAGTCCTTATTAAATCCAGGAAACACGAAAATCAGATTATTTTCTCAGTCAGATACTACACTGAATGAAGTAAATATTATGATTTTTATAGAGCAGTATTCTCCTTTAAAAATACTTCTACATAATAGAATTGCAATGAGTTCTGGTTTCAGTTTATTTAAAAATTAAAAGCAGAAAACAAGGAAAGAAAGCAACAAACCAGTTAGCTCTTTTGTTTTAAAACACTCAGTTTGTTATTCAAATATATAACTATCAATTAATTTTAAAATACTCAGCTATGAAACTGAAAGATTTAATTCCTCTATTGAAGAAAATGAGCAAATAAAAGGATTTTTATTTTCTCTAGCATGACCCCACCCTACCAAAAATATAATCACAATTATACGAGTTTTATATGATGATTCAAAGTGAAAGATTATTTTTAACAAGGAAAACTTGGAGTAGTAACAACTTAACTCTTAAGAAAGACACAGCACTGCTAATATGCAAATATCTTCAACTAGAAATGACGGTAGGGAAGTAGAATCCTAGATAATATATGGGCAGAACAGACTTTCAGTATAAAGCTGTTGGAGGCTTTTTTATTTATTTCCCAAGACACCAGCAGTTCTTAAAAAAGTATTTGTTGAACTGATGATCTTCCAAGGTGGCTATGACAGGTTTGGAAAGTTTGTCATTGATTTAAATTGTTACTTGTCAGCTCTTATTGTCTCAGTGCTGCTTTATAACTGCAACTCCTAACCTCACAAAGATCTAACCCTGGACCCTCTGATTCCCTCCCTTGCTCACAGTCCATTATTCTTGCCACCCAGTGAATGAATAATGAGATCCTCAGATATCACTAGATTCAAACAAAAATTAACAACTGTAGCCAGACTGATCTCTGCCTGCTGAGTCTGACCACACACCTCCCTGAGCACTCCTGCCACCCAGAAAGCAATCATCGTTAGAACTCCTCCCAGCAAGGGCAGCATGAACCAGGCAAGCATTTGATGCTTTATATAGTATTTTCAGGCCAAACTGGAAAAATTACAAAGAGCAACATATCAGAATCCATTTGTTGATGAAGTCTTATTTGAATGGACATAAGTTGTAAGCAATGACAAAGCAGTAACTCCATGCAATACCCTGGTTTCTAGCCATGTTTACTAGGGCTAACAGAGTATTATGATTTATATAAAATAAATATTTTTCTATCCCAAAGCAGTTCAAAATGTAACTAGCTACTATATAGCTAAAGGCTTAACATAAATCAACAAGTTGGAGATATTTAATTCCTAATATGAAACTGCTTTAAAAATAGGTTCTGGATTCCCAAATCTGGAAAATTTCTACTATCCTCAAATTATGTAGTTCAAATCCCAAGTGCTTTAACTGAATTTTCCATTCTTGCTCGTACCTGGATTCATTGCAGATATTTAAAATATTTTGGATATATTCAAACATACATAGTTCTATAACAATTACATAAAATCTCTTTGAAAGAAAAACATAGGTATCTGTTTTCTTTATTTTTCTGTAAATTCTTTGCATGTATTTGGTGGAATCCAGAAGTGTTACATCTAAAAGCAAGCACAGCATATTCTGGAGTAAAGACCCCAGTTCATAGCTTCAGTATTCCTGTTTTATACTACAGAGAAAAAATCCCTTTCCAGAAATCTTTCATTTCTAAACACAAACTGAGAAAAACCTTCCTCAAAAAGCATATCCCTTTTATCCCTACTGCGCCAGCAACAAAATAGTACTGAGCTGAATAGTCAGCCTTTTCTTCTTCCATTTCCATACAGTGGATCTTGATGGTATTCTTTCATGAGGAATTCTGTATATTGAAAATGAGCCCAAAATATTTCTTTACCTTTCCCATGAACATTAAATACATTTAGCAATATTCAAAAAATATGCGTATGATTTTCCCCTTTAGTTCATACCTTCTGTAATTCTTCACTTTGTATGAAGTGAGGATGCAAACCAATTTTAAATTAGAGTTAAGGATGTAGCCTCCAATTTCAGAGACATATATGACTTCAGAAAAGTTACAATATTGGTAAATAGGCTTGAATATTCTCCTGTGTCTGCTTTCTGTCAGAATGTTACTTCCGGGGATTTCTGTCTGGTATATTTCTATGCTGCCTCAGTATGTTCAAAATTTTCAGGCTATTAAAATAATTAAAAACATTTGAGTTTATTAAAATCAGAATGTATGCAGTTCGTAGAATAAGAATGATTCTTATGAATGAGCTGGCAAAGAAGAGTTACCTTTCTAATCCATTAGCCTAAGAATACACCCTGAACTGATTTTAGGCAGAAATCTCCAATAAAAACCAGCAAGGAGATCTGCTTAAACTCCTTGGCACAACAGATCTTTGACACCATACTCTCTAAGAAACATTTGTTTTTCCTCAACATAGAGAGTTATTGTAATTTACAGATGGTGCTAAACAGCAATTAACTCTGTAATGCCTGATTAAATATCAGAGTATATGAAACTTAACTGGCAAGTTCTTTTTCTGGGAGGACCATGCTTCCTTGCTCAGGCTGCTCTTCAATTCTTTGCAGGCACTCAAAAATGGAAAATAGCCATAATTCCTACTTCCATTTCAATGCACTCTTTACAACTCAACGTAAGTGTGGAGAAAAGGGCTCTTATCTCCTTAGCTGCATGCCTCAAAGACAAATGGTGTACTCTCAGCACAGTATCCTCAACTTAAATACATTTTTATATCTCCTTCAGTATCATGATAATGGAGAAACTCCAAGGTTACTTGAAAAAGTACAATCTTATGCTTGTTTAAAGTCATTATTCCCTACCTCAGTGGGTTTTGGATAAGGCCCTGGGTATTTTCAAGCAAAACTCCTTTTAAAGTCAAATGTTAGAAGAGACTTGCATGCTTTTCAACCTCTCTCCCTTTGCAGTGGCTTGAATGTATTTTATTACTACGTTAAAAGGTCATTGTAAGTACATTTTGTCTTTGTCACTTAACTAGATCTATATTTGATCTAACTCTGCAGTTGTCTCCTACAAGAGGAGAAAAGGATCATACATTTAAACAGACTATTACAGCCTGTTTTGCATCAGGAATTAATTAGGTTAATGAAATGTACTTTAATATGACAAAATCAAGATTCTGATCTCAACTGCACAGTTATAAATTTTGTACAGATTCTCTAATTTATATGAGCTATTAAAATTCCAGAGTAGCACTCATGTAGCTGAGCTCAGGGAACTAAAAATGTGTCTGAGAAATCAAAATATCAAATGTACGTGTATGTTATATATTTACCTTTGCCTTCTGACTGCAAAATTACTGAAAGACGAGGAAGAAAATACAACATCAGAGCAACCTGAATGGTGAAAGACCTGGGAAAACTCTAAAGATTTAAAAGGATAATTCTTTTATCTGTCTTGAAGTTATTTACCGCTAATTTGTCTGTCTCTGTAGTATTGTCTGTCTTTCCTATCTGACCAGTGCTGCTCCAGTGATGACTGGTCATCTGCGAGTTGTTACTTAATCAACTGCTTGCTAGATGGCAAAGATTTACAGTTGATTAGGCTGCATAGCTCAGCTGCTATTTCAGAAGTTTCTAGGAAGGGATTATTTTTGTGCTCAAATACCTCTAAATAAAGGGTTCTGCAGTCTCAATATCCCTGGATTCTGAACAGTGTTCACTGAAGCAGACAAAGCTAAGTAAAAGCAGCATTTAGTGCTTCAGAATGCCAGCCTCGATAAATATCTGTCGTGCATGTGTGTGTGTGCCCATGCACACATTTCTCTCCTTAGCTATACAGCATTTTTGTATATATTGTAGAGTATGCAGACTAAGGTCTAAAGCCAACATTTGCATTTTTGAGGCTGGTGTTGAGGCTCCTGTGCTATAATCCTCAAAGCCAGTGTTAGTACAATTCAGCCATTAATGATAACTTTGTGTCCTTTCTCCATGAAAGAGGGCTACTTAGTCTTTGGCTGGCTTGCACAGCATTGGCTCATTTATCTCAGTATTCAGTATTCAAATTTCAAACAGCACAGTGATCAGATTTGCTTACTTCTGCTAGCAAGTGGGCCAGATACAACCAGCCAGAAAAGCAAGATTCAAAACAGGAATCCTTTTCTCTCTCAATGAGAAATTCAGCAGTATTCCAAATGAATGAAAAAATGCTGCACAAGGAGAGATAACCAATACAATCCCCTCCTCTCTAATCATCATAAGGGTTCTGGCAGTCGTGATTAACTTTTAAAAGCAGAAAAAAATGAAAAGAATGTATTTCTAATTGTTTGTTATAGACATGGAAAATTATCAGTAGAACCATTCAAAATGAAGGCCACCATAATACCTTCCAAGAGCCCCAAATATTTATTCTTCAAGTCAAAAAAATCTCAAGTTGAACAAACAAGTAATAAAAGCTGAGTAACCAAAACTAGAGTCCAGGAAAGAACACTTTCTGTTTCACACTAGCACTCAAAACAACTAATAGAGACTTATTTTAATAGCAATTTATTCTACACCTGCAAGCTTACTTGTCTAGTTGGTAACACAGTAGGAGAAGGGAGTTATGATCTTGCATGCAACTGTGAAGAGTATGAACTTTATTTCCTTTTATTTCAATATCCCATATTCTACAACAGCTGCTTTCTTTGATACTCAAAAAAATAAGACAATATTTACAAGCATAGAGCAACACATCAGAAGATTACAAAAGTATTGTAAACACTTTGGATTTTAACTCTGTTAATTTGTCATTTCTCAAGTCCCTTAGAGAACAAAAGAATTCTTGTCATCATTGCAGATTTATATAATAATGCTTCTGTATATATAGTGAATCACAAAGCTTTCTACTACTTCTTCAAACAAAAACATCCAGAAACTTTAGTCAACTCTTAGCTACTTTAGCTCTAATCATCTAATCACTATTGTTCTTCCAGCCCCCTCTACCTTTCTGTAAATGAATATACTAAAAAATTAAATCACCCACAGGAACGCAAGCAGTATTACCTTTGCCTTCTTATTTGATATATGCTTAGGATTATTTTATTTATTTAGCAAACTAACAATGCGAGCAATTCTTATAAACTCTGACTCTGTTAAATAGTTTTACCTTATCTTTAGGTAGATGAAAGAAAAATACTGTGCAACAAATTAAGAAAGAAATGTTATTCCTTATCTCTTTTTCAAACAAACAAACAAACAAAAAACAAAACAACACATCAATTACCTTACCCTCAAGGCTAGCACTTAAATCATTTTAATTGACAATAGAAGAATCACTATTCCTCTTAATTATTACAAAGTTACTGCTATCCTGCTGTAGCATTCTTGTGTAAGTAAGAGTGGCTCAACATACTTTCCAGCAGAGATGTGAGTTTCCAGGCTAAGAAATCTGGAATGTTCCAGCTATTTCAGGCTAATGATCTCTCAAATGCACACTAATATGTTTGATAAAAGTCTCTCAGCATGTGTGCACAGAACGCTTACCATAAGAATGACAGTACTGTGGGCAGGGCAAATCACTGACACCATTTCAGACTGAGTTTGATGCTGGAGGCACAAATTAAAACTGTGAGCCTTCATTTCAGTGGGCTTTGACAGATGGAAGAGTGCATCAAATCTCTAATTGTTTAAACCATTAACTCATCTTTCCACCTGCATTATCTTTGAAAAGAGCTCGGCTGGAAACTTGGAAGAATTACTCATAGACTGAATTCAGCAGTGTGTCTTATTCTAAAATGAAATCAAGGCTGTTTTTTTGAATGAGTATGTTAAATTTGGATGCAGTATTTGTAAACTTATTAATCTTTATTTTCACATTTTCATCTCAGCCCTGAAAACTCAAAATAGCCTTTCAGCCTTCCTGAAGAATCAATCAATCAGGGACCGGTGCCTTGGCTGCTGGGAACAAGAAAGTTCTACTGCAATTCACAGTGCATTACGATGATCTCCATTTATCTTCAGTCCTTGCAAATGCCACTGCACATGCAGTTCTAAATTGTGCCTGCTGGTCTTTTGACTTTCAGTTGCTTAAAAAAACAAAAATTTGTGTAAGGAACTGTAAAATGTATATACACACACACACATACATATATATCCATATGCCTTTCCAAGACATCCTGGCTCATCTTTGGAATAAAATGCATTATTCACTAAACAAGAATAAATGTAGAACACTTTGTCATTACATGTTATTCTCACCAGTGTTTAACTCACTGTTTTTATGGGGAAGCACTTGTTATGTGCTCAGCACTTCCAAGTACTTGAGAAGTAAATAGCGTCTGTACTAAGGAGCTCACAGACTGGCATGGATAGAACAGGAAGAGTAATTCTATGTGTTACATTCACTGTAGCAAGACTCAATATTAATAAAACAACAGAAGGCAGTGGGATTTAAGGAAGGATCTTTGTGAATGACAATTGGCAGGAGTCATTTTGGGCTTAGAAAGCATAAGCAGAAAAGAAGGGGCCATGAATATGATTAAATGACTGGAGCATCTGCCATATGCAAAGAGGCTACGAGCTGGGACTGTTCAATCTGGAGAAGCAAATGCCTGGGGGAACTTACCTTCCCCTTACAGGAGTGAATAAGAAAATGCAGTCAGACTCTTCCAGTAGTTCCCACTGATCAGATCAGAGGCAATGGGCACAAATTTAAAACAATTAATTTCAAAAACAAAAACAAGAAATACATTCTGGACATAAAAAAAAGAGCGGACAAATACTAAAACAAACTGAAGTTGAGGTCTACACTTGTGGAAATGTAGATGTAGTGTGATGGCAGTGAATAATAACTGCTGTTACCAGAACAGGCAGCTTATTTTGTGATCCCATAGCAGTCCTTATCATAACATGTAGGTTGTTCTGAAAGTAATGTCTCGCATTTGTTTCTATGGAAACTACAACAGATATAAAGGGAACAATAACACTGTTTGGTAGAGCAAAATCTCAATCAAAAAACTCTACTTTTTAACAAAACTACTTTTCAAAAAAACTACTTTTCAACAATGTCACCCCCATTAGCTGTGCTTTTTCACCAGAGATGAACAAAAGCCTGCATGTGGCACTTGTAAAAATCTACACCAATGGAGGTAAACCACTGTTGCTGTCACCACTGTTGAAATACACCACCCATCAATTCACTGTCTTCACATCCACTGTTTGGTCTCCAGAAATGTTCAGCAAGTATTGATGGATGTCAGTGGGTGTCATTTTTTGTCTTCATGGAGAATTTCAATTCCACATCTTTGCTTCACACTTCCATAAAGATGCCATTCTGCCAGACCATCCCTCTGCCGCCATCTATAACATGGCAACAAAATGAAATGGAATACTGGTGGGAATGTTCAGCCCATATTGCAGTAACACCAACATCCACCTCTGTCATAGTGGATCAATATAATAAAATAGGAGGCTCTACTTTTGGAGCAACCCTTGTTTACTATTATTAATATAATAAATTCACCACCTAATCTTAAAGCAGTATATGCATTCAAGAGCTCCTTGGAGTTTTACTTTGTAAAATAGACCACTAGAGAGATCTTCTTAAATTACATATAAAAACATTGGTGCATATTTTGATGTTCAGAATCACGCTTTTGTGATTTGCTTCATTAACATAACAAAACTAGTAATGTGAGCGAGATATAGCTAGCCATCTACAACCATTCCTGTGAGAGCAACATCAATTTCACTTCATTAGATTTGCATCTGTTTGAAAATTAGTTGCTCTTGAAAGTATTCATTTCTAACTAACAGTTATTGGCTATATTTGTATTAGAGGGCAACAGTGTAATTGCTTGAATTAACTTCAGAGGTACTTCACTAACAAAATGAACAAAAAAGTGATCTTCTACAGCAAACTTCTAATACAGAAGTGTCCGTGTATATAAAGAATACAAATTTCCATGAGGAAAAAAATAATTGGCGTAGTACACAAGTATTCCAAGATTTCTCCTAGTTCTATATTCAAAACTGTATGCACAAAATTACTACAGATTTCTGTGTCATACTAATCTTATTCTCAGAAAATAGTGGAGAAGGATCTACACCTGCTTTTGTCAATTCAGGTCTAGGAAAACAGAATCCAATACAGAGACTAAAGGTGTTTCCAATGAGGAAAAATGAGGAAACACAGGCAAAAGCCCTACAGTGAATGTTTCATGACAATATTTTCTTCCAAGACTTGTACTTTTATAGGCTATCCTAGGATAAGAATGAAAAAATGTTTAAAAAAATAAATCGTAAGTAGTTATGTTACAAGAAGGACTGCACTGTAACTTTTCTATTTTAAAAACACTGTCATGAAAGAATAAAGTAATTGAAAAGTAACTAAATTGACTCTATCATCTTCAGTGTTGTATGAGTTACAATGACACAGCTTTAAAACAAAATTTTATCTGTGTGTCACATGCACGTATTTCTGCACTTGATTATAACAGATTAATTCATTCTTAAATTCATTGTACTTTATTTTATGTGGATTCATAATCATGGAACAGATCTTCCTGGAAGACATGTTAAGGCACATTAGGGAAAAACATGTGATCCAAGACAGCCAGCATGGTTTCACCAACAGCAGATCATGCCTGATCAATCTGGTGGCTTTCTATGATGGAATGACAGCATCAGTGGACAAAAGGAAGGCAACTGATATCATCTACCTGGACTTTTGCAAGGCCTTTGACATGGTCCTCCACCACATCCTTATCTCTAAATTGGAGAGAGATGGATTTGAAGAGGAAGACCTTATTACAGCTTTCCAGTATTTAAAGAGAGTTTACAAACGTAAGGGAAATCAACTTTTTGTGTGGGTAGATACTGATAGAACAAGGAGGAATGGTTTTAAACTAAAGGAGAAGAGGTTTAGACTGAATGATAGGGGCAAGTTTTTTTTACTGAGAGAGTGGTGAGATGCTGGAACAGGCTGCCCAGACAGGTTGTGGATGCTCCGTTCTTTGGAGGTGTTTAAGACCAGGCTGGATAGGGCCTGGGCAATCTGATTTAGTACCTGATCTAGCAAGCTGGCAACCCTGCCTGTGGAAGGGGGACTGGAACTTGATGGTCCTTGAGGGCCCTTCCAAACTAAGCCATTCTATGAACTTCAGATTGATCCAGACAGATGTTTATATAACCTGTCTTGCTTTAAAAGCTGGGCTTTCCCTACATGACTCATTCCTTGCTAAGCATACACAATTGGAAAATCTTTCAGACCAGACACTATAGCAGCTTTGATAAGTGAATTAAAAAAGAACAACAGGATCACTGCAGTACCACACAAGACCATTACACCCTCCTTTAAAACCAATTTAGTTATGAGAAATCCCTTTTTCACAAGAATGATAATATTCCATGTCAAAAACTAAACACTCAGCAGTGTGACAAAACTAATCTTTTCCACTCTCTTCCTTTACTGATGTCATGACACATAGTTTTTAATACCAATGACAGTGTTCAATTTTGTTTTATTTTCTTATAGTGGAACAGTCAATAACAGTTCATTTTCAATCTCATGCACTTTAATGAAAACTAGATTCTCTCCTTGGTGAACCAGCAATCTCACTTCTTAAATGTAGAGAAACTGTTTCATGTTAAAAATCAAGGTCAGCATTTACATAGATTAAGAAAACAATACAGAATGATGCTACTCCGTTTTAATTCAATTTGTAATATACCCTTTACAGAATAAATCAAAGATAAAATGCCCATATTATTATAGAAATACATTTTTAGGAAGATTAGGTAGGAATACTGGAAAAAAACTCTTCATCAGTTTCAGGTAAACTTCCAAGCCATTTAAAAGATGCATTTCTCATTACATTTATGAAAAAACAGTTCCTGGAATGTGTAATTCCACTCTTATCATCAAAGCTCCCAAATCACAGCTCTTTCTGTTTAGATACCATAGTAAAATTTTTTGCACAGTCAGTTGACTTATTTTACCTACTCTCTAAGCTTGCTAGATCAAAATGCTAGGATGGGACAAGGCATAAGTGATCTGTTTCAAGAATGATTTCCAAGAAAATTCAGTGTCATGCAAAAAATTGAATAAAGAGTTGAATACTGGCATACCTTGGCGCTACTGAGTGAACATTTTAAAGTGACTGACAGTTTCACTGCTTATGTCCAAAAATACTGAAACAGAAATGATATAGAAGATTCCAGACAGTGTAAAGTTTGTTGATAACCACAATCACTTATCAACCAATTGTTTTTTTTTCCCAGCTAAGAATTATATTGGTTTACCTATGCTCAATATTTATCCTCAGACATAATTCCAAAGTCCTGAAAAAGTAGTTCACTTGGTATTAATTTTGGACATTTATGGATTGAGGTTTCCAAATAAAAGGTGAAAACTACTTAATCTACAAACAACATGGAAACAATCATATAACTTCATAAATGGGACAAGGAAGAAAACAACATACCTTTGAACACTGTTTGTGATTCTGACACCAAGCAAGTGATCCATTGTTCTGAAACACAAAAAATACCTGAGTATAAATATTTTGTTAAGAATAGATCTGATCATCGTAACAGTTTCAAACAGAATTAACTTTGCAGTTATTTTTTAGAGCATGATATGTCACAGCATTAGTAACAATTCTGAATCTACACCGCTTGTGCTGAGTAAAATGCTCAGGCAAGTGTAAGCGGACCTGAGAAAAGCTAGAAAAACATTTAATCATTCAAAGCTGGTGGAAAATTTACTCAAGTCTCCTCTTAGTCCACTTTTGCGATCACTTTGTATCTGGATTTACCAGTAAGACAATAAAGGTAACACCTGTATATAAGAAACCGATATGGATGCGTAGTAATTCATGAACTGAAAGCTCATTAGTTGCATTTCAATATTACACAGTACTTAAAATAAACTAACAAGGAAACATAATGAACAGCCTTGAAGAAAACCGAAAATTGGATTAAACGTGAACTGCATTTACCAGAAGTCAACCATAACAGCTTTGTTTAACATTTTCACAAGATAACACATTTCCCTGATCAGGAATTCTCATCTATCTTAAACTGCAGCAAAACAACGAATTCAGCATCACGTGCAAAATATTTTTAAACTAAGAAAAATGAGAATATGATGAAAACAGAAAGAGAAACTTGAAACAGGCCTGGCTATATTCATCAACCTGCTACTTTACCACAGCAGCTCATAAAAGGTCAACTTCAGAAACACTATTTCCCAGTAAAAACCATAGTTCGGGAAACAAATGTTTGTGGGGCTAGTGCAAGACAAAATATTCATCCACTTTCTGTATTGATGAGGATAGAAAAACCATAAAGCAGATCTGGGTAATCCTGTAGACTAAACACTAGAAATAAGGTGTAAGACTAGCAAGTTCATGGACTTGAGAACTTAGACATACGTATATTTCTTTCATCTTTGTGAACTCGTCAGCTGTAAAGAGAACAAATAAAAATTATAGTGAATTTATTGATCACAATCTGACTACGGTCCAAAAACATTGGTGAATTCCATGAGACAGTAATAGGACACCCTTTCCAAGGAATTAGGCATAGTATTTCCATATGGAAGAATTAATGCTGCTGTACTGTGCCTTCACCTTTTGAACTAATTATAGATATAATATAGATATAGTTATGGACAACAGTCACAAATTCAGGTAGGACAGAATACAGCAGGATTAGCAAAACTACAAGGTTTTGCCTGCTTAAATAAGAGGATATGAAAATTAAGGTAACCTATAGATACCTAATTTTTAGCTGTGTGCTTCTAAACCTATGACAAAAATGCTATTGGGATGTATAACCCAGAAGTATATGTACTACCATGCACTGTATTCAATCCAGCTACACCAGTCTGTCAGCAGAGCACTTCTGTTCTCAACAGGGCACATGAGCTTGAATACACCCGCAAGTTGCCACAGTGATGAAGCCAATAGTTTGAAGGTGGATCCCTCCTAAATAGTGTTTGGAGAGACAGTATTTGTGCATGCCTTCACACAAGCTCCCAGAGTTGCTCAATTCCAAAAACCTTTCCTGCTGTCCCAGGAAGGATATTTATACACAGATACATAGTTGCGATACAAAAGCTAGTAAAGAAAGTCCCTTTTTATCCAATACTCTGAAAAGAGTATCCAGTACACTGAAAGATAAAGGCCTCTTAAAATGAAGAAATCTGCTTCTAGCCTAACACAGGTGACTCTAATTATACAAATAGGATACAGCACTGTTGTTTGCACTCTTAGACAAGCACACACAAAAAAAACTAAAAATAAATAAATTAAAAAGAGATTTACTCAGAGTAGGAACAATTTTCAACTAGATCAATCATCTAACTGAGGACACCTCTTTCTTGCATTTAAAGCACTGCTCACTAAAGACGATTTCCTAAAAATACCAACAGTGAGTCACTCCTGAAGGCAATTCAAAATCACCTTCCAGGTTTTGATTGGCAGGAGAAATAAAAAGAGGGAAGAAAAGGTAATCAGGCTACAAACTGGTGTTTCAGCCACGTAAGAAAAATCAGTGTCATCTACATTTCTAACACTAAGGGTATTTTGTACTGGATGAGAAGTCATTAATACAGATTTGGATCAGACACATCGTGAAGTCCAGGAATCAAAACAAAGCATCTAACTTGCATGTTATTCTTGTGCCTTAAGCACCACATATCTATATATGTCATTTTTTTTTTTCATATGAGCTCTAAGACTAAAAATTTCTATTCCTGTATTATTTAAGGGGCTCTGGGAATAATAAACGTAAAGACGTATCTACTCCTAAGCTCTTTTAGGAGCAATTTCAAGATTCTAATTAATACAATTTAATTTCGATATTTTATGAATATTTGTTTAGTTTTATCATCCCAGCAGTTGTAATCATTATTTGATTTTAGCATACCACTTTTTTTCCTGACATTACCCTAGAATTTAGCTAAAATTGAGATTTGTTAACATAAGAATAGTTAGCTATGAACAACATGTCAGGTCCAACCCCTAAAAAAAAGAGACATATATAGAAGAAATAAAACTTTAGAACAGTCGTAAATAACACATGCTAGTGGGAATACTTTAGTATTATCCTCAACGCCATATGAGGATTTATTATTTCCACTCACAGATCTAGCCAACAGTAATGTTAAAACAATATTTTATGTGCTGCTTCCAATTTATCCTCCCTTTCTTCTTCATATAAAATGTGACAGAGATAGCTGATTGCAATAACAGATTAGTAGTAGCTCACCACTTTATTTCAGTTATGCTACTGCTTTCCACTGAACTAGAAAAAGCTTCTGTTTTTGAATTACATCTGTTACTTGAAACAATAAATGCAGTAAATGTCCAGATGTGTGGCTCTCCTTCATAATGTATAATGTCTAGCCATGTTTTCATTTCTCCATTAAAAACTATTATTACTTGCATTAAAAAGTAAGTTTAGCAAAACGTAAAAATATCGTTCAACAGCCTTAATGTTATAAAAACTAACATATGAGTGATTTTTCACTGTACAAGGTGAACATGAGTTCTACAGGCTTGCTTTGAACCACAGGGTATATGAGAGGAAGAACACTTCATTCTCCATCTTAGCAAATAGATACCCAAGTTACACAAATGTTCACTTATTTGTTTTATTTTCCCTGTTTTTAATCCAATATACCTGTCAGAAAGTCTAATTTCAAAGAATCAAAAATCTCGTGTTTTAGCTAGAGCATTTTGCATCCCAAAAATCCTCAGTTCCCTCACTTCTGTTTTTCTTCAAGCCAGTTCTGACAGGACTTACACCCATGAGACTTATGACTTGGTCCTTTCTTTGTTTGAGGGCCTTCTGGGCTGCAAGCAACACTGCTGGTTCATGTCCAGTTTTTTGTTCCCCCAAGTCCTTCTCTACACGGCTGCTCTCAAAGAGTTTCTCTCCTAGTCCATACACACATCTGGGATTGACCCAATCCAAGTGCAACACCTTGTACTTGTACAACCTTGTTGAACTTTTTCGGTTCACGTGGGCCCACTTCTCTAGCTTGCCATCACCTGGATGGCATTTCTTCCTAAATCTACCCACTTTTTAACATAGAGGGTATCTTCCACATCCCTCCTGCCTTGCCTATCCCTTCTAAAAAGCTTGTAGCCTTCAACTGTAGTATTCCCATTGTGCAATTTATCCCACCATGTTTCTGCAAAAGCAATGAAATTACAGTTTTCTAATTGCACCATAGTTTTCACTAGTCCATGATGCATGAATTGCTGTAGAGACATTTCATTTGGGTTTTTGGCATCTTTATTCTTTTGGAGGAGTCTTCCCAGATTCCTCTGTGGCAAATTTGAGGCTTAACCCTGCTGCTTCCTAAAGTCACAGCATTCTTCAGCCCTTTTCTGCCATTTAGAAGTAATTCCCCTCCCCCCGTAAAATTTAGCTCTGATGATCAGCCAAGCCAGCCTCCTGCTTGGTATATTCTTGCTCCTCCTAATCAGCTGCATCCCATCAGATGACCATATGCTCAGTCTCTTGACAATTCAAGATCATATAAAATCCTGAGCACAACACTATCCATGCAGTCATTCTTATAACTGGTTCATTCTCTTCCTTCTACTATCCCCAGCCAGAAGGACTGAGAACACTACCTGTCCTCCCAATAGTTTCAATATCATCCCTAGGGAAAGAAAATCTTTTTAAACATTTTGTAATTTCGTAATTGCAGCCTACTGTGACTCTGCTTGAAAGAGCTGGGGTAGAGAGTATTTCTTGAGCTTTATCACACCCAGTAGCCTCTTCTTAATGTCCCAGATATAGGCTCCCAACAGGCAGCAAACCTCTCTAGAGACCAGCAAATAGATGCCTCGGTGCTCAAGTGATTACAAAAACCAAGGAATAAGAAATCAGACAAATATAACAAAATTTATCATTCAAACTTATCATGAAAACACAAACTGCAATTACATGGGCCATAACAAGCCAATGCAGCAGAAGAGACTTGGGAAAGAGTAGCTGGTTAGTCGCCAGGCAGAAAACAACTTAAAGAGTCTGGCTGACAGCCAGCTGAACATGAACCAGCTGAGTGGCCTCCCAGGTGGCCAAGAAGACCAGCGCCACTCTGGCCTACATCCTAGACAGTATGGGCAGCAGGACTAGGGAAGGGATTGTCCCTCTGCTGTTGAGATCACACGTCAAGTATTTTGTTCAATTTTGGGCCCCTCATTAGAAGGATATGGAGCTTTTCAAGTGGGTGCAAAGAATTACTATGAAGCTGGTGACAAGACAAGAAAACAAGACAAATGAAGAATGGTTGAGGGAACTGGGGTTGTTTCATCTGCAGAAGAGGAGGACCAGGGGAGACATCATTGCTCTCCACAACTACCTGAAAGGAAGTTGCAGCAAGAAGGGTGTCAGTGACAAATGACAGCACAAGTGACAAGGAAACAGCCTTAAGTTGCACCATGGGAGGTTTAGATTGAACATTTTGAATAATTTTTTTTATTGTAATTGGCTGGTCACAGAAGTAGTGGAGTCTCCAACACTGCAAGTATTTAAGAAACAAGTGATCGTGATTTATTGATGGACTTGATAGTGTTAGGTTGATGGTTAGATGTGATGATCTTAAGGGTCTTTTCTAATTGAAATGATTTTATGATTCTACTTGCAATTAAATTGATAAATTGGTATCTGTAAACAGTCTGAGTGAACTTCATTTCAACAAGCATAAATACATGCTTGCTTTCCCCCAGTAAGCAAATGCCCTGAACAGTTAAGGTAAAAACCTCTGTGCCCTGAAAAAAAGCAAAGAACTAGTAAAAATAAAAACACATGTTAGAGAGGCAATGAAGACTTAGTTTTCATCTATCTACAATCTGTCCCAAGCAACTCAAAACTACCCTTTTACTAGAGCAATGGCAAAAAAAAAAAACAGAACAACAACAACAAAAATGTCTTTCATTTGTATCCTCATCCATAATTACCTTTTAGAACATACAATTCTTCTTTTGAAGTGCCAAACATCATTTGTTGAAAAATCAATGAGCCACTTAATCTGAAATGACAATACCTGGTATCCCTTCCACCAGTTTTGGAATTCTCACCTGAAGAAAAGTGCATATTCAATGCACTTTTGAGTGAAATTACATCTCTCCAGATGAACTCTCTAAAACTTCCAAAATGACCAAAAAAAGCATAAAAACAAGCTCTTCCAATAACAGTTTCCCACTGATGTACAATAGAGCGGAGAAAACAATAGCTGCTGCAGTGATGAATTTAAGGACATACATTTTCAACAGAAAATGCAGAATGGAATTAACAAATTCAAATTAGGCCTAGGCCTTTAATATCCAAAATGCCAAAGCATTCACCTAGGAACAAATTTCAGAAGAAGAGGTACCAAACCCAGCAGATATCAAATCCCAAAGAAAATGTTCTTTCTCAAAGCACTTCTCTTGAGCATAAAAGTGAACTTGACATAAATGTACAAAAAAGGGGAACCAGAGTCCCACACATCTCTCCTGGGCTCTGGTATTTTAATTATCCTTTTGCATGCAAATAACTGGCTCACATTTTTCTTTGGAAACTTGGCTGAGAAATGAAAAGAGCATACCTTTTTATGTAACAGCTAGAAAACTTGCCACACAACTGTCTCACCAATCCGGAATAAATGTAAGTACTTATGCCCTTTGAAATTACATTTCAACATGTTTGAGGCAAAACTAAAACCTGACCAGAGAAACTAAACCACCCTGCAGAAATAAGTGAATGAGCAAAGTCATAAAGCTCAATTACAAGGTCTACCTCTGGAAAACAAGACTGATACTTAAAGGACAATTTATGCAAATATGTTTTAGTTTATTTATTTCTAAGTATTTCCCCCCCATAAGGCAAGTTTGAAGATCATCCTCTGGGGAAGTCATGGAGAGAAAAGAATTAGTATTCTATGATACCATCCATAAAACACAACAGAATCCCAGAAGTATTATGGTTCCTTGGCTTCCACCAAGGGAAGATACATTCTATGATCCTTCATACAAAGAACTGAAATGCATACATTTTGTTCCTCTTATTTTTTTCATTTTGTTACAAATTATGCTTTAACGAAAAATTAAATGCCTAGCAAGGCATTTGTCTTGCTTTCCAATGGTTCTAATAAGAAATGTAATTGTATAAAGCAAGAATCAAAAAATCATAAAGTGAACATTACTGAGCAGAACCATTTCTCATTCCTAGATAAACAGCACTGGCATTTGCATATATAGCAACTGTTTCCACTATAATCATTCGAGTGAGATGCTTCATTCCACCCTGATAGAAAATGATTAGACCTTGGTCAGTCACACTTTCATCACCTCTAGGCTATATTTAGCCACGTGGCAACTCCAGCCACTACTAGAAAGCTCCAGGTAATACAAAGCAAGCGGTAGGCTGAGCTACAGGTGTGCCTGGCTCTAGCTCTGCCTCATGGATGCATTTCACATCCCTTTAGTTAGTAGTGCATCCTGGATGTACACTGCAGCTCATCTGGCTCTATCCCCCAGCTGGACTTGGGCCCCTGTACTTAAGCTTCATCTTCATCCCAGTCTTCTTTTTCCTCAGACTGGAGCCCCAGCCCAGCTGTGGCTCAGTGCTATGCCTTGTCATCTACACCTGACACTGCTCATCCTGGGCAGGCAGTCATGGGCTGTTCCCTGTGAAGAGAGCACTGCCTGTACTGGGGAAATTTTTGGTTCCCTAGCCCTATGAGGTAGTTGTCCTTGTTGCAGCCAGAAGCAGGAGACTGTAAGCTGGAATCTGTAGCAACATTCATTTTTCCCTGATGCGTAAGAAATATTCCTTGATCTCACTAGTAAAAGCAAAGGTTAAAATTTCAACAATAAAAGCAAATAATCACCTAACCCACGTAAAACAATAACACATGTAAAACCTATCAAAGCAAAGAAAAAAATATTACTTAAGGGGACACTAACACAAGACAACATGTTGTTTTATGTATTACCAACAGGCACTTGAGTAACCTTACAGTGTGTGTTTTATATTAAAACTTGTACAGATATAACAAATGAACCTTGACTATGTACATTCCTCTGCCATCCTATGAGCACATACAACATATGTAACCCTTTTTCTTTCTTTCCTTTTTTTTTTTTTTTTTCCCTTTAAATAAAGCAATGAACAGAAGAATGCATTTTGGAACAAATACGTGGAGACTCTGTTACTGTACCTAGTCACCACGGTCCTTCACAGTAAACAAAACATACATCCTACTTAATAGAATCCATTTCTGTACTTAAACTGCAGAAAAATAAATGTTGGTTACTGGTTAACCCAAAGTAATTGAATTAAAGAGGTGACTGAATGTGAGAAATAGTTATAAAACTGATCTGCCTTACAGTTGGCTCTGATTACATAACCAGTTTGTAAACACAAATCAAAGTTAAATTATCATAGATAACACTTCAGCCTAATTTTAAACATCTGCATTTACCACCAATAAAAGCATATCACCAACAATTTAATCAAAGTATCAGCAGCACCAGTCTTAAGTTTTCTTCTGGATTTAAATTGATGCCACAATCACGTAATGCAGTAGCTCTGATCACAATGATATTGTGGGTTCCTCTTGTGGATAAACAGAACTGTACTGAACTTAACATTGCATTAATATTTTCCAAACAATTCCTCAAAGTCATCTTTAATTATTGTATGTATTACAGAAAGTTCTCATAAAAGTTTACATTGAAATATGTAAAGTCACAACTTTATATGCGTCAAATGGAAAACACAAAGAAGAAAAAAAAAAGTTAAGATCTGAGTAAATACAAAAACTACTGAGTAAAATCAGC
Organism: Tympanuchus pallidicinctus; assembly: GCF_026119805.1. NCBI lineage: Eukaryota > Metazoa > Chordata > Aves > Galliformes > Phasianidae > Tympanuchus > Tympanuchus pallidicinctus. The sequence goes on along the minus strand of NW_026294780.1, from coordinate 2,638,034 downwards.
AACCACCACCTACATTGTGAGACACAGCATTATTCGTCATATCACTATCGTCAGTAGGTTCCTAAAAGACAGTGATCAAGACCCAAAGGTCATTACCAATGAAACAGCAAGAGATAGTAATTTCAAAAACTAATGATCTTGTTTTGATGTGTTGTTTTGATTAAATTTGTACCTCCAGTATGCAACACCATTTCTCCTTTTACAGTAGTGCCTTCTCAAATAGATAGAAATACGACTAAATAAACACAAGCTGTAAAAACAAACCAGCCACAAGAATCCTTGTGTCTCACTTGTGAGTTATGACTGCCTTCTTGTGGTTTCACAGACTTCACTGTTACCACTTCTAAGACTGATCTCAACTGGAGTTTAATTCTATTTATCAAAAGTGTATCTCAATTTACAAAGGAAGCCAGGATGACATAAACTTTACTAAGCAGAAGGAGGAATTAAAGACACTAAGTTGAAGACTTTAGAAGTAAATGCAGAATCTCACAGTATGACATACACTTTGGGCCAAATCTTGCATACGTTTCTTGAGGTTATGTAATCCAGCTGAAATGAACAATAGCTAATCTAAAGCATCAATAGGTAACATAAATACGTCTCACTGACTAACTGTTCTAGCTCTACTTCAAAATCCCCACCCTTCCAACATACTTCTTAATGTGACCTTTCTAACATGTCATAAAGTAGATTTTGCCACACAAATGAAATGATAACAAAAGTGTATGCTGGTGGGAAATAAACACTTAACAAGATCAAAATAGACTCTAAAAATGCTTTTACAAAAGACGATGTAGACACATATGACCTATTTAAATACATTTTAGAAATAGAAAAAAATTGAGAAAATGTGAACTATTTACAAAAAAAAAAAAAAACAGTAATATCCCAGGTTTCAGAAGTGTGTATACGTGCTAACTTATTTGACTTTATAACTGAAAACGTCAGTCCTTATCACTGTTCTGTTTAACTACAAGATTATTACGTAGCAGGGCGATTCCCAGTGTGATGTGGTATACTTTCACAGGTTTCATTCACCTGCATTTCTTACCAGCTGATCATTCCAGGGTCAGCTACAAATACACAAGGGTATCTCCACACCAGAAATTAGATAGAGTGATCCACAGCATATCTGTTGAGCAAAGCAACTGGTGTTGACAGATCTAAAGCCTGCACTAGATGTATGCCAAGATTCCTTATCTTTCAGATTAGTCTGGTCCCATGGACTCAATTCCCATTAACTGTTACAGCACATTAAATTCCCAAAGATCACATCTTCCAGGAACGTTCATCCAGAAGAAACCTATTGCATGAACTCTGAAGTTAGCCCATGGTGTTGAAAAAGATAATCATGTAACTAATTCCAAACACACACTTTGATCCACATCAAAAAACACATGTGTAGACACATCTGTGAAACTTCTAACAGTTCCCACAAATACAGCAGAGAAATATTTCAGTTGTTCCATCTAGACTAGATTTTTTTCTCATAAGCCATTTGATTTCATAGCCATTCAGAGTGTCCACCACTCCTTTCTAGATTTGCAACGGGGTAAGGATTCTGGTGTCTTACATACTGAAGAAAATAAGAACAAACAAAAGAGTAAAAAACACATATTGTTAGATCACCCATCTAAAAGATCTAAAATCTAAATGTTACATCTAATCATCTAAAATGTTTAATATAAATAGCTTAACTGTATAAAAACATGGGATACTCCATGCAGTTTGTACTGTCATGAAGTAATTTCTGATTGTAAAACTGCTAAATGCATTGTACTACATACTGACCATGGGATATTTTTCTGCATTTTCTCATGTTCTGTTCTGACATGTATGTGAGAAACATCATTAATGCTTATATATTTGACAAAAATACATCAACACAGCTGCCCTTACCAAAATTGACAGTTCTTCGGTACTCAATTTGCTATTACTCAAATAGCAGTCAGTACCAAACTTTATACTCACTCACACTGTTGTACTTAACCTACCAATCATTTCCAATACAATCATATGAAATTAACATGACACATTTCAGAACTCACTTTATTTGCCTTCTCTTACTAAAAGTTTCCAGTATACTAAATATTTCAAATGTGAATTGGTAGCTATATCGACTAGAAGCTGGCAAATATAACTATTTCTTTTCAGAAGAAAAATACGTTTCATGCATTATCTTTCCCAACAGAAAGAATTTGTGACAAATATTCCTTAGGCTATTCTAATTATCTTGATACATTTTTTTAACCATGAAATGTAATAGGCTCAAACATAATTACCAAAATATATACTTTGTTTCAATGCCCCAAGTTCATTCAATATTGTAAACGTGTGCAGAAAAGTGTGTAATCTCAATATTAAGAAAATAGTGCAAGTAATGATCATAAAGATTAAATACGCAGTCTATAATTTTGAACACATTGGTGTTCCCAAAGATTCACATACACTTATAAATAATTTTTTCTGCAAAAAAATCCTATTTCCAAAGACTGTTACTGCATAGCATTGCTCTCAAAAGTAACAAATGTCAAAATCAGCACAGTTGTTGTAGATCTAACAGTTGTATAAAACAGTCTTGGTTGTTTTTTTTTTCCCTGTTGTCTATAAAAGATCAGGCTCAGCAAGTGAGACGCACTTCACCAAACCTGGGACTTCCTACTGACATTTGGACAACTTTTCTGCAGTCATCCAGGAAAGAATGGCTCAAATGAAAATATCTCTTGGACTCGCACACAGTACAGCCTATCTTCAATCTGAGTGAAAAGCAAGATAATAATCTTAACATATGCTCAGAAAACACTAATTCAAAGAAACATATGTCAGCCACACAAAAAACTGCTTTCATCACAACAGTTAAAGCAGCACTTCAGGAAGAAGTCCTATTTCCTAGTCATGTTTTAATTGCTGCAGTTCTTCAGTATGTCTGCCTTGATTGTAGGCATTACAGGAAAACAGACAAAATGTAATGGGTATATTTTAATTAGCCCACAACTTTATTATCTCATACATATAGCAAAACACAGCTACTAATCATACTCATCTCTCTACAGCTTCTATTGGTTTGGCCCTCAGCCAGTCCCTTCCCAGTTCAGCTCAGTTGTGCAGGAAGCAATCCACACTACCACATTATTAAGCCAATAACAAAGAGGATGCCAGTTGCAGCCACGTATCACACCAGATGATGAATGTCCCTACCCTTAGTTTATCATTTAACAAAAGGAAAGCTATGACCCCTTTCTCTTGTCTTTAGTTGAGTGCTGCTGTCTCTCACCAGCTCTCAGTCCTTTAAATTTTGTTCATATTTGTGCGCAGACCACATTTTTACTCGCACACTCTTTTAAGGAACTGCAAAGGCTCACACAACAACAAAGGTTGCAATGGCATTGTGTTGACAATGGATGAAAAACAGGCATCATGTGAAGTTAGACACAGTAGGGTGGGATATATGAGTCTTTCCACTTGATCCTAGCTGAGAGCCTTCTACCCTGCACAGACGTAATATGCTTCTGACAGAAGAGAGGCATTTAATTCACACTGCAACGGATGCAATTCATTTCTTCCACTTAGGAGCTTCCAGATTGTTAAGAGTATGCCGTTTGATACGTACACAGTTGCTACAGTCCAGTCTTCTACACCATCCTGCAGCCAATTTTAAATTGTGGGAAGAAGGACAGATGAAAAGGAGAGGAAATGAACATAAAATGTTATTGCTTGAGAAAGATACAAGATACTAAAACTATTTGTAATGCCTGAGCTACAGGGATATTAACTGGATCTCTCTACAGTGCCAATTTCAGTGGAAGTTCTAAGTTGCCACACCATATTGTGATAAATCTTTCCATAAATAGAAAGTCCTTTCAAATGCCTGTTTTTAAAAATACAGTCTGATAAGTAGCTAATGAAGACATACCATGAAGAAAAAATAAATCTCTCTTCAAGACAGGACTGAAGTATTTGTCATTGACACACGTCTGGTTGCCAGAGATATAGCTGCTATGCACAGCAATCGTTTCCTGACAAGTATATCATGTTTCAGACATATCTGGCATTAGGTGAAAGAGTTTAAAATTTAGACAGCTTAATTTGTGTTCAAGTTATTGAAAAGCTTGTAACACGAGAGGTATCAAAACTCAGCCTAAGTTCCAATCCAAGCCACAATATTTTACAGAGTCCAGTCAGTGTAAACAATTAGACACAGAATTTTTGAAAAAATTCCACTGGTAGGATCAGAGCTGAAGTTTAAGATTCTGTTTTGTGTCTTCAATCTAAACAAAGAACTATAAAGGAAAATAAAATAATAATGTCCACATATTACAAGCTCAATTTTCTACAGCTGAGATTAATACCAGTTATCAACATCTTGGCTTATCAGTAGACTTTTTCTATTAAGACTTTGTTTCTCTTTCTTAATATTAAATAATCTATTCTCACAAGAATGACATATTTTAGTTGTTCCATCCCTGGAAACCAGATACTGGTTTCAGGAACTCTATCCCTATTGCATTGTTACCTTCTCACCTGTGTCTTCTCACCTGTGTAAAGCAATTAGGAAAGACAGTGAAGTGAAATGGGTTGTGGTACTACAAATATGTTGATAATATTCAGGTTTGTTTTTCATTGGACTGAGGAGCTCTGCTTGATTTGCTTTCTCAGTGGGAAGGTCATGGATGAGAACAAATTGACTGAGGCTCGATCTATACCAGATGGATCTACTAGGTATGAGTAGGCATCTTAAGGGCATGAAAATTTGACATCTGTTTCTGTTATTAAGAGGACAAGTCATGCCTATTGATGAAGCTTACAGGGATGTCTTGAAATCCCTAAGGGCACCTGGATATACAGAGTAACAATCAGTAACTGGGTAGTATCATATTTAATAAAAAAAATACTTACTGTCTTTAGTGATATTCTTAACCCTGATTACATCAAAGTGTCTTTCTACCTTTTTATACAATCTGAAAGAATCACTTCTAAAAATATCTCTTCTTGAATCAGGGATTTTTGCATCTGGTAAATATTGTGGCAATTCACTTTTACTTTATCCCAATAGCATAGCAGCATTTACTAACACAATTAATTGTAAAGGAAGATTAATTAAGATAGTATTTAACAAATTCATGTTAATATAAACAGTATATTGGAAATTCTGTGTGTGTATGTACACACACACACACACAAAAATTCTGAACAGATAGTTCCCATACTTTGTATACTGGCCTAAGAGTATTTCCACTCAAATCTCTAGAGACATTACCATCAACTGTAGAGATGGTACAGAAAAATTCTGTATTAAACTACTGATCATATAAATGAAAGTGCTGATGATCTTTCAAAAAGCTAAAAAATCTCCAGCAAATGAAATTACAGGAACTTATAATACATTAATGTGTGAAGCTCTTCAGCCTTTAAAATCGAGTCATGCTTTCTACCCAAAAACAAATATTTCAGAAAACTCCAGATGTTCATTTCTTTCTACAACTTGGAAAACAGTTAAAGCTCAGTTTAATTTTCAAGTCGAGTCCACATTTCTGCTCTTCTTTTAAAAAAAAAAATAAGGTTCAAAAAATAAGAGGCTTGAAGTAATTATTAGTTTCTGTTAAACATAACTGCTGCTGAAATTATGGCTTTGGTTCTATCTAGTTCTCAAATGTATGTTTGTGTTTCTCTATGCTTAAGCAAAATTTTTCACGAGATGAGCTAATAAGCTGCATGTGCAATATCAAATGCACTTCTACTCCAGTTGGTCAATGAGGATCCACTGGATGAAAAATTCATAAAATTTAACAAAAGCTTATAATCTTTCATATTGTTCATTCAAATTTATAACTAAAAATCCAACAACAAGCAGCCAGTTGCAAAAATCCACATCCTATTTCTCACTTTATTCTGATAAACATTCTATAGCTGATAGTAACTACTATATGCAGAGTTATACATCTCAATAATTGGATGATTTTTGCTTCTTTCTGAAAGTTTTTTAATGCCAAACATTCTTTCCACCTATTGCAGGTCCAGAATGAACAAAGGGGAAAGAAGCCTCAGGCTCAATACATCCATTTCCCTTCCCAAAATTGCTAGATATTAATCAAATGTCAACATATAAACTCTTTATGACTAAGAAAAATGGGGACAGATAATGATGTGATTCATTTTTATCTAGCTGTAGTTCCACAGTAACATGCTTTCATTGTATTCATAGGAGTTATAACCTTCACCTAATTGGAAAAAAAAAGAAAAAGAAAAAAAACACAACACCTTATTGCATTATTTTTTATATAAGAACACCAATTATAAAAAAAAAAAAATAAAAAAATAGTCATTGTATAAGTACTCAACTGCTATCTCTCCTCAGTTTCATCTATTTGTTTCCTTACAACTTTGTCCATCCTCGTTCTAAATTCCAACAAAATCCAAAGCCCTACAGCAAATGAGGTTAAGAAACAAATTTACAGTGCCCAAGATCAAAAAAGCCTAGAGGCCTGATTGGAATGTTTTTGTTACACATATTAACAGTTTAAAAACATCACCAATTCACCACAGATTATGTATAGTCCTATACCTATGCTTTAAAACATGAGATGAAAAAAGCTATTCTTACAAATTCCAAGAATGAAAGGAAAATCAAACTATGTTTGCACTGTATCAAATGAGCACATTATTATTTTATAATCTTCACTATCAACTTTAGTCTCTGGTTCTGTGAAAAGAAGACATCTACTTTAAAGCAATCATTATTTGCCTCGTATCATCTTGTTACACCCATAGCAGCGAGACTGGAACTTTCACAGGCAGCAAAAGCATGATCTCTTTTGGCTAAATGTGCAGTTTGGCATGTGACAGTAGGGAAATAGCAGTAGTTTGTCAAACTTCTGACTTGGAACAGAAGAACTTTGCAGTAGACACAGCCTAATATTATGCCTAAGGAGGCAAACAAGCTTTGTCTAATGTATGGAAATATACCATGCATACAGCTCTTCACTCATCACATGACCAAACTTCCTGTGTATGTGCAACAGAGTAAATCCAGCACTTCTGAAAAGGCATCGAGTGCACCCATAAGAGGATACAAATTTTCCCTGAAAAATTGGGATCATTATTTAATCCAAAACACATGTAAGCAAATCACATATTGATTAACTCAAGGGAACAGGCTGCCACCAACAGAACCTATGTCTGGTTGAAAGCTCTCTGCAGTAACACGATAATGTTCAGAAAGCAAAAGTAACCTCTTCCTCTGCATCTCTTTTCTCACAATTCATCAGAGTGATTGGTCATGGTTAAAGAATCTAGGAAAGACAAAAGGAAAAGCAAGATGCCATCATCCAGACACAGCTTAACTGCCTTCACCCTGCCAAGGTACTTTTAGTAAAGAACTAGACAAAACCAAGGTGAACAGAAGTTAGCCAAATGTCAGCACATTTGTCTGACAAGGTGTACACTTGAGCATCCATACTCTAGAACAAACTATTTGCTTGCATGGGACAGGTAAATGACAGCACTATGAATTAACTAGATCTTCATGGTGAATTCTCTTGGAGGTGTTGCCTGTAAGCACTCTTCCTGAAGAAGACCAAAGAATTTTCAAACCACATTTTTTACTAAATTACAAATAAGAATAATTAGCCTTATCAAATCAGGTAAAACCAAAGCAGCTCAGAATGAGCTGACATTAAAAGTATTCACAAACAATTCTTACTATGCCCAGTGTATCCATGACAGAGCAGTTCCCTATTTTGAGTCCTAGTTTCAATTAATTTACTCTTCGATCTCAATAAATCAGTAAAGTCCACAATACCCTCTACTCAGACACAGTTTCTTTTCCCAGCTTTGTCTTCCCCAGTGCATGCTTACTGGAGGTCATGTTTGTCCAGCTTTCTCCCTTTAGAGACTGTCTCTTCATTTGCTTCTCCTTCAACTTCTAGGCCATGACTTCCTCTAGTAATCTCAGCTGCTGCCAGGGGATTTACTCCTTTTGCAGACTGAGTCAAGATACTTGTTTTAAAAGATGATAATGCAAAATGCAAACCAAGGGAAAACAAATAAATAAATGCTGAACATTCAGCGTCCATAAGGGTATAAGATGTAGATGTTTTCCTGTATTATGTTTTTGATTAATAAGTATGTTTAAATCATTTAGACATCAAATCTCTTTGACAATCTAGAGGAACACTGATGAGAATATAGTTAAGAGAAATCAATGGAAATTTTTATATAAACTTATTTTTATATAAACTTTAGGCAGAGAATGTTCCCCAAATCTAGAAATATCTGGTATTCTTTCTGGTGGATGAAAATGAACATAGTCTATTTTCAAGCTTTAAGGGTCCTCTTACCTTTCAACACCTCTAGTTTTCCACCTTCATACCCTGTGATCTCTTGGACATTAAAGGATCAAAAAAAAAAAAAAAAAAAGAAAGGGGATACAACTACATTTGGGCTAGCAAGTTCACAGCATTCTTCTTTGCTGACAAAGGCTGCATAGGTCCAGTGTTTATACATGAACCTGATCCAGCGGAAATCAACAGTAGGCTTTTCATAGACTTCAAAGGTTTTTGAGATTTAAGGCCTTATAAGGCTTAGCTATGAGAAAGATGAGAAAATGAAGATGCTTGGTGTAAACTCCTAATCAAAAAAGCTTTTGGTTCAAGGTTTATATTTGCTAGGCACTGATTACTTAAAATCTTTTTGAATGCATCTTTTCTATTATATCATAGTCTCGATCATTAACAGTACTTCTAATTTTTAAACAGATGCAAAAACAGTCATACTTTGTTTCTCTGTTTACAGCAGGTAGACATGTTCTCAAATGCAGACAATCACAGAAAGCAAAAAGTTACACGGAACAGCTAATGGAGATGCAGACCAGCTTATGAATAACAATCTCTATTTGTAGATACACATAAATTCAGAACTCAGTCTTAAGAAATTTGACCTTTGCAAAATGACAAACGTTCAGCATCTGGGAAATCAGTCCGGTTTTCAAGCTGCCTGAGGAATTGTATTGTGTTTTTTGTTGGTTTGTTTTTTGTTTTTTTTTCCCCATTACAGGACACTTAAACCCAGTAACAGAGACGATTCGTATGCAGACAATAGTTCAATAACCCAGTTTTTCATACTTTTTTTTTTTTTTCCACTGCTTTCAGTATTAAGTGCATATATGTCAGAATGGGAAAAGGATTTGTATTTGAAGAAATCCCAGTATTTCTCTTTCAGAAGTTTTCTAATACTTTTCAACACCTCTTTTCCTTCAACATAAACCACATGACATTAAAAATATGCCTTGCCAATATTTTCTACACACAGAACATCTACCTCAAAATGCAACGCTCAAAATCATATTAACAAATTAGAGAAATCAAAACTGCTGGATAGCAATGACCAGGCTCTATAAGCCTTGAGCTCACAGTGACTGTGAAAGCCTTCACTAATGCCAAAGAGATTTGAGTTTGGTCATGAGAAAAAGTTTTACCCCCGACCTGGATGTGACTGCAAAGACGAATTGGCAATCAATTTCACAATGTAGATTCTCAACATCTAGAACAGCATAGGATTTTTTCTCTAGCTGTAGTCATCATTATTCAAAATGAACATTTAGTCTTCAAAAACTTTACATAAGATCGTGTTAGAAGATCTGTGCATCTCTTGTTCACGATGGCAGATCTCCATAATACGAGCACACCAAATGTCAGAATAATTATCCACACCACATGCCATCTGAACAATAAAAAGCAGAAGAATAATCTAGAGTTTTACAGTTTTTTATGAAATCATAAAGTAACAGCAAATGTTCAGATCTGTCTGTGGAACAAAATTAACAGCTGTGTTCTTATAAAGAGACATATGAAAGTCAGAATTATTTAACAGAAAGACTATTTTTGGAAAGAAGATGAATACTGAAATGGCAATACAAGCAGATGGCACACATTTCCTAAGTGGTAACATTTCCTAAGTGGTAGAAAAGATTATGAACACGCCCTGGAAGACCTACATCTCAGTGCCTGGGCAGCCTGTGAATTGAAACTTAAGTGTTCCATGATTAAAATACAAGTGGTGCCTACTAAGTAGCATTACAGGTATTTCCAAAAGACACTATGAAGTATGACAGCTGCTCCAAAAGTAATATCTCCTATTTTATTACGTTGGCCCACATCAGAGGCAGATGTTGGTGCTACTGCAGCAGAGACTTAACCTTCCTGCCAGTACTTCATTACAGAGTCACAGAATTGCAGGGGTTGGAAAGGTCCTCAATACATCATTGAGTTCAACCCCCTTGCTAAAGCAGGTTCCCTATAATAGGTCACACAAGTGAAGTTCAACAAGGCCAAATGCAAGGTCCTGCACCTGGGTCAGGGCAATCTCCAACACAGATATAGACTGGGTGGAGAATGGCTTGAAAGCAGCTCTGAGGAAGATTTGGGGGTGTCAGCTGATGAAAGATTAAACATGAGCTGGCAATGTGCATTTGCAGCCCAGAAGGCCAATCATATCCTGGGATGCATCAAAAAAGTATGACCACCAAGTCAAGGGAAGTGATTCTGCCCCTCTACGCTGCTCTCACGGAATCACAGAATTGTAGGGGTTGGAAGGGACCTCCAGAGATCATCGAGTCCAACCCCCCTGCCAAAGCAGGTTCCCTACAGCAGGTTGCACAGGTAGGCATCCAGGCAGGTCTTGAACATCTCCAGAGAAGGAGACTCCACCACCTCCCTGGGCAGCCTGTTCCAGTGCTCCGTCACCTCACTGTAAAGAAGTTCTTGTGCACATTTGTGCAGAACTTCCTATGCTGCAGTTTCCAGCCGTTTCCCCTTGTCCTGTCTCCACTCACCAATGAAAACAGTCTGGCCTCACCATTCTGCCCCCCACACCTTAGATATTTATAGACCTGGATCAGGTCCCCTCTCAGTCTTCTTTTCTCAAGGCTGAACAGACCCAGTTCACTCAGCCTTTCTTCATAGGAGAGATGCTCCAGGCCCTTCACCATCTTTGTGGCCCTCCGCTGGACTCTTTCCAAGAGATCCCTGTCTTTTTTGTACTGGGGAGCCCAGAACTGGACGCAGTACTCCAGACGAGGTCTTACCAGGGCAGAGTAGAGGGGGAGGATCACCTCCTTTGACCTGCTGGACACGCTCTTTTTAATGCACCCCAGTAAGCCATTGGCCTTTTTGGCCACAAGGGCACACTGCTGGCTCATGGCCAACCTGTCATCCACCAGGACACCCAGGTCCCTTTCCACAGAGCTCCCCTCCAACAGGTCATCCCCCAATCTGTACTGGTGCATGGAATTATTCCTCCCCAGATGCAAGACTCTACACTTGCTTTTGTTAAACCTCATCCGGTTTTTTTCTGCCCCGCTCTCCAGCCTATCCAGGTCTTGCTGAATGGCAGCACAGCCTTCAGGCGTGTCAGCCAATCCTCCCAACTTCATATCATCAGCAAACTTGCTGAGGGTGGCCATTATCCCCTCATCAAGGTCATTGATGAAGATGTTGAACAAGACCGGACCCAGCACCGACCCCTGAGGAACACCGCTGGTTACAGGCCTCCAACCGGACTCTGCACCACCAACAACGACCCTCTGTGCTCTGCCAGTCTCTCATGAGACTTCACCTGGAGCACAGCATCCAGTTCTGGAGCCCCCAACAAAAGGACGTGGATTTGCTGGAGCAGGTCCAGAGGAGGGCCACAAAGATGATCATAAGGCTGGAGCACCTCCCCTGTGAGGACAGGTTTGAGTGAGCAGAGGGCTCTTCAGCCTGATGATGAAAAGGCTCCAAGGAGACCTCAAAGCAGCTTTCCAGAGCCTGAAGGAGGCCTACAAGAAAGCTGGGGAGGAATGTTTTGTAAGGACAGAAGGAAAAATGGCTTTGAACTGGAAGAGGGTAGATTTAGACTAGATATTAAGAAGAAATTCTTTACTGTGAGGCTGGAACAGGTTGTCCAGCAAGGCTGTGAATGCCCCCTCCCTGGAAGCATTCAAAGCCAGGCTGGATGGGATTTTGAGCAACCTGGTCTAGAGGGAGGTGTCCCTGCCTATAGCAGGGAGGTTGGAACTAGGTGATCTTAAAGGTCCTTTCCAACCCATATGATTATATGAATAAAAAACTGAACGTGATAGTTTACTGGATTGCATCATTACTAATGACAAAATGTGGTGTCACCTCTACAAGCCAAAATGGCTGAATTGGCAAAATGGGAATTCCCTTTGAAGAAAAGGCTCCAGATCCAGATGATTCAGCCCTCAGCAGTTAAAGATATGTGCACTGTCTTTCGGGATAGGAAAGGGGTGATCCTTCTGGACTACCTGGAACCCAAACAAACCATAACCTCCGACAGCTATGTAACACTGATTAAGCTGAAGGCTCAAAATTCGAGTCAGGTCAGAGAAGAACCTTTTCCTCTGTAACACGATAACCTCAGGCTCCATGCCAGTTTGAAGACCATGGAGTATGTTGCCAATCTTATCTGGATTGTCATACCAGACTCATCATACAGACATGCTTTGGGGCCTTTTGACTTTCAGGATGATGAAAGATGGACTGCGTGGGCAACATTTTCCTCAAAACGATGCTGTTATAAAGCTGTGAAAATGTAGGTCACCTCCACTGGTGTAGATTTTTACCAGCACAGCATGCAGGCTCTTGTTCACCACAGGTGAAAATGCATAGCTAATGGCAGTGACTATGTTGAAAAAGCAGTGTTTTGTAGCAGAGAATGTGCTCCATTTAATAATGTTATTGTGCTCTTTGTATCTGTTGTAGTTCACTAAGAAATAAATAGGAGCCACTACATTCAGAGTGACCTATGTAATTTAAAGTTTTCTAATTATTCAAGACAGTTACAATAAATGATTTCTTCATGATCTTAGTCTTTTTCTGCATTAGGGCAGAAAGAGACATATGAATGCTAGATTTTTCAGTTTGGCCTACAGCTTCCATCTGGAATTGATTGCAGGCTTTTGCAGGTGCAATCACTTTGGAGTTACAAGCAATTTGAAGGCAGATGTGCTGGCATTTAGACAACTAACTGCTTGACTTGTAGGTAAAATCTGGAACTGTCTATCCAGAGGTAATCACTTGCACATTATTTGCTTGAAGGTATAAAATCTGAGAACTTCTAATTGTTTCTTTAAAAGAATTGTCTGGTTTCCCTCAAAAACTTTAGTTGTTCTGGTAAGTCATACTCTATTCTAAAAAGTTAGAATGGAACTCATCTAGTATTCAAGAAATTTAGTTTACGTATGAACAAAGAACCCCTATGTGATCAAGTTCATCCTTACTTGCTGGTACATTTTTAATCAGTGCCCACCTCAGTGAGTTTAAAGCAACACCTCATAATGGTAATTACAATTCTGGATCACACTATATCTTTTTTCTATATCTTACATATCATTTATATGTATAAAAATATATATGGCTTTCCATCTTAATAATAAATTAATATATTTGCAAGATTCAGTTCACAGCTGAAGACTATCAAAACAAAACAACTACAGAGATATGCAGATATCCAAAAAAGAGCATCTGCTTGGATTTACCACTAGCATTTTGTTTTTAATGCATAGACAACCATAAATGACCATTTATGATCATACATAAACCAATACAAGAAACTGATAACACTGAGAGTGCATTAAAAAGCACTGCATCTTTAAGATGTAATTACTCCTTTTGTCTGTTCCTATCACCTCTTCAAATCCAGTGCTAGGCTCCCCAGCACTCAAAAGATGTGTAGTGGAGTGTATCCAGCAAAGCTCCATTATGATTAAAGTACTATAGCATCTCTTGTAAGAGTAGAGCTTGGTTTGTTGTGCCTGCAATAGAAAAGATTCTGGAGTTATCATCACCACTTACAACTATCTGATGGAAGGGAATAAAGAGAACAAAGCTGGATAAACTCTCCACAGTGGTGCCCAGTGTCAGGACTAGAGGAAAATGAAACAAAGGAGCTTCTCTCTGAACATGAGGAAGTTTTTGTTTTGTTTTTTTTTTTTTCTTTTTACTGTGAAGGTGACTGAACACAAGAAGAGGCTGCTCAGAAACATCGTGGAATCTTCATCCTCTTAAGTATAAAAAATGTGATTGGGGATAGCCCTGGCCAACTTGTTCTAGCTGACCCTGCTCAGTGGACTGAACAAAATCCCAGAAGTGCTGCTGGAAACCTACTCAATGACTCTGTGAGCACGTGGTTGTGGCTTCTCCCTGTTCCTGTGTGCAACTCCACACATCACACATCAACAGTCTAATCACTAACTACCAACAGCCTCTTGCTGCTGCAGTTCTTCCATCCTCTGTTATATTCCGCTATGCTCTTGGCTCCTGACCTGGCACACAAGATGTCCACCTCCACTGCCTGAGCCTATTTAATAAGCTGTATGTATAAAGCAGAAAGACGTTTGAGATGTCTGTAAGATATTACAACTAAAATGAAAGATCCACAAGCTCATGGGCCCAAGTAAACACTGTTCATTCTTCACAGTATTTTCATATTGCACATTTAGCCTATGAGCTTGCTCTGACATTTACCCCAAGCTTGTTCACAAATAAAACTTTCAATCAAGCTGTTTTCTGAACCTGGCTCAGAAGACAGGCAGTAGAGGTTAAAATCCGAACTGTGCTTTTACTCAACTTGAAAATGGAATGCTAGAGGCCGTTGCCATGCCTGCTCCCTCAACATGGGACAAGTTCATCAAAATGGGACAAGTTCACCAAAACTAATACCACAGATGGGATAGGCTATACCCATACACAACATAAAATGTATGTATATAGAGACATAAAATATATGCATATATTTCATATGTCTATGATCCATGTAGTGGGATATCTCCCATATTGATCCCTTACGTTCTTGTTGCGATCTCTGCTTAGAATTCTCCAAATCATCAAAAACTGGAAAATTCTTGGGAACTGCATAGCAAAAAGCAGACATCTGCGCCTGTTTAGCAAGCATTCTGAAGATTATACAGTTTAGATTTAAATGACTCATTCTTCTTCTACCTCACACCAACATGGAAAACAAAATCAATTCTTTGACTTGTGTCTTGGTTAAAATAATATCCTGCTGAGAATGCACCTTTAAAATGGACTTTTAACTAATTCTCAAACACAACTTAACAAACAGAAAAGCACCAAGAGTACAGCTCTCTCGACCTTCTCAAACAGAGAAAGTGTTCTTCGCAGGGGAAAAAGTGATGAAAAAACCTTGTTTTTCATGGCAAACAAAACATGGCAAACAGTAATTAGAGAAGCAAATGATTATTTGCTATTGATATCACTCACCCTCATGCCCTGTGAAGTGCTTTTGGCACCATGAACCACATGACTTGAACTCTCTAAAATGTGGTGAAGTCCTCCAGCGAGCATTTATTTTGCTATCTCCATGACCTCTCACCATTGCGGTGGTACCTAAGGCAGTGCTGGGAAATGAGTGGGTCACTTCTTTCAGATTTTGTCCTAACTGTGGGATACTACAATTCTTTTCTGATCCTGTTTGGAGGAGCTGGTGTTTGGTTCACTTCAAAGGTTGAATCAGATTACAAGATAAGTGGATATCTCTGCAGTGAAAAGAACTCCAGAAACTGCTGCCAGTTTAGATGAAAATGGAGGGGCATGAGGATGGCTGTGTTAAAAGGAGGAAGAGGAGAGAAAGTGAGAGCAATATCACATCCTCTGGCACTCTTGGAAGTCTATTTGGGAGAGCATCCAGCGCTCCCTGTACCACACAACTCTCCTCTTTTCCCTCATTAAAAAACAATGCAAAGCTTAGCTCTTACAAAATGTGAGCACTTTATCTTCTAAACATTTACAGTTTCGTATCTTGCAGGAGTTCAATCTCTGGTAATTTAGATGAATTACAATGTGCACGTTGGGGTTAAAACTGCAAGATTTTCACTGATTACAAGAAAACAGCCAGTTATTAAGTCCTAACTGAGTAATTTGCAGCTTATTTCACCCTGGCTAATTAAAACGTAATCACTATTGTTTGGCAATGTGCATTCTGTCAGCAGTTTTAAGTCAGAAAAGAAATCACGCCAAGAAAACACACGCACATACAAAGAAAAAGCCTTTCACCAGGAACTGGCTTGATCTAAACTGCCTCGTTAGCGCTTCGTTAGCCACTGAAACTGTAAAACAAGTAAGTTACAATCTCCTGACAACGCAATAACCGCTCCCGAGATAATGAACTATTTTAACGAGCCCTTCGCTTCCAACAGATGCCGCGAAGCGGGGCCGGCGCTGACAGCGAGCCCTTCGCCGCTCCGGACCCGGCGGAGCTGCGGCGGAGCCTCAGCCTGGGGAGCGTCCCCGCTCCGCCCAGCTGGGAGCCAGCCACACGGAGCACGTTAAGCTTTTCTTCCACGCTTTTTCTTTTCTACTCTCGGCTTACCCTTCAGTACCTCGGCCTTTGTGCCAACATCTTAAAGCTAGTTTACACCCAAAACGTTGGGTTCCGGTTTCTGATTCAAGGAGAGGCACGGGGAAGGCGAGGAGTGCGTTGTATGTAGGGCTGCGCTACCCCGAGGTGAAGAGGCTGCGATTCCCAACCGGCTAAAAGAACCCTTCCCAACAGGGAGCTGGCTACTACCGAGCGAGCAGCTCCGGCAGGTCTGAGGGCTTCCGTCATTCCATTGGCTCAAATGTTTGCATCGCTTAGAACAGGTGAGGAGGTAGGAAGGGAAAGGCGTTTGTTGGATGGGGAAGAACAGGCAGGCACTCACCTCCCGTAGTCGCTTGAGGAGCTTTCAAGGCACTCCCCCTCCCCACTCCCATTCCGTTAGCCAGAAGCACTCCCGTTTGTTCCAGGGACACCTGCGAGGAGCCGGAGCGCCCGGCCCGCATCCCGCCGCCCCGAGGGCAGCTGACACGCGCGTGCCGTGCCGGGAGCGCGAGCGGCCAGAAGAGCCGCTGCCTCCTCCCAGCGACGGTGGGGCCGTGCCCACCTGCCCGCCGCCGTCCCACGGAAAGCCATCCCGAAGTTTACCCCGGAGAGCTCCGGCCCCCGCAATCCTTAAGGCCGCGCCGGGCGGGCAGCGGGGGCCGAGCGTCCCCGCGCGGCGCCGTGCCCCTACCTGGAAATGCTTGAAGAAGGCGGAGATGCGGGTGATCTGCAGGCTTAGGCACCTGGAGGCGCATCTGGCGGCGGAGAACGCCTCGTCCTGCCTGCGGGCAGCGGCGGCACCCGGGCTGGCGGGGCTGCCGCTGACGGCCGTCACCCAGAGGAGCAGGGCGAGGGACGCCCCGGGCGCCCTCCGCACCATCGCTCCGCGGGAGGAGAGGGCAGAAAGGCGGCCGGGCGCTGCGGGCTGAGCTGCTGTTCGCCGGGCGGGTGCTGGGCTGTACTGGGGGCAGACGGCTCCGCGCCGCAGAAACTAAACAAGAAAGTTCAATCATTCAACTCTCCTCACCCCCTTCTCTCCCTCCCCTCGTCCCACAGCCCTCCCCCGCTCGGCGGCGGGCGGGCCGAGGCTGACAGCGGCCGCGCCATTGGCTGCGCCGAGCGGCAGCGCCGGGGCGGGCGGGCGGTGTGGCCGCGGGCAGGTCGGCCGCTGGGAGAGGCGTTCCTGCTGCGCGCCGCCACCTGTGGGCACCCGACGGGCAGGAGCCGCGCGCCGCGCCCTTACACGAACGCAGTAACACGCGTAGGGGCCGGGGGTGACACCCGCTCGTGCTGCCCGGCCGCTGGGGAGCGATCCGTAGCAGCGCGCCGCTGCTCGGCCAAGCCCCGGCCCTCCTTCTGTTACATCCAGGAACGGGCAAGGGCGTTATGAAATGACTTTTTGAAGCGCAGTGCGCTTATAGGGAACGTGGTGAGCGTTTGTCCCGAGGTGGAAGCTGTAAAGGCTTTCCTGAAGGGAATTATTAAAGAATGTAAGTGTACAAGTCATCATTCCGACACCTCTGGGTAACAGCTGCTAAGTTAAAATACCGTCTACGGCTTTAAAATGGCTCCCGCACAGTACGCGGCAACTCAGGTCTCTTCTGCTCCCTCAGCTCCTGCGTGCGGTGGTATGTAGCACAGAGGTTACACGCTGCATTCCTCCCTGCACGTACAATGCGCGGACTCCTCCCGCTGCAAGTATGTGCTGCGAGAGAGCAACGGGGTCTGCTAGCACTGCCATCTCTGGTTTGGGCCTCCTGAGCCTGAAAACCCCGAGCACAAGCTGAAATGAGCCTTCAGGCCATTGCAGGAGGTGTTGTTCAAGATGCTAATTGTAGTGCCATTGACAGTACTAGCTATAATACTACTGCAAATAATTGCATAACGTGGTTATCAAGCACTGTATTAAACACAGTATGAAACAAGCTTTAGCATAAGCTGAGTGTGTTTTAGGAAAGTCACCTAAAATTTCATCAAAACGCAGCAGTCTTTGTACTAATTTTGCACAGCTATAACTCTTTTCTTAGCACGTGGGCCAATGTACACAAATGTGAAGTAAAGCACGTACCCTTGTGATTACCAGCATATATCTATACATACCTGACACAAACCTGTGCATAAAACATGTCTGTTAAATCTAGATTAGGAAATCAGCAATTAAGCTGTGTGAGCAAGGTAACATACAGCTGGAAGTGAAATAAATGCAGTTTAGATGTTACTTTGCAGCTCACAGTGTTTAAGCTAAATTCTCTTGTCAACTGACTCAAAAGCGCTGGAGTGAAGCCAGTAGGCTGCATTCACTCCTGCAAGTGTTAACAAATCGCTATGACAGTTTGTGTCCTTCCATGCTGGAGGGAGCACAGTAACCAGAAGAGGTCACCTGCCACTTCCTAGCTTAGAAGCCTCCCCACTGTGTGCACTGCATGAGCATTCTCCACAGGCTATTTTGGAAATGAAGCAAGGAAGACTGCCTCAGCAACACCTTCCTCATCTGTGGAACTGGAATGATCACCTGCAGCTTTCAATGAGAAAAGAAGTCGTAGGTGAGCCAGAAATAGTGATCCCAGTTCAGACCCATTTCTTGCTGCCTAGAAAACCAGTTAGGGTTCTGCTGGCAGCAGCTGATGAGTTTAGTCTAATTTGTCATCTCTGTGTTGGGAAAGAATAAGGAACCACATAAGAAAAAAGCACAGAAGTAAAGCACAATCCTAGCTCTACTGTGATAAATAGTGATGAGGCCATTCAGGATTCAATATTCATAAATTCTCAGTTTCTAACAAACTTTCACACAGATTTTATTAAGCGTTAACTGAATTCTTTGTAACTTTTTGCCTCGAGTCAGGAAAAGACTGATTCATAGTGTTTACAGATGCACCAAATGCTTTCAACTTTTGCCATATTTCAGCAGATAATATGAACTGCCTGAAAAAAAAAAAATATATATATATATACCGTCTATAAATCAGACTGCAGATCTGGAGGGGGCAGATGGTTCTATAGATATATCCACGGTGTTAGTGCCAACGCAATTTATTTACTTCATTACAGATTTAAGTAAAAGGGTAGGAATCCTGTTTCTTTTGTTTTATAAAGCATGGCAGCAAAGGGCATAGAGCCCTTAAAAAATGTAAAAGTTCATGAATACACAGTTTACTCAGTTGCTTGTGTTTGAAAGGTCATCAGTGCACCCTGTGAATTTCTTTTAAGCAAGGGCTGACTTGGTTAGCACACAAAAGACTGGCTGTTCAGTGCCAGCAAAACTGAACTCATGCAGGTCCTGTTCCCTTGAAGGAGATTAAGAAACAGCCTCCTCAGCTCAGTAATTCTGTGGGTAATCAAAATCCACCATGGGCTAAATATCCAGCACACTAAAAGATAATGCATATTTGTAAATACAGTTGTATTGAAGAGGTTAATACATTGGATAATAGAATACATAAATGTGGAAATAAAGGAGATACAGGAAGCAAGCAATATTTATAAAGATAATCATGAAATCTTTTCATTAGTCGGACATTTTTGGAACTTTCAGAAGTCCTAGGGGATAACAGTTGTAGTCTTTTAATATATAAATGATTCCTTTTTTTTTAATTTTTCTGAATGCTTCTTGCAATTATGATTGGATTTAGTTTTGTTTTCTGAATCACAAGTTATTTTCCAGATAACATTTGTTATTTACTTGTATATAACATGCCTTATTTTTCTTTTTATCAAAATAAAATCCAGAACCACAACAGTAGGCATAATAAATACATTCTTTCATTTTGACTACTGCTATTTTTTATCAACAAATGAAATTGAATATACTTTCAATATTAAAAGCAGTAGAATTGGTACCAATGCGTTATTTCAAATTCAGGATATTGATATTATTTGAAAAAAAAATATAGGGTTTGCTGGCCTATCTGTACTTCAAACCAGGGTGACATACTTCTCACAATGCAAACATAAGCTGTTTAGGAGACCGGCTTCGCAAAACTGGGGCTGATTTTTTACAGGACACAGCGCCACATACTGGTTTTGCGAAGTGATTTATTTCTCTTTAATGACTTGGTTTAAATTGATTTTACATCAAGCTGGCTGCACCTTTTACTCATAAGGTAATTACCAATAGTAATTTCTAACTGTATCAAAACAGAAAGGAGATAATATAAAATACTAATAATAATATAATTGTAGGACAATTATTAAGTTTATTATAATAAATAGCCCTGAAGTGCCATTCTTTACTGAGTTATCTCTGGTGTTGATTATGTTACATACCAAAAAGATTATAACTTCCAGTACAATTTTGGAACAATAATTTGAATAAGCACATTTATTTCCAAGAACATCTTCCATATCAGAATAAAATAAAATAAAAATTCTAAACAGAAAATTATTACCTTAACTCTTCACCTTGAAAACAAGTTGCTTGCTTGTTGAAGTCTGCATGGATTTACTGGGATGCGTTTCTTTAATTCAGTAGTACAACATCGTTTGAACTATATTGGGTTTTCAAAGAGCAGTAGCCCGTTTGTTTTCTTAGTGAATTCATAGGTAGGGATTCAAGAAAAGATTAAAGCTCATCTACACTTCACATTCAGTTCACTAGTATTCAGAACATACATGAGGAAGGTGATGTATCTGAGATATGTACATTAAGTTAGAGATAATATTAGATGTTTTAAATCTATTTTAACATTGCTCACAAAATTGGAAAGCTGTGGGAGTTGGCTGACCTACCTGTGATATTTTGATTGTGATTTTCTGCTAGGGGTGACTCACCAAAGAAACTACAGTAATAAGGATTCTGCTCAGTAATGGTCTTTAATTTGCTGTTAAGCTTTGAATCCAGCCTGTGTCTGCTACTGTTTACTGCTGCTCAAAGGAAGAATTTACCATGTAAAATGACTTCATTTTGAAAAATATTTCCACAAAATTGTTTCTTTCTGCAAGTGAAACAATGGAAGCTAGAACTGACATTGAAAGCTAAACGAATTTGTGCCAGAAATTATGCCTTCTGTGGTCAAATCCTGATGTTTTTGACCAGGAGGATGAACCAGATTCTCATATGGCTGCACATTCCTTCAGTGACGAAATGCAACTTAATTCCTATGCTAAGGACAGTTTAGTCACTCTTGAGATTTATTGTGCCCAGCTCTGGGCTCTCAAAGTTTAATTCTTTGCACATGGGATCCCTGAAGTCACACAGGTATCCCTGAAATAGATGACTTTCTGAAAATTACTTTGAGGAATAGGATTTTGCATACTTCTAACTTAGGCCTGTGAGCAAACTTCAGAATATATCCACCTATATCTCATATTGCTGATACTCCTTTCTCCTTGATGAAGAACTGTAGTCCTTTTAATAACACTGTCTGCCAGGAGAAAATCAATTTTTTGAGTCACTGTTTTCTCTTGTACAAGGGAAATCAGTGGTAGGTAGTACGAACTTTAGCAGTGGAGTTAGTCATGGTGAAGCAAAGGACAAAATAATGGTTTGCTGCTCCAAAATTTTGTCATTGCTGTTTAAAGCAAGAGTCAACAGATGCCTGTCTAAATACTGCTGGTGAAAAAAAAAAAAAAAAAAAAAAAAAAAGGAAAAAAAAAAAATCAGTGATTTTAAAATATGCTGTAACTTCATAACATATATGCATTTATAATGAGGTGTCTTGAGGAATACAGTGACATAGCTTGAGAGATTTTCATTCAGCACTCTTCCCAAACATGAAAAGAAACATAACAAAAAGCATAAAAGTGCTCATTTAAAAAGGATGAAAAATATATACTGACATCAACAGTTGTCCGTAAGGACAGGATTCTTCACTGCTGAATTAAAACAGTGGCATCTTAATGCAGTGCAAAAGAGGGGAAAAAAAAGAAATACAAAGGGAGATGACTAGGGAAACATCCTTTGCCCTGTTTGGACAAATGAAAATTTTCTATTCTTGTATCAGAAACATAGAAAAGAAGTCAGTATTTAGATGGAAAATGGTAACAGATAAGTGTTTGGATGCATGAATAAATGAGAAGAACTGAATATGAGAGACACTGTACCAAAGAATGTGAATTTAAACAAGAGATCAAGTCCTTATAATCAGTGATGGTGCCTGAATGATACTCCTGACTGAGGCTTGATCTAGAATCCTAAAAAAAAGAGACAAAGCAAGAGACAAATTATGAACATACTGAACTTCAGACCCCCCATAAAGAAAGGTCAGAGGCAGACAAATGCTATTAGCTGAATGAACACACTTATTTCCTCTGAGGCACTCTCATCTTTTTCAGGGTCATATAGAATAGAGCAAAGACAAGGCCTCACTCCAAATCTATGTCTTCAACTGTTTGGCTCAATGAAAATAGATCTTATTGACGTGTAACCTGTTGCCACTCAGGTCATTTAGTCTGTGGTCTTGTTTCAAACAGAAGACAGTTCTTGATTTTGTGATTTGTACTCATATATCCCGTATTCATCTCCTGATTGAATTAGAGGATTTGTCTAAAAAGGTATCTACTCTTTATACCAGGACAAAAAATGATGTAGAAGACATATCTTTGGGGAAAGTTTATTTTGTGGTTGTCTTTGTTAAAAACTGCCTACCTCATTTCTAGTCTCACTGCACTTTTTATTAATGTTGAAACACTGAACATTTTCAGATAGATGAAGACTTTAAGATAAACGTAGCAATGTTCTGCTGTATTACAGATTTCGTAAACCCAAGGCAATTTATGTATTTCCTTCTTGTATTTTTGGTTTGATTTGGGTTCTTTTATATTTTGCTTGGTTTGGGGTTTTATTGTTTGTTTGTTTGTTTTAGATTTGCACATGTTGTCCTAATAATGGTGTCAATAACAGCATAATAATGTCATATCATACCTGTAGTTTGTATATGATTAGTCTTCAGCTTAAGTGCTACATTGGTCTGTGTCACTGTATTACAGTGTGAATTCATGTTCATTTGGTTATTCACCAATCCCCAAAAGTCTTTATAGAGATTGACTTTCTAAGAAACACTTTTTGTGTCTTGTATGTATGACCTACTTTCTGTATTCCTAGATGTACAACCTTGCATATGGCAGCATTAAAATGTATGATGTTTAAAAATGAATTGAAATTACTGAGTGGTTCAGAATTCCCTATATATTATTTACCACTTGAGTCAGTAATCATGTCATATGCAAACTTCATGAGAAGTAATTTTTTTATTCAGTTCTAGACCACTACACAAACTGAGTAAAACTGAGACAAGAAAAGCACTAAATCCACTAATTCCTGTGAGAAATTTCCATTTACCATTACTGTTGGGAATTTGCTATCCATATTGTTTTCCCAATCTAAATAATACAAATGTGTTTTACATTTATTATTACTGAATATTTAATTTTAGTTAAAAATTCACATTGCAGTGAATTAAGAGGTATGTTTTGGACATAGTCTTTTCAAGTCAGATTTGTAATCTCCACAAAAGACATTGTCAGATTTCTTTGTATATGTGTGTGAAAAGTATTTTCATATTTTCATTCATTTGTTCATTCATTTTATTTTGTCTCCATGCTTACCATTGTTGCTTTAGCCAAGGAGAGACAGACCAATCAAGGCAAAGGTCCTTTTGGTTTAGGCTATATGAAGAGCCAACCAGTGTGTGCAGAGTCTGAAAGGAATGTGTGACAAAACTGCAATAATTCTATTTAATTAGCATTAATCTTTAAAAAATACTTAGGATTCAAGTGTTACATAACAAACATCATTTATTCTTAATGCCCTTTACTGCATACTTTTAATAATACATATCCTTTAAGATTTATTTACAGTATATTTCAGAAAACAGAATTCAGGGTGACAGAACTATAGCAAGTGATCCTTATAAATACATCTGACTAGCATATATATAGTCTTAATATTCCTACTCAATGCTTACATTAACTTTTTTTTTTCCACAAAAAATAACTAAAGGTAAAGTATGGTATATAAAAACATTCTGTGTTCCCCTGAATTAATGTGAAACCTTTTGATGTGCTCAAGAGTTTGTTGTTTGTGCAACGTGTCCTTCAACCTAAAATAACACCAAAAGTTATAGAATGAAAAATGACAACAGTTAAGTAGCTGAACCTGCAAATTTGTTTTTATAGATTTTCCTACTCTGTGTTGCAAATGTTAAGATTTAAAATACAGAATAATTCAGACTTTTATCATTCACAAATCTCTTTTCAAGGTTGATTAATTTTGAAATGAATAGAATGAAAATCCATAGCAACGTGTTTACCTTCATACCCTATCTTTCATTAAGCGTACTTGAACTTGTTAAGTAGGTACTGGTACCTTTCCATGGGCAGACAGACATGTGTGGAAACTCAAGAGAGTAATGAGTGACCCCAGGTAAGTGGCTTTGTTTGCCTATATTTACTTAGCAGCACATTTCAGAATGGGGCTGTTCCTAGTACCACTCAGAAAAGCAGAGGCTGGCAACAGCTGTTACTCCGCAGTACTAAAGGACCAACCCAACAACACAACTGTGGACATCAGTACTAATATCTGCTTTCTCATGCCTGCAAACTTGATGTCTTAATTAAAAAAAAAATAAAACTGTGTGAATTGCTGCAGTCCATCAGTCCCCCATATGTTTGCCTTCCAAAATATTGATTGTTCAAACCAGTTTGGCATCATATGCAAACACTTCAACAGTGCACTCCACTATGTCCCTAACGGCAATGGTGAAGATGTCAGACCTGATAGATCCCAGTGCAGACCCCTGCAGTATCCACTCGTCACAGACATCCAGGTAGAGTTCTATCCACTAGCCACCACTTTCTGGCCCTGTCCACCCAGCTAGCTTTTCACCATCGAGTTGTTAAATCAATCCATAATGGCTTAAATTAGTTGAAAGATTAAATTACAAATTGTAGTATATCTATTCAAGCAAACTGAGACTGACAAAATGTGGATTAACCCATACTCCCCATTAGTGTGCAGAATTTATTCTGCTTACCTCTAATGCTAGTGTTAAAGAGTGTATGTTAAGCAATTTGATTTGTTTGATTTGTCTTTACAACTTGTCCAATGTCAGGTTATGTATGTAGTTATGTTACTGGGTATTCATCAGGTCTTCAGTAGCAAGAGCTATTAGTTGTAAGAACTG
Organism: Tympanuchus pallidicinctus; assembly: GCF_026119805.1. NCBI lineage: Eukaryota > Metazoa > Chordata > Aves > Galliformes > Phasianidae > Tympanuchus > Tympanuchus pallidicinctus. The sequence continues at coordinate 2,612,532 of NW_026294780.1, read as the reverse complement.
CCCTCTTTCCTCAAAAAAGTGTGTTTGTTTGTTGTTGTTCTCACAAGAACTGAAAGATTATTTCAGAGTTTGAAAAGTAGCAGTTTAGCAGCTGAGTGAAATAGCTGTATAGTATATATTACAACACAATATAAACACCCGTGTATTTAACCTTTTTTCAATGCAGTTGATACCATAAATCACTTAAAATAGGGTACTCAGATAGATATTTACAATCAGTACTGGAAGAAAATTATTTTTTTCATACTGTCACATGCCAGCAAGTAATGCTATATATAAATGTTTTGCTGCTCGTATGCCATGAACTAGCTAATAAGTACAATACATAATAAAACATTCCAAATCCACCATATTAACAACAATGGATTCTTACAGTTGTATTTTTTTTTTAATTTTAGTAAAGATAAGTTATTTCAAAGTGGTATTTTTGGAGGCATTTTTGTTAGCAGGAGACTGTTTAAAAGTTAAGTTGTGGTTCCAAAGCAGAAATAATTCAATTTTCTAAAGGCTGCATTTTCAGTTTTAATTAGAGCACCAAGAATTGAGAATTTCTGTCTTCAGTCAGAACAGCAAAACAAACAACATAAAATAAGTAATAAAAAAGTTGATTAATAGTTGAAATATCTAGGAAATAAAGATGCATGTCTCTGATAACCTAGTGATCAGATGCAAAATGTCGATCCTCAAATAATGTTTTATTTTTATACTACTCTTTAAGCTTCTCTAATTTAATTGAGGAGTTAAACTAATGTTAAACTGGTCTTGAACTTGAGCTTGTGCACTTTTTCTTGCTTGTATCAAGTCCGTGTATCCCAAAATAATATTCCCCACTGCCTCCTTAAAAAAAAAAAATTTTTAATCACAGTTTTAAGGTTTTTTACTGCAGTGACAAATTTCTGTGTTGTCCCAGTCTTCATGGGAAGTACCACTTTTCTTTACCTCAAATAGTTTTTGTTGCTTTCATGCTTGTGTAATGTTCATATTTAATAACCATATTTAATAACATCTATTTGATACTGCTGTGAAAACTTTAAAAAATTATGTGCTTGTCAAATCTTTTGACCCTATCAAAATTCCATGGCTGCCATGGTAACTGTGGGGAAAAAAAAAAAAAAAGAAAAAAAAAAAGCAGATTATGGCTTTCTTAAAGGACAGTATTTCATGGTCATTGCAAATAAAATACTGCAGTTTCTCTGTTGCTTTGCAAGGCAGAATTAAAAAAAAAAAAAAGGACAGCAAATCTTCTTTTTCACTTCAGTTCTCTAGCATCAGGCATTCCTGAATAAAAAACAAAGCTGAATTCAACTTATATGTTTTAACAAAAGCAAAATCATCATGAACGTTATAATTTTAGAGAGAGCTCTTTAATCACTGCTAAATTATTCTGTAGTTTTTCTTCTTTCCTTACTTTCTTATAATCACAGAAGTGAGATTATTCATCCTCCTAAACTGAAATTTCCTGACTGTGAAAATGCAAGGTCATTTCCTAGTTATGAATGACACTGTGATAAATTGTTCCATAACAGTGTAGAAGAAATCTCCTCTACTAGAAATCCTTTGATTTTACTCAAGATTCATTTCTCAGAATTGAGCAAATTACACAAAAATATGTAATTCACATAGTTATTTCAAAATAAATCTTCTAAATGTGAAAATGAATGATAAGATCAGACTGTAAAGGAAAAGGGCTGCTACTCTTATAAAATCATAGAATCACCAAGGGTGGAAAAGGCCTCTAAGATCATCCAGTCCAGCTGTCCACCTATCACCAATATTTCCCACTAAACCCCGACCCTTAATACAACATATAAAAGTTTATTGAACTGGATCCACCAACTCCCTGGGCAGCCCGTTCCAGTCCTGAACACTCTCTCTCGAAGAAGCACTTCCTAAAGCTCAACTTAAATAACCCCTGGCACAACTTGAGGCCATTCCCTCTAGTACTATGTTACATGGTTGCTATGTCCCATGTTGCACATGTAAAATGGGCATAATTGATTGCTAGAGTAATTTAGATTTTGCACTGTAATTTCATTTTTTAACTCTCGGACTTCTAATTTTAATATCATTCCTTTTAAGGGTTTATATCATATAATATATTAATATCTAAAACTCCTGTGTTCTTTAGTTATCCTATATCTTTAATAACTCATCTTTACTGGCAATGTTATATAAGGCATAGATGTAACATGAAATAAATGGCAACACAGGAGTCCCATCATAAAAGAGCCTTTTTCATAAAACAACCTTCAATCTAATGATCCCTAGCTGATCCAGTTTAAATGAAGCAGCAGGATGAATAAAAGTGTATCTGTAAGTAAGGATTTTGATTTCGAAAGGGCAAACTTTGAGAAATTATGGGAACCAATCGGAGACAATCACTGGATTGAGAGATTAAAGACTGTAATATAGAAGAGACATGCACTCTAATTCAAAAGAGAAAACTCTATCTAGAATTTGCAAACTAAGCAAGGAAGAAAAGGTTGCAAACAGCATCTCAGGACTCTCAAGGTAAAACCCCCTGGAAAACTGCATTGGCTACAGAAAGAGAAAATGGTAAAAAGAAAAAAATGATTTATTTTTATTTGATAATAGAAAGAGTAGTCATAGAAAAACAAAATAAAGGTAAAGCCTTCTAAAATATATTCATATACATTTAACAAACAGTATATTTAACCAAAACTGTCTCACAATAGAAAGTTGAGGTGGAAATAAAATGCAAGATACTGTGAATGTAGCTCTAAAAATACATGCATGCTTTTCTTCAATTTCCAGTATAACCGATGATGTTTGCATCATCACCTTTTGGCTCCCAGTCTTCCCACAGACCAGCTGCATGTTTTGGGCAGAGTTTTGTGCCGCAGGCCATCCACTTGCCACACATTCTGCCATGCAGTACATACACAGACGTAAGAATTCCTGCACAGAAAATTCACAATGAAAAATGAAACAATGTTGATACCCGCAAGTCTGTTTAAAAGTTTTGTACCTTAGGAAGACTGCAGAAATTAAAAATAAAAAGAACATTTGTTTCTGCCATCTTTCTATTTCTTGATATATTTTTCTGAAAAATATCATTCCTACCAATTTACACTCAAGGTAGTATTCATCAGCAAGAAGTGAATATTAAGAACAATGTAGATTGTTTAAAATTCCATCTTATCTTACTTCAGAAAAAAGAGCTTACAAATTTGCTTTATCAGATTTGGGCCCAGGTAACTGAAAGCAGGTCTGTTTGAGACCAGTATTCTATATACTTAATATTAAATTATTGCTTTTATGAAGAATAATATTCTATTGTAAATTTCTTTATTTCCATACAGAAGAGAACAAGCTTCCTTCCCTGTGAATCTTTCTGCATGGATTTTAGCCAGAGAATATAGTTTTCCTAAGACACCCTACTGAGAATACATAAAATGTTCACTTATGTTGTATTCAAAGAAAATAATGCATTTAAAAACTACGTCACAGAGTCGCCATCTGCCCTTCAACTAAGGACTTACTCCAGTCTGTGCTAAACCCAGATTTGTCTCCAGCATGACCAACATGAGGAAGCTAAATTTAGTTTTCCTTGGTGTTCTGTCTTTAATTTTGCCAGAAAGATGAATTAATATTTGCATATAGCCACTTTTCTCACTAAAGTTACTGGGTAATATTTTATAGCGTGAAGAAATATTGCTGCTAATGGACATATTGCCTCACATATCATTATGAAAAACTGCAGTGTAGCCATTTCTTGTCTCTAGAGTATAATCCCTGATCTATGGATTTCTATGCTGTATACCCAGCTATGCCAGTTGTAAGTGGAATTTCTGAGAACCTTGCCAGTAATGTTTTCTGTTCAGAACTAAGGATGTTTCAACTTCTTGTACTGTCCTGCCAGCAAAGGGGCTGAGAGTCACAAGAAGGAACCAAGACAGATGATCTAAACTGTCCAAAGAGATATTCCATACTACATGGCATCCTGTGTAAAACTGCAAAATTGGGCAGAGTTTGCTGAGGATTCAGTCACTGCTTGTATTGCATATGTGTGTATGTATGTGTATATATGTGGGTATAGTGTATATATGTGGGTATAGTATACATATATATGTATATACACATACATATACACGTGTATTATTACTGTTTTTTATCTCACTTCCTTTTCTGTCTTAGTAAATTGCTTTTATCTAAAACCATGAATTCTACTTTCCAGTTCCTTGCCCCATCCCACTGAGAGAGTGGAGTGAGCAAACGTCTGTGTGGTGCTGAGCTGCCTGCCAGGTAAACCACAAAAACCTTCTAAATGAAGTGTGGGGCAAGCAATTAATCTGGTAAAAAACATACTAACTCTGGCATTTAAGTGCCCGGAACTGAAGCTGTTAGCTCTACAGAAATCTTCCTGTGTGCTTTGTATGAGGCACTCAGGGAAAGGAGAGTAAGTTTCATAAGTAAGTAAGAGTAAGTTTCATAAGAGTGTCAGATTTTCTGTATTTTATTTTTATTGATTTCTTGTTAATTTAAAATGATCATAAAAACCTGACAGTAAAACTTTGTAATAAGAATTTGGCAGGGTAGGTATTCTAGATGCCACTCCTTGATGAATGGGCCCAAAGTTTTTGTTACACCTAATGCATTTCTGAGGAAACCATAGTCAACAACACTGATGGAATGCAATTTCTTCTATAAATGTGGATGTTGCATGCAAAACATGGTCAAAAATATGGTTGGGCCTATATTTTATTGCCTGGTAATTTATATAATCCAATAATTATTTTCTTCTTACAGGCCCAGGAAATGCATATATTACAAAAATCAAATTCTGTAACGGTATTTGGAAGACAGACATTTAAATGTGTTTCACTGTCTTACTTGTACACAATGCTGAGGGATGCACCATGGCTTTCAATGAAATCCTAAAAATTCAAATCCATCTGCTAACCACACAGTTGCAAGAGAATCCATTTGCTGTGTAAGTTCTTTGATCACAAACAACTGTAGGTAACATTTTCAGCCAAAAATTCTACTCCTTCTAAGTAGACCTGTTTTCTTGTAGAAAAAATCAGACATATTTGCAAATGCTCTTCTCAAAAGTACTTCCATAAATACCCATACTGAGGTAGGTAGACTAAACTGCTGCCTACCTCAGAATCAAAGACAAATAAGATTGGAAGAGATCTCAGGAGGTCATCTATTCTTTTCCCTACAGGCAGAATCAGCTGTACTTGTCAACTCTGATAGATGTTTACCTGATCTGTTCTTAGAAATTTCCAATGACTGAAACTCCAAAAGATCTTCAGGCATTCTATTTGAGTGCGTCATCATCCACGTTCTTAGAAAATTTTACTTAATATCAAAAATTTATCTGACTGTAATTCAAGCCTAGAGATTATTTTTCCATTCTCTCTAGGGTAGGCACAGAGAACTTTCTTTCTTTGTTGTAGAGGTATTTTATGTACTTGAAGTTCGTTACAATTTTGTACTCCCTTTTTTTCTTCTTTTCTGAAGCATTCCCACTAGTGATTTTTTCAATACCTTCCTTCTGACCAGTTATTTTCACCATTCTTTCCAGCCTAAGCATTTTAAGCAAAAAAAAAATTGCTTGTAATGGCAGTGGTAATGTAATTTAAACAAAAGCAGTCAAACTTCATTCGTATGTCTGTGACTTCAGAGTTTAAAATAATGCTTTAAGTATGACGTTTATTCTAGATGTTTTACCTTAGAGGTATACTGGATAACATTTAACGAAGGAGGAATCAGGCTACGCCATTTGCTGCATGAGTCATACTTCATAATTAGTGTGGTAAGATTTTATGAACTAATATGTTCATTCAGAGTTTTCTGGCTCAACTTAATTGATGTGATAGTATTGAGAAAGTTGGAAGTTTTGCAGTCTGCAGAAGAAAAATGGAAAAAAAATCATTCTTGAAAGCTACATATGTTGAAGTGATTACTACAAAGAGCTAGGAAGTACAGTTTAGCATTGGTGCTATTTAAAATAAAAATTAGAGCGGAGGGAGCAGTAGAATAAGACATTATCTGTAGAAACAGATGATGAATAAGGTCAGTGACATCAGAAAAAATTATCGTCATCCTACTGAAATATTGTGTTCCCTTCTCTATCAACTTTCTGGTGGGGATACAGTCACCACTCAAAACCTAATTGTTCCTGGTATAGCCTGCTTCTTTCCAACAGACTGAAGGTGCACAATCAGAGGTTCTGGATTCTGCAGTGGAAGTTCAGGTGAAAAATGAATGTGGAAAGATTTAGTGCTTGTTTGAGGGTTCTTTTTTGTTTTCTGCAATACTATATAACTTTTGACTGTCTATCAGTAGAGAAGAGCATTGAAGAGAGCTCTATTAAAGTGTGCCAAGGATAAAATTGTATAATAAACAATAATAAAACCTGTAATTAAAGATCTACAGCAGGATTTTTTGAATCATTCCAAGTAATCAAAATATTCTCCTTGTGTATTCAATCTGCAATCTGCATTATGCCTTCATTTTACACCACTTCAGAAAGTTCTGTTTTACCTCAAGCATATAGGTCGTCATTCCACTATTGTATGCTACGTCCTGACCTAACAGAATTTTCACAGGCTCCACTGAGACTCTTCTTCCTTCTCTCTATTGTAACTCCATAAAGAAGATTTAAACCAGATCCTACAGAATCAGATGTTCTACAAACGTAATGATTGTTTGATGGTTACTATTCTTATTCCCCCAGCTATGCTGCAGATATTGTGCAACTGTAATCAGATCTAATGTTTTCTTTGTGCTTCAGATTGCTGATTGCAAGAGAATAGTTTATTTACCCTGTAAATCCTTTCTGAGAAATACATGTAAAAACCTGTTAATCTGTTTATCGCTTTTCTTATGTGGGTCACAAATAACATTGCTCATGTCACAGTCGCTTCCATTAACGCTGCATGGCTTTGAAACATTTTGGCCTTCTGCAGTATTCAGGTATGGTAATGAATTTTGCTTTCATAAGGATCCAGTATCTTCTAAAAGAAACAATGCTATGTGTTACAGCTACCATAGCCACATAATGAGTCTCAAACCACTGTAAAACATTAAGATTTTGCTTTTGCACTCCACACTTTCTGGTCTAATTATTCACATCCATCAGAACTTTAGTGTCAAATGGAAAGTAAGTTTTTTTTTTCATGTCATGTGTTCTTTATTCTTTCTTTATAGCCAAGATATATTTTTCTGATATATACCTCAAGAAAAAATGGTGTGAGAATCACTTAATATAATTACCTTCTTGTTCTGTAAAACTTATCTCACATACAAGGATAACTGATCTCTTCATGTTTCTTTTAAAGCACTCTATCACCTGCTGTGTCCAGCTTTTTTATGCCATATTTTATATTCCTTTCAAGCCAAGTTAACAGATTTATCTTTAATAGTCTTAAACCTGTGTCTACATAGTGAACTCACGTTTTTCCTTTGGTCAATTTTTCATCTACATAAACTGTGCAAAAAAGCTGCATATAACAATTATACTCCAGAAACCTTTCCAGCCTAGCTTTTGAAATCCTTGTGGTGTTTTTTATTTCCTTCCTCTAGCGTTAAGAGTCCCTTCCATTTTTCTTGTCTGCTCTGGAATTGCAATACCCACTAAAAGTAAGCATTTGCCACAGCAGTTGAGATTCTGCAGTTGCCCAGAGCTGAAGACAGTATCACTACTGCCACAGTACTTTGGATTAAAGTGAGGTTTTTGAATGGTGACCACTGGCATTTCATTTTACAGCCGACGACTGCATTTCCTACAGGAGCACAGCAGAGTCCAAAATTAACCGAAGGACATGCAATATACTATCCAGTATATTTCTGTTCCCATTATTTTTGATATTATGAGCTATAATATGCACCCAATAGTTTCATTAAATAAAATTGTTTGCATTGTTGGGTGCCTTTTGTCTTTTGTTCCACTAAAATAGTATTTAAATACTCTGAGGAGTTATTAAATGGAGTCTGTATTGCATGTACAGACAAGGATCACCTTTAATGCACATGCTGTGCACCAAACCCTGCCCCTCTCACAGTTATTGAGATTTGGGGAGATGCCAGAACTGCGAAACAAACTGAAGCTCCCAGAGGCAGGCTTTCAGGCACTTTGTACTTATAATGCATTTAACAAAAACTTTCCATCTCTGCACTGAGGCCATGAATGCAGCTGGCTTTTGAAGCTCCTGGAGCATGCAGGAAGGCCTGGGAAATGTCTAACATGGTAAAACTACCCAGACAGGTGGAAGTGCTGTCATTGGGTACAGTGTTCTCTGGTAAAGTAGTAAAGGCGTGTGGGAGATTACGTAATGTTCCTTGAAATAAATGCTTTTTCTTAAAAAAAAAAAAAAAGGTCTCTCTATGTTTTTTGATTTTCAACTTGACTCAACTAGATCCAGAAGACCTACAAACAACAAAGGATGAGATACTACATCATTTTTAAAGAATTTTTTATAATGAATAAGAAGTTACATAAAACGTGATCAGTGTGCCCTTCATAAGATAGTTATTCTGAAAATTCTGGAATGCTACAGGCAATGTAGACTATCACAAATGAAGTGCTTTTCCTACACCGCTGAACATAGCTCTCTGTAGTTCCAATGAAGGCAGGAAACAATGTGGCAAGAGCTTGAAGTCTCAATTTGAGCAAATCAAAGATTTTCTAGACAAGGAAAGTAGATTCCTGATAATGGAGCAATCCCATGGTATTTGAGGAAAAGTTTTGTCACTCTACTCCTATTGTTTGCCCTGAGCGATGCAAATATAATGCACTCCTATGTGCTGAATAAGTTTTATCAAATCTCCTGTTTGATATAAAATCTGGTATATAAAGCGGCTATCACTGTATCTCATTCATACACCAGTAAAGTCTGGCCCATACACTAATTGAAGTAATGTCCAAAGTCATGTCTGTAACTACCGAAAAAGATTCTGCAATAATGGAGGAAAAAGTAATCCATCATATGTTCTTCAAAATAAAACGGTTCTTCAAATATTCTCCTTTGCTGCAAAATATCTGTGTGGGTTACCATATTGTCTTCTGCAATTCATTAAGGTACTTTTACCAGCAGTCTTTGAAATCCACCTAGGGCTGGTAATGACAGGAGGTTCTGACCTTTCAGTGGATATTGGTCCACTTGTAAAGCAAGCTGATGGTTAACCTTATCTCCAGTTCACAGCACAGCGCTTTGCAAATCTGGGGCAAATTCTCAAGTGGTGCAAATCAGCATAGCCTTGGTAAGCTACAGTATGCAACAGCTGCAGTTTGACCTCAGTAAATTCAGTGATGACATTTATATTTCAGTCAGTGGAACCAGGTACTTCAAATTCAACTAACACAAAGTCAAGCTTATGATATTATTTTATAAGAAATTTTGTTTTGCCAATTAATATGCCACATAGACTCTAGCTCAATCAAATTTTATTAGGGCTTCTGTGCAAAGGAATTTACATTCCCCTTTGCAGTGTATGCTATGTATGGGGTCAGCTCAAACCTAGTATGGAAGGAGATCTTGAGCACATCTCTCCTCATAGCAGTTAACCTTGTGAAAATGTGAATTTATGGTACTAGACAGCAATCCCACAGAACATCTCTGGTGCACTGAATTTGATGAATAGAGTTAAGGAAATAGTGAAAAAAAATCCATGATACTGCACTTGTTACTGCATTAACATAAAGTTGTTGTCTTGCAAAGTGAAGAGTAAGTAGTGTAAATCCTTTTTTCTATCTTCTTCTGTCACAAATAATTCCATGTTTTAGGTCTTCTAATGTCATGAAAGTAAATACAGATGCTTCTCTAATATATATTTTTATATTACACTTTATATCTTCATCTACTGTTGAGCCACTTATCCAAACATTTAAAATAATTTGTAGATGAATACTTTCATATAAGGGACATGAAAAGTGGCGTGTTGTTATAGTTGACATTTAAAGCTTTCTTTTGTCTGGTTTTCCTTTCCATGATGAACACTTTCCCTCCAAGACTCATTCACCCAAATTTACCAAGACACATTATGAGCTAGACAAAGTAAGGAACCAGAAATACATATTCAATTAGAAGGTAAGGAACCAGAAATACATATTCAATCAGGGTAGCTTTAAAATGTATGTACTTTTGATGAAGCTAATGCAGCTGAGGATCACTTAAGTTGAAGCTGTGCTATGACTTTTCTCATAGCATGTACATTAACACACATCATAATGGGCCTGCATTAACACAGCAACTTTCAGCGCTATTATATGCACTGTTTAGATGAACAGCAATCTTTGAATATGTAAGTGCAAAAGAGATCCTTTTCAAATCTTTTCAGGGATTTTCATTTCATGAAGGTATCTCATACTCAACAGGTTGGCCAGATTTTTTTTTGTAACAAAAAAGTCAGCACTTCTGAGACTACCATTAAGCCAACCACCACCCAACAAAGCCACACCTAAGTGATATGAATATTAATATAAATTTTACTATAAATACAAGTATATAATAGGTTTTCTAAATAGATTTAGAAGTTCTTCAAGAATATCTTGAAGAAGGAATTCCATTTCACATATCTTTAATTTGTAAAATAACGGAGGCTTATCAATATTACTGTATTTGCAGACCACATGCTTGCGGCTCACCTGCTAGTTTACATCCACTTGTAAGTATGGATGATATAAAATGAATGGTTTTGCGTGAACAGCCGAAGTAATATTACATACACTAATTTTCGTCACTGAATGTGTTGGAAGAGATGTAAATTGTATTTGATGGCATCTAATTCAAGAGAAAATGTACTACACTAGACTTTATAAATGCTTATACTTCCAATGCCTTAAATAGAATAACCTGTTTTTAAAAAAAAAAGTTGTAAAAAGAGATTATTAGCTAATTTACTGTACACACAATTTTTGATCACTCCTTCTCTAGATATTTAATTTAAAAGTTGGTTTCACTTCTCTGATTTCTACAAAACCAGAAGTATATTCCAAATATTCTTGCTTTTCTATGAATTGCTTAGAATTTTAAGTTTGGATGGCATTCATTTTTGGTAATATAAAAGTTTCTTGAGTTAGCAGACTGAGAACCCAACACTGCAAAAATATCCCTTTTAGAGAAAGTGTTTCCTGTTGATTCCTTTTCCAAACTGCAAGAAATATAACAAAATGGAATTTTTTCCTGTATCCAATATGAAGACCACCACCAACATTGTTCCAATGAACTGAATTCATATTATCTTCTCTGACATACAACAGTTTCATAGTCTCAAGCAATTATCTGCATAACTGTGGCCAGAGTTTGTTAACTAAAATTTGTTCACCTACAAAATTTTGCATGCAACTTTCTGGGGAAAGTTAAACAAATAGAAAAATAATTTGATAAAAGCATTAAAAAATTTCTGAGCATTGTTTCTCTCAAGGATTTTAAATGGAACAGTTTCTAGATTTATTTATTTTTGATCACCAAGGAATATTTTGTCTGCATTCATTTATTTTTTTGCCACTGAATTTACTGCTTTTTAAAACTAATACATAGAATTACATGTATTTCTTATAGAAGAAAGAAGTTTTACTCTTCACAAAAGCTCAATCTTGATGATGTATTGGAATATTACAGTAGAGGAAAAAGGAAAATAATAGAAATGCATTCCGTAAGATAGCATAGATATCAATTTTTTGGCAGTAGAAGGAAAGGATGATAGCAAAAAGACTGCAAGTTTAGACAGTTTAGGCAGTGAGAAATAAAACACACATTTTAGCTAAGAACAAAGGGAAAAAAAAAAACCTAAGTTTTGTTTAAAAATTGAAGTTAAAAATTATGAAATAATAAAATTCATGAAATCTAAATAAGGTTGTCATGGGTCTAATAAAAAACAATTCCTCTATCACCTCTGGTCATAATGATATCATACTGTGAAAAAAGGATGGTATCATCTTTTTTTTCGGAGAAGACACATTTTTAATTTTAAAAAATCTTCAAAATATCAAATCATAATTGTGAAAGGACACCAGATTTTGTCAGTAAAGTATAACTTCAGCTCCTAAGTAGTTACAGTTTTCTTAACATTTAAAAATAATTTTCATAATATCGCAAATTTATTATATGTAAATACCTGATACCCATGGAACTGCACGTATCTGAAGCTGATGAAACTCACATTCTTAAGAGTCAGTTTGTCAGATTTTCTTTTAAGATACTGTCTTTGAAAAGTAAAAACTCCATTTCCAACTTCTGGTCATCAGCAGCTTCAAATTTCATCTTCTTGAGTACTTCTAGGAATGCATCAGACCTTTAACACTACCCTAAATAGGATTTTTTTATGGCTTAATGTATACTTGAAGCCTTTGTGCATGACAAGGGTAAAACCCATCTGATGATCATCACGGCACAGTTAAGATCTGACTGGTGTCCCAAGAGGTAATTTAATCTGTACATGCAGAGTAGCTGGGCCTGGTTTACATTTCCAATGGATATGATTTAGAAGCTAGGATCACATATGCTTGAAATAAATAGCTGTCGGAAAAGAGAAAAAACACAACTTCATATTTTAATGGTAGCAAATGAAACATTCAGACACAATAGGTGCATCTAGCAATCTATCAGTAATTCATCCAACCCCTAGTTATTTGGTTGATCTAAAGGGTCACGAGTATGCACCAAATGTCAGCTCAGTGATTCATACAAATGTGTCATTCCTGCCTGATATCTTGACATAACATGCTGCTTTTAGTATTATTGCCCACTTAAAACCAAGTGGATTTTAAGCACATAGATGTAAACTGTTATATTCCCTGCTGTCTACCTTTAAAGTAGCAATATATGTGGACATGTATCTCTGAAGGAACACATAGACATATGAGCCATGCAGAAGATACAGTACACCAATATACTAGCCTGAGCCTAGTCTTCATTTTTGCCATTCAAATTTGGATGGGATTCAGGTATATGTCATAAAAGCGATGATTTTTTCCATAATTTCACTCACTGGAGCAACTTTTTTTAGATCATATTACTCCTTTTAGAGTATATAGTAGAGTATATTATGTTTTCTCTGAAAACATAAAAATAATATGAGTCAAAACTGAAATAACAATAATTATTATTGCTATACCTGGAAGTTTTTACAGCCATGTTTAATAAATAAAAATTAAATTACATTTTATTATTTTTACATGTCTAATCACAAAGTGTTTACACTTTTTGTTTGCTGGTAGAATTAAAATAATGAGCAAGTAAATAAATATACTTTTACACAAGCAATATTTTAACATTATTTTTCTTCATTTTTTGTTATTTTATTTTACTAATCTTTTTATCAGCTGGATTTGGCGGGTCATAAATTAAGAACTTTTCTGGCTCCAATACATCCCAGATACTACATGACACTGTATAGTTTGGGAAAACAACCTATGAATTTGTCAGTGAACAAAATTGAGAGGTGGTGAAGGATTCAGCATTGCAGTAGTCTGTTCTCTCTCCACAGCCAGAACTCCTAAAGATTTCCTGTCAGTTAAAATTAAAAAAAAAAATTCCCTGAAGACTTGTAAGTTTTTGAGATGATTCTGTCTTCTATAAAAGCTAGATTAGAAACACTAGAGAATGAAATGCAAATGATAACAAAAAATTATGAGGCACTGAAGCTGCTTAAATGAAAAAATAGAGGATATTAATGAATATTATGAAGGGAAAAGCAAACAAGCAAGTTGTTAGTAAGTAAAAAAAAAAAAAAACCTTTCAAGATAGTTACAGAAAGAGATAATCCATATTCTTTCTACATAAAAGTGTGTGGAAAAATGTACTTAAAATTGATATTGAAATCATCATAGATTCCATTCATTGAATGGATCCTCCCACATGGATTTCAACATTAAGGAAATCACCTATTATAAGAGGGTGCAGACTTACAGATAGATGAGTTCTGCTCCAAAAGTAATGCCTCCTATTTTATTATGTTGACCTTCAGCAGCAGAGGCAAACGGCAATGGCAGTAGAGGTTGAACCTTCCCACCAATATCCCGTTACATGTTGTGGCCGTGTGACAGAGGGCAGCAGAGGGGCATTCTTACAAAATAGCATCTGACATGGAAGTGTGGATGAAGCAAAGGGGTAGAAATAAATACCTCCATGAGGAAAAATTGCACCTGTTGACATTCATCAATGCTTGTTGATCATTTATGGAGAGCAAACAATGGATTTGAGCACAGTGAGGAGGTTGGTGATGTATTTCAGTATGCATATTTTTGCAAGTGGCATGCAGGCTCTTGTTCATTGTTGGCTAAAATGCATAGCTAATTGTAGTGACTGTGTTGAAAAATAATATTTTGTAGCTGAAAATTTTCTCTATCAAAATGTGCTGTTTTGCTCTTTTCATCTTTTAAAGTTTGCATGAAAATAAATAGGAGGCATTACTTTAGGTGTGGTTTACGCATTTAGAATATTGCAGTCACTTACCCAATAAATACGGATCTTCCATGGGTTCTGGAGTGTGAACAAAGACTCTCATTGACATTAGTGGAATAAATTGATCCTGTGTGTCTATATTTCCAGAGAACTTTAGTCTTTCCTAAACTTCCAGGAGTTAAAAAGCCTTCAGTGGAATCCAAGGGCCATGGAAAATAAAATATGAAAATGTCAACTATATTCACTTTTAGATAACAGTTGTCAACTTCTTCTTTATAGAAGTAGTTATTGCCAATAATATGGAGATTTGAACTGAGTATTGAAATACCTTCATTTCCTTATATAGAAGAAGGTATATGGAAATACCTTCTTTCCTTATTTAACTGTTCATAGCTTTTCTGAAAAGCAAGGACTTCCCTTCAGACAGAGGAATTATGTGGTGACACATAAACTGCAACAACATTCTCAGCAGCCTTTCTTCTCCAAAGTGAGAAGAAATATCTTGTATTAATTACAAGTAACTCCAGATCCATTCTTAAGATTTTTTACTTTCAATTTTTATTACATTCCCAAAACAGCTAATGCTATCAAATCAGTTTTCACCTTTTATTGAATTAATATTCTAGAGTGAAAATGAGGAAGAGTAAACATTAACAAGCTACATGAAAAACACCTAAGAAGCTTTCCAAAGGTAACAGGAATTAAAACAGCAGTTACAAGAGAAAAGGTTACACTGGGTGAAATAACCTGTCAGAGCCAAATTCTTGATAGCAGTTGAATGATATTGTACAAAAACATTAGACCATGTGTTAATAATACTAAATAAGAAGGGAAAAAAATAATTTGTAATTCTGTAGATTTTCTTGACAACAGAACCTCCACAGCAAATATGTTTTGCAGCAAGCTCTGCTTCAGATTCTGGAGTAAGCAATAGCATTTAATTCATGCAGTCTTTGAACTGCTCTAATAAGTTATTCAAACATTTATATTCAATTGCCATTTACCTACAGCATGCAGAATTTAAGCACTTATTGATTAAATTTCATGACAATCTGACATGTCTATGAGTGTTCAAACTTTTTTCACTGCATCTGTAGCATTAGCCACTGTTAAAATATCTAGGACATAGACAGGATTTGGTGATTTCTTTAAAACACTTTATAGTAGTGCATGTATACTTTTAAATACATCAAAGTCGACATGAACTGAAGTGGGAACAGGTCCGTATTATGTAAAGGGTTTTTTTTTAAATCTTAATACATTTTTATATGTTTGTTTTCTCTGTAGTTGATTGGATAGCAATAATACCAAAGATACAATTATAATTGGTGTCTACTAACTATGCCATCTATAGCTTTAGCACATGACTACTTTGTATCTGTTTTCTTGTTCTTTCACCTTTATATCTTCACTATTCTTAAGACTGTACTGTAGGCTCTGATACATTACATCATACCCAAGGCAAACTGCAGAGTGGGAGCAATTACTTCACCATACCCTCTACTGTCACACAAGATTTTCTCAGGTTCATCTTTGTAGAAAACTGTGCTTCGTCTCCACTTTCTATTCTGTCCTTTGTTTATTAAATCTATTGCTTAGAAGATCAAAAAGCCTTGTGTCCCTTGGAACTAATAAAAGAATAGGCAATTTGCAGAGTTTCCCACTGATCCAAATCTGCCAAGACATCAAGAATAGTGGAAGGCAGCTGTTGTATTTCTTTTTTGCTATGAAATTCAAATAAGATGGGAAATGGATGGTCGTAGAGGAAAATACTAGAAATGGTTTGCTTCATATAGTGTTATTTTCCTTCTGTTTTTCTATCATGAGACAGATTAAGAAAAGAGACATTCATATTATGCCTGAAATAGCTCATTTTGGAATAATGAATGAATGAAAAATTGAATAGGAAACAGAAACCTTAATGGAAGCATAATCCCAAAAGTGAAATGAAGTTTCATGAAGTTTTGTGTTATCAAGTTTTACATTACCAACTTTTATGTTTATGAAGTTTTTTTCTGACTGAAAATTTAAGTTCCTAGTAATCTTGTCTCTAATCCCCTCTAGTCACAATTCATAGAGAGCTTGTTGGTGAGTTTATTGAGAATTCATGTAGGAAAAATCTTTAAATTAGTACTTATCCTTATTTTATCAAGATCAGAAGCTTTGGAGTCCTATGGTAACACACAGATAGCACCTACAGCAACTTGAAAACTGTTATCAAGTATAGTTCAACATTTTCTACATTTTCTCTTTAGCCTGAAATTCCTGTTTTGTTTCTATAACTGTTTTTTTGATTATTTTCATCCTCTCCTCTTTCCTCCTCTTTCCATCCTGAAAATAAAATACTTAGATTGTTCTTAACTGTTGTTTGCCTTTTGAGTCTCTTTTCCCTTGTGTGCTGATCATGATCACATAAACTATGTTAATAAAGAGACAAAAAATCATATTTAAATAGAATTTTACTTACTTTATATTACCTACTTTATATTTGAAAGTATACTAATTATTTAAAAATAAAGCTTATTCAAGGGCTTAAAAATTCATCAGAAATATCAATCCCATGCTTTCCATGTAGTTTATGAATAGCAGATTTTTTCATGATGTCCATGATAAGGATATTTTTATATCATTTCAATGTATGTCTGTTGATACCTCAACAAAACAAAGCAGGTACAGAGCAGGTAAAAAAATACTGGATTATCCCTGTTAATATACAAGCATGTGAGTAAGAATCTCAAGGTTGAGTCACAGCCTCAGCTATCCCTGTAGACAAGAATGGTAGGGCAGCTGCATAACAAAACTATTTTGATAATGAGGTGCAGGACTTGTTATTTTTCTTACTTCATGGTTCATACACACTCAAGAATCTACCTAAATACAGGTACAAGAATTGAAGAAACTTTTATTATTACTATGTCAAATATGATAAGAATTTACTCATTTATGATTTCACACCTAACGTATGACATATTTAACATTTAAAGTATTACGTATCGCACACATTAAAAGCCTGAAAATGAGAGGTAGACCAATAATTCGTGTATCCATCACAGAAATCAGAACTTCACAGAAATATCAGAAAGCAGGTTAGCTATTTGCCTGTGCTTTGTTAGTCATCTCTCCAGGTGTGAGACCGTTCTCCAGAAGAGTAGAAATCGTATTTACTTACTTTAGAAAGTATATTGATGTCAGTGATGAAGCAGCCAGTCAAACTGTCTGATTTGAGCTGAAAGGGAAGCGTAGCTTTGGACAGACGTTATTACAAACTGCTGTAAAATACTCTATCTACCACAATGCTAGAGAGTGGTCTAATCGTGAAGAAACCTGGAAGGAGTTATCATTAAGATCTACAAGTATACTATGTAAGAGTTGATTTGAGTGGAGTGGAGTTTATTTCAAGGGAATAAAGTAAAGAATTTGGGGCACTTGTCCTTCCTACTTCCTCTGTAAAAATCTTGTATGATGAGTTATGTATGTTTCTGCATTGCACTCTTTGGTCCAGATTTGAAATCTCTTGAATTATGATGGCTCTAATAGAACTGGTGGACTCACCAGTCTGAGTATGATGCAGGTAATTACACCTCTTCAGGAGCTAGAGTGAAAACAAATTAACTCAGCTTTATAGCACAAGTACTTTGGATTATATCTAAACTAGTAAAGCTATGAGCCCTTCCATATTTTAATTTCTACATTAGAAAAAATTCTAAGTGTGGAGTGATATGGAGTGCTCTGATCATTTTGCTAATCTTGGTAAGCGGACAGGGATCATAGCATATACCAAGGCAAAATATCTTCTATACCATAGATTGGTATCACTCCTACTACAGTATCCAAAACTGTTGAGAGCTAAAAGACCATTTGAAAAGCACAGATATCTGATCAGAATGAGCAAAAAAGAAAAGTGAAGGCATAACTTAAAACAGAGAACATAAAGTGATCTTGGAATGTCAGTGTTGTCTTTGTTCACCTAATCATACACATTCACAAGCAGGTTTAATCTGTGGAAGAGTTTCATAAGCAGTTCTGTCTTTCTAATAATAACTTATGATTAGATACATACTCTAACTTACATACTCACATACTTACATACATACATACTTACATACTAAAATGTTACTATGCTGTAGTGTCAAATAAATAAAAACATTCTTTTTTAAAGAAAAAGATTTAATCATAAATGAAGTCAATTGCTACAAAAGAAGTGATTATTTTTGTACAAATTTGGGGTGGGAATGTTTGCTATTTGTTTGTTTGTTTATTTTAATTCAACCTTAAATTAGAATGATGAGAAGATAAGAGGAAGGAAGAAGTTATTCCTGATGGCATACATCTAACAGAAAGAAGCAAAAGGTCTTCTAATACTTTACATAAAGGTGTGTATTTGAACTGTTACAAATTCAGACTAACTGTAGTGGAAACTTTCAAATACTGTATATAGCTACTAAGCAAAGAGGGTTAGGGTTGTCATATTACAAAAACAAATGTTATAGAAAATATTATTCCAGAAAGTATCACTAGAACAGAATCAGAACTTCCTACAGACCCTTTGGGTAATGAACTGCAGATCCTTAAAAAGAGGAAAATACCTTTCTTTAGTAGGCATAGAACACTGTCCTTCATCAACATACACTTGATTGTTGTCACTACAGCTGATCTGATTGTGACCTCAGGCAAGTCACTTTGCTTATGTATGTTTTGTTCCTTTCTTTTCAGGAGTAGCTCGGTCTTTAACTTTGCTCTTTCTACTGGAAGCACGCATTCTTACAGATTTTAATAATTTTAAAGTTTAAAATTCCTGGATAAGTGTGAAGTATTAAATAACATCTTCCCTTTGCTCCCTCAATTCTTTTGGAAGTAATGCGCAAGTAATCAGAACCTGTAGTCACCTGCCCTTTTGGGAACTAGCTTTGTTAATTAGGAAAGCTGACATTGCTGCAGTTCTTAGCCTGCAGAGAAAAATGACCTTACATAAACTCATAAATGTCAAATTCTGGCAGGAATAGAGACAGCCCTGTGGGACAGTTTGAGTCAACTATATATGTTATTTTAGAGATTCATACCAAACCAGCCACCCAAAAAAAGTACACTGAAAAAGAAGGGTTCTGTCTATTTATCATGTTATTGTATAACGGTAATGTGGTGTTATTTTTCAGTTTAGTTTTATATACTAGTCTCAGGCTTGGATTTACTGTAATGGGTAAAGGCCATCTAACTTCTTGGATTCAAGCACCAGACCTGAAGAGAAGTTGTAGATACAGTTACTAAAGATGCAAAGCAAGAAATTGCTGTTGTGGTGAAACAGAAGTAGAATGTATTCACTGTATTACCATGTTTTATTTTGCTCATCACCTTTTGCTTCTATTGTGATGACATTTTCAAATGAGTAGGGATAGAGAAGAGGGGAAAGCTTCTGTGATTTTTTTGTAATTGCAGGAGTGTAACATATTACTGCAGGTCTTTATTGCACAAAATGACTTCAACAGCTTTTGTATCAGAACGTAATTATATATCCGGTAAAACTAGCATTTGAAATTGTTTCTCATCCCTGTTGCTAATTGACTAAAGTGAAAATTCATTTGAAACATTTTATGCATTTATTGATGACCTTTAAAAGAATGTTTGAAATTGTTGTTCATTGAAATGAAGATGCTATACATAGTACCAGTATGTTTTCCCACGCTGTTTCCTGACCTGCAGAATCCCTGCTGCTCTACTGTTTTGCTTTTCTTAAACACAGACCACCAGTTGTGTTCAATTATTCCTTGGTACCCGCCTGAGGAATTATGTTGATTTCAGTGACTGTAATACACCCCTTTCTTTTGACATGAGATGTCTACATAAATATTCCTTTAAATTTTTTATATGGAAGCTATATTTGGAAAAAAAAAATTCTTATGTCAAACTTCTAAGCAACTTGTTCAATGGAGTGTGCTGTACTATAACTTGGTTATAAAGTGTTTGTGTATGACTACCATTGTTGATGGCTAGGACAAACCATCAACAGTCTAATGATCATCTTACCGTCTAATGAACTTCAGAACAAGTACATTGATTCATGTTGTTTCACTTACAGAAGATTTTATCCAAACTTGTTCTTGAAGCCTGTATTTTGACACAGCCTAAACATTAAAATCATGTTACAACTTGTATTATACTTAGAAAAAAGTTCTAAATGTTTGGGGATGACCTGACCACACATTTAGACTTGTGTCAGTATAAGATAATAGTATATATTATCAGTAGTTGTCTTTTCTCTCTATTGAATAAATAAAAAGTTGTTAGCATCTTGTATTTTGATGACACCCACACAAATTAATTGTATTACTCATTTTAGAAAAACATGATTTGCATGAAGAACCTTCTTAATTTTTTTGTGAAGTTATTTGGAGCCTTGAGTCTCATTTTCCAAAATAACTGCTTTTCCTTTGCTTGTTCAGACTATACTTGCTTATAATAAGTTGTCTAGGTTTTCACAGCTGTTCTGTATTTATGGTCTAATGGGAAATTTCACTTGTCAGGGTTGGTATGACAAATAAATGTCCCATATGTGTATTTTATTCTTAGTTATATCTTCCTATCAGCCAACAAAATGTCAAGGAACAAAGTTTGAAGCCATTTAACAGCACACACACAGAGACTGTCATTATTTCTTTTTCCTTCCTTGTCTTATTACTCAATTGAGAAATGAGCTTCAGTTCTCCTTAAGTGGAAAATATTACTGACCTTTCAGACCTTCAGGGGCTTTTTACTTCAATCATTCCCATTTCAGGAATTCTTGGAGTGGCTAGCTGGAAAATTTTCTTCCTCAGCGTGGTGGGGGAGATGTGTAATAAATCTCCATGCCATCAAATTTTTTTGTGTAATATCTTCCTTGTGAACAAACTCAAATAGAACACTTCCAAAACTGCTGAAATACTGAGGCTCTACAGCCCAATTTTCAGAACCTAAACATTTCTGCTGTCACAGCATGTCCTCTAGGGTAGATTGGGCAAATAAATAAATGAAGTCTTGACGTCAATCTTGTTATTTTTAGAGATAGCAGATGAGCAGGTACGTTACAACAGATCTATGTTGTTGACAAAGATTTCTATAGTAAATAGGAAGGAATTAGTAATAATCTTCCACACTTTTCATGGATATTTTGGCTTAGCTAGTTCAATGTAATAGTTCCTATTACATTATATGAAAGTCATGGTGAAAATGGCAGCTTCATTGCCTTCAGCTGCCAGACAGAACTAATTACTAAAACATATACTCACCCACACATTACACAAGATTTACCAGTTGCTGGTACAGTTCAATATATCTCATTAAAATGTATTTTTTTTTTTTTTTTTGCTACAGACAGTAATATGCAATGCTGGTAACAGATTTTCACAGATCAGTGACTTTACAAACATGCTAACAGAAATAGCTAAAAGCGGTCAACTTTAAGTCACAGCTTACTTAAATAAGTGGCTAAAGATTTTGGAGTGCAGCTGCCATGATGTAAAAAATAAAAAAAATTAAATAAAAAAAAAAAGGAACAACAACCCACAAACTCCTTGTTCTCTACAGAGTTTCTTTATAATTTCATTATATTTCATTATATTAATGTATTAACAATTTCTGTCCATAGTGATTTCCTGTGAGCTGGCAAGATCTTCTGGCTTTTGTATGGAATGCTGTTTCTACCATACCATGGCCAAGTATCTTGCCTTCTGAATTTGCCTATACAAAAAACTGCAAAGTCAGACTAAAAGTCAGGCTCATCTCCATTCCATAGATGTCCTAACAGGCTTCCTTTCAGTGCAGGACAGCCAGAATCTGTCAGAATGTGAGTGCCTAAGACCCTAACCTTATTTGCCTCTAAGGTGGTTTCAGAGATTCAAACAAAATCTGTCATTAATCCTCATTGCTGCTTTCACTCATCACTTTAGTAATTCAGTTCCTGCTACTCTGCACTGAAACTAAAGAATGTCAAGTCTCAAATAAATGAATTTATTGAAGGGCTTGGTTTTGGAGTAATTTTCATACTGCGGTCGTACTTTGACAGAGACTCAGCAAAGGTGATTGTCAGAGATTGACCTTACGCATGACTGTGGTGATTATATATCCTCACATATTTTTATTATGTTTTAATAGTATAAGTCATCAGCAAATACTCCATCTCCCATAACAATGTAACCACACTATTGAAAATGTTGTGCATTTGTAGAGTGGCAAAAGAATTCATCTTCTCTTATCCACTTACCTGACTTGCTAAAGGTTTTTAATAATGTCTAAAGTAATGGGAATTGAATAATTCATTTCCAAATTAGATATGCATTAATGGTCCCGGTGCAGTTAACTGGAAAACTCTGGTCTGGATTAGTGCATGCTTATAGCAATAAAATACTTTGAAAGCCACTGTGACTGTAACTGCTAATTTGAATAAAGCTGAGTCACTCAAATGAGATGATTTAATCTTTCCTATTTGCATTCTATGAAGTACATTTTCTACCAAATTATTGCTATGAAGGAACAATTTACATGGCAAAGATAAGCGGATTGTTGCTTTATTTGCAAAACACCATCATTTCATTACACTTCTCTTCATTGAAGCTGATTTTATATATCCTCTGCAACAAGTTATTCAATATTTTAAAATTTTGCTAAATGAGATATATTTTAAAACTTACGGAAGTGTCTGCACAGCTGAACAGATTTTATAGCACTGACATTTCTCTTGGAGTAAGTTAACTATGTTAAATTTAAAAAAAAAAAAAAAAAAAAAAAAGAAACCTCAAAAATACATAAAAACTTATTTTAAACTACAGGTTTATGACTATAGTTGCGACAGATAATTTGGGAGTAGTAATCCTAAACACATATGAAATTGATTTTCCTGAGCATGCCATGAGATAAACAAAACATGCTAAATTTTCACATTCTACATTTATTACTCTGTGTACAGTTTTGTTGTTGTATATTTATTCTAAGTCTGTGCAGATCCGTATAAATATTCAGATTTAGAATCTCAACAGCTTCTCTCTCGCGATAGACGATGTGCTTGGGAGTTTTCACCAGCAGTTGAGCAACGCTTGGTGTCAGCTCAGGCACGAGGTGGCAGTGTTTCCATTTTGCTTGTTGCTGTGCTATCCGGGAGCAGGGGTAGCTGTCGTGACGAACAATGGCAAGTCTATCTCAGCAAACTTAAGAAACGCTGATTTCTTAAATTCTATTGATATATTTACAAGAGATAGAGCTGTAATGGAATATAAAATTAATTTTAAAATGTTGTTTAATTAGTAATCTTTTTTTTTTTCTTTTTTTTCTTTTTTTTTAATTGCAAAACCCCCTTTCGGTGAATTTCCTTTTTTTTTTTTTTTTTTTTCCTTACCATTGCTGATTTAAACTTGATATCATATTAGGCATTAGATTATAAAAATAAACATCTCTCTCTGACTTGTGTATTATGGCTTTACTGTTTTACTACTGTTTATTGTGGTGAATCTCTTACCATATATCTGTGTCCTCTAAAAATATGAATTGTCCCTTCTTACCATTTCTTTCCATAAGTTTTTGAGCAGTTGAGAGGCTCTGGATGTTGAAAGACAAAACATATAGACAACACAGCTGTGTGTTCCATTGGCGTTCCAACGGTCACATACATGTAGCCATTTTCACCTTATAGAAACCCTAATGTTAAAAGAAAACAGTTTCTGATGAAAGGACATTTGACACATGGAAGTAGTGCATTGTCTAAGCAGGGACACTAAGCAGACTACAGTCTTCATTGTCCCTGCTCTACTCCTCTCCTCACTTTTCTCATTGTTCAATAAATAAGATTCAAGATCCTTGGAAAGAGATATTTCAGCCTCCACAAGCAACTTACTCCAAAATTTGACCTTGTGACCTGCTTCTGAAGTGATGTTCTTCTTCTTTATTCATTCTTGAATGAGATTATTTTCTTCCACTACAGAAAGTTTAAATCTGTTTTTCCTCCATTGAACAAAATTTGTATTGCAATTAAGACATCATGCTTCCATTAAATGTCAGAGATTTCTATTAATTTTCCTTCAAAGAGACATGGAGGTAGAAATGTAGAAGAGCACTATTTCATTCTAAATCTTAAATCAGATAGGAAAACACTGGACATGAAATCAATGGTTTCAGTCATGTCAATAATGAGAAAAGGAGCTGAGAGAATGTCATGATGCTGCACCAGGGGAGGGTGAGATTGGGAATTAAGAAAAAGTTCTTCACCAGAAGACAGTGGGCATGGAACAGGCTGCTCAGGGCAGTGGGCATGTCACAGTTCAAGGAGTGTTTGGACAGTGCTCTCAAACATAAGATTTTGAGTGGACATTTGTGGAGCCAGGAACTAGAGTAAATGCTTCTTGTGGGTCCTTTCCACAAGACTTGGGATATTCTATGATTGTATGAATAAATATTATAAAGAGTTTTCCCACAAAAGAGCAGAACAATTTAAATCAGCTGATAGTTTAAATGGAAATATCCAAAGACAAAAAAGAGAGAACTTGAAAACATTATTTTGTCTCTGACCTTACTTTTGTTAGTACCCAAATCTGACTCAATCAATTCTTTAAATCATAAATATTGTATGGACAAAATTGTAAGTGCATAAGGACAAATAAAACTGCTGGTAATAAATGGTTGTCAAAAATACTATTTTAGGTCTTGATGTTACTTCTTAACATGTGAACAAAATTCACTCTGTCCGATCTTTGGGAAATCAAACTCCAGAAAATCTTTCCATTCCAAATGTTAGGGATCAAGTCTTGGTGAGAAGTTATAATTTTAAATTTTAACTTAAAAAAAAAAAAAAAAAAAAAAAAAAAAAAAAAAAAGACATTTAAAAAAATGTAGGTCTTATTAAAGGTCTAAAGGCTTTTCTTAGATCTTTTGTCCTTTACTAATGTAAAGACCAGGTTTGACCACTGGTTCACCTTAATGCAAAAGTCATTCCTGTAAGTAAGATATTAAGTACTCTATCTCAGATGTCATTTTACCCCACATCATCTTCCGTTGTTACTTAACTCAGATCACAACTGCTTTACTGATCCTTTTATCTCTTAAGTGGTACATCAAATAGAACATGCCATCAAATATATAAAAAAATAAAGCAAAAATAAATTAAGAAAACATCAGTGAATTTTCAGTTAGAAATTCTTTAATAAATATGATACAATTAGGCATTCCCGAAACAATCACAAAACACAGACTTTATGACAGAATTTCTGTAAATGAGGTCTAATGTAGAAGAATATGACAACCATTAACTTGAGCTAAACCATGCTAGTCCTGCACTGACAAATATTAAGTTTGCAATTTACAAAGTGCTGTTTAGGTTGCTAGGCTGCTTATGATAGATAAGATCCCAATCTCTTATCTCTTATCTGGAGGAACATTTTTAATTGTCCAAAATGGTGAATCTTCTTACAAAGAACGTTTCTGGTACTCATCAGAGTTACATTTGGAAACAGCTATCTCTTAGTTTGTACACAGGTTAGGTACAATTAAACTTCAAGGAGCTTTCCAAATGTTCAACGTATTTTTGTTTTCCTCTTATTAGTGCACCACATTCCCTAAACTATTGCTTTCTATCAGAATTTTTTTTTAATACTCTACAAACCCAGGCTAATTCTGGACATTAATTATGTAGCTTAGTAGAACTCAGTGAATGAATTAATGCTGATGATTACTTTCTCCAGATATTTGCAAAGATACATTTCTATTCTTTTTCTTTCTCTTAGCCAAGTTATTTCCATATGATATTCATTGGTTTTTCCATGCTTATTTACTTTTACTGCTGCTCTCAAAGTTCTTTTCAGGTTTTATGCTAGATTTCTGATAATGAGCTACTTAAAATTAAATGCAATATTCAACATTCCATTTCACCTCAGAGATTGGATCTGTTTGAGGTCTTCAGATTGACCTGCATAGAATTCAAAAACTGAGGAAACCTTTTCTTGTTAAAACTCAGATATTTTAATGAAGTATTCAAGATCATAATTAAATTTTGGTATTACAGATTTCTTACAATGGTTTGCCAAAACTTAGAGATAGTTTTTTTTTCTCCCCTTCTAGACTTCCCACCCAATGATGAAAATAACAGGGGGAGAAGGCTGAAATCTGTAATATCCCAGATACGTCCACAGTGTTTACGATGTTCACTCTGTCATCTATCATGAAGGGTCTTGAAGATATTTGCTTCATAGAGAAGATGATTTTGAAATTTCAAACTAATTTTATCTGTTTGATATGTCTCTTTCAAGCCAAGGATAAACAGGCTTCCTTTTGTCATAAATCAGCTTTCTAATTTAAAAAGATGGACTACAAACACTGATGAAACTTAAGAGAATTGCACTATTTAATTCAAAAAAGATATTCTACAGTCTAAATCCCAACTAACTCTACAGAGCTAGACAGACAGCTGTTTTGTTCTTGGATAGGGGAATCACGAGAGGAAGAAGACAAAAGCTAGTCAAAACAAGTTCTCATAAGATACTGGGGAAAAAATAAGTTGATTGTGAGGCTAGACCAGACTGGGCAGAGGTGAAATCTCCATCTCCAGAGATACTCTCAAGCTGCCTGAATACAATCCACAGTAACCTGCTCTAGTTGATACTTCACTGAATAGAGGTGGGACAGGAGATCAGTTCCAAACTGTGGTCCTGTAATCTGATTTATTAATGTCAGATGTATTTTGTTACTTTGCCAGGTGCCTCACTTACATAAGTGTTGAAGATTACCACTCTGCTTAAAAATGACAGTTGAATGACAGACATATCCTCTCCTCAGCCTCTTGAGTTTATGGCCTCACATATTAATGTAAACAACTATGATACATTCTGCAGCTGCTACAGCCGTCTTCCAGCAACGCTCAGAGCTTTTCATTCATCTATGTATACAAGATCATGAGAGTGCTGTTGACCAAGTATTAGACAGATAAGGTCTCTTGAATTTCACATTACCAGTCGCATCTCTTACTTTCACATGTACACTATGTATCCTGTAAGTGCTCCTGGCCAACTTGTAGCATACTTCAATGCCATAATTTGTATCTGATGGTGGAATTTTTATTTCAGCTCTGTCTAGAAATTCGAGTAGATTTGCTGCGAAAAGGCATTAAGAATCATGCTGCTTCATAGCACAACAATCACCACTTCTAAACAGCAGACAAATTATATTGTAAAGCATTTGTATGGGCTATGCATTTAATGCATTTATGCATTGGATACTACGTACTAATTGATAGATTCAGCTAAAATCAGTTTGTGTAAATCAAAGATGTCTCAGTAACAACAGCAAAATGATTAGTAGAAAGTAATAGATGCAAAAATGACTGTAGGGAGTTCATTGTTTGTAAATCAAATGTTTCAAAGGAGGTTATTTGTCATATTACTGTAGCTACTCAAACATTTCTGTTTTAATAGCATGGAATCACTTTCCTTACTTTGCATTTATTACATCTTCATCCTTTTCTTACTATATTTTAAAGTGTTATCTTCCAGTGAGAAGTAAATGAAGCACTTTACTGGAACAGACATGCATGTTAATGGACACAGGCCACAGAGAATACTGACTTTGTCATTAATAGCTGAAATTATATAAAGCATCATAGCATGATTTCATTTTCTCTCTTTTTAATTGCAATAAATCTTGGGTATTTTAAGGTACTTATTGAAACCACATCTTTATTTTGAGATTTCACATTCATTTTATGAACATAATTTTCCTTTGCAAAAGAAGTTAAGTGTGAAAAAAAATGTAATCTTAAATGCAGAAAAAAAACATTTATTTATTTATCTATTTATTTGTATTAACTAAGAACTGATACTCAGCTTTACATTTCAGAATATTTATTGGAGATGTATGTTGTATATTTATAAAATATGTCTGATTATAAAAAGCATATGTATTTTTATAAAAACTCGATTATTTTGTTCTATGTAAATGAAACTTTCCGTCAAAGTGAGGAAAAAACTGTATTGGAACAGAGGAGTATTAGTCAGATATTCAGAGCAGCCCTGAGGAGAAGAGCTTGGGTGTCCTGGAGGATGAGAAGCTGGACATGAGCCAGCAGTGTGCGCTTGCAGCCTAGAAGGCCAACTGTGTTCTGGGCTGCATTGAAAGGGGTGGCCAGCAGGGAGAGGGAGGTGATTGTCCCCCTCTACTTGGCTCTTGTGCTGGGGCCCCATCTGCAGCACTGCATGCAGGCCTGGGGGCACCAGCACATGAAAGGCATGGAGCTCTTGGATCGGGTCCGGAGGAGGACCACAAGATGATCAGAGGGCTGGAGCACCTCTCCTGTGAAGAAAGGTTGAGGGAAATGGGATTGTTTAGCTTGGAGTAGAGAAGGCTCCAGGGAGACCTTATTGTGGCTTTCCAGTACTTGAAGGGAGCATATAAACAGGAGGGAGAATGGCTATTTATGTGGGTGGATAGTGAAAGGACAAGGGGGAATGGATTTAAACTGAGACAGGGGAGGTTTAGGTTGGATATTAGGAGGAAGTTTTTCACACAGAGGGTGATGATGCACTGGAACAGCTTGCCCAGAGAGGCATCCCTCCCTCCATCCCTGGAGGCATTCAAGGCCAGGCTGGATGTGGCTCTGGGCAGCCTGGTCTGATGGTTGGCGACCCTGCACATAGCAGGGGAGTTGAAACTAAATGTGGTCCTTTTCAACCCAGGCCATTCTATGATTCTATGAAATATTCTACTTATTCTTAAAGAATGGAAAATATTATGTAGGTGTTAGCTTTTTGAGATCAGAGAAGAAAATAAAGTTTTTATTATATTTAATGACTGATTCCTGTCTTGTTTGGATAATGAGAGACTTTTAAATATTAACTATCTATTAATTTTGATTGTGTAACATACAATAAAGGAAAAAACCCTGACTTTTGGAACAGAAGTATTACCATGAAACGTACACTCTCTGACAGACAAAATCTTGAGAATTGTATTCTGCCTCTTTAGTACTAACGCAAGATTTTGCCTGGCTAAAAGCATTTACACTGTAAACTTCAAATCTCAGAAATACCAAAAATTGGATTTTGTGCTTTTATTTTCTTCGACTCTTAATGTATCCGGTACTTCTTTTCTTTTATCCCCATGTCCTTTTCTTGCTTTCATATCAATCACAACATCCTCTGATCTCTCTATTTCTGGTCATGAGAATCTTGTCACTCCATGCAAGTAGATTTACTGCACGCAGATATCAACCCAGCAGATAATCTATTTAGCTAATTAGGTAAAACCACTTAAAAAGGAGTGGAGAATGATTATTTGACTCTGCTGGACTTAAATATGAGCAGTCCCCCCCATTTTGATAGTAGACTAGAATTCAAAATATTTAGATGTATGGAGACAAATTTTTCCCAGGCATGTTTTAGAACCTCCTGGTCAAAGTTTTGTGATAAAGGACCATATGTGTTGAGTTGTATAACCATGCTTGTAAAAGTAGGAGATTTACAAGCTTACATGATCACAGATGAAAAAGTGTTCAGGTCAAAGCAGTTTTAAGCCTGCAAAAGGAAAATTCAAACATCTGAATGCAGGCATACACCAAGCTTAGTTGATTGATGCATAAAGATATTTTGGACAGTAGTTTTAGCTAGAGTTCCAAAAGTCCAGCTTAAGCATCCTGTTTCAGATCTCATAAAAATTTCCTCACTTCTCTTCAGGTAAAGTATATTAGGAAAATCTTGAGAAAGTTTCAAAGAATCATAGAATGGTTTGGATTGGAAGCAATCTTCAAGATCATCTAGTTCCAGCCCTCCTGCTATATGTAGGGACACCCCCCACTAGACCAGGTTGCTCAAAGCCCTGGCCGGCCTGGCCTTGAATGCTTGTAGGGAGGAGACATCCACAAACTCACTGGGCATCCTGTTCCAGTGTCTTGCCATTTCACAGTAAAGAATTTCTTCCTAATATCTAGTCTAGATCTACTCTTTTCCAGTTTAAAACCATTTCCCCTTGTCTTGTCGCTACATGCTCTGATAAAAATTCTCTCCACATCTTTTCTTCAAGTACTGAAAAGCTCCTATAATGTCCCTCCAGATCCTTCTCTTCTAGGGGAGGTGCTCCAGCCCTCTGATCATCTTTGTGGCCCTCCCCTGGACTCACTCCAAGAGCTTTTGCATCCTTGTGTTGGGGGCCCCTGAAGTGGACACAGTATTCCAGGTGGGGTCTCACGAGAGAGGAGTAGAGGGGCAGAATCACCTCCTGCTGGTCATGCTTCCTTTGATGCAACCCAGGATACAGTTGGCCTTCTGGGCTGCAAGCGCACATTGCCTGCTCGTGTTGAGTCTTTCATTAAATGACACCCCCAAGTCCTTCTCCTCAAGGCTGCTTTTAAGCCATTCTCCAACCAACCTGTATATGTGTTTAGGATTACCCCAACTCAGGTGCAGGACTTTGCACTTGGCCTTGTTGATCTTCATGAGGTTGGTGTGGGCCCACCTCTCAAGTCTGTCCATGGCTGGTATCCCTTTCCTCTAGTATGTCAACTGCACTACTCAGCTTGGTGTCATCAGCATTCCTTACTGAACAGCTCAGCTCTTTTTTTCCAGCGATGCCCTCTTCTGCTATCCAGGTTAAGTGTGCAGTTTAACATGATTGTTTCATACTAGTAGATAATATAGTAGAGAACTATGAGTAATTACTTAATGGATTTATCATTCCTTCAGTGTATTTATTTCATGCAGCCATTTGTATTGGTAATAAAATGAGTAGCAACTGTTACAAGTGAGAATGACAAAATCTGTTAGATGCATAAGACCAAAGAGTTTCTAAAGTTGAATTAACCTGAAAGCAGTGAGGCCTGCATATTACTTTGTTTAGAATCAGTTAAAACCAGCAGTGTAGGCAATTTTGACACTCACAAGCTCAACATGAACAATGAGCCTTTATGTTGCCAGAAGGGCAATTTATGCAGACCAACAGAAAAACTTATGCACAACTTCTGCACATGAGCTTCTCTGTCTGTCAGTCAGCTCAGGTGTCCAAGTACCTTTGGAAACACAAATGTTGCTGTGAGCATTTGTATCCCATATAAATGCCTATGGCATGGATTGTTTTATTACTTAATATAAGGGAATCTGTATTGAGGGGGACAATTATCAAACCTAGTCACTGCTGTCCTTCACTGCTGTGAGTGGGGACCTCAAACTGCAGCACAGTGGGCTTTGCCTTAGAACTGTGTTACAGGAGGTAGCTCAAGATTAAACAGTGCTTATTAAGACAGTAATTAAGCCAACCATTAACTGAATGATGATAATGTAGACTGCTGCCTGGCAACCACTATGTGCTAGCTTTTACAAATTAATTCTCTTTTCAGATTATTAACAACAACAGAAAGACAAAACCCTGTTACTGTTAATTTAAAGCTAGAGGAAAAAGAAGATGATCTGAGGAAGGAAGGGAACAAGAAGTAAGAATAGGAAAAGGGAACTGAGTCAGGGTGGAACAGTCTTTCACATAAAGGGAAAATAAACTCTTGAAGTGGAGAGCACATGGAGGGAAGAGAGGCAGAGAGAACGAACTGTCACAGAAGAGCTCCTGTAGAGACAAAAACAAGACACA
Organism: Tympanuchus pallidicinctus; assembly: GCF_026119805.1. NCBI lineage: Eukaryota > Metazoa > Chordata > Aves > Galliformes > Phasianidae > Tympanuchus > Tympanuchus pallidicinctus. The sequence continues at coordinate 2,580,580 of NW_026294780.1, read as the reverse complement.
AAACAATATGAAAAATAGCCATGATGAGTTAAGGGAACTAAGGGAACATCTGCACCAGGAGCTAAGAAGCAACAATCAGTAAACTCCTTTTGCTACTTTTTTGTGACCAACCACTATATTCATCATAGTTCCCTGACTCATGATTTCAGAAGAAACCAAGGGGCCCTGACTCAATTTGGTTTTGCTTAGTTACTTCATATCACTGACTTAAAATAAGCCCAGTAAAAAGAATTTTTTTCCTTTTAATTTTGAAATAATTCTGTTGTAATGTGATTTTATTCCAGATCTCAAGGCTAAAACTAAACTTCCTGTGATGGCTGGGTTTGGGTTATAGCAGAACTCTGCTCACGTATAGATTTATCTCAGCTCTCAAAAGCTGAGGAATCTTTAGTGTGAGAACATTATCTTACGGATTATATTAGTAATTATTTCCTTCTTTGGATTTTATTTTATTTTTTTTTAATCTGGGAAAAAAACTACTTTTATTTGATTATAACAAAACATTTTGATTCACTAGAAGTTTTTTAAAGAATTGCCCGAATTTGCACAATCGTTTTTGAGGTCAAATACAAAAGATCTTCTCAGAGTGAGAATAATCTCAAAGGTTCCCAGTGATAACATTATTGGTGATGCAACTCAGTTTGAATGAATAATGAGTTATAAGTTCAGGTACTGGTGAATCTATAGGAGAACAAAGCCTTGAAAGTGGATTCTCAGTAATGAAGGTGGGAAATTTTATCCCACATCCTCTCCCTCAAGGAAAATTGTTGCTTCTGAAAAAATAAAAAGAAATTGTTATCCTTCCACCTATATTAAATAGAAAACTGAAGCATTTTTCATGCTGTTTATTGGAGAAGGCCGAAGATCTTCTTCCCAAAAGGATAAATTATAGTTATTTATGATGATGGACATGATTAGACTTGTGCCAGCATATAATGGTTATCTTGCTGATCAAACACTTCATCGTAACTGCTTCACCTGATAGCTTGGGTTTGGCAAAAGAAAACAAATGCACATTATAGTACAGGCACATTTTCTTCAACACAATTAATGTTATTATAGTATAGTTATAATACAGCTACAATTTGATAGAAATAATTACTGCTAGTGTGTGTGCATTATGAAAGATATTTAGAAATTTAGTTTTATTTTCTGTATAACACAAGAGAAATCCTTGTTCATGGTTTTATCAATCAAAACTTTCTGTGTTGTTTATCTGAAGCTTAGTGTACAGCCAATGGGTAAAAAGCCCTGATATTCCAGTCATCCAATTAGGATGTCCAGTCAACTTCACAATCAAAATATCTGTTTGTATGAAACTAGTATTTTTGTCAGGAAAAGTGGATTTGGATTGACTTTCCCTTCTGCTGCATGCACTGTCTTCAGATTTATTAAGTCTGAGTTATGTGTGCTCTTTAACACAACATTAAGTGATTCCTGACGTAATCAGTAAAAGACGAAAATGTGCCAGTGCTGAACATCACTGTAGTTTTCTCTAGGTGTTCTGTTCCAGGTACTGAAATTGCAGCTGTAGACAAGAGTCAGCCTGATGAGGGAAAGGGCAGGGATAGAAGAGGGGGCCTTTTCTGGCTATGAAGAAATGCTTGCATACTCTCACTTAACCTTAGAGCTAGGGATATAAGACGGTACTTAAGTAAAATCAGATTTCATGCCTGAAATGATCTCTGGAATTTGGATGCTGAAAATATCCCTTTCAGTGTAGGCAATTGGGTTACGTTATTTTTTCTTTTTTCTTTTTTCTTTTTTTTTTTTTTTTTTTTTTCACTTTTTATTACTATTTACTTTATTTTCCCTGAAGTCTTCCACTCTTGAAACACACTGTCTTAGCCTGACTTACACAGAGCCAGAGTGAGCTAAAATAATTTATGTCTTTATCATGTCTTTCCAATCTATGTCTTTATCTGCATTCTCAGTTCAGACAAGAAAGGGAGAACTCCCCTCCTTACTGCATTATCCACTCTGGGCAGGGCAAGAGAGCACAAAAAGAGTCTCCTCCAAGTGCCCATTGGCAAAGGCACTTGTTCCACTTGGAAGAGAGAGCAGAAATGTTCTTGAGAGGCTTCTGTTGATTGTTTCCCAAGAACTTTAATGCAAAATGCCTAAGCAGCTGTGGGAGCAGGGGCCTGAGAAGTTTGAGTCTTGTATATCTCCCCTGCAGCTTGATCTGACTTTTCCTAGGGCCAGCAAGTACTGGGAGAATTCTCTGAAGAATTTAAAATCCAAAGGGAGGACTATGGAATAACCCATGTAAATGAATGACCTTCCTTATTTTCTGTGAGAAAGGTGCTGGAATGCATGTCGAAGGAGACAAGTTTCTATCCCTTTTAAAGCCCCTGACCTCAGTGGTATCTTGTGAAAAAGAGAATTGCAAGAATGCAGGAGAAGCTGTAGTCTGTCAGCTCTGCTTAGTTCTGTAGATGGAATTAAGTTACTAATTAGGGTGGGGAGCAGTAAGAGAAATCACATGCTCTTTTGCCCTGAAGATCTTAAAATTAAAAACACTTAAAAAGCTATCCTTAAAATTGTACTGAGAACTAATTAGCAGAGGCTACACAAGAGGAAATGCTCATTATTTTCATCTTTTGAAATATACTGATCCTCAGTATTTCAAGATTTTTTTCTAGTATTTAGGTGGAAAAAAATCATTAAAAACAAAGATACGAATACAAAGGTGGAATTTTTAGCATGACACATTCAATCTCTTGCTATAAATTATCAGTGCTTATTGCACAAGAACACCTACCAGTGGGGGAGAAAAATATATATATATATATATTTTTTTCAGCTGTAACAATTTAGTAAAAAAAAAAAATAGCCCTTGCAGTGGCTATACTAGTAATGTTGACAGGGAGTATGCATACAAGCTAAGTTATTACACATAGAAAAATGGGCAGTTATTTGTAGGACACCTGAATTCAGATTGCCACGGAAAAGAAGATAGTCTTAAAACAGCCCCTCTCTGTCATTTTTTCCCAGCTGTGTACTCAAAAGGGCTCTCTTATACCTAAACAGCTGTTCTTTCAATAGCAAAGCTGAATAAACAAAAGCCCAGAGGTCATTAATGAGACTCTTCCAGTCCGCTCCATGGCACCACAGCTGCCAGTGGTGAAGAGTGTTTGTGCTCAGCCACTTCAACTGATGTGGTCCATCCAGAAATCTCCAGATCTTCCTGAGGACATGGATAGATTCAGCCCTGGAGCAGGGTACTTTCAGCGCTCTGAACTGAGATGGACATCACCTGCCTTACTGTTTTCAGCGAAACAGAAGCAGAAGCAAGCTCCTGCTGATCAAACAGGAAGAACCCTGAGGAGAAGGCGTTTTCTAGCTGATCGGCTAAGAAGCATGAAGCAGAAATGTGGGCTTTGTCAGACTCTACATAAAGCATATTCTTCTGCTTGATGAAAGAAACTCAGTGCATGGAAAATTATTATTTAATGAACTCCCATTGTCATTCTCATTTGAAGTTGCTAATGAGGCTGAAGTCAATATTCTTCATCTACTCAGTAAAGAAAATTCTTCTTCTTGACAGTCTAAAATTGCCACTGGGTAGACACAAATTTGTGAGAAGAACTAAATGGTGTTTACTGTGGTAACTGATTATCTCCTGAAGAATCATGTGTTTTTCTCCAACAGTGGAGGATATAATTTAATTAGACTGTTATTTTAAATGTTCTGATTTTTCTTTAATGCATTAACTTATGGCCTGTGGCTGATAGAAAAGAAATTAACACTGACTCCTTTGACTGTGGAATGAATTGCAGCTTACAAGAGGAGAAAATTAATTATAAATGCCTGCTATTTAAGTTTTCCAGATTCAGATGATAAATGAAGCAATTATTACATGTCAAGTATATAAACAGTAATTCGTCAACATTTCAGCTTATTAATTCTAACATTTGCCATTCCATGTAACATATTTATCACATTTTATTGCTTGTTGATGAAAAATCTAGCATAGTTCTCTCAATTATCTTTACACAGCTGCATAATGAAGCAACAAAGTGGGGATGTATATCACAGCTCTGAATATCACAAAAAGGTTCTTATTTGTCTTAACTTCAGTCCTGAATGAAGCACTGAGGCCTCAATCAGACCCACTTGCAGGTGTTTGTCCTCATTTAAACAACCCAAACTCATTTCCAAGTTGTGCTGCTCTGGTTCTTGTTGCGTTTCAGACTTCATTTCTGCCTACAGCTATGTGCCCAAGTCCTGCTGACTCACCTTGCCTGGAAGCTCCTTCCTTCTCTTTTTCTAACCACATTTCTATGTCTTTTCTCATACTCTCTCTGTACCTGGAATGACCTAACAGCTGAGTGCTGGGGACTTGTAAACATTTTCACATTTCTTTCTGAAATCCTGGTGTTCTACTGTGCTCCTCACAGTTTCATCATCAGTGTGAGCAATTTATCTTATTGTGCCCTCTGATTCTCGTACATAATTGTCTGGGACACTCCAAACTTCACCTGAAGGCTGAAGAGACTCAAGACAGGTCATTACTGAGACATAAAGCTTTGTCGTAAATTATGTATTTATGGAGCAGTTGTAAAATCTTCCTCTTTTGCACTACAGCTTCAGTTCAGAGACTCTTCCAGTACTGAGTATCAAAATGTGGGAGCACAGCCATGTGGTTGGACAGATCACAGGTTGGACAATGTGAGTTTCACAACAGCTTTGTGCTGCCATGTGACATGTGATTAATCCCTTTATATCCTTGATTGAAATCCTGGACCAAATTACGTCAGTGGAAAAGGACCATGACTTTACACTTGAGATTTTTTATTTCTTAACAAGGTTAGCCAGACCAGGCTGTTGATAAATCAAGTGTGAGAAAAAGCAAACTCATGACTATCTCAAGATCCACATCGTGTTTTTGGGTAAAGGGAGTGCATTAACTAAAGGTTAAAAGGCTGCATAAAGTTCAGTGGACATTCAGGGATTATAGCACGTTGGCTACTGAAGCCAACTGTACAGGCTAGTTTTCTGGCAAGTGTGACTGGAAGAATTTGGATCTCATGACTTACAGCTAAAAATTAAAACTAAGAATCACAAAATAAATAAATAAATAATTAAATCCTTTTTTTGTGCTGAAAAGAATGAAAGATTATTTAACTGACCACATGTTTATTTCTCCATCATAAATGTTGCAGAAGGAAGCTCTCACTCAGCTGTTTTGTCTCCTTTTCAACTTGTGACCCAAGAAGCTTTTGCCCACAGATCTTAAACTTGTAATTTTATGTTTACTGAAGAAGTTGGTTTTTTTTTCATTCTTCCATTTGTCAAGGTCACTCTGGACATTAATTCTGTATTTTGAGCTGCTGATAGTTCCTTTCATTTCGATGCTGCCTGTGAATTTAAAATGCGTGCTGTCATTATCTAATTAATTGATACGAACTCTCAGCAATTCCAAGATAATCTGGCTTAATTCATCTGCCAGTGTGAAGTAAAAAAAGATAATTACAATTTTGGGAAAAACTAATGATTAAAGATTATATATAACCTTTTGAATTTACTTTGATGGGGTTTCTAAAAAGCTGAAAACAACAGGATAAAAACATTCTCAGAAAAGAGAAAATTTCTATTTTCCAGATGACAAAACCAGAATAATTTGAATGAAGAAAACTTTACATTTCATTTATAGCAGTTACTTTGGATTTTAAATACTACTACTAATAATAATATTACAGAATCTGTAGCAAAAATAACAAAGGTAATAAGCATATACCACTTCTAGAATTTAAATACCCAGAGGAAGGAAGGTTAAATAATACAATACACAAATCAGTTATTTCAGAGATGTTTGCTAGCATTTGAGTATCCTCTCAGATGGAGAAATTAGTTAGTATATATTGATTTTAAGGCTTACTTGGAAATGTATGGCTATGATGATGAAGCGTAAATTTGCTAGCCCTAAAGCTGCAACTACCTTGAAACCACTTAGCCCCAAACGCATGGCACATGCATTATGTAAAATAGAAATCTTCATAGAAACATACCTTACTGATGAGCACGTACCACAACACTAGACAGCAGAAGTCTTGCTCTACTTGGTTTATCTCCCTGAATGCTCTGGCTCTTTCAGAAGGTAACACATTATAAGCAATGGCACAAAAATTAACAAGTATTGCTCTGATGAATTCAGGAGCTGATCTACTTATGTTATTTGTATTCGATAGCCCTATATTTAATATGAAACAACCTGTTTAAAAGAGCTGGCACAATGTTGTCAGCATAGGATAAGTTGGCACTAGAGTCCAATCATGTTGCGTAAATGCAATGTTTGCATTAGTTATCCCAACATTTTAAGATTAGCATTTCATTTTAATTCTCAGTTTACCTGTGGTTTTTTTAAACAAAACAACTGATTTATCATATATGAGATATTAGCAGCCTCATACATAAGCACAAACTGAACAAATGACAAGTTGATATTGTTGAAAAAGCTGTGCAGGACTGCTATAAGGCCATAGTAGAGAATGCTATAGCTATATCTGACAGCACTCATTCCAAAATAAGTTATGAGATGATGAATCCAAATTATTAGTTGGCAATCACATTTCTTCTGTGTTTTCCACCACTGTGTTAGGGTCTGAAAAAATTACCTTTTTAATGACTGTCTCCTCCCTCCTCTTGCTGTTGTTCCAAGAACAGGTTGTAGATGTTCATGTAGGTGATGTTCTGTGAGAGAGAAGCAAGTTTTTACATTTTTCAGAATATAATAGATTTTTCTCACATTAACCTGCAATAGATATCGGGCTGTGCTATCTGTCACTATGTGACAAATAAGTAATAAGAATACGTGCATGTATATGAATTGTCATCATAAGATAACCAAGTGGCCAGGGATAATAAAAAATTGTGTGTCATTTGTTTCTCACACTCTTCCACATCTCTAAGAACATCACATAGACATTTTCTGAGATTATCATCTTGTTCTGAAGCATCTGACTTCGTTTCAGTTTCTTATTCTTTTCTGTAATAGTACTCATGTTCACTTTCTAACATTTTAATGAGAATTGAGACAGATGTGTTTCCTTCCACTGAAGAAAACTGAAGCCTTATTGTGGAGACATATATGACTCTACTAAATTTAACTTGCCTTGTCAATATTTGAGATGATTTGTTCTCTGTTGCTTTCTTATGAGTCACACTATAAGAAGAGAAGATCACATATTAAGGCAGTGCTTTCGATTGGTACCATCAATGGGTACCACAGGATAAAATAATGAACATGCCTTTATAGAAAGAGAGATGAGATTTTTACTGGAAAATGCAAACTGTGAGCTCTAACTGGGCTAGAAGTTAACTTTTATTTGGACAGCTGAAGTTGAAAACATTGGATTAATAAAGATATCCTGGGGACAACCCACTCCTGAATTTCCCCACTTTTAAGTGCAGAATATTGGAGTTGGCTTCCACTGCTGAATGTGCCAGCAAACCAAAGCTGAGGTATATACGGGCAGATACCACTGCCCCACACAGCATTTTGTCGTGTGGCAAAATGAGTAGCCAAATCCCAGAGCAGGACTCACCCTTGACTTTTGTCACAGAAAGATTCCTCTTGGGCAAAGGAGAGCAGTGGGGATGCTGCCAACACAGCAGTAGTGCAGAGCCAACATACAGCAGCCTCAGCACTCCAAAGCACCTAGAATAGCTCTGCAAACCTAGTAATGCTCTGCAACTAATTACAGTAGACACAGCACTACAGTAATGCAACCCTACTGCTTTCTGAAGCCTAGCAAGGACTCTGCATGAACCTACTGTGTTTGTTTGGTGTATCTGAATATGTCAGTCTCTAAAGAGATCTTTTCAAACTACACTCTGCTGGAGGCAACAGGCATCTCCCAGGAGAAGCAATAGAAATATTTTAATAATGACTGCATTATATTAAAAGAATCCTCACAGTAAGTAAAACAGAATTATTTTGCAATGGCTATACAGACTTTTACAAAGATAATTATATTATACAAAACTGATACCTTTAGCTGCAGTAAAGGGTCTCAGTATACTCTCCAAGCAGTCTCAGTAGAACTGCTAATATGAAAAGATAATCAAAAATTTAATAACAAAATCTAAGGCTGGTACTTAGCCAAATTGCTCTGATTTGGAGCTGGACAAAAGAAAGAAAGAAAATAATTCAAGATCTGAAGAGTACTGAAGGGAGACCACTTCAGAGAGTATGAGCATAAATCGACTCTATAACTAAATTAGGATGTACATGTTGTGCAGCTTCAACTCCCTCAAAATGCAAAGCCTGCCTTTTTTTGTAAGCCTTCCAGCAAAAACAATCCCAAAATAAAAATACATAAATCCACTCCAGTCTGGACTGCCTGCAGGGAAGTGAGGGACATAAAACATCCCAACAAGATATATTTATGGCATCTGGAGCAGGCTCAGTACAATGAGCTTCAGACCAAAGGCTGAATCACCATTTGCTCAGCCGCCCCCAGTGACAGCCAGCAGAGATGGAACATAGCAAACCTTTTACCTAGTGTTTGAACATCAGAAATGGCCTACATCTCTTTAGCAAAATTATGTTTTAATATATTGCAGTATGAACCAAAAAAACAATGACTACTAAAACTCAGCTGGGTCCTTAATTTTGGCCAGGACCTCTTGCATTAAGTTACAAGGGTAGGTCTCTTGTATACCTTTTGCTCACCATTATTATCGTAGAAGTAAAACAGATAGTGCTACAGTTTCAGAAGTTACTATATCATGGGCATTTAACAACCAGGACATAGCAACATTATTTATTGTTGTGTTTGGTTGAAAATACTTTGTAGTTTTATTTTGAGGACAGGTAAGGGAAGCACTCTGCTGCACTTTAAAAATGTTTGACACTTTTATCAACCTTAAAAAACAAAATCAGAATCTGTTTTCAGTGTGGACAAAATTAAAGACATTGCGTAAAACAAACATTTCATGCAAATATAGTTCGAGTGATTCTGACTTACAGATTTGCTCATAGATCATCAAGAGTTCATGGATCTTAATATGCTCTCTAGATTAAAAACAAACAGAAATCCTTCAAGTTAGACTAATGTTAAATATAAAAGAAATCTTAAATTCTAAATATGTTAAAACCTTGACAGTACTTGGTATAGAAGTCACATATCTTTTCCTTTAAATGAAGATAAAAAATGCTCTCTCTTTTGTTATTGTTCCTCCTAAATTCTTTACAATATCTGGATTGAAAAAATATCAATGAAATGTTTTTTCTGTCACAATTAAGCTGTTCATCAACATTTTACTTAGAATATCTGCAGAGAGGGAGAGTCAAAAAACACTTGGTGCTTTTTTTAAGATACTAAAGATGAGGATGTGAAAAATTGTTATCAGACTTTCATAATAGCGCGTTTATATTCATTCATTTTTCTTGGAAGCGTGAATGCGTGAGTGCAGTGCTGTCTCCACTGAAGTTAATAGAGCAGGAATTTGCTTTCTGACATGAATCTGGATGCATGTACAGTGGTATATCATATCCCTAAGAAATGTTTATTTCCGAAAGATGTAAAGAATGTTCTAAAGGTGCCTGGTTTTGCAATACGCTTAGGGAAAGCAACCTGCTTGTCCTTTGCCCTCCAGGCAAGACCTCCCCGTGTGAGCAGACAGCCAGTAGGCTGTGCCAAAGATGGCCAGAACCTGTGTCCGAACCTGGTGAGCTGTATCTTTCTGCCTGCGTGCCCTGAAAGTCCACATGGAAAGGATCTCTTTGCCTTTTGGAGAAGGGCAACTGCTCAGTTGTGTCATCTCTGAGCATACCTGCTTTTTCTATTTTTTGCTTCAACTGGCTGAAGCATGTAGCTGGGCCCTGCCCAGGAGATGCATCCCTGCAACGGGCAGCAGCGGGCCCCATCACACACAGGCCCTACTGCTCTCCCTTATGCAGTGAACATAACGCATAGTGATGTTTTCCAAAGATGTGCAATTTGTACAGAGTTGGACAGCTGCATAGTAAAGTCAAGACATGCAGCTGGAAAAGCAGTGGATAAGCCCAGAAGACTTTCCACTCTACCTCTGCAAGATTAGAGGGCAGCAGATTGAAATCAGGACTGCCTTTCTCTTCTGCTAACCTCAGTCCATGGAGGAGAGTGAACTGTATGTGCATAAGGGTCTATTTTCAGGGGTGCATATGTCAGGCACAAAACAGAGTGCAAATACATATAACACAGATCAGGTGAAGACTGTTCTATCTTCTGTGTAGGAAATTATTCCAGTAGTTGAAGATGAAACGCCCCATTTCTGAACACAAGATCAAGCTGGATGGGGCTCTGAGCACACTGATATAGCTGTAGGTGCCCCTATTTAATGCAGGTTGAACTAGGTGACCCTTAAAAGATCCTTTCAACTCAGATGATTATATGATTGTATGAAGAGAGACTTTTGTGCTTATAGTGTATGATCACCACCACCGTGATGAGATTTGGCAAAAAAGGGGAAGATTTTTCTCTGTGCCTGACATTATCTTTCATGTTTCTTCTGGTCCTAGCATTGCAAATCATTATGTCATCTAGACAGCAGTAGCTTAGCTGGCTAACAATTAGAAAAAATAGCTGTGAATACATGCAGCCTTTTTTTATTAGAAATTTTCACTGCAAATTATAATGAAAACAGTTTCTCGCATGCATTTCTCTTTGTGTTTTTCATCCTGTCTTATGTAGACAGAGTTCACAGTGGACAGCTTCAGATAATCAAACACTAGTAAAGAATTCAGCTTCATAAAGTATTTTGTCACAACACACATAACTGTGCATCTGTGCATGGGGAAATGCAGCTATTTCTGTCTTTGGTGCTAGCAAATATTCCAGTGGTGAGATACTGAAATCAGAGGCAGTTACTAAAGGCAGACATCACTGCTCAGCCAGGGCTGTGCATGCTGCTTTCACATGAACTAAATCTCACACCATTTTCTCCTCCGTGTTCTTCCCTTCCCGCACTAGATGGCACTGCGATGTATGGTATCAGAGACAAGCAGCTATTGATGTAATGTGAAAACAACACAAATGTCTGAAGAAAACTAAAATGACACTGGCAAAAATGCTTGCAAATGTTCTGGGGTTCTCAGTGATACCTTGCAAAAAGCATGTCTCATTTCCAGTCCGTGATTTTTCTGTCCTCTCCCCTATTGTAATGTTGAGATGACTGCATTAGAGGGCTGCTTTCTGAAAATAATGTGGAATTTTATTTCTGTAGCTGTCAACTTGCTCACCATTCAGAATGTGAACATATTTGCACGTATTTTGCAGAACGTGTTAATCAAACTACTTGGAAGTAACAACTGTATCTCAGATTTCATTTCCACCACTAGATCTAGCGCTATATTGGATTTAGATCAGGAAGACGAGCTTTGAAATCTCTATATATCAAAAATATTATTTGAGTTTCAGCAATTACGAACCTAGTAAATCTTGCACGATTTAGTGAGATGCTTTTTTCATTTGAAATTACTATTCTCCCCAGCTTCCTTAAAAATATATATGGCACAGCAGATGATGTTAGTTGGGATACAGTCTTCTTCAGTGTTACTGCAATGACAGCTTTGGGTCGGTAGCTGACATTAAAATGGAAGAAAAATGTTTTCCAGCACAATTCATTTAAGAGCCAAGGCCATGACAAAGTTGTTTAACAGTACAGTGATTACAAAAGAGAATTGACTTTCAGGGACTTTTTAAAGGAAGCTGGAAGCAATATAGAGGCAGAATGTCAAATCGGATAGCGACATGACTTTTTCAACTGGAAAATAAACTTCTCTGAAGATGTCAGCTCAATAATTCCTTTACACTAACTAAATGCAATGATATCAGCATCTCCAGAATCTGTAAGGCTGGTTTCTTCTATGTTGCTATGATACTGTATTATTATTTGATGCTATCTGATTTCTAACCAAGTAATGTAAGAATAACGGTCAAGAGTAAAAATGAATTATTCAAATCAAGAAAAGACTCCCATTCTAAACAACACTGTTTATCACACTGTTTCCCTAAGATAAGTGACCCTGCAAAACTGATATCCTTAAGCTTCATGTTTACTGTCTTTCAATTGCTCCAGAATCAGATATGGTTATTTTCAAGCTGTTCACTCATTCTAACTGTTATTTCTGCAAACTCATCTACAGCCCAGACTGATTTGTTGACTCTATTAAGCTAGGGAACACAAGATGTTAAAGGTCGTCATCACAATGAGGTCAGGTCAAGCTGTTGAGGTTAAATACGTTCACAGGAAGGAGCTAGCTAAATCATTCTCATAGGAGTGATGGAAGCATAATAGCCTCTATTTCTTCATCAGATGTAAAAATAAAGACAGCTGATATATTTTCACTAACATTTGTACTACCCAGCTGAATCTGTCCTGTTTGGTGCATTTCTAACCAGATGACTTTCCATCACTGGAGGCCAGGATGCCTATGAAATTCAGCATAAGAGCCCATGGACACTGAGCATTCCTGGCCTGAGTAAAGTCAGGGCACAGTGTGAGGCAGCCCAATGAGCTGCCATCTCTTTCTCTTCCACAGAGCCAGGACCATAGCAGCCCCAGCTTACCCCACAGATCCTTAGGATGTATTCAGCTGTTTCATGAAGGTTACCTACATCTCAAGAAAACCAGTGGAACTGCTTCAGGGCCGGGATACACATCAGCAAAATAACATTTGCTACTTCTCCAAAATGAAGTTGCCTACAGAATTGCAGTTCACAGGAGATTTTGAGCAGCTTCATTTGATTGGATGATATAAAATTAAATCAAATTTTGAAATGTAACTTGTCATATATTAGACAAGTTACGTTATGCTTGTCTGCGGTGAAGACATCTTTTACCATTACAAGAAAGCATGAATTAAAATGCCAGCAAATCGACAAGGTCAGAAGTGGGCATATTTTAGATTACTTGACCCAGTAAAAGTGAGCTCAAGTTCATGCTGCCTAAGACAAAAGCACAGAAGTATCTGAAGGGTAGGAGGAATAAATCTTATAATTCTCTGTTCTGTATTTAAATAGTCTTTCTTATTCCATGCTTCATCCCCTTATATTCTCTCACTCTCATAATTACCCATTTATCACCTCAAGAATTTGCAGTGTTTGATGGTCACGTGGCACTTTGCAAGATACACTGGCATAATTCTCTCAAGGGCTGCACACTGCATCTCTTATGATGGCACAGCACAACAGGGAGCTTTAGCAAACAAAAAACCACCACTATTCCATTGTATTCTGCACATGTATATTTCTTAGAGCTTATGCACAAGTGAATGGTTATTTTGTAATATGTTCATAATACTCTTTTTTATTAGCTCAGAAGTTTGCAGTGCAGATGTTTAGGTGCATATACATTATTCTATTCATATATTAATGTATTACAGATCATGCATTATTATACACTTAATTCACCTATAGGCGTGCTTTACATATCACAAAAGCAAAACAGAGAGGCAGAATTACATCTCTCTATCTGGCGTTCACACTTTTCTTGATGCGACCCAGGATACAGTTGGCCTTTTGGGCTGCAAGCAATGCAAGCTCATGTTGAGTCTTTTATCAACTAACACTCCCAAATCATTCTTGATGACTGTGTCTGATCTATTCTATCATATGAAGTATGCCTATAGGTGAATTTAAGAAGAAAAAAAAAAAAACTAACAGCTTTTGCAATGTAAGTTACTTTCCCCACCTTTCCCCAAAGAATAGTACAGATTGCTTACTTCAATATCTAAGTAATATTTCCACTACTGTGTGGCAAGATAATGAGGATTGGTGCATCAAGTTTGATGTCTGTTATACAGAAAACAAGAGGAGCTCTATCAGTGTAAAACGTCATTCAGAAACCGTGCAGGTATTCATTTCTGTGTGAACAAGGGATTTAATATGCCTCTGCAGAACCTGTGTATTTATTAAAACACCTGAGGCATATAAAATGCCTCAGATTCATAGCATCGAAAGCATATAGCTAAGAAGTTCCTGAAATGGATGCATGCCATAGAGAATCTGATCATTCCCAAGAATTTGAGGAAACTGTTTAGGAATACGGTTACCTGGTTGACAATCTTGACAGTACTCCCTATTTTCTTCACATTTCTGTAAATACCAGGTACCACAAACAGTGCAAATGTCTACAGATTCAAGCAGACTTCAGATGATTGTTAATGTTTGGTGTAGCTGCACCTGCAGTATATTTGATGTGATTTGTTTTACATCAAAATGAATTGGGGTAAAACTATTTTACCTGTCACACACTATACTAACAAATGGTTTAGCCAGTGTATGAAGTAATTCTAATTTTAAAGCTATAACTACCCCTAGTGAAATTTGAATTTATCTTTAAAAATATATCCAAATATACTGTGTTAAAATTATCTGCCCTTCCTTATGACAATCATGACAAGCAACCAGAATCTTTTGATGAACAAATTGGAACCGAACTTTTTTAGCAGCCCTACTGCAAGTTCATATGAGCAGCCATGCCACGTATGCTGCCAGTACTCTGTTCACTGAATTCAAAAGACATGAAAAACAATTAATAAACTTCAATTTAATTTGCTCCACTAATCTCTCCATCTAATTTTCAGTCTTAAGAGGCAGTAGTCAGGCTTTAATAGACAGACATCAGGTCCTGTTATGTAGAATGGGGCAACACTCGCATTATTTTTAACTTTAGTTTGTATGAAGATATGACATGCCTTCAGAATTACTTAATGAAAATCTTCACTTCTTCAATTGCAATGTAGATGTAACTGCAGCCATATAAGGAAATACAGACTTTAGCTGGGAGAGCGCTAGTGCTGTACCAATACTGAACTAAGAATGACAAACAGGAAGTAAACATACTTTAACACACACAGACTGTAAAGCGTGAGTGTTGTGTTCATACAAGCACAAATAATGCGCACAAACCATTTGCAGTTCTGTGACAATAATGCAAGACTTAACTAGCACATCAGAAATAAACTAAATGGCACTTCCAACATCCTGACCTACACTCTCTGTGATGAGTCCCAGACAGTGATGTTTGCAGTAAGCTATTAATTCAGCCAAGTTAAGGAATTTGTGGCAGGAATACACCTTCCTGTTCATTAACTTCTAAAATAATTAAATTATTTAGAGTAACTCCAAAACTGTTTCTGCCTTCTTGACTGGTAGTAAACAACAGTACTTCCTTCTTAACCATTTCTTCCAAGCTGAATTTGTATTGTTAGGTTGAAACAGAGCTTGGCCTGCCCTGACTTCCAGTCTTGATTTCTAGATTCATAACAGAAAAATTGGTACAGAACATTGTCTATTTATGCATGCATTTTCATATTTTTCTTTTTTATTATTATTATTAAGCAGCTAGGGAGTGGGTGATGGCTGTGCACCAGCCATATGCACCAAGCAAAACCCTTGAGAACTACTTCTCATTTGCAAGCTCTGCTTACCAACCATCAATTCTGCACACCACTGGCTATTCACAAAATATTAATATTTGTGGTTTCATTCATATATTTACTATCATTCAGTACTAAATGCTATTAGCTACCATGCTGTCTGCTCCAAGTTACTGCTAGTTTGAGAGATGGAGCAGGACATTGATTGGTTCACATATGTTTTGCAGGCTAAAGGCTTGAAAAATTGTGAGAAGAGAGTAATTGTTCACAACTCTCACACACACCCATCTTATTTTCTCTTCCAATCGTTCTTAGGTCATTTTTATGACAAAGAATTGCTTTAGCACTTTTTGTATTACAAATTCTCTGATCTTGAATTTCCCTGTGGATATCTCATGTTTCTGCTTGTCTGCAATATTTCTACTTTTCTACTTTCCTTCCAAAGGTCTCCCCATTCTTTCCTGCTTGTTTTGATTTTTTTCTTTTGAATGCCAGAAGAAAAGAACTTCTTCATTCACTCTGAGAAAGACAAATGCAGACAGCATTACTCTGAGTATTAACTAAAGTGAAAAAGAAGTTAAAAAATAAAAAGGAAGCCTGAAGAGAGAGTGTGAAGCAGAGAAGGGGAGATAAAAAGAATTTACAGCAGGCAATTGGTAATGTGTATATATGTATGTATATATATATATATATATATATATATATATATATATATTATATATATAAGGAAATTTGGACAGAAGACTTATGGCATTATTTTGGCTCTGGCTTAAAATACTCCTACAGGTACTGTGACTACTTCAGCTAATATCATTTTCCTCATCACCACTATTATAAGATCTAAGCAGCTGAGCTGAGATCAAATATCATTTGTTGTCCCATCTCCCAGCTTTGCACTAGCAGATTGAAGGAAAGTGCAGAGAACTTACCACCCTTATCCCAATCTTCCTTTCATTTCTCTGAGGCAAATACCTTTTCCTCTGATGCTATTTCATGCTCTTTCGTACCCAGTTCCCTTGCTCCTTTAAATCTCCATTTTCCAAGGCTCTTCCAGTTTTGTACTGATGTATCGTGGAACCCGGATTTACTTCCAGATCTTTCCAGATTCATTTGTTTATCTTAGGACCTGAACAAAAAATAAATCAATTCAGCCAGAGAAAGAAATTCTTGTCAGTTTCTCTCCCATGTACAAATACCATTGCTCATCCTGCTGGGTAACATCCATACTGTAAAGATGGACACAGCTCAGGTGCAGCTGCATTATCAGTCTATAAGCTCAGGTCTGGTGCATCTGTTTCACCTGATGTTCTGCCCTTTTGGAGTGCTTCTAGAACCATGAGGTAGCTGGCCTTGCTGGACTCACACTCCCATTTAGGCTAAAGTCATCAGCTTCTGGTAATTCAGAACAATTTTGAATTATTGACTCCTTCACTTCTTTCAGAAAATGCCAGAGGATTCTGAAGGCAGCAGTTTCTCGTAGCTGTATGAGGACCCCTATTGAGTATAGGGTAGAAAAAGAAGGTATTGTCTCTTCCAGCAGCAAATATTTCTGCTTGAGGAACCTGACCGTATGAGCAGGGGTCAGAACAGAGGTGTCACAAGCCGCAATGCTAGTATAAAACAGGATTACTGGACTGCCAGAGTATGGTCTTAGGTTAAACCTTACCCTGACCTTGTCAAGGTCTCAGACATGATATTATCTTCATCCTCACAGGAGAACCCATATGTCTAATGGTTTTATCTGTTTTGTTGTTGTTTTTTTTTTTTTTTTTTTTTTTTTTTTTTTTTTTTTTTTTTTTTTTAAATGAGTAACTGCAACATTTTTAAACCTGAAACGATGCACAGTATCTAAGCAGCTGAGCACATCTGAAGCTGTCCCTAATGTCTTGCTAAATACATACTAGTACAAATTAGCAGTGCTTGCTTCTCAGGAACAATCTTGTAGAAAAATTCAACTCTGATATTGCTCTGCTGTCAGAGAAGGGAGCACATACCAGAGAACTCATTGCTTGATCCATGCTGTCAAACATTCACTCCTGAAAAGAGACATAAATAATGTAAAAATTGACCCTCCTCTGGGAACATTTCTTGACTCATTGAAGTATCTATCATGCCTGCCTTCTTTTCCTTCCTTTCCCTGTAAGAATTCTGAATTAGATGTCCACTGTAATATTTCTGTGAGTTCTTTGTGAAATCAGTTGCTGTACTGGGAGGATATTTTCTAAGTCTCATATGCAAATTATGGCCAGAGACCTTATGCAGTATCACATACAATAATGAAAGTAAATTGATAAATTCATTAAGTTAATCCTACCAAAACTTAATATGTGAATACATCCACTGGACCAAGAAGCCTACGGTATTAGTGGTGAGCACATATAGACAGTTTAATACTCAAGAGGAAGCAAAAAACAAACCCTAATTTGAAAGGAATATTTGATAAAGGAAATCAGTGTTGGGTTTTAAGACAGGTACCATATACACATTTTACTGCAAAAAAGCGTTTCCTCAAAAACAACAGATAAAAGATGGGAGCTGCATAAAACTCCCATCAGCTCAGTCAGCACATATTCAATATAACACATATTCAAATAAGTTCTGTAGTGGGCTTCCAATTGTGATGATTTTTTTCTTGCAAGAATTCATCATAGAAAAGCAGTTGGACTTCTTAAAGTAGTAATTCTGAAGGCAGAAAGAGAGAGAGGAAAAAAAAAAGACTACTAAATAAGAAAATAACAGTTAGAAGGTAACGATGTAGAAGGTAACAATGGAAAGGAATGTCTATATGAAGGCAGGAAAGAAGGCAGTGGAAACAATCACAATACATAGAGGTTACTTTTATTAGATTACAAACAGACATGTATTTGTTTCAATTCTGTGAGACAATTGCAAGAGTTAAAATGCAAAATGCATGACAGATCATATCCAGCTGTGGCGAGAACTTTCAGGCCCAGGGGGAAATTGTCCCTCAGATATATTCAGTTGTCTTTATCAGATGGTGACATATGCAGTTACCATCCACTTAATCATTTAAGTAGCCTTTGCAATAAGCAATTTACAGCACACCATAGAATCACCCTTATAGGAGTGTTTTGATTTTTTCTGAGCTTTCAGAATCTCTCACACTTGTTCTGCAAAAGTGACTCTCCTATTTAGAAAAATCCTTTAAATAGAGATTGTAGTAGCGATAAATGTGTTCTGTTTTCTAATTATTTTTTTTAAAGTCACATAGGGGCTATTTAGCACAATATCATAATACACAAAATTGGGCATCTCTAGATATTCTTCATTACATATGTAGACCACAAAAATGGTCTAAAATAGGTCAGATACTGGCACCTTTTATCAATGTTAACAAAGAGAATAGAGATTAAACATTCAAAACGTCTCTATCTGTTTACAGACATCTCCCACTCCTGATTCTCTATTGACCATGTCTTTCCTAAGTGAAATACTGCTGTTTTCTGTATCCTACAATTTCTCTCTGTTATCTAGATAAATAATATGCATTTTTGAACAAGAGTTGTATTTATCCTTGCCATCCAATAAAATGGGGTACAGTTTTCGAGGCAACACTGTAATATAAACCATACATGTGCTATAAAAGAAATTCAAAAAATGTGCACTATCAACTGCAGGTTGGAACACAAGAGTTACATTAGGTAGTAGGCGGGTAGAGTCCCACAGAGTCCCACAGAGTCCCACAGAGTCCCACAGAGTCCCACAGAGTCCCACAGAGTCCCACAGAGTCCCACAGAGTCCCACAGAGTCCCACAGAGTCCCACGGGTTGGAAGGGACCTCCAGAGATTGAGTCCAACCCCCCTGCCAAAGCAGGTTCCCTACAGCAGGTCGCACAGGTAGGCATCCAGGCAGGTCTTGAACATCTCCAGAGAAGGAGACTCCACCACCTCCCTGGGCAGCCTGTTCCAGTGCTCCGTCACCTCACCGTAAAGAAGTTCTTGCGCACATTTGTGCAGAACTTCCTATGCTGCAGTTTCCAGCTGTTTCCCCTTGTCCTGTCTCCACTCACCACCGAAAAGAGTCTGGCCTCACCATTCTGCCCCCCACACCTTAGATATTTATAGACCTGGATCAGGTCTCCTCTCAGTCTCCTTTTCTCAAGGCTGAACAGACCCAGATCACTCAGCCTTTCCTCATAGGAGAGATGCTCCAGGCCCTTCACCATCTTCATGGCCCTCCGCTGGACTCCTTCCAAGAGATCCCTGTCTTTTTTGTACTGGGGAGCCCAGAACTGGACGCAGTACTCCAGATGAGGCCTTACCAGGGCAGAGTAGAGGGGGAGGATCACCTCCCTCGACCTGCTGGCCATGCTCTTTTTAATGCACCCCAGTAAGCCATTGGCCTTTTTGACCACAAGGGCACACTGCTGGCTCATGGCCAACCTGTCATCCACCAGGCCACCCAGGTCCCTTTCTGCAGAGCTCCCCTCCAGCAGGTAGGAGGGGACCTTGCTTACATAAATCAAAATTGCAAATGTCAGGGTGAGGCAGCCTTTTGGATTTGTAATTCTGTTTCCAAAATGCTGCTTGGAGCATGCTTGGAGACATAACTGGCAAATAAGGATTCAGTAACTCCCTTCTAACTCATATCTCCAGTTTAGTGCTCTGACAAACTTTTATAATTTCTTCTGGCACTTCTTTCTCTACATGGAGTTGTTATAGTTCTTGTCATTCACTCTTCTTCATCCTTTTTCTTGCACTTTTCCTCTCGAAGTTGTCCCTGAAAATTTAGATTAACACTTTCCTGCAAAGAAGTCACCCTCAAAGCTTGAGCGGTGGCTTCAGTGGACACACCTAACTTTTTCAGTGCTTCAATAGCTAATTCTCCATCTTGGCAGCAAACAAGGAAGGTGATAGCTATAATGAAATTAGCTTTAGGAAAACAGTTGATGTCGGGCAAGACAAGAAGGCAGTCTTGTAGTAAAAAAAAAAAAAAAAAAAAAAAAAAAAAAAAAAAACTCTCCTGCAGCTTTCTGACTTAATACTTTTAATGTTTCACTATAAGTTAAAGGAAAAGCTCCAAAAAAACCTAACAGGTACAAATAAACTGGAAAAGTGCACATTGTGCATTATGTGTATGTAAAACAGAATCTTACTTCATACATAGGGAAGATAGAATGCATTGTGCCCATAGGGTAAATTTAAAGCTCTGATTAGGCAAAAAACATCTTTCACTAAGCCAACCATCCATTGCCTTGCTTCTAGTAAATCCTTCTTTTGGAAAAAAAAATCATATAAGATATCCTCATACACAGTGAATTTGTGTGGATTCACTAAGGCTAGTGCTTGAACTGTTGAATTCCATGTGGAATTTAAAACATGTCAGCCCTTTCTGCCCGCAGGGCAATGGAAAGGAATCTGTCCACAGAAATAAAATAATTTCTGTGCAATGTGGTTTAAATATTCCACTCTTCTCCCCTACTATAAAAGCTAATGTTAAGCACTACAAGATGAAAATCAGAAACAGTTCAGACATTGCTTTTGGCTTCGCTGACTTACTGTTATCTTCCAAATCCATGCAAATTACTAAAACACAAAAAGTATTCAAGATTCTCTTGACTTATTCATAACAGATAAGAGATACCAGATATACACAAGCTGTCTTCATTTCTGAAGGAACTAGAGATCCTCAGGAAAGAATTTTCCACAGAGATTTTCAGTCTTTATCATTTTTTGTTGAATTTCTAGTGAAGGTCATGTTTGAAAGTAACTGTTAATTTACCTGAAATTTTCAAGTTAACTGTGTTTTCATTCTATTACAATGCTCCAGAAAAATTATATATATATAAATATGAAATCTTCTACCAAAATCTGTATGATCAAGGTCTGATAGGATCTGTGGAGTTTTACTTGTGCAAATCAAGCCTTGCAGAATTACAGGGGAAAAAATACCCACCATAAATTAATAGAATAAAAATTTATGTATCTTTGCTTTAATGATTGCTGAAGTCATCCTGGTATTGAACTTAGGTATGCCCATATACAGCGATTTTTCCAGCTACCATTTATGACCAATTAGAGATCAATGACTATTAGGAATCATCAGTCTGTCTAAGGTTCTCTGAAAGCTCGAATGCTATACAATCTGCAAGTAAACATTTCCAGTAAATTTGAGAAATTGTTATGTTATGACAACCTGTCAGGGAACTCAGCACCATGCAACCGTTTGCTTACTCCTTCCTTTTCCATTCCCAATCCCATTGTTATGGGGGAGAGAATAAGGGAAAAAATAAATAGAACTGATAAGTTGAGATTTACAAAACAAGCGATGCACAGTTCAATTGCTCACAACCTGCTCACCAATGGTCAGACAGTCCCCAAGCAGTAGTTGCACCACATAAGCCAAGTCCCCTTAGTTTTATAGTTTCTTCACGTGACATCGCATGGTATGGTATATACCCTTGGCCAGTTTAAGTCAGCTGTTCTGGTTCTGTCTCCTCCCAGCTCGTTGTGCCCCCTTCACTGGCAGGGCAGTACATGAAGCTGAGAAACTGAGAGTCCTTGGCTCTGTACAGCACTCCAAAACAACTGAAACACTGGTGATTTGTCAACATTGTTTTTCTCCTAAAGTCAAAAACCATACTATCACACCAGTCACTGTGGAGAAAATCAATTCCATCCCAGCTGAAACCAGCAGATTTCAAACTCTGATTGAGGATATTTCTTACAACATCACCTAATCAAAATAGAAGTAAAGGTAGAAGCAAAATTCAGCAACATACCCTTGCAGCTCTTAACAATGGTGCATTGCACTAAAAACAATTATTTCTGGTATTTCCTGTGCAGGAGGCAATTCTCTACTGCTTTTCCTCTATCCCTTTCTCAATCCAGAAAAAGCTCTTAGACAGGACACTTGCCTCAGCAAAGAGGCCCGAAAAGAGATATAGCTAAAAACATTATGTATAGTATGGGTATTTCTGACCCATGAGCTCAAAGAATGTATCGTAACTCTTCAAATGAAGAGTCTTATAGTGCCTATATCAACCATTTGCAATACAACTTATGAGTTATACTTTTTTTAAGCTCTATATTTTTATCTCATCTAGAAAGTTCACGGAGATACAAATGTACATGCATACATTTATTTGTTCAGAATGAATGCAATGAAAATAATATTAAACTTTGATTACAGTGGGAGTACAGTGCTACTGTGGTATTATCCGTGCAAAATTTTCCCTATTTATTTTCAAAATGTTACCATCTTTCAAAGCAGAAGTCAAAAGAAGAGAAACTACAGTGTTCCTACCGACATATATTAGTTTTTTAAGCCTCAGATGAGGAAAATGAGTAATTGATCTTAATGGAAAGCTTTCAGTTGTTCAGCGTTAGCAGTGGTTCCACATATTAGAAGTAACTTTAGGGATAATTCTATTCCTGCTCAATAATTTTATAAAATTACTTGATTGCATTCTAGTCACTTCTGTCTCTGCTATAGTATTTTGTTTACTGAGCCATTTAAATTTTATGGAATCACAGGAAAATTCAGACAGGAAGGTTGCCAGTCCAACTCCCTGTCCAAAGCAGAACCAGCCCTGGTTCCAGCACAGTCTGCTCAGGGTCTGATACATTCAGGATTTAAAATTCTCTGAGGACATAGACAGCACAGCCTCTAAGGGTGATCTGCTCCAATGCCTCACTGTCCTCATGGGAAAAGTGCCTCTCATTATACTTAGCCTGAACCACTCTTCTGTATGCCCATAAATGGCCAGCCTGGTAAGGAAAGCTTTAAACATAACATAAATTGACAAGAATATTTTAGATACTGAATCTGAGGTGGTGTTAACACATTCCCTAGCTTCTCTAGCTTTAAGAAAGTATGGAACTCATTTTTCCTATGTATATATGGCATGACTAAGTTAAATGATCAGCCTCAGCTAATCTACAGTGCATGTACTGTGATGGGCTTAAGTCACTTAAAGACAAGCGGGACTCAGGAAAGAGCTCTTGGACAGTCATAAAATATCCATTTAATGGTGGTGATGATAAGAAAGGCCAAAAAAATAACATATTATAATTACAGTAGAACTTGAAAATTAGACATAATTCTATTGCTGTCTATACAGTTCATGCATATTATTGTCATTCATGCACTTAGTACATGCAGTTCTGATCATTCAATCTAAAAACCATCTACTAGGGAAAAAACAACAAAACATGGTTAGTATTGCTTGGAAAATATATGAACAGGGATGAAATCTATAAAATCAGGGTGATAAAGAGAAAGTGGAA
Source organism: Tympanuchus pallidicinctus (assembly GCF_026119805.1). NCBI lineage: Eukaryota > Metazoa > Chordata > Aves > Galliformes > Phasianidae > Tympanuchus > Tympanuchus pallidicinctus. Next base: position 2,556,957 of record NW_026294780.1, on the reverse strand, counting down.
GGAAACTATCATTCACTGTTTCTCAGAAAAACATGAAAAATATTCTTGAAATGTCAACAACTTAAAGCTGTGGGTTTTTTTTTTTTTTCATTTAATGAGTGTAAGTAATAGAACACATCAGTATAGCAGAGATCAAAAATATGAATGAGTTCCAAAATATCTAGAACAAAACTACAAAGATATTTAACAGAAATGTGAAATGCTTCACTGAAATATTAAATGCTGATTTAGGATACAATTAAACTACTGATTACTGGAAGATGGGAGGTTATGCTAGGGAAAGAATCACTGTATTTGTCATCTTTCCCCTAATAATCCTTTATCAGCCATTAACAGAGACAAGGTGAAGTATGTGAACTCATCTGAGCATATTTTTACATTCTTGCTGTATATTTTTCCAGGATACCTATTTATCAGTAGAACTGCAGGACAAAATACACTTATGTAGAAAAATGCCTGACTTATTTCAACCTTGCTTTCCTCCATAATTCATTCACAATTTGTCTTGATGTCTTCCACCAAACTCTACAGTGATGTCAACAAAACTGTAGAAACCCATGAGCAGAGTGTGATGTGTGCATTTGTTGGTGCCAGAATAATAGTTAAAGTCTGCTTCTGGTATTGCTCGTGACACTCAAAAGTGAAAAAATATACCACATTTGTTTTACTGATATGCTTCATGCTGCTGCAAGGAGACTTGCTAAAGTAGTATTGCTCAACATCTCTTCACATCATTTTGAAACAGCATGCACTTCTGGAGTCTACTGCCATTTGCAAACATTTGTTTCCAACTACACCCTACCTTCAACCTATGTGGAATGAAGTACTGACTCACATAGTCAAGACCATTCTACACGAAACACCATATTCTAACTTCCCTGGAAGTACTATTTCATAAGGAATCTATCACCTACGGTGAAATAATCTTTGAACAAGATTTGTATATACTAAAAGGAAAATTCATAACTTTCCTTCATTGTAATCTCCTTTGTGACAGACATTCATATTCAGTATTCACAGAACCATAGAGTCATTAAAGTTGGAAAGACCACTAAGATCATCTTGTCCCACCATCAACCCACTACCACCACTAATCCATGTCACTCAATGCAAAATCTACTGTTTTCATGAAAGCCTCCAGAGGCAATGACTCAGCCAGCTCCCTGGGCAGCCTGTTCCAGCACATTACCACTCTTTCTGAGAAGAAATCTTTCCTAATAGCCAAACAACCTCTCCTGGCACAACTTAATGCCATTATCTCCTGTCCTAAATATTGCTAAGATTTTGTACATCCTGTTTTTTCCTGCATGCCCCAAGCATTTCATGTTCAACTCCTGGTTGCCCAAAGCACAGAATTATAATTCTATAGCCTACACTCTACTATCCATTTTACATTTATATAATGTACTCTTTAACTCCTCTGGAAACTATTGAGAAGTACATATAGTAGCCTGTATTTTCAATCCTTTAGCTATAAACATCATTTCTTCTCTACATCAGAAATGAAAATCCTTAATTTTGGAGTCAAGACATCATCATCTCTAAGGCATATATTCTTATTATAAAATACTTTGTAGAAAATTCAGAGAACATAGAGAAAGCACCCAAGGAAAAAGGGCTACAGTTATGAGCTAAAACCTGTGGGAAATAAGTCTAAGGACTTTCTCCTGTTTTTGTTTTTTTTTTTTTTCTTTTTTTTTATAACTGGCTTGAATTATTGCAGCAAAGACTGTCCAAATGGAAATTATAGTACATTGGGATTCCTGCTTGTAGTAGTGTATAATCAATGGATATCAAGATGTTACAATCACAAAATAAACAAGAGAGTTAGGTGAAGTGGACATTGATAACAAGAGAGAATAAATGGAAGGCTTACCCTTATGCTGGGCTCACCACAAAACACCAGAAAGAGGAATCTCCAGACAAAATCCTTCCCCACTGGTAGCCAGCTCTTCAATAGGTCTAGGAGAGGTGCAGCCAGGCTCCACCCCTTCCAGCAGCACAGGTGAATTGCCTTCAGCTGTGCTCCTGTGGCTGAATCATGGCTCGCCTCAGGTGATCAATCAGAGGTTCAGGCCATGACTCAGCAGTTCCCATACAAGTAGATTTTTGACTTTCAATGGATGTATGTGCCTTTTATGTCCTCCTTGATGTGTATTTTAAGTAGTATGCATGAGCTGAAAATTGCAACAATTTTTTGCCCCTGCAGGAATCATGTTTGCTTGGCTTTTTTTACTATGTTGATGTATCCAAAAGTGGTCTTACTGCAGGCTAATGAAATAAAGGTAAACATATGAATTGAGTAATAAGAAAAAATATACATTGTAAAAACTGAAAGAGGAGAACATAATTTGTCAGTCTGTATGCTGTTATGAGAATAGCTGGTGTTGGTATGTTTATTATGGAGATATTTTTTAAGACTGATAACAAAGTTGGAGAAGTTTAGCAGGCTAGGTCAAAACTATATTTCTATTCATGTATGTTGTGGCTTAACACAATGGAAAGATCACGATAGGTAGTTAAACATCATACAGTTATTCATTTATTCCCCTCACAGTGGGATGTGGGAGAGAACTAAGAAGCGCAAGAACTAATGGGTTGCAAAAAGGACAGGGTAATAAGAGAGAAAAAAAAAAAAAAAAGAAAAAAAAATGAAACAAATGGTACACTACACAATTGCTCAGCACCAGCTGACCAGAGCCAAGGCAGTGACAACCACCCATCCAGGCCAGATCCCTTCAGTTTTACAGTTCTGCAAGATGCCATATGGTAGGGGATATCCCTTTGGCCAGCTTAGGTCAGCTGTCCTGGCTGTGTCCTCTTACATCACCTTGTGCACTGCAGCCTCCTCACTGGCAGGGCAGTATGAGAAGCTGAAATGTCCTTGACTAAGTGTAAGCACTTCTCAGCAACAACTAAAACATCAGTGTGTTATCAACACTATTCTCACCCTAAATCCAAAACACAGCACTATATCAGCTACTAGGAAGAAAATTAGCTCTATCCCAGATGAGACAAGGACAACATATCACAGCAGTAAGTGTTACCTTGGCTTGGTATTATCAGTATTTGCTATTATCAAGGCACATTACTCAAGGAATTAGGTAAACAAGTTAATGGGTTTTTTTATTTTGACCTAGGAGTTAAAAGATTACTTATTCTTTTGTCATATTTTTCATTAAAATTTGACTGTTCCAAAGGATTCTGTTCTCTACTTGGAACTGATGTTGCACAGTTTTTGTTTGGGTTCTTATCTAAATATTCAGAGTCTGGCAGTCTTATAAATTTGAATGTGATTTTTAATCTGCCAGAAATCATCAGCAATGGGGAACAAGTTAGTAATATTTTCACATAAAATGTGTCAATAGTTCCAGTTTTCTATTTGGGCTGAAAAAAAAAAGCAACTTGGTGGAATTTTCAACCATTAACCTGGTATTCCAAATCTCTGAGGAAGCTGGGATATGTGCATGTGTGTATATACAAATTAGAAGAACCTCATCTCCCTGCTATAAAGACAGTGAGTGTGTCTGGAGTGAGACAGCATGTCACATATCCGACCTTCAGACCTATTTTGACTTTGAGAAGGAATAAATGAATACTTTTTCCTGCACCTGAGTCAATTCAGACATTTTTATTCAAAGTCCATGCTAATATCTGTTCTTTTGCTACTGCCAGAGGGTAGTTTGAAACCAGAGCGTAGGTCAAATATGGGAAGGTGCACATTCACCAAGCTGACTGACGCTTTCAGTTTATGAGTTATGATACTTAAAGATGATATTCTTTTTCTCATGACTGTCTTAGGACTAATTTAGTACTGCTTTTAGTGACAGCAGTTTCAGATGAATTATTTTTCTTAGAGTCATAGCTCGAGTCCAGGTTGAGTTTCAAAAGCAGAAGAATTCCTATCAAGTTGCAAGAAACTGTGAAATGTAATTAGAATCAGACATAAGCTCTACTCAGAAAGACTTAAACTAGAGTTATGCAATTATTATCCTTTAGAAGAGATTGTTTGGTAGACTTACTTTCCATCTAAATTCAAGAAGAGTATAAGTCTTCTAACATACTTTCTCAAATAGCTGTGCAGAATATGCTGAAATAGTTTCTCTGACCTTAACAGCACCTTGCTCTGGATACCTATGTGCCTGGAGAGACAAAGGTTGTAACACCCTCTTTTGCATTTATTTCTTTCCAAACAAGTAGAATTTCAAGACAGGAAGCTGCCTTAGATGTTTTGTACAGTCATGGGATAACGTTTAACTATTGTCCCCAATAGATCATTAATTCTGAGATAACAGTTTTCTTATTATTTGCAATTGTTTTGCTGCTGTGGTTCACATGAGCATTTAAGAATGGCATTCCCACTCATGCTTCTTATTGCTGAGAACCATGAATGCTTCATAAATATCAGTCAACACAACATATCTAACAAAATAAATCAGCTTCACCCATAGGACACACTTGCAGAGAGAAAAAGATTAAACTCAGCCCAGAAGTTGTTCCAAGATGCTAAAAACACCAAACTTCTGAGCATTACTTAGATACTCATACAGCTTTACCCAAAGGAGCAAGAGGGAGCCCATCAGTTACTATAAGATCCTCTTTCTGTTGCAAATGTCACAGTCAGTTCTGTGACAGATCATTTTTAATTTATTTGGAGGCTCATCCCAAATTACCAAGAATCATTTTCTGCTTTAAAAAAAAAAAACTTTCTGTCTTGATGCACTGCCTATATTAGAGACTACTGTCTTTACAAGAAAAATGGCAGGAACTGAGTTTTTGAAACTAGGAGGAATGCAAATGCAGTCTTCCATTGTATTATGAAGAAATGCTGCTTTCAGCAACACCAGGAGAATAATGCATTCAGAGACCTTACCTTAATAGAAGGAGATAGTTATTAATTATGAAAATGCAAAATAAAAATTCTACTACATGTATTATACTCTGAGGAATTTGAAGCAATATGCAATATAGCTCTTACAATACCAAATTGAATATTTTAGTATTATTTGGCATTCTATGTGCATATGTTGAATTTGTTTTTATTGTTCTGGATTTCAGAAATTCCCTTGGGTGTACTTGGAAATAGGAATTCATATCTGTGCCTTCTTGGAGGTCGGGTTAGAATGAGTGGTAAAAATGAAGATGAATGTTGTCCAACTGTGTTTCTCAAATTACTGGTACCATAGTATCTGTGGCTGTATATTTTAATGATGCTAATGCAGATGTGCACAGTTAATAGCTAAATATTTTTATCCTGACAGATACCTTTGTAAAAAAAAAGTAACAACTTCAACATCTTGAATTCATTCTGAATTCCTTCCATTTTCTTGCTTTCAGTAAAGGTTTTACGGCTCTCAGCAACTCACATCGATAGAAATCTGCATGAATTAATATAGGCTGTGTTGTAGGAGGAGACCTCATTTCCTCTCCCCAGCTCAGAAGGCTGGTACCCATTATATATTTTATTCTCAAAATTCACAGAAATAAGCATCAATGGAAAAGCATCCATGAAAAAAATAGGGAGAGAATATCCCCCACTCCTCCCCTTCCCCCCCACCCCCCCCCCCCAAAAAAAAAAAAAAAAAAGGAAAATACATATTTAGTGAGAAGATATCTTTTTATATTAGCTTTTGAGGAAAAAATGCAAAAATAATCAAAAAAAAACAAGGAAAAAAAACACACACATACACAAAAAAAGCAAAAACAGTACATACAGGTAAGTAACATCTTGAAGAATTTAATTCTCCATGCAGCTGTAGTGCAGCACAAGCCAAAGAATGATATTAGAAATTTCCTCACACTTACTCATTAATATACTTCAACTGAGCTTTGATATGGGTGAATTGATTCCTACTGCAAAATTCATATAAATGTTCAGGAGTTCTTCTCAGCTATTCAGCTGCATCACTCTGTTGAACATATCAATGTAACCAGAAATGGCTTTTAAAGTGCCTTTTGTCTGCAAGCAATTTTTTTTAGAACTGTGGGTGATTGGCTGTTGTTTTCTTCTCAATTTTTGCTTAACTTATCTGATTATCAGTATTTGCCCTTCTCATCTGAACTTTTAATGTATTATCTCTCTCTGTTATTTGTGCCATCAATTACAGATGAAATCAAATCTTTGTTACACACCTGGAGGGTCCTTCACAGCTCCTTCAGCCTGAGCCAAAATTTGTTTCATCGTTACTTAACTTTTTTTTTTAACAACTCCCTCTCCTCAGCCCTTTCAATATTTTAAAAATGCACATTTTTAAGAGATTATTTTCCTCTGTAACTGGCAAGAAAAAAGGACTCTAAAATAGTGAAATGAAATGCTAATTTAATTTTTATATCCATTTCATCTGCTTCCTGCTTATAATACTTACTAAATCCAACTTAGAAATATGATTAGCATGATTGTTCTAAATAGTTTTTTCAGGGGCTTTACCATACATTTGATAAAAAAAATCTGACATTCTTAGATTTTTCTGAAGAAAAATACTGGATTCCTTATATTATAAAATGTTCAGACAAAGGGTTTGATTTTATAAAGCGTCATTTATGTCTGATGCCATCAAAGTAATGAACAATAATTACAGAATATGTAAAAAATGAGAAAGTATTTTCTTCTTTTCTGAATACCATAATATATTTAGCCTCCAGATATCCTTAAGAAAACAGCATCTCATCAAGGGCAACTAATGTTATTAATCAAAGAGGCTATTTATGACATGTGAATAAATGGCTTTCACTTTACACACAAGGACAATATAGATGATCTGGAGATAGCAGTTGTTTATCACATTGATTTATTTTTGTTATCATAATGCCATTACCTTGCCACTGATTCACTGAATGCAAACCGCTTATGGTTTCAAGGCTTATTCTGGTGACAAAATACGAGAGGCTTATGAATATTCAGAGGCTTTCCCCATGGCACTAACTCAAGTCTATTTATAGACGTGATTTATGGAGCTTATGAGCACGGCTAGAATTTGAGTTGAACATTAACAGTCATTTTATGCATGACATGACAGTTTATAGTTCACAGCATCTCTGTATTAGAATTACCGGTAAATATAAATGATAGGGTTTTTTTAATCCATTAGTTTAAGATAAAAATCATAATTCCAGTCCTGCTAGCTTATTTCTCCTGTACAATTCAGATAAGTGGGAAGGAGGAGAAAGGAGCATGGGGGGAATTCACTCCAACTTGTCAATGGAAGATGCATTAAATCTTCTGGCTCATGGTCAATTTAAGAGTAGGTTTCACATCCAGCTACTATGCTCACCACTAGCTGGACAGAATGAAAATATGTGCTGAGTGCTGAATTCAGATAGAGGTCTAATTTCCACGCTTTAAGCTTTGTATATCCCACTACTCACCAGAGTTTGTTTCTTGGTAACAATGACAACTCTTTTGAATACCCATGGCACCCAGAATATATTGACCTGTTTTGTTTGGCTGACCACCACAGCTAGCAGGGGGGTCAGAGGCTGAGAGAAGGGAATTGGGATAAAAAAGCACAAGGGCAAGAAAGAGTCAGCAATATCGCTGGGAATGCCTGCCCCAGAGCAGTAGAGATCTTTGATTTCTACTGGGACAAGGAAGCAGGAAAAATAGGAACGGCTTGGGGAATGGAGTCTGTAATTAATCAGTAGTTATGAGTGTGGTGCAGCAATCAAGTGCAAGGGAATTTTATGTCAGGAATGAGTTTCACCTATTGCAGGCAGAAAAGACGAAGATGGTCTGTCACTTCCATAGCAAAAGGAGTTTGATACATAACTAGGGATGTATTTGTCTTTTTTGGGTATGGTTCTTATTTCCATAGCTGGAAAATAAAAAATGAACAGGCAATAGAGGAGTTTCCTCAGTGGCTGATCTTGTATCACTCATGCTCTCATTTATTACCATATCTACCTATAGGAAGAGGGATTAGTAGGTCCTTCTATTTTACAGTTAGTATTTTTGTTTTTGCATTTTGGCTGACATTTGTGAAGAATTTTCTCCTCTTTAGAAGTGTAGTTATTCTACACTTTCAAAAAGACAGCTTGGAACTTGGTTTTTCCCAACTTTTCCCTCTGAAAATGTTATTTTAGGCACCTTAGGCACTCAGTTTAGTGCCTACTTTCTTCTCAAAGATACTGTCTAGATTTCTGCATTTTACTACAGGCTTTGAATTTATAAAATGTTCATAGCAAATGTATTTTTAACTGTAATCACAGAATGAAGCATATCTTCCATTAGCCTCTGATAACTTGGCATCACTACGATACTTATTACTCAAGAGTTGATTCAGCTTAATATAGATTGCTGTTGAGAACCTGCCATGATTGCTTTTCATCTTCACAGTAGGTCTGTGTAGAATGGAACTCCAACTATATAATAAAGACTGTGCATTCAGTATGCTCTAAGCTGAATGAACTTGGAAACCATACATCCTGGAGGATACCAATACATCTCAACAAAATCTGTATCTAAAAGAAAAATTATTTATTACCTTGTAAAAAGAGTTAGAGGCTCTGCCTAATCTGAAGATTCACAGTAAGTCACATAAACTGAAAACAAGAAGCAAAACACAGTTTTCACGAGCTTAACTCCTCAATAGTTCTCTTTACATATCATGAGGTATTTGAAATTAAACTCTAAGGAAGTGGCCAAGTTAGATCATCATAAAAATCACAGCTGATTGCAAAGTCTGTAACACAGTTGACAGATGATTTTCAGAGAAATAAAAAGCAGAAATAGTGGAAATAGTTTTTCCTCTGTATATACAACCAGAGAGAGAAGCTCTAAAATTCTGTATACTTTATCAATCATACGTCTCAATAATTGGAGGCATCCAGACAGAACTCAGTGACTTCACTGGGTCTTATGACTTTTCATCACGAACTGCAATAGATTTCTCAGCCTTATTCATTCTTTCTCACACCTGCTTGAAATTTTGCATAGTTCAACTTTTCATGTTCAGTAAAGTCAAGAAGTATGAACTAAGAAAACTTCAAAAACTCTTTGAATGGAAGAATCATTCTTATCTCTGTCAGAGTGTAGTCATATTTATACATTTAAATTGGTGTACATCCAATGATATTTTATTTTTAAGGAAACATTACTCATGTTAGAAAATGAATAGGATGATTGGACTGGATGAGGGATTTGGAAAATAAAGCTATAGTCAGAGGTTAAAAAATCACTGATCATTGATTCCATGCTTGTATAACTGTAAAAACAGAACCAATTCTATTGAACATCATTTCAAGAGCATGCAAAGCAGAATTAAGCCTCGCGCTTAGTTTTAATGACTTATTGACCCATTACAAGTAAATAATAACTACAGAGAGTGTTAAGTGTTCATTTAAAGATGCTGAGAAAAGGGCTTCTAATTGTGTCCTTTTCCTGGCCTTTATCCATTAAGTATCAGGTTATTCCTTACTGATTGCCATGATGTCAAGCTTTTTTTGTGGTTTCGTACCACTGAATGTCATGAAAGGCACTGAGAGGCAGATGATTTTATTTCTAAGTCATATTTGTAATTGCACCAAAAATAATTATTCATTCTTTTCAAAACACATTTCGCATTCATTCTTTTCTATACTACTTTTCTTTAAATATGGTGTAGATTCACAGCTCCTGCACAGGGACCTGTTGAAACAGAGAACTTTCTATTCTTAGAAAATTAAAATCCCACATATATACCTTGTGATTGTGCAGCTCAGATCCCATCTGCTCTGTGAATGTGGAAGAGATCAGGCCTTTATCTCCTCTCTTACAATTTCCCTTTTTATTTTTTCCCCTCTGGTTTGGCTTTTGTCTACAGGAGTGTTAATTGCCAATTACCATCTAGTGCAACCTCCGCTGACACAGAGCGGAAGTCTTCAAAAATAATTAGCTAAGGATTGGAAGAGACACAGAGTTAACTTCAAGGTTTATTAAGAGGGCTTGAGGTGAGAAGACAGTTTCTATGGAGTAAGAAGAATTCCTCTGAGTACTATGATTCCTTGCTTCCTTCTATTTTGGTGCTGTTCCCTGTACATGATCTCTGAAGTGATTGAGTTCCTGAAAGCATATTAATATTGCTCACAGACAAAAAGAGGAAGCAATAACCATTGCAAATAGACATTCCTCAGTTAGCAACATCAAAGTTAATTATCAACTAAAGTAGCAGATCAAAAGAAAAACAGATGTAGTGTTCTAATAGTCATTTTATAAAGAGTGTGACACATATTTTACTGTCAGCTAGATATGTCTGTATCCAAACAAGAGGACTCAAGTGCAAATACTATTCTAGAAGCATTTTATTTCCCCAAAGAGATGGATAATAAAAAGACAATATTTCAACAAACACCACTGAATCAGTTGGGATTCTGGGGGGAAAAAAATGGCTGACCCATGCAACCAATAGTTCTAAAAGTAATTTGTCACTGGCAACAGGAATCAGAGCTACAGGAGGAAGCTGAGATCATTTTTAGTTTTCATGCTAGTAACTAAATGCTTTGGAGAAGAGAGGCAGAAATGTACCAAATGGCAGGAGATGGGAATAGGAGGTAAAATCCTGATGAGGGAACGAGGTTAGATGCAGCTCCATCTCAGTGCCCTATCAGTAGTACTAGAAATTTATCTGAATCTTCTGCATGACTTCTGGTATTTCTGACCTTAAAATGGAGTGTTCTCCATGTACCGTAACTGAACTAACAGAGATATAATTATGCCAAAAATCTTAAATTTAAGCAATCTTATTGCAAGGTATTAAGGAAACATGTAACTCAGAGAACATAGCTATTAATAGATGGTGTTCATGCAGTGCAAAATGACAAAAATAAAAATAAATGTTTTGGAAAGCTCAGGGAAGCACCAGGTGCAAAGATAAAGCAGCATCCAAATAGGAAACAGTATGACAAAAACACAGTGGGGCATCAGTGAATGCACAGGATGACAGAGACATCATTAGCATTGTTGAAAAGAAGAAAGCAAAGCTAAAAACCCAGAAAAAGTAAAATTAGGTAGATAAAACATCATAATGACAGTTAAAAGCTAACTACTAATGGAAAATATTTAGGCTTAAAATTCAATGCTACAGTTAAACTAACACTGAATACATGAACTTTATGACAGTGGATACGGGACAAGAAAATTTCTACAAATAGCTGCAAAATCTGAAGTGTATTTAAAATATATATATGTATAGCAAGACTTTGATAGTATGTCTTCTGACAGCATGTCACAAATCCTTACAGTAAAGCTGATAAAAATGACAAAACATTCTGAAGGACTGGGAGGCTTTCAGACAATGGTACTGGGCAGAGCAGTTTGAGGACTGCATTCCCTGCTTCAGAGAGATTTTGGCAGACTGGGAGCTCTGTCAGACTGGCTGCCTGGCTGCTCATCTTGGTGCTCTTGGATCCTAGTTCTTAGTAACGCCTGTGTAAATTCAGAAAGAAAAGGAAATCAAAAGGCAATGCTGAAATTGGAGAAACCAGAATTTGGGTAAATTACACAGTAACTATTCAGAAACACAGAACTGAAATGATTAATCCTGCCAAATACCAAAAAGTGGAAGGAAGACTATACTTCAGAAGACCTCAGTGCAGAAGAACTGACTTTGTCAAGTTATATTGTATGAGATATCCAATTGCCTTGTTGGACACTGCAGAGTAAATACTAATGTTTAGGGTGAAAAAAATGTGAGATAAAACTATCAGTAACACCATCAATATAAAAGCATATCTGTACTAATGATCAGGGAATGTTCCACTGCCTCTAAGAAATATTCAGGAAAAAAACATGACACAACCGTAACAGATAAGAGATACAACCTCCCCAATCATTTAAAAAGAATCTGAGAAGAAAATCTAAAATAAAATATAAATAGGATGGAACTGTATTTAACCAAAGTATCATATCTGGGACACTTGATAATCTCCTACTGTAACATAAACCTAAAAATAACAATGAACACAATCAAATTGTGAAGTAAATCCAGCGATAACTCTTCTAATGTGCATGCAAATGCTTTGAGACATGTACCACACAAACAAGCAAGAGCTGTGGCTGACTGATTTTTGAGCCAGACTCTGTAAGTCTAGTTGCCAACTCTCCTGCCCCATGTTGTGATGCGAATTAGTAGGCAATTTTGCAGTGCAATGCCAGTGAGTCCATCCTTGGAGCTTTGCCTTAATGAAAGGAACAGCTGGCACCTTTTGTTTCAAGGTCTGTGCAGCAAGCTAAACTGAAATACATACAAATGGAAACATAACATCAGGCAACTATATTTGTTTTTAGGGCTAGGAAATAGAAAGCAAGAACAAACTATCAAAAGACATTTTAAGGGATACTCCCAAACAATTTTAAAACATGCTAGTGAAGAAAGGGTGCTGTAAGTAAGATCACTGATTTCCTTTGTAAAGCAGCCCTGAAGTACAGGGATTTTGAATGGATAGTTCTTCAAGCAAATTAAAACAGAGAAATATGGAAAAGCTAGTAGTGAGGTAATACTGTACCAGTTCCAAAACAAGAACTTAAATCACCAACGCTACCGTAACAACAGAAACAATTAAAAACAAAATCCCAGCTAACTTAAGGCACATACCTGCTATTCTCTCAGAGGAACTGGCCGTCAGGGCAGAAGCCTCACTCCACATCTGCTATATGAGAACAGAAGATGTGCCAAAAATATCTTGAATCTCTTCTAAAATTGAAACCTCTGTCCAGCAAACCAGTAACATCTGCAGCTTATCACTGTGACTCAAGGAGCAAAATTCATTGTTCTCACACTGAATTCCCCATTTCACATCTGAAAAAATCACACATGCGAAAACATGAAATTTTTGTAAAAAATTTTTGGAAAAATTCTCTTCACAGAGATTTCATTTTTCTTTGTGGTGGGACTACCCAGTTTAATTTAAACTGAAAATTTTAATGGGATCATTTCAAATAAAAAATTGAACAAAAAAATCTTTCTCTCTCTTTCTCTTTCCCCACACATATATGCATATCCTCATTTCTCATGATAGGCCTTTTTTTTTCTCAGTTTCTTTTCACTGGAAAAAATATCTGAGGAAAATAGCTTCTAAATTCCCATAATTTAGCAGTGGAATACTGCTGTCAAATGTGTTCATGTTGAAATGGCTCTAACAAATTCAAGTATATGAATCCAGAAAGCTGATGAATAATCATTGTACGCAGCCGAAACAATCTCTTTATTATAGACTGCTGTTTAGATATCAGGGAACCAGGCAATCTCCCAGACACTAATGCAGCGATCATTTCTGGACCCAGAAATGAAACATTCTAGGCACACAGTGCTAAGCTAAACAGTTTTACTTGCAAATTTAATTGGAGTAAGTCTTGCAGTTTGCCTAAGAGATGAACTACCTCCACATCACAGCAGATGACAGGCAGTCTCGTGGCCACACTCCGAAAAAGCTGAACAAATCATGCTATTAAACTGAAAAAATAAATAAAACAATGAAAATAAAATAAATTTTCTCCATTTAAATAGCCCCCTCAGTGAGAGTCACTTTCAGCACTTCTGAGCAATGTTGGATGTCAGACTGTGTGCTTACCTTAGCATAACCAAATATCCCTTTACAACAGACAGATGTAACAGAAAGAGATGTCCAAAAGTCAAAGCCTGCTGTAAGCAGCGTATGTAAAAATCTGACAAAAATTCAATTTATTTATTTATTTTTTAAGAAAAGCAATGTGCTCGGAAGGAAGTAATACATTAAACAGATAATAGTCACACACTCATTCATATATGACAGCAGAATGTGGATATATATTATACTTAAATAACTGTGATTTATTCATAGAAGAATCCTGAGGAAAAGAAATTTTAATTTAATGCCTAGTTGTGTCTGTTAATTGCTGTTGAAAGAGGGAGAAAGAGGGAATGAGGGGGAGAGAAAGTTTTTCTGCAGGTTTATTTTAAAATGGTAAAACTTCTGAACATAAACTGCGTACATAAGGAGCTTATAAAACTCACAGTGATATTATTCATGTGGATATCATGTCAGTGAAATATTTGAAAGTAAGCTTTACAAGACAGAGGAGTCTTTATGACATGTAACATCTGACAAATTAATGGTAAACAGTGATATCAAGAATCTGTGAGGTTTGTTTGGAGAGCGTTTTCTGTTGTGCAAAGTGCATTAACTCCTGTTTCTGGATGAGCAGGGATATAGGAAAGGGGGTGAATGAGAGTTTCTTCCCATAAATCTCAGCATTGAGTAACATTGCAGAAATGACAGGTTGTGGCATATGCTCTTCCAACAATAACTATCAAATTTTGTTCATGATACTCAGAAATAAAACATGGTAATTCACCAAGAAGAACAGAAAAAAATTTGCTGATCCTACTACTACTTATAATATTAATAGAATAAATTCGAAGCCAGCAAAGGGCACATTTACAGAGATAGGTCTGCAGACAGGTCTAAGCATACCATGTAGGATACAAACTCTTTTCAATTACTGTTTATTTTTATCTAACTGCGTCACTCCCAGAGAGGAACTTGGATGTACCTGCACACATACCAAAGAAAGGGGCAGTGACTACACATTTGTCACAGAACTCAATTTTCTTCTTTACCTCCTCCTGTAGAGTAGCATTAGTAAGAAACTTAAGGAACTTGTTAACTGCACATGAATTTATTTCCATAGAATATTTTGGACTGATTGCTTCAGTCTCTTGTCATCTCTTGTGTATTCCTTAGCCCTTCAGAACACACAGACTAGCCCCAAGGATCTGTGAGCCCCAGCTCTAAGTACTCTGCACAGCTCTCCTGCGCAAGAATGATGTAAAATACTGTACTGAGCTCAGTGTAAGAGCAAGGTGAAGTAACACAAACAAGTGTAAGAGCAGGATAAGGAAAAGAGAAGCACTGGTAAATCATTTATTCTACTGGATGGAAGAGTCAAGTACATTGCTAGCCTATTTCCGTATCCTTTAAAAGTGAAAGATTGTCCCATTAAAATAGGGAAGGTCTGAAGAACACAAAATGCATGTTTATGGATAGTCCTGTGAGTTATTCCAGATACTCTGAAAAGCATTCTGCAGCCAAAAGGTAGTGCTACTCATCCTTATTTTATTTCATATTTATTTGTCAAGAATTCAGGGCAGATTTTGTTTTAATGCAGCAATAAAGTGCCAACACTGCATCAGATCAAACAGAAAGCTTGCTTTAAATGAGAGAGTTAATACTATTTTGTTCCTGTGTTCCTACAGACTGGAAATTTGTTAATCTATAAGGTAGTGGAAGCAAATAAATTAAAAGCTTTTCTATGTGTGCATGTGTATATCAATAATATTTCTGTAATTACTATGTTAAGCACCATAACTTTCTAAACATGCCATCATCCTACTTTCTTCAAGGGCCCAGATAAAACCTGTTGCCTCACAGATCCAAACAAGATACTACAGAGCTTAAAATAAATTAAATCACATTGTCTAGTAAAGAAGAAAGGATACAGGTAAGAGAAGATGATGGGAAAGAACAGTTCATTTCACTTTGCTATCAGATATTAGCTGCAGCAGTAAGATTATTGATCTGTATATGCAGATGAATTGCTCTGTTTTGAAACTTGTTGAATTTCAGTTCATTTTGTAAAACTTGTGGGTTTATTTGAAGCATTGGATGTTTATGTATGTCAAGACATAGGTCAGTAGTTACAATCCTTCCCTCAACATTAGAAATCTAAAGCAAATAGATGTGCTTCACAGCTCAGGATGCAATCTGGCACAGTAATAAAACTTACCATACTGACAGAAGTACAATATGATATATAATAAGCAAAATATGATATAAAATATTATACTGAAAATTTGGAGCAATTCCTATTGATCTCTACAATCACATTTGGTACTAACATAGAAAAGCAAGCAACACTGTAAAAAAAAGTAAATAAATGAAAAAGATATCAAAACTAAAGTAACGGTAGAAGATTCCTCCTTTTTTCTTTAGTTTGTTTTCTGGAGAAGCAAAATACTCTATGTTCTATAGCACCTGTGTAAGGTGGATGCTATTACTATACACTGAAAAAAGAATATTGGTAGCAGTGGCCAAAGCCTTTTACCATGCTGCATGGTAACTAGACTATTTGTCTGAGAGATGAGTGAAGGGAATTCTTGTTCTTCTGCAAAATGAGAGATCCTAATGACTCCCTGAGAATTTGTAATCATCCTTTCTGTGGGGGTAATGGCTCAGCATCTCTTCTTGTACTTCATCCAAATTCACTGGTAGTTTCAGAAGCCAGGTCCTGTGCCCAGGTGCACAGTCAGGACCTTGGAATTTGGTCCCTAAGACTCATCTATCTGTCACATCTCTCTCTCGTATTGCTCTTGATTCTTTACCTTTAATCTTTATAAAAGTTATTTAAGATATTTACATGTCATTCAAACCTCAGGTAGTCATTTAAATGGGCATAAGGGTGTAGGTGTGAGCGAAGGGATAGATGAGGCAAGAAGGAAACCCAAGAATTCTCAAGACCCAGTGCCTGGACTTCATTACAAAAGAGAATATTGCTCTTTGATTTGAAAATACATTGAATTATTTAAAAAAAATAAAGAATGCAATTCTTCAGAGCTATGTTACAGCCCATCATGGAAACATGCAGAAAGACATGGCCTTTACGTCTCTCTTCATATTCAGGACTCATGATTCTGGAGCTGCGGTACGTATCTCAGGGGTATCAGTGCACATTAAGCAGTACTTTTTATTCATAAGATATAAACCACTTACCTAGCTGAACCTGAACTAATTTTGAAAGGAGACACTGTGAGGTCTCTGTTTATATGGCATGACTGATATCTCACCAGGATAGAACAAAAATGATTTGACCGTTGTTAGCTTAAGTGTTTATTCTTTATGTTTCTGCAGATCACATTACTAAGCACATGTGAACTACCTGGTTAACTGGAACAGATTCAGCTGAGTTGAGAAGGATCAACAAATTCAGCAAAAGAACAACTTAGGAGAGAAAGCTATAGATTTTCCCTAAAGTGCTGAATAAGATTCTTATGGCTTAAGCTCACATCTCATAGATTCACTGGGTTCTCATCCATTCAGCAAGTTTTCATCATAGTGAGACTTCTGCCCTGTGTGATAATTGATCTGAGCAATCAATATCCCCTTTATACTTGCGGGCTACAGCTGTAAATTTCTAGGCTGAGAGAGTCTGCATTTAAAAATGCAATGCAAGAGCAACTTTCTCTTCTTCCTAATCTGGATCAGAACAAAGTTACTGACCAAGAAGAAACCAGCTCAGCATTCTATTTAAAATATTCAGAGATTTCAGAGATCTTCCACTGTTACATTTCTTTTTTAAAAATTGGGTTTTTAATTCAATTTTTAATAAGCAAAATCTTTTTCCAGTTCCGCATTGAAAAGAATGCCAGTATAAAAAATCAACTTTAGATCTCATAAGTTCCTTAGCCTTACCAGTGATAGAAGAATCCTCTTCTTAAATTCACCATGAACCCAGGTTAATCTTATTCTGTCATGTGTTTGTTCAAAGCCTGGTAGAGTAAGTATGGTGTACTCTAAGCAAGATGAGCAACAGTCAAGCCAAATTTGTTTCTTAATGAATTTGTCCATATTATCTCTACTACATTCAAATTATTGTCCTCATACACATTGTTTCTCTTTTCTAAAATGAGAAACAAATTGTTCCAAAAGATTTCATGCAAGAGAGATTTTTACATTTTCTATGGATCAGTCACACTTCCAGGAAGGATTTAATTTAACTTGTACACTAAATCAGAGTTAATAGTACTATGGTACCTTCCCAGAAATACCATCATACAGAACTACATTTCCAGGAAGAGTATTGCAAAAACATGGCTACAACCCAGATGTTCAAGAAAGAGTCAGATCTAGATTCAGCCACTTCTCTAATCAAGGAAAAACATCACAAATGTGTCTTGCTGAGCATCCAGCACTCAGAGTTCAGACATCTGCTAGCTTCCAGTGCTCTAGCAGCTCCTGCTTTGTTCTCAAGCCCCGCTTCACTGGAAATCCCTAGCCTAAATCTCAAAAAAACAAATCTAATTCATGCAGGGCTTGGAGAAATTGTCTGGGAAGGAAGGGGTAAGCCTTTTATCTTGACATCCCTGCAACTGCATAAAAGCTCCACGGTGTAAAGCCAACAGATCCTGGAGTGGAAGATGGCTGTATGCCCTGGGGCCATGTCACTTCGTATGGAATCCAGTTCTAGTGGAGAAGATGAGTTTTGGAGTTGCTCATGGCAAATCTGGTCTGAGTAAGTGTGAACTTCAAACATGGCTGTAATTTGCTAACTACATTTTGTATTATATTTTGCATCATTGTATTTTGCATCTCAAGAGGAAAATTATGACCAAGGAAGAAACTACGTTATCCCCATTGATTACAGAACAAACAGTAATTAAGTGTAATTTCACTATGAAGCTTTCTTTAATGAGAAAGTGTATAATTTATTATTAGTTAACAGTAAACAGCCTTGTACTGTTTAAAACTATACAGTTGTATATTTTGTTGGGTCATCATACGCCAAATTCTTGGATTGGATAACCTAGCAAATTATTCTGGCAGCTGCTTGTACACTGCTGTTCAGGCTGCGGAAGGTACTGTAACGTCCCATGGCACTTCTTTCTGTTTTGTGTTAAAGTGCTTCCTTCCTACATCATTATGTATAGAAAGTAAAGATTTGAGGACATATACATATACTGCGTATGTGACATCAAAACTCACAACAGCATCATCAGTACTTGGCAACCTGAATGTTTGTGGGAAGAAGGAGAAATTACTTTTCTTTGAACGGTAGAACAATTCATCAAAATAGCACCAATTTTCACACGTCAGTGATTAATACTAATGGAGAAAGTCACTCTGGTGTGACTCCCCTGTGAGATAATCAGCTTGGACCAGGCTGAACCAATTTGGAACAAACAAGATATGCCCCCACTCCTCTGATCATGAATTTATCTGTTCTTTCCCCAGCTGAAATAAATTAACAACTAAATCATGCACAGCCTATGTAGGTCACATAGTTGATGTCCTACCTACTTCAGCCTCCTAAAAGAATTCATTTGTTAATACTTAGCAGCTGTGACAGTCCCCCTGCACTGGAGTCATCTGTCCAGACCATAACATAACAAAGCTGGCTGCTTCCTTCCAGCAGGAGCCATTTCCGAAAATCGGATGAACAGGTGTTCTTCACATCCCTGAGATCTGGCTCTGTGCTATGAGATGCCATTTCATAGTCCAGCTGCACTGCTTGCTTCAGATACACCAGGGCAAAACAAAATGCTCTGTCATTATAATTTCTCCAACAGAGTGTGGGTGTAAATAATATGCCCACATTAGTGAAGCTCAGGGGATCTCCATGGAAACATTTAATCGCTGACATTTAAGCTCCTGGTGCCGTTAAAGAAAGCAGCTGACTCCTGACTTATTACTAATGGTTTATAGAGGTAGGAAGTAAGATTTTTTGCCTTGACCTGGCTAGAAATGATAGAGTGACAGCATATGATGCTGAATCTTTCCTCTCTTCCCTTTTTCCCCATCTGAGCATAGCTTGCACTTTTATGATTTTTTTCCTGGGCTTTTCTCCATCATGTCATGTTGGCACTATATGGGATGGGTCTGACTGAGAAAATGCAAACCTCCCAGTTCACCTTCTAAATAGGGGGTGTAAGTTACACAGTTGCAAAGAAAGTAAATCCAGGAGGGCCCTCAGAGCACATAGGTTAAAATGACAGAGATCCATGGAGGAAGTTATGCTTAGCTGTCATTGCAGTCATCACAGTTTCCTGAGTATGTGCACCCACTGATCCACCCAAATAGTTTCACAGGAACCTCTAGTGAGCCCATTACCTGTGCAAGCAAGGAATCAGCTTTCAACAGTCATTTCTGTGTTCACTGCACTTTGTACTGTTGTTGCCTCATTCCTGGTACCTCACATCTATGCAAGAGACTGTGATCTAGAAATTCAGACTGATCTAAACTTTTTACCATTTAACAGCTCTTCCTCTGAGTTAGAAGTGACATCCAAGCCTTAAAACAATCCCATAGGTGACTTTGTTTTGAACTGAGAAGCATTTCTAGTAGCTCTCCGTTACCTGAGTCCCACTCTGTGTTACCCTATTTCAACTGAGATGGTGGTGGTGTCCTGAAGGCAAACAAGTCTGATCAGCTGCGCTCCATCCAGATGTTAATTAGTCACAGTTTCAGTCCCAGATTTAGGGCTTATTTTATGTTTTCTCTGTCTTTGTGTTGTCCTTCATTAGAAAATGTGATCTGGCTTAAAGAAAACTCTTAAGTATCTGGCTATTCTTGTGGGAAAAACATCATTCTTTTACTGTCTTTATTCCAGAATAATTCACAGGATTTGTTCCCACTAGGGTAACCACATATAGCTCCCATTACATCTAACTGAATTAACTGGATGCAGAAAAGATAGAAAGTCTTACATCCCACATCATACAAATTAAATGCTGATGACTGCTTGGCCCGTGCACAATTAGATTAACTCTGTGTCATTCCTTGTAAAATGAAACAAAGCATTCATGTTACACAACCCTCTATTATGTGTGCTGTCTCAGCTATTTTATGGCATTTATTTATGCACGTGGTGAGGTAGAATTTGGAGATTTTTCTGTTTTCAAAATTTTTCCTTACTAAATTGTAGTCTGAAGGTGCAGTTAAGGCTGACTCCAAAACATTAGCAGTTTAAGACTATACTGGAACCACAGACTGGTGGGGTTACGTGTTAGGGTGTTTTACTACATCTGCTGCATACCCATCACCTCATCTTGGGACAAGATTTTTTGTCTTGTGACTATGAAAGCAACTACTCAGTACTGTAGAATATATATAACATCAAAATAATTGGGATATTATGTGGAAAGTACTGTTTACTAGAGGACTACTACATTATCAGAAACTAATGTAGTAGAGTCATAGAATGGCTTAAGTTGGAAGGGATCTTAAAGATCAGTCAGCTCCACCTACTTTGCTATGGGCAGTGTTGCCGCTGATCAGATCAGACTGCCCAGGGCACCATCCACGCTTGCCTTGAATGCTTCCAGGGATGGGGCACCCACAGTCTCTCTGGGCTGCCCATTCCAGTGCCTTACCACACCGAGTAAAGAATTTCTTAGCAACATCCAATGTACATTTCCCATCTTTTAGTTTAAAGACATTCCCTCTTGTCCTACCATTATCAGACCCTGTAAAAAGTCCATCTCCCTCCTTGTAAGCTCTCTTCAATATCCTGAAGATCACATTGAGGTCTCTCCAGACTTAATAAGCCCAACCCCTTTCCCCATAGCAGGGGTGCTGCAGCTCTCCCTGCTTCTCATCTTTGGGTACTCATAACCAATGCAAGGAACTGTAGCACTAACTTGCACTGCCAGTGCAATTGGTAGAAGGAAGATTTAAGAAACCCAAAGCCAGAAAATTAAAGATTTTGGCCTCATCTAGCATGCATCCACTGAAAAACCTTAACTCATTCCATCTAGGGATGGTGTTTCTTTTAGTTCATGTTTTTAGAAATCATAACCCAATCACGCTTTTTTTTTTTTTTTTTTTTAATTTGCTCTTTAACATAACATTGGAGGCCTCTAAATGCTTAGAATAGGCTGCCTTATCCATATAAGAGGAGTATAAACATGTTCAAAGGAAGGGCTCTTCTAGCTGTCAAAAGATGAAAACATACTATCGTGCTCATTAGCAGAACTTGACTATTTTGAGTAGGATATGCATACATTTTAGCATTGAAGGTCCTGACTTCAAAATGCAGCTTGAAATGGAATCAGTCAGTGACAGTCACTTGCCTCAGATTTTACACCGCATGGTTCTAAAGGACTTGCCTTCTGATCTTACTGTGAGAGGTTTTTTCAAAAGCACTGTGCATTTATTTGGAAGCCTCGTGGTTGTTCTGTTTTCTGATCTCATTACTGAGATGATTGATTAAGGATTTTTATTTTTTAAGAGTGTGCCTTCAGATTGGGGTTTTTTAAATTGATTTATCTTTAATTGCTACCCCTTAGTTATACCTCAAGATTTTGAAGCTATAATCTGGTGTATTGAAGCATTGTTTCTTGCATGCAGCAGAGATAAGAAATAAATTTATTATCTAACATCTGTGTACTCTCTTAATCATCAGTGATAGCCATTACGTGGGAGGGGTGTTGGGGTAGAAAGAGAAAGCTTGATAAATCAGAGATAAGCTCAGCATCGTGGCACCTTGAATGCTGAACTGTGCATTAGGAATTGAGAGTCAGCTCTGTTTGAGCTTCCAGCTGTTATTAATACTGACATGTTCAGAGATTTTGGCATACACAGTTTTAACCTCCTGCAGTTTAAATACATTTAACATTCTCTCTCCTTCTTTCCCATAATGACTGTAATGTGCAATTTTGTTTTATCTTAGTAATCATATCCTTTTCCCTTTGAGAATCGGCTCAGCACAGCACCCCAGATACGGGCACAGGAAGAGCAGGCTTATCTGTTTGTACAGTATGTGCCATTTCTTGTTACCATAGAGCTAATGCTACTTAATAACATTTAAATAAGAATTTATATTGTAAAATATGACTTAATCTGTTGTGACCTGATAAGACTAACTGCCATTGATTATTTGCAATATTGCCTGAGGATGTTTAAAACAGCCACTGGAAAAAAATTAAGGCAATGTTTTTATAATAAGATACATTGGTTGCTGGGCTTGTGACTAAGTACCCAAGCTCATGAAGATTTCAAACACATTCATTATGAATCAGACAGTGCTTTTGTTCCTACCTACATCATTTTCCATGGAGCCTTAACTGCCAAATTACTTTCCTATGTTAGTTAGGTGAACTCAGTCCTAAATCTCTTTTCATCTTGTCTGCATTGTGCGACTATGCAAAACCTAGGATGAGATACAAGTCAGAGCAATATTTGCTGAATGCATATACAAGTTTTGGAGGGATATAATAGAATCATACAGTCCTTAGAGTTGGAAGGGACCTTTAAAGGCCTGCTACTCTAACTCCCCTGCAGCATACTGGGACATGCACAGTTAGATCAGGTTGCTCAGGGCTTGATCCACCCTTGACTTGAAAGTGTCCAGGAAAGGAGCATCAACAACCAGGCAACCTGTACTGGGCAAACTTCTCTGTAAAAGACTTTTTCCTTATGCCCAACCTAAATATACCCTCCTTAAGCTTGAAACCATTTCTCCTTGTTCTATCACCACAGTCCCTCATAAAAAGTCTGTCCTGTTCTTGCCTGTATTTGAAGAAAGCCTAGAAATTATGCTTAAAGGGCTATAAAACACATACAGTTGTGAGCTCAGATCAGTAAACATTACTTCTCTTACTTGCAGTGGGGCAATGACTGGATAGGATTTACATCAGTTTGGAGTGCCAAGTCTGTAGCCTTGGGAAGGGCTTCACATAATAGTAACTGCAGTCAGTGACATTTTGCTACACTTCAGAATACTGTAGTATAAGCCATATTTAACTATAATTTTGTTTGTAGCGGGAATTGCCCAAAAGGAGAATGAGGAAAATCTGGAAATCAAAATGAAGAAGAAGGGAGTAAGTTAAAAGTCATTGATATAATAAATGCCATAAAATAATGTGGCTTCTTTACCTTTCTAGAAAATACAGACTTGTCCAAAGAAAATCAGTATGCCTGAAAGGAAATCTGCATGAACAGATATGGGGAACAAGCCCAGTTTCTAAAAATGAGAATACGTGTATAGCATTCAAGAGTTCATCAATATGAGGCATGTAAAATATGTTTAACAAATTTGATACCATGGTATATCTACAGCTGGGTGTTGCTCACATGGTACTTGTTACATCTGAAAGGATAGGCTCCGCAGGAATAGGGCACATGGGCAGTAGAGAGACTGAAGGAAGAGCAGTTTTAGGAGAGCACACAGACATCAAGAGGAATAGCTGAAATAAAGACTTGTTTTTAAATCCTACATTTTCTGATATCTGGATACTGCAATCATGAATCATTTTTGTTCACATAAGATCCACAGTCCAAAACCCATCCACACCCAAAACTCAAAATAGCTGTCTAGACCCTTGTTCTTAAGAGTGGGGCAGGACTTCCTCTGTTTTTGCAAAGGAGGAACCATTCTTTTTCTCTCTAATCCAGCTTCCCATCATCTACAAAGGATCATCAGAGGTGGTAGAAACTGTAAGCCTAAGATTCATTTCCCTTTCGAGTAAATAAGATTTCAGTTCCTCTAGGTGCTTTGGATGACTTCCAAGGTGACACTGCAACAAGAAATAAATCACCAAATATGTTTTAAAAGTTGGGTTTAAGAGGAAAGGGGCTCTGTGGGGTTGGAATTTGACCTTTAGCCCTTTGGGCCTATGATGCCCCCCAACTAAAGCATATAGGGTTTCTTTGACATAAACATGGTGTAACACAGTAGTGCATTAGACCTTTGGTATTTTGATATTTACCAGGTGTGCCTGGATAAAGAACAATTTAACTTTTCCAGCAAACCAGTGCTACTGGACCAAGATAACTTTTTTAATAATCAGTCACTGATTATTATATTCAGCCAGTATTACATTTGAGTATCCAGAGATTTATGAGCTCTTAAATTCCATCAACTTCAATGGCATTAATTGGAGTGAAAAAAAAGTTGAGGGAACGGGTAGATATTCAGTGAATAAGATTTATGTTACCTTGAACAATAAAATCTGCATCTTAGAGGACACCATGTCAAATTCACATCTGCTATAATACTGGTGGCATGTTACAGAGAAAAACATGGATATTTATAGAAGTAAGGAAGGGGCATACTTGATTACACTATGAACATCTGGCATTTAGCATAAGATTAGACAGAGGAAAACATTAATCAGCTGTGAACTTTATCAAGCTTTTATTATTTAAGATGGAGATTTGGTAGTTGCTACTGTAAGGACATTTCTATATGCAAGTATATTAGAATATATTTTTTCCACTATCTACTTGACACAGAAAAAAAATTCCATTTTTATTAAATAACTTCCTGGGGATTAAAGCAATGCTTCCAAAACCATGGATCCTCAAATATTTAAGTAGCATTTTTCCATGATTTTTTACAATACAACATATAGAATTATGTGGGTTTTGCCAAAAAATGAGAAACAAATGTTATTAACAACTTAAATATCCTAGTTATGCTTGTAGAATGAGAAATACACTAAACGGTTCAATACAATATATCAAAAACATCCATAAGACAATGCTCATTCTGTGTGGTTTTTGACATAATGAAAGTAGTGTAATATAATAAGTTTCTTAATAGAATACATTCTAGACAGAAGCTAGCCAGAATTTTTACCAACTAGCAACACAACATTTGCTCTATGTAAAACTAAACTCAGCACAAAAGAAACTGGAGTAATTTTCTGGGCTGTGTTTAATAGTGGTATAATTTTTTTTTGTTGACAAAGTGCCCAATATCTGCTATTAAAATAAAGTAACCATTTTAACAGGTGCTATAAAAAGCTAATTTCAAGTAACTCTTGTTCAGAATACCTTATCAACTGAGTTGGCCTGACAGCCAAACACAGAGATGGCTAAGAGTGATACAATCCTACTGGCAAAACCATAGCTGAAAATACAGGAATAACTTCATGAGTTGGATAAAGAACCTCTATGTGCATTCTGTATCACACAGATTTTAAAATATTTTTGTCCATCTACCTGAATAAAAGAAAGAGAACATTTCTGTGAGGACACTTCCATCTAAGGTAGCATCTGATATTAATGTTATTCTCAGACAACGCTGCTATGAATAATGACTCTAACTGCAGGATATCTGTACAACTGTGAGCAGAGCTATTCTATGAGAAAATTATCATTATTGCTGTGGACAGAATACTTATTGCTAGCCTGTGAGAGTCTTCACCTTTGCTTGCCTACTCTTGAAACTGCCAATTTATCATGTTCCTGAAGTAATATTCCTGAGGTAATGCTCTATCAAAATGCAGCTCTTCATAACAGTTGCCATCATAACCTGAGAGAAACTTCAGATAAAGTTAAGTACCAAATATTATGGGTATTTTGCGTATCTTCACCACTGGGTTTTGTCTTTTTTCTTTCAAGTTTGGAAACTTGTTTAGGTTTTGCCTTGTGTCTGTAAATTTCATAATACTGCATTTATTTCTGTACAGTGACATCGTAATAAGTTCTAGAAGTTAGCTTATGAATTAGTAGGTTTTCCTTTAATTTTATCAATCCAGATAAGGAGTGCTATGATTGCTTGTACATCCGTGTTGTGATTTGCCTTAATGATCTCTATTTACTGTTCAGAAGGTATTTCAAATTCCTGATGTAAGTTCCTCCATTCTGGTCCTGTGTGATAACTGTTAGCTGTTCTGCTGGCGGTGTTTCCTTTGAATTACCACAAAAATTATTACATTGAAATTATGTTTTTAAGGCTGCAATTATTTGAAAACTCTGCATATCTACTTAAACCTATCTATATGGTTGCTATACAGTTGCTATATCATGATACACATTCATCTAAATGAAGATCAAGTATTTTCCACAATGATTTTCTTCTGTTTTCCTTAGATACAAATAGTCCAAGGGTAAATATAACAATCATGCACTGACTTGTGTTCAGTGCATATGAATGAAAATAACCTTAGAGGAGAGAACTTGCAAAACAAAGCAAAACAAAACAAAACAGGAGCACACATTCCAAAACTGGAGCCACTGAAGTAAGAATGTTTAAATTAGAGGACAGAATGGTGGATCCTCGCTAACCTGAGAACACACTGTTGAAGAACATGCTTCACAGTCCCAACTCAGTGATCCTTCCTGAACTACATGAAAACTGAAACGTTGCTTAATTCTTATTCAGAGATGCTCCAATTACACCAAAGAAGGAGATCCGATAACATACAATATGAGGCAGATGAACATTGTTGTTGTTGTTGTTGTAATTATTAGATCAAACTTTTTATTTTCAAAAAATAGATATAATTTTAACAAGCAAGCTAACACAGATTTTTTCCTGGGGAAAATAAATATATTTTTTTTTTTGTTAAGTACTTATTTTGTACATGTTGATTTATAGTCTATTCTCTAGATTGCATGAGAAAGCTAGATGTATGTGGTAGTACTGAGACATAAATTCTTGCTACAGACTTAATGACTTATCAGGCTCTTCTTCCCAAGAGCAATTTAAAATTATGTCTGGTACAATTTACGGCTTGTGGAAAAGAGGTAGCACCAGAAAAATGAATTATTCTTGTGATTGTGCTTTGTTGGTTTTGA
This sequence comes from Tympanuchus pallidicinctus, assembly GCF_026119805.1. NCBI lineage: Eukaryota > Metazoa > Chordata > Aves > Galliformes > Phasianidae > Tympanuchus > Tympanuchus pallidicinctus. The sequence continues at coordinate 2,529,708 of NW_026294780.1, read as the reverse complement.
ATCAGATCAACACTTGAATCAAAGGACTTTTCTAGGTCTTAAAGTAATAACACTGTAAGAAGCATATTCTGTTTTGCTAAAACATCAAATGAAATAACCTGTCAAAAAACATCCATATCCATTCAGTAAGCAGAATTGTAGATAAAATACATGCATGGCTCCTGTTGAACATTTATTTGTGAGCCACTGCTTTCATCTCGTTCAGTTTCTTTTAAATTCAAATAGCTTCTAGTCTTCATATCAGAGACCTTATTTGAGGCAATCTTTATCAGCACTGCTTCAGTGCTAATATTTCAAAGATCTTAGGTGCAACTTTCCTGACACACGGCAGACAAAACCAGCAGATATGAACAAAGCCTGTAGGAGGCATTCTAGCTCCATTTTTCTTTGGGTGCAAAACAGACCCTAAAGTGGGGAAATCATAAGGTAGAACATGAACTATTGATGAACTGTGTTACCAGAGTGCAACTGTTACACTGATGTAATGTGTATACATAACAGTGATGATACTTAGGACCTCTGGTTTATAAAATAATTAATAAAACCCACACATATCCTGAATATTTTTATACGTCTCCTAACAATTTTGTAAGTCATTCTAGGGGATAACTGTGGAGACAGAAGGATATATGTGTGACTTTGGATTTTCTTCTCGCCACTCCTGATCTTCTCACAGACAAAGAAAGCAGATGTGTTTGTTGAGACAAGGACAGTCAATCTCCCTATAAATAATGCCCAGTTCAGGACCTGGTTATGCATTTATCTGAGAATGACTTTGAAGACTACGTTGTTCTTAATCTGAATTTGGACCACAGATGAATATCACTCCTAGGCTATGAGTAATGTCATGTTTAGAGACATGTAGGTATTTCCATATTTCATATCCTTACTCCCTTTTTGAATCTAAGCAGCATAGCCAAGATATGTTTACATTTATTCCCTAAAGGTGATGTTACGAGAATAATTGTTCCATTGTCTTAATGGCAATGTTCAAAATTCAGGAATACAACAACTTGTCTCCCAAGAGAATGTTCAAATCCACTTGAAGACTGACAAGCTTCCAATGATTTCATTTTCTGAACAGTACGCCTCATGATGAGTCATGCAATTTGAATGCAGCTGCAGTGAGATGTGATCACTGGCTAACAGTACTTTTTGATTTAATGTGGTCCTCATCTTCTATTTGATATTATTTCATCTATAGCCATTTTCAGAATAACAGAATTAAACACATTTACCAGTTTGAAAATATCTGGTAGCTTGTTTTCTGGGAAACTTGGCCTCAAGACTAATCAATAATCTGTCCTTGGAAGTATTGTCTGGTCTCAGTCATGCCCACTGTAATTACAGATGATCAGAGGCTGTTACAGGTCTATACTACAGTACAGTGTAGCAGTTCTTGAGGTAGTTTAGGAAGTTGAACTAATTCAGCTGCAAGATCACAAGACCTCATAAGCTAATTTTTCCTTTTCTCATCTACTTTACTTGCTAACAGTTGTATAGGATGTTTAGAGTTATCTCAGTTTCCTCCATATGCATTGTACATGTACATTTGCACACCAAAATAGCCAAGGCACTGATCACATTCAGAACAAGGAAAATAAATTTAGATATGCTCTATAGGAGAGTGCAGAGGATAGGTAAATCGCTGTGAGATAAGCAAACCATAGCCACTCCAGAAAGGTGCTAACACATATGTAGTGACTGTAATTCCCTTAACACTAATGGCTTTTCTTCCACAGAGGGCTATTGTCATAAGTCAGTAATGACCTAGGAATGAAAAACTCAGGCTAAATCAATATCTTTCAGGAGTTTCTGTCCACTGCCTGTTAGTGTGATTATTTTAAATTCATATACTATATAGATCACCGAGACTTTCCTAGGAGAGTTACATAGGGCATATACACTATATTTTTCTTTCATCTCCTGAAAAATGCAGCCAGCATTTGAAGCTATGCTTTTTCAAGTACTAGCAGGGAATCTGTCTAACCAAATTTTGTTATCTTTTAGTTCCTCCTTCCTTTGTTAAATTTCTTATTGTTTGTTTACATGAACATAACTTAAAAAGAGAGTTCTGAAGTTTACTTGAATGAAGACAGATCCCAACTCTTTTCCAATATAATTATTTTAAAACCAGACACATCTACCTTGATTTCTTCATATTTTCAGGCCCAAGACTACTGTGCAACATGAGGCTGAAAGGTATCTCTGGTGGTCATCTAACTCAACTTCCCACTCAAACCAGGGGCTATTCCCAACATCAATAAAACCTCACTTTGTCTAATCTCTTCGTGAAATCCTCCATGGACAGAAATTCCTCTCCAGGCCCCTGTTCTTCTGTTGCAATGCTCTCCTGGTGGAGCAGGTTTTCCTAATGTCTAGAATGAAGCTGTCAAGATAGATTTCATGACCATAGATCCTCACTGTTCTATCTTGTATTACCAAGATTTTTAGGTTGAAATATACTTTTTGCCTCCTCTTCAGTAGACTAAATTAGCCCTGATCTTTCAGACTATTTCTGTACATCATATGTCCTCAGTTTCTATCTTGCACTGTTCTCAAGTTTCACAAGTTTTCTCTGGATTGAAACTGTCATATATTGCATCAGTCACGCCCCCTAACCTGTAAATTTACTGTGGACATTTCGTGTGCTACCATCCAGGTCACCAATGAGGACAGTGAAATGGATTCGTGCTGATATGCAGAGTACAACACAGCTCTGTTCATTATTTTCTCTCTGTGACTGCCTGTCTAGCCAGTCTCCTAGAAGCCCATTTCTCCTGCCCACACCTCCCTACTTTCCAGATGAGAATACTATGAGACTCAGTGAGTCTCAGTGAGACTCAAAAGCAGCACTGAAATCAACATTTAATAAAATCACTGCTCATCCATATCCCCAATTATTTTTTCTACAGAAGGCTTACAAGTTGGTTAAGCAACATTTTCCACTAGTAGATCTGTGTTGATCATTCCTAATTAATTTTTTGTCCTTCATATGCTACAAAACAGATTTCAAGAGAGTGTGCTCCATGATTTTTCCAGTGATTGAGCAAGGCAGAAGGGTCCACAGCTCCCTGGGTCCTCTTTCTCACAGACAGTGATCATAAAACCTCCACATCCACAAGTTCTGTCAATATCCTTCTATGAAACACATCAGCTCAGTGTATTACAGTGTATTCACTTTCTCAAAGAAGTTCATAATCTGTTGTTCCCCTATATTTTGCTGCACTTGTGCTTCCCAAACTACACAAATAAACACAGAAGAATTGTTTCCAGAGACCAATACAAGTAGGCATTGAGCGTTGTAGTATTTTCCATGTTGTTCATGGATATCTTCTTTATCCATCAATGAATCCATTTTTTTCCTAAGATTTCTTTTGCAAATAATGTAACAGTAAATTACCTTATTTCAGTGTTACATGTCCCTCAACAATGCTAGCTGTTTCTTAATCAGTCTCTGGCCATACCTAAGTACTCAAACAATATTTTTTTATTCTTTTATTTTTTACTTTTTTTTTTTTTTCCTGTACCTTTTTACACATCTTATGTGATTCCTTTTTGTGTTTTATTTCAATAAGAAGCTGCCTGCTTAGTCAAGTATAGCTTCTGCCTAAATCCCATTCTTCCTGATGGTTAACTTGAGATTCCAATAAATTCAATAAGTTCTTGTAACATCCCTAAACTTTTCTTACTGTAAAGTAAATGCATACCCCTTTGACTAAAGACTATGTGTCTCGTGTCTTGCCTTTGTTTCCCTTAAATAAATGGTAGAAGAAATATTCTGTGTAATTAACCATTCATACAGTTTTACTTAGAATAACAGTGTGAAGTAGCCACATGTACCAAAAAGAGGTACTATAACCACTTACAGAGGGAGGAAGTGGGGTAGATCATATGCACCTTCACTTAGTATAGAAAATTCTTTGGTTTTGTGCTTAGAACAGAGAGGCAGGAGACATCTGTTCAACCATTCCCTTCCTACTACAGGAGTCGCTTCACCCTCGAGAGAAAATCTGCTGCTCAGTTGCCCATTGAGTCTTGAGCTACCTTAAGCTGAAGGCAATGTCCGAGGTGCTCTAGGTAAGTAATACACCCTTCTTCGTTCCGTAGGAAGACCTCTAATGCAGCCTCACTCCCTCCTCTCCAGAGTTGAATGCAGCCTCAGAGCTGCTAACTGCTGCTAGCTGTTCCAGCAGGAAACCCACCTTAGCCTGTCCTGCAGGGCAAACGTGCTCCAGCTACCACTCACTTCTCTCTTCTCACTGCAAAATCCCAAACTGACCAAAGACTTCAGTAGCTGTGCAACTGTAAATTAAACTTCTCTATACAGAAGATTTTGCTTCAGTAATGAGTGAAATCTTTGCACTAATTTAGAACTGGAATTTGAATTCCTGAACATCCCAAAGCAGTTGATATGAATACTCTCTTCACCTTCTATCTCTATGCAGTGCTTTTGAAGATGTTGAAAGCCAATATAACTCACAAGAGATGTAAAAGTAATGAGTATTTGTAAGAGGTGGGGACTACAATTTCCCGATAAACGATAAAGCGATCATTGTGTGGTGATAGGATAATGGCAAGATAATTAAACGCCTACTTTATATGCCTGATCTCTGCAGCTGCTGAGAGAGAGGGAGAACAGTTAGCTGATCCTTATTGTTTCCTGGAACACAGTGGTATTAGCAGTACCCATAGCAGGTTAGAAAGTACAGTGCATTTCAGAAACAACAAAGGTGAAATGGCTTCGGTTTAAGAGAAGGAATTATTTGAGCTACCTGGAAGAAATCTCTGATATTCCATTTTGAGTAATGAGAAACCATCCTGTTACCCAAAGCCAGAGGACCAACACTGATTTTTTTGCTATGAAAACAGATATTGCCACTGTTTTATGTTGTCTGGGGCAGCATTTTTGCATTTAAATAATATAGTAAGGAGTTTGAAAGCAATGAGTTGTTAGCTGGTGTTAGCATGAAACTGGAAACATATCAGAGACTAATGTGATCTTTATTTGATATGCTTTACAGGTTAACAGTGTGAAGTGGATTTGCATATATATTAGCATCACTTTTCCAAACATAGATCACAAGAAAGTAGTAAGGAAATTCCTGGGGGAGATATGAAGACTGGACAGGGAAAATGGATTAATAATGGGTAGTAAGCAAGACCCTGAAGGATCATAATATATGATAAAGTATCCTCCTGGCAGAATATGACAGATGAGGTTGCCTGGAGCTATTTTCTATGTAACATTTATATTAGTGATGTAAAAAATTGATTTGATATGGAGTGAATCAAAATTTACAGATGACAAAAGCAAGAGGATTTCTAAAGTCAATACTTAGGAGGACATGAATGGATTACAGAACAATTTAATGAGGATGCAAAAATAAGACTGGCATGTGAAATTTAGCAAATAGAAAATGCATGTATAAAGAGACTGAAATATGCTTCAGTGTTGTATATTGAGAAGTGGCATTTGAGAAAAATTCACAGGAGAGTCTCTGAACTATTTCTAATTTATTTTGGTCTTACTGAAATTCTCTGTATGGTAGTAAATGTTTCCTTCAGTATCCCTTTACAGCATTTCATCAGATTAATATTTTCATTATCATAATTGGTCTAATGTTATTCTTGAATGTCAAACTAAGAATTTAATTTTCATGTGAATTGTGTTTTTCAACACGTCTGTGGGGCCCAAACACATAGAGTATTATGAAAGATTATTTTAAATGTTTTCTTTTTAGAGAGTAGGACACAGAAAGGAATAATGGTAGATGGTAGGAGACTGACAGATCCACTCTCAGGCTGCTGAGGAAATTAGATGATTTTTTTTAATAACCGAAAGTTGATTTGAAAGGATATTTTAGTCTCCCGTACCTGATAGAATGTTTTAAGGGAAAGTTGATGCCAGCAAGATACTCTGGAAACTGCAGAGATTGCTTGTTTCTGAAGAATTACTTATTCCTGTATATAAAATTTGGTAACAAGCTGAATATGATGGCTCACTTTCAAAAAAGACAAAAAAGTTAACATCTTATAGCACATGGTCTCCAAGTGTTGTAGTTTAACCAGGCAGGTAGTTAAACACCATGCAGCAGTTCACTCAGTTCCACCCAGGTGGGATGTGGGAGAGAACAGGAAACCAAGTAGAACTTATGGATTGAGATAAAAACTGTTTAGAAAGACAGAAAAGGAAAACAGAAACAAAAAAAAAATGAAATTATGACCACACATATATGTGTGTGTACATATATATTCATATGCAATAGAATTATTCGCCACTCACCAACCTATACGCAGTTAGCAATATAACTGCTCGCTGATCAGTGCTCTGCAACCAGTCCACCAGTTGATGCTCACAGACCCCAGGAAGTGGCAGCTCCCACAGCTGCCCACAGCTTTTTGTCTCTCCACATGGTATCACATAGTATGGAACGATCCCAGCCTCATTCAGGCACTGGCCTGGCCTGGCCCTGCTCCCTCCTGCCTTTTCTTTGTTTTTCCATGGTTTTCATATCTGAAATTTGGTAAATATTGTTCTATACTGGTGAATCTTTCTGAATTACCTTTTATAAGCTCTTTCAGAGTTGTCTCACATCACGTTTCACCAAGCACAGGCAAGGAGGAATTATAAATTAATTTATGTTAAGCAACGCTTTCCTGGTCAAGTAGCACCCCCAGTATTTTCAAGGATACAGCCAGGATATGGTAATATTCAGCATGAAGAGAGATTCTCTTGCTTGTCATGTCTCTGGATGAGTGAGAGGAGAGGAAACCTATTCCTTCTTCATGTAGGTTGGTGTACCAAGCTAGTGTGAACTTGTTATTTCTATCAGCTAAGGTGAATAAACTTAGATTTGCCCTTTCTCCAGCAGGTCCTGAGAAGTGCTTTATAACAGCATAACAGATTACCTATTACTGACTTTTTCCCTTACTGCTCCAATCACTCAAAATCCACAGTCCTCCACCCAGCTTGACTGAAGAAGTGTCTAAACATATAGGTCTGAGTTTAAGAGAGCTGAATTTAACTGTAATTTTTTGGAAGGTTAAAAATTTATGGAAAAATGAGGAAATAAACCATTAAATTCACAAAATGCCTGTCATATAATGTAATTCTTTTATTATTATTATTATTACTTTTCAAAAGGGCATAAAATCCTTTTAAAGCTACTAACTGTTTTTACCTTTTCATTGTTGGCAGTGATAACGCAGCTTTCAATGGGAAAAAAAAAGATAGACTACACTTTTTTATTTATTTGATTTTTGCTTTTTGTTTAATAAAGAAATAAGGCCATGCTGAAAAATCATGTATTCATAGTGCTTAACAAAAAGGGAAAAGAGAGGGGGAAATATTCATACAAGAGAAAAGGAAAGTGTCTGGAGTGTTAAATGATGTATGATAAGTTAATGTTGATAATACATCATCTTTAGACATAGACTGGATGATGGAATTAAAGCAGAAACATGGAACATTCAAAAAAAATGTTAGTTGAAAAAGGGAAAAATTTTAATCAAAGAATGAAGAACTCATAAAATGACAAGATTAACAATAAATTCAGAATCTCTAAGGTTGCTTAGGAAGCAATCAGTCTCCATCCTGGAAGGCTGTGCAACAATCAGCTTCTAAGGTTCTTAATGGACTTAAAGGTCATTTCTCACTCTCAACAGTTCTCTGCAATTCACTTTGGTCAGTATACAAAAATTGCTGGAACGCGTGCGCTTGCATACTGAGATGTATGGAGAATTTGAAAAAAAAAAACAAAACTGTTTGTCCAGTTATGTCTTAAAAGTGGAACAGAAGTGAAGGAAGGAGGAAGGCAGAGAAAAGCTAAAGGGAGACATGATTATTTCTTTCGTAACTATGTAGTCACTGTAACCATCTAAGCAGAGAGCAGAGCACATTCTCCACTGCTTACCAGAAGGGCCTGAAACCAAAGCCCAAAATGAAACCCAAATTCTCTATTCACTTATTTCATTGGAATGTGTGAGGCCTTCTGACTAGCAGAGTGACTCAAATCCTTGAGCCTCTAAATCCCAATTTGCATTTTGGTTAATCTCTACCACAAAGCAACAGCTAGCAAAAATGTGTTCAGTGTTTGCAAGAATTCTTGTGCAATTTCTTTTAGAAATGATGATAAAATGTTGTACTTCTACCTGTGCTTACATCTTGCAAAGAGGGAAAAAAAGGAAAAAGGGTATGTGGCAACAGGACAAGGAGGAATGGCTCTAAATTGGAAGAGGGTAGTTTTAAACTAGATATTAGGAAGACATTCTTTACTGTGAGAGTGGTGAGACACTGGAACAGTTTGCTCAGAGAGAGAATGCCTCTCCCTGGAGGCATTCAAGACCAGGTCGGATGGCGATTTGAGAAACCCGGTGTAGGAGGTGCTGTCCCTGCCTATAGCAGAGGGGTTGGAACTATATAATCTTAAAGATCCCTTCCAACCCAAAGCATTCTATGATTCTATGATTCTTTGAAATTTTCTGCATTTGATTTGCCAGCCAACAAATCCCTCCAATAATTATTTCAAGAGAAATGGCAGTTTTCTTCCCTCAGCTTCACTTTCCTTCCCTGGAAAATACTGTCATCTCAGTTGGTGGAAATATCACTTAATCACTTAATCCTCCTTCTACCTAAGGTTTTTACAAGCTGTCCCTTTTTTAAAGAAATACTGCTAATATAGCATTTATAGAAGCAGTAGTTCAAACACTACAAAATTCATGATGCGGTGAAATGCAACATCTTTCCTTTTTTAAGAGGAAAGTGAAGCTGTGTCAAAAGACTTGGCACTGACGTACTAACACATTGCTTGAAGGATGTTCTCTCTTTAGGGAATGCTACACTTACAGTTCAGTATAGTTAAAATATTTTATTTCATTACAGCAGGATCATCGTATCTACATGGAATGGACTTTTTCCACAGACAAAATAAGGAAAATGATCAGAGAGATTCTCGTGAGTATAAGAACAACATGTATTCTTTATGTGTACGAGAAAACTTTAGGATGACAGAGAAAAACGTTTGATAGATACTTAAAATACCAGACACTACCTACAAGGTATTTAGCCAGATGGAGTAGTTCATAAATCTACCGAGTTCTGTAGTAAAACTAAACAAGTTCAGATCTGTTGGTACTGAGTGTTCCCACCCCATATGTGGACTCCTGAAATCAATAGGAAGTTTTCCTACCATTTCAGACTTTGGAGACGACCTCTTCCCTCCTATGATTTACTGACTGTTAAGAACTGCCTTCCGCTCAAATAGATCTCCTACATTTTTGTCCTCCCTTTGCAAGCTTTGCTCCCAGTGGGCTGGTGACATTTAAAATTGTTGCAGCAGTGACAATTAAATAAAAATTTCTTAGAGTTTCCAAGTTACTACTGTGAGGCTGTAGTTTCATAGAATCATTTCTTGCTTCATCCAACATAAGGCACTTATTTTTCTGCACACATCTTCAAAGACAAATGCTGGAACTTATTAAATAAACCATATTATTGCTTTGGATTAATTAGCAGATGGTTTAATTATATGCACTAGTAATTGGTACTGCTTGCACATATTAGATTATACTTTATTATCATAATCATGTTTAAAATACATCATAGCCATTGATATGTTGTGTTATGTTTATAATTCGCTAACAATTTCCTTGAGAATTATGAGTTTTGCAAAGATTTATATCATGTTCTATGTCAAAATGAATTTCAGACAGATTTTTTCCCTCATTAAACAGACAGATACATTCAAAATATAGACTAAAAACAGCTATATGTAGTGCTGATAATGATCATTGTCAAATAGCCTAGTTCATCGTACTTTCATAAAATTAATTCACTGCTTCACTATGGTTGGCAAATGATAATCATCTTCTTGTCTGACTAGTTTTATTGAAAATTAAGATTACAGTAATGCTATTTTTTAAGTCTTCAGAGACAGCTTCAGCATTCCAAATTCATCCACACCACGAATGAATCTGAATGTCTAAAAACACGTAGTACTAAGGAAGAAGATAACTGCCTCTCTCTCTCTTACAATACATTGAGCCACCATTGGGTCTAGAACAAATCTAATATTTTCAAAATTATCCATTTCTGTAATACAACTGATTGGCTTTTATCTCAGATTTCAGAACACCAAGAAATAAAACTAAACTAAACAACAAAAAGTTGTGTTAAGCTATAGCATAAATACTTCAGTGATTCATAAAATTGGCTGAATATGAAAAATAAAGTATAAAATTTGCATCATACCCCATACAAAAAGACTTGCACCTCTTTGCTGGACATGAGCTTGGATGTGGACAAAGTGAAAGATTATAAAAACATTTGAACTTCCTAAGTAGAAGGCAAATGCCTTTGTTAGTAAATATATATATACTTACATTTTTACATTCGAATTTTACAGTACTGCCTCATGGGCACTGAACTGGGTTTCCTCAGACACATGGGAGGCCATAATACTCCACATGTTCACTCCAGAAATACATGAGACAGTTCCAGGATTTCAGTGGTAGGAAAGCAATGGACTGAACTTATTCCAGTTTTGAAATAAATTCATTTATATAGAAGACCTTAAAGCTCTATCTTAGAAATTAAAGCACTACTAAATAAAACTTCCTTTAGTTACAGAAATTTAGAAGATCTGTTTTTCCTTTGATTTTTCTTAGGCATGTTTTTAATCGGGTAACGTTCTACTTGCTTCTTCATATTGATTCCATAGTGACAAATAAATGATGATCTTAACTGTGAAAATGGAAATGTTCTCTTACATACATTTACAGATTAGGCTGGATGGGATATTTAATAAATTGTAGTAGCCTTCCTTGTAATAATGTGTAATACATGAACTATCTGATTAGGGAACAGAAAATTCCTGATGCTTACAGTAGTTTCTTAAATCTGCATTTAGGTATGGACTTTTGTTCCAAAAGTGCTGAACAACTCAAAGTTGGACTAAAGCCACTGTGACAGAATACAATCAGACAGATAATAGCATCGATGAGATTTAAATGTTTGAAAAAGGCAACCACAAAACTTAATAATTCCTTATATACCAACCATGTAAGTACCATAATCAGGAAATACCCCTTTAATCTTCATTTAGTATACTTTTTATAACTAAAATTCAGTATTACTCCTGCTTCGTGTACAAAATTTTTAGTAGTGAAGTTTCAGTGGGAGTAACATCAGAGATATCATTAGTACAAAGAAACAGCAAGAGAAATCTTTCTTAGATCAAAAGCAGATGACAACTCTGAAGCATCAGGAGGAATATGCTCTAAGGAGAATAGAGGAAAGACATTTTAAATATTGTACGGAGTGCCAGTGAAAGCTCGTAGAAGAATCTGAACACTCAATTTCATTTGTTATTTTTGTGCACTCAGTAACCAGCCTTGTAGAGGAGGCCTCTGCAGATCGCTTTACGTTGAATATCTCTGCAATCCAGCAAAATTAAGCTTAGGATAAGCAGGCAGGACTGTATATTGATGCAGAGCAGCACCTTCCACATGAGAGTCTATAAAATTGTGTGGCAAACTGTATTGCCTAAAAGGCCATCAGGGAAAGTTAATTTTAAAAAGCTGCTGAAGTATAGCCCTTAAACGAGACAGACCATCCAAGTCAAACATAGCAGCAGTTTAGACAAGTCCAAGCAGAGCCCTTTAAGTCCCAGCGTATCTCTGTTTTTGTTCTCTCACTTTAGGCGATTGCCATTTATAGATTTATTTTTACACTATGAAAACACACTTTATATGACATTTATAATCCAGAGTGAGAAAAATGCTGTTCTGATTTGAATAGGTCACTCTGAAAATATAACTAAACTCTTTAAAAATATACACAGTTTAATAGATCCTATAAATTATGCAGGTGGCCTATGGGGGAAAACTTAGAGCAGGCAATAATTATTTTGGCTGGCATGTTTTGCTTCCAATCTTAGATTTCACTGCCATCAGTTAAATGACTTTGTCAGCAGAAGTGTTATCAAAATTACATACATATTTTCTATCCATTGGCAGGGTAAACTTAGTACAGGATACAAAAAGGAATGATTGTTGTGGCTTAATTTAATTTAAAATATATATTTGGATTTATTGCACACAGTAAGCTACTATGTATGAGTGGGGCTATTAGGAGTAAACAAGTCTCTATAAGTGGTAGGACTGGGAGGCTGAAGAACATCTGTTTTCAGGCTTACCTATCTTAATTTTTCTCTGTTTTCTCTGTTGCCTAAAGGCACAAATAAGAAGGAAATTGTTGCCTCTTAGACTTATTTTTTTCACATGTGCCAGACTAACTGGACTGGCATCTGGGATTTTCCTGGGTGGTTTGAACTGCATTTTCATTATCAGGCAATGTAGAACAGTATGAATACATCAGGAAAGCCAGATAATGTTTTGGTGCTGAGGACCTGAAGTTAATACCATACAGATTGTTATCCATTTATCTCCTCATCTTCATCGGTTTGGGCATATTCTCTATATTAGGGCTGATTTTACATTATATTAGGAGGTGAATCAGCAGAGCCAGTTTGAAAATATTGCAAGCAGTAAAAGACAAGATAGGCAGAAGTGTTCTTCAAGTCTGCTTCAGCCACTTTTTCTACTGTCTGACATGAATCTTCATGTTGTTCTGTACACTCTTTTTAGACAGTTGTCAGGATTTGAAGATAGTTATTATGTGGACACAGCTAACTATCCCTCTTGCTATATTTCCAAAAATACTGCAGGGGAAAAGCAAATAACAAAAGGTCCTGTACTCTGTCTTTCCCTCTTTAATTTTACACTGCACTGCGAGACAAATGAGCAAGCCTGTATGTAATGGAATCCATGATACAGAGATCCATATTAGCCCTATTACCAGTAATGTATAACTCAAAATTTCCACCAGAAAACTGTCATTTTTTCTCTATTTTGCACTCTAACACTACTTTCTCTCAAGCTTATGCATCTGATTTCTTGCTTCTTTGCTTGTCAAAATAACTTGTCCTTTTTCCTTATTCTAGTGTCTTTACCTTTTCTTTTTGCTTCTCGCTTCAGATATAGAGTCTTCAGCACAAGAGAGACAGAAACCTGTTGGAGCGCATTCAGAGAATAGTCACAAAAATGATCAAAGGGATAAAACACCTCTGCTATGAGGACAGGCTGAGAGAGCTAGAGCTGTTCAGACTGGAGAAGGCTCCACAGAGGAAGACCTGAGTGTGGCCTTTCAATATCTAAAAGGAATCTATAAGAAAGGAGGGGACAGGATCTTTATCAAGATCTGTTGTGACAGAACAAGGAGGAAATGATTTCAAATTAAAAAAGGAGAGACTTAGGCTGGATATAAGGAAGAAATCTTTTACAGTAAGGGTGGGGAGGCACTCTAACAGGTTGCACAGAGAGATGGTGGGTGCCCCATCCCTGGAGACATTCATGATCAGGCTGGACAGGGCTCTGAGCAACTTAATCTAGATATAGGTATCCCTGTTCAATGCAAAAGTGTTGGACAAAACTTTTAAGAGTCTCTTTCATCACAAACAATTCTGTAATACTATGATTCTGTAATATTTCAAGAAATGATCTGATGAAATTGCCAGGTTCCATACCTATTAAGCAAGGTCTTTAAAGTTGTTTATCTAATCTCTTTTCTTGGAACTAAACCAAAGAAAAGAGATCCTCCTTTCATCTCCAGGCTTTTCCAGATCTTCCATTATAAGAAGTCTTCTTATATGACATAAAGAATTGGTTTTTTTCCATGGTTTGTGTGTTTGGGCTCTTTAATTACTTCTTCCTTCAGTGGTTCCATGCTCCATGCTATGCTTTGGAGGTTGAGTGGTGATGCAAGAATACAAGCTCACCCTTTTAAATATTTTCAAGTTGCCTTCTGTTTGCCTACATATATATATATATGTCAGTATACATACAGTTGTATACACAAAACTGAGTAACAATTCCTCTTGAATACAATTTACATTCTTAAAATACATAATGGTGGATTATGTAGAATAAATTTTCTTCAACACAAGCCATCAAAAAATATTATCTCTTTCTGGAATGTGTAGACACAGCTTTCTGTCTTGCATACTGTAAATGGCTTTCATTTCCAATAGATTTGTATGTCATATTATTGTGCATTCTTACTCAGCTGGAGTGATTTATTTTCTGCAATTCCTATGCACACAAAGATCAGGAGTAACTAGAAGTTATTACTTCAGATGATGAAGGGACAGTTTTATTTAAAAGTTTACAATAGAGTTGCTTTTGTATTGAGATTTAGTTAAGTAGATCAGTCACAAAATGGAGTGCCTCACATTTAATTTTAAAACCTTTTCTTAATATTCGCAATCTTTTCATGTGCCACAAGACAGTTGACGTATTTGTTTAGCTACATTCTTCCAGAAAACACATAACAGAGAAAACACATTAAATGAAATTTTGCTTAAATCATCTTGCAAGTATTGGAAAACAAGCCAAAGACCAGGGAATGTGAATTGCTATAATCTTCAAATAGCTGATACGAAGCTTAGAAAAAGTCTTGTCAACAAAAATATCAGACACAGACAATATTTTTTCACCTTACTATTGGCAACATAACTGCTGAAACCCATTTTATTTCTTCAGGGAAATTTTTTAGGCATTGTCAAATTCTGTCAGCTTCTTAAATAATGTAATACACTTGTAAATTAGGACTGTGGACAACGATCATCTGTATATTTTAGCTAATGTACTTTGTAAGTTCAACTGTATAGAGAACGTAAGGTTACTGCTGAAAGCAAAGCAGAGAACAGAACAAAGTGTAAATGGTTTGGTTTGGTTTTCCACTGTTTCTTCATCTGTGGAAAGAAAATGGTGAGTCTCATAAGGAGAAAACAAGACAAAACTCCGGAAAAGGAAGAAACCAGTGAGGTGTACAGAATTGATGGCAGCTATAAAACTGTTATTTATGTTTATAATTGCGGAACTTCAAAATAACTGGTGAATGGTTTGGATCGCTAAAACAAATTCAAATGTTCTTGAATTGGGAAAAACAATTTAAATCATGCCAAATCCATGCAGACTACTACAAAACCAAACACATGCAACCTATGTCCCAGCCCAGCCTGCATCATGGCAGTGGTTCTGCCCCTGCAGCCTGGCCTGGCCCCAGACACACACTCGTTGCTCAGCAACACATCAGTGTGTGACTGCAGTGCAGTGCTAACTCAAGTTATGGCAAATAATTGTATGTATTTTGGTACATTCGCTGAACTTTGCTTTCTGTTGTGATAATGGAATTTTGAGAATAGATTTCAAGGTTGCCGAAAAATCATTGATTTTTTTGTATATTTGCAACCTCATTTTCAGTTGCTATAAATATGTTACCTGTGAATTTTCAAATTGAATGAATCTGACCGTGCCTCTTTACCAGAGTTCTGTATCAGAAATATCTCGCCTTCACAATCATTCCTTATTCATGTCATTGCTTTGGGCAGTATGTACATTTGTGAACAAGTGTTTTCAAGGATGAGCAACATTTCATCAAAAATCTCTGACGAGCGCCTTGAGAACTCACTAAGAATTGCAACCACTGTCATCAAACCAGGGTGATGTGTTAATTTCACAAAAACAAGAAGAAATATCCCACTAGTCTTATGCTTTTGTTAGCTCTGACTTTTAAAGTTTTAATAAATGGTATAACAAATAAGTTTTGTTTCTTATATTCATCAATGATATTACATATTTTAAATGCAACCCTAGACAGTTCTTCACTCAGTGCAGCCCAGGCAAACCAAAAGGCTTGACACCAATGACATAAAGTGTCAAGGGAAAAGCCAAAGTGCAACCACAAACACCAAGTTATCTACTAGCACCATAGGAAATTTCTTACAGTGGACCATTTCCAAATAAATCTGCCAGCTGCAGCAATGGGCAGCTACACCTTGGAGCCAGGCAGCCAGAGGCTCTGTGCCCCTCTACAAGGAGGAGGCATGTGTGAGTGAAGGGATCTTCATCAGCCCCACACGTGGCATGGAGTCTGGGCCACATGTAGGTAAAGGGAACTCCACAAGCCTAAGCAAGAACAGGCAGGGCTGGGGGAGACTGCAGGACACTGACATAAGTTCAGTGATCAAAAGACAAATTTTGCAGAAGAGGGGAGTATCTTTATGATATTGTATGACACCTGCATGGTGCTCCCATGTACCAGTGGCACCAGCAGTTCTGCTCTGCTGCTGGAGAATGCCCTGCACCCAACAATTCATGCACAACAGGTGCAATAGCAGTAATGTGGCAGCTTCCATTATGAGGAGAAGCTATGTAATATTGACTCTTCAGCTTAGAAAAGAGATGACTGGGAATTAAATTTATAGTGACATAGGTCAATAATATCAGAAACTTGAAGAATTCATAAGACAAGAACCAGTGGAAAACTGATGACTCTGGGCAGCAAGGTTACAAAAAAGAAGAAAATTGCATTTTGATATAGTTAATGAGAACGTAAGAGAAATTTGTGGAAATCATTGCCACAGGATATTTGGGAGGCCAATAAAAAAGTGGGTTCTAAAAGAGACTAGACAAATTCACAATAAACAAGTTCACGGAGGCAATTCTGAGCATGAAGTATAATTTTTGAAGTCCCTGATCACTTGCTGGATGGCTTACGCCTACCATATAGAGTTAAAACAGAGGACACCTTTACAGAAGTCAGTTTGGCTCAACATGACAGCTTTTACTTCCTTAAATTCATTTAGTGAATAAGAATTCAGATACTTCTATTTGATTTCAATTCTCATCAGTGTTTGAAATTTTCAGTAGTCAGACAAGTGGGTGCTCAAGACAGGCCATGCCCCATGAAAGGCTTTGCCTCAAGGGGAAATATCAGGCAGTAATCACGTATATCAGAAGGATCTGGCACACTACTGGCCTCTCAATGCCAGCAGCCTTTACAAACTGTAGCACAAAGCATAAGCCTAATTGATGCATAGGCTATCCACGACCTATAACCAGCCCCAGATCCCACAACTGTATCAGTCCCACAGCCTTTCCTAGAAGGGAGTACATCAGTGCAGCACGGTTTTGCCCATTCCTTACTTGCCTCTCTCCTCTCATGAAACATGTAAGTATGATCTAAACAATGAGATATTTTCCAGACAGTTAAAATTCCTGTACCTTGTTAAGGGCTTATCCAAAGAAGTGGGCATGTAGAATGAGAGGAAAAATTTTAGATTCAGAGATAAGGTGCGATATCTGTTCTGTCAAATATTGAAGTAACAATAGTCATGAGAAATGCTGTTTGGTTTGCTGCTGTCATTCATGTTTTTATCTTTCTCAGAGACACTTATATCTTTTTGTCTTTTGCTTTTAACACAGTTTTTCCTTTAGTAATTTTGTAATTTTTTTCTTCTTAAGTTGGTTCAGTTTTACAAGAGAATCTGGAATATATGATACTGTATGTAAATCCTGTGAATTATTCATTGCAGCTCATTTGGCCTTTATTTCCAGTAGGGCTCCAATCACCATTACCGTTTCCTTTGCAAGTAATTTAATGGCTGAGTTCCTTTTCATAAGAGCCTGCTCTGTTGAGTAAGTTCTTCAATTAATTCCCTATTGCCCTATGAGTTCAGCTATATGTGCAATGTAAGCAAATAGGTTTATTTGCATCATTTAGGGGGGGAAATGTATAAAGACTGTGTAGGGAGGTGTCATTTTACTTTTTACAGCAGCAGGTACAAGGAGAACAAAATTGAATGTGAGGTACTACTCTGGATCTGGTATGGAAGCCCCATCCCTCCCAGTCCTTCAGTTCTGAGTTTATTACAGAGGAAGTTAAGCACATGATTCAGAACAACTGTCCAAAATATATAATGTAATTTGCTGCACAGTGACTGGGTTCAAAATTCGGGACCAGTAAGTGAAAAGGAATTTCTTCATAAGCCCTGAGATTGAGCAGAATTAATTCTCTCTTAGTTATCTGCAGAGACACTCTAGTATAGACACTGCTACTCTGTCTTTCACTCATATAAATTGTTCCTGATGGGTGTTTTGGGGCCTATCAGAGTCATTACACAAAAAAACATCCTTTCCAGTTTGTTCATTTGGCCCCTGCTGTCCCCTTACTTGCACACTGGTGTGCAATTCTCTTCATGCAGTTTCCAAACACTTTCACCAGACACTCACCCTGCTACAAGTGTATTCCCTGAGCCACAGCCAAGATTTTAAAGATGACCTTTCAGCAATGAGGTACAGTTCTCCTCTATGCAACTGGGAATAGTAACAGCAGTCAGGTGCCAGTGGTGAAATGAAAGTATCCTTTCTGTCATCTAGCATTTATAATGAAATGAAAGATAACTTTTACGCATCACAGTTGCTGTAAATTTGTACATAAATAAATAAGCTTTGTTCATATTACTTAAACAATGCTACCTCATGAGATTTAATCTCTTTAGAAATATATAAACATACAGTAGAATAACATTTTCTGGACTTCATGGTAGCACTACTCACAGAAGGTGATGTATGTATATCATTCTGTAAATGGATGACTGGGAAGGAAGATGACAACTCATTATGCTTGAACAGAAAAAAAAGACCTCCATGTTGCGTATGTTGGTATTTTTAAAATAAAATAGAATTTTTCACATTTTATGGTATCATCATCAAATCAAAGTGAGTATGGAAAAGATTTTTAAACTCAATTGAAAAATAAAATCCTGCAGTGTTCTTATATGGAACACCTCCATTGCTTACTGGCATCCCAAGGATGGAAAGGGCCAGATCAGAGAGACTGGAGAGCATTAACTTTGGCTTAGAACTGTTACCCACAGGCATTCTCATGTGTGGATTCCTTTCAGAGGAAAAAACTGTAACATCATCCTTGACATCTCCCTCATATTTCATCCTCTCTATCCATAACTGAATGTTTATTCCATGAAATACCAGGCAAGGCAGTGGCACTGGCTCTCTTTGGCTCTACATTCCCATACTGATACGAGATCCACAGGCAGCTTCACTGTTGATTAAGTGAATGAAGATAATTTGTGTTACATCAAAGGGAAACAGGCTTCATCTCATGCACAAGCAAAACATGTTCTTGAACTCAGGAGGAAATGGCCACTCTCAGCTTCTCTATCCACTATTCTTCTTGTTCAGCTCTGAACAGAACAGTTGGTGAGCAGGTATTCTGTTCAGCTTCAAGAAGCAAAAACTTTTAGGGTGAAAGGGTGAAACACTGCTCTCCACTCTTTAAAATTATTGCTCCCTAAAATTATTGCAACAACTGTCAAGTTATATTCCCTTCAATAGAAATTTTTGAAGTGTCTGTGAGCAAGAGTTCCTTTATACTGTGCTCTGATATTGCATTTTTGTTGATGAATAATAGTTCACTCCCAGAATAATTTTCATGGAGCACTATGTTTTGAATCAATATGGAAATTATTTCACTGATGTAGGTCATCTTAGGCCTATGTCTTGAAGCACAGTGCACTGAAGACCCTGAACATCCCATCATAAAAGATGTAGAAGCCTGAATACAGTATTGGACAGAAAACACTGAATGGAAATCTCCTGTCCCTAAAAGTACATGTTCAAGAATGGAGCAAGAAAAATATACTATTCCTAGATAGCTGCTGAGCAAAGCCTTCACGAAGAGAGCTTTTCTAACTCTTTGCAGCTGACGTGTTAAATGCAGTACCATTAACGGAGGAAGAGTAGTTGTATTTGAATTTCCTTTCCAAATGGCCCAAATCGTTCCCATTTGCCAGCTAGAAAACTAAAATGTTCTTAGTCCATGACAGTAAGATTTCTTTCTTTATATACACATAGGCACACACTCACAAATCACTGTTAATAAAATCCAGAATTCTGAACTGCATAGCTCAGCAAGAAATCCACTTGTCCATGGTGATAACTTCTGTCATGCAGTCCTGCTTAATCTAGGACTTCCTCCATTCAGTTCTCTGTCTTGTGAGGAGACTGACATGCTGACTTTTCCCAGCATCTGTTTCACTCATAGACCAAACGCATCTCTTTGGTATTGGATAACCTGAATATTATTTCCCTATATCTGGACAGTAGCCAGATTGCCATTCATCTCTGATAAAATAACTTATGATTTGATGGAAAAAAAAAATCACACTACAGCAGGAGCCAATTAAAAAAAATAGTAATTAAAATAAATGAAGAACACTTAAGAGAAAATACTTTCTATTGAAACAGAAACTCAGAAAGGAAGTAGCCATTACAATTTTGAACTTTTGGATTCCCAAAGAAAATGATCAAAATTCTCTTTTATGTCACAAATCTATTTGTGGAATTAAAAATAGAAGATACTCTAAGATAAGAGGGTATGAGGTCAAAGCTTAGCTATATGCATTTCAAGTGATAACATAAATTGCAAAATATCATAATTCTGTTGCATAGAATTTCTACAAGGATAAAGAATAGATAATTATTGTATTCATTTGCATGCCTTACTTTCTCTGTGCTTTTATATCTTTGTTCTGTTTTGGCTGTTTTTAAAAAATAATGAATTTTCCTTTGGGGTTTCTCTATCACAGTAAAGCTCAAGCAATGTAACACATTTGCAATATTTTTACTATGAAGGTAGAAGCAGTTATTGTCTTTTAGCTTTATTTCTAAATAAGAACTGACTGTCACTCTGTTTTAGGATTGTTTGGTTGATCTGTTTTTAGAATACAGCCTGTGTTTGCAACTTCAGCAGTGCACCAATAGCTGAATTGTCTCTTAGGCATCCTTATCTCACTTTTAGGACTAGTTATAATATGCTTCCTTTCAGTCAATCTGTAATTTGGATGAGATCAGTCATCAGCTCACTTCTCACTAGCCACAGATGGGAAAGGTGAAAGATATGGTTTTTCACTAACTGTTTTTTTTCTTATAAGCCAGTTGATGCTGGATTTTACTTCAGCACATTTTACAGTTGGCTGATAGGTCTCTATTTAAGGGGGTTGCTTCTTCCAGAAAAATATTTTCTGTTAGCTGCTTATGAGACATCATCTGTGGTTATTAACAGCAGTGTAACTCATGCAGAACTGAAGAACTTGCTATCTAAAATTCTACTAATGTGAGAGTTTAATAGAGTTTAACTGCAGAGGACACCAAAAGGAGAGATCTGCCGAGAAGAGCAGTTGTGGCTGTCATCATACCCTCCACTGCAGGCTGCAGGCATCTCAGGAGCTTTATTTCACATTTGCTTTCACTTGACACCATCGACTGAAGTTCCAGTGGTGTCTAAGGGGTTTTAAAGTATTTCATAAGGGTGCATATTTCCATCCAAATTCATCTGGTCCATGAGCTCACAGACCACTCCGTAACATGAACAGAAGCATGATCATCTGGGAGATTTGCTTCCAAAGAACCCATCTGCTCTGACTTAAGACAGTAATGGAGGTGCACTCAAGAGAGAGAGAGATCCCTCAAAGTAGTATTTCCTGTGATTCTCCATATTTTCATTTTATTTGGTATAAGACTTTAATAAACCAAAATGGTGTTGTGAATTTAGGATGCTCAGAAAGAAGAACGTCGTTTGAAAAAAGTTAGGTTGATGAATCACGTGATACACATAAATCTAAGACATAGGAAACATTGAACACTGAGACTGGTGGACTGAGTTTTTCTGCTCTGTTCTGTGAATGATGATGAAAGTTAATTAATGATGAACTGGAGAATATGTACAGCAGGTCCATCATCCCTTTTTATTTCTAATTTTACAGTAGAACTTTTCTGTTGCCTGAGTTTGGTGATTAGTTCTTTGTTTTGATTTCCGTTGCAACTGTAGTGTTGTCTTGGTAACAGTGATACACGTGCTCAGTACTGTACCATAGGAGATTTCAAACATGAACAGCTAACACACTGCAGCAGAGGGATGGTGGAATAAAGACATAGGAGCAGATAGCTCAGCAGCTGCCTTCTGCTTGTGAACTGTTTACATTCAGAAACAGAGCCAAGTTTTATGCAGTAGTTTCAGATTCACCATCCCATGTTTTTGTCACGCTGTTTTCAGGTTGCAAATGTCATGCTTCTGTTGCTAGAGGAAATTTTTCATTCTTTCTTCTTCCCTTTAACATATAAACCCATCTTAGGCCTTGTATTACTTCAAGGAGTGAGATGGTGCAAGATAAAGCAGAAAAACAAAACAGCTTCATGTGTTCAGATGTGAGCAAGTTGCTTCCTTGAATAAGATTATCATCTTATTATCATCTCCTATGACCTTTAGAAAGTACATTTTTAGAAAATGTCTACATTTAAATTTTATGCATCTTCATCATGCTTCTATATTTTCCAGTTCTCTAGAATATGTATATCTCATAGCATGCAATTTCTGGAGACTATAGGCAGGTAAACCGAGTTTATATTTCCAAAACCATGGGTTATAGTGCTAGGCCTCTTAAATGTGTATGTAGTCAGTCTTGCTATCAGCACATTTGGTTCTGCAGAAAGTCATCATTATTACAAACTTCTTCTGCAGAAAAAAAAAATTATCTCCTTCTTTTCCCTTTCCTTGTCCATGGACAAGTTCTTTTTCTTACAGTGCC